>NC_090828.1:53962789-55457789 GCF_028021215.1 Eschrichtius robustus
GAAGGTAAAATCTTAGTCTTGTTCCTCTTTTGCATAGCCTTCTCCTTGTGTCCCCTACATGTGGCCACCAGACTGGTCCTAAGACCTCTCTCATACAGTTCTGTCTTTGTGAAAGACTCCCTGGAGAGCTTGCAAAAAATGCAGGTTCCTGGAATTCATCCTTGAAGTTTCTGACTCAGCAGTCTGAGGTAGGATCCAGGAATCCAAATTTTTTATATTGAAGTATAGTTGATTTACAATGTTGTATTAGTTTCAAGTGTACAGCAAAGTGATATATATATATATATGTGTATATATATATATTCTCTTTCAGATTCTTTTACAAGATATTGAGTATTATTCCCTGTGTTATACAGTTGATCCTTGTTGTTTACCTATTTTATACAATATATAGTAGTGTATATATGTTAATCCCAAACTCCAGGAATCTAAATCTTTTACCTAAAGATTTTATAAGAATCACAGTTGATTCACAGACCACACTTGGAAATAGTACTAGTTTTGTAGAGTAGCACTAGTTTCAACCTGGGATGCATATCAGAATTACTGTGGTTCTGAGTAAAGTCCAGTGAAATATGCACAGCTCTGTCCCTCCATGCTGCATTAACCACTGCTCTGAGCCATCCACATGGAGTCTGTCATGTGTGAATTCTAGAGAACCAGACTGTGTTCTCTCACTGACTACCCACTGGCCTTTACCCACAGGTTTTCGTCCACTGTGATTCTCCATGATAACGTGGACCACTGGCCACCTGCCTCAGTATCCCTGTGAGCTCACTTGTAATATTCAATTTCCAGGGCCCAAATCTCACCCTACAAAATCTAAAAGGAAATTGTGGGAGGTAAGGTCTTGGAGCCAGAATTTCCCCCTGGTTCCTCAGATGATGATTATGCCTTGATGGAGTTCTCTAGCCACTGAATATCAGCAGTGTCTCTCCCCTCCCACATCTCCAGGCCTCTCCCTTTCTACCTCCAGGGAACAGCCATTTCTCCTGTCCTGTGGTTTTCTGGTGGGAAACACAGGCTCCTTGCTCTCTGGTCTCTTCTTGTCTTCCCGTTTCCACAGCTGCCAAGTAGAGGCCCAAATGACTATGCCAAATGTGTAGATGTGATGGCACGCGTTCAAACTGCTGCTGTCCTGGCAGAGGGACCCCTGTAAACCCTTTCAAATCCTTGAAGTCTCTCTTGCCTCCCTGTATCTAGCTTACATAAGCAAGGTTTAAATTTGTCGAGAATTTCACAGGTTCTCAGATCTATTGTCTTTCTCTTATATTGCATTGGAAAAGAAACAGTATAATGTACTCTTGGCTGGTATGGGGAAAAGGCAACCTGGTCTTTAGAATTATTTGACTTCTTGAGATCATGTTTCTGAGTTATCAAGAATTACAGCAAGAAAAATTGTTTATTGTGTATGGGTAACAGTTTTGAGTCTTCAGGGTGTGACTTCAATAGACCCATTTAAAAATGCAAATTATAGGATGTTTTAGTGTTGCTGTATAAAATAATGAACAAAAGTGGCATCAAAAATGATTAGGTATAATATTATGAACAACTCTATCATTGATTATTTTAAAAGCCAGCAATAGTGTTTGTTCTCTTGTTAAATAACCCATTTTTTTTTTCTTTTGAGAGAGAGAGATTTTTTTTTTTTAATTAATTTATTTTTGGCTGTGTTGGATCTTCGCTTCTGTGCGAGGGTTGCGGCAAGCGGGGGCCACTCCTCATCGCGGTGCACGGGCCTCTCACCATCGCGGCCTCTCCCGTTGCGGAGCACAGGCTCCAGACGCGCAGGCTCAGTAATTGTGGCTCACGGGACCAGTCGCTCCGCGGCATGGGGGATCTTCCCAGACCAGGGCTCGAACCCGTGTGCCCTGCATTGGCAGGCAGATTCTCAACCACTGTGCCACCAGGGAAGCCCAAATAACCCATTTTTAATCTGTAAAACCTCAGAGAGTGATTGAGGGTAAGGTGGCATAAGAGTTGATGGTTTAACATCCCCTCATTGCAAGGTCAGGTTATGATGGAACCCTACGTCCAGCCTGACTCAGCCGTCTTAGGTGTCAACTTCTTTCCTCAACGATAAGGAAGGCTCACTGATAGCTGAAGGGAGCAAGGGTTTCTGAAGGTGAGTGATTGGCAAAAAGGTATACCTTCCTGGAAAATGGTATCACCAATCAAATTAGATGGGAAAGGGAATTATGCATATAGGAGATAGCAATGTCAGACCTTATGGATCTCCTCCAGAGGTAATTACTGGTCCCATGGCAGTTTATTTTCTAACATTAGGGGAAAAAAATTAAAAGGCAACATCTGAACTGTTCCATCGGGCTAATAATGGTGGTTGTTGGAGAGTTCCTCCACAGGATGGATTTTTAATAGTCTCTAGGGCCTGTGCTTAGTTGGGAAGGTGGTACCACTCCTGAGGCCTCTCAGACTAGCCCACTTCTCTGTTTTTGTCAAGCCTTATTATGATACTAGGAGCATGATATTAGCACTGGTTGAAGCCCCTGTAAGCAGCCCAGCATGAAGAAAGGCACAAAGCAGAATCTCTGTGAGTCTCCCCACCCCCATGGCTGCTGTTTCTTAACCTCCTTTAGCAACAGGACGAGGCACGTGCCTCACCAGCTGGTGCCAGATTAGATGGCTTTGAACAGACGTGGCAGCTGCCTGCAAACACTTGAAGGGATGACATGTGGACAAAGTAGATTTATTTTTCTGAAGTTCCAGCAGGCACGACCAGACTCAGTGGGCAGGATTGTAGGGAGGCAGATTTCAACTCAATATGGGAAAGAACTTTCTAATGATTCAAACTGTCCAGCGATGGCCTTGAAGTTTCATGCTTGCTCCAGGTGACAGTATGTTATGGATGAGAGGACCAGCCACCAGAAACAACATAGAAGGAATTCTGGCACTGCGTGGAAGCTTGAATGGGTTGATCACTACAGTCAGTGCCCTTCTTCACACTGTTGATAAAATAATTTGACTATAGGCAAAGGAGGGGAACATATAAGAAAAAAAGTTAGGAGAAAAGATGTTTCTAGACTTCTTAAAAGGTGAAAGAATAGTTACTTCATCTTTTCCCCCCAGACTTTTAAAGCACATTACATTTATTGAGAACCTACTATGTGCTAGAACACTATCTCATTTAAGAGTCAAAAGGCACAAATCCCTGTGTGTCCTTCTTTTTTTAAAAAAACTTTTTTTAAATCAGTCATCAATTTTATACACATCAGTGTGTACATGTCAATCCCAATCGCCCAGTTCAGCACACCACCATCCCCACCCCACCGTGGTTTTCCCCCCTTGGTGTCCATACGTTTGTTCTCTACATCTGTGTCTCAACTTCTGCCCTGCAAGCCAGTTCATCTGTACCATTTTTCTAGGTTCCACATACATGCGTTAATATACGATATTTGTTTTTCTCTTTCTGACTTACTTCACTCCGTATGACAGTCTCTAGATCCATCCACGTCTCAACAAATGACTCAATTTTGTTTCTTTTTATGGCTGAGTAATATTCCATTGTATATATGTACCACATCTTCTTTATCCATTCATCTGTCGATGGGCATTTAGGTTGCTTCCATGGCCTGGCTATTGTAAATAGTGCTGCAATGAATATTGGGGTGCATGTGTCTTTTTGAATTATGGTTTTCTCTGGGTATATGCCCAGTAGTGGGATTGCTGGGTTGTATGGTAGTTCTATTTTTAGTTTTTTAAGGAACCTCCATACTGTTCTCCATAGTGGCTGTATCAGTTTACATTCCCACCAACAGTGCAAGAGGGTTCCCTTTTCTCCACACCCTCTCCAGCATTTGTAGTTTGTAGATTTTTCTGGTGATGCCCATTCTAAGTGGTGTGAGGTGATACCTCATTGTAGTTTTGATTTGCATTTCTCTAATAATTAGTGATGTTGAGCATCTTTTCATGTGCTTCTTGGCCATCTGTATGTCTTCTTTGGAGAAATGTCTATTTAGGACTTCTGCCCATTTCTGGATTGGGTTGTTTGTTTCTTTAATATTGAGCTGCATGAGCTGTTTATATATTTTGGAGATTAATCCTTTGTCCGTTGATTCGTTTGCAAATATTTTCTCCCATTCTGAGGGTTGTCTTTTGGTCTTGTTTATGGTTTCCTTTGCTGTGCAAAAGCTTTGAAGTTTCATTAGGTCCCATTTGTTTATTTTTGTTTTTATTTCCATTACTCTAGGAGGTGGATCAAAAAAGATCTTGCTGTGATTTATGTCAAAGAGTGTTCTTCCTATGTTTTCCTCTAAGAGTTTTATAGTGTCCAGTCTTACATTTAGGTCTCGAATCCATTTTGAGTTTATTTTTGTGTATGGTGTTAGGGAGTATTCTAATTTCATTCTTTTACATGTAGCTGTCCAGTTTTCCCAGCACCACTTATTGAAGAGACTGTCTTTTCTCCATTGTATATCTTTGCCTCCTTTGTCATAGATTAGTTGACCATAGGTGCATGGGTTTATCTCTGGGCTTTCTATCTTGTTCCATTGATCTATGTTTCTGTTTTTGTGCCAGTAGTATATTGTCTTGATTACTGTAGCTTTGTAGTATAGTCTGAAGTCAGGGAGTCTGATTCCTCCAGCTCCGTCTTTTTCCCTCAACACTGCTTTGGCTATTCGGGGTCTTTTGTGTCTCCATACAAATTTTAAGATGATTTGTTCTAGTTCTGTAAAAAATGCCATTGGTAATTTGATAGTGATTGCACTGAATCTGTAGATTGCTTTGTGTAATATAGTCATTTTCACAATATTGATTCTTCCAATCCAAGAACATGGTATATCTCTCCATCTGTTGGTATCATCTTTAATTTCTTTCATCAGTGTCTTATAGTTTTCTGCATACAGCATTTCCTCTAAGATCAGGAACGAGACAAGGATGTCCACTCTCACCACTATTATTCAACATAGTTTTGGAAGTCCTAGCCACGGCAATCAGAGAAGAAAAAGAAATAAAAGGAATACAAATTGGAAAAGAAGAAGTAAAACTGTCACTGTTTGCAGATGACATGATACTATACATAGAGAATCCAAAAAGTGCCACCAGAAAACGACTAGAGCTAATCAATGAATTTGGTAAAGTTGCAGGATACAAAATTAATGCACAGAAATCTCTTGCATTCCTATACACTAATGATGAAAAATCTGAAAGAGAAATTATGGAAACACTTCCATTTACCATTGCAACAAAAAGAATAAAATACCTAGGAATAAACCTACCTAGGGAGACAAAAGACCTGTGTGTCCTTCTTAGCCAGAATTCTGCAATTGTTTTCCTGCCCCTCACATGAGGGTCAAGCCCTGTGGTCGTCATCAGTGACTTCCCACAGGCTACCCTGAGTACCCATCATACCTGAGCTAAACTCCTTTATAGTCTTTTCATGTGCCCATATCACTTTTTCTGTGTTTCTCTCATGGTGCTTGTGATATTAGATTATAATGACCAGTTTGTATTGATTGTATTGATTTTTTTCTCACTAGACTGTAAGCGCTTTGAGAGCAGACCCCTAGACTTATTCATCAAGTTAATGACTATTTGAGTCTCTGAAAATAGTAAATTCTAATGTTTGTTGACTGAGTATTTGATTACTCCTCTCATTTCATCCCTCTCCCAAAAGAAATACCTAGGATGACTTTTATCCTCAAGTTAAGGACATAAAAGGAAAAATACCAGAATACTCTTTCTTCTCCTGACCCTGCCTTTCCAGTCCTAACCACATCCTAATTACCTATCCCATTCATTCTATTTCAGGGGAAGGGCAGAAGGTACTAAAGAGAATGAGGCAGGAAAAAAAAAATTAGAGAAGGGAAAAATCACCTCCTGTGTAACTCCTTCTTCAACTTGACTAGATGTATTGCCTTCAGCAGCACTAGTGGTAAGATGAGGAGAAAATCCTGCTTCTGCTGTTAACTAGCTATGTGACCCTGAACTAGTCCTGTGACCACCTTTCTGTTTCTTCTTAGTAAAATGAAGAGTTTGTCCAGGCAATTTTCAGGGGCTCATTCTGGTCTGATATACTGTAATTCATAATCTCTTTTCCCTTCCAAGGTTTCGTGAAGTCCTTTTCCTCTACGCAGTATTCTCCTGGATGACCAAAAATCCAGAAGGATGTTGATGAGAAACAATTTTGAGACATGACATTGGAATAAAACTGTGTTTGTGATCTGACACATCCAGATTGAGTTCCTGCCATATGGCCTTGGGCAAACTATAAACATCTCCAAGCTGAAGATTCATCTCCTGTAAAATGGGCATGCTATTCTCCATCTCATAGGATTGCAAGGACTCAGTGAGATAATGGATATCAAGTACTTATCCTGTACCAGAAACATAATGAGCACTTGAAAAATGATAACTGCTCTTATTTGGAAATTGTCTCCCCTCTCTCTTTCTTCTTCTATCCAACCCTTGAAAGATACCCACACACAAGTCCTAAAGAAGTTGTCTTGGCATGGGTTTTTTCGTGCTCCTCAACATCATGTCTCTTCCATCTAGAATTAGTAGAGGACAGTCAAGGTCCCTTCCTGCTGAGGCATCCTGCTCCTACATGTATAATGGCCAAACAAGTAACCCATTTCACAGTGATTGGAAATATATTTATTTTAACATTTGCATAGAAGACATGAATGTTGCTGAGGAGACACAGGAAGTAAATGTGGGGTCAGCTATCTTAATATCATATATAATATCACACCCAGATCGAGATTCTTTTATTTGAAAAAGCTTTGACTGAACAACAGTGACACAGCAGCTCCTGAGCCTGACAATAAAGAGACACCTTATAAAAATTTATGAAGTTCAGGCTGTAAAAAACAAACTGCACATACCGAGTAGCAGCATTTCTTATTAAAATAATTTTATCTTTAAGTTCGTTGCCTCCACATCGTATATAATAGAAGCTCGTGCCGTGGCTAGAGACCTCAACAGCCTGTAAACTTTTATATGGGCTTTTGAAAAGGGATGATAGTTTTACGAGATATGATTTTCTCATCTCACCAAATTAGATTATTTGAGATAGCATCCCTGGATGTAAAATTTCCATCCTGAGTAAATCTGTACCTCAGAGACTCTGTGCAGCCTGCTAGCAGAGTGAAAATGGAGCGTAATAAATCTGCCCTGAGCCCATTTCTCTCCACACAGCTCCATAATTCATTCTTTGCTTGGTACCCATGATCACTTTTTCACGGCTAATCAGTCTGTATCCAGGTTGGCTCCTCTCAAGTGCAATAATACCTCCTTCTTGGCCCAGATCTTACCTCTTGGCATGCTGTACCACTTATGGGTTTCTTTCTAGAGTTGTGTGCCATCATGGACCCTGGATCCAAGATGTTCTTAATCACACAGCAAGCAATTACTCTGGTTATAGGGTGGCCTATCTGTTGCAGTATACTTCAAAAGAGATATTCTGTTTAAAATGGATTAAAATAGATAACAGCATCTCTGGAGGACACCCGTAGACCTGAGTATTTCACTTATTCTTTCCTGAGTCTTTTCTGAGGGGACAGAGGTGAGGTGACCTGCCACTAAAGCCACAAATTTCTTCATTCCAGTCCCTTCCACTTCACCCATGAGGAGCGCCTCTCCATTGCTCCCATGGTGTTTATCTCTTTCCTCCTTTGCAACATTGTGTTGGATCAATGGCACCACCACCAACTGCTGCCGCAAAACCAAGAGTGGATGTAGGTGACTTTTAAGGAGCTTGGGAAAAAATAAAGAGTGTAGGAAAATTTCATCCAAGGTGGAGTAGAGGCAATCAGACTGAACTGGGAGTTAAACACATCATTTCCAGTCCTGTTTCCACCCTTAATTAGTTTTGTGATATTGGCTAAGGAGCTTATTTTTTTACTAGCCCTCACTTTTGTCGTGTAAGACGGGTAGCAATGGTACCTTTTAGGAGAGAAAATTCTATAAATTATGAATTATACAGACATGGAAAATTGTCTCTTTTTCCCTACAGTTTAACAACTTAGTGTCATGAGACTACGCTAATGGAACCTGGAACTTTGGAAGAAGAGTTATCAAGAGGATTGTGCCACCCTGCAGGGTGCAGGCCAGGGGCCACTCAGAAACAAGTTTGTGTAGAAGGCTGGGTTAACAGCTGTAGCCTGGTCAAAGGGCAGGCATCTAGAGCAGCAGCTCGATGGAGAATACAAGAAGGGAATGGCTTGGTGGAACAGGAATCTGACAGAATCAACAGCATCCAGTTTGTTGGTTTCTGGGGAAGGGTTATCTTCATGTCCTTCAATGATTTGAAAGACTGTTAATCGAGGAGCTCCTTAAACTTTTTTTTCAGAATGCTTTCACCTAAATTTATTCATTCACCTTCTCTTCGACTCCTGAATTTGCTAAGAGCCTCTATTTCTTTTTTTTTTCAGTTACAAACATACATATTTTTTCCAGATTACTTTCCATTATAGGTTATTATAAGATACTGAATATTGTTCCCTGCGTTATATAGTAAATCCTTGTTGCTTATCTATCTCTTGCCTAGTTTTATAGAGGAGGAAACTGAAGCCCTGAGAAAAGTGCCAAGTGGCCCAGCCCAGTAGTGGCAGAGCAGGACGGGGGTCTCACCGAGGACAGTGGGCTCCCAGCTGCTCTATGCTGGGCCATGGACCAGTTTCCAGCATCACTTGGAAACTCGTTAGAGATGCAGAATCTGAGGCCCCACCTCAGATCTACTGAACCTGAACCTCCATTTTAAACCTCTGGGTGTTTCATTTGCCCACTAAAGTCTGCGTAGGACAGTAATGAAGTGTAGTCTCCCTCCTCCACTAAAAGTTCGTCTCTGCTCCATGCTTCTGACCCAGGCTCAGGCCCCCTGGGTTCATGGAGAGGCCGATATGTAAAGGGGAAAAACATGCTGGAGGTGGATTTTATGTGTGAAATAAAAGTTTTTTGCTCCCACAATCATTTTGAGGGGTTATTTAGACAAATATAAATAGATAAGCAGGATATGAAATACTTATTTCAGTTAAAGGCTTTGTAAGTTGGCTCCTGGGCAAACTTCCTTCTAATATCACCACCTTGTATCAGCAAAGTCCCATCTGAAATTATGTAAATATAACAGGACAAGTAGACAACATATCTGTTTAGACATCTGAGTGATTAGAATGATTTAAATTAAATCTTGTACTTCTGTTTCTGAAATGACTTCAGGATGCTAAAGTTATTAGACCCCCTAAATTCCAAATTCTGAAAATAGCCGTTCTAGATATTTTACAAGAATATGGCCTTAAAATGTAAACATCAAAGTAACCAGTTAACACCAAATTTGGGACATAAACATGCTCTAAGTACTATTTTGATAGTCGGCAAGTCATTAACTCCTCCAGGAAGATGACTTTCCACAGTCAAATAGAAGTATGTATTTAGTTCCTACCATGTGCAAGTATGTCACTGGAGATAATATTGTCTAAGAAAAGAATCTTTGAACTGTTCTCTTTGTCTTTCATCATCCTGCAAAAGAACCAGTTGACTTTGTAAAAGTCCTGCCAGCCACACGACATGCCAACTCTTGGTAGTGCCAAGATAGTTGAATGGGACAGTTAAGAGTGACTCATTTGTTCTGAGATATCCAGGACCACCTTAAACATGCTTTGAATTCTAGGGTACCTGATATCAAGTTGTAAATGTGGGATAATGGATAATTTAGTCCTTGCATTGCTCAGGAGGTCTCTAGGATCCCCCAAATAGGTAAACTCTTGCCAGTTCCCTAGTGTGACCATCTGAAAAGGGTCATTTGTGCACATGTTGCTTTGTACATGCAAGCCCAGAAAATGGAACAAGGGCTGTAAATCTTTACAAATATGATGTGAAAAATATGATGCTTGTGATCTATACAGTTCTTTTATAAGAGAGGCAAAAGTGACATGCCCTTTGTATGATGGCTTTATCTTTGATTCCTGTCCCCATCAATTTTTGTGGCGCTTGCTCTCAGCTTTACAGGTAGAATGACGTTGTTTTGGCTGAAGTACCCTGGGTCGACTGCCTTCACTAACTACAGCCCATCTACTGCTGAGGTTTTCCATCTCTTGAGGCTGGCATTATATTATGCCATTGTATGCAGCACTGGTTCCTTTATTACTTTTTTCTCTCTTACCTGCCTTGTATTCTCTCTCACCCTTCTTCAGTTCATTGCATTGCACCCAATCAGATCATGTGACTCACAAAAGAAATGATAAGGCTGCATATTCAAGTGGATCTATGTCAGTAAGTAGTTGCTGCCAGGGCATACCATACCATCTATGTACAGAAAGATATTCTGTAATAGGCATCCTAGTTTATTCTTAGGAGCGTTTTAAAATATTACCACCTTTAGGGGTGTTAGGGTAGTTTCTGGATTGAGATAATCAGTTGGATCTGAGATGATCAATCTTGTGTGGTTTGGAGTAGTGAGCATTATGCTCTTGACATAAGAAAAAAGGAATATCCCAGGTATATGGATATTGTACATGTCACCAAAACAAGGTTACAAAGAAAGACAATGGAATATATGTCTTCAACATGGTTCTTCAAGTTGAATAGTTTACAGATTTTGTCATTCATTAGAGAGTTGTAATTTTACCCAATGCTGTTTGTATTTGGAGGACTCTTTGTTATCAAATTTTTATTTAACTTCTGAGAGTGATAGGGCTTGACATAAATAGTGTTACCTTTTGTTTTTAGACCACAATTAAACATCCTGTACATGTTTACATGCCTGGAAAGTCATACTGATTCTTTGTCCTTCATCCCCTCACTTCTTTGCACTAATATTAAGCCAAATGGTTTGATCTTTTTATTCAAATCATTCCTTAAACTGAACAATTATGATGTTTTCACCTTGGTTTCCTTCCTTTTTTAAAAAAAATCAATTTTATTTTCCTTCCTTTTTAAAAAAATTCACATTATGTTCCATGTAGAGATAACAATAACAATAGCAACCATAGGCCATAGGCTGCTTTACTTTGTGTGGTAGTGTTGAAGCACTTTACGTGCACTATATCACTTAACAACAAGGTGGGCACTATCATCATTCCCGTTTTACAAATGATGAAACTCATACTTCAGAACTCTAGGAACTTTTCTAGGTCATAAGACTCGTGCCTGACAAAACATGATCTTGAACCCAGGCCTCACTGACTCTAGAATCCACCTGCTTCATGATGACCGTAATGTAAGAGCAGAAAGGAAATTTAAACGTCATCTAGTTCCAATTATTCTTTTCACAGATGAGGAAATAGGTCAAGAGAGGTTACATGCCTCACCCTAGGTCACACAACTAGCAAATGGAAGAGGCAATTTCAATTGGTGTCCATTTTCAAGGAGGTTATGCAAGCATATTCCATTCCATCTGATTGGTTTGGGCCAGGCATCCTCTCTGGACCAGTCCACTGTAGCAAGGAATATGGGCACACTGTACAGAATTGTTCAGAATGGCTGCTCCCTCACGCCCCTCTTGCTGGAGGTTAAGAGGAATCTTTGTAACCAGGCAGACACTGCAAAAGCTCTTCACTGTATGGGGTTGTTATCTACCAAGCTGGAAGCCCATTTCTAACCAGATTCTCTCAAAGCCAGGAAGCAAGTCCCTGCTAGGGAATTTTCCATGTTATTAGGACCCCTTCTCCCTTCAAAGTAGATCAAATCCAGGGTAAAACCAGTCTGCCTTCACTGTTCTTCACTCAGCCCACTCTCCAGGCCCTGCCTCTATGTTGAAGATAGATTGAGTTTGACAGATGGAAGACCAGCAGCAGTCCCGAGACTGGCTGCCAAATGGGACAGAGGAGGAGATGATCTGATGGGCTGTGGCATTAAACTGAAAGGGTAGAACATGGATGCACAGATGAAGGCAATGAATGGTGACCCTCCTGAGGAAAGAGCAGTATTTTTCATCACTGAACGAACCATGCTGAAGGTTTGGAAAAGGGAGAAGGCAGCTACTGGGCAAGGTACTGCTTTCTATATCACGGTTTAACTTATAGAAGGGTGCTTCAACATAGATGGGTGTCCCAATTGGACTTGTTTTTAATAGTATATTTTTCTGACCACAAAACTAATCTAAACTTATTCAAGAAAAGTATGAAGAAAGAAGCTGTGATTCACTGAGACACACATGCAGGTGGAATGGTGATTCACTGTGACACAGTTGTGTTTTACTCTAGATGTGCACATCTTTCCCCTTTCCAGAACTCTGTGCTCTCTTTGCCTCAGGGGAGAGTGGTATAGCAGAGATGAAAGCAGAAGTTGCCCATACTAGAAGAGAGACTGGCTCTGGTGTTCTAGAGTCTCTTGGAAGGGACTAGATCCTATAAGGGGAGAGCGGTGGGAACTTTTGGGAAGGATAAGCAGGAAAATATGAAAGAATAGAAAAGGAGAGTTGATTTCCTAAGGTTGGTGGATCCAATGTTCTGTCTTTTGGAGCACCCCAGGACTTTGTGGGAGAATGTGATCATAGGGATGCTAGGTATTTTCCTTACCAGCCTTAGTAAGGAATCCTACAGTACATGAAGCAGGCCCCCCAGCACCAGAGTACATGAGATTTCTTTCAAAAATGCAAATCTGAGCATGTTTCCCAGGAAAAGGGCCCTTCAGTGACTTCCTGTCTGTAGGAGATACAGAAAAGCATTCCAAGCAGATGAAATAGCATGTACAAAACTATGACGTTCGTGGCACATGTACTCTGTACCGGTGACTTTCTTCATCTGGATCACAAGGTTGTTGAGCAGCTGGAAGGATGGGTACGGACTGCTCATGGGTGGCCTTGACTGCCATCTGGTGGAATCTCTGCAGACCAATGATTTTCAAACATCTTTTAGGAGTATACATAATTTTTTAAAAATTAATTAATTATTAATTTATTTTTGGCTGTGTTGGGTCTTCGTTGCTGCATGCAGGCTTTCTCTAGTTGCGGCGAGCAGGGGCTACTCTTCGTTGCGGTGCACGAGCTTCTCATTGCTGTGGCTTCTCTTGTTGCCGAGCATGGGCTCTAGGCACATGGGCTTCAGTAGTTGTGGTATGCGGGCTCAGTAGTTGTGGCTCGTGGGCTCTAGAGCGCAGGCTTAGTAGTTGTGATGCATGGGCTTAGTTGCTCCACGGCATGTGGGATCTTCCCGGACCAGGGCTCGAACCCGTTTCCCCTGCATTGGCAGGCGGATTCTTAACCACTGCACCACCAGGGAAATCACCATAATTTTTAGAATAAAATCTTACACAGAAACCCAGTGGACCCTCATGCCATGCCCTTCCCCACATAGCCTTGAACTCTTGACGTGTCTCTGTGTGACCATGACTATGGATAATAAGGAACCCATTATCTGATCAGATTTGAGATTTAAAAGGATGACCACAGTGGCGGTATGAAGATACATTGAGGGGTGGAGATGGAGAATGTCAGACTGGATACAAAGAGGCCAATGTAGTGAGAAGAAATTTGTGAACACAAATTGGTCATGTAAAAATAAGTTCATTTTTTTTTTTTTTTAATATCAGAAATGGGTGTTGAATTTTGTCAAAAGCTTTTTCTGCATCTATTGAGATGATCATATGGTTGTTATTCTTCAATTTGTTAATATGGTGTATCACATTGATTGATTTGCGTATATTGAAGAATCCTTGCATCCCTGGGATAAATCCCACTTGATCGTGGTGTATGATCCTTTTAATGTGTTGTTGGATTCTGTTTGCTAGTATTTTGTTGAGGATTTTTGCATCTACATTCATCAGTGATATTGGTCTGTAATTTTCTTTTTTTGTAGTGTCTTTGTCTGGTTTTGGGATCAGGGTGATGGTGGCCTCATAGAATGAGTTTGGGAGTGTTCCTTCCTCTGCAATTTTTTGGAAGAGTTTGAGAAGGATGGGTGTTAGCTCGTCTCTAAATGTTTGATACAATTCACCTGTGAAGCCATCTGGTCCTGGACTTTTGTTTGTTGGAAGATTTTTAATCACAGTTTCAATTTCATTACTTGTGATTGGTCTGTTCATATTTTCTGTTTCTTCCTGGTTCAGTCTTGGAAGGTTATACCTTTCTAAGAATTTGTCCACTTCTTCCAGGTTGTCCATTTTATTGGCATAAAGTTGCTTGTAGTAGTCTCTTAGGATGCTTTGTATTTCTGCGGTGTCTGTTGTAACTTCTCCTTTTTCATTTCTGATTTTATTGATTTGAGTCCTCTCCCTCTTTTTCTTGATGAGTCTGGCTAATGGCTTATCAATTTTGTTTATCTTCTCAAAGAACCAACTTTTAGTTTTATTGATCTTTGCTATTGTTTTCTTTGTTTCTATTTCATTTATTTCTGCTCTGATCTTTATGATTTCATTCCTTCTGCTAACTTTGGGTTTTGTTTGTTCTTCTTTCTCTAGTTTCTTTAGGTGTAAGGTTAGATTGTTTACTTGAGATTTTTCTTGTTTCTTGAGGTAGGCTTGTATAGCTATAAACTTCCCTCTTAGAACTGCTTTTGCTGCATCCCATAGGTTTTGGGTCGTCGTGTTTTCATTGTCATTTGTCTCTAGGTATTTTTTTATTTCCTCTTTGATTTCTTCAGTGATCTCTTGGTTACTTAGTAACGTATTGTTTAGCCTCCATGTGTTTGTCTTTTTTACGTTTTTTTCCCTGTAATTCATTTCTAATCTCATAGCGTTGTGGTCAGAAAAGATGCTTGATATGATTTCAATTTTCTTAAATTTACCGAGGCTTGATTTGTGACCCAAGATGTGATCTATCCTGGAGAATGTTCCGTGCGCACTTGAGAAGAACGTGTAATCTGCTGTTTTTGGATGGAATGTCCTATATATATCAATTAAATCTATCTGGTCTATTGTGTCATTTAAAGCTTCTGTTTCCTTATTTATTTTCATTTTGGATGATCTGTCCATTGGTGTAAGTGAGGTGTTAAAGTCCCCCACTATTATTGTGTTACTGTCGATTTCCTCTTTTATAGCTGTTAGCAGTTGCCTTATGTATTGAGGTGCTCCTATGTTGGGTGCATATATATTTATAATTGTTATATCTTCTTCTTGGATTGATCCCTGGATCATTATGTAGTGTCCTTCCTTGTCTCTTGTAACATTCTTTATTTTAAAATCTATTTTATCTGATATGAGTATAGCTACTCCAGCTTTCTTTTGATTTCCATTTGCATGGAATATCTTTTTCCATCCCCTCACTTTCAGTCTGTCTGTGTCCCTAGGTCTAAAGTGGGTCTCTTGTAGACAGCATATATATGGGTCTTGTTTTTGTATCCATTCAGCCAGTCTATGTCTTTTGGTTGGGGCATTTAATCCATTCACGTTTAAGGTAATTATCGATATGTATGTTCCTATGACCATTTTCTTAATTGTTTTGGGTTTGTTTTTGTAGGTCCTTTTCTTCTCTTGTGTTTCCCACCTAGAGAAGTTCCTTTAGCATTTGTTGTAGAGCTGGTTTGGTGGTGCTGAATTCTCTTAGCTTTTGCTTGTCTGTAAAGCTTTTGATTTCTCCATCAAATCTAAATGAGATCCTTGCCGGGTAGAGTAATCTTGGTTGTAGGTTCTTCCCTTTCATCACTTTAAGTATATCATGCCACTCCCTTCTGGCTTGCAGAGTTTCTGCTGAGAAATCAGCTGTTAACCTTATGGGAGTTCCCTTGTATGTTATTTGTCGTTTTTCCCTTGCTGCTTTCAATAATTTTTCTTTGTCTTTAATTTTTGCCACTTTGATTACTATGTGTCTCGGCGTGTTTCTCCTTGGGTTTATCCTGTATGGGACTCTCTGCGCTTCCTGGACTTGGGTGGCTATTTCCTTTCCCATGTTAGGGAAGTTTTCGACTATAATCTCTTCAAATATTTTCTCTGGTCCTTTCTCTCTCTCTTCTCCTTCTGGGACCCCTATAATGCGAATGTTGTTGCGTGTAATGTTGTCCCAGAGGTCTCTTAGGCTGTCTTCATTTCTTTTCATTCTTTTTTCTTTAGTCTGTTCCGCAGCAGTGAATTCCACCATTCTGTCTTCCAGGTCACTTATCCGTTCTTCTGCCTCAGTTATTCTGCTATTGATTCCTTCTAGTGTAGTTTTCATTTCAGTTATTGTATTGGTCATCTCTGTTTGTTTGTTCTTTAATTCTTCTAGGTCTTTGTTAATCATTTCTTGCATCTTCTCGTTCTTTGCCTCCATTCTTATTCCGAGGTCCTGGATCATCTTCACTATCATTATTCTGAATTCTTTTTCTGGAAGGTTGCCTATCTCCGCTTCATTTAGTTGTTTTTCTGGGGTTTTTTCTTGTTCCTTCATCTGGTACATAGCCCTCTGCCTTTTCATCTTGTCTATCTTTCTGTAACTGTGGTTTTTGGTCCACAGGCTGCAGGATTGTAGTTTTTCTTGCTTCTGCTGTCTGCCCTCTGGTGGTTGAGGCTATCTAAGAGGCTTGATGGGAGGCTCTAATAAGTTCATTTTTATATGAATTTCAGTTTTTATTGTGAGCCTCATTTGATTTGATGGTAGAAATTTAGTTTTAATTCAGGGTCACTCTCCTCTGAATTAGATCAAATTTCAGGGGAGTGTTTTGTATACATAGTAAAAGCCACTGCTTATTCAAAGCTTAATTATGGAGAGAGCAGGACCTTTAAAAATTTACCACATTTAATTACTACAGTAATTATGTATGGCATGTACTATTATTACCCCCATCTTATGGATTAGACCCAGAAAATTGAGTGATTTGCCATAGTCAAATAGCTCTTAATGATTAGAGCTAGGATTTGAACCCAGATAGCCTGCCTCCTAGTATGTGCCAGTATCTTCATTCTTAACCAATGCAGTATGATGCGGGGGCATCTATGGGGAGTGTACCATTTTGTCCTTGGGAATGATCAGTCCTCTCTGGCATTTTTCACCATGCATTTGTTTTTCTTCATCCCATCTGGTTCTAGGACATTGTCCATGCAGGTGGCTCTGGATCCTCCAGAATGATTCATTCAGCTGTTCACAACCTATACTACACTTGTAAGAAACTCTTTGAGGCTGCCTGGGACTCCGTCTACCTAGGGCAGTGGTTCCCAACTGCGATTTTGCCCCCTGGGACATTTGGCAGTGCCTAGAAATGTTTTTGGTTGTCCCAAAAGGTGAGGGTGAAGATTACATTACTGGAATCTAGTGGGTAGAGGCCAGGGTTGCTGATAAACATCCTACACTGCACAGGACTGTCCCCACAACAAAGAATTATTGGGCCCAAAATGCTAATAATGCCAAGGTTGAGCAACTCCAGCATAGACATGAAATTACGTTTCAGCCATTTTATTTACAAAGTCTTGCTTTATTCCCAGGGCTCCATCTTCCCAGGAAGGCAGAGATTCCCTTGGTTCTTAGCTCCACCAAACCTTCTGGGTTTTTTGTTACCTTTCCCTCCATCAGGGGTCAATGTAGGGCTGTTAAGTGGGATGGGACCTGGGCCCCCTTTTCAGGTACCCACTTAAGTCAAAACTCTCTGCGTACCTTTTGATTGTTTCCCTCTCCCTTCCTTTCATCTAGTTTGAATGTAAAAATTTTGCTCTTATTCATCATATTCCTCCAAATCTGTTGCCCATGAGTTCCCCTAACATTTGAAACAAACTGTAAGAATTGATTACCTTTTTCTCTGCTTTATGCTATGTAATCTCTGTCCTGGGGGCAATAAATACAGAATAGTCAGCAGACTGAATGAAGTTTTACAGAAATGCAAAGAAAACCATAGTTTATCCATGTCAGCATTTTGCAGTCTATATTCTGAGGCGTGACATTGTCCCTGGAGAGTCACAAGATTTTTTATGAAAAGGAAGAAGTGATGCATGTGATCCCCTTCTCTAGGAATTCACAAGTGGTATAAAGAAACTATTTAAATTTGTTTATCCCAGGACTTCCACAAAGTATTTGACCAGAAAGTTTTTCTTTTTCATGGAATCCCTAAGGATGGCTTGTATGTATTTTGAGAAATGCTAGTCTATGTGATAAATGTGGCCTTTATCAAAACATTGGCAGAGATAAGAGGATAGGTTCTAGGGATGTTAAAAGTTAGGCTCAACAGGACTTGATGAATGATTGGTCCCAGGAGGTAAAGAAGCAAGAGAAATCAGTGAGAGAATGTAGAAACTTCAAAATTGAAGGAACAAATTTTGTATCTTTCTTTATATATCACAAAGTATTAGGCACCAGGGCTTTTAAAAAATATAAAACACAAAATGACAATACTGGATTTATCTCTCTCCTGGATTGTTGTAATGGCTTTCTAAATGGTCTCCTAGCTTTCATTCACTGCTTCTTCTAATCTTAACACCACAAAGTGACCAAAGAAATCTTTCTATATAAAGGTGTAATCATGGCATTGCTCTGATCAAAGAACTTCTATGACTCAGTTTTGTACAGAGACAACCCAAACTCCTTTGCATAGTGTTCAGAGGCCCTTGGTAAAATCTTCCTGAATATGGATTTAACTTGGGGTGGCAAGAAATGAGCAGCTCTTACTCAAGAGATCTTGCCTTGCACAGCCAGTGCTTATGTGCTGTGTGCTTTTAGGGACTCTGGGGGATAAGTCAAGCTGTGCTGGGGGCCTTGCATCTGCTCCTGCCTCAGGCAGATGCCTTGACTCTGTATGTATTATAAATATATTGTAATTTAATCTAATCTTAGAATGGGAGAGTGTGTGGTCTGTCTCTGCCTATGTGGGGGTCTTCTGTTCCTCCAGATCCTCTCTCACCCTTGTCTGCTTGGTCCTCTGCTCTGGGAGGCTGACCTGTATGGACTGAATCTGTGGAATCCCTTGACCTCTGTCTTGTAGTTGGGTTTGGTTAATGGAAAATGCTGACAGGAGATAGGAGGGGGGGAGGAGAGTGACATCAGAGTGCATATTCCCTGGATCCCTCCCTGCAAGGGCACTGCAGGCTGGCTGTGCCCTGTGCTGGTCACTGCTTCTCTTAAGGTGACCTCCCCCATGGTCTTTCCTCCTCTCCATGTTGGGGTAACTGCCATCTCTCTGGTGGTGATAACACCACTTCTGCTTGAACTCCTGGTTCCTGCATCTCCTTGTGGTTCCTCTGTACCCTGATTATATGCTTGTAAATAGTCTCTTAAAAATAAACCCTCCTCAAATACTTTCCCAAACTGAATGTTGCATTTCTTTTCCATTGGGACCCTAGCTGCTATAGTTGGCCATCTGAAACACCTAAGTAGATTTTTGAATGTCTGTGAATGGTAAGGATTTACATGATAAAGAGTTGAATTAAACAGAGACACATCATAAAATGTCCATTTTTGTGTTCTACCTCATATCATTTCAAATGGTACCATAAAATTATAAAATGGAATATTAAATTTAAAAGTAACTTTGAGTAAGGATAGTATTCATTTTCTAGTCAAGAAAGACCATTTCTCTTGTGTTCCATTGTCTGGAAAAATTTCCATTTCATTGGTTAATGATTTTCCATGAAAATTAACAGACAAGAGCTCTGAGTTGGCTTGGGTGGTGGGAAAGACTCCATCTGCACACAGTTTTCTCTGGCGAGGTCCATGGGTTTAGGTGTGTTGGAAGGTTAATGGGAGCGGCAGACATAGGAATCATTAGATGGCTCAGTGACTACAGCTTTTGCAGCTGGTCTTTAAAGAGCCCCCAAAGAATTTTCAAGTAAACGAAGCTCTTAACTGACTATAGCTAAGCAGTTCTCTTCTAGAGTCAGGGGAGAATCTTCTTCAGGAGAGGAATTCTTCCTGAAGAATCCAGGTAGAAATGCCATTTTTAGATAGTCTTCCTCCTCCAGATGGTTTATAGTATCTTGTGTTCTTTATATTAGGAGAGAATATATAGCACTGAAGCTGAAAGGACTTCAGTGTGAAATTTGCAAGGAACAGCAAAATGCATTTTTTTCTGTTTACAGTAATAACTGATATTTAGCTCTTAGTCTATTTCTTATTGGTTAATATTCTTTTTCTTTGAAGCAAAAACATATATACATAAATATGTATGTGTATGTGTGTATATATGTGTGTGTGTATATATATATATATATATACACACACACACATACACTTTAAAGGTAGGTTTATATAAGTTAATTCCACCTTCCATGATTCTGGCCATGAAAAAAATTTCAAATTACTGAAATTTTGTTAGGGAAGAGTGAATAGTGCTCAAATATGACAGACTAGGGATATCATGAGGCTTCCAGTATTCTTGTTCACTATTTTTTGCTTGTAGATCTAGCCATACAGATATTTATACATCTATCTATATATAGCTTAACATCCCATAAAAGCATGTGCTTTCCGTTTCCTGAGGAATCTTCTTTTGGAAATGGCAATGCAATAAGCATTTCCTGTGGAATTGCAGAGGGGATGGAACCCTATGAATTATAACAGTGATGCTGGGGTGAGGTGTAGCAAAGGATAATTACCACACTTTCCACGTGATCAGAAGTGAGGTACTCCATGTGCATGAAGACTTTGGTATGAGAGGTAAAAAAAGATAAATCTATTGTCCAAGCAGGATTTGCTGTGAAGTTTGTCTTGTTTTGTACATACTGAAATACCAGTGTTGTTGTAATCAGTGGTTCATGGGGGGACATAATGTTAGAAAAGATCCAAGCAATCTTTTGAATATGTTGTCCAAGCTATGTTTTGTTTTGTTTTGTTTTTCTGTGCCTCCTATACTTGATCACAGAGAGAAATGTGTATCATGTTCTTTAGAAAGAGGGTTTAAAAACAGGCACAGCTTTGGAACCTTGATCTGTATAACTCACTAATTCCCACCTCGTGGGAAACATTTTTTTCTACCCTGGGACTTGAACAGGAAATATTGGAGATTTGTATTTTTAAAGAATTAGTAAATAAACTATGGGTATATTTAACATTTAATATTTTAGTTTCTTTTAGCTGTAATTCTGAAGTAGACTTAAAGTTGATAAAATCCTAATCCTAATGCAAGACTCTGAAAATGCACCCTACTTTTTAGGTTATTAAAGTATAGTAATGATAGAAAGTTAGCACCTTTCTTCTTTTAAAAACTGTAACCTAGTATTTATACCTGGCTGTGCTGTCTCAGTGTGTTAGATCTCAAGCCTTATTTTATAACCATAAAGATCTTTAAAAGTAGGAAAATAGTTTTGATATTTATTATAGTGTCTAAGTAAGATAGTGAGTTTTTTTCTAATGTGAAAGCTCTTTGTTGTGAGGAATGCAAATGTAAAATGCATAAACTTGAATACCCTCAAAATACCTTTTAGATGAAACAGTGTATTTGGAGGAGGGAAAACCGCCGTGAGTCATCTGTCTCTTCAGGTTCTGCTCTCAGAACAGTTACTGATTTGTTTAGTGACCTTGTCCATCGTGGTCGAACTCCATTTTCATTTTCCCTCTTGACAAATGGAATTTCTTTCTACTAACCTGCTTTCCCTGAACATACTGGGGGAAAGATGTTGTATAAATACCTATCTCAAGAGTGAACTTCAATCTGAAATGAGAACACTATTCACTGGTATTTTTTTAACCTTGTAATCCTTACCAAAAAAAAAAAATTAAAATCTAAGTATATTTTAAGGAAGTACTCTGGATAAATGACTGAAAGTTCATTACCATATAAGAATTATATTCAATATAGATTCTTTTAAATATGAAAATGTGGCTTAGCAAGTTAGCGGGTTGAAAATCCTTGCTTTATTAGTTAGCAAATGATTCTGGGTTTTATCATATTTATTGTCAATCTCAGTTTTTGGATGCCTAGGAATTCAAAATTATATGCTCAGCTGACCCTTTAATAAATGCTCTCATTCTGTCTTACATGATTTATAGCCTGGCAGCTCACATGTAAAAATGATATATGATTTAATGAAGTGGAAAGGCAGAATAGGTTCCCACCATCGATTGTTTAATGCTTTCCTCTGGCTGGTGACTGGAGTGCTGGAGGCAAACAAAGCAGCAGTTACATCCCCTGTTCATTTATCGTCGCAAGGACAGGAAGATCCAGTTTGCTATGATACGTGATTGTTTGCAAATATACTTTTGTTTCATTAGAAAACACAAGAGCATTGATTCAGGTATCTTGGAATAGTCTAAAGAGAAATAGGAGAGAGGCTATCGACTCAAACTCCCTTATTTTGCATTTTTATTTTATTGCTCTAAATGCAAATATTCGGGGGAAGCAATACAGCATTTAATCCACAGGGTTGTGCAGTGTTTTAGCACCATCAGTCCATAAAGTCCATAAGTGTTTATGGAGTACATCAGGTACCGATTGAGGCACTGGGTTACAGCAGCAGCCAAGAGAGACGAGGCCCCTTCATGGGAGGATGGATAACAAACTAATAAATAAATACATAAATATGATGATTTCTGACTTGTGCCACGGAGTGAGTGCATGAAGAACAACTTTAGACAAGATGTTCTCAGAGAGCATGCAGGGAGCAAGGGGTCACTCTAGAGCTGCTGGTGTCAGGAAGGACACTCCAGCCAAGACCTACATGATGCGAAGTTTGCAATGTACAAGCATCTGGAGGCAGAGCTTCCCGAGCAGAGGGCACAGAGAACACAAGTTCAAGGAGGAGGGAGCTTGAAGGTCATGAGGAATAAAGAAGGAAAGTAGGGATGAGAAATACGTATATGGGCAGGAGAGGTAGTAGTTGAGAACTGAAGGGGGCAGATAGTGCAGGGCCTTGCAGGGCCTTGCAGACCACAGTAAGGAAGGATCCGTGTTCCAGCAAGTGCCACACTCCAAAGGCTTTTCCTGAGGTTCTCCCAGCCCCCTTACCCACCAGCATGGGCACTGCGGTGCACCTGTTTAATTTCTACATACCCCGTGAGGTTGTGGCCCTACCTGAATAACAGGGAGTATAGAGCTCTGGGGCCAAAACATGTATAAAAGTGTCCCATTAATTACCTCAAGGGTTCCCACCCTCCCCCAACAATTTTTCATTTAGAAAAATTACAAATATACAGAAAAGTTGCAAAACCCCTCATGTAGAGTCACCAATTGGCAATAATTTCCCACCCTCGCTTTATCTCCTTTCTCTCTATGTACACACTTGGTTTTGTTTTGTTTTGCTAAAGCATTTCAATGTTAGTTGCAGACGTTATGATTTTCACCGTGAACTTAAATACTTCCGCATCTATCTGATCATGGACAGGAAATTTAACAATATAATACTTTTATCTACTATGCAGCCTATATTGAAAATTTCCAGATTGCTCCAATCACGGCCTTTATGGCTGATTTTTTGATAGTCATATTTCTTTTGTCTCCTCTGATTCAGAACAGTCCCCGCAGCCGCCTTTTTTTAAAATTGTTTTTAAGGGTATTGATATTTTTGAAGAGTATGAGCCAGTTCTTCAGAATCTCTCTCAATTTGGATTTGTCTAATGTTTCCTCATGATTAGATTTAGGTTAAATATATTTGTCAAGAATGCTCCATAGGTGTGTATCAGGTGGCTCATGATGTTGGTTTGTCCTAATGTTGATGACATTAAACTCGATCACTGGTAAAGGTGTATCTGCCAGATTTCCCCATTGTAAAGGTATCTTCTCCCCTTTGCAATCGATAAATAATCTGTGGGGAGATACTTTGAGACTCATGAATATCTTGTTTCCTAATAGCCTTTCATCTAATTATATTAGCAACTTCAGATGCATCTTTCCAGAACCTGTTATTACTATGGTGGTTGTGAAGACGATGACTTTCTATTTCTCTTGTTACTTCTATAGTCATTAGTTGGCTTACTTCTGTAAAGAAAACTTTTCCTCTTCCTACCCCCTTTAAAAAAATCAGTATGGACTCAAGGATTTTTAAAAAATTTATTATGTTATAATCCATTCCTGTCATTATACATCTTGATGCTATAATTGTCCCAAATTTGACTAGTGAGAGCCCCTTCAAGCTGTCATTTTTGATCAGTTTTTGAGCACTTCCTTTTTCTCCAGCATAGTAAGAGGTTTCAGGCTTACTTTGTACTTATTCTTCCCTAGACCAAGAAAAAGTGATTTCTCCCAGATGTCCTGGTTTATTTTAGTGGAGAATGGTATTTAGAAACCAACATCTTGGAACTAGATGTGTTTATTGCTACCAGGGTAGCATTGCTTTCAGAGTGAGGGTGTCTTTGCTTCTAGAACCATTCAGTCGACAGGGCTAATAAATACATACACACACACACAGAGAATCATAAGTTCTTACTAATACCTTTAATTCCAGTCCAACATGACAGCGTTTTTTCTCCTTTTCCCATCCTGTATCTGTATCTCCTTTCTCCCACAGAGAAAACTCTGGTTCCTAACATCAATATATTAATATTTACTAATACGTGGTTACAATACCCACCCCGCCAATTTTAGAATTGCTACACCAATCCCAGTACCAACAATAAACTCATTAGTTTCAAGACCACTCCACTCCTCTTCTTTTGTCCTTAGAGTATATTTCATTGAGGATGTAAAGTCATGTACTACATTCAGAAGTTACCTCCTTTCTTCTGTATCATTATGTTGTCTGTTTGACATACAGTTAGGTTTATTTGTTTCTGTTTGAAATCAAATTTAGTTTCCTCCATCCTTTCTTGTTTAAATTTAACTTATTAATATGTAAAACATTAACATGGTTTAAAAGTCAAAACTGTGTAAAAAGATATATTCAGTACCTCCAAGCTTTAAAAACACCATTAGTCATCTTTAACTTTAAGCTTTAATGAGATAGCAGGGTAGATACTAACCATTAGTAAATAGGGCAGCTTCATGAACATGGCATAGTGGGTATCAGTACACTCGTAGAACTTTAAAGGACCATGGAAATAATAATTCTCTTCTTGTTTTGATTCTAGCATTAATACTTTCCCCTCTAATTGCTAATCTTTTAACTTTATACCTGAGAATTTTATACTATTTTTTAGCAGGATACTGTGTGTGTGAGAGAGAGAGAGAAAATACTGTGTGTTTTCATTGTTTTTTTAGGTAGTCATCTTCTATAGATCAGTGCTTTTCATGTATCTTATTTGTGAGGTCTGAAATAGTTTCAAAGAAAAAGAAAAAGATCATTCTATTTACGTGATTTTCCTTTGTATTCTCCTGAGATAGTCAAAATATGGGCACATCTGGGGAAACAAAAGACTGAAAAAGTGAAAAGGGTAGACAAATGTTCAGTTGCATCTAAATAAATGAAAATTGCACAAAGCATCTGACTGTTTAATATATATGTACATACATGTCCATATACATATATGTTTCAATGTGTCCAGGGTGATATACTTAGCGAAATGTGAAATAATGGGTTGTACAGACTTCAGAGAAACCATATAATAACTTTGAGAAACTTTTTATATAACATTGTTATTTTGGGCCCAAACCAGAGAAATTTCGGCAGAATAAAATGTGTCTTATTAACGGTAATGTCAGCAAAATCACTTATGCTCTTGGCATGGTTCGTTTACTCATGCAACAAAAATTAATTGCAGTTACGTCTTGAATATTTTCTCTAAGCACATCTGTAATTCGTAGACACTTTGACTATTAGTGTAGAATGTGGTGATTATCATAAAATGTATACTTGAGCATTTAGGCTAGCAACTTAAATGTTAGCGTACAGAACATATAGACCCTGGCATCTTACAGAACATATAGACCCTGGCATCTTGCAGAGTGACATGGATTTGGATTAGCAATCTTTCAGAAGTAGAGTGGTGGGATGCTTGGTGTCTGGTTTTGTTTTTCTGATTTGCTAGGCTAAGGTCGAATATGGGTAATAAAGGCAGGATGTCCTAGAATAATGTGATTTCCTTTCCTAAAAATTAATCAATTTTTTAAAGCCCACAAAACTTCCTCTTACTTATCCAAATTCCACTTTTGAAAGGTTTATGTATATTAACATTTTAAAGATGCAGATACTGACCCTGGAAGGGTTAAGCTCCTTTCAGCCATTTATACTGTAGTCTGATTCATTTTAATCTGTTTGCTTCCCTTCTAAATCCTAGAGGAGCTGCAGGGAGACTGCATTTTTAAAGGAAGAGACGAATATTTTGTAGCACGTAGGGAACTTCAAGGGACATCCTGGGAGGAATGCCCAGTGAGGTGTGGAAGGGAACGGGGAGGGAGTAGGCAGTGGAGCGGTGGAGGTCGTTGATAGGAGGAGGGAGATTCCTCTGTAAACATAGCACAGGCCAGATTTTTTGGGTTTTTTTTTTTCAGTTTTGCACAGGGCCCTGGTTATCCAGAATCCCTTGAGACACCAACTGGAACTCATCTTCCTAATACTGACACAGTATAATTAATCTGACTATTCTGTTCCTCTGAGACTTGTCTATGGCAAGAGTCTCTGCCACAGGACCTCAGACTCACCACTGGATGCCTCAGACCCATAAGGCAGTCTTGCCTAAATGGAACTGAAACTCCACACTCTATCATAATTTCTTCATGCCTTTTGACTGAGTTGTTTTCCTCCTTCAGAAGAATTAATCATCCTCAAGGTCACACACGCACCAATCAGAGAACTAGAAGGTACCCAGAGATTTTATCAGTTTCTTTAAGTCCAGTTCCCACGAGACAGATGTGCTGGGCACAGGAGTGGCAGGGCTTGGACCACAACACGGGTCTCCTCCCTCCTGGCCCAGGGCTTGCCCCCTTGGCCCGCACGCCTATTACTTGCTGTAACTGAACTGACCTCTCTTTTTCTCTTGGAAGGAACATTTGAGTAAATTTCTGGGCCATGAAAGCATTGCTCTCTGCTTGCAAGGAAGGCTACTTGGAGAAAATTAGAGATTATAGTTTCATTTTATGCAAGTATAGTAAAGTATATGTAGGTCACAGATAGATTTTTTTTTTTAAAAAAACCATAATTTAGATAAGCCCATTTTTACCCTGCTTTTTTTTTTTTTTTTTCCAAGCGACCTATTCTGATAAATTTGGAATCCTTGGGACATGTTCATGTAATTTTATTGGATCTTCCCTTTGCAGTAAAATGCAAAGTAGCACCACTGTGGTTAAGAGTGCATAGTGGGGTGTATACCTGCTCACCATTTACTAGCTATGTAAATTGGGAAAGTTCCCATTTCCTTGTTTGAAAAACAAGGGTAACAGTACATATCTCATAAGGTTATGAGAGGATTAAATTAGAAAATGCATAAAATCTATAGCGTAGTGCCTGGCACTCTGTAAATGCACAGTAACTGATCCACCACCATCATCATCATCATCATTATTGTTATTATTATTATTATTACTATTGATACTGCCTGGAAAAGAAAGTCTGTATAGACCAGGCATCTTAAGTTCAGGATTCAAGTGCAATTTCTTTTGTTTTCTATTTCATCATATTATAGTATATTTTCAGATATTTTAACTGCATTAAAGTTCCAATCTGTTCATTTAATTTTTTCTATTAACAGACTTTTTTAGAGTAGTTTTAGGCTTACAGAAAAATTAAGGAGAAAGTACAGAGTTCCCTATACATCCTCTTTCACCCCTTAGTTTCCCCATTCTTAACATCTTGCATTGGTGTGGTATACTTCTTAAAATTGATGAACCAATATCGATACATTATTATTAACTAAAGTCCATTTTCTACTGTACTATTCTATGGGTTTTGCCAAATGCATATTGTTATCCACCTTTACCACATCATACGTAATAGTTTCACTGACCTAAAAATCTGCTCTACCACTTTATTTCTCTCTCCCTCCCCTTCCCAACCACTGAAAGCCACTGATCTTTTACTGTCTCCATAGTTTTGCCTTTTCTAGAATGTCATATAGTTGGAATCATAGAGTATGTGGCCTTTTCAGACTGCCTTTTTTCACTTAACAATATTCATTTAAAATTCTTCCATGTCTTTTTGTGGCTTAATATCTCATTTCTTTTTATTGCTGAATAATATTCCATTGTATGGATGTACCACAGCTTCTTTATCCATTCACCAATTGAAAGACATATTATTTGCTTCCAAGTTTTGGCAGTTATGAATAAAGCTGCTATAATCATTTGTGTGCGTGTTTTGGGGTGAACATAAGTTTTCAACTTATTTGGGCAAACACCTAGGAGCACGGTTGCTGGATCGTATGGTAAGCGTATGTTTAGCTTTGTAAGAAACTGCCTGTGTTTTAAAGTGGCTGCACCAACCTAAGTGTCCATCATCGGATGAATGGATAAAGAAGATGTGGCACATATATACAATGGAATATTACTCAGCCATAAAAAGAAATGAAATGGAGGTATTTGTAATGAGGTGGATGGAGTTAGAGTCTGTCATACAGAGTGAAGTAAGTCAGAAAGAGAAAAACAAATACAGTATGCTAACACATATATATGGAATCTGAGGAAAAAAAAAAAAGGTCATGAAGAACCTAGTGGCAAGATGGGAATAAAGACACAGACCTACTAAAGAATGGACTTGAGGATATGGGGAGGGGGAGAGGTGAGATGTGACAGGGTGAGAGAGTGTCATGGACATATATACACTACCAAATGTAAAACAGATAGCTAGTGGGAAGCAGCCGCATAGCACAGGGAGATCAGCTCGGTGCTTTGTGACCGCCTGGGGGGTGGGATGGGGAGGGTGGGAGGGAGGGAGATGCGGGAGGGAGGAGATATGGGAACGTGTGTATATGTGTAGCTGATTCACTTTGTTATAAAGCAGAAACTAACACACCATTGTGAAGCAATTATACTTCAATAAAGATGTTCAAAAGGGAAAAAAAAAAAAAATAAAGTGGCTGCACCATTTTAAATTCCTGCCAGCAGTGAATGAGAGTTCCTGTTGCTCCACATCCTCAGCAGCATTTGGTGGTGTCAGTCTTCCAGATTCTGGCCATTCTCACAGGTGTGTAGTGGTATCTTGTTGTTTTAATTTGCAATTCCCTGATGACATACTGTGGAGCATCATTTCATTTGCTTATTTACCATCTGTATATCTTCTTGGTTGACGTGTCTATTCAGATCTTTTCCCCTTTTTTAATTGGGTTGTTTCTTTTCTTATCGTTGAGTTTTGAGAGAGTTCTTTGCACATTTTAGATACAAGTTCTTTATCAGATATGTTTTGCAAATATTTTCTGCCAGTCTGTGACTTGCTTTTTATTCTCTTAACAGTGTTTTCACAGAACAGAAGTTTTTTTCATTTCAATGAAGTTCTACCTATCAATTTTTTTTTTTTTTCATGGATCATGCTTTTGGTGCCGCATGTAAAAACTCACTGCCAAATCCAAGATCACTGAGATTTTCTCCTATGTTATCTTCTAGAAGTCTCATAGTTTTGTGTTTTAGTTATGTCTATGATCCATTTTGAGTTAATTTTTGTGAAAGGGTAGTATCTAGATTTATTTTTTCCATGTGGATTTCCAGTTGATAGTTCATTAAATTTTTCTCTGGTAAGTGAAGTAACATTATTCCTGAGAAAGATATTTTAATCACTGAAGACCTGAAAGAATATTTAATTCCTTTTCAGTGAATGAAGTCTCTTCACCTATCTGGAGAAATATTATCAGCAATATAGAATTGTTTATCAATGAAGCGTTTTGATATCTGGTCTTTTATTATATTTTAGGATGATTTGGAAAGACTATGGAATGGTGCATATGATTTAGAGCTGGTTGTATTTCTTAACTAAAACCTAGTTATTCAGTAGAATGTTTTGTATAGTTACTGTTCAAGTGCTTCCACTCTTTTACAACTTCTTTTTATAAAAAAAATCTATCTCTCCTTTGAGTTACTGGTTTGGGGGATTATTGAAATGCTTACCTCCCTCCCTTCCACCTTCCCTCCCTCCCTCCCTCCCTCCCTCCCTCCCCCCCTCCCTCTCTCCCTTCCTTCCTCCCTCCCTCCCTGTCTCTCTCTCCTTCCCTTCCTCCCTCCATCCCCCTCCTTTCCTCTTTCTTTCTTTCCTTTTAAATCACTGTACTTGGCTAACAAGTCTTAACATCTGCTGACGTTATTGATCCTAGGAATAAAAACGTGAGATGATCGCTGGGAGAAATTCCAGGCACAGAGCCCAGACAATCCATAAAACCCATATATTTCAAATTATGCAAGTCTTGTGAAATATTTTCAGAAATACAGTTGCCAGTGATTTGGTTATCTAGGCCTGTTTAAAGGAAAGGTTTTAAAGTTCTTCTTGAAGCGATTTGTAGTTTTCAAACTCTCAAACTTCATGAAAACCAAGAGCCATTTCTTCTCCAAATGTTTCCTTTTAGGTTCTCTTGGTACATTCTTTTTAGCATTAATGTAGCCACTCACAGTATGATGGTTTGTTTAATGTTGAAGCAAATTATCTGAAAGATAAAATTGAATAAAGGGTTTATTCTTTTTAAAATTTTACTTAATCAAACTGCAAAGCAGAAATAGGTTCATGTTGTACTTTTAATAAAGAGTTTCCAGAAAGAACGCCATTTTCCTAAATGATATGTGATCTGGTGGACTCATGGTGAAAGAATTAATAATCAATTTAATAAACAGTGTTTACATTTTGGTCCAGCTGTTCTTTATAGGATGTATTTTTACCCCTTTTGTTCTCTTGTGATTTCCTACATATTCCTATCTTAAATTTGCTCTGTTTGAAAGTATCAATGTTACAAACAATAAGTAAAGAAGGCAGACCTGGCAATTCCACAGCAATGTATACCTGTGTCCCTGTGTATAAATACACAGGGTATTTATAGCAGCATAATTTGTAATAGAGGCAACTGGAGAGTACTCAAATGTCAATTTATAGTAGACTAGATAAATAAACTGTGATGTATTTGTATAATAGAATACCATTGATAAATGGAAATGAATGGTTTATAAATACACACAACAAAATGGACAAAACTCACAAAAGAAAAAATATTGCATAATTTCACTTTTAGGAAGTTTAAAAACAGGCAAATCTAACAGGCTGTTAGTAAATTGAGGGCAGCTTGAAGCATTTATCAGTCCCCTATAGTATACTGTATCATTTTATCACCTTAATTATATGTCTCTCTGTTAGGTTTTAATATCAATAAAAGTAGGATGAGTTTCCAGTTTGTCTTGTCTACTGTAGTACATAGAACATGGTGGGAACTTAGTAAGTGTTGAATGGATGAAGGATTTGAATGTTGTGAATTGATGCATAAACCAGAAGTCAACTAAATTTGTCTTTGATATATGCCTTATGAATTTTTAGCTTCAAATTTACCTTTCTTATTACATTATTTGTAGATAACAAGAGCAGTTAATATTTATTTTTAGTATATATTTTGTGGGTAGGTGCTAGGCAGTGAGAGGAATCTAGGCAGGGATTTTATTCTCGATAATTTATAAAGCGGATTAAAAAAACAAAACCAAACCACCAGCTTATTTTAGATACAGATCTGTTGTTTGCATTGTGAAGAAATATTTTGCATCTGACCCCCTGCTTTAAGGAAGGGTGCTGCATATTTTAAAGGTAACTCTCAGGAATATTTTTGCTTTTCAGCAGAGCTTTCAGTAGAACTCATTGCTTTATAGAGATGGATGGGGCTGGGGAAAGGATGTCTGAGCATTTTAGCAGGAGTGAAATCAGTCATCAAGTTAGAGTTGAAATGCCATCTTTTTGTTGTTGTTAACAAGCCTGTCGTCCACATCCATCCCTGAAGAAAATCCATAAGCACATCAAAGTCCTTGCTTGTTTTGTTGTTTTATTTGTGGTTTCACAGAGTTGCGTTAAGAAACAGTGTGCTGTCAGTCTTTGTGGAAACACTCTTTCCCTTCCTAACGCCTTTGGAAAAATTTCTCCCATATTCATTCAAACATTGAACTCTATTCCTGTAAGACAATTCTAAACTGCAAACTGTCATATGTGAAGGTTGGTAGCTACCTTTTGGATAGCTGATTTTATACTTCAATTACGTCTTTATCTACCTATCCTCTTCTAACTTTAGACTCTCATTTCCAGGTCATGTGACTCACGGAGACAATGTAAAATTTAGAAAGGAACATCCCCCAAATTTAGTCTCACTGAAGCCTGAACAGCTGAGGGAAGAGATGGCATCAGGATATTGACAGTGAATTCTAGGATCCTGGGAGGAAGGGGATGGCAGTGAAAGAGAAGAAAGTTGGGCTGGCAGATGGTGAAAGCCATGAGTTAAGGAGGGGAGGGAGTGTTGCCTTCAACCACACTTTATCCCCCCGCTTCCCTGCACTTCCTTGAAAATGGCACTGAATCTCAAAAGGCTCATGGGGAAGCAGGACTTGACTACAGTGTAATGAAATGGCAAAAGGCAGAAAGGCTCATTTCAGAATGGTTTGGTGAGTCATCTTGTAGGGACTTCTGCTTTAAAACGTCATTACTGATTAACTGGTAAAGTATAGCTAACTAATCTGAGCTTCAAGATAAACTCTCAAGTGATTTAGAAAAGAGGAGATGAGATGCTTTTTAAGCTTTCTTTATTGTTTTAGAATAGTGGGGGTAGTTTATTTGGTTAATCTGTGTTCTTTAGAAGGAAAAGAATTGTGCTTTTGTAATAACGTATGTTAGACCATCAAAAAAGTGCTTTAACTACCGCTCAAAGCTTCCAAATACTTATATTTAGACTAATTTAGACTAGTGAATTTAAAATTTATTTTAATTTCTGTCACTTCAAAATTAAAAAAAAAAAAAGAGGAAAAAAATGAATAGATAGCCATCAGAGACTGGATTGGCTTTGCTTCTGTAAATGGCGGATTAGGATTTGTCTGTCCTATAAAGGGCACACAGCATTTAGATTAGACATAATCTGATTGTATTGCAATACAAAGGCCACTCAAGTCAGCTCAGTGTTCAGGGTCTGTAAACACCATATGACCACTGATTGGTCCAGGGAAGAGTATTAACAGAAAGTTAATGATGAGTTTTAATCCAGATCCCTAAAGCACAACAGTGGCTTCAAATGAGTTTCCTTTCAGACTTTAGCCGTGATGCTGGTGCTATATTTCTTACACGATAAATTGAACTCTTTTTTTTTTTAAACTCACACAAAGAGTATGCCTACTTAACTTTATTATTATTTGATTAGGTAGTTTTCTTGTCCCAAATTTCTTTTAGAATATAATATAGATGTTTGACATTTATTTAAAATTAAACTGACTATATAATTTATTGTCTAGAGCAGGACTCTCTGGAGGGTAAAAGTGGGTATTATTAATAGTTACCCAGGGAAAAGGCGCAGACCGGGAATCTTCTGGGTATAAACCAGCATGGATGACCACCCGACTTAAAAGTCATATTTTTAACTTTTATTTTTATCCTCCAATAAAATTATAAAATCACAATTAAAACAATAGAGAACTAAATGTCCTTTCCAAATGTGATTCAAAGTGTATGGTTCTTTAGAAGTGAAAAAAACAAAAATAAAAGCAATGATGATAAGCAAAATATGGGTCTGTGGTCACAATCAGTTCTCTAAATGTCTTTTGCTTAAATTTGATCCATAAATTATATTTTCTTCTCACCTTGTGATTTCCAAATATATTAAGTTAGTTTAGCAAGCATGTATTCAGCATTTATTCTCTCTATGTTTGTGTTTCACTAATATCATTATTCCTATTGCACTTACTGCATAGAGGTGGCCATACTATTCTGTGTGGGATAACATAAGGAATAGAAAGTGCAAAAGAATAACAACTTGATAAATATTAAGGATTTAATTTTATAGTCAACATTTGTTGGTTCACTCCCAGGTATCCCATCTCTCTTCCAAATACAGTGCCCCGAATTTCCTAACCATGAAGTTTGGGTAACATAGACCTCTACTTCAGCTCCAAAAGGGCTCTGATTGGCATAAACAATCAGTGTTTCCCATCCCTTTAGCCTTATTATTATTATTATTATTAGTGACAGTCACATTGTCCAGACATGTACAGTTGGACTGGATACTGGCATTTTAATTGAGCTACAGGGGAAACAGACTGACTTTCCTACTGGAAGTAATTGAAGCTGTAGCTTTAGGAAGTACTGCAGATCATCTGAAGATCAGATCAAGCCTTAGGGTGAATACAACACCCTAAAGTGTTGATATAAACATAGTATTGGTGACATTGTTCTACTGCTGAATCAAGCCAAACTCTGTCACTGGAGTTTTTGGTTACATGAAACGAGAACTTTTCCTGCTTTTTAAAAAGTAACTCTTGCTGCAGTAACTTTTATTAATAGCTTTTATTGCTTAAGATTTGAGTTGGAGTTTCACTTACTTGCAACCAAAGACTTCCTAACTAACACTAGATTTGAAAATAATTGCAAACCATTTAATTTGCAAATATTTCAGTACCATTATTTGAAAAGAGAAATGGCATGCTATTTCTATGATTGATATAGGAAGGTCTTCAAGTCTGGGTATTGGGTTAGGGAAGTAGAGACAGGATGAAGAGTAAAAAATGCAAGGAAAACTGCCCAAGTCAGGATGCTTCTGTACAAAGAGAAACAATGGGAACAGAGAGAAAGGGGTGTAAGAAAAATGTTACAGACACACTTGATAGTGAACCAAATTTTGACAAAAAGCTAAGAAGTAGTTAAAAATGAACTCAGCTTTGTGGCCTTGGGTAGCCTAGACAAGATAGCCAGATATAAAAGGAAATTTGTCTAGTCATAGCACGTATCCTCATCTTTTTATCTATAATTAAAATTCACCTATTTGTGAGACTTGCACTGCAGCTGTGTAGTGGAGCATTGCAATTGTATCCAGTATTTTATGGTAACTGAAGAATTTGATTTGTGGGGGACAAGATCCAGGCAGAAGAATGGGTCTTACTCTTGTTACCTCAACTACTTTATCTCTCTTATGGAATCAAGGTTAGTAAATGGAATACTTCTTTGGCTAGGACTTTATGACCAGTGCAAAGTTATCTTTTGACTCGATGTGAATTTTGAGCTCTTGAACACTAGATTATTTTTATTGCTTTTTTTTTTTCCTTCCCAAATGGAGAGAATCCATCTGTAGAGGAAATTTTCCATATACAGGCTAGAACCTGCTTTTTTCTCTCGCAACTTCCAACGTTATGTAACCACTAACAGAACTTTAGAAACTTCATGGCCCTTTTTTTCAGAAATTTTTTTACCAAAAACCCAAGACTGGTATCACACTTTATAGGTAATGGATGGCTTACTCCCATAAGCCTAGAATTCCTGTTTTGATGTGTTCATTTTTGTGTGCAAGAGAATAATTCTTGAGAATGGAAAAGGTATTCCAATGACCGGAGTTTTAAAGGCTTAATGATTTGGGGTCTTTGGCCCTTCACTTCAGAAGAAGGTGTCTAGCACTCTGTTCTCTCTTTATAGCCATATGGTATTCACATGCCAGCTTCAGTTAAAGATTAAAGTTCAAAAATCTAGGAGATTTGGGTTCAGTAGGTAGAAATGACATTCAGAACACAAATATCCTTCATGGCTTAAGAAGGGCATCTTCCGTGAGTGCAGGACTCCACCAAGGTCCGTGTTGCTGCTGCTGCTAATTAGAATGACACTGAATCAGACAGAATATTACGATTTCCATCATTATTATCTTTATGCTATTTTTGAACTTTAAAGTACTTTGACAAAAGGAATTGGTTTTACATGTTAGTCTGTTGCCTTTATTGAAAAGCTAGTTTTGAGTAAAGTGATGTACTAAGCTTCATTAATTTAGTAACTGTAAACCATGGAATGGCCTCACACTTGGAAAATATATGGTTAATAGGAGTGACAGGCAATCCTCTTTGAAGAGGGGACATAAGAAATGTGGAGGAGGACAAAAGCCTATTAACCTATCCTTCCCCACTGTCCTTCGTGAATCACTGTGCTCAGTAGACTTTTACTGAACTCATTACCTCAGTATAATATGCATTTTAGAAATCCATTGTGTAGGAAATTTTCTTTCATGGAAACCCAGAATATTAATTACTTAATAAGAATCTTACAGGCTTCTTTGGAGGGGACCATTTTCCTCAAAAAGCGGAACTTAATATGTGTGATGCTGTTCCTTTTTTATAGGAAACCTTGTATTATTCAGCAGAACATAGTGAATTTTAAGCATATGTTTTCAGTGATGAATTATCTCAGCTTCATCTCTTTGGACATGATAGAGGCACTTTTTTTCCTTGCAGCCTATTTTGTCACTCCAGTCAGATTAATGAATAATGAACTATACCATTTCATTAGGATAGTAAGAATTAAGAGAAGATGTTTTCCTTGGGGACTTCCGCTTGGAATATATCATTAATCATATTCTATGAGAGCTATAGTCAAGGCTGAACTGAGAAGGCTAGTTTATCTGACACGTACCAAGGGGGAAAACAAATTGTCATTTAGCCTATCTCAAGTGAAGTATGTCTTAATAAAATTCCTAGATAAGGAATGACATCTTAAAATTGCTTCTTATTTTGATCTCTGTCAGAGGTCTGAAAAATCAACCATATGTGAAACTGTGTTCTCAAAAAAAGTAGAAGTCCTTTAACAAGAGTATTGTTTTTAGCATGGTTTTTAAGTCAAGGGGTATCAGATGTAAAAGTAACTGACCACTGAATTGGAGCCTTTACTTATTTTCTCAGCAGCCCCTACCCTATTCCCACCCCCCTGAGCGCTTCATTCTTCCTTTGTTGGAGGAAACCCAAATGTCTAACAGGATATTTTAAATGACTAACATGAACATTTCTAATATTAAGTGGCATTAAAGAATTTTAATCATGAGGATCTTATTAATTACCCCCAAGGGGCTCAGTCTGTGGTCATTACTTAAAAAGTGATGCAGATAGATGGAAAGAGAAGGAGTGAGTGCCCGAGGGAGAGAGAATGCTATGCTCTGAAAATCTGGAGTTGGGTCCACTCACCAGTTACAGCGCCATGCAGGAACTTCCTGTAAAGATGAATAGTCTTTCATTTAATAAGTACTTTGAGTAAAAAAAGTAAAAAAAAAAAAAAGAAAAATTTGTAGAAAACTTTTGCTCAAATTTCCATTTGAAATCTTCTATTTGTTTTAATAGATTGAACTGAAGTCCGCAAATAGGAAATTTTGCAGTTATTTCTAAGATACGGAAAAGAGACATAGAGTAATAAATTGGGACTTATCAATGGCTAATCATATCATTAAGGTTTTAATATCTTAGATAAAGCACCCCCCTCAATTCACAAAACTCTTTTCTGGACTTACAATATTCGTAGGAAAAAGCAAACATTCCCCCCAGATCAAAGAGAAGATAAAAAACACGACTACAAACTTTTAAGAAAGTAATCAAAAAAGAAAATTGCATATCAGAGTTATGCTTTGAGCCAAAAATGTATTTATAGATAATTGTATAACCCTAAGAGATTTTATTGTTTAGAAGTAAAATTTAAAAATAAACGAATGAAACATTCTACTCTAGATATCTGGGAGAGGGGAAAAAATCCTGAAACAGAAAAACAATAAACTGAAATTAAGCAGTAAGAATAAATTAATAGTAAAGACAAAACGTAGAATTTAATATTAGAAAACAGAGACACAGTAGAATTGATGAATCTAAGACTGGTTTAAAATCAAACAATGAAATAAACATTTGGTCAATGGAATAAGAAAGGAGTTAGAAAAACGCAAAAACATTTAAGAATAAGAAAGGGTCAATGGCTACAGTCAGAAGAGATTAAAAATTATGCCAGTACCCTGTGTAACTTTATGCAGGTATACTTGAAAATCTTGATAAAATTTTCTGCACGCTAATTCTCAATATAAAACCAAAGCTACATAGTAAGCTGGAAAAGAGACTTTAAGTAACTATTATAGAAAAATATCAAACTTTTATAAAATAGCTCTTACAGCTCAGGAAAATACATCAGTGGAAAATTTTGAGTGATATATAAACATACCTACACACACACACATTCACATACGTATACATGTATACACACTTGCAGGGTGTTTGAAAAGTCTGGAAACATGAGATAAACTTATTTTCAATGATATGCTAGTTACATTTTCAAAAAATATTCTCAGTACATTTTTCTTTAACCTCTAGACATCTTTTCAGGATAAGTACCTGAAGCAATATGTCTAATTGTGAGTTTGAAAAAAGTACAATTAATATACCACAGAGTATCCAGATGTCTGTAAACACAGGCAAAATAGTGTATTAATAGAATCTCAGAAATTCTGGCTGCTGTTGACAAAAGCATTCCTATTTTCCATTTCTCCCTGGGAGAAGAGGCCAAAATTATTTTTTGAAAGAAGTCTGAGCATCTTACATTCCCCCTTTCCAGGGGGAAAACTAAAGAACCTTTGGATTTTATCCTCTGAGGGAGCATTAAATTAGATTGCCTGGGAGAGAGTGAGGTTTCAAGACCTGAAAGAGGCCAGAGGGTCCCACCTAGAGTTATGGGTTACAAAGCAGAAAGGAGAGTTGCAGGAGCCCACCCTTACTCCCATGGGGGGGGGTCCTAGGAGGTGATGGGACCTCTGGGTGATGGATGGATGATGTGGTGGAGGGGGAAGTGATATCACAAGGGAGACCACCATGTTCTAGGCACTTAGAGATTCCAGGGCCTACACTGGCATGGAGGGGGTGAAGCCACCTACCTTTGACCTGTCCTTGGGGTTTAGACACCAGCATCTCAATGGTGACCACACAGACTGAAAGCCATAGCCTATCCTTAAGTTTGCTGAGTTTTCTGGTGCCTTGTAAGACCAGGGCAGGAAGGAGTGTGAAATAACAAATACTGTTAGTAAACACATACTCAGAGCTAGGCTTTAATAAGCAAGGTGACATTAGATGACATTAGATAGTGGAGCAAATTTTGTGTGTGTGTGTATTTATAAATGTGCATATATTTATGCACACATATCTATGAGATGCTGGCAGAAAACACACTGAAATATTAACTGAGTTCTAAAAACAAAGCCTGCCTTCGTTACCTTCCATCTGATGAAGAAGCTTTTGGAACTGAAACCTTGGGAAAGAGCAGCTCCCCTAGATGAGTTTGATGTTCTTCCAGGTTTATCTTGGGATTTATAAGATCTGATGAGCATTAGGGCCAGCGTTGAAGATGAAACATTTCCATCCTTTCCATTGACCGGTGTGTGGTATGTCCCCTTCCATTTAGCCCTGGAGAGCAAGGCAGAGTGAACTGACCTGAAGTGTGTTGTGGGAATCAAAATTCAGTTATAATCTAGCATACTCTGTCAATGCTTCATGGTACCTAGTTTTAAACGTTGAAATGTTTCTGGCAAGGGTGCATTTTATGTTTATGTATAATGCTAACATACTAGCAAGGGATTTAATTGTGACCATTCAGAAATAATTTATCTGTTAAACCCTAATTTAAAATAAAATGATGTTTAATCAAGAGACAATCAATTGTAATACTAATTTAAAGAGCCATTAAGTGAAGGAAAAATTAGTTCATTATATCAGGTTATTTTAAACTGAAAGAAAAATAGCACTATGTTAACTTATAAGTGGTAATGTTTAAATTGGCTGAATTTTTCATGTCTTTCTGCTAAATTGTTTTAGGATATTTTTCACACCTAATTTCTATTGAGTTTAATTTAGACATTTGGAGGTACCTGCCCTTATGTAAGAAAGGCAAATTGTAATAAAACTATCTGTGCTTTCACGATTTTTTAGAAAACATTTGTATTACACAGTATGTAGGGAAATGAAAAGATTCTAGTTCTTCCTACTTGTTCCACACACATGCACACACACACACTTAAACACACACACACACACTCACCCTCATTCATTCTGCCACACACTTATATAATCCTCTCTGTCCCTCCCATATGCATTTGCTTCCTCAAGCACAAACACACAGTCATGCTCAGGCAGGTAAACATACACACTTTTTCTTTCTCTTGCTCTTGTGGGCACACATACACACTCTTTTTCGCTCAAGCCAGAACACACACACACACACACACACACACACACAGTAATGCCTATACATGTACAGTTAAGCTCTCATTCTCTCTCTCTCTCTCCACTGTTTTATAGCTAATGTCTGACTTTTCTGTCTTCAGTTTATGTTATCTTGGTCTTTGACTTAGAGGTGGGTGACTCAGACCAATTATTTCACATCATTACATTTGGAGTGAGACTGATGATTTTGATACTGGCTCATTTTTATTATTTGCATGTAGTTTAAGAGAAGGCACTTCATGAACTTATTCTGCTTTCATATGCAAAAGTGAATGTTGAGGAGATTATGTAAGTAGATGAGAAAAGTGCCTTTCATACATATTTCTCGAGCCAACAGGGTCAGATGAGAAGTTGGCAAAGACTATATCATGAGATTCAAGAAACAACTTTTTATTTTGCTGTATTGCAAATAAATATTCTTTCTCTGTCACTTTGTGCTACTTTACATTCCTTGCTTTCATTGATCATGATAATTGACCAATTAAGAAATAATGTGCAACAAAATAGGAATAAAATTTAGTATTTTGATAGAAGACTGAATAAAAAGGTTCGCAGTTGACTTGCCATTATGAGATTCAGAACTTTCTGTTTGTGAATCTGTAAGGACAGATATGTGTCATTCTTATGCTTTCAACAAAGCTGGAAATGCCCACTGTTCTTCACAGTGAAAGCTTCATTTTTGTATGTAAAAGATTGGAAAGCACCATCTGGGACACATCGTATGTTCATGTTTCTCCAAGAGAATCTGGAAATTATACCTCTGAGATTTTGTTGCTAATGAAGAAGAGGAAGGGAAAAAAAATCTTACATAAATAACACCTGGTCCATTGGTGCATGTCTTATAAAGATTACAATGAAATAAGAGAATGGAAATTAGAGTATAATATCTTATATCTAGAAGGTATCATTAATATTTGTGAAATTTCATACTTAAAAATTGTGAGCTTTTATTTAGATGTATATTTTGTTCGGTCACTTTCTTGGTATTGCTAGCTGGATAAGAAACATTTGGGAAAATGTGCCTAGGACAGACATTGAACTTCTATTGGGGAAGCTCTTACACTTAGTGTAGTCTTTAGAGAATTTATTCATCTCCTATATGGAAACCTAAGCAGAAGGAAGAACCTCTTGCTCTCGGCCTCTCTCCTTCTCCAATCAGACTAGAAAACTCTCCTTGACCACGCCCAAAACTTCCTTTTTAAAAAAGATACTCCAGATTGCTTTCTGTTAACTAGAGATTGCTTTCTGTTATTTACAACTAAGAACCCTGAGTTACATAGAAATTTTCAGAGTGAAATACTTAATTTCCTATTCTACCACCCAGTAAAGTAACCTGGTACATAGTTGGTATTGAAAAATATTTTATTCACTACTTCATCTAAATATTCAGATATTTATGAGCAACTACTACATAACAGATCTTGGGACTATTGCAGTAAATACAACAGAAACATATCTGGCTCTGAGGCTTATATTTGGGTGTGAAAATGGACAAATACATGAAGAACATATATTTTAGGTGGCAATATGTGCTTTGGAAAAGGACATTAAAGTAAATAAAGCAGTATAAGGGGGTGGGTTGCTAGGTTTTTATTTTTTTAATTTACTTTTTAACATCTGTATTGGAGTATAACTGCTTTACAATGGTGTGTTAGTTTCTGCTTTATTACAAAGTGAATCAGCTATACATATACATATACATATGTCCCCATATCTCCTCCCTCTTGCGTCCCCCTCCCACCCTCCCTATGCCACCCCTCTAGGTGGTCACAAAGCACCAAGCTGATCTCCCTGTGCTATGTGGCTACTTCCCACTAGCTATCTACTTTACATTTGGTAGTGTATATATGTCCGTGCCACTCTCTCACTTCGTCCCAGCTTACCCTTCCCCATCCCTGTGTCCTGAAGTCCATTCTCTACGTCTGTGTCTTTATTCCTGTCCTGCCCCTAGGTTCATCAGACCCTTTTTTTTTGTTAGATTCCATATATATGTATTAGCATATGGTATTTGTTTTTCTCATTCTGACTTACTTCACTCTGTATGACAGACTCTAGGTCCATCCACCTTACTACAAATAACTCAATTTCGTTTCTTTTTATGGCTGAGTAATATTCCATTGTATATATGTGCCACATCTTTATCCATTCATCTGTTGATGGACACTTAGGTTGCTTCCATGTCCTGGCTATTGTAAATAGAGCTGCAGTGAACATTGTGGTACATGACTCTTTTTGAATTATGGTTTTCTCAGGGTATATGCCCAGTAGTGGGATTCTTGGGTTGTATGGTAGTTCTATTTTTAGATTTTTTAGGAACCTCCATACTGTTCTCCATAGTGGCTGTATCAATTTACATTCCCACCAACAGGGCAAGAGGGTTCCCTTTTCTCCACACCCTCTCCAGCATTTATTGTTTGTAGATTTTTTTGATGATGGCCATTCTGACCGGGGTGAGGTGATACCTCATTGTGGTTTTGATTTGCATTTCTCTAATGATTGGTGATGTTGAGCATCTTTTCATGTGTTTGTTGGCAATCTGTATATCTTCTTTGGAGAAATGTCTATTTAGGTCTTCAGCCCATTTTTGGATTGAGTTGTTTGTTTTTTTGATATTGAGCTGCATGAACTGCTTGTATATTTTGGAGATTAATCCTTCGTCAGTTGCTTCATTTGCAAATATTTTCTCCCATTCTGAGGGTTGTTTTTCATCTTGTTTATGGTTTCCTTTGTTGTGCAAAGGCTTTTAAGTTTCATTAAGTTCCATTTGTTTATTTTTGTTTTATTTCCATTTCTCTAGGAGGTAGGTCAAAAAAGATCTTGCTGCTGGGCTTCCCTGGTGGCGCAGTGGTTGAGAGTCTGCCTGCCAATGCAGGGGACACGGGTTCGGGCCCTGGTCTGGGAGGATCCCACATGCCGCGGAGCGATTAGGCCCGTGAGCCACAACTACTGAGCCTGCGCGTCTGGAGCCTGTGCTCCGCAACGAGAGGCCGCGATAGTGAGAGGCCCGCGCACCGCGATGAAGAGTGGCCCCTGCTCGCCACAACTAGAGAAAGCCCTTGCACAGAAACGAAGACCTAGCACAGCCATAAATAAATAAATAAAATTAAAAAAAAAAAAAAGATCTTGCTGTGATTTATGTCATAGAGTGTTCTGCCTATGTTTTCCCCTAAGAGTTTTATAGTGTCTGGCCTTACATTTAGGTCTTTAATCCATTTTGAGTTTATTTTTGTGTATGGTGTTAGGGAATGTTCTAATTTCAATCTTTTACATGTAGCTGTTCAGTTTTCCCAGCACCACTTATTGAAGAGGCTGTCTTTTCTCCATTGTATACTCTTGCCTCCTTTATCAAAAATAAGGTGACTATATGGGCGTGGGTTTATCTCTGGGCTTTCTATCCTGTTCCATTGATCTATATTTCTGTTTTTGTGCCAGTACCATACTGTCTCGATTACTGTAGCTTTCTAGTATAGTCTGAAGTCCAGGAGCCTGATTCCTCCAGCTCCGTTTTTCTTTCTCGAGATTGCTTTGGCTATTCGGGGTCTTTTGTGTTTCCATACAAATTGTGAAATTCTTTGTTCTAGTTCTGTGAAAAATGCCATTGGTAGTTTGATAGGGATTGCATTGAATCTGTAGATTGCTTTGGGTAGTAGAGTCATTTTCACAATGTTGAATCTTCCAATCCAAGAACATGGTATATCTCTCCATCTCTTTGTATCATCTTTAATTTCTTGCATCAGTGTCTTATAGTTTTCTGCATACAAGTCTTTTGTCTCCTTAGGTAGGTTTATTCCTAGGTATTTTATTCTTTTTGTTGCAATGGTAAATGGGAGTGTTTCCTTGATTTCTCTTTCAGATTTTTCATCACTAGTGTATAGGAATGCAAGAGATTTCTGTGCATTAATTTTGTATCCTGCTACGTTACCAAATTCATTGATTAGCTCTAGTAGTTTTCTGGTAGCATCTTTAGGATTCTCTATGCATAGGATCATGTCATCTGCAAACAGTGACAGCTTTACTTCTTCTTTTCCGATTTGGATTCCTTTTATTTCTTTTTCTTCTCTGATTGCTATGGCTAAAACTTCCAAAACTATGTTGAATAACAGTGGTGAGAGTGGACAACCTTGTCTTGTTCCTGATCTCAGAGGAAATGGTTTCAGTTTTTCACCATTGAAAACGATGTTGGCTGTGGGTTTGTCATATTTGGCCTTTATTATGTTGAGGTAAGTTCCCTCTATGCCTACTTTCTGGAGGGTTTTTATCATATATGGGTGTTGAATTTTGTCAAAAGCTTTTTCTGCATCTATTGAGATGATCGTATGGTGCTTCTCCTTCAATTTGTTAATATGGTGTATCACATTGATTGATTTGTGTTTATTGAAGAATCCCTGCATTCCTGGCATAAACCCCACTTGATCATGGTGTATGATCCTTTTAATGTGCTGTTGGATTCTGTTTGCTAGTATTTCGTTGAGGATTTTTGCATCTATGTTCATCAGTGATATTGGCCTTTAGTTTTCTTTCTTTGTGACATCTTTGTCTGCTTTTGGTATCAGGGTGATGGTGGCCTCTTAGAATGAGTTTGCGAGTGTTCCTCCCTCTGCTACATTTTGGAAGAGTTTGAGAAGGGTAGGTGTTAGCTCTTCTCGAAATGTTTGATAGAATTTGCCTGTGAAGCCATCTGGTCCTGGGCTTTTGTTTGTTGGAAGATTTTTAATCACAGTCTGAATTTCAGTGCTTGTGATTGGTCTGTTTATATTTCCTATTTCTTCCTGGTTCAGTCTCAGAAGGTTGTGCATTTCTAAGAATTTGTCCATTTCTTCCAGGTTGTCTATTTTATTGGCATATAGTTGCTTGTAGTAACCTCTCATGATCCTTTGTATTTCTGCAGTGCCAGTTGTTACTTCTCCTTTTTCATTTCTAATTCTATTGATTTGAGTCTTCTCCCTTATTTTCTTGATGAGTGTGGCTAATGGTTTATCAATTTTGTTTATCTTCTCAAAGAACCAGCTTTTAGTTTTGTTGATCTTTGCCATCATTTCCTTCATTTCTTTTTCATTTATTTCTGATCTGATCTTTATGATTTCTTTCCTTCTGCTAACTTTGGGGTTTTTTGTTCTTCTTTCTCTAATTGCTTTAGGTGTAAGGTTAGGTTGATTATTTGAGATGTTTCTTGTTTCTTGAGGTAGGATTGTATTGCTATAAACTTCCCTCTGAGAACTGCTTTTGCTGCATCCCATAGGTATTGGGTCATCGTGTTTTCATTGTCATTTGTTTCTAGGTAATTTTGATTTCCTCTTTGATTTCTTCACTGATCTCTTGGTTATTTAGTAGTGTATTGTTTAGCCTCCATGTGTTTGTATTTTTTATAGATTTTTTTCCTGTAATTTATATCTAGTTTCAGAGCATTGTGGTGAGAAAAGATACTTGATATGATTTCAGTTTTCTTAAATTTACCAAGGCTTGGTATGTGACACAGGATATGACCTATCCTGGAAAATGTTCCATGAGCATTTGAGATGAAAGTGTATTCTATTGTTTTTGGATGGAATGTCCTATAAATATCAATTAAGTCCATCTTGTTTAATGTATCATTTAAAGCTTGTGTTTCCTTATTTATTTTCATTTTGGATGATCTGTCCATTGGTGAAAGTGGGGTGTTAAAGTACCCTACTATGATTGTGTTACTGCCGATTTCCCCCTTTATGGCTCTTAGCATTTGCCTTATGTATTGAGGTGCTCCTGTGTTGGGTGCATAAATATTTACAATTATTATATTTTCTTCTTGGATTGATCCCTTGTTCATTATGTAGTGTCCTTCTTTGTCTCTTGTAATAGTCTTTATTTTAAAGTCTATTTTGTCTGGTATGAGAACTGCTACTCCAGCTTTCTTTTGATTTCCATTTGCATGGAATATCTTTTTCCATCCCCTCACTTTCAGTCTGTATGTGTCCCTAGGTCTGAAGTGGGTCTCTTGTAGACAGCATATATATAGGTTTTGTTTTTGTATCCATTCAGCCAGTCTATGTCTTTTGGTTGGAGCATTTAATCCATTTACATTTACGGTCGTTATCCATATGTATGTTCCTATTACCATTTTCTTAATTGTTTTGGGTTTGTTATTGTAGGTGTTTTCCTTCTGTTGTGTTTCCTGCCTAGAGAAGTTCCTTTAGCATTTGTTGTAAAGCTGGTTTGGTGGTGCTGAATTCTCTTAGCTTTTGCTTGTCTGTAAAGGTTTTGATTTCTCCATCAAATCTGAATGAGATCCTTGCTGGGTGGAGTAATCTTGGTTGTAGGTTTTTCCCTTTCATCACTTTAAATATGTCCTGCTACTCCCTTCTGGCTTGCAGAGTTTCTGCTGAAAGATCCGCTGTTAACCTTATGGGGACTCCCTTGTATGTTATTTGTTGTTTTTCCCTTGCTGCTTTTAATAGTTTTTCTTTGTATGTAATTTTTGATAGCTTCAATAATATGTGTCTTGGAGTGTTTCTCCTTGGATTTATCTTGTATGGAACTCTCTGTTCTTCCTGGACTTGATTGACTATTTCCTCTGACATATTAAGGAAGTTTTCAACTATAATCTCTTCAAATATTTTCTCAGTCCCTTTCTTCTCCTCTTCTTCTTCTGGGACCCCTATAATTCGAATGTTGGTGCGTTTAATGTTGTCCCGGAGGTCTTTGAGACTGTCCTCAATTCTTTTCATTCTTTTTTCTTTATTCTGCTCTGTGCTAGTTATTTCCACTATTTTACCTTCCAGGTCACTTATCCTTTCTTCTGCCTCAGTTATTCTGCTATTGATTCCTTCTAGAGAATTTTAAATTTCATTTATTGTGTTGTTCATCATTGTTTGTTTGCTCTTTAGTTATTCTAGGTCCTTGTTAAACGTTTCTTATATTTTCTCCTTTCTGTTTCCAAGATTTTCGATCATTTTGACTATCATTACTCTGAATTCTTTTTCAGGTATACTGCCTATTTCCTCTTCATTTGTTTGGTTTGGTGGGTTTTTACCTTGCTCCTTCATCTGCTGTGTGTTTCTCTGTCTTCTCATTTTGCTTAACTTACTGTGTTTGGGGTCTCCTTTTCACAGGCTGCAGGTTCGTAGTTCCCGTTGTTTTTGGTGTCTGCTCCCAGTGGCTAAGGTTGCTTCAGAGGGTTGTGTAGGCTTCCTGGTGGAGGGAACTTGTGCCTGTGTTCTGGTGGATGAGGCTGGATCTTGTTTTTCTGGTGGGCGGGACTGCATCCGGTGGTGTGTTTTGGGGTATCTGTGAACTTATTATGATTTTAGGCAGCCTCTCTGCTAATAGGTGGGGCTGTGTTCCTGTCTTGTTAGTTGTTTGGCATAGGGTGTCCAGCACTGTAGGTTTCTGGTCGTTGAGTGGAGCTGGGTCTTAGCATTGAGATGGAGATCTCTGGGATAGCTTTCGCCGTTTCATATTATGTGTAGCTGGGAGGTCTCTGGTGGACCAATGTCCTGAACTCGGCTCTCCCACCTCAGAGGCACAGGCCTGACACCCAGCCAGAGCACCAAGACCCTTTCAGCCACATGGCCAGGGATATGGGGAGTTTCTTACCTTTGGGGAAATTTGGGGTCTTCTGCCAGCGTTCAGTAGGTGTTCTGTACGAGTTGTTCCACATGTAGATATATTTCTGATGTATTTGTGTAGAGGAAGGTGATCTGCATGTCCTACTCCTCTGCCATCTTGAAGGTCTGCCTAGGTTTTTATATAGGGCAATCATGGAAGACCTCTGAGGAGGCCTTCCCTCTCAGAAGCTGATGTGGAAGGACTCCTGGTGAAATCTGGGGAAAAAGTGCTTCAAATAGACAGCAGGTGTGAATGCTCTGTGGCTGAAAAGTAGAAAGATACTTTGCATGTTGAGTGAGGGGTAGAAACCTGGAAGATTCAAGGTCTGTAGACATTACAGGGAGCTGGACTATTGGGCTTTATGTTCTTCATGAGGACTTTAGTTTTTACTTTAAATGAAATGGAAAATCATTAGAGAATTGTGAGCAGAGGAGTGGTATGGTCTGATTTATGTTTTTTAAAGAATTACTCTGGTTACTGTGGGGAGAACAGACTGAGGAGGATATGAGATGAGAGAGAATGTTCCTTGGGGAACCACGGCATTACAGGTGAGAGATTGTGGCTTGAACTAGAAGGGAGGTGGTGAGAAGTGATCAGATCCTGGGATGATTTGAAAATGAAGTAAATAGGATTTATAGCTGTATTAGAAAAGGGCAAAAAAGAGACAGAGACCCTTTAATGATGACTCCTAAGTTTTTAGCCTGAACAACCAGATGAATGGAATTTGCATTTAGTTAAATGGGTAAGTAATTTAGGGATGAGGAGTAATTTGGAATTTGCTTGTGAACAATTTGATAGAGGTCTGTGTAGAGTAAGCCGTTCTGTATGAGTTTGAAGTTCAGGTGAAAGACTGAGACTGCTGGTGTGTGTGTGTGTGTGTGTGTAATTTAATATACAGGTAAGTTGTCAGTGTATGAAATGTGCTTAAAGCCAAGAGCCTGGATGGGATCACCCTGTGAATGAATCAATATAGGGAAGAGGCGCAAAATCTGAGCCTTGTAGCACTTTAACATTTTCAAAGAAGTCTATCAAAGGTTAACCCATACAGTAGAAATAACAAGGTAGTGTGGTGTCCTACAAGCAAATGAGTTACAGTTTTCAAGAATGAGGGATTCCTAAATGTGTCATAAACTGATAAAACGTCAGATAACCTGAGGACTGTGAATTGAACACTGGATTTGCAAATGTGCAGGGCATTAGTGACTTGGTTGATCAAGGGCCTAAGTGATATTAAATGTATAACAAATCAGAATCAATCAATGAAGATGTGGCATAGATATGTAAATAGATTCGTTCTCTGATGAACAAGATAGAACTAAATGATTTCAGGATCTCAACATGTATTTAGGTATTTACAGAAATGCCAGGACAGTTCTTTTCACTATTTTTAATTAGCTCCCACTCCCCGTCTGCTTTCATAACCTTTATCATTCTTCTCAAGTTCCCTAACCACCCTCCACCCATTTCAGTCTCAGCTTGTGAGCTTGCTTGACTTGTAGTCAAAGTGAACCTTTGTGAGCTCCCTGAATGTTCTGTCTCCATTCTCTGCTTATAAATCTATCTATATTTGCCCCTATCTGGTACTTCCTCCTCATCAGCATCAAAACAAAGATGTTCCTCCTTGGCATTTCTCGCCACCTGATCTCTTGATGCCCCTTCCCATCAGGATCCTTATAACATCCATTCCCTTCTTTTTTTTTTTTTTTAAATTTATTTTATTTATTTTTTATTTTTTGGCTGCGGTGGGTCTTCATTGCTGTGCGTGGGTTTTCTCTAGTTGTGGCGAGCTGGGGCTACTCTTTGTTGCGGTGCGTGGGCTTCTCATTGCAGTGGCTTCTCTTGTTGTAGAGCATAGGCTCTAGGCACGCAGGCTTCAGTAGCTGCGGCACACAGGCTCAGTAGTTGTGGCTTGCGGGCTCTAGGGCACAGGCTTAGTAGTTGTGGCACATGGGCTTAGTTGCTCCATGGCATGTGGGATCTTCCCGGACCTGGAACCCAGGCTCGAACCCATGTCCCCTGCATTGGCAGGCAGATTCTTAACTACTGCACCACCAGGGAAGCCCCATTCCCTTCTTTTAAGCCTTCATTCTCTCCCTCTCTCTATTACTTCTTACAGCTCATAAATGTTTCTACATAGTTTTTCCATCTCAAAAACACAGGCCATTCTCAAGTTTATTTTTCCATCTAGCTTGTTGAAAACAGTAGAGACATGTTGTAAAGTATTTTCGAAATAAGGAAATGAAGAGAGTAATAATCACTGGTAATCCCACTTCTCAGAGATGATCATTATGTGAGTTTATATTCAGTATTTTTCTACATGTATTTTTGCTGATTAGGATCCAACTAAATATATACTTCTAAAATCTTCCTTTTTATTAGCCTAATGTTGTATTTTAAGATTTTCCACATGCCATTAACCAGTTTGGGAGACAACTATTTTAAATAGCTAGCGTATTCAATATTATGGTTATGCTATGATTTATATATTCATTATTTTATTGGATTTTTACCTAGTTTCTATTTTTGATATAAATAAAATGAGGATGAATATCTTTGTATATAAATCTTTTACTACATTTCAGATTATATTATAGGCTAGAGAATAAAGAAACTGCAGCATCAAAGGATATACTCTGTTTTATGACTCTTGTTAGATATTGCCAAATTATTTAAAAAAAATGATTCTGTGCATTTATATGCCTACTGGGAAGTGTGAGTGCCTCTGTCCTGAGGACTTTTGAGAAACTATTACTTTATGAAACAATCTTTGCTTATTGGGTAGTTTAATAAATGTTATCTCATTTAAAAATTTTTTTAAATTAATTAATTAATTAATTTTTGGCTGTGTTGGGTCTTCGTTGCTGCATGAGGGCTTTCTCTAGTTGTGGTGAGCAGGGGCTACTCTTCATTGTAGTGCACAGGCTTCTCATTGTGGTGGCTTCTCTTGTTGAGGAGCAGGGGCTCTAGGCGCTTGGGCTTCAGTAGTTGTGGCACATGGGCTTCAGTTGTTGTGGCTCGCGGTCTCTGGAGCTCAGGCTCAGTAGTTGTGGTGCACGGATTTAGTTGCTCCACGGCATGTGGGATCTTCCCAGGCCAGGGATCAAACACCTGTCCCCTGCATTAGCAAGCGGATTCCTAACCACTGTGCCACCAGGGAAGTCCCAATAAATGTTATCTCATTTCTGAAACTTTCACTTCTATAGAGGTGAAAATCACTTTTTAATGTTTACATTAGTGATTTATTTTTCTTCTTTTATGAACTTTTCCTTCATATTCTTTGCCCATTTTGCATGCCCAACATAGGAGTTTGGGTAGATTTTTGGTTGACTTGTATGTTATATTGTATTAATGCTATCAACCATCTGTCTCTCATATTTGCTGAAGTAATTTTTTCTAATTTGTTGCCTTTTACTTTCATGCTTTTATTGATTCAAAAATTTTAGGCAAGCAAATGACCAGTTTAAATAAGTGGGAGAAGGTAAGCCCCAAAACAGACCCAAGTACACATAAAAATTTAACATATGTTCAAGGTATTTCTTTTAAGGGCAAATTATTTATTTATTTATTTATTTGGCTGTGTCAGGTCATTAGTTGCAGCACACAGGGTCTTCATTGAGGCGTGTGGGATCTTTTGTTGTGGTGTGGCTCTTCGTTCTGGCCTGCAGGCTTCTCTCTAGTTGTGGCATGCGGGTTTTCTCTCTCTAGTTGAGGCGTGCAGGCTCCAGGGTGCGTGGGCTCTGTAGTTGTGGCGTGCGGGCTCCGGAGCATGTGGGCTCTGTAGTTTGCGGCATGCAGTTTGCAGCACACAGGCTCTGTCACTGAGGTGTGCGAGCTCAGTAGTTGTGGCACACAGGCTTAGTTGCCCTGCGGCATGTGGGATCTTAGTTCCCCGACCACTGATCGAACCTTCATCCTCTGCTTTGGAAGGTGGATTCTTTACCACTGGACCACAAGGGAAGTCCCTCTTCATGGTATTTAATTCACAGGGAACAAATGTCTAAATTGAGGGGCAAACATTGTTAGAATTTTTTCTCATACTTCATACCAAAATAAATTTCATGTAGACTAAAGATTCAAATATTAAAAACACAAAGCAAAACATAAGATCATGTGAAACTATGTAATTGAATATTTATATAATCATGAAGTAGTGATGATCTTTCTAAGCATGACAAGGTAGAAACCATTAGGGTAAATATTTTAAAATGTGACTAATTTGAAACCTTTGACACAGAAAAAAAAAAGATAAAATACAAATGACAAGCAGGTAAAATTATATATATATCATATATGTATGATATTTATATATATCATATATGGAAACTATTAATTTTGTAGTTATTTTTGGAGAGCTCTGTTAACAAAACAATCAAAAAGAAAAATTCCAAAGTAGGACCTTGGTCAAAGAACATGAAGGGATAACTTAAAAAAGAAGAAATACTGATAAACAATGACTGATACATTTAAAAAATCCAACCTCACTATTTTTCAAAGAAAGTAAAATAAACGCATAGAGATAATATTTGGCAATATATAAATTTGCTTTTCTTCCCAGCACTTTTAGAATATGAGTGATCCTCTGGGACAGAGTCACCCATTAAAGAATTTTTAAATTATTAAAAATAGAAGAAGAAAATGAGACTTCCAAAACTGACTTTCAAAGCCAGGTAGTTGAAAGAGGAAAGTTTTTGTCTTTAATTCCTTGTAAAGACAAAATGGAGTAGGATATATTGAAATCATTAGAAATGATGATGGTGACAATAAACATCAATATCTATTGACATGGAAAGGTCTGTTTAGTACAAAAATGGAAAACTTTATATTACAAAGCAGCTATGATTCCACGTATGTAGTAATAAAAAAGAAAATCTCGTATCAAGTATCTTTTCTGACCACAACACTCTGAGAGTAGATATCAATTACAGGAAAAAATCTGTAAAAAATGAAAACACATAGAGGCTAAACAATACACTACTAAAAACCAAGAGATCACTGAAGAAGTCAAAGAAACACAACGACCCAAAACATATGGGATACAGCAAAAGCAGTTCTCAGAGGGAAGTTTATAGCAATACAATCCTACCTCAAGAAACAAGAAACATCTCAAATAATCAACCTAACCTTACACCTAAAGCAATTAGAGAAAGAAGAACAAAAAACCCCAAAGTTAGCAGAAGGAAAGAAATCATAAAGATCAGATCAGAAATAAATGAAAAAGAAATGAAGGAAATGATAGCAAAGCTCAACAAAACTAAAAGCTGGTTCTTTGAGAAGATAAACAAAATTGATAAACCATTAGCCAGACTCATCAAGAAAATAAGGGAGAAGACTCAAATCAATAGAATTAGAAATGAAAAAGGAGAAGTAACAACTGGCACTGCAGAAATACAAAGGATCATGAGAGGTTACTACAAGCAACTATATGCCAATAAAATAGACAACCTGGAAGAAATGGACAAATTCTTAGAAATGCACAACCTTCTGAGACTGAACCAGGAAGAAATAGGAAATATAAACAGACCAATCACAAGCACTGAAATTCAGACTGTGATTAAAAATCTTCCAACAAACAAAAGCCCAGGACCAGATGGCTTCACAGGCAAATTCTATCAAACATTTCGAGAAGAGCTAACACCTACCCTTCTCAAACTCTTCCAAAATGTAGCAGAGGGAGGAACACTCGCAAACTCATTCTAAGAGGCCACCATCACCCTGATACCAAAAGCAGACAAAGATGTCACAAAGAAAGAAAACTAAAGGCCAATATCACTGATGAACATAGATGCAAAAATCCTCAACGAAATACTAGCAAACAGAATCCAACAGCACATTAAAAGGATCATACACCATGATCAAGTGGGGTTTATGCCAGGAATGCAGGGATTCTTCAATAAACACAAATCAATCAATGTGATACACCATATTAACAAATTGAAGGAGAAGCACCATACGATCATCTCAATAGATGCAGAAAAAGCTTTTGACAAAATTCAACACCCATATATGATAAAAACCCTCCAGAAAGTAGGCATAGAGGGAACTTACCTCAACATAATAAAGGCCAAATATGACAAACCCACAGCCAACATCGTTTTCAATGGTGAAAAACTGAAACCATTTCCTCTGAGATCAGGAACAAGACAAGGTTGTCCACTCTCACCACTGTTATTCAACATAGTTTTGGAAGTTTTAGCCATAGCAATCAGAGAAGAAAAAGAAATAAAAGGAATCCAAATCGGAAAAGAAGAAGTAAAGCTGTCACTGTTTGCAGATGACATGATCCTATGCATAGAGAATCCTAAAGATGCTACCAGAAAACTACTAGAGCTAATCAATGAATTTGGTAACGTAGCAGGATACAAAATTAATGCACAGAAATCTCTTGCATTCCTATACACTAGTGATGAAAAATCTGAAAGAGAAATCAAGGAAACACTCCCATTTACCATTGCAACAAAAAGAATAAAATACCTAGGAATAAACCTACCTAAGGAGACAAAAGACTTGTATGCAGAAAACTATAAGACACTGATGCAAGAAATTAAAGATGATACAAAGAGATGGAGAGATATACCATGTTCTTGGATTGGAAGAATCAACATTGTGAAAATGACTCTACTACCCAAAGCAATCTACAGATTCAATGCAATCCCTATCAAACTACCAATGGCATTTTTCACAGAACTAGAACAAAGAATTTCACAATTTGTATGGAAACACAAAAGACCCCGAATAACCAAAGCAATCTCGAGAAAGAAAAACGGAGCTGGAGGAATCAGGCTCCTGGACTTCAGACTATACTAGAAAGCTACAGTAATCGAGACAGTATGGTACTGGCACAAAAACAGAAATATAGATCAATGGAACAGGATAGAAAGCCCAGAGATAAACCCACGCCCATATGGTCACCTTATCTTTGATAAAGGAGGCAAGAGTATACAATGGAGAAAAGCCAGCCTCTTCAATAAGTGGTGCTGGGAAAACTGGACAGCTACCTGTAAAAGAATGAAATTAGAACACTCCCTAACACCATACACAAAAATAAACTCAAAATGGATTAAAGACCTAAATGTAAGGCCAGACACTATAAAACTCTTAGGGGAAAACATAGGCAGAACACTCTATGACATAAAGCAGAGCAAGATCTTTTTTGACCTACCTCCTAGAGAAATGGAAATAAAAACAAGAATAAACAAATGGGACCTAATGAAACTTCAAATCTTTTGCACAGCAAAGGAAAACATAAGCCAGACGAAAAGACAACCCTCAGAATGGGAGAAAATATTTGCAAACGAAGCAACTGACAAAGGATTAATCTCCAGAATTTACAAGCAGCTCATGCAGCTCAATATCAAAAAACAAACAACCCAATCCAAAAATGGGCCTAAGACCTAAGTAGACATTTCTCCAAAGAAGATATAAAGATTGCCAACAAACACGTGAAAGGATGCTCAACATCCCTAATCATTAGAGAAATGCAAATCAAAACTACAATGAGGTATCACCTCACACCAGTCAGAATGGCCATCCTCAAAAAATCTACAAACAATAAATGCTGGAGAGGGTGTGGAGAAAAGGGAGCCCTCTTGCACTGTTGGTGGGAATGTAAATTGATACAGCCACTGGGGAGAACAGTATGTAGGTTCCTTAAAAAACTAATAATAGAACTACCATATGACCCAGCAATCCCACTACTGGCCATCTACCCTGAGAAAACCATAATTCAAAAGAGTCATGCACCGCGATGTTCATTGCAGCTCTATTTACAATAGCCAGGACATGGAAGCAACCTAAGTGTCTGTTGACAGATGAATGGATAAAGAAGATGTGGCACATATATACAATGGAATATTACTCAGCCATAAAAAGAAACGAAATTGAGTTATTTGTAGTGAGGTGGATGGACCTAGAGACTGTCATACAGAGTGAAGTAAGTCAGAAAGAGAAAAACAAATACCATATGCTAACACATATATATGGAATCTAAAAAAAAAAAAAAAAAAAGGTTCTGAAGAACCTAGGGGCAGGACACAATAAAGACGCAGACGTAGAGAATGGACTTGTGGACACGGTGAGGGGGAAGGGTAAGCTGGGATGAAGTGAGAGAGTGTCATGGACATATATACACTACCAAATGTAAAATAGCTAGCTAGTGGGAAGCAGCCACATAACACAGGGAGATCAACTCGGTGCTGTATGACCGCCTACAGGGGTAGGATAGGGAGGGTGGGAGGGAGACACAAGAGGGAGGAGATATGGGGATATATGTATATGTATAGCTGATTAACTTGTTATAAACTACCACACCATTGTAAAGCGATTACACTCCAATAAAGATGTTAAAAAATATCTCATATAAAAAATATAAAATCTCAATAAAAAGTATCCTCTAAAATGTAACAGAATTTTCCCTAGATGGTGAGGAAAATCAATGAGCTTTCCTGTTTGTCTTTTTCATGCATTTTTGTATTTCTGAATTTCCCACATATTACTTTTACGATTATAAAATAAAGGTATTTACATTTTGAAAAAATCTGCTTTTCTTGTTTCTAGTCATTTTTCTCTAAAAGTTTCTTCTTTAAATAGTGACCTTTTTTTGAAGTGTAGTTATTTTTTTAAGTCTTCTTTTCTGAAATTTATTTAATATATGGGTTGAGGTGAGAATATAAATCCCCCTAAGTAGCCATATCTGTCCTGTGGTATATTTTGCCAGGTGAGGATAAAGGCGTTGCTGATATTTTCATAAACATTTTGCCACTAATTTTATTTTCCTGTTAATTATAATATGTATCTTACTTTGTTGTTTTATGTAAAACTATAGTGTTATTGTTAGAGTAGAAGCAATTTATTTTGTTAAATTTCTGAAGGGTGGCAGGATTCATGACAGTTAAGGACGTAGAATCAGAGCAATAGTTGCTCCTGTAAAGCAATGCCCTTCTCAGAAAAGGACTTTGATGAAATACATGTAAATCACCTCTTTTGTTATTTATTTTTGGAATGGTCTCTGTTATGCCACATTTCATTCGTTTTTGTATTTTTATTATTCCAAATAGTTGACTAAGTGTTTTAGTACTGTGTATTGGGAAATTATTTATTGATTGCTGATGCTCCCCTTTTCAAAGATCACTAACTTCTATTTCCTATTGTCTGTTTGGAGACAGTGCCGTTCCATTAATCTGGCTGTCTGTTCTTGTGACATTATGTAACTCTTTTAATTGTTATTTCATTACACTGTGTCTTAATACTGATCGGACAAGTCTTGTTAGTTTTTTTCAGAACATTCTTACATATATGTTTTACCAGATGTATTTTAGAACCAGGAGCTTAAAATTCATTTCCCCGTGCTTCTTAATCAAATGTATACTGAATAAATATCATATGTTATTTTTCTTGAAAATTGAAAGCCATGACTCTGAATCATCATAAATACTGTGGCATTCTTGTGAGTTATTGAGATATGATGGATTCTTTGCTCGTGTTGTACGTAGCTCTTGCTTATTAGGTTTTCTAAAATTTCTATGAGAAATTTGTATTTTTTCTCCTCCACACTTTCCTTTACTGACACTTCCAGAGGTTATATCTATGCCTTTTAAAACAATTTCCATCTGTAGCAGTCTGGGATTTCATATGATTAATTTTTTTAGCACTCTGTGAACAGTAAGACTAAATGATTAAACTCTGTGCTTTGTATTTTGTTTGTTTCATGCAATTTAGATTGCTACTTTAATGACTGGTAAGTGTGGTGTTATGGTGTTTGCATGGGGATACCTCAATGGAAAGAAATACTGAGATAGAAAAGAGTTTTTCAGAAATCTTGAGTTCTCTTCCTGAGACAGATTTCCTTGCATGTCATATTTTTTGATCTGTTCTTCCCTATACCTGAATCTCAGAATTTGCGACTAGATCACTGTTTATTCTGGAATTTAGATGGTAGGATGGAAATGCACCGAGTAACGGGCGAGTAAACTCCTAGTTGGACTCAAGTGCCTTTTTTTGTCCCTGAACTTTTTACCTTTTGATATTCCAGAGGCATTAATACATAGCTTGAAAGTTAATCTTCCTGATTCAAAATTATTACCCCTGAATGTTTTTCTTCTGAGTTGAAGAGAAACTACCAACACTCTATAAAAAGATGGTGAAACATTTTATTCTTGTATTTTACCTGCTGTTATCTGTCCTGTGGCATATTTTGCCAGGTGAGGATAAAGGCATTGCTGATATTTTCATAAACATTTTGCCACTAATTTTATTTTCCTGTTAATTATAATATGTATCTTACTTTGTTGTTTTATGTAAAACTATAGTGTTATTGCTAGAGTAGAAGCAATTTATTTTGTTAAATTTCTAAAGGGTGGCAGGATCAATGACAGTTAAGGACGTAGAATCAGAGCAATAGTTGCTCCTGTAAAGCAATGCCCTTCTCAGAAAAGGACTTTGATGAAATACATGTAAATCACCTCTTTTGTTATTTATTTTTGGAATGGTCTCTGTTATGCCACATTTCATTCATTTTTGTATTTTTATTATGAGATACTTTAAATGTAGAAACAAGTATACAAACTAGCTTACCACCCTGCACCTGCCACCAGTTTTATTAAATCTCAATATATTTGCCTTAGTTTTTTCAAAGCCAGCGCTACATTACAGATGCAGTTGAAATTCCTGTGTGCCCTTGCCTCATCCCTTTCTCCCCAGATGTAACCATGCCTTGGAACTTAGTGTGTATCCTCTCCATTCATGACTGTGTACTTTACTAAACACTCATGTATCATTCAAGAATATATATGATATTTTTCTTGGATTTGGATCCTAACTCTTCTGGGAGATCTTGGGCTTCTTACTGTTTTGTGGCTCGTTGGCAAAATAGAGATAGTGATCATCCCTACCTTATGGGGATGCTCTGAGTTGATATGTGAGAATCTCTCACAGCTGTGTCCAGCCTAAATCCAGATGATGATCTTGTTGTTATACAATATCACCCAGACATGCTAAGTGCAATTCAGAGAACTCGATTACGTAAAATGGCCGATTACATAATTGAAAGGTTAATGGTTCTAATCAGCCTTATCTGGGAAGATAGGGATGGAAAAATTCTGGAGATTGGGGAACCTAGCCTTTTCTTCTCCATCTCTCTGATTCACTCACAGTACCCTCTTCCTATTCAGAAGATAACTTTAGCTCAGGGTTCAGATGGAGGATGAGGAGCCAATTACCAAGCATGTAATATCCTATTTTTTAAAAATTGATGGGTATGTTATCTTGCGGTTTTATTGAATTATGTTGTTGACCATTTGTGTTTCCCTTAGGCAAGCTGGTTTATCATCTTGCCCATTTTGTGTTGGGTTATTTGCTTTTTATGATTGATTAGTAGGAGTTCTTTATATATTTTGAACACTAATCCTGACAGATTTCTTTCCCCGGTCTCTGGTTTGTCCATCAGCTTTATGGTATTTTTTATTTGTTCATTTACACAGAATTTTAGAGGTTTAGTGTGGTCAAATTGAACAATTATTTCCTTAATGCTTTGTGTGTTTTTTATATCTAGTTTAAGGGTTTTCCCCCCATAAACAAAGCTGTTAAGGACACTCTCCTATATTTTCTTTTAAATGTTATGAAGTTTTTATGTCTTATAACAAAATCCTCTCTGGAATTAATTTTTATGTCTAGCGTAAATTGGAAAGCTAATTGTCGAGCACTGTTTACTGTCTAGTTTCAGTGGTCTCTTTGTCTAGCCATGACCTAAAGTGATACTCTCTTGGCTACTATATATTTATAACAGTAGTAATAGGAGGAGGAAGAGCAGGAGGAAGAGCAGCATCAGCTCACCAGTATTGCCATTCTGTTGCTTTACATGTATTGTCTCATTTAATCCTTAACAGAGCCCCATGCTGTAGGTGGCTCTCATGATCTCCAGTTCATCAGTAAGGAAACTGAGGCATAGACAGGTTAAGTGACTTGCCACAAAACTGTGTAGGTGGGATTCAAACCCAGACTGTGAAGCTGAAATTAAAACCCAGGCCACCAGCTTCAGAGTCCATATTTATAACCACTGTCTTGCTCAGACTCCAAAAAAATTGCACTGGCTAATAAAACAAGTTCCCTCTCCTTGTTCTTCTTAAAAAATAAACAAGCAAAATGTTGGCTGACTTTAGCCTCTTTCTCTATTTCCTTTGTTTTTAGTTTCTTTTTCTTTCAATTATCAGAAGAATGGGGCATATAAACAGGTTTCTAAGTAGAAATTATAATATTAAACCATCTGATCATTGTTTTGGGGTAACGTTTTAGCCTTTCTATAACTTACTTCAAATCTACAGAGGGTTAGAGGTTGCCAAAATGGTAGGCTAGGGGAAGCTTCTGAATTTACACCTTTGTTCTAGCTATTGTAAATTCTGTTATTTTTTTTGAATTTATTCTGAAAAATATTGTTTTCCTTAAGTCCATAGTTACTAGTCTTAAGACTCTCGGTAGAGGAGACAGACATAAAAATAAATAATTACAATACAATTTGTTAAATTACAGAATAGAATTATGGGAGCTTAACCCAAGAAATACTTACTCTGTCCAGGAGTTTCATGAATGATATTTTGGTATTGCTGTAATAAACAACCTGTATTATTGCTGTAATAAAACAACCAAAACATAGTGGCTTAAAACCATTTTATCATCATTTCAAGACACTAAAATTTATTATTTTATTATTTCTTATGTTTCTCTGGGCTGACTAAGCTCAGCTGGGTACACAATGATGCCTAGGGCTGCAGTTTTCTGGGGCTTGACTGGGCTGGACCATCCAACATGGCTCATTCTCATGGCTGAGGGTTGGCGCTGGCATCGGCTGGGAGCCAAGCTGGGGCTCTAACCAGTGCGCCTTGGTCCCCCCCTCTGTAACATATCCATTTGGCATAGGCTTCTCATAGCATGGTGGCAGCATTCCAAGAGCAGGAGGTGAAGGCCTGGGTTTGAGAGCTCCAGACGTACTTCCATCACATTCTGGATTCCAAGCCAGTCCTAAGGCCAGCACAGATTCAAAAGTAGGGCATTGAATTGCCCACCCTTGATGTGAGAAGTTGCTTAAGCATACAAGGACAGAGGAATTGTTGGAGGCCCCCCTCTGGAGACTATCAACCAGAGAGGGTCTTGCTCAGAAAATGAAATTTATGCTGAACTTTAAGTGATGAGGAAACTTTCACCAGAGAGAATTAGAGGAAGAAGATCCAGGTAGAGGCTAAGAATAGAGACATGAAAGAGTATAATATGTATGTATAAAATTTTTGTGCTGTGGAGTTTATAAGGGATAAAATTGATAAGGTATGTTAGAAGTAAAAAGAAAACTAACTAAAATTCATCAGGAGTTTACTGTGTGCCAGACACATCTTGAGTCTCTTCGAGTGAATTATTTCATTTATCCTTATGACACCCCTATGAAGTCAGGACTACTATTACCTCAATTTTCTAGACAAGGAAACTGAGGTACAGATAGGTTAAGTAGCTTGCACATGGTCACACACCCTGTAAACATCAGAGCTAAATTTGAACACAGGTAGTGTCTTTAGAGATAACCTTCTCAACCACCACACCATCCAGGGTCCTTTAGATTATAAAAAACATGTGTGTGACAAATTATATGTTGTCTCCCTTAGATTGTGTATATAATATTAAAGGAACTGGGCTCTAAGTAAGAAACTGGAATGATCTCACTGGTATTCAAATTGCTGTATTTCTAACACTGCTCCAGATGTCTTAGGAGCAGCTGAGTCTAGGAGTCCCTCAGATGTTGATAGTGGCTTCATGGTTTCAGGAGGTCTAGGTCAAGCAGAGAGGTCTTCTCTCATCTTTTGGTAATGCCAAAGGTAGTCTTGGTGGGAAAGCTGAGCCCAGCAAAGACAGTGGTGACAAACTTGATGGTCAGATCCTCGCTCTGAAGCCTTTGAATGGAATACACATGGAAAAGGAAGAAGTTGGAAACAGAATAAGACTCAATGACAGAGAGAAGCAGAAATGGCAATGAGTAGAGTAGGGAAAAGCAGACTCGTGGTGGTTACCTCGTTTTCATTGCTCTTTTGAATCCCAAATGACCTTCCAGTCTTGAGCTCATTTCTTTCTCTCCAAGCTTGAGCTGAATGGTTCTTGGATTTCTGTGCTGTTCAATTGTATGGTGGAAAACACCTGTCCTTTTAATTACTAAATACAGCCCATAGTCAATCCCTATTATGTGACGTAACCTGAGTGAACCTCTATTCTTATAATCAAAAGAGCCCAACTAACATGGATATTTAGTTTTTTTCAGATGCTCTGTTATGTTTTTTGAGGATACAAAAACATAACAAGGTTGCATCAGGACTGTCCTCCTTTATACAGCAGGTAGCCCAAAGCTTTGCACTCAGGAAATGCTAAAAAGTTGATACTTGTTGATCGATTTTTCTATCCACTGGTATTTTGAATATGTTCATTGGTCATGGTGATCTATAAATTATCAAGTACAGTTTATAAAACTCGTAAGATTTATGCTTCCCCCTCTAAACTGTTCCATTCATTAGAACAAAGCATTTGTCTAAACACTATTTGAGTTTTAAAAGTAATTTAATGTAAACAGCTGATGTTTATATTAATAAATTCTTTTTTTATATTTAAGGGAGATCTTTGTTCAGGTATCAGGCAGACACATACATGTACTGGTAGAAATGTTCTCAGCAGTTGATCACTTGCTGTAGATGGAAAGGCTAACCACCTTGAAAGTACATTGATAGCATGTTGATTATTTTTTCTATTTTTTATTAAGTAAGATAAAACATTATTTTGAAAATGTTCGTGTTTACTAAATATGTATTACCTTAGCAGACAAATGTCCTATGTCACAAAGATGAATCTTTTGAGCAATTGACAACATAGATCCTGATTAACAACACAGACTCTGGAGCCAGATGCCCTAATTTAAATCCTAGGCAAATCATGCATGGCTTTGGGCAAGTTACTTAAACTCTTGGGACCTCGGTTTCTTCATCTGTAACATGAGAATGATAAAAATGTCTCTCTCACAAGAGTATTCTAATAATTGAATAAGTTAATACATGCAAAGTATTTATAACAGTACCAGCACATAGTCATGGCTATATACAGCTTAGCTGTTGTGTTGATGTTGTTTTATTATTTACTGTTAGTTTCTAAGGCTAAAAAAGGCATTTCCATTTTACCTCTCCTTTACCAGTAGGTTGATCTTTCAAACCTTTTGGGTAGCAGTAAATGAAAACAGAATCACAATCCTTCTAATAAGCAGTGTGGTATAGTAGAGAACACTCTTCCTGGCCTCTTTCCCTGGGACCAGTCGTTTCACCCACCAGAAACATTTTTCAGATATGTAAGTTGTAAGCTGGGTTGTTTGAATGGAAATCATTCAGCTTCAAAACGGCTCTATACCATTCTAAAGTATCAGAGGTGATATGATGGCAGAACACAATATGGTACACTTGTAGAAATACTTGAGGACCGATTTTGTGAGCTTTAAACTGTGCTAAAAATTCATCAACACATCTCCAGAAAGGCAAATCCTCCCAAGACATATGGGGACTGTTTTAAGATTGGTTTCATGATTCTGATTGGGACGGTTTTAATGTTCTCATTGGCCACTTCAAAACAAGGAAAGAAATGTAAGGTAAATTATTATCTAAAATAAGCCCTTCAGTTAAAATGTAGAAAGCAGAATGCCAATTTGAGAGGGGAAGGAATTAATGTAGTAAATTGAACTAGAGACATTAAAAGAAGGGGCTTGGGGAGAGGTGAAGTTAAGGAACGTAGCAAAAAAATGGATGAGTTAAAATGACGAATTACATAAAGAAACATTCCCAACAGGATGCAGAAGGAAGGGTGTGAAGAGAGCTGCATATTTTAGAGGTTGGAATAAGCAGTGCACATTTGGAGGGTCTCAGAGTATATAAAGAGATCTGCTTAGCCTGGCAGGCAAATGCTCACCTCTCATGAAAGAAAAGAAGAAATGTGCTTAAGCTGAGGGATTTTGGTTTGACTTTCTAAACAATAAAGATTGTTAAATATTGATCTGAATTGTGTTATCTCAACCCTGGTAATACTGAAAAATGGCTTAACTGCTAATCAGCCAGAGACGTTCCTGGGCAAAGACGAAGTATGGATCCATGACCTCTTATTAACTACGGTGTGGTTTGCTTTATGGTTTAGTATTTCAGAGAAATTTCTTGCTTGAAGTATGCAGTTTTCTCTTGGACTCCTGCACTCTTTCCTTTTGTGTGTCTCACGCGCTCGATACTTTTGTGCATCACCGCTTGCATACGTTGGCTCCTCTACAGCGCTGTGACCTTGCTGTGGACGCGTTAGAAGGCTTCCTTTCGGATAAACAACAGACGTGCCTCTTAAACACATTCTGAGAGTGGCACGGGTAATCGATTCATTTCACTTTTTTATCCCACAGACTGCTGTATGCTAGGCTATTGTTATGTGCTAAGCCCTGGAGATTCACAGTTGAAGGAGGCATAATTTCTATCCTGTTGGGATCTACTGTGTAGTGGGTTGAAGACAGGCACGACTACAATTAAAATGCGAGAAGTGACATAAAAGAAACAAAACACAGCTTCTTAGCACAGAGAAAGGAGTTAAGAGCTTAGTCTTGGGAAGATGGGTCTATCAACAAATATGTCCGTCCATCACCTTGCAGGGAGCACCTTGAGGGGAAATCACTAGGGGCATTTGTCACTGGGAAATGCGACGGACCAGCCTTGACCCACCGGGATCAGATGACCGCTCCTTGATGAGGCCTCTGCTGGCAACTGCTTTCTAGCAGTTACTCCATAACCATGGGGGAGAACGTCCAAATTTGGGGAGACAAGTACCTGTGTCTGTCATGTTACCTCCTGAGGATATTTTGAGATTAAATTGGATGGTAAATGCAAAAGCACCTAGCAAGAAATACACTTAAGAAATGTGTATTTAAAAGAAAGCGAGGCTTTCTTCAACAAGAAAAGCCACCCGTTGTCAGCAGTTTGGGGGAAAATAGAGGGGGCAGATTTCTGGACTAATACAGGCTTTGGAGAGGTAACAACCAAATGTAATGTGTAGACTTTATTTGATCCTAATTTGAACATAGCAGCTCTAAGATGAATATTTTGAAGCAATAGGAAAATGTTGATTATGAACTGGGTAACAGATAAAATCAGGAGCCACTGGCAATTTTGCTGTGGTGGAAATGACATTGTGGTTATGTGAGAAAATATCCATCCTTTTTGGAGATGTATGCTGAAGTGTGCCTAAAGTCTGAGATTTGCTTTGAAAGGATTCCACAAAGAAATGAAGGGAAAATGATGTAAATGTGACAGGTTCTTGATATTGTTAAAACTGGGTGATGGATATGTGGAGGCTCATTGACCTATTATCGTTGCTTTTGTGTGTGTTCGGAAATTTCCATAACTAACTCCTCTGCCCTCCCTCCCCCAGCCAGCTGTTCCCGACTGGATTGGTGACTTAGACATATAACGGTTGGCAGCATGCAGGATTTAAGGGAAAAGAGGAAAGTAATGTGTAACTGCGAAGTTTAGAGCTAAAAAAATTTATATATGATATTGTTTTAAAAAAATTTTACATGTTAACTTAGGCATAACCCTTCAATGAGCACCCCCTAAGGCAGATTTCTGTTTGAACGCAGAGAGGCAGATTTCTCCGGCTTCAATTATAAACAGGGACCATGTTCAGAGTTCATTGACAAGAATGAAAGATCTCAGTGGGTATGATTTGTAATGACCAAAAAAGGCAACTACGAACATAGTTGATTTTTAATGCAGTGTCATAAATCTCCTATTTATTCCTGTTGCTTTATCATTTGCTGAATAACATTCAAAAGGTTACATAGTATGATATTCTTTCTTTAATGAAAACAAGTTTTAAAGGTTTTAAGAAAAAAAAAATGATTCATTTTAGTGTTTTATTTTCCCTTAACATAAAATATAGATATATTTCCTCTCCAACTTAGATTATGTAAAAGCTTTGAAGATGAATTTTCAGAAATGAATTTCTATCTGAACTTGTATTTCCTATCCTGAATAATCAGACTTGGAATTAACAGTCACTTGAGATTAACAGATTGCCTTTAAAAAAAATGTTTTCTCTACTTTCAGAGTTTTAGCTCTTGGGTATCAGATTAAAATTCTGAAGCATGTTCGATTCATCTCAGAATTGAATTGAAATCCAAAGACAGATATTTATAACTGAGTTCTGTTCAGGCAAAAAGTCAGTTTTCAGACTGCAGCTTGGATGATTATAAAGCTCTCATTCACAGTTGGATGTTGCTGTCATTTTAAACAAACAAATTAGAGCTTTAAGATTGAATTTTAGTAAACCAGCCATTTAATTCCCGTTTATTATGCTTTTACATTTGCAGAGTGCTGTGAGTTTTATATGTTGCATTCAAATAATTATTTCTTTCTCACAACAACATTCCAGCATTGGTAGTACTGTCTCTATTTGACTGATGAGAAAATTGAAGTTCTAAGAGGTGAATTGCCTAGTCATCCAGCTAGTTAGCAGCTTAGATAAGATTTCTGTTCATTTTTTCCTGATTCCAAAATTTTCCATTATAAAATTCCTGTTGTAAATGTCTACAAACAAGAACCTGGTAAAAAGAAAAATAACTTACATGCATTCTAGAGCTCTTTATAAATATTTCAAGATTTTACTTAATGGGATATTTGCTCTTACAAATGCCTAAATGGGGGAAGAGAATCCGTATACTAATTTTCAGCAGATTTTCTTATGAAGAAATACAACACTAACTGTAACAGAAACAGCCGACTTTTAAGAGAAATAGCTTTATAATTATTCCCTTTTAATATTGACACCTTAAGTGAGGGTATAAGGTATGCTTTTAAGACTAATCATGCTTTTAAGACTAATCATGTTTTTAAACATGAAGCAGGATGCCTTTTTCATTAGACTACTTTGCTGAATCTCATGAGTGTGACAGTAATGTCTGATAATCATTACATTATTTTAGGCAGCATAAGCACTTATTTCAATCTCATAACTGAGGAAAATTATAAGATGCAGGAACTATTGAGTGAAATAAAGATGGATAAATGTATACACAGTATACTACCATCATCATTCTTCTAAGAAGGACATATATTTACTTATATTAAAAATAGAATGGAAAAACTATTAAATATAAAATAGTCTTAGAGGGGAAGAAAGGGACAAGTATATAATTTTAAATTCCCTGAATATACCTTTTATATACATATGATTTTGGAGCAATGTAAATATTTTAAATAATTATAAAACAAAACTAAATGTAAAAAACAATCCCTAGAAGTCAAAAGCAAAGTGAAACAAATACCCTGTGTAACAAGTTTGTGGCATAACCACATAGAAAAGAACTTCTTAAAACTTTAAACTGCAGTGATTGCACTATATATACCTATGGGTATATACCCTAAGAACAAAATACAAGCAGAAATAATTTATTTACTGTGAATGTATTGTTGAAGGTAGTAAACATATGGTGATCCTGAGGCTAGCACTGTGAGATAGAACAAATGAATAATTATATTGGTGTTGAGAATTGGAATTTTGGACATCGGAGGAAAAATAAAGATAAAGATGAAGATTAGTGAAAATGAATGGGGTTAATAGAAACCTTGTAGTCCTGAGTTTGAATTACAATATCAGTATGAAACTGTAATGTATTTTATTTTTTTAAAAAAAAGTATTTTCTGTCTCTGTCCACTGAAAAGGTTTATAAGCAGTGACTTATTTCACAGACACTAATTGCAGTGATCTCCCTTAGCCACCAGATTGTGGTATCTAAATACTATTTTCCCTTGAAAGGAACTTGGGTCCTTGGAGAAATAGTTGATTCTCCAACCTAGAAAATAAAAAAAAGACTACTGGATTTGTGTCAAAAGGACTCAGGGGTCAACTTGAACAGGTTCTTGAAACCAAAGATAGAATAATTTCATCACCAATTAAAGTAATATCTGTTATGAATTGAAATACATCAGCTATGTTAAAATGCACATTTTAATGATACTTAAAAAGTAGAACCCTCAGTGGCCACCTATGCAGGATGTTAGTGAACCAACTCAGTATTATGAAAAAAAGAATTAGAAAATCTGAATAGACTGGCTACTAGTAATGAAATTAAATTAATAATTTTAAAAACTCCCAAAACTCAAAAGTCCAAGACCAGATGGCTTCACAGGTGAATTCTACCAAGCATTTAAAGAAGAGATAATGTGTCCTTCTCAAAGTACTCTAAAAAATTGAAAAGGAACAAAGATTCCAAACTCATTCTATGAGGCCAGTGTTACCTTGATACCAAAACTAGACAAAGGCACTGCAAAAAAAAAGAGAAAATTTCAGGACAATATTCTTGATGAACATAGATGCAAAAATCCTCAGTAACATATTAGCAAACTGAATTCAACAATACATTAAAAGGATCATACAGTATGATCAAGTAGAATTTATTCCAGGAATGCAAGATATTTCAGCATCCACAAATTAGTCAATGTGATACACCACATTAACAAAATGGAGGATAAAAATCAAATGATCATCTCAATAGATACAAAAAAAACTTTGACAAAATTCAACACCCATTTATGATAAAAATTCTCAACAAAGTGGGTACAGAGAGAATGTACCTCAACATAATAAAGGCCATGTATGATGTACTCACAGCCAACATCATACTCAATGATGAAAAGCTGAAAACATTTCCTCTAAGATCAGGAATAAGGCAAGAATGCTCACTCTTGCCATTTTTATTCAACATGGTATAGGAAGTCCTAGCCATAGCAATTAGACAGGAAAAAGGAATAAAAGACGTCCAAATTGGAAAAAAAAGAGAAAAACCTTCTATTTGCAGATACTCTATATAGAAAACCCTAAAGTCTCCACCAAAAAAACTGTTAGACTTAATAAATGAATTCAGTTTATTTGCAGGATACAAAATTAATATACAGAAATTTGTGTTTCTATACACTAATAACAAACTATCAGAAAGAGAAATTAAGAAAGCAATCCCATTTAAAGTTGCATCAAAAAGAATAAAATACCTAGGAATAAATTTAACCAAGGAGGTGAAAGATCTGTACTCTGAAAACTATAAGGCATTGATGAAAGAAATTAAAAATGACACATATAAATGGAAAGATAGTCCATGCTCATGGATTAGAAAAATTAGTGTTGTTAAAAATACCCATACTACCCAAAGCAGTCTACAGATTCAGTGTAATCACTAACAAAATACCAATAGCATTTTTCACAGAACTGTAACAAATAATCCTATCATTTGTATGGAGACAAAAAAGACTCAAATAGGCAAAGCAGTCTTGAGAAAGAAATAAAAAACTGTAGGCATAATGTTCCCTAACTTCAAACTATACTACAAAACTACGGTAATCAAAATAGTATGGTACTGGCACAGAAACAGACACATAGATCAGTGGAACAGGATAGAGAGCCCAGAAATAAACCGACACACATATGGTCAATTAATCTACGGCAAAGGAGGCAAGAATACACAATGGGGAAATTACAGTCTCTTCAATAAATGATATTAGGAAAACTGGACAGCTACGTGCAAAAGAATGAATCTGGACCACTGTAATACACCATATACAAAAATAAATTCAAAATGGATTAAGACTTGAATGTAAGACCTGAAACCATAAAACTCCTAGAAGAAAGCATAGGCAATCAACTCTTTGACATTGGTCTTAGCGATATTTTTTAGATCTGTCTCTTCAGGCAAAGGAAACAAAAGCAAAAATAAACAAATAGGATTAAATCAAACTAAAAAGCTTTTGCACAGTGTGGGAAACCAGCAACAAAATGGAAAAGCAACCTACTGAGTGGGAGAAGATATTTGCAAATCATAAATCCAATGAGGAGTTAATATCCATAATATATAAAGAACTCATATAACTTATATAAAAAAAATCTAATTAAAGCTGGGCAGAGGACCTGAACAGACATTTTCCCAAAGAACACATACATAGCCAACAGCACATGAAAAGATGCTCAACATCACTAATCATCAGGGAAATGCAAATCAAAATCACAATGTGATATCACCTAATACCTGTCAGAATGGCTATTATCAAAAACACAAAAGATAACAAGTGTTGGGGCTTCCCTGGTGGTGCAGTGGTTAAGAGTCCACCTGTCAATGCAGGGGACATGGGTTCGAGCCCTGGTCCAGGAAGATCCCACATGCCGCAGAGCAACTAAGCCCATGCACCACAACTACTGAGCCTGCACTGTGGAGCCAGCGAGCCACAACTACTGAGCCCGCATGCCCTAGAGCCCATGCACTGCAACAAGAGAAGCCACGGCAATGAGAAGCCCACACACCACAGCAAAGAGTAGTCCCCACTCGACTAAGGGGACTAGAGAAAGCCCGCACGCAGCAACAAAGACCCAACACACCAAAAACAAACAAATAAATAAATAAATTTTAAAATAAAATAAAATAAAAGGAATAAACATTAAAAAAAATAATAACAAGTGTTGGTGAATATATGGAGAAAAAGAAACCTGCGTTCTCTTGGTGGGAATGTAAATTGGTGCAGCACTATGGAAAACAGTATGGAAGTTCCTCAAAAAAATGAAAAATAGAACTACCATCTGATTCAATTCTACTTCTGTATATTTACCTGAAGAAAATGAAAACATTAATTCAAAACGATATATACACCCCTATGTTCATTGCAACATTATTTATAATAGCCAAGATATGGAAACAATCAAATGTCCATCAATAGATGAATGGATAAAGGGGATGTGGTATGTATGTATGTATATATGTATATGCGTATATGTGTGTGTATATATACACACACATATACACATATACACATCCCCACAACGGAGTTAGCCATAAAAATCAGATGAAATCTTGACATTTGTGACAACACAGTTGGACCTAGAGTATATTATGCTAAGTGAAATAAGTCAGAGAAAGACAAATAATGTGTGATTTCACTTACATGTGGAATCTAGAAACAAAACAAACAAAACAAAACAAAGAAGAAACAGATTTAAAGATACAGAGAACAAACTGGTGGTTGCCAAAGAGTGTGGGTGGGAGGTGGGGGATGGCTGAAATAGATGAAGAGGATTAAGAGACACAGACTTTGGGTTATAAAGTAAATAAGTCATGAGATATAATATACATAATAGGGAATGTAGTTAATATTATCATAAATTTAAATGGTGACAGATGGTAACCAGATTTATCGTGGTGATCATCTCATAATGCATATACAAGTTGGGTCACTGAGTTGTATACCTGAAACTAATATAGCATTGTACGTCAATTATCCTTCAATGAAAACAAACAGAAAAAGTCACTATAGGAATGCAATCAGGAAGGTCTAGCCTGTGCAGAGACCTAAAGTACCAACAACCTCAATTCTTCAACAAATAAGTTGCAAGAAAAAAAAAAAGATGCAAAGGGGAATCACATACTAAAGTAGTCTTAAAAGACATATCAATCAATTGCAGCGTATGGACCTTATTCAGATCCTGATTCAACAAACTGTTAGCGGAAAAAAAAAAACATGCATATGACAGTTGGGGAACTCTGAATGTTGGCTGGATATTTGATGATATTAAGGAATTATGATTAATTTTAAAAGTGTGGTAACAGTATTGTGGTTATTTTTTTAATCCACATTTTTTAGAGACATACTGAAATATTTATGGATGAAATGATATTGTTTCAGGGAATTGCTTTAAAATAATCTGTGGGGAGAAGTGGCAGGGAGTATGGGTGAAATACAAGATAATTGTCAAAACTGAGGATGAACTATAATATTCTCTCTACTTTTGTGTATGCTTTAAATTTTTTATAATAAGATAAAAAAAGGAATGTCACTTAAGATCAATCTCAGAGATCATATTGTGGAAATAAGTAGTCACTCCTGTGAAATAATTATTATATTAAGAAGGGCTTCAGGTTAGGGATTTTTTCCACCCCATTCCCAAAAATGTACATGTATTCACATGATAAGATTTACTTAGTATTTATTAAATATCAAGTTATGTGACAGACAGTTGTTCTAGTCACTTTACATGTATTTTTTTCTTCATATTTACCAGAATCTTATGAGGAAATTCTACTGCCTTCATTTTTCAGATCATGCTGAGAGATCAAATATTTTAAACCAAGACAGCTAGTAGAGGATAGAGCCAGGCTTGCAATGCAGCTCTTTGGCTTTCAATATCGGCATGCTCCCCTGCTCTGTTCAGCCTGAGCAGATAACAGGAGTGGAGATTTTGAATGACAATGTCTGCTGTTATATATCTTTTTTTCCATTTTCTTGATCAGCATTTTTTACCCAATTTCAAATCTTTTGTATTTTGGCTAAATAAGAGACTCCAAAACTAGTCAGCCTGCTCCAAGGCAACACTAGCCACTACTTGAATTTTTAATTAATAAATTTATCTTTAATTAATTAATCTGTAACATTTAATTAGTGAGGCAAGCTGTTCCCCTTCCCCACAAGATGGGAACAAGCACAATTTTGTTTTAATATTCTTCTTGATCAGTATTTCCAAGGCAGTTTTCCCTGGTGTGGGATATTTGAACTGCATGCTGCTGGTAGGAAGGGGAAGGATGGTGTGTCCTAAGGTGAGACCCCCTTATCATGCATGTGCACAAAGGAGGGAGGAAACCCATGGCAGAGAAGACATGGCATTTTCAGTGCTGAGAAATGAAAATAGACCTTGGATAAAACTCTGATGTTCAGCCAGGGGGATAGCTCCCTCATCTAGGGTCCAGGGGAGCTTCTAAACTCTTTTAAAAGGTGAATGCTCAAGTCATCTGTGTACTGTCAGAAGGTTTTGCATAAGTAATCTCCAGGTGAGTAAATTAAAACTTTAAGTGAGTAAAATCCTTTGTAGTGACCCTCTCCATTTCCTGGAGCAATTATAATTTGTGATAATTGAAGCTTTATTGGTAAAGTAGCAGCCCAGCAGGATGACTAAAGTAAGTTTTTATGCATCAAGCAGGTCAATGACTAACTCCAAACATAAAACTGTAGAGATTTGGGAATCCTTGATTGAGCTAGGCATCTTTTATCTCCCACTTCGTTGAAATGGAGGCAACTTAGACATTATTCCTGAAATTAATCATACATATAAAGTATATAATGAAGCAATCCTTTAAGGAAGGTAAAAAAGAAATACTAGGAAGTTCAGTTCCTAGTTGACCAATGATCATTTAGAAATTTGCAACAAATTTCCCCAAGATTGGTATAAGAGTACATGCCCTTCAAACTTAAAATTAATTCTTTTTTCCCCTTTTCGGTGGGTGGATTTACCTATACCCCCAGGAGGGATAACTAAGTTAAACCCTCCATAGTTTCTGTCTCATGGGGAAAAGAGGAAGATAAATCAGCATGGTCTATAGCAGTCTGTTCTTTGGTTTAAATCTAAAAATTACCTTTATGCCTGGAGATGCTTCTGACTTGTACTCTATAGTTGTTGAATAGCTTCCTGATATATGGACGGTCATAGATATTTTGAGTTAAATTAGGAATTGCTGCATACTTTAAATATGGTTATTTTTAACCAGAAGTTATTGTTAGCTCTTTTTGTATTAATTACTTATAAAATTTGTGTGTCACTTAACTAAGCTCTGTCAATCCAAGTCACTATCACCACTGCTCTAGCATTTCAAAACATTATGTAATAACAACCTAAATTAGGAAAAAGATTGACGTTGGTTGACTCATACAGTATAAAAAATTATAAAAGAATGAAAACTGGGATTTCCTTTTAGATCTTTAAATATATCTAAACTTTTTTATTAGTTACACTTTATAATCTTGAGAGAGAAGCTGTAGTTTTATCTTTATACAAGATTTATAGTCTCCCTATGTAAGAATACTCTATATAAGATTTAGCACACACACCAGAGTGCAACCATAGATGATGAAGATACACCAACACCTTGTAGAACTCGCCACCACAGTTAACCACAACATTCTCATCTACCCCCACTCCTTTTCTCCCTGCAGGAGCTAATCTCACCTCCCACATAATAAAAATGATGGAAACCATCTGGGGTGAGGTCCCTCCTGTGCCTCCAACTCTTTCCAGCAATTCTCTGTATCCATATCTTCCTTCCAAGGCCTTTTCTTCCCTCTATAGCTTTCTCATCCACTATATTCTACATCCCATCTCTACCTCCTTTTTCTGGGAACTCACTGCCATAGTTACCCCCTCTCTTTTTTGATTATAGGTTTTTTGTATTCTATCTTCAAAATCATTCAAGTCTCTTCTCTCTACAAAACAGATTTCAGTTGCTCCCAATGGCCTCTTCCTTTCTTAGACATAATCCTTTGATGTGAGATCTATAACTATTCCCTCCTGTTCTTCATTCTCTCATTCATTTTCTTTTTTAAAACCCTTTCCACACGTAGTCTTTCCATTACATGATTTCATGACTTCACCTCTTGTCTAGGCTGATTAGAACCTGGCTCTATCTTTAGCCTTCCCTTCTCTCTGGGTTTTATGCCAAATTTCTTCTCCTTTACAATCAAATCACATCCTGCCTAGCAGTGTTCCTATCTCATCCAAGACAACTCTTGAGGTCGTATTGATCCTTCTTTCCTCTATTCTGATTGCAGATTGAGAGTATCTTAGCCTAAAATTATGGACAAGGTGTGTTGGGGTTTTTTTCCCTCCATACGATTTTAAGTTTCTTAAGACGACGTCTCGTACTTCTCTCCTCCACCCCTACTCCCAACAGATCTAGAGAAATAGCAAGAGTCTAATGCTTGTTAAATATTAGAAGTGTATTCTTTTGGGGAGAAAAACTCACTTCAATGGCAGGTGAATGACAGCATTTCAGAGCTATTGACCTACGAATATGCAGCTATTTTATTAGCATTCTCTTCAAAAAATGCTCATTGAACCTTTTCATGGTATATAACACTTTATTAGGTAATAGAGTTTCTGTAATAAGGTTTTATAATATTCAGACACCTCCAGAAATTGAAAATCTGTTTACAAATTGAGCCATGGCCTAGATACATTTCTAGACCAAACAACACAGGCATGGGTGCATAAATAAGTATCCTCTATATTAACTGTGTAAACACAAGTGAAGGTTGGGTGGGCATAATGGTGAGATGTCAATTAGGGGAATGTATTGAATTAAACAGAGTGATTTCCCTGGGGTAGAGGATTTCAAGTAGGTTCTGACTTACAATTATAAAAACTGAAGACTGGCCCAGTAAGAACAGCTTGAGTTCAGGATCAGAGACAGAAGGCACAGAAAGGCAGAATGGGGATAAATCCAGAGATGTAGGCTTAAACTAGAAAATAGGTTCAATCCAAGATTTTGTTCTTCCCTCATCAAACTAAGTTATTTTCATATCTATAAATATATTATGTGATTTGCTCATATAATAGCTAGCATTGACATAATGGTTACACTTCTCATTTTGAGTTTTAAAATGCAAAGTAAAACCATCGCATGTGCAAAACATTACTTTCTTCTTACCTCCTGAATTGTTCTGCCTCCCCCCCCGCCACTCCAACATTTCTGCCACCTTTTCTTTTCACCTGTGCACACCAGTAACATCCACCCCACTTGCCTGCCATCGCAGTTGTTGACCACCAACACTTGAGCTGTAGCTGGATTCCTTGATACAGTTCAGTGTCCCCGGATTATTGGTTATTGGTGGAGGAGGAGGAGTGGGATTACGAGAAAATGTGTTCCAGATACAATGCCCAGTTTCTGCTAAAATGGGAGCTCCCCCATCAATGTTTCTCAACATGTGGTCCCTAGTACACCTGCATCAGAATCACTTAAAAATGCAGATTCTGGGAGATGGGCCTTATTTAATTCACGTCTATGGGAATCAGTCTGAGAATCTACATTTTAAGCAAATTTCCCAGATGAGTCTTATGCATACTGAAATTTGAAACTTCCTGGGATATGTTTTCATCTTCCTCTCTTCTTCCCTATATTTCTCTTTTTTCTTTCTCTTTTATTTTTCTTACCCCCCACCCTCACCATCTCATTTAACAAGACAATGTGCATGAGGCATAAAAATTTTCAGATGCTAACTGCATTATGTCCCTTGTCAGGCTATTTTCACCTTTCAGGGTTTCATTTTTCTCTTATGTAAAAAGAAAATTGCCTACTTCTCCAGTCACTGCTTAGAATAAATTATTAAAATGGCATTAACCACTTAGGAAAGGCATACACACAAATAATAACTATAATAGAAATAATCAGAGTTGTTGTAGGGGTCCCTGTTTATTAAGAACAAGATGCAGTAATGTTGGTATATGGCTTATAACAGAAGGTAAGTTAGTCTAGGGCCAGGACTAAAGTAAAGTGAAGAAATCACTTGCCTTGGGTGCAGGCTTTAAGGGGATGTCAAAAATTCAGTAATCAAGATAAATATTTTATTTTAGAATTTCAAAAAAATCAAAGTCAATTTTAAAAATCCACAACTAACAAAATACCAAAATTTTAAATAAAGACAAGATCAGTGTCATGATATTTCCTTTTGTGTCTGTGTCCAATATGGCTTTTTGCCATAGCACTGTTACTGACCTAAAATGTTGCATTAAAATATTGTTTTTTTGTTTGTTTTTTGATGTGGACCATTTTTAAAGTCTTTATTGAATTTGTTACAATATTGCTTCTGTTTTATGTTTTGGTTTTTTGGCCTCGAGGCATGTGGGATCTTAGCTCCCCGACCAGGGATCGAACCTGCACCGCCTGCATTGGAAGGCGAAGTCTTAACCACTGGACCGCCAGGGAAGTCCCTAAAATATTGTTTATGTTGATTACTCAGATTTTTTTTATGCCGCCTTAAACTCCACATCTGATGCAAGTGCCTCACTGCACCTCACTGTAGTCCTGGCCCTGGCTTATCTCCAAGCTGAATCATTTCAGTGTTTGATTAATTAAAACAGAACAGTCCATTGTTATCCACTTTCTGCCAGAATCTCCACTTAAACTTTTAAGTTACATTTGTACAAATACTCTATTTTTGATATAAATATTAGGAAATGTCCACATTTTGAAAACGTCCATATGGATGTCAGGGATTCAGCTAAGTCTCAGAAACATCATTTTGCAAATAACAGTGTCACCTAAAGATTCTATGAGGTAGAAGAAGAAGTAACAAGATTGTAAATCTAGTGTTTGTGGCTCATATCCCGTTGTTCTCCACATGAACTGGAAAACTAGGAGTCAACAAAAAAGGAAAAACGTTCAAATAGATCAGAATCAGCCTGGCAAAACAAGGGATCGCGGAGGGAGATTTCTGTATAATTAGATGTCAGTTTGCATTTTGAAATATTGCCTGCTGCATCCCACTCAATCGCCAAGTGAGATGGGAGGGAATAGTCTCTCTGCGAACCCAGAACTGATAGCAGCACTTGTTGGCTTCTCCGTGAAGGATGGGCTGTAGATCGGAAGGATCAAAGCACATCATTTTCCCCAAGGCAATACAGTTTTGCCAATAAATTCAGCTGGACATTATACTTTCCCCTTTTAAGAAAAGTAAATAACGATAGCCAAAATGAAGCTGTACAAACTTTTGAATTTAAAAGAGGAAGGAATTTTAGAGGTCATCTAGTTCATTCTCCTCCCTTTACAGAAGAGGAATTTGATGCCCAGGCAGATGAGTGGTTTCTCAAGGTCACTCAACTATCAAGTGACTGACAGAGCTGTCACTTTCTTCCACATGATGCTGGGAGCAATTGTTAGGTTGAGAAATGGGGGAATGGTGCAATAGGAAGTGGTGCTGATCTCCTGTTCCTTGTAGGCAAATGGCTTAGAAGTCTTTAGATCTGATGTCATGGGACTGGGAAGTGGGGAGACATCCTTGTATAAATGCTCAGGACCAGGTGAACACATAAGTTTCTTAGTATTCCAAGAAATACTTTCTTTCTTCCCCATTCTACCAATTATACAAATGCCAAATTTACTGAATCAGAGTCTACAGGGGTAGAGCTTGGACATAGGGATTTTAAAACATACTCCCTGGGTGTTTTTGATGTTTGATTAAACATAGCGGCATTAGAGGTTCATTTCTTTTTGACAAATATATCTTTATCAGCCAATAGCAACTTAGGGAGAATTAATTCAAGGATAGGCTTGAATGGATATGTAGAATGAAGCATAAGAGTCCTAGAAAAACAGTTTATGAAAAGGCCAAAGAGGGGAATTCTTCAAAAGCAAATACTGCCTCTTTTCAATTTTGTTCAGTCAGTGTAAGAATGGGAGGAGCTTAGATCCATAATTAGCAACCCTACAAGGAATTTTCTTTCTCTGCTCATAATCAGACTAAGCTTTTGAATGCCCCACTTGGAGCTACTTGAGAATCTTATTTATATGATGGTGTTGTCATGGAACATAATACTACATTATTCATCATCACGGAGTGGTTTCAAGACAAAAATTGGTTTTTATCTTTTTTCTAACCTCAGATGTAGAGAGTTGAGTTAATCACACTCCTCAGGTCATAGCAGGTTAACATTTATTCCTGGTTCCTAAGAGGCTCCTTTCTTGTATTTATTTCCTTTTATTCCCATCTCCCCTCTTCCCATCACCAAATAGGCATACATTCTTGTGTGTTTGGCATGAGTCCTTCTAAAACTATTCCACCATACTATGAATGTGTTTTCTGCTTTAGTATATCTTACATTCCTCAACTGGGTCATTGAGGTGAGAGGAGAGAGAAAGAAGAAAGAGCTTGATAGATGCTTCAATGCATCTTTCAAAAGACAGACATTTGTGGGGATTATTGGATGCTGCCTTTCAAAATGCTTATGGTCCTTCCTTAGTTTTACTTGTTTGTGTAATACCATATGAATTTCACTTGTTGATGTGAGCATGGTGCTCCAAGAATGCAAACGAGCAAACCCCATCTAGCCCAGGTACTTGGTTCCTATTCTGCATTGCCCCACATTGCCAGCTACTTACAAATCAAAAATACCTTGTACTCAGGTATGTATTTGAAAACATGAAATTGTTCTACAGCCAAATGTAGTCACCAGGAAATAAAAGTTGGAGTGGCTGAACAAATCGTATGCTGGCCATTCTTTTTCTAAGTCTCTTCTGAGTGTAAATCAGAGTGATTTTAACAACTTTATAACTTTGAAATTAAGAATCCATCTGAAAATAGTTGGGGGAATGTACTTCATCAACATTTTATAGAGTTAAAATTAGCAATTACTCTTAGGGACAACAAATAAATTTGGCTTTCACTATTTTTCTAGTTTTTTCTTAGACTAGAATTAAGTTGAAACCACCATTTCTTTCAGGGGGAAAGTGAATATAAAGACTTTAAATGTCATCAAATGTAACATCAGAAGCAGTGGAGATATTTGGCAAAGAAACATTGTAAAAAATCAATTTTGAAAGGGCAAAAGACCATGTAAAAGAAAATCAATATGGAAAGAACAGATAGTCAGAAGTGGCAATAAATTAAAAGTTCAAGTAAAATCAACTTTCTTGCCGTCAGACTCTTATTCTGCACATCCCTCTTCTGGGACATCTTTACCTGCCTTCTCTATTTCATATCAATTCCAACTAGCAGTGGGTGATGATGTAATGAACTTGGAGGTTCCTATTCCATTTGAAACCTGGAGAGTTGGTCTTGCCCCGAAGAACATCAGGACACTGATTTTCAACAAGACATTTTCTCCTTTTCTCTTCTGAGCAGTTTCTGGTTTTGACTCTCACAATCAAAATCTGACAACCTCAATTGCTCTGATATTTGAGTCTTTGTGGCCTGTTCTTCTCATCATCGTCTTTTATATACCTGACCTTCTTCTCAGTAATTGGGTCATCTTCTGCCTGTAGTACGTTTGGGATTAATTTCTCCAGCAGGGCTTGCAGGGTCGTTTCCTGACAGCCATATCGCACCCACCAAAGCTGTCAGCTTTGAATCTTGACCTGGTGTTCTAAATTCTTAAGGGAGCCTTAGGATTGCTATTTTCTTCTCATGTTACTCTTAAGTCTGTTATGCTTTCTGTGTGCTTTGACCCAATACAACACAATCCCTTGTCTAAATCTATCTTTGTTCCCTATTAGTGGCAGTAGCTTGTAATAGGGTAACTACAAGGGCAAGATAAGAACCTGCCAAAGGACCAGATAAAATTACTCAGAGCAGGTACTGGCTTCAATCTCACTGATGTCTCCATAATAACTATTATGTGTGTGTGTGTGTGTGTGTGTGTGTGTGTGTGTGTGTGTGTATGTACACGTACAGCATTGCATTTTCAATTATTCCAGACCAAGTTTTAAAATATTATAACAGAAGAAAAGAATGAAAATCACATTATTGTCAAAAGTTATACCTTCTGATGTGAAAAAGCAATCATCAGGTCTGGAATCTTTATAGGAAAGCTTATATTCTCTGTATTTTTGAATACTCACAGATGTTAAAACTTTGCATCTGCTACACAATTAATACAACTTCTTTGACTTTTGAAAGAACAAATGACAATACCTAAGCTTTGTTCCAGTGAATTAATTGTAGCACCATTCCTTATCTGACAGTCACTCAAGGTTTCACAGCAGTTCATCTTTTAGCTTTCAAAATGGTCATTGGGACAAATGTCTAGTATCCAGATTTTGTAGTTGACGAGAGAAGTTGACTGGAAAAGTTGGATGGAGGTTGTTTACTGGATGTGTATTCTGCTCCTCCAGAGTCAGAGAGCAGGAGGGAAGCTGGCTGACTCTGTCCTTCTGCCTCTCGTAAGATTATACGGCAGTGGTCTCCAAAACAGCCAACGAGTTGAAGAGGAGGATGGTTTATCCCCAAGGTCTTTGGGAAGGAATATTTTACTGGTGTCTAAAAAGAACCTTTCTTGCTTTACCTCCTTCACTTCCTTGACTTTCAATGTAACCACCTAATAGTGGCCACAGCCATTGACACAATTGTCTCATATGCCCCTAACCACATTAAGAGAGATTGTACTGGTTTTTAGACTCCTATTCTTTCTTCTTCTTGTATGTGTCATGTTTAAAACCATAATGGCAATTACAAAATTATTTTTAAAAATTAAGAACATCTATAACATAGTCCTGGGAAGGATTTTCCTAAGCTAAAGGCAGTGATCATAAATGAAAAGGTGGATACATTTGATGACATGAAAAATAAAAACTTAAGTACATTTGAAAACTATCATGGACAAAATGAAAAGGTAAGTTAAGTGGAAAATATTTGCATTATATTAGAGAGAGTTAATATGTTTAATATACAAAAATATCTTTTAATATAAATAAGAGAGATAAACTTCAGTTGAAAAAAGAAAAAAGCAAAGGTCATGAATAGGAGATTCATAAATAAAAGCTATAATACATGGTCAGTATGCATATGAAAAACTGCCCAGTTATGCTAGTAATCACGTAAGTGCATTTGAAAACGTGCTGTGCTTGTCAGATGGACTAAGAGTTCTTTAAACAGCTTTCTCAGTTGTTGAGGGTGCAGGGAAATAGACGTTCTCATACACTGCTGAGAGAAGTTTGAATTGGTATAGCTTATTTAGAGGTCAAATTGGCAATACATGTCAAAAGTGGACCTGTGAACTCTACTTCCCAGAATTTATCCTAAGGGAATAATCATGGATATGCATAAAGACACATATGAAAAAAATCTTTTCCAGGAATGTTTAAAATAGTAAAAAAAAAAAGTGAAAAAACACTGTCGTAGGGGAAATGAAATGGTTTTAGTGATCCTTGATCCTCTGGAATCTGAAAGTGTTTGGAAGAAATGGCTACAAAGGCCTTAGAGGTACTTAAGATTCCCCGGTCTTGCTCTTTTCCTCATATCCCAGGAATGAGACTCCAATTTGGCTAAATTACCTCTGTAGGGAGAATATTTTTCTGTCATTAGGACTGATGTTAAAGATAAATATTTAATGCATAGGAAGATGTTCATGATAAGATACAAATTGTGTATACAGTAATATGGTCACATTTAAAAAAATCTAGAAAAGTATACTCAAAATTAAAATCTCTGGTGGTGGGTTTGAGCATGGGGCATTAATTTTCTTTCTTTTTATGTTATTTCTCAAATATTCTATGTTGATCACATTACTTTTAAAAACATTCGTTGAAGTAAATATACATCTCAAAACATATTATAAACCTACAGATCAATGAATTTCTGCAAACTGACCACACCTGTGTAACTAGCACCCAGCTGAAGACATAGAACATTATCAGTCCATTTTGTACTCACTTTAAGTCGTTACCCTCCCTCCTCACCACTACTACTACCTCCCAAGGTGATGACTACCCTGACTTCTAAAAACATGGATTAGTTCTACATGGTTTTGTACTTCATATAGGTAGATGAAATCATACAAGTTACAATCTTTTGATCTGGCTTCTTTTGCTCAGTATTATATTGAGATACATCCATATTGTTCCATGTCATTGTGAATCATTAATTCTTATTGCGGTGTATTATTCCTTTGTAGGAATTGATATATTACAATGTATTTACCCATTTTACTGTTGGTGAGCATTTGTATACTTTTTAAGTTTGGGTCTATTATGAATAGTGCTTCTATGGACATTCTAGTGAATATTGTACATTTGGTGAACATATCTGTGTATTTCTGTTGGATATATACTTACGAGTGGAATTGCTGGGTCTTAGACTGTGCATATGCCCAGCTTTAGTTGATATTACCAGTTTTCCAAAGTAGTTGTACTAATTTATACTTCACCAGCCATGAATAAGTTTTTTTTGCTCCACATCCTCATCAAGCACATTGTATTTTCTGTCCTTTTCATCTTAACCATTCTGTTAGAGGTAGTGGTATTACACTGTGGTTTTAATTTGCTTCTAACACTTCTGATGAATAATGAGGTTGAGTTCCTTTTTACATGTCATTGGCCATTTGGATATTGTCTATTGTGACTTTAAGGTTTTTGCTAATTTTTCTATTGGATTGTGTCTGTCTTACTGATTTGAAGAAGTTTTCATATATATTCTGGATACGAGTCATTGTTGGATATATGTATTGCAAATATAGCTTCTCGCTCTGTGAATTGCCTTCTAAATCTCTTAATGAAGTCTTTTGATGAAAACATTTTAAATTTTAATATATTTCAACTTATATTTCATGTTATGGTTAATACATTTTTTGGCTTTGCCAACTCCAAAGTCATGACAGTGTTCTTTTATCTTTTCTTTTGAAAGCTTTATTATTTTTTCTGTACCATTTAGATTTGCAGTCCTTCTAGAATTGATAAATAGTGTGAGGTGTAGGTATAGAGATACTGTTTTTCCAATATGGATAACAATCAACCCATTCCATTTATTAAAATGACTGTTCTGTCACTACTACCTTATTATCTGTCATCTTTGAAATGAATCAGGTGAATATACATATATATTCACCCTTCTGTTCCATTAGTTATTTTTTTTTTTGGGCCATAACCAGACTGTCTTAATTATTGGAACCTCATAATAGGCTACGATATGTAATGTTAAGTCCTCCAGCTTTATTGTTCTTCAGAATTGCCTTGACCATTCTTGGCTCTTTGAACTTTCATATACATTTTAGAATCATGCTCTCAGTTTCCAAAACATAATCTTGCTGGTATTTTGTTAAAATTGCTCCAACTAATCTGTAGATTCAATGGAGAGAATAAACACATTAGTTTTGTGATAAGAAAATGCAAAGGAATTTTAAAAATACTAAAACACTAATAGTTCAAGATTTTTTATCAATTTTGTTTTCCAAAAAGAAGGCATATCTTTTAAAGTTTCAATTATAGATGTATTCAAGGCCTGTATACTTTAGATGTATTCTAGTAGATATATAAGTAACAGTATAATCTAGTCTGCCCATATATAAGTGCTTTAGTGAAATACTAAAATTGCAAGGTCTATTTCTTCATGTAAAAAATGTGGAGAAAGTACATTTGAACAGAAGTACATTTGAACAGAAGTACATTTGAACAACCTAAGATGAATTTTTGCTTTCTTGGGTTTGGCTCATCTTTAAAGACCTCATGTCATAAGCATAGGGTGGCTATATGCTCCATTTTCCCCGGGGCAGTTTCATTTTACATCTATTGACTTGGCATCTTCCGGTCCAACTTAGCATTTATCCTGGGCAAAAATGTCCTGATTTGGCTGATTCATCATATGGTCAGCCAATATAAGTTTGTTATTTTTCTACAAATGTCATGCCAATACATTGCCTGCCTAAGAAACAGTTTTCTTTGGGAATAAGTTATCCTAAATTAAAATTTCTCAAATATTTTTAAATGTTACTTTTAGGAAAATTATCCTTACATATACTTGATTTTCCAGATATGTATTATCCACAAAGTTCCCAGGAAAAGTTAGGAAGAATACCCTATTGTGATACTTAGAATAAAAAGCTTTCTCAACTGGGAGAAAAGGGATTTAAGGAAGTTTCCTACAGCCAAGGATGAAGTCTAAATGAGGTCATGGCACGTTCACTTCAGTTCCAGGTAGGTGTTGGGAACAAAGGGAAGACTACTCCAGGGAAGCTGGATGAAGGTGTGTAAGCCAACATACAAGAGGAAGTAGAGGCAGCATGAGGTCATTTAGGGAAATTCTTCAAAGTAAAGAATGAGAGCTAGGCTAGGTCTGGAAAATTGATTATAGGGCTGTAGCTTCCTAGCTGTGATGGGGGTCAAAGAGCTCCATCCTGCCAGTCCTCTGGGACAACCATGCCTTGAAGATAAAGGGGAATCATCCATGACCTGAGTAGAAGGTTCTGGGGCAGGCAGCCTGGCCTTGCGTGTCTATTTTGAGGGTTGCAGCCTAACGGGGCCCCAGAAATGCTGGTGCTTGCTCACAGGAATGGAGTAATCAAATGTTCTTTCCATACCTAGTGGTGTTAGGGTAACACGTGTTGATAGCTGTGCAGCAGACCTCCAGACTAGGTCAGAGACTACTTTCAAACAGCTCCAATCTTTAGAGCAGTGGTTCTCAACCCTGGTTGCTGGTTAGAATCACCAGTTCAATCAGAATCAATAAGGATGGGACCCTGGCATCAGTATTTTTAAAAACTGCCCAGGTACTTTTTTAAAAATTTGAGGTATAATTGACATACAATGTTATATTAGTTTTGGGTGTACAACATAATGATTTGATATTTGTATATATTGTGAAATGGTTGCCACAATCAGTCTAGTTAATATCCATCGCCATATGTAGTAACAAAATTTTTTTCTTATGATGAGAACTTTTAAGATTTACTCAGCAGCTTTCAAATATGCAATATAGTATTATTAACTATAGTTGCCATGCTGTATATTACATCCCCATGACTTATTTATTTTATAACTGGGAGTTTGTATCTTTTGACCCCCTTCACACATGGACCCACCCTGCACCCCCTGCCTCTGGTAACAACCAATCTGTTCCTGTATCTATCAAAGCTTGGTGCTTTTTTAAAAAACTTACATATAAGTGAGATCAAACAGTATTTGTTTTTCTCTCTCTGACTTCTTTCAATTAGCCTTTAAGGTCCATCCATGTTGTTGCAAATTGCGAGAGTTCATTCTTTTTATGGCTGAATAATATTCCAGTATGTATACATACCACACTTTTTTAATCCATTTATCTGTCGATGGACACTTAGGTTGTTTCCATATCTTGGCTATTATAAATAATGCTGCAATGAGCATGGGGTACATATATCTTTTCAAGTTAGTGTTTTTGTTTTCTTCAGATAAATAACCAGAAGTAGACTGGCTGGATCATATGGTAGTTCTATTTTTCCATAGTGCACCAATTTACATTCCCACCAACAGTCCACAAGGGTTCCCTTTTCTCCACATCCTTGCCAACCCTTATTATTTTTTGTCCTTTTGATAATAGCCATTCTAACAGGTGAGAGGTGATACCTCATTGTGTTTTTGACTTGCACTTCCCTGATGCTTAATGATGTTGAGCATCTTTCATGTACCTGTTGACCATCTGTATATGCTCTTTAGAAAAAGCTCTACTCAGATGCTCTGCCTATTTTTTAATCGTATTGTTTGTTTGTTTGTTTTTTGCTGTTAAGTTGCATGAGTTCTTTATATATTTTGGATATTAGCATGTCATCAGATAACTGATTTGCGAATATTTTCTCCCATTCAGTCAGTTGCCTTTTCATTTTGTTCATGGTTTCTTTTAATGTGCAGAAGCTTTTTAGTTTGATGTAGTCCCACTTGTTTATTTTTGCTATTGTTGCCTTTGCTTTTGGTGTCAAACTTAAAAGATTATCACTAAGATTTATGTCAAGGAGCTTACTGACTATTTTTTCTTCCAGGAGTTTTATGGTTTCAGATGTTACATTCAAGTCTTTATTTCATTTTGAGTTAATTTTTGTGCATGATGTAAGATAGTGGTCCAAGTTCATTCTTTTGCATGTGGCCGCCCAGTCCTCCCAGCACCATTTATTGAAGAGACTGTGTTTTCTCAATTGTATATTCTTGCTTCCTTTGTCATAAATTAATTGACTATATATGCATGGGTTAATTTCTGGGCTGTCTATTCTATTCCATTGATCTATGTGTATGTCTTTATGACAGTATAATTCTCTTTTGATTACTATAGCTTTGTAGTATAATTTGAAATCAGGCAGTGTGATGCTCCAGCTATATTCTTCTTTCTCAAGATTGCTTTGGCTCTTTGGGATCTTTTGTGGTTCCATACAAATTGTAGAATGGTTTGTTCTATTTCTGTGAAAAATTCATTGGCATTTTGATAGGGATTTCATTGAATCTATAGATTGCTTTGGGTAGTATGGACAATTTTAACAATATTAATTCTTTTAATCCATGAGCATGGAATATCTTTCCAATTATGTGTGTCTTCACTATATTGATGGAATTTCTTCATCAATGTCATACAGTTTTCAGAAGACAGGTCTTTCACCTTTTTGGTTAAATTTATTCTTAGGTATTTTATTCCTTTTGATGCAATTGTAAATGAGATTGTTTTCTTAATTTCTTTCTGATAGTTTGCTACTAGTGTAGAGAAATGCACAGATTTCTGCATGTCGATTTTGTATCCTGCAACTTTACTGAATTTATTTATTCTAACAATTTTTTTAGATTCTTTAGGATTTCCTATGTATAGTATCATGTCATCTGCAAATAGATGGTTTTACTTTTTTGTTTCCAATTTGGACCCCTTTTTAATCTTTTTCTTACCTAATTGCTCTGGCTAGCACTTCCAATACTGTGTTGACTAAAAGTGGTGAAAGTGGGCATGTTTGTTTTGTTCCTGATCTTAGAGGAAAAGCTTTCAGCTTTTCACCATTGAATATGATGTTAGCTGTGAACTTGTCATATATGGCCTTTATTATGTTGTTGTATGTTCCCTCTAAGCCTACTTTGTTGAGAGTTTTTATCATAAATGTATGTTCAGTTTTGTCAAATGCTTTTCCTGTGTCTACTGAGATAATTATTCAATATATTATTTTTATTATCCTTCATTTTGTTAATATGGTGTATCATATTGATTTATTTGAAGATGTGGAACCATACTTACATCTCTGGAATAAATCCCACTTTTATCATGGTGTACGATCCTTTGACTGTATTGTTGAATTCGGTTTTGCTATTATTTTGTTGAGGATTTCTGCATCAATCTTAATCAGGGATATTGGCCTATAATTTTCCTTTTTTGTAGTGTCTTTGTCTGGTTTTGGTGTCAGGGTAATGCTGGCCTCATAAGATGAGTTTGGAAGTATTCCCTTCTCTTTTGTTTTCTAGAAGAGTTTGAGAAGGATTGATTTTAATTCTTCTTTGAATGAGTGAATTCATTAGTTGAAGCCATATGGCCCTGGACTTTTGTTTGTAGAGAATTTTAAAATTACTGATTTAATCTTTTTAAGAGTAATCAGTCTGTTCAGATTTTCTATTTCTTCATGGTTCAGTCTTGGAAGATTGTATGTTTCTGGGAATTTATCCATTTATTCTAGGTTGTCCAGTTTCTTGGCATATAATTGTTTATAGTAGTCTCTTATGATCCTTTGTATTTCTGTGGTATCGGTTGTAACATCTCCTCTTCCTTTTCTGATTTTGTCTTTGTTCCCTCCCTTTTTTTTCTTGGTGAGTATAGTTAAAGTTTTGTCAATTTTATTTAGCTTTTCAAACAACCAGCTCTGGTTTCATTGATCTTTTCTATTGTCTCCTTAGTCTCTTATATTTATTTCTGCTCTTTCCCTGTAGTATTTTTGGGCTTCATTTGTTCTTCTTTTTCTGGTTCCTTGAGGCATGGAGTTAGGTTGTTTATTTAAGATTTTTTCTTGTTTCTTGAGGTAGGCATTTATCACTATGAACGTCCCTCTTAGAACTACTTTTGCTGCATCCCATTAATTTTGGTCTGTTGTATTTCCATTTTTGTTTATCTCATGGTATTTTTTAAATTTTGCTTTTGATTTCTTCATTATCCTATTGGTTGTTCAGTAGCATGTTGTTTAATCTCCACATGTTTGTGAATTTTCCACTTATCTTCATGTAATTTATTTCTAGTTTTACAATATTTTGGTTGGAAAAGATGCTTGATACAATTTCAGTCTTCTCAAATTTGTTAAGTCTTGTTTTGTGGCCTAACTTATCTATCCTGGTGATTCATGTGCATTTGAGAAGAATGTGTATTCTTTTGCTTTTGGATGGAATTTTCTGTATATATCTGTTAAATCTATCTCATCTACCATGTCATTTAAAGCTTATGTTTTCTTACTGATTTTCTGTCTGGATGATATATCCATTGATGTAAGTGGGCTATTAAAGTCCCTTACTATTATTGTATTGCTGTCTATTTCTTTCTTTTGGTCTGTTAATATTTGCTTTATATATTTAGGTGCTCCTATCCTGGTGCATAAATATTTATAAATGTTATATCTTCTTGTTGGATTGACCCTTTTATCAGTATGAATGGCCTTCTTTGTCTCTTATTACAGTCTTTGTCTTAAAGTTTATTTTGTCTGATATAGGTATAGCTACCCCAGATTTCTTGATTTCTATTTGCATGGAATCTTTTCTTCCATCCCTGCACTTTCAATCTGTGTATATCCTTACATCTGAAGTGAGTCTCTTGTAGGCAGCAGGTAGATGGGTCTTTTTTTTTTTTTAAATCCACTTAGCCACTCTGTCTCTTTGGGTTGGAGAATTTAGTCCACTTACCTTTAAAGTAACTATTGATAGGTATGCACTCACTGCCATTTTGTTAATTGTTTTCTGGCTGTTTTTTAGTCCTCTGTTCCATTTTTCTTCTCTTGCTCTCTCCTTTGAGGTTTGGTGACTTTCTTTCTTGGTATGCTAAGATTCCTTTCTCATTATCTTTTGTGTATCTACTGTAGGTTTTTGCTTGGTGGTTACCATGAGGCTTTCATATAACAACTTATATTTTTAACAGTCTATTTTAAGTTATTAACAAGTTAAGTTTGAATGCATTCTAAAGTGCTACAGTTTTACTCTCCCCACCACATTTTATGTTTTTGTTTTATATTTTACATCTTTTTATCTTGTGTATCCCTTAACTAATTATTGTAGTTATAATTTTTTTTTACTACTTTTGTCTTTTAACCTTCATACTAGCTTTGTAAGTGATTAATTCACTACTTTTACTATATATTAACCATTACCAGTGAGATTTATACTTTCATATGTTTTCTTGTTACTAATTAGCACCCTTTTTTTTTTCAGCTTAAAGAAGTCTTTTTGACATTTCTTGTAAGGCCGGTTTGGTGGTGATGAACTCCTTTTAGCTTTTGCTTGTCTGGAAAATTCTTTATCTCTCCTTTAATTCTGAATGATAACTTTGCCAGGTAGAATACTCTTGGTTGGAAATTTTTTTCTTTTGACACTTTGAATATATCATGCCACTCCCCTCTGGCCTGTAAGTTTCTGCTGAAAAATCTGCTGGTAATCTTATGGGGGTTCTCTTGTATGTAACAAGTTGTTTTTCTCTTGCTGCTTTCAAGAATCTCTCCTTGTCTTTAACTTTTGACATTTTAATTATAATGTATCTTGGTGTATGCTTCTTTGGCTTCATCTTATTTGGAATCTTTGGGCTTCCTGGATCTGAATGTCTTTTTCTTCCCCCAGGTAGGGAAGTTTTCAGCCATTATTTCTTCAAATAAGTTTTCTTCCCCTTTCTCTCTCACTAGCCCACTTCATGTTGTCCCATAAGTCCCTTAAGCTGTTTTAACTTTTTTCATTCTCTTTTCTTTTTGCTGCTCTAATTGGGTGAGTCCCTCTGCCCTGTCTTCGAGTTCTCTGATCTTTTCTTCTGCTTTATCTGGTCTGCTGTTGAGCCCCTCTAGTGTGTTTTTCAGTTTAGTTATTGTATTCTTTAGTTCTGTGACTTCCGTTTGGAACTCCCTTATATTTTCTATCTCTTTGTTGAAGTTCTCAATGTATTCATTCAGTGAGCCTTTTTATGATCATTACTTTGAATTCTTTTTTTTTAAACATCTTTATTGGAGTATAATTGCTTTACAATGGTGTGTTAGTTTCCGCTTTATAACAAAGTGAATCTGCAATGCATATACATATATCCCCATATCTCCTCCTTCTTGCATCTCCCTCCCACCCTCCCTATCCCACCCCTCTATGTGGTCACAAAGCACTGAGCTGATCTCCCTGTGCTATGTGGCTGCTTCCCACTAGCTATCTATTTTACATTTGGTAGTGTTTAAGCTGGGACGAAGTGAGAGAGTGGCATATATACTTTGAATTCTTGATCAGAAAAATTACTTATCTCTCTTTCATTAGGTTTTTTTTTTTCCTGAGGTTTATCTTGTTCTTTCTTTGGAACATATTCCTCTGTTTCTTTATTTTACTTGACTGTCTGTGTTGGTTTCTATGCATTGGATGAAACAGCCACTTCTCTCAATTTTAAAGGGTTGAACTTTCTTGTTCAACCATGTCCTAGGTATTTGTTGTCTCTCAAACTTTTGTGATTATCCAAGTGGCCTATTTTATTTTTAATTGCTCCTAGTAGTTGAGGATGTGCTAAGACCAGTCAGGGTCCCAAAGGGGAGGATCTCAGTCAGCATCTTGATTCAGGCTGATTGGAAGCCAGATCCTCAGGCAACAGGCATACCTCATTTTATTGCACTTTGCTTTATTGTGTCTCATAGATACTGAGTTTTATACAAGTTGAAGGTTTGTGGCAACCCTGCATCAAGCAAGTCTATTGGCATCATTTTTCCAATAGCATTTTCTCATTTTGTGTCTCTGTTTCACATTTTGGTAGTTCTCATAGTATTTCAAACTTTTTCATTAGTATTATATTTGCTATGGTGATCTGTGATCAGTGATATTTGATGTTACTATTGTAATATTCACTTTATTATGGTGGTCTGGAATCAAACCTGCAATATCTTCAAGGTATGCCTGTATATACAGTCCTGTGGTACCACAAGTGTAAGCCCTGATGGCCCCAGAGCCAGGTGATGTGGAAGTGTCCTCTGGGCAGCAGTTGCAAAAATCAGGTCTCCAGATGAGTGTATAAGCTCCTTTCTGGGAGATACTGCTGAACTGTAGCAAGCCAGAGGGAGTGCACAAAGATGGTGTCTCCTGGCCTACATTCCCTGAGACCACCTCTGTAGCCTCTAGATGTGTGCCAAACCTGATGCCTGTCTCTAAGGCTGAAGTTCCAGGACTAGCAGGTAGGCCTCTTTTACAGAAAGGCTAGTCGTGTGTTTCAGTCTGTTGTCAGTTTGGTGCCCCGGGAGTGGTAGCCTGCCAAGAACTACCAATAGTCTCTCCAATTGTTATAGTCCAGTACGACCCAGGGGCACAAGCTTCCCTGACCACCAGAATCAGGTGATCAAGGGATATCCCTTGAGTGGCATTTGTATAAACCAGGGCACCAGATGTAAAAACTGGGGTACCAGATGCATATAAGAGCTCCCTTGAGAGATGCTGGTGCTCTGGAGCACAGTAGAGGGAGAGTGCAAAGTTAGTCCCTGCCCTCCAAGGTCTCAGGAAGTGTTTACTTATAGTCAGCCCTTAGATATATGTTTAATTAGAAGACTACCCCTCAGGATGCAGCTATGATGATAAGCTGATAGGCTTCTTTTCAGAGAGTATGAGCTCCTGGATCTATTGCCTCTTGCTGTGCCCTGGGGGTGGTAGCTGCTTAAGAACTCTTTCTCCATTCATTACAGTCCTGGGGGACCCACACGTATAAACCCTGCTGGCCATCAGGGCCAGGCAATGTAAACGAGATCCCTGAGAGTAGCCACAATAATCAGGGCACCAGAGAAGGGTACAAACTCCTTTCTGTACAATACCAGTGAGCTGGGGTGAGGCTGAGGGAGATTGCATGCACCAACCTCTGTTCTCTGAGAGCCCCTTCTTAGGCTTCTATAAGTGTGTCAAACCAGAAGCCTGCCCCTCAGGCCAAAGCTCCTGCAAGCAAATAGGCCTCTTTCTCAGAAAGACTGGGGAGTGGGTTTCTGTCTGCCTTTTGTGCAGTACCCTGGAAGTGGTTGTCTGCCAAGAACTGTCTCTCTGATTGTTACAGACCCATAGGACCCAGGAACGCAAGCCCTCCCTTGGCCACCAGAGCCAGGAGATCAAGGGGAGGCCCTTGGGTGGCAGCTGCAAAACTAGATCACCAGACATAAAAACTTGGTCACCAGATGTGTGTAGAAGCTCTCCCCTGGGAGATACTGGTGCTTAGGAGGGAGAGCTCAAAGATGGTACCCACTGGCTGGAACAAGGCCGAGGGGGAATGTGAAGATGGCACTGACTGAAAAAAGGGAAAAAAGAAGGACAAGAAAAAGAAAAGAGAAAAAGAAAAAAAGAAGGAAAAGAGAAAAGGGAAATAAAAAGAAAAAAAAAAAAGATGGCATTTGCTGGCTTTAGCAAGGCAGAGGAAGCAGGAACATGGTGACCATCAGCCTCCATCCCCAGGGAATATTCCAGCAAGCCCATTTAATCCATTACCAAGTCCTGTTGATTTTTTTTTTTTTTTTTTTGTCAAGGGTTTTGAATCTATCCACTTTTTCCCTCTGGGGTCATCATCACCATCCGGGCCCATCAACCGTTTTCTCTTGCTTGGGTAACTATAATAGTTTCTGAATTTGTCCATATTCATGTGGCCACCTCCCTACTCTGCACCACATCTTTCATCTACTCTGAAGGCCAAGTAATCTTTTCACAAGTCAAATCTGTTCGTACCTGTGTTCTAGTTTAAAATACTTCTGCACCTTCCCTAGACCAACACCTCAGCTTGGTGTGCAAGGACCTTCGTTACCTGGCCCCAGCTTAGCTCTCCAGCCTTATTTTACGTTTCATTCCACCTTGCTCTTTCTGCTCTAGATGCACTGGGCTGCTTTCAGTTTGTCCTACCTGCCATCTTTCCTCCTGCTTCTGGACCTTGGCACATGCAACCTCCTTTACCTGGAATGTTCTTCCATTTACTCCTACTCATCCTTTAGTTCTTAGCTCAAACATCACCTCCTCTCAGACTGCATGGACCAGGGCAGCCCCCTATTAATAATGTTCATAACACTGTTTCTCTTCTTTAGAACACTTGCTACAGTTACACTTGATCCATACCAGAGGTGGAAAAGTTGACTTCTTATTAATCAATTTGTAGGTAAATATAATCAGTCTAAGAGCTCAGCTTCTAATATATTTATACATTTGAACTCTTAGCAAATGTCTGTTGTCTAACCAAAGTTCTTTGAAAACAGTATGTGCATTTAAAAAGGCTAGAAATAAACAACAAAACATGGTTACCTTTGAATGATAGGAATGTGGAGGACTTTCCCCCATCTTTTTCTGCTCCTTGTATTTTCCAAAATTTCTAGAATGATGTAAGTTACTTTTACATGAATGAAAATGCAATAAATGTAAAACTGTGTCCAGATGGTATATAGAGGGATTATGACTAGAAATAAAACGACAGTGTGTAACGTGGTCTCTTTAGTTTTACCCTATATTTTCTCACGTGGCAAAGCCAGAAAATACCATTCGTGTTTGTAAGCTTTTTAAGATGACCTGAGAGTTCAATGAATTGAGGATGTTACTTCCTTGATCGACAGATCTGACTCGTGTGGAGCCGTCTCTTGAATTGCTTGTGTTCCCTTCCACGCCTGGAAGGTGCGTTGGCAGTAATCTCAAGGAGCCAGGACAGCTCCTTCCAGCTTCACACAGATTCAGCTGTTGAGCTTCTGGAGGGGCTCCAGGACCTGCTCAGGAATGTGTTCAAGCTTGCACCCCTACCCTGGCAATGCCGTGGGAGGAATGGGACTGCAACATCTGCCTTTGCCCAAGTCTTCATGATTTGAAGTTCCCTCTCCTGTGTTCTGCTGCTGTCTCAGGCCAGGCAGAGGGCGAATGGAATCTAGTCTTCCTTATTATAAAGACTGTATAGCCAAGTCAGTAAGCATTTCGCTCTCTAGGGCTCGAGGTGTACCATATATACCTTTCAGTGCATCACCAAAAACCAAGCGTTACAATCAGTATTTGCCTTAGGCTAAGGCCCAATACCATCATTCAGAATGACTTTTGAGATATGGAAACAGAAAATTGTATCATATTATGAGTTTAGGTATTATTTAATTATTATCTCCTTGAGGTAGTAATTTTTTTATTTTTTATTAATTTTTTTGCTTTTCTGTTCACTTCTCTTTTTTTTTAATCTATTTATTTATTAATATTTTATTTTTGGCTGTGTTGGGTCTTCGTTGCTGTGCATAGGCTTTCTCTAGTTGTGATGAGCGGTGGCTGTTCTTCATCATGGTGCGCAGGCTTCTCATTGCAGTGGCTTCTCTTGTTGCAGAGCATGGGCTCTAGGCACGCAGGCTCAGTAGTTGTGGCATGCAGGCTCAGTAGTTGTGGCACACAGGCTCAGTAGTTGTGGTGCACGGGCTTAATTGCTCCACAGCATGTGGGATCTTCTCCGACCAGGGCTCGAACCCGTGTCCCCTGCATTAGCAGGCAGATTCTTAACCACTGTGCCACCAGGGAAGGCCAAGGTAGTAATTTTAAGGTAACAAAGCTGGCCTTTTGCTTTTGCTTCATCCTCAGAAGATGAGAAAAATTCCCAAGTAGAATTTTTCCCAAAATGGTTCATGCCTTAATGGAATTAAACAAATAAAAACTAAATATAGTGCTTAAAGGTTAATTAGTTTAATATCATGAAAGCAACTATACCACATAATTCTACAAAGATTAGAATTATGATATAATCTAATTTCTATCATTATTTGACTTATTATTTATCTGATTATAAACATTTGTACCTCAAAATAAGTATATATTCTCTCTATAGTTACAGAGCTAGTGCTTGATTTAGTTGTCAATCAATTTCTTTATTTAAGTGACTGAAAAAAATTTTAGTAATTGTTCTTTATATAAAATTAACAGTTTCATAATTAACATTAATTATTGCAACATTTTATTCTTGCAATAAGAAACCTACATTTTTACTTCTGCTGATAGAATCTCAGTGTACTAGGCATATAAGGATATTTTCAATTCTGGTTTCATCTGAAATGTGAATATGTATATTTGGAATTGATATTCTGACACTAAGAATAAAATACATTCCTTGTTCTCATTATTGACATTGTCATACTATTTGTATATAATGCTAACTTGGACCACTCAGAAGATCAAGGGTGCCGGAAAAGACATTGATCTACATAGACACACAATTATTGGGTCTTCTGAAGGCCAAGACCAATTTAACTAGCAGTTTTTGGCAGCAGCTATACTTCAGTTGAATTAATTATAGCAACTATTTCATTTGACCAAAGGTTTATGGAACATCTTCTAAGTGCTAGGTGTCTAGTTGGCTTAGGATCTACAATAATGAATGAGAATAAAGTAACCTTGTTTTATTTACCTTTAGGTAGCTCAAATGCCCCAGCCTATTTACCCTTTACATTAGCTAATTCAAAATAGTTCAAATCTCTACTTGATGTAAGAATTCCATTATTTTACCAGCTTACCTTTCTTGTATGCTGTTTTGAATCCCTGAGATATCCCAAGCCAGTTGTTAATTAACATCTTAACCAGCTGCCTGGTTCTAGACCACTGCATCATTCTTTTGCCAGTCACTGACTTCCTTAAGTCCCTTGCTGCTGCTCTCCCATGGATGGCTTTAACCCCAGGTGCCATTCCAGACTCTCACACAATTCCTCCCAATAGGAAGATCAACTGTGATGTTTGCATGATTTCACTGATGGCTTCAGGATTAAAAAAAAAAAAGAAAAAAAAAGGAAAAGGAAATACAGATAGAGAACTTCACAGTTGTTCCTGGATATAGAGGTTCTCTGAGGTCACAGACCAAAGCCCTCCATAGGCATTCTCTATTGTTCAGCCTTCTTCGCCCAGACTCAGGCCTGTCTCTGTTCCAGGGATCAGTTTACCTCCCCATGAAGGGAATGCCTGGAACAAGTCTCTCATACCTGCATACAGATCCCCTGTCCTCCAGGCCCAGAGGCAGTCACAGGTTCATGCCTCTTTGTCTACTTCCTGCCCCCATCAATCTTGTGGTAAGACTCACAGTGGAACAGTATTTTCCTTTTGTGGTAATACTACACCCATCCACAGAGGTGTGGTCTTTCCCTAAAATAATTCATGACAAGAGCAGTACTTTCCCCAAAGATGAGTTTATTAAACTGAAATGACCCCAAGTATGGGGCTGAGACAGTATAGTGCAGTTTGAGCTTCAGGGATCCCAGACCGTTCTTCTTTCTAAGGTAAGATGTGCTCACATTCTTCCTGTGGCTTCCGGTCTTTACCTCTGAATCAGCTGCCTTTTATTTAAATTATTACAAAAGACAATTGGATAACTGTGCACTCAGGGCCAGTTTTAGAGAAAGGTGTTAAGTATAAAATTTCCTGACGTGTTGCATCCTAGTCATTTAAAAATCACTCCTTTAGGGACTTCCCTGGTGGTCCAGTGGGTACGGCTCTGCGCTCCCAATGCAGGGGGCCTGGGTCCGATCTCTGGACAGGGAACTAGATCCCACATGCATGCTGCAAGCAAGAGTTTGCATGCCGCAACTAAAAGTCTGCATGCTACACCTAAGGAGTCCGCACGCTGCAACTAATAAGTCTGCGTGCTGCAACTAAAAGATCCCACATGCCACAACTAAAGATCCTGCATGCCACAACGAGGATCCCGCATGCTGCAACTAAGACCTGGTGCAGCCAAAATAAATAAATAAATAAATATTTTTTTAAGAAAATCACTCCTTTAGATAGTCACTGACTATCCTATCATGTCTTTTCCCTCAAAGTAGCAACTCAAGGAACAACTTTCTTATTCCTTGACCTGTACCAAAATATCTTATTTTCTCATGGATGTTAAATGCGTGGCCATCTAACCTGATAAAATAATATTAAAAAAACATAGGATACTTGGTCTGGTTGTCTGGACTTGTCTTACCTTCAGCTAAGCGTGAATGGCTATCATGGCAGAGCGCTGCCCACTGCTCTGTTTAAAATTGGATACCTCTGAAGGTCCTTCTGCCCTATGCAAGTGAAGCATGTAATTTAAGATAGTCTGATAAAAACACTTTAAAATAGAAAGTGAGATTTTTCTCTTCTTCCACTTAAACTCACTGTTACCTTCCCCTTAGCCAGAAAATTGACATTATAAATGTTATCATCACCACGCATATTATTAGCCTAGAAATTATATCATCTGAGGTCAAAATTGGATGTTGAGACTCTGATACCTTGCTTCTCTACCACCTCTAGGTCCTTTTCCCAAGACCTCTGGAACTAAATATATTCTGGTTGCAAGTGGCTGCTAACAGGAGCTGAACTTATTTTTCTCCTAAGAGGGAGGAAGTGTGGTGAAACCTGCCCTAGGACTAATAAATTGGGACTTGATGGATGGAATGCACACCCCACTCCCAGGCATTGCATTCTCCCTAGAGTGGCCCATGAGCATGGTGTTGGAGGTTTGGGGGATCATCTGTGAGAATAACTCTGGGAGAAAGTAAAATAGGGATAAAAGTTATGAAGGGTGCTGGTATTCTGCAGAGGTTACAGGAGAATTCTAGAATAGCCATTCATTTCATTTTAAAGGTTTCTTTCTTACTACTAAAAAAAAATATATATATATTTAAATAAATGTAAAGCACAATTTATTTCTAGGACAAATGGCAGTCAGAAAAGCACAGGTAAGCTGGCTTTATCTTTTTTTTTTTTTTTTAATTGGAGTGTAATTGCTTTACAATGGTGTGTTAGTTTTTGCTTCATAACAAAGTGAATCAGCCATACATACACATACGTTCCCATATCTCTTCCCTCCTGCATCTCCCTCCCTCCCACCCTCCCGATCCCACCCCTCTAGGAGGTCACAAAGCACCGAGCTGATCTCCCTGTGCTATGCGGCTGCTTCCCACTAGCTATCTATTTTACATTTGGTAGTGTATATATGTCCATGACACTCTCTCACCCTGTCACATCTCACTCCTCCCCCTCCCCATATCCTCAAGTCCATTCTCTAGTAGGTCTGTGTCTTTATTCCCGTCTTGCCACTAGGTTCTTCATGACCTTTTTTTTTTTTTTTCCTTAGATTCCATATATGTGTGTTAGCATACTGTATTTGTTTTTCTCTTTCTGACTTACTTCACTCTGTATGACAGACTCTAACTCAATCCACCTCATTACAAATACCTCCATTTCATTTCTTTTTATGGCTGAGTAATATTCCATTGTATAGATGTGCCACTTCTTCTTTATCCATTCATCCGATGATGGACACTTAGGTTGCTTCCATGTCCTGGCTATTGTAAATAGAGCTGCAATGAACATTTTGGTACATGACTTTTTTTGAACTATGGTTTTCTCAGGGTATATGCCCAGTAGTGGGATTGCTGGGTCGTATGGTAGTTCTATTTTTAGTTTTTTAAGGAACCTCCATACTGTTCTCCATAGTGGCTGTATCAATTTACATTCCCACCAACAGTGCAAGAGTGTTCCCTTTTCTCCACACCGTCTCCAGCATTTACTGTTTCTAGATTTTTTGATGATGGCCATTCTGACCGGTGTGAGATGATACCTCATTGTAGTTTTGATTTGCATTTCTCTCATGATTAAGGATGTTGAGCATTCTTTCATGTGTCTGTTGGCCATCTGTATATCTTCTTTGGAGAAATGTCTATTTAGGTCTTCTGCCCATTTTTGGATTGGGTTGTTTGTTTTTTTGTTATTGAGCTGCATGAGCTGCTTGTAAATCTTGGAGATTAATCCTTTGTCAGTTGCTTCATTTGCAAATATTTTCTCCCATTCTGAGGGTTGTCTATTGGTCTTGTTTATGGTTTCCTTTGCTGTGCAAAAGCTTTTAAGTTTCATTAGGTCCCATTTGTTTATTTGTGTTTTTATTTCCATTTCTCTAGGGGCTGGGTCAAAAAGGATCGTGCTGTGATTTATGTCATAGAGTGTTCTGCCTATGTTTTCCTCTAAGAGTTTGATAGTGTCTGGCCTTACACTTAGGTCTTTAATCCATTTTGAGTTTATTTTTGTATATGGTGTCAGGGAGTGTTCTAATTTCATACTTTTACATGTAGCTGTCCAATTTTCCCAGCACCACTTATTGAAGAGGCTGTCTTTTCTCCACTGTATATGCTTGCCTCCTTTATCAAAGATAAGGTGACCAAAAGTACGTGGGTTTATCTCTGGGCTTTCTATCCTGTTCCATTGATCTATATTTCTGTTTTTGTGCCAGTACCAAACTGTCTTGATTACTGTAGCTTTGTAATATAGTCTGAAGTCAGGAAGCCTGATTCCTCCAGCTCCATTTTTCGTTCTCAAGATTGCTTTGGCTATTCGGGGTCTTTTGTGTCTCCATACAAATTGTGAATTTTTTTGTTCTAGTTCTGTGAAAAATGCCAGTGGTAGTTTGATAGGGATTGCATTGAATCTGTAGATTGCTTTGGGTAGTATAGTCATTTTCACAATGTTGATTCTTCCAATCCAAGAACATGGTATATCTCTCCATCTCTTTGTATCATCTTTAATTTCTTTCATCAGTGTCCTATAATTTTCTGCATACAGGTCTTTTGTCTCCTTAGGTAGGTTTATTCCTAGGTATTTTATTCTTTTTGTTGCAGTGGTAAACGGGAGTGTTTTCTTAATTTCACTTTCAGATTTTTCATCATTAGTATATAGGAATGCAAGAGATTTCTGTGCATTAATTTTGTATCCTGCTACTTTACCAAATTCATTGATTAGCTCTAGTAGTTTTCTGGTAGCATCTTTAGGATTCTCTATGTATAGTATCATATCATCTTCAAACAGTGACAGCTTTACTTTTTCTTTTCCGATTTGGATTCCTTTTATTTCTTTGTCTTCTCTGATTGCTGTGGCTAACACTTCCAAAACTATGTTGAATAATAGTGGTGAGAGTGGGCAACCTTGTCTTGTTCCTGATCTTAGTGGAAATGGTTTCAGTTTTTCACCATTGAGGACAATGTTGGCTGTGGGTTTGTCATATATGGCCTTTATTATGTTGAGGAAAGTTCCCTCTATGCCTACTTTCTGCAGGGCTTTTATCATAAATTGGTGTTGAATTTTGCCGAAAGCTTTCTCTGCATCTATTGAGATGATCATATGGTTTTTCTCCTTCAATTTGTTAATATGATGTATCACGTTGATTGATTTGCGTATATTGAAGAATCCTTGCATTCCTGGAATAAACCCCACTTGATCATGGTGTATAATCCTTTTAATGTGCTGTTGGATTCTGTTTGCTAGTATTTTGTTGAGGATTTTTGCATCTATGTTCATCAGTGATATTGGCCTGTAGTTTTCTTTCTTTGTGACATCTTTGTCTGGTTTTGGTATCAGGGTGATGGTGGCCTCGTAGAATGAGTTTGGGAGTGTTCCTCCCTCTGCAATATTTTGGAAGAGTTTGAGAAGGATAGGTGTTAGCTCTTCTCTAAATGTTTGATAGAATTCGCCTGTGAAGCCATCTGGTCCTGGGCTTTTGTTTGTTGGAAGATTTTTAATCACAGTTTCAATTTCAGTGCTTGTGATTGGTCTGTTCATATTTTCTATTTCTTCCTGGTTCATTCTCTGCAGGTTGTGCATTTCTAAGAATCTGTCCATTTCTTCCAGGTTGTCCATTTTATTGGCATAGAGTTGCTTGTAGTAATCTCTCATGATCGTTTGTATTTCTGCAGTGTCAGTGGTTACTTCTCCTTTTTCATTTCTAATTCTATTGATTTGAGTCTTCTCCCTTTTTCTCTTGATGAGTCTGGCTAATGGTTTATCAATTTTGTTTATCTTCTCGAAGAACCAGCTTTTAGTTTCATTGATTTTTGCTATTGTTTCCTTCATTTCTTTTTCATTTATTTCTGACCTGATCTTTATAATTTCTTTCCTTCTGCTGGCTTTGGGGTTTTCTTGCTCTTCTTTCTCTAATTGCTTTAGGTGCAAGGTTAGGTTGTTTATTCGAGATGTTTCCTGTTTCTTGATGTAGGCTTGTATTGCTATAAACTTCCCTCTTAGCACTGCTTTTGCTGCATCCCATAGGTTTTGGGTCGTCGTGTCTCCATTGTCATTTGTTTCTAGGTATTTTTTGATTTCCCCTTTGATTTCTTCAGTGATCACTTCGTTATTAAGTAGTGTATTGTGTAGCCTCCATGTGTTTGTATTTTTTACAGATCTTTTCCTGTAATTGATATCTAGTCTCATAGCACTGTGGTTGGAAAAGATACTTGATACGATTTCAATTTTCTTAAATTTACCAAGGCTTGATTTGTGAGCCAAGATATGATCTATCCTGGAGAATGTTCCATGAGCACTTGAGAAAAATGTGTATTCTGTTGTTTTTGGGTGGAATGTCCTATAAATATCAATTAAGTCCATCTTGTTTAATGTATCATTTAAAGCTTGTGTTTCCTTATTTATTTTCATTTTGGATGATCTGTCCATTGGTGAAAGTGGGGTGTTAAAGTCCCCTACTATGATTGTGTTGCTGTCGATTTCCCCTTTTATGGCTATTAACATTTGCCTTATGTATTTAGGTGCTCCTATGTTGGGTGCATAAATATTTACAATTGTTATACCTTCCTCTTGGATCGATCCCTTGATCATTATATAGTGTCCTTCTTTGTCTCTTGTAATAGTCTTTATTTTAAAGTCTATTTTGTCTGATATGAGAATTGCTACTCCAGCTTTCTTTTGATTTCCATTTGCATGGAATATCTTTTTCCATCCCCTCACTTTCAGTCTGTATGTGTCTCTAGGTCTGAAGTGGGTCTCTTGAAGACAGCATATATATGGGTCTTGTTTTTGTATCCATTCAGCCAGTCTGTGTCTTTTGGTGGCAGCATTTAATCCATTTACATTTAAGGTAATTATCGATATGTATGTTCCTATTCCCATTTTCTTAAATGTTTTGGGTTTGTTATTGTAGGTGTTTTCCTTCTCTTGTGTTTCTTGCCTAGAGAAGTTCCTTTAGCATTTGTTGTAAAGCTGGTTTGGTGGTGCTGAACTCTCTCAGCTTTTGCTTGTCTGTAAAGGTTTTAATTTCTCCATCACAGCTGAATGAGATCCTTGCTGGGTAGAGTAACCTTGGTTGTAGGTTTTTCTCCTTCATCACTTTAAGTATATCCTGCCACTCCCTTCTGGCTTGCAGAGTTTCTGCTGAAAGATCAGCTGTTAACCTTATGGGGATTCCCTTGTGTGTTATTTGTTGTTTTTCCCTTGCTGCCTTTAATATGTTTTCTTTATATTTAATTTTTGATAGTTTGATTAATATGTGTCTTGGCGTGTTTCTCCTTGGATTTATCCTGTATGGGACTCTCTGTGCTTCCAGGACTTGATTAACTATTTCCTTTCCCATATTAGGGAAGTTTTCAACTATAATCTCTTCAAATATTTTCTCAGTCCCTTTCTTTTTCTCTTCTTCTTCTGGGACCCCTATAATTCGAATGTTGGTGTGTTTAATGTTGTCCCAGAGGTCTCTGAGACTGTCCTCAGTTCTTTTCATTCTTTTTTCTTTATTCTGCTCTGCAGTAGTTATTTCCACTATTTTATCTTCCAGGTCACTTATCCGTTCTTCTGCCTCAGTTATTCTGCTATTGATCCCATCTAGAGTATTTTTAATTTCATTTATTGTGTTTTTCATCATTGCTTGGTTCCTCTTTAGTTCTTCTACGTCCTTGTTAAATGTTTCTTGCATTTTGTCTATTCTATTTCCAAGATTTTGGATCATCCTTACTATCATTATTCTGAATTCTTTTTCAGGTAGACTGCCTATTTCCTCTTCATTTGTTAGGTCTGATGTGTTTTGACCCTGCTTCTTCACCTGCTGTGTGTTTTTTTGTCTTCTCATTTTGCTTATCTTACTGTGTTTGGGGTCTCCTTTTCACAGGCTGCAGGTTCGTAGTTCCCGTTGTTTTTGGTATCTGTCCCCAGTGGCTAAGGTTGGTTCAGTGGGTTGTGTAGGCTTCCTGGTGGAGGGGACTAGTGCCTGTGTTCTGGTGGATGAGGTTGGATCTTGTCTTTCTGGTGGGCACGTCCACGTCTGGTGGTGTGTTTTGGGGTGTCTGTGGCCTTATTATGATTTTAGGCAGCCTCTCTGCTAATGGGTGGGGCTGTGTTCCTGTCTTGCTAGTTGTTTGGCATAGGGTGTCCAGCACTGTAGCTTGCTGGTCGTTGAATGAAGCTGGGTCTTGATGTTGAGATGGAGATCTCTGAGAGATTTTTGCCGTTTGGTATTACGTGGAGCTGGGAGGTCTCTTGTGGACCAGTGTTCTGAAGTTGGCTCTCCCACCTCAGAGGCACAGCCCCTGATGCCTGGCTGGAGCACCAAGAGCCACACGGCTCCACACGGCTCAGAATAAAAGGGAGAAAAAAATAGAAAGAAAGAAAGAAAGAGGATAAAATAAAATAAAATAAAACTATTATAATAAAAAATAAGAAAAAAATTAAGAATAAATTTATTAAGAAAAAAATTTTTTAATTTTTAAAAATAGATTTATTAATTTTTTATAATAAAAAATAAAAAAATTAAGAAAAAATTTATTGAGAAAAAAATTTTTTAATTTTTAAAAATAAAAAATATGAAAAATCTTATTAAAAATTTTTAATTTCTAAAAATAGAAAATAAGGAAAAAGTTATTAAGAAAACATTTAATAGGAAAAAAAAATTTTTAAGTAAAAAAACAAACAAACAAACAAACAAAAAAAAACGGACGGACCTAACCCTAGGACTAATGGTGAAAGCAAAGCTATACAGACAAAATCTCCCCCAGAAGCTTACACATATACACTCACAAAAAAAGGAAAAGGGGAAAAATTAATATATCCTGCTCCCAAAGTCCACCTCCTGAATTTGGGATAATTCGTTGTCTATTCCGGTATTCAACAGATGCAGGCACATCAAGTTGTTTGTGGAGCTTTAATCCGCTGCTTCTGAGGCTGCTGGGAGAGATTTCCCTTTCTCTTCTTTGTTCATACAGCTCCCAGGGTTCAGGTTTGGATTTGGACCCGCCTCTGCATGTAGGTCGCCTGAGGGCGTCTGTTCCCCGCCCAGACAGAACGGGGTTAAAGGAGCAGCTGCTTTGGGGGCTCTGGCTCAGTCAGGCCTGGGGGAGGGAGGGGTACGGATGCGGGGCGAGCCTGCGGCGGCAGAGGCTGGCGGGAAGTTGCAGCAGCCTGAGGCGCGCCGTGTGTTCTCCCAGGGAAGTTGTCCCCGGATCACGGGAGCCTGGCCGTGGCGGGCTGCACAGGCTCCCAGGAGGGGAGGTGTGGAGAGTGACCTGTGCTCGCACACAGGCTTCTTGGTGGCGGCAGCAGCAGCCTTAGCGTCTCCTGCCCGTCTCTGGAGTCCGCGCTGATAGCCGTGGCTCGCGCCCGTCTCTGGAGTTCGTTTAGGCGGTGCTCTGAATCCCCTCTCCTTGCGCACCATGAAACAAAGAGGCAAGAAAAAGTCTCTTGCCTCCTCGGCAGCTGCAGACTTTTTCGCGGACTCCCTCCTGGCTAGCACCGAAGCCCGAGCCTCAGCTCCCAGCCCGCGCCCGCCCCGGCAGCTGAGCAGAGAAGTCTCTCGGGCTGGTGAGTGCTGCTCGGCGCCGAGCCTCTGTGCGGGAATCTCTCCACTTTGCCCTCCGCACCCCTGTGGCAGCGCTCTCCTCCGTGGCTCCGAAGCTTCCCCCCTCTGCCACCCGCAGTCTCTGCCCGCGAAGGGGCTTCCTAGTGCGTGGAAATCTTTCCTCCTTCACAGCTCCCTCCCACTGGTGCAGGTCCCGTCCCTATTCTTTTGTCTCTGTTATTTATTTATTTTTTCTTTTGCCCTACCCAAGTACGTGGGGAGTTTCTTGCCTTTTGGGAGGTCTGACGTCTTCTGCCAGCGTTCAGTGGGTGTTCTGTAGGAGCAGTTCCACGTGTAGATGTATTTCTACTGTATCTGTGGGAAGGAAGGTGATCTCCGCGTCTTACTCTTCCGCCATCTTGCCGATTCTCCTTTATCTTTTATAAGATAATACAAAGAAGTCATTTTTTAGATTTCAAATTTAAAAGGAAGCATTATGATGTATGTCCTGTTTCTGTGAAATACCATGTGTTAATTAGCAACATGGGCAAGTCCACCTACCTCCAAAGAAGCTAAATTTTCAGATGGAACTGTCATCATTACTCAGTTGAGTCAAGGATTTTGGTTGCTAGAGTTGAAATATAACACTTAGATTTCAATGATTCAGTGAGATGATGCAAGGTTAAAAATTAGTTACTGGTTTTCCTTATGTTTTTACAATGGATTAGTTTTATAAGCAAGGCTAATATATTAATGATGAGTTTATTTTCAGAATTTTTTATCTGTTTTTTATTATTTAGTTCAGTAATTCTTACAATAAGTTTTAATATTTTAAGAGAGGACACAAAGTAATATGTTTGAACATAACTTTTATATGGCACTGATATTTTCTAAAGTTTTATGAGAAAAATGGCTTTGTGACACTGTAGTATTTTGGATTTAGGAACTACAGCAAAAATATTGATATACGTGCAGTTCAAATCACATTTCAATTATAACAGAATTATTTTCTGCAACTCAGCTATAGGAATTGATTAAACCGGATTTATGTGTAGTCTGAATAGATTTTAATGAAGAAAATGGACTTTGTGGAGAGGTGAAAGGAATAAATTCATTTGGAAAATTTTGTGGAATTGAGTTCTTTAAATTGGTGGCATCAGGGTAAAGTATTTATGGAACAAATAGGTTTAACATATCAAAATTAGTACTATTTTAACAATTCTCTGAAGGTTATTATTTAGCCTATGGTATAGTGCATAATGGCACTTTGCAATAGGGTGTGTGGGTGTAAATGAGTTCTTGGCATACCATATACATAGAATCAATATCTTTATGATCATACTCTGTACTATAACTTATTTTCTGAATTTTAAACATTCAGCTGGTGAACCCTCCAAATATGGATTAGTCTTTAGTTTCTCCTTCCCTTCCATAGAGCTCCAAGCCAACTTGGATCAACAGAACTGCTCAAAGACAGTATCTGAGTTTTTTCCCCAGGCAGAATCCATCACAAGCAACGATCCTTTCTTTATCTGAACTCTTCATCCCTCATAGCACAGTACTGTCCACCTCAGCCAAATCTTTTTCATGCATACCCCTTTTCCCTTAGCTTTTGCCCAATTATTCTCTGAATATTGTTCTCCTTTTTCTTCTGTGAGAGTATCTTTTTCTTTATTCGAGTTGAGAACTGAAAACATTGTAATAATCACACTGATAAGTATAAAATGCTGGTAACATTGGTATTAACTAAAATGAAAAATTTATACATGTTAAAGTGGAACTGAGCAAAATAAAAAGCCAAGGCCATCTTCATTACCCAGGATTCTTCAGGTACTGTAAAGGCTCCTTTAAAATCTTTACTTAGGTTATAACTTATCACTATACCCTTATCTAACTAAGTGAAAATCAGCACTTAAAAGTAAACAAAATTTTATCTTAGTCTGTTTTACTCTTTTTCTGTTTCAGTTACTAGATTACCATATATTGTGTTTCTATTATTTTGTGTTTCAGATGTTCTGCATTTCAGCCTCATCAGAGATTAAATTGATGTTTATGGGCTAATCTGGACAGCTAAAAACAGTTTGTTTCACTACATCTGTAAGAAAATATGTTCAAATTCCCACTGGCTGACTTATAAAGAGGCTTTTGGAATACAACCCAATGTAAGTTGCAGACACAATGTGTTTTTGTCTTTGTTATTCACCTCCTCCCCAAGTTAGGGCATGTATCTGTTGGCAGGTGTGCAGGTGTGTGTGTATTATGTATACCTTGGTGTCTACACATACCCTGTTTCATAGTATGGATTCGTAGCATCCTTTATTCCTTCCTTCAATAGATATTTGAATGCCTATTATGTAAAATTTGCACTTCTAGGCTCAAAGGTTATCCAGAAATGAGGTTACTGCCCCCACAGAGCTCACACTCTGTTGGGGAAACAGACATAAATCAAATAATTGTACAAATACATATGACGTGCACATGGTGAGAGGTGTTCTGAAGAGAGGTCACATAGCACGATGTGAGCATGTAACCAGGGATCTGCCTTATCTCCAGGGTCAGACAGGTTTCCAGGAGAGGGTAATGCTCCAGCTCAGATCTCAGGGGTGAGCAGGAGTTAAAAGGGCAAAAGAATTGAGAGGTGATGGGAGGAGGGGCAAGGGTAGAGTGGAAAATGCTCCAGACAGAGGAAACACATGTTCAAAGATCATATTTGCTCAGTTAAGTGCTTTTGATAATTTTTTCCAAGCGTGATCACTGAGTAGCTGGGAGATTTTAGCTTAAACCATACCATGAAATTAATCATAATCATACTAGAAGATAAGAAGGCATATATTTCACAAGCATTTGTACTTTTTTTTTTAGGTATGAGGTATTCCTTAAGCCCTGACAACTACCCTGAAGATGGAATTATGAATATGGCAACTTTTTTACGGGGCTTTGAAGATAAGGGAATAAAGAACGACAGACCTGAGGACCAGCTGAGTAAAGAGAAAAAGAAAATTCTGTTCTCCTTCTGTGAGGTGTGCAACATCCAGCTAAACTCTGCAGCCCAGGCCCAAGTCCATTACAACGGCAAATCTCACCGCAAACGAGTCAAGCAGCTGAGTGATGGACAGCCTCCGCCCCCAGCCCAGGGCTCCGGACCACCGCTGGCCAGCCCCAGCACTTTCACCAGCACAGGTAGGTGGGAGGGCCTGGGGGCCCATTTCCTGCTGGGAGACGTGCTTCTGTTCTAGAAAATGAAAGATTTAGAGCAAGGCTTATCTTTCCCCTTAAAACTACCACCACAATGTATATTCTTTTCCCTACAGGTAAAATCCAAGAGCTGTCTGTTACTTCTCAGGATACATTTTTTATTGTTATTAATATATATTATACTAGACACAAATATATATAAACACAAAATTTGTATATCAGCCCATTGACATAGTTCTGTATCTCCGTAGTTTGTGAACAGTCCTTAATATATTTTGAAATGTGTTTAAAATGGATCAGTGATATCAATTTTTTTCTCCTCTCTGCAGAATTAGACTTTCTTTGGCTTTCTTGCTCTGCTTTCCGTTGAGTAGCGTACTATTAGGTGGTATATAAAAAGCTCCAGCTTTATTTATAACATCCATGATGCAGGAAAGGAGCATTAATCTTGTGCGCTAGACGTGTTATATTCTTTTAGGGAGTTGGCAGCAGTGTGTCGGTGGTGTTCTAACAATAGGAACAGCCATTGCCAAAACCAACAAGGCTTACCTCTGAGCTCCAGCACCACCGCAAGCACTTTCCCTGCCTCTTGCCTCTCACCCTTTCCTGTGGGCTGGATAGAGGCAGAAGCTTGGAGATTCTCTCATTCTTGCATCTGCCCTGAATTCTAAACAGTTTTGCAAACCCTGTATCTTATCCTTGGGCAATGCTGCCTCCTTCATATTGCTGGCCTTTGGTCTGTTAGTTGTGACACAACTAAAGAAAAATGTGAAATGTACTGTGTTCCATGGTGAAGGTTTCTACAAAAAGTAGGCCTCCTCCACAGGTTTACTTGGGAGGCCAAGATAAGCCTCCTCCTAAATGTGAGGAAAAGCTCCAAATTCCTCTCTAGCAAGTGTGTGCTTTGGTAATGAACCTTCAACTTGAAGTGAGATGACGCGGTGCAGCCCTTTGTTGGAATTTCACCTGGTGCTGTTGCATAGTTTTTGATTTCGTTAAGTTATACCATGATCCATATTAAGCTCCGGTAAAGATGGCTTGTATGTGTTTGCTGTAAATTAATAATTTTTCTATTTCAAGCTAAACCTAATTACTTTTTACCCAGTATATGATTTAATTTTATTAAATTATTTTCCTCAGTCAGTACTTACCATGCTGTGAAAGAACTTAAAGGAACTTATAGGATATAAGATACACAATTATTACAATAGTGAAAGATAACTTTTCTGTTTTGTATTTACTTATTATGATGATAATTGTTACCATCATATATTCATTTGTTATTCACAAATGCATTAATGTATGTGTATTTACATATTAAAAATATAGTTGGTGTTAGAGTAAAAACTGATGACTGTCTTATATCTAAATCAGAGAGCAAATAGCCCTGAGTAAAGGTTTGAATTACATTTGTTAGAATCCAAATATCTATGTTTAAATTGAGGTTAACCTGTGGTTTCTAAAAGAGGTAATGTTAGTAGCTAACATTAACTGAACATTTTCTATGGGACATATTTTGGTCCTAAGAGCTTTATAGGAATTTTCTCGTTTAATCTTCTCATGAACCCTGAGGTAGGTACTAAGATTATTCCTAATTTACAGAATAGGAACAAAGGCACAGAGATAAAATTTGTCCAGGTTCATACAACGTGGAAATGGCAGATCAGAGTTCCAACCATATTTAATTAATAGTGAAGCCATAATTCTTCGTCACTACTTTGCTGCTGTTTTCTACCATGCAATAAACTCAGGTTAAATTCAAACCAATATGCTGTAATATATTTGTGGTCACAAATGGTTTTTATCATGGAAAACTACCTTTCTCTGATGGGTTTTGAAAACAGACATGTAAAGCTCCAATTCATGAATTTCTCCATTTTTCTCCCATACTAATGAAATTAGCTAGCTGATATAAAATACATTTAGCTAAGACATACACAGAATATTATGGATATATTTTATAAATAAAACATAGCTCATCAACTAGTATAACACAGTATATTAATATATAGGAAAATGGGTAAGAAAATGAGACAGCTTTTCAAGTTTTATATTAGGCACAAAGGACAGTTTTCATATGCTGATAATATAGTCAGTGATTCATTCTCAGAAGATCTGGGTTTAACATATGATGAAGGCAAGTCACTTAACCTCTGAAACTGGTTAGCATAATCCTCCCATCTGAAAAAAAAAGTAGGTATAATAATGTTCCCTCTTTGAAATAGAAATCGGACATAGATGTATGTACAAAGATGATTATGACATGATTTATAATTCCAAAATATTAGCTGTATCCTGAATGTACAATAGGAGAAAAGTTATATACGTTATAGTACATTTATAAGATGAATGATAGAAACCATAGTCATTAAAAATTGTATTTCTGAAGAATACCTAATGAAAGGTGAAACTGCCTGTGGGATCATGCTAAACAAAACAGCAGGAACTAGAGTGGAATATACCTTAGTCCTGTTATGTGTGCATGTGCACATTATCTACTGTTTAGAGTCTCAACTCGATGAGGAGTCAGCCTGACATGGTTTTATTTGTTTCCAGTCACTTTCCTCAGTTTTGATCAATCAAATATCTATTTCCTACTGGGTAACAACTCCCTTAAACATCTTCTCAGACCATAACTTTTCACATTTGTATATTCAGAGGGACTCTTTGATTTAGAAGACAGTTCTGCTTATAAAAACATCCATTTCATAGCCAAATTAAGATTTGGCTAGAAGGACTCACATTTAGAGTGGAAGGTGGGGCACAGTCGGCTCTCCCGCCACCTCTCCCTCCGCCTGCCCTTCTGCTCAGGTGGCGGGAAACCATGGAGGGATGGAGGGGTGGAGGTGTCCTTACCTTACAGCCTTGACAAAGTTGTAATGCTATTCTTGGTAGGTAATTACTATTCTGGTTGTCTCTGTGGGTCACAGATGCTCTTAACAGACCTTATGGATGAAGAGCTCCCCTCAAATGGTCCCTTAGACATTAGGAGTCCCTGAGATTTAGCTGCATCTTCCTCTTCTCTCATCTGTGTACCAACTCTTGGGGCTTGAGATCATGTGCAGAATCCATCTGACAACTAACATTCCTCTTGAAAACCTAGAGCTGCTGGGGCCCAGGCAGGTAGAGGTGCAGTAGGTGGAGGTAGGGGGCTTCTCTCCACATTTCTCTTGCCTGCTCAGGTAGCACAGAGGAGGCTGGCAAGTCCACTGACAAAGCAGGTACTTAATCAGGGAACAAAATGCCTATCTCCCTTTTTTGCCCATCACTTGGCTTTAGGGACTTATCCCCCCTCCCCCAAAAAACGATATATTAGAGTCTTAATCCCCAGTACTTCAGAATGTGACCTTATTTGGAGATAGAGTCTTACAGAGGAAATTAAATTAAAATGAGGCCATTAGGGTTGACTCTAATCCAATATGACTGGTGTCCTTATAAAAAGGGGAAATCTAGACATAGAGACAGATGCACACATAGGGAAGATGGTGTGAAAACACAGGGAGAAGATAATTGTCTTCAAGCTGAGGAGAGAGCCCTGGAACTGATCCTTCCCTTAGAACCCTCAGAAAGAACCCACCGTACAGTACCTTGATTTTGGACTTCTAGCCTCCAGAACTGTGAGATGATAAATTTGTATTGTTAAGCCACCCAGTTTGTGGTACTTTGTTACAATAGCCCTAGCAGATTAATACAGGGAGAAAAATAGTAGCACATCTCCTCCCCAAAGGAGAAAAGATGTGGTAGTAGACATAACCTTCCAAGAACTTCATTTCAGAGGGAACTTCCCCTCCTCTCTGTCAGTCTTATTATGGTTTTGGGGTTGGCAGGGTAGGAGTGGGGTCCACAGGGTGGTGGTTGGGACTTGAGCCATTTTTCTGAATAAGAGGTGATTGACCCCCAAACATTTATAGTTCTGTCACTAAATTTAGAATTTAGTGTGTTCCTTCTGGAAGAACAGGAAGATTCTTAGAGTTTACCTAAAACTATTTTAGAACACTCTGGGCTACAGGAGGAAGAATCAGAGGGGAAGCAAAGAGAGCTTAAATAGCTTAAATAGGGATCCTTCACACGCAGATGAAGTTTTGTAAGATACAAAGAAATTTATCATTAGCAGTTTACTTTTAAAGATTGGCTAAAGGAAGCTTTTCAAATAGAGAGGAAATGATAAAAGAATGAATCATAGAACAAACTGTATCAGTAAGCGTTCTCCAGAGAAACAGAATCAATAGGATATATATATAGAGATAGATAGATAGATAGATAGATAGATAGATAGATAGATACACACACACATACATACATATATATGTGTGTGTGTGGTGTATATATACATATATAACAAGAATATTTATTAAAGGAATTGGTTCATATGATCATGGAGACTGACAAGTCCCAAGATCTGCAGTCAGAAAGCTAGAGACCCAGGGGAGCTGACGGTGTAGTTTCAGTCCAAAGACTGGCAGGCTTGAGACCCAGGAAAAGCTGACGTTTCAGTTTAAGTTGGAAGGCAGGAAAAAATCGATAGCCCATGTCGAAGGCAGTTAGGCAGGAGGAATTCCCTCTTATTCAGGGGAGGGCCAGTCTTCTGTCCTATTCAGGCCTGCAACTGACTGGATGAGGCCAATCCACATGAGAGAGAGGAATTTGTTTTACTGAGTTTATAGATTCAAATGTGAAATTCAACATAAATCACAACAATATCGTTTTGGATCCGTCTCCTAGAGTAATGGAAATAAAAATAAACAAATGGGACCTAATTAAACTTAAATGCTTTTGCACAGCAAAGGAAACAGTAAACAAAATGAAGAGACAACCTACAGAATGGGTTGCAAACAATGGGCTTAATTTCCAAAATATATAAACAGCTCATACAGCTCAATATCAAATGAACAAACAACCCAATCAAAAAATGGGCAGTTGGGGCTTCCCTGGTGGCGCAGTGGTTGAGAATCTGCCTGCCAATAATGCAGGGGACACGGGTTCGAGCCCTGGTCTGGGAAGATCCCACATGCCACGGAGCAACTGGGCCCGTGAGCCACAATTACTGAGCCTGCGCTTCTGGAGCCTGTGCTCCGCAACAAGAGAGGCCGCGATAGTGAGAGGCCCGCGCACCGCGATGAAGAGTGGCCCCCGCTTGCCACAACTAGAGAAAGCCCTCGCACAGAAACGAAGACCCAACACAGCCATAAATAAATAAATAAACAAATACTAAAAAAAAAAAAAAAAGGCTCCCATGTATCCATATTAAAAAAAAAAAAAAAAATGGGCAGAAGACCTAAATAGACATTTTTCCAAAGAAGACATACAGATGGCCAACAGACACATGAAAAGGTGCTTAACATCTCTAATTATTAGAGAAATGCAGATCAAAACTACAATGAAGGTATCACCTCACACCGGTCAGAATGGCCATCATCAAAAAGTCTATAAATAATAAATGCTAGAGAAGGTGTGGAGAAAAAGGAACCCTCCTACACTGTTGGTGGGGATGTAAATTGGTGCAGCCACTATGGAAAACAGTATGGAGGTTCCTTAAAAAAACTAAAAATAGGACTACCATATGATCCTGCAATCCTCCTCATGGGCATATATCTGGAGAAAACCATAATTTGAAAAGATACATGCACCCCAATGTTCATTGCAGCATTGTTTACAATAGCCAAGACATGGAAGCAACCTAAAAGTTTTATGTATACAGCACAGCGATTCATATATATATATATTCAGTTATATACATAACTGAATCGCCGTGCTGTATACCTGACACTTACATGATACTGTAAATCAACTATACTTCAATAAAAAATTTTTAAAAATTGTGTTCAGTACAGCCTTAATTTGAACGTAATTGATTCTTTAAAAAAATTTTCTTGTGCTTAAGTTCTCCAACATTTTGAAATACCTTTCCCTTTATTTTTTAGACAAAACAAAGTTTGGAGAACCACTTCCACATTTATTCGTAATTCTAGGTCTTTCTGTAAGTTCCCAAAGAGAATCCATTGGACAAATCTTACTTTAATTCTGTGTTCTTTTTGAATTTGGGGAATTTTTTTTTTCTCAACTGCTCCCTATGTTCTCTTTTCTCTGCCTAATATTAATGCAAATGTGGGCTTTTTTAATGACCCCCCAAAAGCTTATCAACTCAGTAGATTTGTGGGTAGTGTATTTTACTGAAGGTTTGAAATCGTGATGGAATTGTGTAGATATAGCATTAATAAATCATTTTCATAAGAGTATGTAACAGATCAATAAGAATTTATATAGTTATATATGCATACATATATGTGTGTGTATGTTCATCCTAAAGACACTCCTGTAATGAAAATTTCTCATTTGTTAACTTTTCCCAGCACATTTCCTAGGCCCTCCTTATTACCATGACTGTGATTTTCCTGTCATCCTGGTAAACACTGACTGTGCAGTGCTGCAAGGAAGTACATTCTGTCATGCAAGATTGTTCATATAATTCTTGTTTAAAATGTTTCAATGTTCCTCATTGCTTTCAGAATAAAATCTACACACACACAAATGTGAAATTTATCCAAAAACAAACTCAGAGAAACACCCAGAATAGTGTTTGACCAAATATCTGGGCATCCTGTGGCCCAGTCAAGTTGACACGTAAAATTAATCCCCACACAATCCTTTTCCTCATAAGTTTTATAAAACATATTTGATGATTGAAATGAAATTTAACCATATGATACTCAAGATAATAATAATTAAAAGTGGAAGTTAAAGGGACCTAAATGGAAGTAAGGTTTCTGTACTTCATTTGAAGTAGCTAAATGATGATACCAGTAGATTGCCGTAAGTATGTATATTGTAATACCCATATCAACCACTCTGAAAACTATAGAAAGCAATACAGTCAAAGAGAATATAAATAAATCAAGATGGAGTCCTAAAAAATGTTCAAGTAACCCGTATGATGACAAGAAAAGAGAAACAGAGAAATGGGAACCAGAGGAAACAAATAGAAAATTGGCTCTTTGAAAAAGATTAATGAAATTTACAAGCCTCTAGTAAGACTGACAAAGATGAAAAAGAAAGAAGACACAGATGGAATAGATGATATTACTACAGAATTTGCAGCAATTAAAAATATAATAAGCAAATACTATAAAAAACTTATGTTCAGAAATTTGATAACTTAGAAAAATGAACCAGTTCTTCAGAAACCATAAACTACCAGATGCAACCAAGGTAAAACAATCTATAATGATCATATAGGTTGAATTCATAATTACAAAGCACCCCAAAAGAAATTTCTAGATCTACATGGTTTTACTGGAAAACTGTACCAAGCATTTAAGGAACACCAATTTTACACAATTTCTTTCAGAAAATAGAAGAGGAGGAAACACTTCCCAATTTATTTTATGAGGTCAGTGTTACCCTGATACCAAAAGCAGACAAAAAATAAAAAAAAGAAAACTACAGACTAATATCTCTCATGAACTTAGACTGAAAAATTCTCAACAAAATATCAACAAACTGAATCCACCAATGTATAAAAATAATTATACACCATGATCAAGTGGGATTTATTCCAGATTTGCAAGACTGGTTCAACATTTGAAAACCAATAAATATAAAATACCATATCAACAGCTAAAGAAGAAAATCATATGATCATATCAATTGTTGCCATAAAAGCATTTGAGAAAACCCAATACTCATTTTTGATAAAAACTCTCTGCAAGTTAGAAATAAAGGGGAATTGCCTCAATTTAATAAAGAACATCTACAAAAAAGTCTGTAGCTAACATAATTTTTAATGGTGAAAGACTGCTTTTCCCTGAGATCAAGAGCAAGGTAAGGTTGTCCACTCTCACCTCTCTTATTCGACATAGTGCTGGAAATTGTAGGAACCATAATAAGGCAAGAATAAATAAATAAAAGGCATACAGATGGTAAAGGAAGAAATAACATTTTCTTTCTTTGCAGATGACATGATGGTCCATATATAAATCCCAAAGAATCTGTGAAAGTTTACAGGATAGAGAACTCACAAAAACCAGTTGCATATCTTTATATATCACTAAAAATGAACATATGGAAACTTAAACTTAAAAGCACAATATCATTTATAATCACCCCTCAAAAATGAAATACTTAGATACATACTGTGAAAAACATGTACAGAATCTGTATGCTGAAAATCACAAAATGTTAAGAAAAGAAATCAAAGAAGATATAAATGAATAGAGAGATATACCATATTCATGAATTGGAAAACTCAACATAGTTAAAATGTCAGTTCTCCCTAAATTGATCTATAGGTTTCATGCAATTCCTTCAAAACCCTAGCAAGATTTATTGTATACATAGACAAGCTTAATCTAAAATTATGTAGAAAAACACAGGCCCTACAGCTAAAACAATCTTGACAAAGAAGAAATAAAGTAGGAAAAATCTCTACCCAATATCAAGGCTTACTATATAGCTGAAGTAATCAAAGCTGTTGGGTTTTGGTTTTTGTTTGTTTTTTTGTGGCGGTATAGACACATAGATCAATGGAAAAAACTATAGAATCCAGAACTGTAGATCCACACAAATATGCTCAATTGACTCTTGACAATTCAAAATCAATTCAGTGAAAGAAAAATAGTCTTTTCAACAAATGGTGCTGGAGCAATTGCACATCTATAAACAAAACAAAAGCAAAAATAAAAACAACCCTCCCCCCCAAAAAAAAACTTTGACCTAAATTTTACACCATATACAAAAATTAACCAAAATGGATCATGTATTTAAATGTAAAACATAAAAATATAAAACTTTTAGGAAAAAATGGAAGAAAATCTCTGGGACCTAGGGCTAGGCAAAGAGTTCTGACTTGACACCAAAAGCATGATCCATAAAAGGAAAACTGATAAATGAGACTTCATTCAAAATTAAGAACTTTTGCTTTGTAAAATACCATGGGAAAAGAATGAAAATATAAGCTACAGATGGTAGAAAATATTTGCAAACCACATGTCAAAGGATCTAGAGTACATAAAGAACTATCAAAGCTCAACAGTAAAAAAAAAAAAAACCAAAACAAAATCAAACAATCCAATCAGAAAGTGGGCAAAAGATAGGAAGAAAAATTTCACTGAAGAGGATGTACAGATGAGAAATAAGTGCATGAAAATATGTTCAGCATCATTAGTCATCAGGGAAATGCAAAATAAAACCACAATGAGGTTTTACAATATACCTGTCAGAATGGCTAAAAGAAGAAATAGTGACAACACTAAACGTGACAAGGTTGAAGAGTAAATGTATCACTTGTACATTGCTAATGGAAATGTAAAATGGTACAGCCCCTTCTAGAAAACAGTTTAGAGGTTTCTTATAAGACGAAATATGAAATCACCATTCGACCCAGCAATTGTACTCTTGGGAATGTATTCCAGAGAAATGAAAATGTACGTTCTCACAAAAGCCTGTATATGAATTTCATAGCAGCATTATTTGTAATACCCAAAAACTATGAACAACTCTATATTAGTTTTCTGAGGCTGCTATATCAAATTAACACAAACTTGGCAGCCTAAAACAATAGAAATTCATCCTCTTTAAGTTCTGGGGTCTATAAGTCTGAAATTTGCAGGGCCGTACTCCCTCTGTGGACAATACATAGGGAGAATCCATTTCTTGTCTCTTTCATCTTCTGCTGGCTGCCCGGGCAGCCCTGGGCTGGTGGCTGCATCAGTTCAATCTCTGCCTCTGTCTTCACATCACTTTCTCTTCTGTGTGTCTGTGTCTTCTTTTCTGTCTGTTTCAAACTTCCCTCTGCTTTTCTCTTATAAGGAAACTTGCAGTTGGATTTAGGGACCCATGGATAATGCAAGATTATCTCTTTATCTCAAAATTCTTAACTCAATCACATCTGTAAAGATCCTTTTTCCAAATAAGGTAACATTCAAAGGTTCCAGGATTTGACCTGCATATTTTTGGAGGGTGAATTGTTAACATGTGGTACATCCATACCATGGAATAGTACTCCATAATAAAAAGGAATGAACTATTGATACTCGCAACAACTTGGTTGAATCTCTACGGAATTATGCTAAGTGAAAAAAATCAATCCCACAAAGTTACATACTGAGTTGATTTTTACAACATTTTTGAAATGACAAAATTTTAGAAATGGAGGACAGATTAGTGGTTCCTGGGGGGTTAAGGCTGGGGGCAGGTGTCAGGAGGGAAGTGGGTGTGATTATAAAAGGTCAACATGAGGGATCCTGTGGTGGTGGATTCACGACCCACACAGGTGACAAACACACACATACACACGCACATATCCACATGAATACAAGTAAAACTGGGGAAATCTGCATAGGATTGGTAGATTGTATCCATGTCAACATCCTGGTTGTGATACTATCCTATAATTTTACAAAATGTTACCATCAGTGGAAGACGGACAAAGTGTTCAATGGAACTCCCTGTATTATTTTATACAACTGCATGTGAATCTCTAATTATCTCAATAAAAATTTCAGTTAAAAATTCATAATAAAGGTACCACCTAAAACACCTGTATTCTAGTAGCATTATCAGATATGATAATGAACACAAATTTGGGGGTTTTGCTTTTTAAAAATTATCAAGTGTCTACAGAGATTAATAAAATACAATCTCTTTGAAGTGTCGAGAGAGGACAGATATATAAATAAATGAATGGCAATGTGATATGCTAAGAACAATGATGATCTACATATAAAATAAATGTGGCACAGAGAAAGGGATGGTCAACTTCATGAAGATCAGAGAAGGCTTCCTAGAGGAGGTGATATTTGCAGTGAATTTTAAAAAATGAGTTTCAAGTTACTCAAGGAAAAACAACATTCCAGGTAGAGGGGACAGCAATGTAAATGCATGTTGGGATAAACTATAAATAGTTTATTCTTATTGGAATGAGTATGAGTGGGGGCAAAGGAGGAACATTTGGCAAAGTATAAAGAAAGGAGCTGGAAGAGGGAGAAGAGTCATCCTTGTCCCATGGGATCAGAGGCATAGGAAAAACACAGCTGCTCAAACACACATGTAAAAAAAAATCAGTGACAGCTGTAATTCAGAGCTCTCCTGATTTCTTTTTATAGCCCACTCTGGTTTTCGTCAACCAGAAGCCTCCCCAACAAGTCCAGACATCCTAGCTTAGGTATTATTTCCCCAGGATACCTCCCAATTGCACAGAGATTACTTTCCATAACCCACACACAGCTTCCCAATTCCAGACAAAATGGACCACATTTATTTTCTCTCTAGAGTGGCTAGTGACCCTCATCCTGCCCTCTGCTGTCAAAGCCTGAGACCTATTCTTTATCCTGAGTGCCCATCGCTATAATATTTCTCCACCATCCCTATTCCAATCACCATTCTCATTCTCTGAGATGGATCTGAACTTAAGAAATTTAGAGAAATTGGATGCATTAATGACTGATAATTTAACCCAGTAGTTCTCAAAATTTAGCATGCATCAGAATCACCTGGAGGGTGTGTTAAAATGCAAAGTGCTGGGCTTCATTTTCATAGTTTCTGATTCAGTAGGCCGGGGGGGTGAAGCCTGAGAACTTACATTTCTAACAAGTTCCCAGATGATGTGGAAACTCCTGGTCCAAAAATCACACTTTGACAACACTAACCCAACGGAGGAGGATTTATACCCAGAAAAGGAGCTTCTTTCTTTCTTTATTTTAGCATCAAGGGTTTTTTTTTTTAATTAATTAATTTTATTTATTTATTTTTGGCTGCATTGGGTCTTCGTTGCTGTGCGTGGGCTTTCTCTGGTTGCAGCGAGCGGGGGCTACTCTTAGTTGCGGTGCGCGGGCTTCTCATTGCAGTGACTTTTCTTGTTGCGGAGCACGGGCTCTAGACGCGTGGGCTTCAGTAGTTGCAGCACACAGGCTCAGTAGTTGTGGCTCCCGGGCTCTAGAGCGCAGGCTCAGCAGTTGTGGCGCACAGGCTTAGTTGCTCCGCGGCATGTGGGATCTTCCCGGACCAGGGCTTGAACCCGTGTCCCCTGCATTGGCAGGTGGATTCTTAACGACTGTGCCACCAGGGAAGTCCCAGGAGCTTCTTACTTTAAATAAATTTGTAATTGGGAAATGGTCAGGGAGGGGCAAGGTGACCTCATGTTCCTTGTCTTCCTCTGGGGCATCCACTGACTCATGGAAAAAGAGGGATGATGTCATGGAAATAGAATGATATAGCCACCCAGCCCCATCAACCAATCCCCACCCCTCCCTGAGAGCTTTCTAAGCAACTCTGCACCTCCTACAGTATCATAAAAACAGTGAAGGTAGACTGAAAGGCTGTGGTTACGTGAGTGAATATGGCCTTACCTTGTGCCAGGTATGGTGCTGTGGAGGTTATCTCATTTGAAGCCTCTCAACAGATTTGCGAGGAAGGTATTATTATTATAACAGACAATGTGAATGAGCAATAAAGAGGTTAGGTAGTAGCCGAAAGAGGCAAGGCTAGGATTTGGAACATGGCAGCCTAGTTCTGCAGCCTGATTCCTCACCATGGTGTTATTGCCTCCCATCTATGGACATCAGCTGGGCGGGACAGAATTTGCCTGGTGTGTGCTTATAGGTTACTTCTGCACAGAGAATGTACCTGATGTGCAAGTTGAATCAGAAAACAGGGGCCTTCAGTTCTCTCTGGCTGTAGCATGTTTATGTGGTAAGTCTGGCTTTTACTGTTCAGAGGACTTCCCCACATCTCATTCAGTGATACATGATTCTCCCCCTTCCAATTAGAAGCAGGTAAATCACCGGATAAAGTAATAAACGTTAACTTTACATTTTATTCTCCTTGTGTCCTTAGGAAATGTATGTATCTGTCATGGAGAATCAAACTGCCCCAAGGATTATGGGGGGGAGGATTGATTTTATTCTGGGGCTTTAAGGATCCATATTTCCTCAGAATGGCAAGGGATTCTGTCTTAGGGGGTGACCTGTGATCCTGCCTTTGGCAATGGATGGTACATGTGAGATCAGGCCAAAGCACAGAGGTTCTGCTGAATTGTGGTAAGAGAGACACATCTGCACTTGATCTGAGGTGCACTGGAGATAGAGGTTATCATGAAAAGGTTGAAATAATGGCTTTAGGCCTCAACACTCAACAGGATATGTATGACTATCCTCACATTATAGATAAAGACACCAAGAGTAAGAGAGGTTCGGAGCCCTTTCCTAAGACCACACAAAAAAATTCAAAATCTAAGATCCATCTCTCTCTCTACATTACCTCTCATACTTTTTTTACAACAAATTCTTCACAAAGTAAAAATGAAAAGAATTTAGGATTTTTTCCTTATTATCAGTGTTTGATTTTTTCCAGTTGTATACTAACTAAAATGCCCATATTCTCTCCCACCTTCAATTTATCCCAAATTTCTAATCTCATTTAAGGTTAATCTTTTAAGACTAAACAGGAGTTAATCAAGCAAAGAGAGTGGAGAAAAGTGATTCAAAGGGAGTAAGGCGAATGTTTAAAATCTTAAATTGAGAAAAAGCTTGACATGTCTAAAGAGCTGAGACGCGCCTGAAACTGAGTGAGAGGATTAGAAAGACCAGAGAATTTGCGAAGGTTGGCAGAAGCCTTTAGAATTTTTTTTTACATTTTAAAATTTTAATCATGATTCTGTGGGTCAGAGATTGGGGCTGGTGTCAGCTGGGTGGTTCTCGTCCGGGACTCACTGGAGGTCAGTCACGCAGCTGCAGGCAGCTGGTACCCCATCTGGGTTGGATGGTCTCCGGTGGCCTCATGCACACGTCTAACAGTTGATGCTGGCTGCAGCCTGGGTCATTCTCGCCAGTAGACTCTCCTGCTGGAGAAGCTTGGATAGGCTTCAGTCACACATGGGTCACAGAGCAGCATTGCTGGACAGCAAGAGCGGAAGCTGCAACCACTGTGTTCTTTTGGTCAGAGCTGGTCACAAGACCACGACAAATTCAACTGGTAGAAAAACAGACTCTGCCTCTTGGTGTGACACGTGGCATCCTTCATTTGGCCTTAGGGATTCTGAACCGAATTTGAGTAGACTTTAAGTTGAGGACACTGTGGGGACAGAGGGGAGAAAGTAAGGATGGGTTTTGCAACGGGAAGTGGACGTAATGGTTTGAAGGTGGGAATGGAGGGCAAGATCTGAAAATGGGTTGTCAGCTGGAGCATTTTATACTGTGTACTTTTCCTTGCTGCCATATTCTGTCCTTCTCTTTGATGCCTCCAGGATCTTCAGCTGTTTTTTTCCCCTTCCCTTCTAATGTTCTCTAATTCTCATTCCTATTCTACATTCAAGAAACAGCTTCTAGGGTCAGGGCATTGTGATAGGTATTAAGACTATTAAAACATGTACGTGGGTTGTTAAAATACATAAGCCAGATTTCTTACACTGCATCTCATATATATTTAAAATGTAAAATTTATCCTCAAAATCATTTTCTCAGACATTTTTGAACTTTGGAAATTAAGCTTGAAACTGCAACACTATAGACCTACCACAAGATGGTGCCACAGGTATACTGAAAATAAGATACTCGCCTTATTCCTAATCCCACCACATTTGCTGGAATTAATTAAATGAGTATGGAAAGCAAAGAAATACAAAGAGGTGAGAATGTGTGTGGGCAGGAACATGTTCATTTGACAGACTCTTTTTAAGCATCTTCTATGCATTAGGTAGAATATATAGGAGAGGTATCAGGGTGTTTGTGTGTGTGTATGTGTGAGAGAGAGAGAGGGAGGGAGAGAGAGAGAGGAAGGGGTAGGGGAGATTTTTCTCCAGTTTTCAGGAATTAAACATACAAATTAAATACCTTAATGTTTCCCCTTGTCTGGAAAAAATTATAGTCCATTTTAAGAGATATTAAATACAAACATAAAGGGTTAATGGTGCAAACTTAGGTTTGTGTGATAGATGCAGAGATAGGGCTAGAATTCATCAATATAATATCTTTTACTTTTGCTGTAGAAACATATGGTTTAAAATACTTTCTTTTGCTTCATTTTTGATGAGTCAGTGTGCCACTTATAACTTAACCAAGAAATCTTTTGCAAAATATTAAGTACCATGGTGAAAGTGTAACAAATCATCGATGTATCAGTGAGTTATCAGTGAGTTTCTACCAGTAAGTGCACTAGGTAGATAAAGCATTTCAGTGTGGAGGCAGGTGGGTTAGATTATTTACAATGCACTTATTTCCCTAGACCTCTTAATTATTAGTCCATAAAAATCTTTTCATGGAATAATTATTATGTAGCTCATTTATTAGATAGAGCCCATATAACTGCCTATAGTTTTCCAAGAAGGGACAGACTCAGAGGGGAAAAGGTCTTGGTCAAAATATACCAAATGAGATAATTGAAAATAGAGCATTTGATTTCCTTGGTATAATCCCAGATCCTTTTGAGAGAACACAGGAATTACCTCTTGGAACAATTCAGACCCAATGATGACACAGTAGAAGGAATATATATCTACTTTTCCGACTCTTTGTCTTATCCAGTATTGATCATTGTAAGTTTCTAAGCATTTTGTAAAATCCTAATTTTATTCTTCCAAACAAGAATAGAGTTAGTGCCCCATATCTGTACTCCCCAGGTAAATTCAACTGAGATTTATATTGCAGGGCTTATTGAGGTTGAAATTCCTTATGAATGAGAGAGAATACAGCAATATGGATATAGGATGAAGGCTCAAGTTATAACTCCAACCCCCCAGAATGCTTTGAGATAGAGCCTAGCCATTATAGATGGTGTCAGAAATCTAGAACTACCCCTAAGGTCACCTGAAAAAGTCCTTATAGAACAGCTCTGTATTCCGTACATGTGGTTTAAAAGCGTTAAAGAAGGGTGTTGATTATATAAGCCCAGAGCTCTAAGGAATTGATATATAAAGGAGTCTGAATGGAACTTTTTCAGAAACAAAGAATTAAAGGGAGTGCTTGGCCCTATTTTAGTGAAGGGCAGGTAGTCTTTTGCTTTAAGAATACTTTGGACTATGAACTTTTACATGTATCATATTTATTAACAGACAAGTGTTATTTTACATCAAGTCTTGGTTTTTAGTTCTTAAAAATTTAAGATTTAAAAATTTTAGATTTTAAAATTTAAAGACAATCATGCTAAGTGTTTGTGTGACTGAGTGGTTTGAATCATCAAAGGCACACTTAAAATATAGGTGTCTTAGAATAGAAGCGTTATCTATTTCAAGCTTATCTAAGGGAGAAAGGCTTTCAGTAGCTGGCTCAACAGAAACTTAACAGTATTGAGTTCTGATTCCCACTGCGGGTTGAGTGTGTTGTCACTGACTGACCACCTTTCTTCATACAAGAGTTCTACTTTCATACTCGGCAGCATCCCAGCCAAGGAGGTTGTTGGGCATTGTTCCAAGTTAGGCATCCTCGTGCAGTGTTACAACTGACCACGGGATTGGTGTTCATCCTTGGCACTTACGGTTTTTCTGGATCTGGTTCTTAGGCAAGCTGCGAAACATGTTTGCTTTTCTCCTGATTACATGAGGAGTTTGGAGGAACTGAGTGGTCTGGTTATTGTATTTTTTTAGGGGCTGAGTATGATGGCATTTGCATCACGTTGGCCCACTTCATTTCAAGAGGCTACCTCTGGTGAGCCTTCCTTGCAACTCAGATATCTAGGCCTGCAGATTCTGGAAGTTTATCTTTTCTTATGTGGACATGATGTAAAATGTATAAAGAGATGTTAATTTTATTCCTGGGGAGTTACTGACTCTAGATAATCAGTTACTTTGAGAAGTTGCAAGAATTTCATCAAACCGCCAGGACGCTATTTTGGTTGCTAAAGAAAGAGTTCACCAAATTATGTAGTACTCTCAAATGAATAAATGCAGTTTCCTTCTTCACATGGAACATGACTTTGTCATGCTACGTACTAACATTAGAGCCACGTATTCCATTCTACTTTATACAGTGAATAGGAAGACCATTGTTCTCACAAACACCCCTAGGACTCCTCCCCACTGCAAGTCTGGGTCCCAAAAGGCACTCAAAAAATGCTCTTATTTGGGGGGAGGGTACCTACAGTTTTTAAATTTCTTTAATGAAAGTTGTATATATTTAAGGTGTTCAACATGATGATTGGATATACATTTACATAGTGAAGTGATTACTCCAGTCAAGCTAGTTAATATATCCATCTCCTCATATAATCACTTCTTTTGTGTGTGGTGATTGAAATCTACTTTCTTAGCAAATTTCTGGTACATTTGACCCTCAAACAACATAGGTCTGAACTGCACGAGTCCACTTACACACAGGTTCTTTTCAATAGTAAATGCTACAGTACTAGACAATCTGTTGTTGGTTGAGTCTGTGGATACAGAGGAACTGCGGATATGAGGCGGCTCGGATATAGATGAGCTGCAGATAAGGAGGACCGACTATAACTTGTATTTGGATTTTCCACCGTGCGGAGGGTCAGCGCCCCTAACCCTGGCATTGTTCAAGGGCCAGTTGTATTCAGTACAGTATTATTAACTCTAGTCATCATACTGTATGTTAGATCTCTAGACTTATCCTTCCTACGTTAACTGCAACTTTTTATTTTTTGAGAAGATCTCTTAGAAGATGTGAATATTCTGTAGGTCTGAAGTCTTAAGTCCAATATCAATACTTTGCTGTGTTAATGCTCTTCAATGTACTTCATATAAAAAAGTATTTATTTGGGAAATACAGGAAAACTCCAGGTAAATACAACATAATAGTCACGTGTCTTAAGAATATATTTTAAAAATGGGTTTTAATGTTATTCAGTTTGAATATTGATGGTAAATCGTATTACTTTCTTTTCTATAAGTGATTTTAAAGAACTCCTACACCAAATAGTATATAAAAATAAAATATGAACCTTTACTTCAAAAGGTGAAGCTTATGTTTTTTTCTTTGTTTCTGACATTCTCACATGTGATGTTTAAAAACCATTGTGGATGTTTTGCTTTGGGATACAATGAGAAGAGGGTGAGATAACCCAATGTTTTATGCCTCATTCTGAAAACACATTTTTCTTTTAAAATATCCTTTTGAAAATTATAAAGTAGGTTGCTAAAAGAAATATTTATGTCAAGTGCCTGCCACATTATTGGGTATAAAGTAGGTAATCAGTGAGTGGTTGATATTTTCATCATTATGTTTGTTATTTCTTGACACAATAATTCTGAATGCCTTCTTCTTACCTTCCATTGCCACGCCCTAGTTTTGTCATCTTGCATTATAGCCGCATCTCTGCTGTACTTTATGTCTCAGTTTTAATAGCACCTTCTTGTGGTTTTTTTGCCTATTCTGTTAAAGCAATGCTCATCTCCAGATCTCTTGCCAAGCCAGAGAACACTTGCCAAGGTAAGGTATTATTTTCCAATCCATAACCTTACAACAGTTTAGGTAAACATTTCTGCAGGTCTATAATCTCTTACCTGTAATTTCCAAAATCCAAGAAGCTCTGAAAATCAGAAGGTTTTGTAATTTATATTGATGGCAGAACCTGACCTGAACGGATGTGTGTGAGGTTAATAATAGTCTTTATCCCATCTAGTCTGAATATGCACATATTTTGCTGCAGAACTGTTAATATGTCTGATTATAGACTTTTGCCCTAGACTTTACTTGAGGCATTATATAATTCACAGTATCCGCAGAGTATTATCTTTCTAAAATCTGAAAGCATTTGAATTCTGAAATGCATCTGGCACTAGGGGTTTTAGATAAGGGATTAAGGACCTATAATCAAATATTATAGTTTCATTTTAAAGTTTTATCTTATTACTAGGAAGCTGCATGTATAATAGAAATAAGAGTTTTAGGCACACAATCTCTCACGGACTATTTTCTCAGGCAAGAAAAGTACAGAAAAAGAGAGAGAGAAGACATGGAGCAATTTCTGAATTAGTGATACCCAATGCCATTTCTCATAGTCCATTCAAATTGTTGTCCTAGGAGCTTCCTGAGGCACTAAATGAATGGAATTCAGGCAGCAAAAGTAACCACAAAGGTTTAGTACATTCTCCTATGACGTGGGTGTATGTACATACACCCACACACACATACACACACACACAAAAACACGCTTGTGTGCATCTCCACTCATATATGTCTATAACTATCTTCAAGGAAGGGAATCCAACTAGTGTCCTGTAAGGAGTCAGTTTCACACTGAGGGACATAAGGAGAATACCCACAGGAGTGCCATGTTTAATGTTGCTCCAAAATGCTGTGTTATGTAAATGTGTTGTGGTATAATTCTTATTTTTACACAGATGTTTTAGATTGTAGATACTACTAAATGTATCTACACCTAAGAGCTGCTAATGTTACTAGAACTGTACACAGTCATTTGTAGAAGATCCTCAAATCAGGAATTGTATTTATTGGATCCTGATTAGCTCTGCCTTTAGAGTCTCAATGAGAACCTAAAACCCATTAAAAAAAATCTGAGTAGAACCTTAAATATGTGCTTTGTCAATGCTGCCTACTAGGAATTCCTCCCAGTTATTTTTGTGATTTTTTGATAAATGTTTTATGTCCCTGTTGCTTCGCACTTTGCATGCACATGTCGAAGCTCTATATTTTGTGATCTCAAATCATTGCTGCTACTTTCTGGGGTTTAGCTACCTTGTGCCTTTTTAAGACATCTCAAGTGGCTCATGCATCTTATATTTTAGTAATAAAAGAGGAAGGATGGTGAAAGGTAAAGGTATAAATTTGGGGGTGGCTGGGGTAGGGGTGTATGGATTTATTGAGCTGTAGATTTTTTTAAAAATAATAAGCAGTGAAATACTATGTGGTTAAAAATATTCTCCACCTTGTCCGTCTATTTTCTTGTTACACAAAATAAATACATTTAAATTTTTATTGTTTAGGAATTCGTCTTAGAGTAAAATTGATAGTATTTTGCCCTGGTGCTAGCATAGCCCTGCACATGTTTACTATCATTATTATTTTAATTTAGGGACAGGCGCTCACGGGTTAACAGATATTTAACTTGCTCTTTAATGGACATCTGTGTCAAATATATGGCATTTTTTTGTTACAATTGTAATAGCCTCTAGTGATTTCATTTGTCTATAGAAAAGTCCCAGGGACCTATAGCTATTTTGGTTTCTGTAGCTTTTTTGTTAGGTCCTTATAACATAGACTACTGATTTCTTCTCTGTATTCTGCTCATTGTTGAAAAGCCAGAGCTATTTTTAACATTTACACAATTTCAATAGACGATTCTTCATTCCACAAGGTTTGGTGCTAAATCTGTGGAGCCTTTCATAATCATATCCTTTTTGTGGTTTGCTTGAATTTGATCACAGTGGCTGATTTCATGCATTGATAATGAAGGCTTAGGTTGCCTGTTTCTCGGCGTAAATCCACCTCAGACTTGTAGGTTGACAGTGCTTCTGGTTTCAGCACGCATGGAGATATAGAATTGAAATTGCTCTGCTTTCTTTACAAATGACTCAGAGTGTGCTTGTCCTTCCCTAAAATGTTGCCAGCGTGTAAAGGATTTTCAATGAGCAGTGCAACAAGCCAGCATCTGGGAAGGTTTGGAGCTGCACTGACATAGCGTGGTACTGTCACACAGATAATCAGGGCTGGAGCCAAGTCTCCGTAGCCCCGTGCATTACACTGGTCACATCCTGGAAGTTTTGTTTATCCAACTTGGTTGCTTTTGAAGCCGGTGAAAGCCCTGCCAGGATGTGGAGTGGACTTCCTAGCAGAGGTGAGCATTTTTATTCTAAAACTTGGACGCCGGGATCTGGGGTGTCAGGAGCAGATTCTTTCGAATGCTGTGTTGAATCCTGTGGAGTTATCAATTGTGTTTATCACGTTGTACTGACAGATCTGAAGGGGTAACAGTGAAGAGCAAAATATATGATTCTTTAATTTTAGGGGGAAGTAACTCCTTAAATGGATGTAATAGCATTCTTTTCATTCTGTGCTAGCTGTTTGCCGAGGACATCTTACCAGTAGGTGACTTCCTTTGCATTTTAAACATTCAGAACAAGTCAGTGATATTATGTTATTTGCTATCATTACTAAAAGTAGGCAATTAGCAGTGTTATTATGTGCTTCAGGTATCTAAAAAAGGCAATGAACTAAATGTACTTTGTAGAATCTCTGATGTGAAAAATATATAGCAGGAAACAACTGATGTTTATGAGATAACTAAGAAAGTAAGTGAAATAGATTACATACTGGAGTCGATACCTTGTTAAGCTTGACATTATTAATAATTAAAAGTTATGACCTGTCATGCACTGGACAGCCTACAGTAATTGATTCCCAGAGATGGTATCCTAAATGAGAGGAGGATAAAATTAGAAGCATTTCTTCATACGGCATGTTTTAATTAGATGTGACGTTTTAAATGTAGTAGATTTTATCATTTAAATATAAATAAAATACTGACACTCATCTGGGGAGTTAAACGACTAGATCATCATGCCCAGACAGGTCTCATGTGGCTTTATAAGCATAGAGTATTTGAAAGCCAGCCTGATAAGGGCAGACTCAAAGTTAGCTTCCAAGTAGATGGAGTCCTCTTGCTTAGACTCTTCTAAACTCTAATTCCTACGTGATGAGAAGCTGTTTCTAAAGAAGAAAGGACTGTGAGAGTTATGATGTATTCAATAACAGTATGCTTATTAAGTGCCTGTTTGGTATGTTAGGTCTGCAGAGAAGTCTATTTTTATTTGATTGGAAGCTAGCATGGCACATGGGGTATGTATATGATATATGTGTGTGCAGTGTGTGTGCGTGTATGTGTGTATATGTGTTTTCCTGCTAAATTTATTTGAGGCAGCTGTTTTATAGCTTTCAGCTCTAAAGTTATAGATAAGTGTGTATTTGTTTGACAGAAGATTCGAGAACCTCGCTTACTGCCAGTACATGTAAAGCTTGGCTAAGCAGACGCATCAGGGGCAAACCATTTGTGTTCGCCAATCTGTCTCAGCAAGTCCCAGGGCCACTATCTTGCTAGAAGCCACTGTGTGCTTTTGAAAGCATGAAATTAGTTTTATACTAAGCACATGGTTTCTCATTTAGCAGCTCTTTTTATGGTAATGGTCAATTTATGGTTCACTACCATGATTTCGGTGTTCTGTCAAAGCTGATAGCTTCTGCTAAGGTGTCTCTATGAGATAAATTTTTAAAAAGCAGAGGGAGGGGGAGGACCTAATTAGACCCTCAAGAAGAGAGTCTTAGCTTCAACCCAGTCTACCTTCCTGAATGCACTGTTGTTTCTCTAAAGTTCCTTTATGCTGTTTGATCCAGGACCAACAGATTTAAAGTTGCTAACATTTACCACTTTGGATCTTACTTGACATGTGACATCAAAATAACTGTGTTCCGAAATGTAAAGTATTTGTTCATCTTTTTGCAATGCATTTGTAGAAAACCACTCTATTAGTGCTGACCATATTGTGTAATTCATCATTAGGTTTATCTGCTTGTTTGTTAATACATCCTAGAGCACTGTGGGAGAGAGTGTAAGGCTTTTATATATTTTATAGTTGATATAAACCACCCATACTTCATTATACATATATGTGCTATGAGGAAGTTTAGTTAAGGAATAAAATTAAATAGTCTGAAAATACATTAAAAAATTTAAAAAATGTCTTCTTTCATACAACTGCCTCATCTTGAAAAGTAAAAGCTCTCAAATGCTAAAATTATAGAAATATTAAAAATAGTTTTTGTTTCCACAGAGTGATAATAGATGAAATGTATATGCAAATGTGGTGAGAATGTTTTACTTAGCCTTTTCTTTACATCAGAAAATAACCCTTGTTGAAAGTTTTGCCGGTCATAATGCATTTTGAAGTAAAGGTGATCAAAATTAACTCCCAAGACATTTAATGAAATATTTATTCTTATGTTTATTCTTTGCATGGTGGAAATAAATCTGTACATGTGGATTAGGGAGCACGTTGAAATGGTGCTATTATACATTTTCTTTCATATGGCTTTGACAGTGGAACTGAAAACACTTCTGAAATCTTGAATTTCATGATTTTTTTTCTTGTTAATCCTTGGATCGTTGCCTAGGTTAAGCAATTTCGCATGATTAAGGATTCAAGATAAAATGTTGTTTATTGAAGTGCAGGGATGTATTATGTGCCATTATAATTAGAAGATTTTCTGTTTTTAGATGAAGCGTAATTTTAAACAACTTATTTTTCTTCTGTCCCTTTGGGAATGTCATATCACAAGTCATCATCAGATGGTTAGGGTTATTTCATTTTAGATTTTTACTTACAAATAAGTATCTCATACTTCTTACTTCCCCAAAGCCCATGAAACAAATTGGGTTTGTGAGTTGAGAATTAGAAGGTTAGAAGGGCATTGAGATTTTTTCTCTTTGAAATTCCTGATGATGTAATGTGTTTAGTAAATGAAAACTTTAAAAAAGTTTTAGAATGTCAGAATTCTCTTAGAATAGTGAAACTTGTCATATTAAATAGATCATGGAAAATTCACTAGAGGAAGTGAAGGATAATTTAGCATATCTGCCTGAAGTCTTAGTAGCAATTTCTCTTTCACAAGAAGTAGGATTTAGAAAGTTTTCATGAGGATGTGAGATTCTCATGAATCTCAGTGATGTACCTGCATCTGTTCACTTTTATATCAAGAGATAGCAATCTATAGTTTCCTTCAGCGGATTTTAAAAATGATTAGTTATGAAATATAGCAGATATAGTAAGCCTGCTTTAGTTGAGAAACATGATTACAAAAATCAAAGTACTCTCCAAGTTCATTGAGCTTTCCCATTGTATACATTCAGTAATTAGTTTGGACTATCTATATACTCTGTTGTTTATTTTGAGGTATGTTGCTGTGGTGATGAATACTTTTTAATATAAGTATGTCCCATTAAATATTTGGGACATTCTTGTGCTAAAAATTACTCGTTGTTTAGCTGAAATTCAAATTTGAGTTAGTGTCCTGTATTTAATATGTTAACCCTACCTAGTTTCTATATAAGAAGTTGAGTCTCTAATTATTACCTAGAAAATCAGGTCTACCAAAGCTAAAATGGGGGCTTCACTTTTCTGTAAAAGCAGTCGATTTCTACTGTTTGAGTTTATGCCAGGAAACTCCTATGATAAGAAAGTTTCCATTTGAGAAACTTAAAATGGTATAAAAAATAGGATTGATAGAGCAGAAATCATGAGTAAGGATATGAGAGCCTCCTTGTAATTACTGAGATAAAATAATAAAGGCAGCACATTAAATAATAGCTGTCAGTAACATTTTAAATAAACCATGAGAATTGTACAATTAATTTCCGATTGTTATAACCCCTTGCCAACTAGAACATTTTCAGGATTTTTCTCCCTCAGTAGGTTTCAGATGCTTATAAATTAATTTTGTTTTGTTGTAGTTAAGATGCATAATGAGAAGTCCCTCCCTCAATGCCTCCTCCCCCCTCCATCTGGATTTTATTCAATATTCATTGTCCTTTTGACTTTAGGACTCATATTTTTTGACTGCCATTTCCTAGGTTTCTCAGGGAGGCAGAGTAACTTGCAGACTTGACTTAGAAGGATGCTTGGATTATTCAGTGTAACACAGCTGAGTAAAACGGAATGGAGATTACATTTATTGTGTACCTACTATATGCCTCATAAAGTATCAAAATATTTATAGACAGGTTTTTATTGAATTCTTATTAAAACTTTATAATATATTAACATAATACCCATTGTACAGATGCTAAGCTATTTATCAAAAACCCTGTTCCCAGCCTAGAGTTACTCTGTGTTGGCTCTGAATGTCACTCTTACACAGGATAATAAAGGCTCATCTTCCTTCATCTCACCTAAGGTTGTCTTGTAAAATTCTCTTCGCTCACTTAGCCTTCTCCATTACCTTTCTTCTCTCTTTTCACTTCTTAATATCTCCCTCCCGCCCACCACTGTTTTTGTAAATATCCCCAGCAGGAGTGACTAGACATCAGTATATAATCTGATTCTCAAAATGAGAGAAAACATGTAGAACTGAGTCACATATACTGTAACAGAATTTTGTGTTAGGCTGCGTTGCAGATGATTAGTCAACAGGGTAGAGGTAATGTTTGGAGTAATTTCTTCAAGATACCCTTTTTGTACCTAGTCTAAAATGCCACCTCAGTTCTCCCTCTGTCAGTCACGTGACATGTCAGACCAGGAAACCTATTTTGAGCCCAAATGGATCAGTTGAGTATGAGAGCAATTAACCCAAGTTTTAGAAATGGATTAAATCTGCTAGCCCAATAAAGAACTGTTTAGTAAATCATATCTTCTTTCAGTTAAATGGTAACTCCCTTGCCCCCATGATCTAGTTAATTTCTCAATGTCTGTTGTCCTAGGACAAATTATAATTTACTTCCAATTTTTTCATGTGTATTAATGGTATACCGCTATTTCAATCTGATTATTTTGGATCTCAAAAGATTTTTTTTTTTGCTTCCCATCATCAATCTGTTTTCTACTTTTGTCTAGTCATAAATGTTACTGTATTATGCATTACTTCTAATTGTTTCAAATAATATTGGTGGCCTGTTTCTGGTCTCTAAATTGTACTCTTTGGGAAAAGATTCTGATTCCTCCTTACCTTAAATATCACTCTAGTCTCCATATCAGCTCCAATGTCCTCCTACTTATATCAATCCTATCTGGCTGTGTGGTCTGTTTGTTATGGCAAAATACCAATGTGAATCCATAATCTAACTTTCTTCACTAAATATCTTCAAACAACATTTTTTTCTTTGAAATTGTTCTCAAATTTTTAGAAAAGGCACTGGTGGGTGAATAAAAGTTGCTAGTAGTTTGACAGACTCCAATTCTATTAATTTCCTAAAAGGTGATATTATTCAATAGCTATATTTTCTTGGCAAATGGCAATTGAATAATAAATAGATGCCTCCCGCAGGGAATGCCTATTCTGTCAGAGTGAGGAGACTTCTGTCTTATTCCATCCAGGGAGTCTGCAACACCACTGGGGCATTTAGCTGAACATGTTTTTGCTGACATTTCAAAATTGGTGTGTGAATTTCACTTGGAGATCTATGGTAATTCTAGTTCTATTTTTTTTCTCTGATTCATTCTTTGGTAGTGTTGATTTTTTAAAATATGAATCTGAGGAAATGGCTTTATATCCAGAAACCTTCTGTTTCTTCCAGGAAGTCAAGGTGGTATTTCTTTACTCAAGTTTTTTTTTTGGGGGGGGGTGTGGGTACTGGAAAGGGGAGCCTGAATTTTGAAGCAATTTCAAACTATTCAGGAGGAAGCAAATTCAGAAATGAATCTACAGGGACTAATTTTTCTGGTATTTGTCTACATTTTATGTATTTTTATTATTGTATAATGGGTAATACTGCATTCATAATAAGTTAGTTAACTCTTGCTTAACTGGAGCTTTTAGATTTTGTATACTTTAGGTACACAAAAAATTTTATGTAGATTAAGGGGAACAAGCAGTGGATGTCACTCTGTGTACACAGTAGTTAGAAATCCTATAATGGGTTATGAATCATGCTTTAAGGAAAAAATACGGATGGTTTGGAAATGATTTCTAACACTCGTTTCTTGCTTCAGAACCTTTATATGTATATACTCATTTAATCCGTGTAACAACCCTATAAGTAAGTACTATTATACCTGTTTACAAGTAGGGAAACTGAAGTATGGAGAGGTTAGGTTACCTGCCCAAAGTCATGCAGGTAACTCAGCTGGGTTTGAATCCAGGCAGTTGGGCTCCAGAATCCATGCTTTTAACCACTGCCCTAGATTAGCTTTCTGTAGGACATTTAACGAAATCTTTCTTGATATTATTTTGTGAACAAAAGAGAAAACTGTTGACTGAGTGATAGTGTACTGTAGTGGATTTGTAACTGGTTGAATGCCTATACCCAAGTGTACCTGGCCAATATTAACCTAAAGTGAAGCTCCAGGACTCAGCAATGACTTGGTGAAAACACTGATGACCTGGTCTTTAAATTTATAGATGATATAAAGCTGAGATAATAAATACATAGGAAAATAATACAATTATAAATCTTGATACCAAGACCACATCCTACCAAATAAATCAGAGTCTCTGAATGCAACCCAGAAATCAATATTTTTAAAGCTCCCAAGGTGATTCTAATATGCTGCCCCAGTTAGAACCATTGTTTTAAAAAGATGGACAGGGCTTCCCTGGTGGCGCAGTGGTTGGGAGTCTGCCTGCCAGTGCAGGGGACGCGGGTTCGGGCCCTGGTCTGGGAGGATCCCACATGCCGCGGAGCAGCTGGGCCCGTGAGCCACAACTACTGAGCCTGTGCGTCTGGAGCCTGTGCTCCGCAACAAGAGAGGCCGCGATAGTGAGAGGCCCGCGCACCGCGATGAAGAGTGGCCCCCGCTCGCCACAACTAGAGAAAGCCCTCGCACAGAAACGAAAACCCAACACAGCCAAAAATAAATAAATAAGTAAATAAATTTATAAAAAAAAAAGATGGAGAAACTCCAACATAGTCAATTTCAACTACAGTACATGGAAGAGGGAGCGAGAAAAGATGTAGGAGATGTAAATGCATGTATGGGTCCAAACCATGATATGACTATCCCCCACAATCTTAATGGTATCTTCGGTGGGATTAGAAGAACTAGAATATCTGTAACAATGAAGTTTGTTCAACCGTCAGAGCATGCCTGGACTTGGAGAAATGCAGAGAGCTTAGGTGCTTTCATTTGAGAGTGACCACCATGGCCAAGGTGCACTGAATACTTTATCAAGGAGAAGAGATCATTAGAGGATTTATTATATTAGAACATTTGAATTATAGGTTTTTAATAAAGCTTTCAGGTAAAATTAAGATGAGTGAATGGCTTTTCAGGAAGGAAGATTTTCACTTGAACTTCCCAGTAAAGCTGTCTGAATATGGAGGGATTGCTTTTGGGGATGTAGTGTACGTCCTTCATTGGTGGTATTGAAGCAAAAGGCAGAATGTGACTTAGGTGTGTGATAAATGAGGATAAGGATTGCATGGATGGTTAACGTAGATGATCTTCCAGCTTCAGACTGTATAGTTCAATGAGCATGTTAAATTAATAAGGTGATATAAGTGACCATTTGTTCATTACATTAGTTCTGCATCTAGGAGAAGCAGAAGAGCACAGTGATTATGGGAGGAGTTCCTGTGAGGTTCAAAGCCTAGCTCTATCACAACTTAGTTGCATGACCCCAGGCAAATTGTTTCACTTTCCAAATCTCAGTTTCCTCGTCTGTAAAACAAGAATAATAATAGACTCCACTGCATAGATTTATTGTAAAGATTGAGTGAGAATAATGTATATAAAGTTCTTTGCATGGCAAGTTGAGGAAAAATAAGAGGAATATGATGTAATCAGAAGTTATCACAGGAAAAGCTTAAAGGTTGCTAGTGATGACTTTATGGTTTGGCATGTGGTAACTACTCAATAAATGCAGCCCATTATTATTTACAGATTATTCTTTCTTCTATTATAGCTGTCTTCTAGTAAAAATTAGGGTCTGAGAGATAAAACCTAAAGCAGGTAAGTATTGGTGGAAGACATGGGGCTGGAGCAGAGGAGACCCAAATGGAATGACACAGCATGGAAGGCTTTGGGTAGGTGGAGGCCACATAAAGAATTGGTTCTGGGAGGGAAAGGAAGGGAGATTGTGAAAGGGGATGGGAGAACTTTACTGCTTATAACTCTTCATCCATTTCCATCTATTATTTCATTTGATCCTTACCATAACCCTGGGAGGTAGATAGCGAAAGTAGTATTTGCTCATTGTACTGATAATAAATCAGCATCAACAAAAGGGTAAGTGACTTGCTAAAGAGAACAGAACTGAAAGTCAAACTTAGACCTTTGAACTCTTCACTCCACAGCTTCTGTACATCACACCAGCTTCTGCCTAGTTCTGTGTGCAGCCCAGCTTGGATGTTTACATTTTAGTGAGGACTCACCAGTTGACTACAACCAATGCAATGAAGTTTGGAAATAAGGGAATGTGATCAGTGAGTTGAATTCAGTCCAAGGATAAAGTTTTAAAGCTTTCCTGTTAGTTGGAAGACAGCTTCTAAAGGTCAGAATGATAATTAAAAGCTCAAGTAGTAGCCTTACCAGTCAATGTTGTTAACATTATTATCACATTTTATAGGATCTGAATACTTAAAGGGCTTTCTGTGTACTATAATTAACTATCCTTAACACACCTCATACTAAAGGGCAAGCTTCTTTAGCATGGTATAACAATCCAACAGTTAATAGGAATCACCATATATTAAACGTTTAATGGTTCAGTGAGTTGGGGGAGGAGGAAGGGTAGGAGACTAAAGTTTGTGCTGTGATTTCAGAAGAGCTAAACAGTATCTGCAAAATGCAGAGAGAAAAGATGTGCTGTGAATTATATTTTAGGCAGAGTTGTAAGTCCCCAAAACAAGTATCAAACAAAACAGAGAGTTTTATAAATTATTCTACATATTCTTCTTTCAGTAGATTATAAGCATAGATGAGCCAGTTAAAATAATTTTTCAACTAATCAGAACCTTTAATTATTAGCTGTAATTGCCACAATTATGCTTCTTGCTGACCGAGGTATTCTGTTTACTTTTCTTATCACATTTGAATATGTTTATAAAATGTAAAAATAAATTAAATAATTAAGGTATTGATACATTTCAGGAAAAAGCTCTTTACTTAGAGTTAAGCATTTCTACATCCAAACGGTATGCATATTCTATTATTGTACTTATCACAATGCATATTAATTATCATTTTAATATCTTTTTCCTCTACTAGATTGCTTGAGGGTAGGAACTGTGTCCTAATTTGCTTAAGTATGTGACTGTCAATGCAACACTTGGCACATAGTAAATAATATACTTTAAACATTGACTAAAGGATAGGACACTTGAATACAGGATCTGTGAATTCTTGTGAAGAACTCTATAAATTACTTGATATTGCTTCTCATAAAAATATTCATTCTTTAATTAAAATTACAGTGAGATACTATTTTTCTTACCTCTCAGATGGGCAAGATCAAACTTTATAATATCACAATGAGTTAGCAAGTGTGTGGGCAGGGGAGCACTCCCACACGTTGGTGGATGAGGTGTAAATTGGTTCATGTATTTGCAGGGCAATGGGGCCATAACTACTAAAACTTGAAATATGCGTATCTTTTGACCTAGTAGTTCCACTACCCCAGATCTGGTCAACATATATGCTTGCATATGCATACAAAGATACATAGAGCAATACGTTTTCTTGCATGTATCTATATACAAATGCATGCAGGATTTTATTGTAACATTATTTGTAATAAGAAAATATAGAAAAAAATACCCAGCAGTAGGTGATAATAATTATGGTTCATCCATGTTGTGTGATATTGTCTTAGCCTGGGTACCGTAGAGACTGGCTAGCTTATAAAGAACAGAAATCTGTTTCTCACCGTTTTAGAGTCGGGAAGTCTGAGAACCGGGTGCCAACAGGTTTGGGTGAGGGCCCTCTTCCAGATCCCAGACTTCTCGTTGTGTCCTCACATGGCGAAAGGGTGAGATCTCTGTGGGGGCTCTTTTATAAGAACATGCATCCCATTCATAAGGGCTCTACCCTCATGACCTAAGCACCTCCCAAAGGCCCCACCTTCTAATACCATCACATTGGGCATTAGGATTTCAACATATGAATTTTGGGAGCACACAAACATTCAAACCTTAGCAGATATTATGCAGTGATTGAAAATAAAGTACATCTACCTACTGTATAGCATAGGGAACTATATCTAATCTCCTGGGATAAAACATAATGGAAAAGAATATAAAAAAAAGAATGTATTGGGACTTCCCTGGTGGTCCAGTCGTAAGGAATCCGCCTTGCAATGCAGGGGACACAGGTTCGATCCCTGGTCGGGGAACTAAGATCCCACATGCTGCGAGGCAGCTAAGCTCGTGCACCTCAACTAGAGAGCCCACTCAACCTGGAGCCTGCGCGCCACAACTATAGAGAGAAAACCCACATGCCACAACTAGAGAGAAGCCTGCGCACCACAATGAAGAGCCTGCGTGCCGCAATGAAAGATCCCGCATGCCTCAGCGAAGATCCCGAGTGCCGCAGCTAAGACCCGACGCAGCCAAAAATAAATAAATAAATAAATAATAAATCTTAAAAAAAAACCCAATGTGTATGTGTGTATAACTGAGTCACTTTGCTATACAGCAGAAATTAGCATAACATTGTAAATCAACTATACTTCAATTTTAAAAAATTAAATAAATAAAATACAGTACATCTATAATAATTGATATGGAATAATGTACAAATATAAGTAAAACAAACAATATGTTTGTGTAAAAGACATCCGTGTTTGTGTGTTTATATGTGTGTGTACATATATATACATACGGAGAGTGGGGGGAGAGAGAGAGGGAGGGGGAGGGAGGGAGGGAGGGGGAGGGAGGGAGGGAGGGAGGAATGAAAGGAGGAGTAGGAGCGGGAGAGGAAAAAGAAAGACGAGGTAAATGATTTCATTGGGGGACTGAGGACTGTAATTCAAAGTACAATTACTTTTGTATGGTTTGAAGTAGACGTTGATTTAACTATTATACCCTTTTGTACATTTGAATTTTTAAACATATACATAGTTTACTTTTGAGAATAAGAGATCTATTCATATAAAAGATGAAAGCAGTGGAGGGAAAATGGAAGGAATATGATGCGATCAAAAGTTATCACAGTAAAAGCTTTTAGGGTTGCCAGATGATGACTTCATGGTTTCTAGCCACAGTTAATGGATGGGAAAAGATGTAAAGCAGAAGCCATTTCACCAGGTAACGGGATGATGATCCAGTCTGTTGCCCTTTGTCCTCCTGAGTGTCTGCTCCCTACAAGTTCAAGGTGAAAAGCTGGTGTTTGGTCAAGTCCTGAGCAGGTGTTGCATTGACCCTCTATGACCATTCCCAGTGTCCAGCCTTTGGCTGACTGATGATGTGTTTTTCCTTCCAGAACTTGCTAGAAATACACTTCTCAAGTATTCAAGCTCGAACACAACCACCTGAGTGTCCCTCCCATAAGATCCTTCCACTCATCTACCTCCTGAGTGTTCATATACAACACCAGGGCCTTAGGGGATTTCAGCTTTGTGAAATGAAAACTTCCAAAATACCCCAATGCAAGTCACACTACCGTATTAAAAGGAATGGAAGAGAGACCAAGACCACTTTAAAATAATAGTAAGACATGCCTTAAATCCACAAACATGACAGTATTCAATGCTGCCCTGAGCTCACCCTGTTGTGTAATGGGTTGGTTTTTTAATGTCATACATTTGGTTCTCTGTTTGAGAAACTCATAACTCTGGGTGATCTTACCTTTGGGGTTGAATACAAAGTCATGATAAAATGATGGGCAGTTTATTATGAATTCCCTTGCTTCTAGGGGTTTAATGCTGAATTTGAATATTAATTTAACATTCCCACCTAGCTAATAAGAGTCAGGGTCAGGGTTTGAACCTGTGGCTGCCTGATGCCAAATCACAAACTCTTAACAGTCCCTTCACAGTCAACTCATTTGTGGTAGCTGTTTAAAGACTCCCCATTACCTGCACAGTAGACCACAAACCCCATTAACGAGTGATTCTTAAAGCTTTAGGAAAACAAACTGAAGAGCTTTTAAAAAAAAACCCATGCCAATGATTCTGATTTAATTGATCAGGGCAGAGCCTGGGGATCAGTACTATTAAAAAGCTTCCCAACTGATTCAAAGGTGCAACTGGGACTGGGAAGGCTCCCAGAGCCTTGCACACCTGGCCCTCTATAGCTAGTTTGCCTGCTTTGCCAGAACGCTGCTTCCTGACGGTTCCTCACAACCACCCTACCGTCCAGAGCCGACCACCATTAGGCACTAATATTTACACAAAGAAATAATGCCTACTGAAGAAAGAAACTTATTTGGATTAAGATCTCTCTCTCTCTCCCTCTCTCTCTCTCTCTTATTTTCTCTCCTCGTAAAAATGTTCAGCCTCTGTAGTTTCAGTATTATCATCCCTGTGCTGATCCTTGGACACTTCTTTCAACTTATTAAAAACTGTCTAGTGTGGAAAGTTTGTAAGGCATCTTTCCATGCTCTATTTCTCCTGTAATTTTTATGAGAAAGAGAAAGATGAATATTTATAGAATATTAGCATAGGTCAAAAGGGATTGTGTCCAGTTAGTTCAGCCAATTAGAGCACGGGCCTAGTGAGACTAATACCATGGCTTTCCTGTTGCCTAGTTGGCTACCACTTTTGTGCAAAACGGGAACAGTATTAGCCAGGTCTGAACATTACAGCTTGAAAGCCAACGTATGCATGTTTTCTTGAAGAAATGGATGTATTTTGGGTTCCTAAATGTGTATTTCTAAAAACTTAATTTATTTTAAATAATGATTTCCATGATGAAGTCTGAGTTACATTTTTACAGTAAAAAGAAAAAATGTTCCAGTAGACTGAGTTATAAATGTTGGTGCCTTAGGACATGTTGGCCATTGTGGAAAACCATGGTGTGGCAGGGATTCTTTCAAAGTTAATTACACATTTGAATTTATGTTGCTTTTCTTTTATCTTGTTACCATCCTGTCTCTCTCTTTGTAGCATAAGATTGTTTCTATACTTCACACCAAACCTCCTGTCTATAAGTTACTTTCCTAACCATTCATTTATTCATTCAGATGTTTATTCAATAGTATTTATTAAGCATAAATTTTGTTCTCAATTCTCTTATCGGTATAGGAGCTGTACCCAATTGACAAATGAACTGTGTTGCAATAATTGATTTGTAAGTTAATTAGCAGCTTTGAAGCATTTTTGTATTAGATTTAATATTTTAAATTAGGTCTATGCTTGCAAGTCAGCTAAGCACTGAGGGGGTGGAGGAGGGGGGAGGAGAATGTCAGAAGAATAATGCACAATTTCCACAGGAAGAAGCAAAATTTAAACTAGTAATAGAAAGTAAAGGGACAGGAAAGTAGGGCCCCAAAAGTCAAGGTGTATACTGAAATGTTTCTATTATGGCGAGATCACTTTTTAACTCCTATTCCAGCATTAAATTGCATGGAAGAAAGTCCTCTTGGGGACTAGGAGATTAAGGGAAGAGACTGCTTAAAGTTCTTTATAGGTGATGGTTATGTGATATATCATCAAAATGGAACCCGTTTAAGAGTTATTAATGATTAAGCCAGGACCCAGGCATAAACTTGGGTTGCATCATACTGGGATGTGTGGTCACTCTCATTAAGGGTGTGGCCAAACTTAGAATTTTCCCAGTGTAACTGTTAAATAGATGGAACAAGAATCCAGATATAGTTAGGTTTAACAATTTAGAATTAACAATTGAAGCAGTCTTAGCTTTGGAACACTTCACTATTCAATCGCCTGCCTTCCTGATTGCCAATAGTTATGTGACCCCTGGAATATTTGGGAAATTGGAGAAAATGAGTTTTCGTATAAGCACAATGCAACTTGAAAAACAAGAATGAAGTTGGGTAAGGAGCTGTACTAGTTAATAAGATATCTCTTAACTTGAAAATGCAAGGCTTATCCTCTTGGTTTTTATTCAGATTTTGTCCCTATATTCTTGAAAAATGCTGAAAGGTTGACAACTGTTTACATATTTCATTTTTTAAGACCATTTTGCACTCTTAAGATTATTTTCCCATGGAATCTCCAACTAGATTGGGTCCACCTCCAGCTGTCTCAAACTGCCTTTAATCACCAGAAAAGTTCTGTCGATTGCCAGTGTTGTTTGCTTGATTAATTCAGTTCTAGCTGTGTTGTCTTTTTACCTGTGTCTTTCAGCATGTCCTAGAAAATTAAATGTTTCCTTTTGGGATTTTCAGCAAACTTGAACTAAAAAGAAAGTTAATCCCCCCTCCTTTTTTTTTTGTAGCGAAGAATATTCTCATTAGTTTTCTTGAATCCAGTTTTGACTCCAGTGTATATATATTATATGAACTAAAAATTTTTTTGAAGTCATGTTTTAACTCCACTATGTTTTTAGAATTTAGCCTATTCTCAGTCTGATACTTTAAAGTATTAACTACTTGAATATTTTTAGAAGACATTGAACGTTAGATTTAAGAAAAATTTAAAAACTATTTGTGCTGCCCTTGTTTTAATAATTTTCAATAGTTTTCTAACTTGATCTTTTATCAAGAATTCATAAGTGGGCTTTAAAATTATAAATACATAAAATGACATGACGGTTTTTGAAGAGTACGTCTCAGCTGATTTCTATCACTCACGCATTGTTAGCGTTGATTTTTTTTCTGTCCCAAAGTCTTCCCAACTGAGTTTACAGATGTCATCTTTTGCAATTTGCTAACCAGTAATAAGGATGTCTGATGACGTCATTTTGGGGGGAAGAAAGTGCAACATATTGAGACCAGATAATGGTAGACTTAAAACAAAAGTTATTTTTAAAAATATTTACACATATAATAATGCTATTTTGTTTTGGGCCAAAAAATGATTAACTATAAGAAAGATAAATTTTTGGTCTTAAAAAAAATTCACAAATGTGGCTCTTTCACACTGACTGCTCCCTTCCATATGAAGGAGGTCATCAGGTGGTGGAAAGAAAACCCGATGAGAGTTGAGTTTTCCGGATTCTCATCTTGAGGCTGCCACCATTTGACTATGAGACCTTGAGTAAGTCACATAACCCTCTGCGCTCCAAAGTCCTCCTCTCCAACATGAGAGATTCAGGCTACATTTTTAGAACCCTTTAAGAACTTAAGCTGGAAAAGTCTAGGGATATTTTTCATGTGACCTCATTTCATAGCTGCTTTTTTACCCTTCACATAGGTTTCTGAAGATTGACTGCATTTGTAGTTTAAAAAAGAAGAAAATGTGTAGTGTTTTGAGTTTCTCCAGAATTAGCTGCTCTAAGAACATGAAGGATTAAATGAGAGATTATTAGTGAGGGAACTATGCTTCAAGAGTTTAATCATGTGCACTTTGTTCAGGCAAATTTCTCATTGATTTTTTTCTGAAAGAGTTAAACGTGACAAAAGAGCATTTGCTCTCTGAGCAAAGGGGATGAACTGCCTTTGTTTTAAGATCCACGGCATTTATTGTGATTGTGATGCCTTTCAGAAATATCTTGAAGTGCCTATATTGTTTGTCATCATCAATATGCAGGCATTTTACTACTAAATATCCTTTTATAGACTTCACAAAAAATGCCCCAGTGATGTGATCAGTCACGCAGTGAAAACCTGCTGCCTCTAAGCTAGACTAAGCATCTGCTCACAAGTAAGATTTCCTCAATGTTCAAAATAAATCTTTTCAGTCACTTTATGGTAGCTCTGATGTGCTCCATATGGCTTAAATACGTAAATTTAGGTGTGACATGATATCTTTCCATGGTGGTTATTCAAAACAATTTTTATTGGGACATGTTCACTGGTTACATTTTTAATCATATAATTCCCAATTTATCCTTGTTTTGCATGTAATTCTAAATTTATAAAAATAAAAAATGTGTGCAGGAAGGCTATATGATGATAGTCTACTTAGGTGGATTATAAATATTTTTGGGTGGTGAGTATGGTTAATCCTTAAAAGGCCAGAAGTAGGGCTTCCCTGGTGGCGCAGTGGTTGAGAATCTGCCTGCCAATGCAGGGGACACGGGTTCGAGCCCTGGTCTGGGAAGATCCCACGTGCCGCGGAGCAACTGGGCCCGTGAGCCACAACTACTGAGCCTGCGCGTCTGGAGCCTGTGCTCCGCAACAAGAGAGGCCGCGATGGTGAGAGGCCCGCGCACCGCGATGAAGAGTGGTCCCCACTTGCCGCAACTAGAGAAAGCCCTCGCACAGAAACGAAGACTCAACACAGTCATAAATAAATAAATAAATAAATAAAAAGAACGTGAATTTCTAAAAAAAAAAAAAAGAATACAAGCATCTTAAAATATTAAAAAAAAAAAAAGGCCAGAAGTAATCATTTATAACTGTAGCAATCATATATTTTCAGATATTATTTTCCCAATTATATAGGACCTTTCCCAAGAGTTTCATTATAAGATGGTTCACTCTGTAGGATCGTAATATTGCTTAGCTAATACAACTCCCCTTGAAAGTTCTGTGGACCAGAAAATAAATCACTTGTATTTTACATTGTTTGGAGTGTTACTTTTTGGAAGGATAAAAGTGATGAATATATTAAGTAGGATAATTCAAGTTAGGATCTATTTTAATAGATTTTGAGTTTATAAAAATAAAGTTGTAGAAATTAAAGGATTACGTGATAAATTATTTTTCTTTTGCACTCACCATCTTGCAAGGACGCTGTGATCTATTTTTTTTTTTTTTAAGTGAGACTATTCTTTTTATTTATTTATTTATTTGGCTGTGTTGGGTCTTCATTTCTATGCGAGGGCTTTCTCTACTTGTGGCAAGCGGGGACCACTCTTCATTGCGGTGCGCGGGCTGTTTCACTGTCGCGGCCTCTCTTGTTGCGGAGCACAGGCTCCAGACGCGCAGGCTCAGTAGTTGTGGCTCACGGGCCTAGTTGCTCCGCGGCATGTGGGATCTTCCCAGACCAGGGCTCGAACCCGTGTCCCCTGCATTGGCAGGCAGATTCTCAACCGCTGCGCCACCAGGGAAGCCCTGTGATCTATTTTTAATGTTGAGTATTTGTTCATTTCATTTGAACTGATCACTATAGTCTGGGTGTTCCTTGAAACACAGACATGAAACTCTATGGCCACCAGAGGATTAATATTTCAAGACAGAATGGCATGCTCATTTAAATCACACACTGTGGGGTACTTGGGCTGAAGTGATGTGGGTTCTGGTCCTCATTTTGCATTAATTGGCTCAATGTCCAGTCAGTGTCCAGTTGACTTATTCAGTCTCTCTGTGGTTTAATTTTTTCATCTTAAAGTAATAAAAATGGTATCTGCTTTACAAAACCTACAGAGATGTTATACATATTACATAAGATGATGTCTATGAAAGATGTTTGTAAAGCACAAATTAGTATTATTATTAATATTATTTGTTCCTCCTTATCATCATTGCAAGTCACTTATTAAGCGAACAGAAATAGCCCATAATTGTCTGGCTACTTTTGTGTTATTGATATTGGACTTTGCCATCGTGGAATGATATAGCAAGTCTAGAATAGGAGCAGTAAAGTGTGACATAATAAAAGTACTAACCCTCTACCACCAAAATTTATTGAGGTCTTACCATGGGCCAACCGCTATGCTAAGTGCTTTATATATAAAATTACATCTAATGTTTAAAAAAGTGCTGCAGTATAAGTACTAACACTCCCGTATTCTAGTGAGCCACAGAGCACCAAAGAGTAACTGCCCTTAAATCACACAGCTAGTAAGTGGAAGTGTTGGGAATGTAATTCCAGGCTTGTCTAACTGTATTGTTAAAACAGTGCCTGGAATGGGGAAGGTGGGGATAGAGGGAAACACAGAAAGGATATGGAGTAGTGTAAGGCGTGTTTTAAGAAGATGAAAAGAGGCATGAAATAGTGTCCTACCTCTGAGAACCCAAATAATGGTAACTAACTTATTAGGGCAATGAATAGACAAAAGATTTTAATGGAGGAAAAGACATAGAATACCCTAAGGTGACCTTCAATACCATTTCTTTTTTTAACTGTTATTTCATATTTGTTGTAAAGGAAGTTGAAAAGGTTGCAGTGGAGAGAGGGTTTAAAGTGACCACAACCTTATCCACAAGAATGCAACAGTGGGAACCACAACTTAATTCAAGGCAGATAAGTAGACATTATGGCTATAAGATTTCATTTTAAGAACACTATACATCTTTTCCTGTAGGTAGTATGCTGTAGCCTAGATTATCCTTTCATTTTGCAAACATTTGTACATAGATAAAGGCTTATACATTTAGGAGAATCTAGGGTTCTTTGTCTGAAACATCTCATCAAATTGGAACATAGTCATTGCTATCAAAATTTTTTTTAGCCTTTTTCAAACAATGTGCATAGTAATTTCTTGTGAAATTTCTGTGCTCCCAGTTGTCACTTTTGCACCATTTCTTGTCAATTTCACACTGTAGAGCAGTGTGAAACTGACAGAGCTAGAGAAATAGAGAACATTATGACTACATACCAAAAATACATTGTGTAAAAATCCAACACCTTAATTTATAGCATCCAGGAAAAAAAAAGGTCTGAAATCATCTTCTTACGTATGTATATCTCAAAGGAAAATGGAAAAATATGTATACTTACATACATATACATATGTATACATACACACACAGAGACATTCACATATGCAGTGGGTAATTTTAAGGTAATTGAATCTTTTGTTATGGACTATATAAAGTATGTTCTAGGGAAATGTAGCTAAAGCAGTCTTTCATTTATGACTAACCTTTTCACTGAAAATCGACAACTCTAATTTCACTTGACATTTCTAAATACTTAGGTGTTTAGAAATTAGATTATCTGATCGAACAGTAAGCACTGAACCTTTAATCACAGAAGCCTTTTCTCTTACTGTACCGAAGTTTTAAAAAATGTCTGTGTAGTCGTGATCTGATAGGTAAAATTAGATATTCATTCTATAAATTTAATTAATGTTGCATAGTTTCCTATATACAGTAGTGATATTAATTCATTGTGATGCTCATTTGTTTACATGTATTGTGAAAATTTCCTCAAATTATATGTGTATTTGCCTACCAATAATGACATAAATTTAGAATTCATTTTCAAAATATATATTGACCATTAAATAAGCTTATTGTATAGTAAATGTATTAATGGTTTAGATTATGAAAATCTTATGTTAAGAATTTTCTGTAAAAATTATTCATTTATATGCACAAGCACTGTTCTATGTGTCAAGGCTGATAGATACCTTCCCTTCCTCCCAAACTTCCCAGCTACAGTGTAAAGAGGAGTTATTTATTTATTAGAATTTGGCTTAAAGGGTCAAAATAATTATTGGTCTTTAAAAAAGAGCCTCCTCTTCAGTATTTCTGTTATGAAAAGCATTACATTAGCCTCATCTGCTAGTCTTAAACTGAAATATGTTTGAATAATGTTCACTAAATATGATTTCTAATATTATAAACACTATGCCGAATCAATTTATATGAATGACTTTCTAGTCTATAAACTCTTACAAATTATTTTCTAACATGTTTGTTAACTGTTTTCAAGGCTTATTTCTTAATGGGGCAAATTATAGAGTGAGTCTCTGTGGTAGGTATGTCTATGAAATAATCTACATATATAAATATTTTTGAGTGCCAATTCATTTGAACCTTCAAAAAATTTATACAGTACTGTAGAATTTGCTCCTGATAACCACATAATTGTATATCCTTTATTCAGTTTTCTGATAACTTTAAATTGCATTTTTAATTTTCCCTGCGACAAGATTATACTAACGGTATATTATTTTTTACGTGATGTATAAGCAGTGACATTTGTGACTCCTTGATTTTACTACTTTATTGTTTTGGTCCAAATTGATAACCAAGCAAAGAAACTTAGCTTTATTAATAAATTAAGGACATAGAGTATTTATAATTGTAAAATATAAAATGTTTTCAAAATATATGTCAAAAAAACATAGATATAGTTTTTTTTTAAACATCTTTATTGGGGTATAATTGCTTTACAATGTTATGTTAGTTCCTGCTGTATAACAAGTGAATCAGCTATATGTATACATATATCCCCATATCTCCTCCCTCTTGCGTCTCTCTCCCACCCTCCCTACCCACCCCTCTAGGTGGTCACAAAGCACGGAGCTGATCTCCCTGTGGTATGTTGGATGGACCTAGAGTCTGTCATAGAGAGTGAAGTAAGATAGATGTAGTTTTGAAAAAATAAACTCCCGTATACCTATCACCTACTGCAAAAATAAAACCCTATCTCAGATGCCCCCTACTTTTTTCTTACTGTCCAGAGGTAATTCTTTTCTGGAATTGTGTGTTAATTATTACCTTGCTTTCCTTTATAGTTTACCACTAAATATGTATATGTCTTCAGAAGACGCTTAGTTTTTATCTGTTGTTACATAATCTTCCAGTAACATAGTTTTTGAAGTTCATATTGTTTTGATATGTAACTGTAGTTCATTCAGTTTCAGTGTTGTTTTATATTCTTTTATATTGCATACTTCAATTTGTTTTCCATTCAACTGATGGTACACATTTTGGTTATCTTTCTCTCTCAGTTTGACTAGAAGCAGTACTGTTTTGAACATTCACGTATATACACATATACAGATTTCTCTAGGTTATATATTATCTTCTGTAGGGTGTGTCCTCTCCAGGACGTAGAATTTAGGTTATAAGAGATTTGCATGTTCAACTTAAAATGGTCATTTTTATCTGTTTTGTTCATGCTGAAGCCCCACAATAGTACCAGATGCATAGTAAATAGTCAACTAATATATATTGAATAAATGAATGAATGCCAAAGTAATTCCCTAAGTTGAGGTATCAATTTACACTCCAACCAAGAGCAGATGAGCATTCTATTGTGTCACATCCTTGACAGCACTTGAGACTGACTTTTTAGAATTGTTGACAACTGGTGGTTATGAAATGCTATCTCATTGGGGATTTAATTTGCATATCCCTGATAACTAATGAGGTTGAACATCTATTCATGTTTATTGGCCATTTCTGTTTCCTCTTCTGTGAAATACCTATTCATATTCAATGACCATTTTTAAGTTATTAATTTAAATAATTATTTGTTGTAGTTATTCATGTGGTATGGAAACTGATTCCTTTTCATTTTCTATGTTGCAGATATAGGCTCAGTTTATAGCTTGAGTTTTCATTGGTTTTGTCTCTTGAGAAAATTAATCCTTAACTTTAATATAATCAAATGTTTCTGTTGCCTTTATGATTTGTGCTTTTTATATTAAGTCTTTCCCTACCCCAAGGTCATATAGATCCTAAACATATTAATCTTCTACAAATGCAGGTTTAGCTTTAAATCTTTCATCTACCTGGAATTGTTTTTATACAGTCAATTTTATGCAGTTTTCCTTCTTCTATATAGATGACCAATTGTTTCAGAGTCCTTAGTGAATATTTTCTTTTCCCCACTGGTTTTCAATATCCATTGTGTTAAAAATCAAGTTGCTATATATGTCCAAGTTAGTTTCTGGACTCTGTATTCTGTATTCTGTCTGTCCTTACCCCCATCCTATACTGTCTTCAAATCTACAGACTTCTAAAACATCTTTATAGCTGGTTGTGCCAGACATCCCTCCTTGTTTTTCTTCTTCAGGAATTATATCTATCTTGGCCATTTGCTCTTCTGTACAAATGTTAAGCATAATCTTAATGGGATCTGGGAAGCAATGCCTAGACTGCTGTAAGAACTTCTACTGAAGATGTATTTGATGCTATCGTGTGGACATGCTGTATTTCCTCTGCTGTATCTTTCTAAGTAAACCTGGTGGTATTAAAACCTTTTATGTTCTGTAAGTGTGAACATCAGTCTGAACCCAAGCTGGTTATACAGAGTTGGCACTGCAATCCACATATTTATCAACAGCTTAGCTCATTCCTTCTTCTTAAAGCTCTGATGTCAGTAAGCTAGTATTTCCTTGTGCTTCATCTACCATTATGACCTCTGGGGAAAAGGCAATACAACATGCTGCCTTAAGGAGAAGGATGTGATGTATTTATAATGGGTATGTAATGAAAAAGAAGGAGGAAAGGCTGCCTCTTTTATTTGGGTACATTAAGGGCTGGAAGAGACAGGCAAAATTGGAAGAGACAGGAAAAGTTAGAAGAGGTAAGAGGTTCATGAATATAATGGTTGCCTCTTCCTCATCTTGATTGACTCATGGAATGGGAGTGGTAGTGTTAAAATATGTAAGTGGCAAAGCCAAAACAAGGGGCCTTTATCTTTGATTCCCTTTGGAACCTGGGGTCACATCATGGGTCGGGACAGGAAGAGGAGACCCACTGGACTAGGCTGTATATAGGCAATATGTAGAAGCCCAAGAAAGTGGTAGTGGTGGCGTGGTGTGGTTAGAAGTGAGGGCCATGCAGGCAGGAGTTCCTGGGAGTTTGTGGTAAGCTGGTTAGTGAGGAGGATTCCTGAAGAATATTAGATCAGTTAAAAAAAAAAAAACACTACATTTTTTTTAACACATTAAGTTGCAAAGTGTAAGTAAATTTGAACCTTCCTACATCATCTCCTAGTTGTGTTATTGTGTGATTCTATGATTGATTACCTTTAAAATGAAAACAGCAATTTGTAAAGAACTAGTATACCAAAACAGTTATTTAAGAGCCAGACATCCATAATCCTCAGTGGTTATTTTGATGCTTTAGTGTGTAGTGAAATGTAAAAGTACACTTAAAAATAGCTCAAAGTACAGATGTTAGAATTGTTCTATAATGGAAGAAATATGTATTTATCTTTTCATCATAAAGTGAGGAAAACACTTTTAAGTCCTACTATTCAAAACAAATGAAGCTAAAATTCTCATTATTTTAGAGTTAACATGCTATGGATAAATAAAATTTTAGATAAATGCATTCCACATTAAATAACATTACCCTTTGTGTTAGTAAAGATTGTTCTTTAAAAAAGCTTGGACTTCCTATCATATTCTACTTAAAATATTGCTATAATAATGAAGTCTCATTAATTCAGCCTTTACAAATTAAGACATTATAAATGTCAGTGGCTCAGCATAGCATAAACATTAGGCTACCTATCAAGAAACCTATTTGCCAAGTAATTTAATAGCAAAAATAAGTCTTCAGATGACAGTATTAATCTGTGTAATGAAAAGTTGCTTTCAAGGTTGCTTTGATACATTTATGCAAATGTATAATGTATCAAAGTTGCTTTGATACATTTATGCAAATAACAACTCATGATAAATTAGACATTTAAAAAATATATTCAGTGAACTTCCTTTTGGGAACAGTATGTTAACTGGAAGTTCTGAATATCTGTGAAAGTTTATAATTTAATGTAATCAAAGATTTGGTAGTACGGGTTTCACTTGGACATTCCCTTAGTCTGAATTAGTCTTGACCATGGTTTTATATTAAGTATCTGAGAAAATTTTTAATTTTTTTCATAAACATCATATGTTTCCATACATTAAATGACTAAAACCTCACATTTTGCTTGTTTCTTTTTTGGGCATGTGAACCATTTGAAAATTAATGGGGAAATGTAAGTGACGTGAAGTAAATTAGTAAATGAGCTTTCATGAAAATACTTAATCATGTAAAGGACCGTACAGTAACTAATTGACTCTGATTTACCATCTCTTGCTGGATCAGGTTTCACAATCAGAGAGGCCTAGTTCAGTTCCGTTGGACTAATAGCTCTTGAGCAGTCCCATGATTGGGCACCAAGCTGGGGCCTGGGCCTACAGAGATAAAACAGGCCCTCTTGAGGCACTGACCCACCATCAAAGGGGGAGACATTAGTCTGAACCTCATGTGGAGTGCTAAGATAATGCTAAGATAACTCTATACTAGAGTCCATGACACCACAGATAAAGGACTTAGGTGCGTTTAATTTAATAGAATAGTTAGATTATAAAGGTTTTTATGTTTGATTAGTTTTTTTTCTAAAGCATATTATGAGCCAGAATCAAGTAACTATTGCCTAAGGTTTCATGGAAAGTGACAGCTTGGTTAGGATTGGGCCTCACCCTCTGGATTAAATTTTCCATAGATTATTTTTCCTCTAAGGTTTATCATAATGATTTTAGAGTACATAGCCATTGTTTGCTTTTTCTAATTACAGAAGGAACACATGCTCAGTCTTGAAAAACACAAAATAGTAAATAAAAATTTCCTGTAATTCTATTCAGATCTAGCTGTTGTCAACATTCTGATGCATATCATGTGTCTTCTCCAGTATTAGAGGGGGTAGATCTCAGCCCCTTTATCTACATCTGTACTAGAGGACTTACTTTTCTTTTCCTTATTGATTTGCAAGAATTCTTTATATATTACCTTTATTCTGTCAGACGTATTTAAAATAGAATCTTCCAGCTTGTCATCTGCATTGTGATTTTATATTTCTGTCATGTATTTTTATTTTAATATATGTTTTGATGTTTCAATTTCATATAAAACATAGGAAATTGAATTCCATTTTTTCATTTATGGAATTCTATATCTGGTGTTATATTTTACCACTCCATGACCACATAAATATTTCCATATATTTTCTTCCAGTCGCTATTTTTTACATTTAAATCACAGGGAATTTAATTTTACTTTAGCTATGAGTTTGGTTTCTCTTTTTCCCCTTACTTAATCACCTCAGCACCATTGTTCAAGTAATCTTTGGTTTTCTCATTGATCTTAAATGCCTCCTCTATCTTTATATGATCGATTCTATTTGGGGGGCCTCCAACTATTTTTCTTTGAACTTTGGTCTGATACTGGTATTATGCATTTAAAAATTATGATATTTTTATGTCACTTTTTGTTGGATTAGATAATACAAATACCCTATAAAAGTGACTTGGAGTTAATAAGGTTTGTATTTTAAGTCTACCAGACCTATTTTAGCATAAATGATCCTTTGTGTTTTGTCTTTTATAAAACTTATTAGTTTAACACAATGACTAGTTTTTGTTTGTGTGTTTAACTTTTCTCCCTTTCCTGTGTGCATGGTATTTTCATATTGATTATGTTGTCAGATCTGAGAAATTCTCAGAATGATGGAGATGTTTATGAATTTATTTGTTATTAAAATTTACATTTTGTATAGTTGCTACATAAAAACTGAAGCAAAACACTCTAATGTAGCCAAAGAAAGGATGTATCACTCAAGTCTGTTTGGGTTGTAAATGCTAGGGATTTAACTCAGTTAAAATAAGAAGGGAATTTATTGTCTAACAACAGAGAGGAGCTAGGCAGGGTGCACAGCTGGCTCAGGAGGCTCAAATACTGTTGTTAGTCTCCATTTCCCAGTAATGCTTTTAAATGTTGGCTTTATTCTCATACAGGGTCTTTGGCCCACACCCCTTTTCTGTTTAGCATCCTCAGTAGAAAGAAGATTTCTCTCCCTAAACAGCCATATATCAATCCTAGGAAATTCTTATTGGCCTTTCTTGGGTTACATGATGTTTCCTGGGTTCCATTGGCCTTGCGTGGGTTACATAAAAATCTGAGTAGCCAACCTGGATTAGATCTCCCTCTCTGTGGGGATAGACAGGCATGAATGACATCCCCTGTGACTTGACCTGGAATGGGGAACTTCCCTAAGTGATCTTAAAACACTCCAATGGGGATGGAAAAATATATAGAGTCATAGGTAAGGTAGATTTACTATGAACCCAGTGAAACCTCAGCTTCAGAGGCTTTTATGTGCATGGGCCCCTTCCAAAACTCTGGGGCAGCCTTTCAGTATGGTCACGTGAGCGTATATTTTGTGGCTATTTTAACCACAGTCAGTTAAGAGCACTGTCTCCTTCATCTCCAACTTCCCCTCCATCACATTTTCGCTTATGACATGTGGCACTGGAGTGGCCACAGCATGTTTGGGATGTAGGTGAGGGGAAGTTGAGTTGGGAATACTTTAGTTTCAGTTTAGGGGGATATATTTATGTGGTTCTTAGTCACTTCCTTGCATTATTAATTTAAATAAATTAAATAAATTAGCTATCCTGGTGTAGCAATGACTTCTAGGAATATTCATATTGCATACTGGGCCAAATCACTTGGTGAAGCAATATTACACTATGAATATATCTTATAGCAACAAATTGTATGTAAAATAGAAGAAAAAGTTTTAAATGTATAAAGCCAGAAGCTGGTTGGTAGAAAAGTCTTTTAGTCATCTGTAGTGCAGAATTTTAAATGGAGGATTTGGTTCTCACTATATATGTATATATTACACACAGATGTATATATTCAATAATGCAGCCTATGTGATTTTAAACATATCATACAACTGATAAACTATTAATTATAAAAAACTCAATCGTGCTAGCGGAAAGACATATTTCCATCTATAGAAAATACTTTATAATCATTGTCATATGATGTAATCAGTGAATAAATACAGCCCAAAAATGTAGTTTAGAAGTATTACAAATGTGGGTCAGGTGGTTAATTAATATAAATACATTTCTCTTGGATATTGGTGATGTTGGTAGAATTTGTCATCTTTTCAAAATTTGGTTTTTTTGTTGTAATTTCTTTTTGCAGTCTAAATACTTATTTCCATAGTTAATTTTGTATTTGTAATTTTATATTCCTTTTCTTAAAGAGAATCTCCAACTTTGTGCAAGTTTCTGTCTCCATAAAACTTGGATCCCAACCATAGCTGTAATACTCCCCCACAGAGGGTGTGATTTGAAATTATGCAGCATTAAAAAACACAACAGATATGATGTCCCATGCTCTTCCCTTTCCTAACTCTCATAATTATTTTTGTAAGATAATGAGAGTTAGGAAATGATTCAGTAAAAGTTGAAGCAGACAACCTTTTCATGTCACAGTAGATAACATAATTCCTTTCAAATTTATGTCAATTATGCCATTTCCCTATCCATTCTCCCTCTCTCTGTCTCTCTTTCTCTCTCTCAATACCCACCCCACCCCAATCCATCTAATCTATCTATTTCTTTATCTTGGCAGAACAAGGTAAAAGTGTTGTTCTTAGGCAATGGATAATATTTAAAGAAATCTCAAGAAAATTGGTAATTATTCCATCAAAGTTTTAAACTTTGTAAATATTTCTTTAACTCCATTCACTTTCATGGAAGACAAAAATGGAAACTTTCTTGCTTTGAGGAAATAGGTGAAAGGTCACTTGGATATAATCTTTTCTTATTTTACATGAACATTCCTTCTTTTAGTCTATTTTTTTAATATTAATTTTGAGAGCCTAAAATTTTAAACAGTTTGGACCTATTACTATGGCTGCATAGCAACTTAGTAGCTTAATATACAATAGTCATTTTAGTTCCTAGTCATTTTAGTTCTATCTCAGCGTTTTTATGGGTCAGTAATTCGGGAAAATCTCAGCTGGGCACTTTGGCCTCATGGAATCTCATGTGGGTGCAGTTAGGCAGTAGCTGGAGCTGGAGCAACTGGATACGGGCTGAGCATCTCTCTGTGTCTGTCAGTGTAGTCTCAGCGCTTCTCTACGTGGTCTCTCCATGAGGGCTAGTTGGGCTGCCTCACTGCATGGCAGCCTTAGGGGAATCTCGCCCTTTAGTAGTTTAGGGTGCAAGTATAAGTGGTTTAGTTTCTATCTCAGCTGCATCACCTTTTATGACCTAGCCTTGGAAAGGCATTCATTGTCACTTCAGCTACATTCTGTTGGTTAAAAGCAAGTCACAAACTCACCCAGAATCAAAAGGAAAGGAATTAGACTGTAGCTTTTGAGGAGGGAATGGGAAGTTCCTAGAAGAGCATGTGGAAGAGGAGGTAAAGTCATGTTTGGAATATATGGTTTGCTGTACATTTTTTATGCAAATCGGATACATAATTTGTAGGCAGTATTCTTTTAAAGGTTTTATTTATTTATTTATTTAATAAATTTATTTATTTTATTTATTTATTTTTGGCTGCATTGGGTCTTCGTTTTTGTGCACCGGCTATCTCTAGTTGCAGCGAGCGGGGGCTACTCTTGTTGCCATGCGTGGGCTTCTCATTGCGGTGGCTTCTCTTGCTGCAGAGCATGGGCTCTAGGCACGTGGGCTTCAGTAGTTGTAGTGCACAGGCTTAGTTGCTCCGCGGCATGTGGGATCTTCCCGGACCAGGGCTCGAACCCGTGTCCCCTGCATTGGCAGGTGGATTCTCAACCACTGCACCACCAGGGAAGCCTGGCAATATTTTGAATATAATCTAACTCCAGGATTTTTAATGCTCCTATTTTCTCAACAAAATATTGAGACTGTCTAGATTACCTTGCAATAGAACTATATTATGACATAAAATGGGAAAAAAATCAAGGATTACATGTAGTTTTATAAGCATGTGAGATTTATTGAAGACATATTTCTTCATAACTGATATTTTACAAATGGAAAAATATGACTTACTCAATTATTAAGACCATTATTCAAGCCAAAATGATACTTTCAGAATGCCTATCCTCAAACCTAAACCTTCTCTATTGGTATGTTGTCACTAGAACATTGACTGGTACAGTTCTTTAGATTAATTCTATAGAGATAAAATAGTGACTGATCCCTCCAAATATAACCCCTGAAAAGCAAGAAGATAAGTGTGCATTCACTGAACTTTTAGCAAAATCATGTGTCTATTAGGATCGATGGAGTGGGGTGTTAGACAAAATTTCTGCCTTGGTTCTTAGGCCTTGCATTTCATCATATAGCGTAGAGCACAAAATTCAACAATATTGAAAAGCAGATAAAAAAAATGGGCACAAATTACTTAAATGTGCATACCACTCCAACATTTTTGAGTAAAGGCAAGACAAAAGCAAAACAATAATAATTAACTTATTATTTACCCATCATAAATTAAAAGGGAATTTTATATATATCAACATCAATTTTGTATTTTATCATGCAGGGCAAAGAGATCTTGTTTCTGTGTTCTAGCTTTTATGATGTGTAACTAATAGACTCTGAACTAAATTATTTTAGAAATGTATTCCCTAGGTGCAGGGAATACATTAGTGTGCATTCTTAACTCAAGGAACCAGCTATAAATGTGATTTTGGTCCTAATGTGTTCTTAGAAATTCCCTCTGTCTAAAGCCATCTACAGTCCTCACACAAACACTCTTCTAAATCTTATGATCGAGAAGAAATCTATAGGTTTGTGGTTGTTTATATATGACATCTTAGAATTAAATAATTAGACTAAAGAAGAGTAAACCTGGACAATTAGAGCTGGACGTCAGAGGGAGAGTAGGGATTCTGGGATTATCAGTGGTTAGAAGTGACATATGAATTTGGAAGTTTTCAACCACAGTGGTGGGACACGGCCAGGCTGGTGGAGGGGATCTTTTGATTCACAAGAAGTGCAAGGAGTTGGCGTGAGGTGTTATCACGTCAAAGTGATCCTTATTCTTCTGAGTGAGGTTATTTGTCTCAATGGTTTGCATATGTGTATGTGTTAATTACATCAGCAGTGATAACTGATAACTTGGGTGTGCATGGTTTGGGGCAGTAGGGTAAGTAGGAGCATTATAACAGATGTTGGAGATGAGAACTGTCAGCATTAGATTGTTTCTACCTTCATAGCTCTGTTTTTTCTAAGTGCAAAAAGCTTTAAGGTGTGCGGGGACCATGAATGTTGTTCTGCATTTCAATAGTCCTAGGGGTAATACTCCTGGCTGTTGCCCTAACCCTTTAATAGCCACAGATTTTGACCCTCACAGCCTTGCCTTGTTGTATACCACAATGCTTACCCTAAATCTTCTCTACCTAACTTACCTCCTTTGTTAAAGAAGCATTATCGTGTGGTTGAGAATAAAATAGACTGCTGGGTTCAATTCCCAGATCCACCATCTACTTATTGGTTATCCTTAAGTCATATAAAAGCCCTTTACCTCAGTTTCCTTATATATAAAATTAGAATACTTTTTATATGTAGCTAATATGCAAAATGTAAAATAGTGGTTACTTCATGAAGTTGTCAGGGAATTAACTGAGATAATGTTACCCAAGTAACACACATTGGCACATGTGCTTAATAAATGTTAATTATGATCACTGTTATTATTATTATTGTTACTCAGCCCCTCACTTTCTCCCTGGCCCCTCCACCCCCTCCTTCTTTGCCTTAGACTTTCTAAGTTGAATCTTCAGCAGGTTTGTTTGACTAGCCATTGCTCCATGCAGGACAAAGTAAACTGACTTGCCATTTCACTTGACTGTCCATGTTTATGTGTCTATCACTCTATTCCTGTTGCTTAAAACCTTTCCTGGCATGACAAATATTTATCAAGGTGTGTTATTTTATGATGTCTGATTTGGAGGCTAGATTGTCAAGAAAATTAATATGTCCTAACCTTACCTAAGGCAGGTAGGAGGGACTAGAATTTTAAAAGATTCTTATACTGTGAGTAGGCCAAAGTAAAAAATTATGAATCAAATAAGAAACAGAGACACACAGCTCAGCCTTTTAGTAACCCTTAGAGGTCATCTAGTCCCATCTCTCACCCAAATGGAGGCATTCCTTTTATAATATTAATTTATTCAGTCAGACAGCAATTCTGTGTCAAACTCTGTGTGTTAGGCCCTGAATTACATGGTAAGTAAAACAAATTTGGACCGTGCCCTCATAGAGCTTACAGTGAAATGGGTAAAAATCAATATTAATTAAATAATCACATAAATATGTACATTTCACTGTGGAGGAAACAAGGAAAAATGAGAGTAAATAACAGGGAGAATAGTTCTAGCTGGGGGTCGGAGTGGGGGGGCAGTTATGGTGATCAGAGAAGAAGTTAGTTGAATTTGAAGATTAAATAGGAGTTAACTGGTTGAAGAAGGAAATGAGCATTTCAAGCAAAGGCAGAGAGTGTGATGATGCATTTGAAGAACTAAAAGGAGCCCATTGTGTCTGGAGCCAAGAGAAAAAGGGACAGGAATTAGAAATGATGTTGAAGAGGTAGATATAGTTAAGGAACTACTTCTGTTTCTTCCAACCCGGTCATTCTGTTTCCCACTTCTGAAAATGCAATGGATTAGAAGGAGGGCAAGAAGAGTTTATAGGGAGACCATTAGGAATACGATGTTTCTCAAATGTTAATGTTCATATAAAACACCTGGGGGGGTCTTATTGAAATGCAGTCTCTGACTCCTTATGTCTGGGGTGGGGCCTGAGAGTGCATTTCTAATAAACTCCCAGTGATGCTGGTGCTTCTTGTTCAGAAATCTCACTTCGAGTAGTGAGGGCCTAGATAGAAAAAAGAGAAAAAAAATATATCTAATCACTGTATATATATATATATATATATATATATATATATATATATATATATATAAATAATGTATAGCTAATCACTATAAAGACGTTGGAGGAGTATCAGGTTGGAGAAAAAGATCGTGAGTTTTGTTTTGGCACTTTGAAGCTAAAGTGCTTTTGAAACTTCCAAGTGGAGAAGTCGCTTAGCAGTGGGTCTAGAGCTCAGAGAAGAGATCTGGACTGGAGATATAAACGTGAGTCATTAGCACATAGATCGTAAATTAAACTCTGGGTGAGGATCTCCTAGGGAGAGGATGTAGAGTAAAAAAATAAGGAGCCATGGGGGTGAGCCTTGAAAAACATGAACATTCACTAAGTCGTTTGATATGTGTATCTCCTAGCACCATTAGCATATTTTTCATGAAATATTTTAAATGTTTAAAATAAGATAGAATAATATAACAACCCCCCATGTACCTACCACACAGCTTTTTTGTATATTAATATTCACCATATTGCTTCATATATTCAAGAAGTACATTACAGGTGACACCTTTTGTAAGACCTCTCCCTAGAGGCAAACACTATCTTGAATTTGTTGTTTATTATTTTTATGTATATTTTTATCCTTGAGATATGTATGTATCTCCATCTATTCACGCAACCATAAAAACATATAGTATTGTTTTGCATGTTGTCAAATTTTATAAATGGTATTCGTTATGGATTGAAGATTTGTGTCCCTTCCACCTCCCACCCCAAATTTATGTTGAAGCTCTAACCCGTAATGCGATGGTAGTAGAAGGTGGGGCCTTTGGGAAGGTATTTATGTTTAGATGAGATCATGAGGGTGGAGCCCCTATGATGGAATTAGTATCCTTTTAAGAAGACTAAGAGAGATCAGAGTTCTCTCTCAATGCACATGCAAAGAAGAGGTCATGCACACAGCAAGATGACAGCCAATTGCAAGCCAGGAAGAGGACAGTCACCAAGAACTGAATCTGCCAGCGCCTTGATCTTGGGCTTCCCAGCCTCCAGAACTGTGAGAAATAAATGTCTGTTGTCTAATTCTCTCACTCTTTGGTATTATGTATAGTCAGCCTTATCTGTCTGAGACACCAGGAAGTGAGGTGCTGCTGTAACAAATACCAAAAAACGTGGAGACAGCTTTGAAACTGGGTAATGGATAGAGGCTGGAAGAGTTGTCAGGTGCATGCTAGGAAAAGCAGAGGTTGCTGTGAAGGGACTGCAAAAGGCGATTCTGGTAAGAGCTCAGAAAGAAAGGAGAGCTGGAGACATCTTCTTAGAAAATACATAAATAACCATGAACAGAATGTTGGTAGAAAAGTCGATGATAAAGTCTGACTTCAGTGAAGTCTCAGATGGAAACCAGGAATATGTTATTGGACAACAGAGAAAAGGTGATACTTGTTATAAAGTGGCAAAGAACTTGTCTGAATTGTGTTAGTATTCTAGTGTTTTGTGGACGGAGAACTTGAAAGTGATGCAGTCGGAAATTTAGCTGAGGAGATTTCTAAGAAAAGTGTTGAAGGAGCAGCTTGATTCCCCCTGACTGCTGGGGGAAGAGAGAAATGTATTGAAGAAGAAATTGTTAAGCAAAAAGGAACCAGAACTTAAATATTTGGAAGATTCTCAACTTGTCCACATTGCAAAAAACGAGAAAGTGTGTTTGGAATAGAACGCCAAGGATGTGGCTGAGTGACCCTTTGATAAGGAGATTAGTGTGGGTGTGAAACATGGGCGTAATCAGTCATTTCAACAGCAACTCCAGGAATAGAAAATCAATTATAACAGCAAAGACACTGCCAGTTTGAACTAAAAGGGGCAGAGAAAGCAGGATGAGTATAAGGAAGGCTGTCAAACTTCTTAGATCCTATAGGACCAAACCATAGAGGTCTTTGGCTGTGAACATGCACTGCTCTTCAAGACAAGGGAAAAATGAACCCAAAGGCAATTCAGAGATCACCAGAGCTCCCTCCTCAGTTTCAAAGGGGAAGCCATCACCAAGGTTACAGCAGGCCAGTCAGGGGCCACTCGGCAGAGCCTCCAGGGAGCACAGTCCCCACCAGCCAGAGCCATGGAGAGCCATGGGTGCAGTGTACCTCCCACGACAGTAGGTCCTGAAAGCAGAACTGCTGCCCCAGTAAGTCCGAAAGGCAGAGCATCAAACCAAAGAGGATTATTCTTGAGCCTTAAGATCTTATGGTATTTACCTTGCTAGGTTTTGGACTTACTTGGGACCCATTACCACTTCTTTCTCCCTCTTGGAATGGGAATGTCTTTCGTATGCCTGTCCCATCATTGCATTTCGGAAGCACATTACTCGTCTGGTTTCACACGTTCACAGCTGGAGCGGAAATTTGCTGGGGGGGTGGATCATCCCTCCATTCTCACCCATACCTGATTTAGATGATATTTAGATGAGACTTTAGACTTTAGTGTTGATGCTGGAACTAGTTAAGACTTCTAGTTCTATTGGAGTGGAATGACTGTATTCTGCATGCAAGAAGGACATGTATTTGAGGGGTCCAGGGTGGAATGTTATGGACTGAATGTGTCCCCTCAAAATTCATACGTTGAAGCCCTTAATTCATGATGTGATAGTATTTGGAGGTGAGGCCTTTGGGAGGCATTAAGACAGTATTATATTTTACTTCTGCAAATTGTTTTTATCAATCAGTATTTTATCTTTGAGGTGTAACCACGTTTGATACCTGTAACAGCAGTTATTATTTGCCATGTAGTATTTCATATGAGGAGCATACAACAATTTTTATATCCATTCTTTTGTTGATGAACATTTAGGCTATTCCCATTTTTTGCTACTATAAGGAATGTGGCAATATGAATTCTTACACGTCTCCTTTTGCACATATGCAAGTGTTTTCTCAGGCAGATCCACTAACTGAGTGTAAAGTCAATTAAGTGGTCTTGGCTTGCATATAGAAAAAATGAAATATTATAGAATAGATGATATTAAAATACATCACATGTAGTAAAGGTAAGTACTGTTTCATGAAACTTTGGTTTGAATTATATGTATAATATATAAACTCACCCACACATCAAGATCTTTTCTGGGAAATCTGAGCACATTAAAATGGTGGTGGAAAGGAGCCAGAACAGACAAAGAAGAAAGCAGAAGCGTGGGAGGGACGTGGAGGTAGGGGTAGAAGGAAACAAACATCTTCCAGTAAGATAGGAGGGAAGGAAACACAGGTTTGGATGGTAGTACATTTGTAGGTGGGAGAGCAAAATGTCTAAGTTTTCTTTTGACGTATTCTGTTTTCTTCATGAAGCGAAATAAATGATATATGCTGGGAACTAGGATGCTAGTAGGGTAGAATTCCAGAATTCCCATTCCATGGTGGAAAATGTTTGAAGTTTCTACTGGAGAAAATAGAAGAGAAGACTGATTAAGGGACTAGGAAGTGTTGAAAGTCAGAGACTGAAGACTTGGAATTACGGTATTAATTATCAGTGAAAGAAAGAGTGATTTTCTCCATTAGCATTTAGCAACCCAGGAGTAGAGAATGCAGATAGTTGGATTAATCTAAGATTTGAGTTTTTCTGGCTGACGGAAGACAGTATATCAATGGAGGTGTCAATGTTGACGAAAGAATGGTGGAATTAGGGACAAAAAGGAGGATTAAGGACCAACACATAGATAGGAAGAAAAGGGAAAGAGAAAGGGAAGAGAATGATGGTCTATTTCAGAGGTCAGCAAACTATGGCCTATGGGACAAACCCTACTCACTGCTTACTTTTGTACTCAAACCTTTATTAGAACACAGACTCACCCATTCATTTACTATTTATTACTATTTGTCCTCTGGGACTGCTTTCGTACTACAATGGCAGCATTGAGTAGCTGTGACAGTAAATCTGCAAAGCTTACAATATTCACTATCTGGCCCTCTATAGAAAAAGTTTGCTAAACCCTAGTCTATTCTGCTTCATTTCTCTCACTGAGGTTGAATAACAGACATAGTGTCAAAGAGAAGGGAGGATGGGAAGATGAGGTAAAAGACGGGAGAGTGACAGAGTTTCCAGGGGTTGCCAAGGCTCAGGGTGACCTTGGGGGAGTGGATGGGTGAGGTGAAGTTGGGTCTCTGAAGTTCCTCAACTTTTTCCTCAAGTAAAGGACCTGAGAGTATCAAATTTTTGTCCATATGGATGTTGAAATCATATAAGATGATGACAGGTGTGGGGATGGAGAGAAAGATGGTTTCCAGCACCAAAGTCTTGGAAACAAACAAATGTTTGATAAGGCTTTAGAAGCCAGAAACAAGGAAGGATAGAAGGAAAAATGGCCTGTTCATATGAACTTTGAAGAAAGAGTAGGAAGTAATAGTCTGAAAGTGGAATTGAGAAGCGAGGAGGATGGTGACCCATTCCCAACCCTGAGAGGATAAGCAGTGATCATTGAGAGTGTTCTGGGGAACGATGTCTTCAGAAGAAAGCTAAATTTCATTTGGGGACAAAAGCTGGAGGAAGCCTTTAGGACAAAAATTGAGGGTTAGGAGGGAGATTCCCCCTTCCCTTCCCTTCCTTCCTTCCTTCCTTCCTTCCTTCCTTCCTTCCTTCCTTCCTTCCTTCCTTCCTTCCTTCCTTCCTTCCTTTTTTAACCATGGAATGGGAATTCTGGAATGAAAAATAGATTGATGGAAAAATTGTAGAGTGAGGTAAATAAACTCTATAGGTTTAGGTCAGAGAAAAGGGGAATACAGTAGTACATGGATGAGAGTGAAGGAATAAATAGGTGGCAGGAGGTGCTTACCTCTGGAGGGTGAACAAGGGTTAAGTGGCCATAAGGATTTTAAAGAATTGGCATCAGGTGTCATCTGGTAGACAGAGAGGTACAGGAAGCTTCTCTGAAAATACTGTATTCAGTAATGCCTGGAGTGATGGCACCATGTGGGTATCCCAGCCAGGTGAGCAAGCAGGCCATGGTGTTAGTTAACGCCCAGTATTCCAACCAACTGTTAACAAATCAACCACAGGCCTTGGTGGATAAGAAATTTCAGGCTTCCTCAGAGTACCTTTGGACCCTGGCATCTACTCATTAGTCAATGACTCTACCAAGCGCACGGCTGCTCAAGCCAGAACCTGGCGGTCACCTGCATTCTACCTTCTGCATTTCTCTCCATTCTAGCCTCACGTTGCCCCTGGATGTGCTGCCATCCAGTCTAGTAGGCGCTCTCCTCCAGTCTGGTCCCCCAGTTCTGCGTTTCTCTCCATTCTAGCCTCACGTTCCCCCTGGATGTGCTGCCATCCAGTCTAGTAGGCACTCTCCTCCGGTCTGGTCCCCCAGAGTTGTTTCCTTTTTCACCCTCCAAAATTTTTTTAAAAAGCTATTTTTTTTCTTATGAAAAAGCCATATATGCTCACTGTAACATTAGTTCAGATAACATAGAAGGCATAATAAAGCATGTAAAATTATCTCAAATCCTACAGCCTAGAGATTACCACTATTAACATTTTGCTATGCCTTCACAGACTTTCTCTACATAGAGATACTTTTTTTTTTTTTTAGTTTAGTGAGACCATATAATATGTGTTCTCTTAAAATATATTATTTTCTAACAATATATCATGGAACTCTTTCTATCAATAAATTCCTATCTAAATCATTTTTTAGTGCAGGCTTAGTATTCTGTTTATGGATTTACCATGATTTATTATCCAATTCCATATTGTTGGATAGGGTTTCCATTTATTTGTTACTATGTATAACAATATAAGGAACACCCTTACATGAATGGCTTTCATAAAACAAAAATCGGCTAATTCATAATTTTGTGCTCAAAATTCTTGTGTGGCTCTCCAGCCTGTGACCTTCAGGATTAAATCTAAATGCTTAGCATGATAAAAGAGGTCATTTGTAATCTGGTTTAGGCCTGCTTCCCCTCCATCCTGATTTCTCAGTACAGCCCTGCCTGGGTGCCCCAAAATGCCTCCATCACAGTGTATTATCAATGTGTATTGACTTGTTCATCTTCCCAGCTGTTCTATAAACTCCTTGAGGCACTGTGTGCTTTATCTTCCGGGAAGAGTTAATGTAGGCACTCAATACTTGTTTGTTTGCCTGAAAGGCTAAATGACTAGCACACATGCTTGTGTATTTCCTTTCTTATTTCTCATTCCTCTTCACGGTAAGTATTTTCATGAGTATCCTCTTTTCTTGGTCACAATTTGTATTTTCTATTGATCTTGAATTCATTCATTCGTCCGTTCATTCCATTTCACAAAAGCTGATTGAGCGCCTACTATATGCCAGTTACCCTTATAGGTGCTGGGAAGTAGTGAACAAAACCTCCTGGACTTTACATTCTAATGAGGAGATAGACAATACATAAGGTAAATAAATCACGTATATGCTGTGTTAGAGATTGGTAAGTGCCAATAAGAAAAAATAAAGTGGGGAAGGGGTTTTTGAAGTGTGTGTATATTGTGGAGGGTGGGGATGGGTGTTGATATCTTAGGTGGGAGGGAAAACCAGTCTTAAGAAGGGAGGGAGTTAGTCATGCTGTTTCTGGGGGAAGAGCATTCTATGCTGAGGAAAGATCAAGTGCAAAGGCCCTGAGGCAGAAACATGCCAGACATGTTTGAGGAGGAGCAAGGAGGCCAGTGATTCCGTGTCAGGAAGAACTAGAGGGAGAATAGATGAGGTCAGAGTGGGGATAGCAAACCAGATGGCCATGGCATTGTCCGAACTTTGGAATTTTCCCTGAATGAAAAGAGAAGCCATGGGGTCGGGGGGAGGGGGGTGCTCTCATATGATCTGTCTTAACAGAATCTTCCTGGCTACTGTGTTGAAAAAAGGCTGAGGGTGAACAGTTAGGTGGCTACTGCAATAATTCAGACAAGAAATTATTGTTTGGACAGGATGTTGGCAGTGAGAGTGACAGTAAATAATTGAATTGTGTATTCCTCCTGAACGTGGTTTGCTCATGGCCAAGATATGGGATGTGAGAGAAAGAGCAAAATCATGATAACACCAAGGTTTTCAATCTTTCAAAACATAAAAACAATAAAAATTCTATTCTATTTACCCAGCGAATACTTAATTTTGCCCCATTGGCCTAATTTCAGACTCACACTTAACTCAGCTATATTTAATTGAAATTGTCTCAGAGAGATTTCTCTGCATGTGAACATTTTTGTGTTTGTTTACATGGTGTCACTATAAATTAGGGAGACTCATTTGTGTATGTGTGTCTTAGAGGAACCAGTCTCATTATTAAATAAGCACATAACATACAACACCCAAATTCAGTTTTAATATTGGTCATAAAATTTCTTGGACCATGGTGCTCCAGTAATAAAATTTCCCTGAATTTTGCAAGCGCATTTGCTTAGCACCTGGATCACTCTTCAGTAAATGAGTCCAGATGACTCTAAATGAGTTAATAAATAAAGCAAGCCTGCCTTTTACCCACAGATTTTCTAAGTGCCATGTTAATTGCTATAAATGGAAATAAAGTACTTACAATAAACCAATTGTTTTCCATTTTGATTAAATTATTCAAAACAGTCACATAGTGTTATAAATCTTAAAATACAGAGTAATATCAATAGATTTGCACTAGCATGAATTTTTAAATAATTTGAATATGATATATTTAAGAATTAATGACAAAAATTATCTTAATACAGGGAGTGTCACTTTTTTTTAATGAAAATGTAAAAAGTCTCTTAAAGCAGCAGACTGGTCTCTTTGAGACTGTTAGACACACTGGAATTTGATCCTTTCTGCTCTCATTTATGAACAGAGAATTCATCTCTGGGAGGCTGATGATGAAAAAATCCATTTTTATTTGGAGCAGTGCCTGTTCCTTCCCATGAGATACTTTCATGGTGATACGTGGAAGAGCAAAATATACACCTATTGTCTAGGTGATAGAATGCCTACCTTGTATTTTTCCAGGGTATTCTCCAATTTTGACTTTCAACCTTGAGAAGTCATTTAGGTAGGACCGTGACTACCAACTATACAAGTTAAGCGACCCTTTTATAAAATTCAGCCATGAATTGCTTATACAATGTATGCTAAAAAATTAAGATACCAGTTACTGAATTGAAATGTCCAAGGTGCCCAGCAAAGCCCAGTGCCCTGAGATGGCAGAAATCTCAGGCATGTCTAACAAATGCCAGAGCTTTGAGATAAACAATAAAGTACTGCCATTTACCTCTCTAAAATCTTTTTATGAACAGGTAAAACTGGAAAATGAAAATGAGTTACGTGTGGAAAAATGATATTGACATCTAAAACTGGTGGTTAAGAGCATGGTCTGGCATCTCTGGTGACCTTGGGTAAGGTCTGGGTGCTTTGGCTAAGTTTCTTAATCTCTCTTTTACTTTCTTTGCAAAGTGTATCAAATGGGGATAATAATTGTTGCTACCTGATAAAGTTGCTGTGAGGATTAAATGAACAGTTTAATGTAAAACTCTTAGGACAGTTCCTAGTGTATTATAAACTCTTAAAAAATGTTGGCTGTTATTATTATCTAAGCATATAATGGAATTCTTGAGTTTACATATATTGGTAAATTGCATATTAAGAGACTACATTAAAACGAGGAAAGACAATAATTCCAGGGGAATCTTTACCCTGGCTATTCTTGTGTACTGTTTTATTTTCATCAGCGAGTGAGTAAAATTCCTGCCAAAAGCCAGGTGGGGAGGATTTCTAAACTGCATGTGAGATTTTTAGTGTTTGAGCCATAAGGTCTTGTATCAATATTAATAACAATCAAAAGGGAAGAAGTTGGCCAATGTTGAAATCATTTTTAGTTGGTTCTGAAAAATGAGGTAAACATGATGCAGTATCATATCATGCCAAGAGGAGCATTCATGATCACCATGAAAACTGGGCCACACTGTCTGCTTTCCCAGTCCCACCATCCTTCAAACTGAATTTATTCGGCATCCCATGAAAATTGATTGTCATACTTTGCTATCATGCTCTGCTATCTACCATTATCACTGAGGGTTTCTGGATTTTGTAGGCACAGATATATAATCTGAAATCAAGAGCTCACACTGGAAAAGAGCAGAATTTGCATGGGGGCAGGGAGTCCGTGGCACATGGCATATTGATGTGGCAGTTTGAATCTGAGAGTAAAGATGAAAATGCTAGGGTGAATGAATATAGTAACCTCACGGTTGTCATGCGGGTATACAAATGTAACATACTATTTGATATCCATGTTTCCCATATGTATTCTGAATCTTTTGTTAAAAGCAGGAATTATTAAATCATGTGAGAACTTATTATTCTGTAACATTTGTAGTATTTCCAATGATATTTTAAAATAATTGCATAGCCTAAATCCAAAATATAACTATAACATCAACAAATGTGTCTGCAATGGCATGTGTCACTAATGCCAGCAATATTCCAACAGAGGACAATGTTCAGTCATTGTTTCTAAAGTGTGAAACAGAATCTAGAGCTTTTTTTTTTTTAACATCTTTATTGGAGTATAATTGCTTTACAATGGTGTGTTAGTTTCTGCTTTATAACAAAGTGAATCAGTTATACATATGCATATGTTCCCATATCTCTTCCCTCTTGCGTCTCCCTCCCTCCCACCCTCCCTATCCCACCCCTCTAGGTGGTCACAAAGCACCCAGCTGATCTCCCCGTGCTATGCGGCTGCTTCCCACTAGCTATCTATTTTACGTTTGGTAGTGTATATATGTCCATGCCACTCTCTCACTTTGTCCCAGCTTACCCTTCCCCCTCCCCATATCCTCAAGTCCATTCTCTAGTAGGTCTGTGTCTTTATTCCCATCTTGCCACTAGGTTCTTCATGACCTTTTTTTTTTTTTCTTAGATTCCATATATATGTGTTAGCATACGGTATTTGTTTTTCTCTTTCTGACTTACTTCACTCTGTAAGACAGACTGTAGGTCCATCCACCTCACTACAAATATCTCAATTTCGTTTCTTTTTATGGCTGAGTAATATTCCATTGTATATATGTGCCACATCTTCTTTATCCATTCATCTGATGATGGACACTTAGGTTGCTTCCATGTCCTGGCTATTGTAAATAGAGCTGCAGTGAACAGTTTGGTACATGACTCTTTTCGAATTATGGTTTTCTCAGGGTATATGCCCAGTAGTGGGATTGCTGGGTCGTATGGTAGTTCTATTTTTAGTTTTTTAAGGAACCTCCATACTGTTCTCCATAGTGGCTGTATCAATTTACATTCCCACCAACAGTGCAAGAGTGTTCCCTTTTCTCCACACCCTCTCCAGCATTTATTGTTTCTAGATTTTTTGATGATGGCCATTCTGACCGGTGTGAGATGATATCTCATTGTAGTTTTGATTTGCATTTCCCTAATGATTAATGATGTTGAGCATTCTTTCATGTGTTTGTTGGCAATCTGTATATCTTCTTTGGAGAAATGTCTATTTAGGTCTTCTGCCCATTTTTGGATTGGGTTGTTTGTTTTCTTGTTATTGAGCTGCATGAGCTGCTTGTAAATCTTGGAGATTAATCCTTTGTCAGTTGCTTCATTTGTAAATATTTTCTCCCATTCTGAGGGTTGTCTTTTGGTCTTGTTTTTGGTTTCCTTTGCTGTGCAAAAGCTTTTAAGTTTCATTAAGTCCCATTTGTTTATTTTTGTTTTTATTTCCATTTCTCTAGGAGGTGGGTCAAAAAGGATCTTGCTGTGATTTATGTCATAGAGTGTTCTGCCTATGTTTTCCTCTAAGAGTTTGATAGTGTCTGGCCTTACATTTAGGTCTTTAATCCATTTTGAGTTTATTTTTGTGTATGGTATTAGAACACTCCCTAACACCATACACAAAATTAAACTCAAAATGGATTAAAGACCTAGAGCTTTTTAATTGAGGGTTTCTGCTTAAGAGTGTAATTCCAACTTACAAATGTGTGTTTTTGAAAAACATGTTATTTAAGATTGTCTCCTCCATGGAGGGGTGGGGGAAATAGGAGTTTAATGGATACTGAGTTTCAGTTTGGGAAGATAAAAAGTTCTGGAGATGGACGGTACTGATGGTTGTATAACAGTGTGAATGTACTCAATGCCACTGAGCTATACGTTTAAAAATGGCTAAAATGGTAACTTTTATGTATTTTTACCTCAATTAAAAGTTTTTAAAATTGTCTTTTCCAAAACTAAAGGGCTTTCCAGCATATTTATAATGTTACTTGATAACATTATTTTCCTTAAAATAACTCTAAAACAAATACGAATATGCAAGTAAAAATGCATTAACAAAACATTTATCAATTTCAATATGGTAAAACATTTAAATAAACTGGTTTTGAGGTAGAGAAGAAAAATATTAAAGCATTAGCTGGCAGAGATCATAAGGATGATCTCTTGATTTTATTCTTATCTTGATGACCTTGTAGTTTAGTGGAATGGTTTCTAGCTTCACTGAAAAGTTTAGAGATGACTTTTTATTGACTTCAGTCAAAGAAAGAGAAGATTATTCAATAAAGACCATAAACATTAAACTTCTGGTATTTGGAAGTTGTATTAGATTGAATTTCAGGTATTATGTGCAGAATAAAGTGCTTTTATTATGATCACTCCTCTTTTCAACTCTATATATTTCCAGTTTAATGGCATAATAATAGTATGACTGGGATTTACCAGCCAGAGTTATAAATATGTAACATTCATTTCTAGGTAATATATTACACTATTATTTTATGAAGAAGTAGTTGCCCTTGATCTAAAAATGGATATTTGATTTGAATAAATGATTCTGGAATTTATGTGTTACTCTAAGTTATCCTATCCTCCCAGATGCTGAATTGCTTTTGTGAGATGCCAGAGTTGGATAAATAATAATTACCTTCCAGAATCTTCAGTATATACGATGGTTATTTTAAAACCCAGCTTAAAACCTTTGTGACATAAATACTTTAATTTTTACCATACCTATTGCCTTAGCTGCGATTCATTAAAAAATAGCTGTGTGTCCTGATAACTATGTTTCCTTATTGAAATATTGACAGAAAACTCTCTTCATGTATATAAATGGTTATCTAGTTAACACGTTCTTTTTAATGATTCCATTTCTTACAGAATTCAGCTGTACAATTCATACACTTACAAATATTGTTTCAATTTACTGAAAAAGGAAAAGAGCGCATAAATTCTTGTGATTAGCATCACCTTAAAACCATAGCACTGGTAGGGATCTTACATAGTAATCTCCGGTTGGACTGTAGAGAAGCCAATAGCTTAACTCACAGCCATTGTTAGATGGACATAGGTAGTGAGGTGAGCGTGACTTTCACCACACAAAATCAGTTGTGCAAAAAAATGGCATACACGTTTATTTTTGTAAGCAAAATTAAATCTCATTCCAAGATGGTAGCACGTTTAACCTCAGTTAATTGGGCACTCCCCTACCCCGAGGGTCATTTGACAGTACCAAGTTCTTACACTGACTGGAACAGTGGGGGATGGGAATGCTGCTTTGGTCTTTGGTTCCCACTGGTCCTTGCTGTGGCCTTCCTGTCTGTGTCTGTGCTAAGCTTGACTGTTGTTCTTTTTTTTTTTAATTTTTATTTTATATTGGAGTATAGTTGATTAACAATGTTGTGTTAGTTTCAGGTGTACAGCAAAGTGATTCAGTTATACATATACATGTATCTATTCTTTTTCAAATTCTTTCCCATTTAGGTTATTACAGAGTACTGAGCAGAGTTCCCTGTGCTATACTGTAGGTCCTTGTTGGCTATCTATTTTAAATATAGCAGTGTGTCAATCCCAAACTTCCTGTCTATCCCTCCCTCCATCCCTTCCCCCCCACCCCGCCCCGGTAACCATAAGTTCGTTCTCTAAGTCTGTGAGTCTGTTTCTGTTTTGTAAATAAGTTCATTGTATCATTTTTTTTTATCATATGATATTTGTCTTTCTCTGTCTGACTTACTTCACTTAGTATGATAATCTCCAGGTCCGTCCATGTTGCTGCAAATGGCATTATTTCATTCTTTTTAGTGGCTGAGTAATATTCCATTGTATATATGTACCACATCTTCTTTATCCATTCATCTGTTGATGGACATTTAGGTTGCTTCCATGTCTTGGCTATTGTAAATAGTGCTGCAATGAAAATTGGGGAGCACGTATCCTTTCAAACCATGTTTTTCCCCAGACATATGTCCAGGAGTAGAATTGCTAGATCATATGGTAGCTTTATTCTTAGTTTTTTAAGGAAACTCCTGTTCCTTAACCTACTGTTCTCCATAGTGGCTGTACCAGTTTACATTCCCACCAAGACTGTAGCACGGTTCCCCTTTCTCCACACACTCTCCAGCATTTATTATTTGTAGACTTTTTGATGATGGCCATTCTGACTGGTGTGAGGGGATATCTCATAGTAGTTCTGATTTGCATTTCTCTAATAATTAGTAACATTGAGCATCTTTTCATGTGCCTCTTGGCCGTCTGTATGTAGATCAATGGAACTGGATGTTGTTCTTTGACTATTGCTGTCCCCATTTCCTTCTTTGCAGGGCTGGATTAGGACCTGTAGATTGTCCCAGCACTGAAAAAATTATAATTCCTAATAAAAGTCATACTACACTTTCAAAGCCCAGTATGTAGATGTTGAGTTCGATTGGATTTCAGGAATTATATGCACAATTTGTATACTGAGATGAAAACAGCTTCTTTCTATAGTTTTTTAATGCAAAGTTCTTGAAAGATTCATAGTAGGTGAACTTATTTGGAGGGAGGGCCCTGGCTTTGTGGATGCCCTAAACACATGCTTAATCTGTTAGACGGTACAGTGCTGCCAATTCAGGCATACTGAAAAGTAGTTCAGAGACAACTGTGCATAAGAATATCCCTAAATGAGTCAATTTTTTTCTTCCTATCTGAAAATTCTTCCTAACCACTTTATTAGGACATATTTTTTGACTTGTGTTTTCAAACAGTGTCAGTATAAGTGTAAAACCGATCAAACTTTTTCACCAGTCCTTTCCTGGAAAGTGAGTCGGTCAGATGCTCTGGTGAGATTAGAGGTAGGTGACCAAATTCAAAATCATGAAGATTTACTCTTATGTTTTCTTGTAGTAGTTTCTTTTTAAGTTTTGCCCATGTATCTATTAATCATAGTTCCTTGCACTCTCCAAATATCCCTAGTTGGATGATAAATTGTATGGTCACCCAAGTTAGAGGTGCAGTCAATGAAATAGAGTAAAGCTCCCTGACCTATAAGGATATCATAACTCTAGTTTTGATCTCAGTAGTATCATCCTCTAACGCAGTTAACCAACCCAAATTATCCACATACAAAAGCAAGAATCATATGGCCCTAAGGAAATAGAGCAAAAGCAATTTTTTTAAAAAAGATAGAATGAGTCAAACGGTAAGAAGATAAACCAAAGCTCACAAATATATTCTTTCAGAAGTCTACAACTGCTGTACTTTAAAAACCCTGAAGTCCAATTTCTTTTCCATTCCTGAAATATTTTATTCAATTCCTGCTGTGGAAACAGTGTGGCTATATGCCAACATGCTCAGTAGGGTGTCTCTTAACTTTAAAATATCAATTCGTGGACAATTTTGTATTTTCTCTTAAAGAATTTAAATACGTATTTTACAAGTGAATTTCATAACTTACTGGAATTGGTGACTAGTATTTGCACAGCCACTTCAGTGATATAAATCCAGGGTTTAAAAAAAAAAGGTGTTACTGCAGCTAAGCTGAGGGCTATTCCACTTTCTCTGTGGCCCAGCAATGGCCTTGTCATCTCTTTACCCATTCTAACGATACCACTTTAATTATCCTGATAGTAATGAACTTTAGACCTGATAAGAGATCTGCATGGCTATGAGTTGGTTATCAGGTCAGCTTAGCTATGAGTTCACAATGGTTCATAGTAAACTCTTGTGTAGAATTTAATTATAATAATGCTGAATTTGGACCTTAAGAAATATTTTCTTGTTCATCTCTCTTAACAATTGGATATTTCTGTGAGTTTCAACCCTTGAGTGTAGTACTAAAACAGATAAACTTCTATATTTGAATGTAAACAAGTCTATTAATCATTGTTTTGATATTTTTAGACTTCAAATATATTTGGGCCACTGATACTCCTTTTTTGACATTGCTCTTAGAAGAAAAAATGTAATATATTTTAACTTTTGACTCCACAAACTTGAGTTATTTGAGGATTCAGCATATAGAAGGATTCTTTTTCTGCCTTTTGGTATCTTATTGCCCAAAGACTAATATTACAGTCAGACAAAAACCCTGTTTCTCTACATTTATTTGGCTTTGTCCCTTGAAGCTGAAGAAGCTATAACAACCAAATGTCTGTTTACCAAGACAGGCAGTTATTGCTTTGTTGGTTCTGTCAATTTTTTTTTACCTTGTGATTATTTCAGAAAAAGTATTTGGAGTGATGTTACATGTTTATCAGTTCCAAGAATGGCTCTGTGTAGCAGAACACAAATGTAAAAAAAAAAAAAAAAATGCCAGTGGAACTCTGGATTGTTTTTATTAGTTATCAAGCTCTGAGGACTTTGAAGTTGTAAAGTGCTTTTAAATTATTCATTAAGCATCTCTGTATCAGAAATAATTCATTATTGCATTACTCTCTCCGTTTTCAAAATGAGTCAATTTATTTGGTCATTTCAGACAGCCAGTAAAGGATGGAAGTTCATAATTCATTTGCTCCTATTGCTCGTGTATTTAGGGAACAGTGTTATAGTTATCAAGACATGGAGGGGGTGTTTCTCCCCCCAACCCTACTGCAGTCATTCAGCGTCCTAGCTGATGCTAAAGAGTGACTTGCAAAAGGAGTGTGTGGGGTGGGCGGGATGAGAATCACTGCAGAGGTGAGCCTCTCTTCTTTATGGCAGTTTGTGTCATCCTGTGGGTGTACCTTGGCAGAAACAAGGTTAGGAACCATTGCTCTTGGGTTAGTCTAATAAATATAGATCAAATTATCCTCTTCAGATCTCCTGGGAAAATAAGGAAAAAATTGCACCTGACTAGAGGTGTTCTAATCCAGTGCTTCTCGAACTTAAAAAGGCAAATTCTGGTACAATACTCTCAGGCAGAGTCCAAGAGTGTATTTACTAACAAGTTCACAGGAAATGGGATGCTGCTGGTGCAGGGACAACACTGAGTGGCCAGGGCCTCTGTGGTCCAGGCTTGCAGTGGGCCCCTCAGGGGACTGGAGTTGGAAGGTGAAAGAACAGGGCCTGTCATGGGAGAAGGCAAGCAGTTGCTCCTGTGGACAGAAGGCACAGGGAGGAAGCTGCAGCGAGCACCCAGGGACAGGTGCTGAAGATGCAGCACTGATACAGCAGCATCCCTGGGACAGGCGCTGAAGATGCAGCACTGATACAGCAGCATCCCTGGAAAACTCTTCAGAGATGAAAGCAGACTTATTTTAATTGAGAGAAGGTCTCTCAGAAGGTTGCTAATGCTTGCCCAGGTGGACAAGACAGATTATTTACACAGTGGCATGAAAGACAACTTTAGCAAAACTTTTTGGATGGGATGTAGGAGAGAAATTGGTTTATCAAAATGCAGTAATGCATGTGAAAATACTTTGTGAAATGTACAATGCTACTCAAATGTAGGGCATTTGGCATTGATACTTAGTTAAGTCAACCAACATGGAGCTGGGGGTCCGATAAAGATTATTACCAAGGGGTAGTGAAGAAAGAAGAGATTGTCGCGGTTATGCCAGAGAATGAACAGCTAGTTTTAAAGTTGATGAACGGAGGAAAGGGAGTGGATGTATGTGATGACAAGATCGTTTGCTTATGGAAGAATTGACATCTGGGAGTTGAAAGGGACCTTAAATGTCCCTTGGACCAGCTCCTTCATTTAATATAGGAGCAAACCTAGGTCCAAAGCAGAGGTGCACAAAAGTCACTCAGCAAGCAGAGCAGTGACCCCTTTGGGGCTGCAAGACTTAGCCTATAAAAAGACAGGATGCCCAGTTACATTTGAATTTCAGATCAACAAAAATAATTTTTAGTATAAATATGTCCAAGGAGCACCTTTAGTCAGGCACAATATTTGTGACATACTTATAATAAAAAAATTTGTTGTTGATCTGATATTCAAATTTAATTGGACATCCTATATTTTATCTGGAAACACTAGATTTGTTGAAAATTCAGTACTTTTTGGTAAACAGAGATATAGGAAAGATGAGGAAAATATATTAGCCTTGTATTTAGAGCGTAAGCTCCATCAGGGTGTGAGTTTCTGTGTGTTTTATTTCCTGGAGATTCCCCAGAATCTAGGTCAGTTGAATGAGTGAATAAAGGTATGGGAATGTTCAAGATATTGTGGCTTGTAGGATGCTTAACATACAAAAGGACAGAACTCAGATTAAGATATTCTCTATGGCTGATATTTCACTTTTTCAGCAGAGTAGATCTTGAGCAAACTTCTCAAGAATGTTCACTATGGCAAATATGGCACAAAAGAAAGATAAGATTGTGAAAATGAATTTTTGAGTCATTAGGGTTTGAAAGTTATTTATCACTAGTTTATTAGAATTTTCAAGAGTAATTCTGAGGACTTTGATTAATAACTTAAAGTGCAGCATGTAGCACAAACTGATCTGATTTGGAAAATATTTCTGAAAAAATAAATACTTCAGAGCTCATTTTTCACCAAAGGGAAATGTGACAGAGGTACTGATTGCCGGATCCTGGCCACAGTGTCTCTGCCATCAAGGTGGATGCAGGTGGAGCTGAGCAGAGTAATCTTCATCTAGATCTAAATCAGGGCTGAGAGAACTGATTGGGTTCACCCAGATATAAGCATCTTTGAAAAAAACCACAATCTTGTTAGATTTCTTAAATTGAGACTTGTGGTAGAAAAGGAATTGATGAAAGTGTAAGAATAACAAGTACAACAGTCATTTGTTAAGAATTTACTGTGAGTAAGCATGCATCCAGCAGGATTCATTCCATCTCATAAGAATCCTGTGAAGAAGGTATTATTACCTCCATTTTTCAGATGAGAACATTGCGGCAGAGAAGAATGAAGTATTTAACTTAGCACACAGAAAATGGTGAAAAGGGGTTTGAACCTAAGTCTCTCTCTATGGTGCAGTAATGCATATCAACTCATTCTAAGAATAACAGAATTCTGCAAAATGTAATATTGCCTTATTTTACAAAAAAAAAATCATTGAAAATAATTACAAATAGATCATATTATCATGACTGTAGCTTTATTAACGTGAAGTTCATTTTGCAGTTATTATCTTACCTGGGTCTGTCAGGTAGTGTCTGGGCAGGAAGCAGGTGGTACTCTTGTCAGGAAATTTAATGGAGAGTTTAATGAAGGGAATATTTTCAAACGTATGGACAGGGTTAAGAGAACAAATGGGAGTCCGTGATGGGCCAGGAACTAGCGACAGCTGGGATCAGTTATTGTGCCTGGACCCTGAGGCAGCAGGGAAGGCAGCAGTTACCAGAAGTAGCTACAGGAAGGGGGCAACTGACAGGTAAGGAGCTGCTGTCTTCCAGGAAGGATACAGCCAATTTGTTGCCACTAGAGAGGAGCAAAACCAAACACAGTCTAAGGTAAAAACAGACAAAGCAGCAAACCCCTGCCCTCCCTCTCTTCTCGCGGTCCAGTCTCTTGCTGGTGGCCAGCGTTAACTAAACTCCACCAGAAGCCCGAGGACAAGAGGGCCACTGATCTAGTCTCCAGTCTCCCAGGACACAGAGCAGGGTGGAGAACGGAGCATGTGGGCTCCGGAAGGGCAGATGGAAAATATCCATTGCACAGCACTTTACTGCCATGGTTGCATAGCTCAGTAAGCTTACTTCCCCTTCTCCTGCACTCTGGTTTTCCATATCCCTTCCTTTTCTCTCCCAGTTCTCTTTCCTGCAGTTGCCCCCTCCGTGCACTGCTCTGCCCTGGGGCCACGAGTGCTACTTCCTGCACTTAGGTCATGGTATCCTGGCGCTAGGCCCAGTGTCTGTGGAGCACGTGTTTCTTCCCAACGCTGTCTCCAGGTCCCTCCACTGAGGGACACGTATTCTGAGGCACATCTCACTAACAGCCCCCTCCCTGGTCACCTGATCCCTTGGTTTTCTGATTTTACTTGTGAGGCCTTTCTTCCTTGTCAACCATTGGCAAACGAGTTATCTGCCTCTGGTTGCTCCAGAATGTTAAGAGTTCTAAAGGTATTTCCCTCGAATGGCCACCCTCCTAGGAAATCAAGTAGCCCCTGTCTCCATGCAGCGTCTGATTTCCTCTCGCATTTCTACCCTTAGGAGCAGTGGAAGTTTCTCAGTCCCTAGTATTTATTACCCAGTAGAAGCCACAACTCACCGGGCACAGTCTCTGAGCACTGGCGCTCAAAGGACATAGTCCAACAACGGGAGAGTTTTCTTTTCTTTTTTTTAAATTAAGGCTTTTACTTCCTTTCCTTGAATATTCGGAAGAGGATACATAAAACAAAACAGTATTTCAGGAAATTCTTTTCCCCCTTCATCTCCTTCCCTACCATCCCTCAGCTCCTCGAGTATCTTTTTTCTAAATCTTCCCCAAGCCCCTCCACCAACTCTAACCCATGTATCTTCCCTCTTTCTTTCATTTCTAGACCACAAAAGTCCCAGAGAACTTGCCTGGTAACAGAACCCTGCTCTGAGGCAGAGAAGGGAAAGGGACTGAGCTGGTAGAGGCAGAGCCCTTGTTAGAAGACAGAGGATGAGAGAGGCATCAGGCATTCGTGCCTGAATAATTTCTCCTCCACAGTGCTAGGATCATGATGGAGTGAGAATAGCAGCACCGAAGATGTGTCAAAAGGCTTTTAAACTTTTAACAACTTGATACTTACGGCATATGGATTACAGTCTCACAACCAAAGTCACTTCCCATGTGTAATTTTTGCAATGGCTGCCATCCATGGAGTGCTTGCTCTGTACCAGGCATTTTACCAAGGATTTTAACATATTTTATCTCTAATGTTCACACCAAATCTGTAAGGGAGTTGATACTAGCCCCATTTTACAAACGAAGAAGCTGAAATGCAGAGCCATGATTTGAACTAACGATGACTCTAAAGCATGTGATTTTTCATTAATAATAGCACGAATATAGTAGCTTCCAGCAGTTGGACAAATGCTTTCATCAGTCCTCGTGCTATCGTGCATGCAGCATTTTTAATCTTCACATACACCCAATGATGTACTAGTGTTAACACCACTCTGTGGATGAGGACACTGAGGGTCAGAGAGACATAGGCACCTTATTGACCACACAGCTAGTACCCATCAGTCATAACTTGAACCCAGGTTCATCGGACTTCAGATGTGTTCTCCACATCACTGGTCTATATTCTCATGATGCCTGCTTTATAATATTATATACCAGGAACATATACTATATTAATATAGTAGCTTCTTATTTAGCAAATTTCTGGATAATTAGGTGGGGAGAGGGGGTGGTATTTCTAAGAGGCAAGAAAGAATCCACTTGGCAGGACTTCCTGAGATAAGGCTTGAGAAGCAGTACAGGGCAGTCAGCGAAGACTGGGGTGGAACAGTGCAGTCCATGACAGTCATTTTGAAATAGAGAAATTCGGGGTTCATGATATGAATCAAGAGAACACAAATAGCGACTGATCCTATGAAACAGGAACCGAGGGACAAATTACAGTATTCACATGTCTTAAGTCAATGTTTACTAGTTAGCCCATTCCTTTAAACATAATCCAGTAATAGTCATCTTTCCCTGGGGGAGTCCCAATAGTTTGGATTCTTTCCTTTGTGATTGGTTCCCATTTAGTACAGGACTCAACTCAAGCACTCATGGATATTCTTGATAGCTCTTAATTATACCAAATTATATTGGAGTGGGAAGTGAGGGATGTGTACTCCATCTAGTTAAAAATATGAGTGTGAAAAAAAAACAAAACAAAACAAACAAACAAAAAAAAGAGTGTGCTAGTTTTGTGTTTATTCATCTGAAATGAATAAAATATGGAGATGTTTTGATAAAACTATACAAATTTTGGCTTGACTAGTCAATTGTCTCATGAGAATTGACAACAACAACAAAAATAGTTGTGAAGGAATTTTCAGAAGCCCACAGATGCACTGTTCCATAGACTTCAGGTAATTTTTTAAGTTGTATATTTTCAAACAAAATTTCAATTTTGTTAGAAGAAAACCATTCAGTTTTTGGCAGATTAAGATCTTCCCCCCCCCCTCCCCGGAGTTTTCTCTTTTTTTTTTTTTTTAATTTATTTATTTATTTTTGGCTGTGTTGGGTCTTCGTTTCTGTGCAAGGGCTTTCTCTAGTTGTGGCAAGCGGGGGCCACTCTTCATCGTGGTGCGCGGGCCTCTCACTATCGCGGTCTCTCTTGTTGCGGAGCACAGGCTCCAGATGCTCAGGCTCAGTAGTTGTGGCTCACGGGCCTAGTTGCTCCGCAGCATGTGGGATCTTCCCAGACCAGGGCTCGAACCCATGTCCCCTGCACTGGCAGGCAGATTCTCAACCACTGCACCACCAGGGAAGCCCAAGATCATTTTTAATGTTAAAATATAAATATTTTATTTGTCTGGTGACTTCTGACATGATTTCATGGAGTGGTTTTTTTCTTTCCTGATTTTAGGGGAGGGTAAGTTGAGGGTACTATGCTTTTGGGCTCAAGGAAAGTTGTCCTAAATCATACACTCAAAACATTGTCCTCTCTACCAGCCTATTGCTCAGATACTTTACCTTCTACCTCTCCTACAGCCGAACTTTACAGGTGAAGAAGTTGAGACTCAGAGACACAAGTCTGTAAAAGGGCACTTAATAGGACCCAAATCTTGAGCCTTCCTTTCCCCAAGTCAGTTTCTAATGTAAATCCTGCTCTTTCCAGGGTAATGTTTCTTCAGTGTTATTTTTCTTGAATTTTTATCACATCTGAGGTGCTGTGCCAATACTCAATACAGAGGCCATGCAGTACCCCGGAAGCTCACAGAATGGGGCAGTGTTTTTTTTGAAAATTGACCCTAAGACCACACCTTACTGGTGCTGTGGCTTCTGGTGAAAAATTCAGATTCCTGGGTCCCAGTGGGGGCCTGTGGAATCTGAATCTCTGAGCCAGAGCCATTGAAGAGAACACCAACATGAACAGAACTGATGGTAACACAATGAGATGAGGGAACAGTAGTGCCGAAAGGGAGGAGAAGCGAATGTCAGGAAGAGGCGCTCTCTGCCCCCTTTCTGATTATTAAAAGGCAGCTGGGCACTGCGTCCTGTTGGCCTTTGATGACAAATAAAGTAGCGCATACATACGATGATGCTGTGTGCAGTTCATCCTGGTTATCTACATTTGGTTTGTAATCTACCAGATCTGTTTCTTGATAAATATAGATTGCTATTCAAATCTATATGTGTGATGTTTAACATCCAGAGGATGGATGAAGTTTAAGCTGTATAGGCTAATCCTAGCACTTTAAATTGACTCATTTGTAGATAGTAAAAGATTGTGCTGTCCATACAGTCAGGATGATTGCAGTTTCTTCTCTCGAATTATATAGTCCATGAATGGGTATTGATTTCCATTTCTCCTTTTGCAAGATTATATAACTATTGCACTTTTAATAAGGAGGGCAGTGATGCTGATACCAAGAAATTCAATGCAATGAACTTTTTATTATTAGAGATAAAAATTAATCCTCAATTCCTTTGGCCTTTTAATTGTTAACTGTGGAGTCAGTCGAATGTGGAGGCTGAAGAAGCATCAAGGGATAATGTAATCGCAACTCTTCAAACAGTTGTATCTGTCTGGAGAATGAAGACTGATGATCTGGAAAATAGATCTCATTGTTTCAGTAGTAGAATTATGGGCCTTGCCAGTGGCTATTAAGAGAGATTCTCTGGGAAACTCTTTTCCAAAAGGAAAAAAAGAGATACTTGTTAGTTGAAGAAAATTTAATTCAGCCACTTTTCATTAAGCAAGGCCCAAAACTCTCTAATTCCCAAGTTCATAGTTGACAAGAGGCCCCAAAGCAGTAATTATCCATTTTTCAAGTTTCCTGATAGAAAGCTCTTCAATTAGACATAGACAAGGGGGAAATTATGGTAAAAGGAAGGATATTTTGTCCTTTCTAAAGAGCATTAGGAAAAAAGAGACTATATAACAATGTTAAGAGATAATTATATTAAATGAGTTAAGCACTTTGAATTGCCTTAAAAGATGTTATTTTCAGTATTACCATTTCACTTACAGTGCTTAAAATTTTAATTCAGAAAATAAACTTGCATTCAGTATTCCTTTATGTTTTCTAAATTCTCAGGGAGGATAGGTTGCCTTGGGCATCCTTGGACATCCCTTGGAAAAATAGGTTATTCTGTGTTTTTTGTTCAAAGTGCCAATGAATGTTTGAAATGCGATTCGGTCTATCTGTCATGCTGTTAGGAAGATTGATTCGTTGTCTCACTTGTCGATTCTTATGTTATTCGACAAGCATTGTTTGCATGGCCGTAATTTTCTTCTACCTTCCTCATTCATATATGAGGTAGATGTAGGTATAAATGATTGACTTAGTATGAGGCTATAGAAAATCATGGATTAATGTAAGTAAGAGGAAATGCCTCCCTCTTTGTTCAGCCACATAATGGTAGCACATGAATATTTTATTTTACCATTTTAAAGTGGAAGAAGCTTAGAAGGTGAGTCAAAGTGACCTCATACTCTCATTTGTTTATGACATAGTGTTTTTTGTGATTTTCTGCTAAGCAGAGAGTGAAGATGTAACTGTTTACCTCAACAGGGTAAATGGAAGCAGCTCTACAGCCATGTTCCACCAACACACTGAACTCTGAGTATGTATCTGTCCAGGGCTTATTTCTAGTCTGAGCACAAAGGTGATACTACAGAACATACAATTAGAATGGTTAGAAATGGTCACTGGCATTTTGCATAATTTTGATCTGCTAATGGAGACCCCTGCTAGCAGACGGTGAATGTGAATGGCTTGAAAACCAGATTATATGTGCTTATTGTTATTATTATTATTATTAGAAGGTTGTAAGGTCCCTCATGAAATGTGAAAAACTTTTCTTTCTAAAATCTATAACCTTTCTTATTTTAAAATTAAAAATGGGAAATGTCATATGAGAATGGCACTAAAAGATGAAGAAGTAGGGGCATCAGGGAAAACTGGAAACAGATAAAACACTTAGGCTCTTAACATGGTTTGTTCAGGGTGTTCAAGATAAAGTAGCCACATTTAAAAAAAGAAATGAACGTTAATATCCTTTAGTGGTAAAGTAATAAATGTGTGTATGTGTTTTTTTTTGTAACCCATGTCAAAAACATAGAAATGAAAAGATAAGAAAAAGTAAGCTGGAACAACTGCCTCACCACGCTTCTTCTACCCTTCACGGGCAGACACCATTAGCCACTGAAGCTTCCCGTCTTAATTCTGTGTGTGGTTGTGCGGGACATTTTTTTAAAACAAAAATGGGATGCTTTTGTATTTACTATTTGGAAGGTACTTTTGGTCCCACTTAGTTATTTGTCATTATTTGTTTTACATTTTAAGTCGTTAAAAGACATTCAGAAAGAATGAGAGAGAAGGCAGCTGAGATTCTGCATTCAGGGCTGCTTCTCCACCAGCCAGTTGCTCTCTACCCCTGTAGGGATGACTTTCCTTCCTGATCAGGGGCCCTTAGACTCAAGTACATGAGCTCTGATCTCAGCTATGAACTTCAGAGACCCAAAGTATTGATTCAACCTCATGGGGCAATGGAGTTAATAATATGGAAAAAAAAAATAGGTAATAGGATTGGGGACCTCTACCAAATGTTGTTATATTTTCTTCTTGGGTTGATGAGGAATAAAAACTCAGTGAAATCATCGCAAACCTTAAGGGCTAAGAAGGAGATTATAGGCCTGTTCCATAATCCGTCTAAATTCCAGTAGATAGGTTTGTTCAGACACAGAGTTAAACCACAGTGAGAAAGCAAAAAGGCTTCAGAATGTGGTAAATGAACAAGGAAACTATTGCTAGGATTTGGAATCAGAACATAAGGGATCGGAAGCAAGGGATAAAAGAGATCAGTTTCAAAAAATAAAAGGATTTTTTTTTTGGAGTTACAGCAGGAAAAGTAGGAAATAGAAAGAAACCAGGAGAAGGACACAAAGATCCAACAAGTTAAATCAGGTTAGCACCATACATGGAAATAGAGGGGGAAAAATCATCAAAGTGGAGCAGACATTCAGAAATTCTGTTCTGAACCTGCTTAAAGGGAGTAAAGTCACAAGAGGGGAGAGAGGTTGGGAAAGTGGAACTTATAATAACTAAAATCAGGTCCTGCTAATATAGAAAAAATATGTCAGAAATGTTTCTGCTGTCATTGAAGTATTAAAAGTTGCAGGAGCCTTACCATAATGTATTATTCCTTTCTTTGACCTTGTCACATGTGCATCTGTGTCCTGACAGCATCGCAGGTGAAAGGTGACTGGTTGAGGTTGGGGTTTGAATATTACTGATATGCCTTGCCAAATAGCACTTTACCACAATTCTTCATTTACAATGTTTTTTTTTTAAAATTAATTTTAATTAATTAATTTATTTACTTTTGGCTGTGTTGGGTCTTCGTTTCTGTGCCAGGGGAGGGCTTTCTCCAGTTGCGGCAAGCGGGGGCCACTCTTCATCGCGGTGCGCGGGCCCTTCACTGTCGCGGCCTCTCTTGTTGCCGGGCACGGGCTCCAGACGCGCAGGCTCAGTACTTGTGGCTCACGGGCCCAGTTGCTCCGCGGCACGTGGGATCTTCCCAGACCAGGGCTCGAACCCGTGTCCCCTGCATTGGCAGGCAGACTCTCAACCACTGTGCCACCAGGGAAGCCCTACAATGTTATTTTTAATGGCTCCAAAGTGTCCCATTTTATGAATATGCCATGGGTAATTTAATATTCTTTTATTATTTGACATTTATACTACAGTACATTTTTCACCATTATGAATTATGCTGCAGCAAATATCCTCGTAGGTAAATCTTTGTGTGTCATTAGTTGTTTTCTTTAAATAATTGCTGTAAATTGAGTTACAGGGCCTTAGGGAATGCCCATTTTAGGCTGTTGATACCACTTGCCAAACTTTCTTCCATAAAGTTTGTATCAATGTACACTGCCAGAAAGAATGGAAAAGCAACCATTTCCCACATTCAAGGGTGAGACTCCTAACACACTGTCAGTTTTATAAACCTCCCGATTGTGTTTTTTTCTAATAGTGTGTATGATGTCAATTTAGTCATATGAACTCTTTTTCCTGGAACCCATTGTGATCAACAGTATGCAATTTTAAAATACCTGCTGGAAGTTAGAGCAGTATCCTGTAGTGATCAAAGAATATTTAAGCTATACAGATCATGCTCATTGTTCTATTAGCAAAATATTCTCATCTATTTCTCTAACCACCGTCTAAAATATTTCTCTCTGTCTTTCATTCTTTTAGTTGTATAACCACTGGATAGGAAACTAATAGTTCTTCCTTTCCTTTCGACTAGAAAAATCAAGTAGAGAACTTTAGAACATAAAGTCCCTGAACAGATCAGTAGTATTACTCTAGTTTAGTTTTTTTTTTTAATTAGTTAATTAATTAATTAATTAATTTTTGGCTGTGTTGGGTCTTTGTTGCTGCGCATGGGCTTTCTCTAGTTGCGGCGGGCAGGGGCTACTCTTCGTTGCGGTGTGCAGTCTTCTCGTTGCGGTGGCTTGTCTTTGTTGAGGAGCATGGGCTCTAGGCACGCGGGCTTCAGTAGTTGTGGCTCACAGGCTGTAGAGCGCAGGCTCAGTAGTTGTGGCGCACGGGCTTAGTTGCTCCGTGACATGTGGGATCTTCCCGGACCAGGGCTCAAACCCATGTCCCCTGCATTGGCAGGCGGATTCTTAACCACTCTGCCACCAGGGGAGTCCCGATAGTTTAGTTTTAAAAGAGTATCCAAAACAGAATCCTACCCACATTTGAAATTTCTGTATTTAAGAAGGTATGACACATATTTCATATACATTAATAGATGTGGAAAAAAATATAAATAAGTGGGAAATGTTATCCTTCTGTTATTGACCTCAGTAAATGCATTTATTTTTAAAAAACAAAAGGGTTTGGAAGAAATTAGCAATGGCAGTTTTGAAGACTTAAAATGAGTCTAGTGAAAATCAAATAAAAAATACAGTTATTTGAATCATAGATTATTTATGTTAGTTATATATTATTTGAAATGACTACATGTACAGTAGAAAGAGCAACAAACTAGCGATCAAGAGCTGGTCTCATACTGAACTCTGCCATTTTCTAGATATGTGAACTAGCAGAACAAAATTTAACCACTTCTGAGTCCCAGTTTATCCATCAATTAAAAAAAGAAACCTTCACTGCTTCTTAGCTCTCACAGGGTTGTGATGATTGTTGAGATGGTGGATGTGAAAATGTGTGCACTGCTGTATGCTAGTAACATATCTTACTGCTTTTAATAATTATAGCACTATATCTTCTCTCAGGACCTCAAGACCTTAGGTTTTAATATTTAACACTCTAAAGTAAAAAACAGAATAAGTGAAGGGAAACAAAGGAAGAAAATTGACAGATGAATATTTCAAATAAAAATATATTGAAGTATAACACAGCTCAGAAGAGTTCATAAAGTATTTACCTTAATGAATTATAACAGTTAATACACTTAAGTAACTACTACCCAGGTCAGGAAATAGAACATTATCAGCACCCAGAAGGCCTCCTTGTGCGCAGTCTTGAACCAATAACCACCACCCTCCTTCCCAAAGATAACTGGCATCTGACTTCTAATAATGTAATTCAGTGATGCCTGTTTTTTAATTTTATAAATGGAATCACAAAATATGTATTTCTTTATATCAGGCTCCTTTTGAGGTGTATATAGTTGTAGTTGAGTCATCTTTGTTACTGAATAGTATTCCACATTCCAAATATACAAAATTTATCTATTGAGAAACATTTGAGTTGTTTCTAGTTTGAAGCTATTACAAATAATACTACTATAAAGAAAAAAGTCTCTATTAGATAGATATATCTCCACACATATGTACACATGCATATGTACATACATACATATATTCATACACATACACATACCCTAGGAGTAGAATTACTTGATCAAAAGGTCTGCATATGTTCAGCGATACAAGGTTTCCTCAAAAGTTTTTCCAAATCGGAAAATTCATAGTGTGTGAGAATGCTATTTTTTCCACATCCTCACCAACATTTGGTACCGCTAGACTTTTATACATGTATACTGTGCTAGTCACCATGGTGTATATTAGATCCCGAGAACTTATTCATCTTATTACTGAAGGTTTGTATCCTTTGAACAATATCTCCCCATATTTCCCACTCCCCAGCCCCTGGTAATCACTATTCTATTCTCTGGTTCTATGAGATTGACTTTTTTAGATTCCACATATAAGTGAGATCATGTATTAGTATTTGCATTCTCTGTCTGGCTTTTTTCACTTGGCATAATGTCCTCCAGGTTCTTCCATGTTGTCACAAATGGCAGGATTTCCTTCTTTTTGTTGATGAATGATATTCCATTGTATGTGTGTGTGTGTGTATATATATATATATATATATATATATATACACCACATTTTCTTTATCCATCCATCCATTGATGGACTCTTAAGTTGTTTCCATATCTTTGCTATTGTGAATAATGCTGAAATAAACATGGGAGTGCAAACGTCTCTTTGAGATACTGATTTTAGGGACTTCCCTTGTGGTCCAGTGGTTAAGACTCCACACTTCCACTGCAGGGGGCGTGGGTTCGATCCCTTGTTGGGGAACTAAGATTCTGCATCCCGCAGGCTGCTCAGGGCAGCCAAAAAAAAAAAAAAAATACTGATTTTATTGATTTCATTTCCTTTGGTTATATACCCAGAAGTGGGATTGCTAAATCATATGATAAGTTTTATTTTTAATTTTTTGAGAAACCTCTATACTGTTTTCCATAATGGTTGTACCGTTTACCTTCCCACCAACAGTGTACAAGGGTTCCCGTTTCTCCACATCCTTACCAATACTTATCTCTTATCTTTTTGATAATAGCCATTCTAACAGGTGTTAGGTAATATCTCTTTGTGGTTTTGATTTGCATTTCCCTGATGATTAATGCTACTGCACTTCTTTTCATGTACCTGTTGGCTATTTGTGTGTTTTCTTTGGAAAAATATCTATTCAGCTCCTTTGCCCATGTTTAAATCAGGTTATTTATTTCTTTGCTATTGAGTTGTATAAGTTCCTTGTATATTTTGGATATTAACCTCTTATCAGTTATATTGTTTGCAAATATTTTCTCCCATTCTGTAGGTTACCTTTTCATTTTGTTGATTGTTTCCTTTGCTGTGTAGTAACTTTTCATTTTGATACAGTCCCACTTATCATTTTTGCTTTTGTTGCCTATGCTTTTGATGTCATCCAGAAAATCATTGTCAAGACCAACATCAAGTAGCTTTTCCCCTATGTTTTCTTCTTGGAGTTTTATGGTTTCAAGTCTTATGTTTAAACCTTTAATTCATTTTGAATTGATTTTCGTATATGGTGTAAACATCCAATTTCATCCTTTTGCATGTGTGTATATTTAGTTTTCCCAATACCATTTATTAAAGAGACTATTCTTTCCCCATTGTGAATTCTTGATACCTTTGTCATAGATTATTTGACTATATATGTGTAGGTTTACTTCTGGGCTTTCTATTCTGTTCCATTGGTCTATGTGTCTCTTTTTATGCTAGTACCATACTGTTTTGATTATAGATAACTTTTTTCCAAGCTAAGGAACTTTCATCTATTTATAATTTACTAATATTTTTTGTCAAGTACGGATGTTTTATTTTTTCAAATGCTTTTCAGCACTTACTGAGATGGTTGCATGATTTTTCTCCTTCTGTTTAAGTGGTAATAATTGGATTGATTTTGGAATGCTTAACCAACCTTGCATTCCTAAAATAAACACAACTTCATTATCAAAAGTAAATGGAGGGCTTCCCTGGTGGCGCAGTGGTTGAGAATCTGCCTGCCAATGCAGGGGACACGGGTTCGAGCCCTGGTCTGGGAAGATCCCACATGCCGTGGAGCAGCTAGGCCCGTGAGCCACAATTACTGAGCCTGTGCGTCTGGAGCCTGTGCTCCACAACAAGACAGGCCACGATAGTGAGAGGCCCGCGCACCGCGATGAAGAGTGGCCCCCACTTGCCGCAACAAGAGAAAGCCCTTGCACAGAAACGAAGACCCAATGCAGCCATAAATAAATAAATAAATAAATAAATAAATAATAAATAAATAAATATATTAAAAAAAAAAAAAGTAAATGGAATAGATCTGAAATTATTCCAAAGTAAAAAGCTTATTTTTTAAAAAGGAAAAGAAATGAGAAAGAAAGTGGAGCCATTTCTTATCAGCCAGGGTTAAATGTAGTCAAAATTTACTTCAAAATCATAAGTTTTAACAAATTAAGACAAAATGGAGAGAAATCAGGAATCAGGTTTAGATTGACAGGGTGTCCAAAAGCATAAATAAGAAATATACGTAGTTAAAACTGGCAAGACTCAAAAGTTCCAAATCAGTTCATAAGCCATGATTAAGAAAGCTAGATGCATAAGGGAGTGTAGGAACTAATTTTGTTTCAAGCAAGTACAAGAAGATACTCCTAATCTGGCAAATTGTGTAAGAAGATTAATTTCCTTAATCTCTGACAGCACCTATGAGAAAGTCCATCCTAACTTGAGCCTGGCTCACAGATGTAACTTTCAGTTGGCTTTTTGCTTTTCTTCAGACTCAAGATACAGTTTCAGATGGTAATCATTATGAGCTTGTAGCAAAATTCTACATCTTCTTCAATTTAATTTCTTATTAGCAGTTGTTGTTGTCATTATTATTATTAGTGGTGGTGGTAGTAGTAGTAGTAGCAGTAGTATTTTAGCAAAGAAGAACAGCAGAATGGCTTGAAGATATTCTTATCCTCTAGGCTAATGGAGAGTTATTGTGTCAAGTTGAGCCACTTCCCACCCCCAAAGATTTCCACCCAGTTTTGCTTTCCAAAGCGCTGTTCAGAAATGTTTAACCAGTAGGAACTTAAATTGATCCCATAATGTGCCATTAATGCCCACAGGTGTGAAAATGCAAAAGTTTTTATTAAATATATTTTGAGGAAAATAGTTATTAATATGTTGCTTTTAATCATTTGATAGATTGTCCTTTCTCTCTCTCTCTCTCTCTTTTATTGCAGTATAGTTGATTTTACAATATTGTGTTAGTTTAAGGTATACAACAAAGTGATTCAACCATATATATATATATTTTTAGATTATTTTCTATTATAGGTTATTATAAGATATTGAATATAGGTCCCTGTGCTATTCAGTAAATCCTCGTTGCTTGTCTATTTTGTGTATTGTAGTTTGTATCTATTAATCCCATAGTCCTAACTTATGCATCTTCACCTCTCTTTCCCCTTTGGTAACCGTAATTTTGTTTTCTGTGTCTGTGAGTCTGTTTCTATTTTGTATATAGATTCATTTGTGTTATTTTTTAGATTCCACATATAAGTGATATCATATAATATTTGTCTTTCTCTGTCTGACTTACTTCACTGAATATAATATTCTCTAGGTCCACCCATTTGTTGCTGCAAGTGACATTATTTCATTCTTTTTTATGGCTGAATAATATTCCAGTGTGTGTGTGTGTGTGTGTGTGTGTATCACATCTTCTTAAGCCAATCATCTGTTGGTGGGCACTTGGGTTGTTTCCACATCTTGACTGTTGCAAATAGAACTGCTGTGAGCATTGAGGTATGTGTACCTTTTCAAATTAGAGTTTTCATCTTTTCCATATGTATGCCCAGGAATGGAATTGCTGGATCATGTAGTACTGTTTTTAGTTTTTTAAGGAACCTCCATACTGTTCTCCATAGTGGCTGTACCAGTTTACATTCCCACCAACAGTGTAGGAGAGTTCCTTTTTCTCCACACCCTCTCCAGCATTTACTATTTGTAGACCTTTTGATGATATCCATTCTGACCTGTGTGAGGCAGTACTTCACTGTGGTTTTGATTTGCATTCTCTAGTAATTAGCAATGTTGAGCATCTTCTCATGTGCCTGTTGGCCATCTGTATGTCTCCTTTGGAGAAATGTCTAGTTAGGTCTTCTGCCCATTTTTTAATTGGGTTGTTTGTTTTTTTGATACTGAGCTGTCTGAACTGTTTGTATATTTTGGAAATTAAGCCCTTGTTGGTCACATTGTTTGCAAAAATATTCTCCCAGTCTGTAGGTTGTCTTTTTGTTTTGTTGATGGTTTCCTTTGCTGTGCAAAAGCTTACAAGTTTGATTAGGTCCCATTTGTTTATTTTTGCTTTTATATCTTTTGCCTTGGAAGACTGATCTAAGAAAATTTTACTATGATATATGTCAGAGCCTGTTTTGCCTATGTTCTCTTCTAGTTTTATGGTGTCATGTCTCATATTTAAGTCTTTAAACCATTTTAAGTTTATTTTTGTATATGGCATGAGGGAGTGTTCTAATTTCATTGATTTACATGTAGCTTTCCAACTTTCCAAACACCACTTGTTAAAGAGACTGTCTTTATTATATATTCTTGCCTCCTTTGTCATAGATTAATTGACTGTAGGTGGGTGGGTTTATTTCTGGGCTCTCTATTCTGTTCCATTGATCCATATGTCTGTTTTTTTTCAGCCAATACCACACTATTTTGATTACTACAGCTTTGTATTATGGTCTGAAGTCTGGAAGGGTTATGCCTCCAGCTTTGTTCTTTTTTCTCAGGATTGCTTTGGCAATTCTGGGTCTTTTGTGGCTCTATATAAATTATTTGTTCTAGTCCTGTGAAAAATGTCATGGGTATATGATAGGGATTGCATTAAATCTGTAGATTGCTTTGGGTAGTATGGTCATGTTAACAATATTAATTCTTTCAAACCAAGTGCATGGGATATCTTTCCATTTCTTTGAATCACCTTCAGTTTCCTTTATCAGTGTTTTACAGTTTTCAGTGTATAGGTCTTTCACCTCCTTGGTTAAGTTTACTCCTAGGTATTTTCTTATGTGATTTTAAATGGGATTTTTTTTTTTTACTTTCTCTTTCTGATATTTCATTTTTAGTGTAAAGAAATGCCACGGATTTCTATATATTAATCTTGTATCCTGCTAACTTGTTGAATTCATTTATTAGTTCTAATAGTTTTTGTGTGGAGTCTTTAGGGTTTTCTATATATAGTGTCATGTCATCTGTAAGTAGTGACAGTTTTACCTCTTCCTTTCCAATTTGGATACCTTTTATTTCTTTTTCTTGTCTGATTGCTGTGCTTAGGACTTCCAATACTATGTTGAATAGAAGTGCTGAGTGGGTATCCTTGTCTTCTTTCTGAATTTAACAGAAAGTCTTTCAGCTTTTCACCATTGAGTATTATATTGGCTGTGGGTTTGTTGTAAGCGGCTTTTATTATGTTGAGGTATGTTCCCTCTATACACACTTTGGTGAGATGAATGGATGTTGAATTTTGTCAAATGACTTTTCTGCATCTCTTGAGATGATCATGTGGTTTTTGTCTTTCCTTTGTTAATGTGTGTATCACAATGATTGATTTGCATATGCTGAACCATACTTGCAACCCTGGAATGAATCTAACTTGATCATGGTGTATGATTCTTTTTATGTAGTGCTGGATTCAGTGTGCTAAAGTTTTGTTGAGAATCTTTGCATCTATATTCATCAAAGATATTGGCCTGTAATTTTCTTTTTTGGTAGTGTCTTTGTCTGATTTTGGTATCAGAGTGATGGTGGCTTCATAGAATGAATTTGGGAGTGTTCCCTCCTCTTCAGTTTTTTGGAACAGGTATGAGTTATTTGTATGTTTGATAGAATTCCTCAGTGAAGCTGTCGGTCATGAACTTTTGTTTGCAGGGAGGTTTTTTGGGTTTTTTTTTTAACAAATTCTATTTCACTTTTAGTTATCAGTCTGTTCAAATCATCTGTTTCTTCTTGATTCAGTTTTGGCAGCCTGAATGTTTCTAGAAACTCGGCCATTTCTTCTAGGTTGTCCAATTTGTTGGCATATAACTGTTCATAGTATTCTCTTATGATTTTTTGTATTTCTGTGGTATCAGTTGTTATTTCTCCTCTTTCATTTCTTATTTTGTTTATTTGGGTCCTCCTCTTTATTTCTTGGTGAGCCTTGGCTCAATTTTGTTTATCTTTTCAAAAAAACAGCTCTTGGTTTTATTGACCTTTTCTATTGTTTTTTATCTCTATTTTAATTATTTCCTCTCTGGTCTTTATTTCCTTCTTCTTTTTCTAATTCTTTTAGGTGGTAGGTTAGATTGTGTGAGGTTTTCTTGTTTCTTGTGGAAGGTCTGTATCGCTGTGAACTTCCCTCTTAGAACTCCTTTTGCTGCATCCCATAGATTTTGAAAAGTTGTGTTTTCATTTTCATTTGGCTCAAGGTATTTTCTGATTTCTTATTTGATTTCATCATTGACTTATTGGCTTTTTAGTAGCATGTTGTTTAGTCTGCATGTGTTTGTTCTTTTCCCATTTTTCTTTCTGTGGTTGAGTTCTAGTTTCATACCAGTGTGGTAAAAAAAAATGTCCTCTCTCTTTTTGTTCCTCTCTCTCCCTTTCTCCTTTTCTGTCTCTCCCTCCTTTCCTGTTCTTCCTTTCATTCCATTTCTTCCCCCTTCTTTATATTTAACTAGTAGCAGATAGATATGTGGGCATCTATTGAATCTTTCAAAGTATTGAGAATAGAAAGAGATAGAAAGCACAATTTCTAACCTTAAAGAATTTATCATATACTCGTGGGGGCATAGGGTAAATTCAAATTAGTAACTTTTTATACACAATATTATTAAAGCTCAAGATCAGGTGGAAACGTGTAGACAACAAGTCCTAGTTTAATATAGAGAGAAATTTCTGTAAGAATGGGCAGTTGGAAGTGTTCCTTAAAAACACATACCCTGAACTACATTATGACAGAGAATACAGCTGGCCAGAAAAGAAAGGTTTTGAAAGCATTGTATTAGTTCGAATTAAAGTCATGTTTAGTGACAGAAAGACAAAATAGCAGTGGTTTAAGAAAAATAGAAATGTATTTCTTGTTCACTTAAACATAGCTTGTAGGTCATCCATGTCTGGTATAGTATTCCATGGTGTCAGGGAACCAGGCTCCTCCTTTCTTTTACTCTGACATCCTCAGCACACAGCTTGCACCTCGATGTCCTGTGTGGCTTCTTGGGCATCAGTCATTATACCTGTATCGCAGGCAGCTGGAAGAGAGAAGCATGGTGGCTTCCTCTCCCATTAAGAGAATACCTGGAAATCTCACTTGGCCTGAATTTTGTCACATGGCCACACCTAGCTGCAAGAGAGACTGGGGAAGGTAGATGTTTTTCCAGGTAGCCATGTACCTAGCTAAGATTTGTTTATAGTCATAGGGATGGGAATGTAAGCATGAAGAGGGTAGCACAACTGTGAGGAGAGAGAGTGACTCAAGCAGATACTTTTTGTATCTCATGTGTCTAACACAGGAAAAGAACTTGGCTACGAGAGGAGGGCATTATATGTATTTCTGTTAAAAGAAAAATCTAACATTATTTAGTTTGACTTCAACTGTGAAGCAGCTGATTTCTTTTTTATTCTTGAGTCATGACCCCTTCACAGAAAAAAAAAAAAATCATCATCCTTGCTGTAGGACATTAATTCTGAACCCTTTCCATGTTTGTTATTCTAGTAGTATGCATCTGCTTGGATGATTGTAGAATGCAACAATTGAGAGTACTTTACTGGAAGGAATATATCTTGAACTAAAACTTCAGAAAATGAAGCAATTTTTTAAAATCTCAAACTTCATTTTAGAAGATCCTCTGATGTGGAGTGAAAAAGAAAAAGAAATACCTTGAGTTAGTCCATCTGGTTTTTGTTTGTTTGAATAGAAGAGAGATTAAACAGATAAATTAAGGTACCAAGCCACTATCTTAATCTTTCCCCATTTTCAGTAGTAGGCTTGTCTCAGCCTTTCTCCAGTTCAACTTTTATCCAAGTCACATGATAGGCAATTAGTAGATCTTCTGTTCAAATAAAAATGTTTGTTTGCTTTTCTAATTTACCATTGTGACACTAGAACTCTGAGAGAAAGCATTTTAACTTTCATAGTAACCAGTAAAAAAGCCTCATAAAGCTTCTCACAAAACTTTGTAAGTAAAGATATATTCCTCATGAATGCCTACATAGTGATATTTGTGTTGCCAATAATTTTATCTAGAATCATTCCTTTAACTCCATTTCCTATTTTTGGGGAGAAGTTTGCAAAGGACATGTTTTTAATAGGCTGTAATCACACAGACAACAGGGATCTCGCAAGTAGCTATTAACAGTATAGACAGAAACTTGGAGTGTGATGGTTTTAGACTTCCTGAGCTTCTTGATGCTATTTTAATACACTAAGAGTATAACCTAAATTTAGATCCTGCTGACTGTTACCAGAGTGAAGGGCATGCCTCTTTTTTAGACAATGCTAGATTTAGTCACTGTGTATTTCTGTCAAGCTGGGAATGCAGTTTACAGCTCTCATCCCTTCTAAACATTTTAGTAACTATACATATGTATTTAATGACTGCTTTGATTTGCACCTGTTTATTTAAATTTTGTTGTCCCTAAAGCAGTTACTGACACTTTTGTTTTTCTTGTGGTCACTGCATTTTATTTCGATAAATCTGGCATTGAACTTAAAGTTAATATCTGACATGAAGTCCATGTTGCCTCCTAAGTATTTCTTTAGTCCATGGTTTCTCAGCCTGGGCACTATTGGCATTTTGGGTCAGACAATTCTCTGTTATGGGGGCCTATCCTGTACATCCTAGGATGTTTAGCAGCATCCGTGACCTCTACACATTACATGCTGGTAGTACCTCCCTCCACCCCAGTTGTGACATTGCAAAACAGCCCCTGTGGAGCAAAATCATCCCCAGTTGAGGACCACTGCTGTTCATCTCCTTCACTGCTGGAAGAATGTCTATTCAGATCCTCTGCCCATTTTCTAATTGGGTTGTTTATTTTTTTGTTGTTGAATTGTATGAGTTCTTTCTATATTTTGAATATTAACCCCTTGTTGGATATATGATTTGCAAATATGTTCTCCCATTCAGTAGGTTGCCTTTTCCTTCTGATGGTGTTTTCCTTTGCTGTGTTAGTTTGATGCAGTCCCATTTAATTTTGCTTTTGTTTCCCTTGCCTTTGGAGTCAGATCCACAAAAACATTGCTAAGACCAATGTCAATTATAATTCTATATTTAAAGAGATAAAGAGATGCTTCCTTAAAAAAAAGGAAAGAATTTCCCATTCCTCCCTCCCTTCCTTCTTTCCTCTTTTTCCTTTTCTCTTCCTCCCTCCCTCTGTTCCTCTCTTCCTTTATTTCTTCCTTCATCCTTTCATCTGTCTATATAAGATAATTGATCATTTAAATAAAATTGCACATCTACTCTTAGAAGAAAAGGGGACTTTATAGTCACATAGCTTCCTTCATTATACAAGCAATATTCAATTGACAGGCGACACCAAAGCTATTCTTTTCTTAAACTTTGGATTTTTTTAATGATTATAACAACTAATTAAATGAAATTAAATACAACAAACATTTATTAATTGTGTAGTATGTACCTGAAACTGTGCTATGCAGACACAAATATGTTGAAACACAATGCCTTTAAGACTCTGCCATAAGGAAACAGAGGGAGTAGATATCATAGACATATGGGTGCTCTTCAAAACTAATAATTTTAACTTTAATACAAACTTTACTTTCATACATAACACTTAGGTGTCTCATATCTTCCAGAAACAGGCCTTTTATGCACTAAACAGGTTTTTACATATAGGTAGTCAAGGAGGATTTGTACTGTCATCTGAGGAAGCTACTTATGTATGTGCAAGTTCTGGTGAAGAGTGGTTGGCCCTTGAGGAAGGAGGATGCCAGAAAACAGAAACCCTCGCCCTACTTCATGACATGCATGCCTCTATTTGGCCTTCAAATATTTGACTTAGAACATGTTTTCAGGAACTTATTAATAAGTGCATAATAAAAACAAATTAAGTATGTGCTTATAAAGGGCTATTGAATTATCCATGATGCAGGCTAATCAGAGAAATTTAAGAGAAATAATACTTTAGAGCTAACCTTAAAAAGACATGGCGATAGTTTATCATATCGGGTGGAAGGAAGAGCATGAGAAAAGGCAAGGATGCTTAAAAATCTCTTGGTGTGTTCAGGGAACTTTCAGTAGCTAACTTTAAGTAACCATCTCAAATACACATAGTTTACTTACTGGAAGGCACTTTCATAAGACAGTGGTAGCTAACCTTCACTGAGCATTTGCCATGTGCCAGACACTGTTGTAAGTGCTTTATGTAATAACTTAATTCTGTCAACAATCCTTTGAGGCGGGAACTATTATCATCCCCTTTTACAGAAGGTCAGACTTTTTAAGTAACTTTCCTAGGGTCATAGAGTTACAGGTGGGTGAGCCAGGACTCAAATCTAGGCATTCCGACCCCAGAGCCCACACTCTTAACCCCTATGTTCTGTTGCTCAAAATGAAGGTTGGATTTACTCTGGAGGAGTAATCAAAAGTTCTCATTCCTGAGAAAGCTGAATAAATTAAGAAAGTTTGTTTTCTCCCCTCGTTCTTGTTCAATTTGTCAAATTAAATATTGCCCATCTCCAAGAAAAACGTGTGATTGAATGGATGTCTTTTCACTGGTGTGTTTGACCACCTTGCAATAGGTGATTATTAAATTTTCAGGAATTTGGCAAGCCAGTTATTAAATACTGCATTGTTAAAAATTAATTATAGGGACTTCCCTGGTGGCGCAGTGGTTAAGAATCCACCTGCCAATGCAGGGGACACGGGTTCTGGCCCTGGTCCCAGGTCCGGGAAGATCCCACATGCCGTGGAGCAACTAAGCCCGTGCACCACAACTACTGAGCCTGAGGCCTAGAGCCCACAAGCCACAACTACTGAGCCCGCGTGCCACAACTACTGAAACCCACGCGCCTAGAGCCCATGCTCTGCAACAAAGAGAAGCCACTGCCATGAGAAGCCCGCGCACCGCAGCAAAGAGTAGCCCCCGCTTGCTGCAACTAGAGAAAGCCCGCACGCAGCAACAAAGACCCAACGCGGCCAAAAGTAAATAAATAAATAAATTTATTTTTAAAAAATTAATTATAGAAACGTACATTAAGTGAATTATATTTAAAACAAAGGTAATAAATATTCAAAATTCACTACTTTCTAATTTTTTAACTACATTTTACGATTATCTGTGCTCTTGAGGGTTTTTACGTCTATGTGTGTATATGAAGGCAAAGCTGTATAATGGTGTGCTACTATTTCTTCCCAGCTCCACATTCAGTAATGCCCATCACATTGATAGCTTGAAATTGGCAATGGTGGTGGTGTTCACACCATGACTTGGTAAACACTACAAATCAAGGCTTCTTCCCCAGAGAGTTGGTTGTTTAACACTTACCACACAAGCCCCTTTCTCCTTTCTTTAAAAACATTTTGCATTAAGTTGATTCTGAGGAGGGTTCTGTATTACACAGAGAGTTTAAATTGTATAGCAAAGACCTCTGGTGTCTAAATTATATTAGTGTTGCAATACTTAATAAAGGGAGTTTGAAAATGTTCATCAGTTTCTCACTGACACACTTTATTATTTCAGAAATTTGAGAGTACATCTTAGTTTTAATAACTACTGAAAGAAACACCATCCTTGTGTTTCATGATCTCCAGTGAACTAAGGATTTTTGGCTTAAGAAATTGAAATTTGTCACTCCAGAGTAAAAATTTATTTTCTCCCTCAATTTTCTGAAGGTTGGAGCTACTGTAATGTACAGGAAAAAGTTAAGACACCTGGATTCTGCTCCTGTCTCAACCACTACATAGCTAGGTGACTGGGGCTTAGCGGTCTTGCCTCTCTGAATTTGGAATCACCTAGGCACTTTTTAAAATACACTGATGACAGATCCCACCCAGACCTATTATATCAGAATCTCTAGGGTGGAGCCTAGGTGGTGGTATACTTGGAGATGCTCTTGAGATAGTTTTAATGTACAACTAATTTGAAAACTTGTCAAAATATTTACAGAGAGGGCAAACTGCCTGTGATTAAGGGTTCCAGATGCAGGGCCAGAACTACTTTAAATTCCCACTCTTCAATGTCCTAGCTGTGTAACCTCAGATATGTTACTTTCTCTCTCCATGCTTTAGTTTCATCATGTATAAAATTAGACTACTATTATATTAGTAAATACAGGTAAACATTTAGAAAAGGATCTGACACTGCAGGGTTGGTTGCTGGTATTACTACTAAGGACACTCTCTTAGTAGTTTTATATGTCATCTCTGTGCTTGGTAACATATAGCCATTTATGTACTTGAAAACTATCTTGATGTTATTTCTCCTATACTTTTTGTCTTTTCTACTCTTCTCTAGCTTTTAATCATATCGATATTCCCCCCCCCCCCTTTTTTTGTTCTCCTTTTTTTTTTTTTTTTAACATCTTTATTGGGGTATAATTGCTTTACAATGGTGTGTTAGTTTCTGCTTTATAACAAAGTGAATCAGTTATACATATACATATGTTCCCATACCTCTTCCCTCTTGCATCTCCCTCCCTCCCACCCTCCCTATCCCACCCCTCTAGGTGGTCACAAAGCACCGAGCTGATCTCCCTGTGCTATGTGGCTGCTTCCCACTAGCTATCTATTTTACATTTGGTAGTGTATATATGTCCATGACACTCTCTCACCCTGTCACATCTTACCCCTCCCCCTCCCCATATCCTCAAGTCCATTCTCTACGTCTGCATCTTTATTCCTGTCCTGCCCCTAGGTTCTTCAGAACCTTTTTTTTTTTTTTTTAGATTCCATATATATGTGTTAGTATACGGTATTTGTTTTTCTCTTTCTGCCTTACTTCGCTCTGTATGACAGACTCTAGGTCCATCCACCTCACTACAAATAACTCAATTTCGTTTTTTTTTATGGCTGAGTAATATTCCATTGTATATATGTGCCACATCTTCTTTATCCATTCATCTGTCGATGGACACTTAGGTTGCTTCCATGTCCTGGCTATTGTAAATAGAGCTGCAATGAACATTGTGGTACATGACTCTTTTTGAATTATGGTTTTCTCAGGGTATATGCCCAGTAGTGGGATTGCTGGGTCATATGGTAGTTCTATTTTTAGTTTTTTAAGGAACCTCCATACTGTTCTCCATAGTGGCTATATCAATTTACGTTCCCACCAGCAGTGCAAGAGGGTTCCCTTTTCTCCACACCCTCTCCAGCATTTATTGTTTGTAGATTTTTGATGATGGCCATTCTGACTGGTGTGAGGTGATACCTCATTGTAGTTTTGATTTGCATTTCTCTAATGATTAGTGATGTTGAACATCCTTTCATGTGTTTGTCGACAATCTGTATATCTTCTTTGGAGAAACGTCTATTTAGGTTTTCTGCCCATTTTTGGATTAGGTTGTTTGTTTTTGATATTGAGCTGCATGAGCTGCTTATAAATTTTAGAGATTAATCCTTTGTCAGGTGCTTCATTTGCAAATATATTCTCCCATTCTGAGTGTTGTCTTTTGGTCTTGTTTATGGTTTCCTTTGCTGTGCAAAAGCTTTTAAGTTTCATTAGGTCCCATTTGTTTATTTGTGTTTTTATTTCCATTTCTCTAGGAGCTGGGTCAAAAAGGATCTTGCTGTGATTTATGTCATAGAGTGTTCTGCCTATGTTTTTCTCTAAGAGTTTTATAGTGTCTGGCCTTACATTTAGGTCTTTAATCCATTTTGAGTTTATTTTTGTGTATGGTGTTAGGGAGTGTTCTAATTTCATTCTTTTACCTGTAGCTGTCCCGTTTTCCCAGCACCACTTATTGAAGAGGCTGTCTTTTCTCCATTGTATATTCTTGTCTCCCTTATCAAAGATAAGGTGACCACCTGTGCGTGGGTTTATCTCTGGGCTTTCTATCCTGTTCCATTGATCTGTATTTCTGTTTTTGTGCCAGTACCATACTTTCTTGATTACTGTAGCTTTCTAGTATAGTCTGAAGTCCGGGAGCCTGATTCCTCCAACTCCGTTTTTCTTTCTCAAGATTGCTTTGGCTATTCGGGGTCTTTTGTGTTTCCATACAAATTGTGCAACTTTTTGTTCTAGTTCTGTGAAAACATGCTGTTGTTAGTTTGATAGGGATTGCATGGACTCTGTAGATTGCTTTGGGTAGGAGAGTCATTTTCACAATGTTGATTCTTCCAATCCAAGAACATGGTATATCTCTCCATCTGTTGATATCATCTTTAATTTCTTTCATCAGTGTCTTATAGTTTTCTGCATACAGGTCTTTTGTCTCCTTAGGTAGGTTTATTCCTAGGTATTTTATTCTTTTTGTTTCAGTGGTAAATGGGAGTATTTCCTTAATTTCTCTTTCAGATTTTTCATCATTAATATATAGGGATGCAAGAGGTTTCTGTGCATTAATTTTGTACAATATTTCCCCTTTTAACTGTCCAAAAGTTTTCATTTTCCCTGAAGTTGGCAAACCCCAAACAAAGTAAAATGCTTCAGATGGCTCAAAGCCATAGCTGAACAATAGCTGCTTCATCATTTTAATAAATCTTTTGAATTAAAGCATTTGCATTGGCTGAGAATGATGTTTTCTTTACATTATAAAGAATAAAATATTTTTTCTAGCTTATGAGTTGGGAACAGTAATTTTTGTAGACCTTGTTCCAAAACAGGAGCAAAACAAATACAGAAGAAGAAGAAGAAAAGACCTGTGTTCACTATTGGAACTGTGTGATAAAGATGAGCAAGTAGTGAAAAATACTTGGATTAAATCTTTGAAAGTAAAACAAAGGAGAAAATATGTTTTCTCATCCATTTAGTTTGAGGAGAATCAGTGACTAACTACATGGAGAATAAAGGAAAAAGTCCTCCTGAATATGCTACTTTAGGAGCAAAATTCACTGGGAAAAATATCCAGAAAGCAGCACTTTGGTAAAAGACAGTATCAGAACCATGGCAAACCAGAAGACTACCTTACTGTGGTTTTCTTGGGTGCCTGTTTTCCAATGCCTTTGACAGAGAACAGGAAAGAGGTGAGGTAAGTATTTATTGATATTATGAGCATCATCAAAAACTATTTGGAAGTTGAAAATTGGAAAAGTTTAATTCAATACTATGGTCTTTGGTAACCCTCATATAATTTTATATTTAGAAGGTTGTAGAAATTATTAAATACTACCATGTCATTAAAAATTAATGATATAGTAACCAGTGCCCAAAATTGACTTATGGTTAGGGTGATCCTTCAGAGATGTAAGAGGAATTGAGTCTGTCATATGTGACTGACTTTTGCTCTTTTCCTTTTGTGGTAAAACCTAAGTGTAGATGCATGAAAGGCTCTCGGCCAGGGCTTATTTGGTTGCAGGCAAGATGCAGAGTAACTTAAGAAAGAGGAGATTTGTTGTGGGCTACAACAGCCAATCTCGGGAAACACAAAGCCAATGATTGGAGCAAGATGGGGCTCATGGAAACTGGCGTCAACTGGAAACCACTGGGAACCGTCTTTTCTCTCAGAGGAATTCTCTACCTCTCACAGTCTTCTGCCTTTTCAGCCCCGTATGCTCTCTTCTCTCTTTAGTCACCTGTCCTTCTTCGTCATAAACTTAGGCTTCAGGCCTAAGTGAACAGGCCCAAGTGAACCTGGTCTCCCACACCTATGTTACCAGTTTCTCATCTAATCAACTCCTGAAGGATTGATTGTCATGTTTTGAACCACACCACCTAGAATGTTTCTGATGAGTAGGTGCCCCTGAATCAGCTCTCTACACCTGGTCCTGGTCCCATCAGCTGTGGCTGGAATAGGATAGAGTCATGTGATACAAAGGGGGTTCACGTTATGCAGAAGAGGCTGGGGCCTGGCAAGCCCTGGAAACATGCTTTGTATTCTGCCTTAATTACAAAATGGGGTTATCTAAGGCTTTTCCTGCTAAAAGTTGCAGTACATGTGCAGCACATGATTTCTGCAGAATCCTACTGAATAAAGTCAGAAGTCGGAATTCTTCCTGAGTTACCCTGTAGTTGCAGGCGAATACAAGATCATTTGATATTATATAGATGTTTCTCTAAATCATTCACTTGAATCATAATATGATGACTGCTGACTGTTAATGGAGGACCTAAGATTAAGTTGAGAAAGAAATAGCAAATCATTATCTCTGAATCTCAGAATTTTTCTCTTTTGGGGGGACACAGAGATAAAAAATTGAAATATTACCAGTTATATTATGCCATTATATCCCAAATATGTTACATTGATATAATAAAAAACATAATACAAATCTTATTATACAAGTTGTCCATGGAAAGACACATAACATAAAGATCTGCTGGTTTTGTTTTTAATATGGATAAATGTTTAATACAGATAAATCTTCAAGAAAACAACCATGATAGATGAATCCAGGTGGAAAAAAAAAAAACACAGGCATTTTTATCAGACATTGGAGCCTCCTCATAAATTGTATAGATTAGCCCTTTTGGCGAGAGAAGTACATGAGCAAATGAAAAGAGCTTTGAGATCAGAATCAGTAAACATTAGTCTAATGTAAGTTCCCTGAGCAGGGCTCCTGTAGCCTCTGCACTCAGAACAGTGCCTGGAGCAGAATGGAACTCAATAAAGATTTGGAGAATGAATAAATATTCTTATGATTTTTCCCTCCACCAGCTATATGACAGTAAGCAGGATAATTTGTCCTTCTGGATCTCAGTTTCTTCATTAATAAAATGAGATGGTTTTAGAGTCATTTTCAGTATTGAGAGTCTATGATTATATGACATATATTCAAAAATTCAAAACATTTGTTAAATCTTTTCTTAAAAGTACATTATATTTTATTTGTTTCCTGCTGAAACTGCTCTTATTTTTGGTACTTTTTTTTTTAATTGAAGTATAGTTGATTTACAGTGTTGTGTTGATTTCTATTGTACAGCAAAGTGACTCAGTTATACATATGTGTACATTCTTTTTAAAATTCTTTTCCATTATGGTTTATCCCAGGACACTGAATATAGTTTCCTGTGCTATACAGTAGGACCTTGTTGTCCATCCAGTCTATATGTAACAGTTTGCATCTACTAACCCCAAACTCCCAGTCTACCACCCCCAACTTCCCTCTTCCTTGGCAACCAGAAGTCTGTTCCCTATGTCTTTGAGTCTGTTTGTGCTTCATAGATAGGTTCATTTGTGTCATATTTTGGATACCACATGTAAGTGATATGCTGTAGTATTTGTCTTTCTCTTTCTGACTTACTTCACTTAGTATGATAATCTCTAGTTTCATCCATGTTGCTGCAAATGGCATTATTTCATTCTTTTTTATGACTGAGTAGTATTTCATTGTATATATGTACCACATCTTCTTTATCCATTCACCTGTTGATGAACATTTAGGTTGTTCCCATGTGTTGGCTATTGTGAATAGTGCTGCTATGAACATAGGGGTGCATGTATATTTTTGAATTATAGTTTTGTCCAGTTATATGCCCAGGAGTGAGGTTGCTAGATCATATGGTAACTCCGTTTTTAGTTTTCTGAGGAACCTCCATACTGTTTTCCATTTTAAAGCAAGTAGACTCAGCCCCAGGATAAAGCAAAATTTATCTTTTTCTCATTAATATGGTTTACAGTTTATATAGATAAGTTATCTTGGAAAAGTATATTACTAATAAAAATTTAACAATGTAGGTCAGATGTGGGGAAGCTCTACCCGTATGCCTCTAAAACTATATTTCAGCTGTTTTAGACTTCAATGAACTCACCTTTTATAGAATGTTTTAAATGTTTTTCAGTCTTGTTTTCAAGCATCTACTGTAAGCAGCTCTTGAAAGAAAGCAAAACACATTGGTGATATTTATTTATTCGTTTGTTTATTTATATTTTATGTTCATGGAGAGCAAACTTTTAAATCCCTTTGGGTTTCATCTCCTGAAGTTAGATGTACCTAAACATTTTTGTTTGCAGAACATCATCTCACTTCAGAATTGTCCAACTTGTCCAAAGTTTTATGGTCTTGTCCATCTCTCTCCAAATATATGCCGTAGGCACACTAGAAAAAGCACATTCCTCCCAGCTGGCGATCACGCACATGGGATCAACAGTCACAGAACATTTTGCTGCCCTAGGCAAACTCTGCCTCTGAGAGGACAAGCTGCCTCTGCATAAAAATAAGTAAGGTAGAGTGGGTGCCTATTAGGCAGGTAGAGATTTCTTTTTTTAATGAAAAGAAAAAGTTACAACATTTCTGATTTAACCCTGTTAAAAAAACTTGACACATCTCAGGATCCAGCTTAAGAAAATCTACATGGTATTATTTGAACGTCTGCTATCTAATGTGGGAGGGGAGCAGGTGCTCTGTCTGGTAGCATCCTTGATGACATGATAGTTCTTTTGATGTGTCCAGTTGTGCAGAGATCTGATATGTCTGAACCATGTTAACTATATGTCACTATATTGTCATGGAAATCTTCTTATGACATTGATAGAGGATAAATAGTTTAATGAGGGCCATGCTATTTAAGGGCGTATAAATTATTTCTTTCATATAAGTTAAATACTTGGGTAAAAATGGCAATGCTACCATAGTGGTTAAAAAGATTTAATGCCTTGGAAGAAATCATGCACGTTAAGCCTATCCGTGGGCTGGATTCCCGCCATCACCTCTCTGCAGGCTCTTGATACTCATCTATATGGATGCAGATACTACAGACGAAGAGATTGAATCACTGAGTTCTGGGAATTGATGGCTGAGGCTCCTTATAAATATTGTATTACCATTATCCTCATTCCCTTTTATCTTGTTTATTTCACACCACTTACTATACATTTGCACTGTAACAGTGATCAAGGTGAGCCTCTGGCATGTGTTTATTAGTCCCACGCTTGCCCTTACTCCAGTCAAATCAGAGGATCATTAGGGCCCAAAAGAAACTTGAGAACTTAACTAGTTCTCAACATTTACCTACTATAAGTATTTTAAGTGAGATTGTCTAGGTTAGCTAGTTCTGCCTCCCTATTTTTGGAAATCATAGAAATTTTCTTTTAAATAGCCAAATACCCCCAATGCAGTTTTTAAGATGAGGTTTTGTTTTTTTTCAGTTTAGTACGAAAAATGTAACAATACAGAAAAGAGTAGACAATAAAGTAAAATTTTCAATAAACCTCCAGTGTTTAACATATTTTCTGGTATTTTCTTCTAAACATGTTTCTGTAGCTATGCACATATACAAACATTCACGTACATATAGAATATGCTTTTTATTTACATATGTGACCTCTATTGTATATCCAGTTCTACATAGTTTCTCCCACTTGTTATATAGTGAACATTTTCCTATGTCACTTAACATATTTTGTAATATTTCATAATATGAACATTTTCCTATGTTACTGAATGTATTTTGTAATATTTCACACTATCAACACACCCATTCCTCTGCTATTGAGCATTTAGGATGTTTCTATATGTTTGTGATTACATATAATGTCATGAACATCTTCACTAATACAACAGTTTTAATCATTTCTTCTTATTCTTTGTTGCTCTTTTTTGAGTCCATTCTGGATTCTCACACTCAGAACTCATATAACTCCCTAAATGTTCACCCTATTCAAATAAGTGCCAGCCTAGTTAGTAGTAATGGTCTTTCCTCTACAGAGAGCTGTACTTGTAGAAAATTGCAAAGGTGATTAGGCTACAATTTTTCCTCAGTTAAGCATAATCTCACCAGAAATAACAGTAGTTAATACCTTTAGGTGGTCTTAAGTAAAAACTGAGCACTAAATATTAAAAATGAATGCTACTAAAGAATTTTACATGTATTTTAGATACTAAATATAAGAACTCTTGAATTAATACATAAGATGTGCTAAAACTTAATATTCAGCATGATAGAAAATTCTGAAATAATGGTGTAGTTCAAAGTAAAATTATTGCTCTCAGATACTTTCATTCTCCCCTAAAGGAAAGTAAAAATGTCTTCTGAAGAAAAAAAAAAAATCAAAGAGAAACAAAAGGACTGTTGCTTTTTTGAAACACATTTACTTTTACTTAAAAATGATTTATAAAAGAAGAAATATTTTTACATTCTCTGGACATCATTAGATTAAAAACTTTAGTTCAACCCTGCTGTCTGAATTCACTTGTCTTTATAGGGAGGGAGCTTGGAGGGAGCACTGGATTGGAAGATTTATGACCTTGGGCAATTTACTTATTCTCTCTTAGTATCTTCATCTGTGCAACGGTTGTTATAAGAATTGAATGTAAAACACCTAAAAGAGTGCCTGACACATAACTGGCTTTAGGTAAATGCTAGTTCCTTTTGTTCCCACTCTTAAATGGTAATGACTGATTATTTCAGGAGATGGATTTTTAAAACAGTTTCTCTCCTTGAAAGAGGTTCATCGACTAAAGCTGAGCTAGTAAGTGAATTATTACCATTTTTCCATAAAATTATAAACTTACAGACAATTTGAGATGATTAATAATACACCAAACAGAAATGAAAAGTTAAAACTCCAAAGTTAAGCAATTGTGATGTCTCCAAGGGTTACCCTAATTTCTTTATGTGTAGTGAGTTGGTCAAAAATAATTAAAACAATGACTTAAATTTGTACAGCAATTTATTGTTTCAAATATTGTCATATTCAGTTGGTTTGATCCTCACACAGCCAATTTCACAGAAGCTCATGGAAAGTGAGTGATTGGCCCAAGGCCAAACTAAATTAATTAATACTAAAGATAGAATAAAAGATAACATGTTATTTCTATCTCTCAGTCCTATTAACCATCAAGTAAGGAGAGAAGAGGAAAATCAAAACTTAAAATGATAGATTATCTAAAAGTTAATGGAAGGAAAAACGTCTTATCAAAAACTGTGCTCTTAAATGGTTTTTCATATTAAAAAACAAAAATTGAAAATAAATGAGGCCTGTATGCATCTTAAAAACTAGAAAAAGTATATCAAAATTAATCAGAAGAAGTTAGGAAGCAGATGTTAATAAAGACAAAAGCAAGTATTAGTGGACTAGAAAACACAGAGAGTAAAGCAAGTATGAAAAAAACCAACAGCTACTTAAAATCTACTTCAATATACAAATGCAGGACCACCCTGATTAAAGAAACCTTAAAGAAAGAACAAATATAAAACATCTGAGTTGTAACTAACTTTCCAAAAATAGCTACTCCTACTGCTATTGCAACTTCTTAGAGAAAGAGAGTGAGTGGTGGTCAGTCTCCAATACCTTTTATGAAGTTAACGTAGACTTAACATCAAGGACCTGGTATCAATGCTGTGTTAGTTTCCTAGGGCTGTCGGAACAAAGTACTACAAACTGGGTGGCTTTAATGACAAAAATTTATCATCTCACAGTCCTGGAGGCTAGAACTCTGAATCCAAGGTGTCAGAAACGTTGGTTCCTTCTGAGAGCTCTGAGGAAAGGATCTGATTCAGGTCTCTCTCCTTGACTGGTGGACGGCCATCTTTTCCCTGTGTCTCTACACATTGTCTCCCTCTGTACCTATCCACATCCAAATTCTATCTTTATAAAGACACCAGTCATAATGGATGAGGGCCCATCCTAATGACCTCATTTTAACTTGATTACCTCTGTAAAGACCCTGTCTCCAAATAAGATCACATTCCAAAATACTGGGCATTAGTATCTTCAATATATGAATGGGGAGGGGGAGGAGACACAATTCAAACCATCACAAATGCCCTTTTTCTTGGATTAATCAGTCATTTGCTTTTATAAGTTTTTTCCTAATAAAACTTTGAAAGAGGCCACACCATTTTATGAAAGCTTTTAAACATTACATAATTTTAGAGCTAAGAGGGACCATAGAAATCTACTCTAACAGTACCTTTATTCTGTTACTCAGGAAACAGACTCAGTGATGTTGGGCAACTTTCCAGCTGGTCAATTACATCCTGGTTATCTTACCATTTCTTTCAAATCCTTCACACCACTGGAGGGTTATATGGGTACTCCACTATATAACCCCTGGGTCAGGGGTTGGAGTCTCTGATGTGGAGATATAGTGCTTCCGTGTCCTTCCTAGTATCATGCCCTCCTATCAAGCATTACTTGCTTTGGGTCTGGTCTGATGAGCATGCACCTTTGCCTCTGGCTTTTTCTCTTCTGCTTTCACAAAGGGCCACTGGAATATGTATGCATTTTGGTGTTTTGGTTTTTAAAACTTCCTATGGGGATAAACTGTCACAGAGGTGTCCATGTATAGCTTTACTCATTTAGGCAATATCAAAGGTTTATTGTAATTGATTTGGAATCAAAGGTAGATTTTTTTCAGAAATATATTATTACCACTAACATTTGGGAGTCCTCCAGTGGTGTCATTCTTATTAAATTGCTATTTACTTGGAGGTGAAATGGTCAGTTGTTCTCAAACCAAAGCAGTTTGAGTCAATAGATCTCTGGTAGTCCCAAATATATGTATTTTTAGCAGGCATCCTGGTGATTCTTTAGGCTTTTCCATACCATACTTGGAACAACAACAACAAAAACCTGCTTTAAATCAACTCGTAGATCATTAATTTTTAAATAGCGGCTACCAGGAGTGATTGTTTTATTTCCCAATAATATCATGTTTTATCAAACCTAAGATTTTCTTAATTTTGAGTTGCATCATTACTTCATCACTAAGACAGAAAAAAAATACTGTCAATAAACTGTGACTCAGAGCCTTAAAGAGAGTCCCTCTGGACCTGTGAATTATTCACACCAACTCATCACTTTGAAATTCCTATTCAGAGGGATTTGGCAATTTCTTCTACCTTCAGTTGCATTACTGGGCCTGTGATAAGCAAAACTTTTACATGTACCATAGTTACTTACACTTATGGTTGCTTTTCCTATATCCTCTAATGGAATAGAATGCTGCTTTCTAAGAAAGTCTGAAATTGCTGTCATTTCTCCAGTAATTAACATCTGCTTCACTAATAACAAATACATATGTCACACTTGTTTGTATTTCATCTTTGTATGCAATGAGTTATTTTTAAAATCAAATCATAGTGGTTTTTTTTAAAGCGTAGATTCAAGAAAAAACATTTTTAAATAGCAAACTCAATATATGATATCATTCAAAAATGATATCACTCAACTGAAGAGACAATATGAACAGCTATGACCAAGTCCATGCAGACACTGACACTGACCATTACAATTGTGAGTGCTGCCTTTGCATAGTTATTATAAGGTGTGATTAATTATAGACACATCCTGATTCAGAGCTGTGAAAATGTGGGGGGAAAGACCTTAGAATCTATGTAATATGGTAATAAACAATTTACAGTAGAAATGTTCTCATGCTAGATGCTGGGATAACATAATGAACTAGAGCAACGGTTTTCAAAGTGTGGTCCCAGGACGAGAAGCATCAACATGACCTGGGAATTTGTTCTAAGGGAAATTCTCAGGCCCCACCCTAGACAGACTGAATCAGAAACTCTAGGGGTTGGACCCAGCAGTCTGTTTTTTTGTTTTTTTGTTTCTTTCAGGAAAAGTTTATTGAGCTTCTTGAAACTGTGGGTTTATAGTTTTCATCAACTTTGAGAGCATTTTGGCTATTATTTCTTTAAATTTTTTCTACCCTCATCCCCTCCTTCTGGATCTCAGATGTTAGATCATTTGATATTGTCCCATAGGTCACTGTTTATTTTCTTCTAGTCTTTTTTTCCCATGTGTGTACTTTGTTGTGGATAGTTTCAATTGCTGTTTCAAATTCCCTGATCTTTTCTTCTGTAGGCTCTAATCTGCTTTTAATCTCATCCAGTGTTTGCTTTTCATTGCAGATACTGTAAGACTCACCTCACTAATTTCCCATTTTTTCTGGGGGCAGTCCATGCTGCCTGTTTCCAATAACTGAAAAACCATTGCTTAACATTTTGTCTCATTCATTTTGTCTGCTTTTCTTGTTGTTTTAGGTGGGAGAGTAACTCTGGTCCTTGTTTCTCCATTATGGCCAGAAACAGAATTCAAACACATTTTAAAACCAGCACAATTTTAAATGGGATTTTTTTTTTTTTTACTTTCGCTTTCTGATAGTTCATTGTTATGTTTTAACAAGCCCTCCGGGGGATTCTGATGTCGCTCGGGTGTGACAACCATTCGGTTAAAGTGAATGGAGAGTCAAAGGGCAGGGAGAGAGGCCTCCTTCCACATTTATAGAGAAGCGTTTATTAATATAAACATACACACACACATCCCCCTGTACTTATTGAAACTTGGTTTACCCAATATGAAAATTCATACATGTAATCCTTCAGATCACTACATCCAAATATGTATATTTAATATACAAAAGGCCTACATTTTACAATGGCCAAAAACCCCCAAACCTTGGTATGTTTTATCATGATCATCCTTGGCCACCTGTCTCCCTTTGTTCTCTTCCTTCCTAGATTTATTTCCCTTTTACACATTTCTCAGACTTTCTCTCACTTTTCTTATTTTTAACTTCTAACCTACTTTAATGAAAATAAAAGTAGCTAATCATGTAAAAGTTGAATCCCCAAATTATCTTTAGTAGGGAAATACAGAAACATGAATGAATACCTGTAAAACTTCACTGCTCAAGTATCTGGACCCCAGGAAGGTATATATAGTTTAATTGGTGTCCACTGTCATTATAATATGTAAAAGGTAATATCCACTGCAGGATGATTTAAAAACAGTTGCTAAAATATGTGATATTTGGATATGACATTTTATTTTCTACTTTAGAAAACACAGTCTCAGAAATCACATTCAACTTATTGGCTTTAGTGCTGGCTGGCATGTTGTGTGTTCTTCCTTTGAGCTCAGATAGATTTTTCTCTTTTTAAATTGTTAATTAATATCCAGTAGAAAAATAGAAATGAGATATTCCTTTGTTAAATGTTCACTGCAATATCCTTATTGCTTTAAAACTGTAAGGTTTGTTCTCTAAGGAGAAACCTATTTCAGAAATAATTATCTCTGAATTGGAGTCAAACAAACAATCATTTGTGAAACCGAAATCTCATTGGAGGCTCAAGCTCATAACACCAAATAATAAACATATTTGCGTTCTCTGATCCTTAATGATGAGTGATATAATTTTAACGTACAGTCTTCCCTAAAAACACATATATTATACAGAGTTTATTTTGCAGAAGAATTTTTTTTTAGTTTAGAGTTAAATGTATTTTAAATTCTTAGAGGAAAAAGAAACATTGGGGAAAAAAGCAGGTAGTTAGATTTTTAAAATATGATTTTGTAAGCTTATTTGCATGCGTTTTACTTTTTTTATTTGTGAATTTAGTAGAAAATGTTACTTGGAATTTTAAAGAAACAGCATGATAAATTCAGAATTTACATCTCCAACTCCAGTGAAGTAACCTACTTTTCCATAATTTTTTTTGGCTCTCTGGGCTGAGAAGGCAGCATCAACTGACAGTCACTGTATTGTTTGTTAGTTTCAACCAAGGCCCACAGTGAGTGAGTGGAGTCAGTCCAGTACTCCAGCAGACTTAGGATAGAAGGAAGAGTCTATAAAGGCTCACACTCTCTCTGTAATAAAACGTGCGGCAGGTTAACATACTTCTCACCTCTTGATACCTTTGTTATACAGAGATTACAGACTGGCTGAATTGACTATTGCTAACAAACATGCTTCTAGGTAAGTAACATAACTTACAAATGGTGGATTTGTTCTAAAGTGATAGGAAATACATATGGAGGTATACTTGGTTTTAGCTGTAATTTTCCAGATTTGTATAGATTTCATATAGTGCTGGGCAATGCCATGATTAGTATTATTTGTCCTCCTAGGATTTGGGGTGATGAGGTTTGGCAATTTAGAATAATGTTGAAAATGTGTCTCTAAGTTAAGGAAGCTGTCATGACTAGCATACCTGCATGTTTTTCCTTCCATTAAGATGAGCGCAACATTTTGGGGTTTAATCAGTAGTTGTTATAGACAACAGAGTCTTCGTGAACCAAGTGCTAACATGACTTCTGTTTTAAAAATATGTTGGACTTCCATATGTTGTTAAAATGCTATGATCAGTCTTCTAGAAAGGGCTGGTTCTACATGATTATTTTATTAATATTTAAAATATAAGGAAATGCCTAGGTTGTCAGCTATAAAATTAGTTTTAAGTAGTAGAACATTGAAAAGGTAAAGTGTTTGTATGCTGCATCTCTTTAGTAATGTTCACTATTATATCTTATACGATATAAGATATTTTTAAATGTAGCATTTGCATGCATTAGTCTTGAGAGAAATCTGGAAAAACCTTTCAAAGATCTGATATAGGAAGTTTTCTCAGAGGAGCATAATTAAATAAGAATTTCATTGGAGGCTACATAAACATTTAAAAAATGTTTCATTGATAAAATGCTTTATTGTCAAGTTAATATTGTGAAACACTGGCTGAACTTTATGGCTTGGGTTATTTACTTGGAAAACAAACATCTTCCTCATAAAATACGTCAGTAAGTATACAATGAGTAGAGGAATTTTCCAGTGAATAAAGGCTAAGCAAACATCTGAAATCTCCAGGAAATTAAGTGAAGACGTCTTTTATTGCAGTGGTTATACTTTGACCGGTTGCACACATTACTTCACATGTGAGAACAATTTCAGCCTTTATTTTGGAGCTACTCACAATGTCACTATATAGGGATATTTGATAATCCATTTGGGACATAGTAAGCATAATCATGTTAGTAGTTTAAAAGATAAATTATATTTCTCCTTTGTTGTCAGTGTGTTTAAATTATTTAAATATTAGGTCAGTTTGCACAGAGAAAGCTTATAATTGATGATGTATTTTTTAGGTCAACTTTTGTTGTAATTTCAAGCCTATTCATTATTCTACTTGGCAACAGTGTACTTTTATGAAAAAAAATACTGGTGTAGGAATTAGGAGACCCAAGTCTGGGTTCTGGCTCCTCATCGTTGCTCCTAATCATTGGGTATCCTCCTCCATAAATTGATTTCTTAGAGCTTTACTTTTTTTTTTTGTTTTTGCGATTCCACTTCTGCCTTCTTAATTTTCATTATCCTGTCATGTTGGAGGCGCTATATACAAGTATAAAATACACTGGAGATTTTAAACAAGGGCCATCCTTTCACATGGGAGCTCCCTTCAGACCATAAGGTCCAATGCCATTAATAGGGAATGGGTGAAGTAGGCAATTTAGAACAATAGTCCCAACCTCTGGAAAGTGCACCTATGCTTCTGTGAAGTAGCCGCCATTTTGTTTACCATTTACCAAGGTCCTGATACACAAGTATATGTTTTACAACCCTCAAAGTCAGAAAATTCTGACCAATACTGCCTTGAAGACATTTACGTAAAAAAAAAAAAAAAGTGGTCCTTCATTTGAAATCATCTACACAGTAGCTTCTCACATGCAAAATCTCAAAATATGTTATATACCATATTCATTACCTCTCCACTTGTCCAAGAGTCCTCCATTTGATTGGAAATAAAGTTTGCAGATGTGAGTCTTTCTGTCATTTCACTGAGATAATTTCACTGTGGCTAAAGTGGCAAAGCATGAGCTTCAGATGACAGGAGTTTGAATTCCTCTTCCTTTACTTGGTAAGTGGTTTCAGGAAAAACATCCATTCTTTCTGAACTCATTTCCTCTGTAAATGACAATATAATTTTTTATCTCACAGGATGTCTGTAAGAATTAAATAGGTAATATTTATAAAGTGTCAAGTATAGTACTTTAAGTTGGTGACCAATAAATGGTAGACAATTATTATTGTTGTCTTATTAAGTTATCATCTATTGATTTCTATTTAGATTCACCATACTTTCTAGGATTGCTGAAACTGTATAGGTTTTATGAAGCTACTTACTCCAGTGTTCCAGCAAGATGAGTGAATTATTTTCCTGTGTGAATTTAGACTCAACCAGAACCAACTCTAAATTATAGTTGTGAGCTATAATTACTTCAATGGTTAAGACTATTTTGGCCTCTGGGAGTGAAAAGTTATATTTGACAGTGCATGTGAAAGAAGTACTTGTGAATTCATTTCTGTCTTCTATTCATACCTGTGTTAAAATGAGCCATGGTGTCGAGCAGTTTCTTTGGAACATTACATAAACTTTCTTGTTCCTGGCCACATAGCAATTGGGAATATGCAAACAGGCCTGAAAGGAACCAAACAGAGAATTCTTCTCAGGCAGGAAACCTAATATTTACACATTAATCAATAAGGTGATGGTCACTAAGGTGGCTTATGACTAAGATTTCTTGTTCATCTCGAATGGAAGTTAGCATCTCTTCTTAAAGGACCTCATGTTAGCGTGTTCAGCAGGACTAGACTGAAGCTCAGTTGTGACACAGGCTTTCTGGCGCCAGAGGCTCTCTGTCTTCCCTTCCCCCGCTCCGGTAGGGTGGGCCCTCACATTTTCCTTTCCCCTATCAAACTGGCTTTCTGCTCTTCTTTTCACACGAAGATACAAATGGCTCAACATATTCTATGAATTTGCATTTTAACTCACTGTAAAAATTTAAAACCCTAACCCCATGCAATGTTAAATAATAGCTAGTGGGTTGGAAGGTTTGGGATAAACAAAGAGGTACATCCTCTAGATTAAGCATTCTCATTGCCCACCAAGGGGCAAAAATTCATTCTAGCAGCAAAAAAAATCGTACTCCTTTTATGCACAGATATACTTATAGTATATAAACAGACGTGGTATATCTGTGGTATTAAAATTTCATGGGGCATCCCATTAAAGACACAATTGTAAAGAAGACCCATTAAGCAGGGCAATAATGAAAAAAAAAGTTGAGAAGCACTGCTCTAGATGAGGATCTCAAAAGACTCTCTAAGCCTATAGAGTGTGAATTTTACTGAATTGTTTCTTTTCTTTTCACATCTTTTTTGGAGTATAATTTCTTTACAGTGTTGTGTTAGTTTCTGCTGTACAACAAAGTGAATCAGCTATATGTATACATATATCCCCATAACCCCTCCCTGTTGAGCCTCCCTCCCACCCTCCCTATCCCACCCCTCTAGGTGGTCACAAAGCACCGAGCTGATCTCCCTGTGCTATGCAGCTGCTTCCCACTAGCTATCTATTTTACATTTGGTAGTGTATATATGTCAATGCTACTCTCTCACTTCGTCCCAGCTTCTCCTTCCCCCACCCCACGTCCTCAAGTCCGTTTTCTACATCTGTGTCTTTATTCCTGCCCTGCCACTAGGTTCATCAGTACCGTTTTTTTAGATTCCATATATATGTGTTAGCATACGGTATTTGTTTTTCTCTTTCTGACTTACTTCACTCTGTATGACAGACTCTAGGTCCATCCACCTCACCACAAATAACTCAATTTCATTTCTTTTTATGGCTGAGTAACACTCCATTGTATATGTGTGCCATGTCTTCTTTATCCATTCATCTGTCGATGGACATTTAGGTTGCTTCCGTGTCCTGGCTATTGTAAATAGAGCTGCAATGAACATTGTGGTACATGACTCTTTTTGAATTATGGTTTTCTCAGGGTATATACCCAGTAGTGGGATTGCTGGGTCATATGGTAGTTCTATTTTTAGTTTTTTAAGGACCATCCGTACTGTTCTCCATAGTGGCTGTATCAATTTACATTCCCACCAACAGGGCAGGAGGGTTCCCTTTTCCCCACACCTTCTCCAGCATTTATTGTTTGTAGATTTTTTGATGATGGCCATTCTGACCTGTGTGAGGTGATAACCTCATTGTGGTTTTGATTTGCATTTCTCTAATGATTAGTGATGTTGAGCTTAATTTATTTTAGTATGAAGTAGCTTACGTCTGGCATAGTACTTATATTTGAAACTAGTATTTATGTTCTAATAAGACACATATGGTCATATGTTGTACCTTTTACTCTTTTTAGTTACAAAAGAAAATGAGGAAAAGACTTAAGAACAAAATGTGCTTGGATTTGAATTCCAGCTCCATCTCTTCTTTGTTCTGTGACCCTTGGCAAATCGCTTCACCTCTTTAAGCCTCGGTTTCTTTGTCTTTAGCTAACTTGGGGATCATAATGTCCACCTTGTGGAATTCCAGTATCATAAGGATTAATCAGATTAATGTACATAAAACCTTCTGCACATTGCCTAGTATATGATAAATGCATGCCAATTAGTAGCTATAATTTTATGTGTTGTGCCTTTTTATGTCAATCACTGTCTTTTAAAATTATTATAGAAAACGAGATTTAAATTTGGGAGATAGGAGTATTACTGTCCATAAAATACAGCAGTCTCTCTGGGACAAATGTTAATACTATCCATAAAAAGAAAGATAAACTTCTGGTTTTCCTTTAAACCAGTGACCACACCTATTGACATAAATCAAAAACAGAATAAAATCTAAATTAAACTTTTTTCTGTTTGACTAAGAGGCAGTCCTTTGCTAAATTAAACATTAACATCTCTAGATACTAATATAGTCTGCTAAATGTAGAATGATTCACTGTTCTGGCAGTTATGTTGAAATATGTTTTCTTTAAACACTACGTTGGACTTAGCTGTAAAGTCATTGTTTTATTTCCACTAGTTGCAGTAGAATTCAGTATCATTTGGAATTCATGTCTGTTTGTGATATCATTTTTACCTAGAATATTATCATAACCTTTTTCTGTATGGTATTTGCTTTTAGGTATTCATTAACATGTATGGAATTATAGGATAGAAAATTTAGTTGAAAGGAAATAGAATCAGCAAGTGAGAATCAAACTTGAGAATTCATGTGGAGTTGGGTGAATCTCAGTATTGATACAACTCGGTGGAAGATTTTTGTTTCCTTTAAAGGAGGATCTACAATCCATTCTCTCTCCTTTCTCTCTCTCCTCTCCCTCTTCTCTCTCTCTCTCTCTGAAATGATTGTTCTGCTTTTGTGATCTGTTAAAACTCTAACCTGCTGACCTTATTGCCAGGTTATCTTGCTTTCTTTTACTTTGCAAGATTAATACTTTCTGAAGGGAAAGTTCACCTCTACAGATGAACATCCGATGGAGAAGGAGGAGGGCTATCATTGTATGGATTGTGATGTGGTAAAATAGGCTATATGTGCAATTCGGAAATGCATCATACAGCCCTCCTTGCCTTTTCAGGTTAACTTCTTTTAAGGTAATTTATCTTGTCAATAATGTTTCCACTTTTCTGTGATAAAAGTCCTCTAATACAGAGCAATCATGTAGCAGTGTTCTCCATTCCAAGGTCTTGCTTTGTAATTCTTGGCTATGACAACAGAAAAGCAGGAGTTTGAGGAGCAGAGAATGCTATAGGTAGGCATCATGTTTATCTGGCAGAAATAGTCCACTAGCAGTGGAATTCAGAAAGCACTGAGGATACAATTACCTAAGACTCTTCCTAGCTTTCCAGAGAGCTAGAGAACAGGATTCCACAAGGTAGACAAGTATCACATTTCAAAAGCATATGAGAAATCAAAGAGCCTCATTTAAAATATATTGGCTCAGATTATGTTTCTATATGCTTTAAAAATCATACTCCCAAGAGAATTTTGGAAGAAGTTTTGACTTTAAAAAGCCATTAGGCTTCAAAGTTGGATTAAGAATACATATGTAACAGCCTGGAAGTTCTGGTGCATAATAGGTATTCTAATCCATATATAATAGAATTGTCTTAAGGGTGCTTACTGCCACTCCAGTGGAAGAATCTGAGAGTTTTCAAGATAGGAGGAGGCAAATGTTTCAGCAGAAATGGTGAGATTTGTAATACAGCCCCTTTGAGGACTGAGTAGTGAAATTCCCCAAATCTGGAATTCTAACAGTGTCATCCCCAAGAGGTCAGAATAATCTTCACATACTTGGAACCACAGCATCATGAGGCATTAATATGGTTTTTTCATCATCTCTGTTTTAGGTAAGAGAGCCAAAGTGGCTTAACCAAGGTGTTTCATCCAGGAAAGTTGGAATTAGAACCCAATCCAACTCTTTTTCCCATTCATTTACTATGCTTCCCTACGCTTACTATCCATTTACTATGTTCTGGGTAGGGTGGGTAAGAGCCCTGCCCCAAGGCTTCAATCCACTCGTGGTGGGAGGTCATGAAATGCCCCCCACTCCATCCCTTAAGTCACCAAATCCAAGGTGGTTCTCTGTAGTCTGCTTGAAATTTAGCTGAACCAGATCCATGACATTTCTCTGTTAAAACTGTCTTTGCCTCCTCTCACTCATGTTCATTTGTCTGTTTCTTTCTATGGAAATATTTCAAAATAACTCGGAGAAGCATCGCCAATTATCTTCCATCCCTTCAGAAAGATTAAAGTGGCCTCGACCGATGTGGGGAAGTCACAGGCCAGTCTGGATTTGTTCACTAGCAGGACTGTTGTTGAAACGAGAGAACGTGTGCCACTGCTGGTAGCATGTTGTCTTTTGAGCCTTTTAGGGAACTTTTGTGTGGGAGGAGGAGATAGTGACTATTTGGTTTGATAATTGACTTGTGCCTAATGTATTTGATCTAAGTCTCACACAAAGGAAGAAGAAGGACCTGACTCTATTCCATAGTGTATCAGTAAAGAAGTTCTGATTGAACACTGAAAGCATAATCAACTGGGATTTTCAAAGAGAATTTAACAAAGGACCTGTTTGCAGAGGGGTGGTAAGGTTCAGGGGAGTCCACAGTAGATGTTAAGGTTCCCTTTGACCAACTGTTAAGTGTCTCCATTCCTGAAGGAGAAGGGGAGGTGATGGAGGTGTCTAAGTTTGGTGGGCTAAATCGGAGACTGAAAGGGAGACTGTTCAGCGGGAGTGGTTAGCATAGAAAGATGCCACTGCCGGAAAGAAGACAAGGAAGGGGACTGAAAGAAATACTCAGATGTCTCTCATTTTCCCGCACAGAATGGGCAACAAGTAGAGAAAGGGTCTGGGAGCACAGAAGAACCGGCACACATGGTCTCCTGAACTCATTTCAAAACATCTTCCCCATCTAGTATTTAATTTGAACAATAATTGATGTGAATGTTCCTTTAGTGTGTCACATTCCTCTGTGCTTTCTTGAATGTTCTGGACATTGATTGGCTTTTAAATTTTTATTTTAACTTGGGATCCTTAATGCAAATGTTAATTGTTGTGCTGCGCACAGGGTCTAGTGAGGGACTGAGATCTGTTTGCCCCTAAAAGAAATGCTCCCAACTTGTCATGCTTTTGCATTTCTGATCATTCTGTTTTATAGCCTACCGGTATTCGATAGTGTCAGGTGGCATGCACCACAGCAGTCCATGTTCATAGCAGCTCTAGCTACTGCTTCTGAATTCAATTATTTTCATTCTTCTGTGCATTTAGAAAAGAGATAACCATTACTGTAATCATTCACCCAATACATTTTTATTGAGCATCTATTATGCTTAATAAAGGCCCTGAGGATATTGAGATAAGCAAAGCAGAAAAGATTCCTGCCCTTAAGGAGTTTATGCCTCAATTATTTTTCTAAACTAACTCTTGAGACCGTAGGGACTCTCTTAAGAATCTTTAATCTTCTGATGCTTTTGGGGGTGGGGGGTCGGAGACACACTTTCTGGTGCTTTGCTGAATTCTGAAGTGTTGAGTTTACCAAGTAAATGAGTGAGGTATTTATGGTACTCTATTTAGTGGCGTTATTCATTCATTCAAAAAATAATGTCTGAGCATTTACTATATGCTAGTATATTATGTAGCGATTGAGAAATTAAGAAAATATCTTAGTGTTCAGAGTACTGCTCATCTAGTTGGGAAGCAAATATGCAAATAACTACAAATGGTAGGGTGTCAAGGGCTATGGGACTAGCAAATGATTCCACTGTTTTGGATGAGGGTGTCTATGAGAGGTGCCGTAATAACCGTAATGCCTAGTTTCCTGGCTGCTCAGGCGAGCCGTTTAAAGCCTCACTGTTAGTAACGTGTGCTTTTATTTAATGGGAGTCCCTTAAGCACTCACTTGTAAAAGCAGCACTTCCCAGAATCCATGGGCACAAACTGTTCAACTCTTTGAAACACACATGAAACAGCTCCAAGCACAGTGTTAACACTGTTTTGGGATAAATCACATGACTCTGAATTAGGAGGCTCAGTAGAAAGTATGGTTTTAGAGATCATTGAACATATATTTATATGAATAGCTACCTGTACTCTGGAAAAATACTCATTGAAATAAAATGAAACCTCATAATTGTAAAAAGGTTGTCCTAATAATGGTTGGCTTTATTTTTATATTTTATCAGTTCTAACTATGGACTCTCCAGCTACATAGGTCACAGACCTTGTCATGTTTCCAAATCTACACCTTAAAATGCTTGGTCTCGGCCAAGGTTAGCTGATCCTCTAGCATGTTGAAAAGGAATCTCAGAATCCTATTTTTAATCTAACTGAGACTAAAACTTTTTTCTGGCAGTACCGTTTTGGCATGCCCAATGAGGCTCTTCTATGTTTCTAAACGATTGAAAGAAGCACTCCTATGAAATGTATTTTTCATTGCTTCTTGACTCTCTTTTCCCTGATTTTTTTAAAAGTATCCCTGATAAAGTGAAGGGAAACTAATATTAACCACTTTCCATGAGGAGGACAATCTTCTTTAGGTTCCCCACAATATTCACAGGCGTGGGTCACACCTCATCTCCTACTCTAACACCAGCCCATCCACGTGGTACCCTGCTTATGCTTTAGCATGCAGAGACCTTGGATGCCTCTACAGATCACCATTCACTTCCTCCTCTATCAACTTGTAGATTTAGAGATCCTATTTGGAGTTCTCATAAAAAATAGTCTCAGGGACTGTCTTACTGAAATTTTAGTTTTGTTTTTTGTATTTGTTTATTTGTGATGAAAGAGGTTGAGTGATTTATGTGCTGTATAATGTAGTGTGTCCATGAGTTTGGGAAGGAGTATAAACTTATTTTTGTACTATATGTTAGCTTCATTTTAAAATATTACGCTCGGTGTGCTTTTCTTTAGCCTCTGGACACATTTTTAGGCAAAGTATCTATAAAAGGAAAGCAATATGTCCAATTATTAATCTAAAAAAGTACAACAAATAGCTTATTTTCCCTGTGTTTCTAGGCTTTTTGGACTTTTGTTAGTGTATTTGTTGAGTAGCTTTTTTTTTTTTAAGATTAACCATTGCATTGCCTTACATTTAGTTAGAAGCCCTTCACCTAAAAACACATTATTGAACATATTGTTTCAAAATATAACTTACATAGTATTTAAGTTTATCCCCACAAATATCGAATCATTATGTTGTATACCTGAAACTAATATAATGTTGTATGTCAATTATATCTCAATAAAATAATAATAATAAATAATTTTATCCCACGTTAGTTACCTAACTTTGGAGACAACCTGTATAATTTGACCCTTTTGCCAAATTTTCCTCACATGGTAAAAAAAATCTTGGGATAAAACGTGTATTCTGAAGATATTAAAGTCAGAATTATTTAAACAAGTCTGTGTCTTTCTCCTATATTATGCAGCTAAATCACCATGTGTACTTGTGTTTTCATCCTTGAGTAATGTCAGTGGCAAAGGGGAATCAATAGGCATTGTTTCCAAATGTTGGCCATTTTGATGCTGAAGATAACTATTATGCTGTTATTTTGCCTTAATCAATTCTTACTTGTATCAGGGTATGACTGTATCAATTGTCTAGTGGATTTAATGCCTCTTAACTCTCTAGTAAGACAGGGAAAGGTTTAGCTATCAGTCAGCCAAGTCTTGTGCTGTGACACATCAATTCAAAGAAAATTCATAATGTTATATAGATAACCATAGAAGACTTTTGTATCTTGGTTTCTCACCTCCCTACCTTATTGATTTATTTTTCTTCTACTTCTGATAAAGGCAATGAAATACCCACCATATGTGGCATAAATGTGAGTTACTGATAGAGCCAAAAGACTGAAAAAGGCACAAAGTCACTCTCAAAATGGCAGCTTGTTACAGGATTCCTCTTTCAACAATAAAATCCCATAGCCTGTGCACCAAGCTCAAGCATGAGGGATATCATGTTATCCTTTAATATCTATTACTTGGGCTTTCATTTGTCATCAAGCATCCCTTATCTTGAATAATGTATGTCACCTTCTCTCATATATGCCTATTCTTTGTGAGTTCCCCTGAATATGTAGACCCAAGCAAAGATTCTCTGTAGACCAGTGTCCTAAACATGGGGTTTTGAATTAATGAAACGAAATGTGAATCAGAATTTATCTCCTTTTCTAATACTTCAAACACACTCCTTTCTTCCAAGACATATTATATACACATAATCTTTACAAGTAAGCTCTCTCACTCTACTTCTTTAGTCTTCTAGAATCTTCATAGAGAGGAACTATAACAGTAAACACAGGTCTCCTATACCTCAAAAAATGATGAAATCATATGTTAGTGAAATGGCTATGTATATGAGTTACTGCCTCATGCATTTGTTCAGCAATATGCTAATTATTGTCTACTGTGTACCAGGCTCTGTGCTATGCACTGAGTCTCCAGTGGTGATATTTCTTTTCTCTTAGCCTAGCAAAGTGGAAAGAAAGGATACTGGTATTTGGAAATGCAAACAGATATTATGATTAGAATTATGTTTTAAAATTTATTTTGTACTGATTTTATTTTATTAAGCTAAACATTAAAATTTTTAAAAATCGAAGTGAAACAAAACATGGCAAAACTTAAGAATATGGAAAAGTATGTAATAAAAAGTAAAATTTTTCTTTCCTCTCCCCCAAACCCCTAATCCTCATTCCTCCAAACAAACTTTGCTAATGGAGTTTGTGCTTTGTTTCAGAGTAAAACAAAGCAAAAAACTAAAACAAAACACACAAACATATATACATTTGTATATGCATATATTTTTGCATGCACACAAATAGTAACATCTGATATATTCTGTACCTTAATATTTTTGCTTAGTACTATATCTAGTAAGTCTTGTGGGTTTTCCATAGAAGAACTTACATATTTACCTTTCTCTTTTTAAAGACATTTTTAAATTTTTTAAACAAAATCAAATTTATAGAAAATTTGCAATATACTACCAAGAACATTTTTTTTTCTGAGTTACCCTATTGCCCTGGAATATCTTATGATTTATTTTCTATAAACCAGTCGACCTTCTACACTACTACAATATGGTCATCAGAACTGGGAAACTAAAATACATACATTCCTATGTCTCCTCCTCAGATACCATTCAGGTTTTGGCAGCTGTCCTAATGATGTGCTTTGTAGTTAAGGAATTCATTTCAACATCACTCACTTTATTTAGTCGCCATGTCTATTTAGTCTCCTTTAGTCTGGAATAGTTGCTCATCATATTTTTGTTCTTTTAATTTTCATGATCTTGACTCTTTTGAAGATTACAGGCCAGTTTGGATTTTCTGATGTTTCTTTTTGATTAACTTCAGGTTATAGATCTTGCACAGGAATATCATGAAATCAGTGCTATTTTCCTCTCATTGTGTCCTATCAGGTCTCAGATAATTTTAATTTCTCCCATTAGTGATGGTGTTCTTGATAAAGTTGATGTTTGCCAGGCTTTCCTACCATAGAGTACTTTTACCCTTTCCAACTAATAAGCCTTTTGTGAGGAGGTGCTTTGAAACCATAAAAAGTCCATTTCTCATCAGATTCTCCATGTATTTTTACTTATCCATATGGGTCACGGTTTCCTATTTTATCCAGTGAGTTACAACCCCTTACAATCATTTATTTTGATGTACAAATTATCCAAGATCAGGCAAGAGGTGCTCTTTCAAGCTGACTCCTGTGTCCTTTTGACTCAGGAGACTTGTCATTTTTTTTTAACACCTCCTTGCTCTCTGGCACAGTAGGACATTTTGGGCTTACCTTGTATTTTTCTTATTCTAGCCCTGATTTTAGTATTTTCTCAAGGAGTTCTGGTCCTTTTTAGTGGAGAATGGTATTTAGAAACCAAGATCTGGGTGTGAGATGTGCTCATTGCCTTTGGGGATGTTGCTGCTATCCAGCCCTCTCCGTGGACAATGCTAAGGACCATATATATATATATGTACATAAAAACACACATGTACATTTACATTTATTTCCATATCTCCCTTTCCCTATTTATAACTCACTTCTCCAGTGAGAAATTGGCTCTCATTATTCTTAATATATTTACATATCTAATCAATTCCTCTGTGTGTAATCCCATTGCTGCTACCATACAGATGCCTTCCTCACCGCACCTGGGCTCTGACACCCCACAAGGGGCTGCCAGCCATCCCACCCCTACTCTTCCTCCCCATGTGAAATTTTCCTCACCCCACCCATTCCCCAAGACCCCATGGCAGGCTGGGGTTCATGCACCACTGTAGACACCATCCTCACCCCACTCAGGGTACAACACTTGGTGCTGGGCTGCTCCCACATGGGGACACCTTCATTACCTTACTGGGGCTCTGACTCCCCATGCTGGATAATCCTCTGCCACAGATGCCTTGCTCACCTGTTCTGTTCTGACACCCTATTCTGAGTTACCAAAGTTCCCCCAATCCCACTCTGATGCAGACTCCTTGCTCTGCCCCATCTAATAACGTTACAAAAAATTATTCAACAAATAATGAAAGAAAGAGCAAATTTTAAAAAAATCATTATCTGCCAATATTTAAACTCGACTAACTGTAGAGGAGGAATAAAAAAACGTGATTCCCTAAATGTTTTAGTTAATATTATAGACTATCTCACCTCTCTTTTCTGAGTCTATCCTTGCCCCTCCCCACCATGTCTGTGATTACTAATGCTCTTATTCCATATTTTGGCTATTTAATGTAAGTAGTCCTCACTCAGTATACCTGAATATCCTCTTCTGGTTTCCTCCATCCCTGGATCTCCTCAGTCACATGTTCTTTTTTGTCTCTGATATAGCTGATATTGAAGGAAACCTCACTTCAGTACCACAGGCACTAAAGCAGATTATAGCCCTCTTTGATCACCTCTTGCTGATTTATTTATTTATTTACTTTTTGTTGTTGTTGAGTTTTATGTGTTGTTTGTATATTTTGGAAGTTAAGCTCTTGTCAGTCGCATCATTTGCAAACATTTTCTCCTATATGTTGTCTCTTTGGGTTTTCTGGGGGTGTTTTTTGAATTTTTGAATTTTATTTAATTTATTTTTTTATACAGCAGGTTCTTATTAGTCATCCATTTTATACACATCAGTGTATACATGTCAATCCCAATCGCCCAATTCATCACACCACCACCACCACTCCCCCCTCCCCCGGCTACTTTCCCCCCTTGGTGTCCATACGTTTGTTCTCTGCATGTGTGTCTCAATTTCTGCCCTGCAAACCGGTTCATCTGTACCATTATTCTAGGTTCCACATACATGCGTTAATATACGATATTTGTTTTTCTCTTTCTGACTTACTTCACTCTGTATGACAGTCTCTAGATCCATCCACGTCTCAACAAGTGACCATATTTCGTTCATTTTATGGCTGAGTAATATACCATTGCATATATGTACCACATCTTCTTTATCCATTCATCTCTCGATGGGCATTTAGGTTGCTTCCAAGACCTGGCTATTGTAAATAGTGCTGCAGTGAATATTGGGATGTGTGTGTCTTTTTGAATTATGGTTTTCTCTGGGTATATACCCAGTAGTGGGATTGCTACGTTGTATGGTAGTTCTATTTTTGGTTTTTTAAGGAACCTCCATACTGTTCTCCATAGTGGCTGTATCAATTTACATTCCCACCAACAGTGCAAGAGGGTTCCCTTTTCTCCACACCCTCTCCAGCATTTGTTGTTTGTAGATTTTCTGATGATACCCATTCTAACTGGAGTGAGGTGATACCTCACTGTAGTTTTGATTTGCATTTCTCTAATAATTAGGATGTTGAGCAGCTTTTCATGTGCTTCTTGGCCATCTGTATGTCGTCTTTGGAGAAATGTCTATTTAGGTCTTCTGCCCATTTTTGGATTGGGTTGTTTGTTTTTTTAATATTGAGCTGTTTATATATTTTGGAGATTAATCCTTTGTCTGTTGATTCGTTTGCAAATATTTTCTCCCATTCTAAGCGTTGTCTTTTCGTCTTGTTTATGGTTTCCTTTGCTGTGCAAAAGGACAAAATGAACCTTTGAAAGTTCATTAGGTCACATTTGTTTATTTTTGTTTTTATTTCCATTACTCTAGGAGGTGGATCAAAAAAGATCTTGCTAAAAAGAAAAAAAAAAAAAAAAGATCTTGCTGTGATTTATGTCAAAGAGTGTTCTTCCTATGTTTTCCTCTAAGAGTTTTATAGTGTCTGGTCTTACATTTAGGTCTCTAATCCATTTTGAGTTTACTTTTGTGTATGGTGTTAAGGAGTGTTCTAATTTCATTCTTTTACATGTAGCTGTCCAGTTTTCCCAGCACCACTTATGGAAGAGACTGTCTTTTCTCCATTGTATATCCTTGCCTCCTTTGTCATAGATTAGTTGACCATAGGTGCGTAGGTTTATCTCTGGGATTTCTATCTTGTTCCATTGATCTATATTTCTGTTTTTGTGCCAGTACCATATTGTCTTGATTACTGTAGCTTTGTAGTAGAGTCTGAAGTCAGGGAGTCTGTTTCCTCCAGCTCCGCTTTTTTCCCTCAAGACTGCTTTGGCTATTTGGGGACTTTTGTGTCTCCATACATATTTTAAGATTTTTTGTTCCAGTTCTGTAAAAAATGCCATTGGTAATTTGATAGGGATTACACTGAATCTGTAGATTGCTTTGGGTAGTATAGTCATTTTCACAATATTGATTCTTCCAATCCAAGAACATGGTATATCTCTCCATCTGTTGGTATCATCTTTAATTTCTTTCATCAGTGTCTTATAGTTTTCTGCATACAGGTCCTTGGTCTCCCTAGGTAGGTTTATTCCTAGGTATTTTATTCTTTTTCTTGCAATGGTAAATGGGAGTGTTTCCTTAATTTCTCTTTCAGATTTTTCATCATTAGTATATAAGAATACAAGAGATTTCTGTGCATTAATTTTGTATCCTGCAACTTTACCAGATTCGTTGATTAGCTCTAGTAGTTTTCTGGTGGCATCTTTAGGATTCTCTATGTATAGTATCATGTCATCTGCAAACAGTGACAGTTTTACTTCTTCTTTTCCAATTTGTATTCCTTTTATTTCTTTTTCTTCTCTGATTGCCGTGGCTAAGACTTCCAAAACTATGATGATTAATAGTGGTGAGGGTGGACATCCTTGTCTTGTTCCTGATCTTAGAGGAAATTGTTTCAGTTTTTCACCATTGAGAATGATGTTTGCTGTGGGTTTGTCATATATGGCCTTTATTATGTTGAGGTAGGTTCCCTCTATGCCCACTTTCTGGAGAGTTTTTACCATAAATCGCTGTTGAATTTTGTCAAAAGCTTTTTCTGCATCTATTGAGATGATCATATGGTTTTTCTTCTTCAATTTGTTAATACGGTGTATCACATTGATTGATATATTGAAGAATCCTTGCATCCCTGGGATAAATCCCACTTGATCATGGTGTATGATCCTTTCCATGTGTTGTTGGATTCTGTTTGCTAGTATTTTGTTGAGGATTTTTGCATCTTTATTCATCAGTGATATTGGTCTGTAATTTTCTTTTTTTGTAGTATCTTTGTCTGGTTTTGGTATCAGGGTGATGGTGGCCTCATAGAATGAGTTTGGGAGTGTTCCTTCCTCTGCAATTTTTTGGAAGAGTTTGAGAAGATTCGGTGCTATCTCTTCTCTAAATGTTTGATAGAATTCACCTGTGAAGCCATCTGGTCCTGGACTTTTGTTCGTTGGATGATTTTTAATCAATTTCATTACTTGTGATTTGTCTGTCTGTTCATATTTTCTATTTCTTCCTGATTCAGTCTTGGAAGGTTACACCTTTCTAAGAATTTGTCCATTTCTTCCAGGTTGTCCATTTTATTGGCATAGAGTTGCTAGTAGTAGTCTCTTAGGATGCTTTGTATTTCTGTGTTGTGTGTTGTAACTTCTCCTTTTTCATTTCTAATTTTATTGATTTGAGTCCCTCTTTTTCTTGATGAGCCTGGCTGATGGTTTATCAATTTTGTTTATCTTCTCAAAGAACCAGCTTTTAGTTTTATTGCTCTTTGCTATTGTTTTCTTTGTTTCTATTTCATTTATTTCTGCTCTGATCTTTATGATTTCTTTCCTTCTGCTAACTTTGGGTTTTGTTTGTTCTTCTTTCTCTAGCTCCTTTAGGTGTAAGGTTAGATTGTTTATTTGAGATTTTTCTTGTTTCTTGAGGTAGGCTTGTATAGTTATAAACTTCCCTCTTAGAACTGCTTTTGCTGAATCCCATAGGTTTTGAATCATCCTGTTTTCATTGTCATTTGTCTCTAGGTATTTTTTGATTTCCTCTTTGATTTCTTCAGTGATCTCTTGGTTATTTAGTAACGTATTGTTTAGCCTCCATGTGTGTGTGTATCTTACGTTTTTTTCCTGTAATTGATTTCTAATCTCACAGCATTGTGGTCAGAAAAGATGCTTGACATGATTTCAATTTTCTTAAATTTTTTGAGGCTTGTTTTGTGACCCAAGATGTGATCTATCCTGGGGAATGTTCCATGCGCACTTGAGAAGAAAGTGTAATCTGCCGTTTTTGGATGGAATGTCCTATAAATATCAATTAAATCTATCTGGTCTATTGTGTCATTTAAAGCTTGTGTTTCCTTATTAATTTTCTGTTTGGATGATCTGTCCATTGGTGTAAGTGAGGTGTTAAAGTCCCCCACTATTATTGTGTTACTGTCGAGTTATAGGTGTTAGCAGTTGCCTTATTTATTTAGGTGCTCTTATGTTGGGTGCATATATATTTATAATTGTTATGTCTTCTTCTTGGATTGATCCCTTGATCATTATGTAGTGTCCTTCCTTGTCTTGTAACATTCTTTATTTTAAAGTCTATTTTATCTGATATGAGGATTGCTACTCCAGCTTTCTTTTGATTTCCATTGGCATGGAATATCTTTTTCCCTCCCCTCACTTTCAGTCTGTATGTTTCCCTAGGTCTGAAGTGGGTCTCTTGTAGACAGCATATATATGGGTCTTGTTTTTGTATCCATTCAGCAAGCCTGTGTCTTTTGGTTGGAGCATTTAATCCAATCACTTTTTAGGTAGTTATCGATATGTATGTTCCTATGACCATTTTCTTAATTGTTTTGGGTTTGTTTTTGTTGGTCCTTTTCTTCTCTTGTGTCTCCCACTTAGAGAAGTTCCTTTAGCATTTGTTGTAGAGCTGGTTTGGTGGTGCTGAATTCTCCTAGCTTTTGCTTGTCTGTAAAGCTTTTGATTTCTCCATCGTATCTGAATGAGATCCTTGCTGGGTAAAGTAATCTTGGTTATAGGTTCTTCCCTTTCATCACTTTAAGTATATCATGCCACTCTCTTCTGGCTTGTAGAGTTACTGCTGAGAAATCAGCTTTTAACCTTATGGGAGTTCCCTTCTATGTTATTTGTCGTTTTTCCCTTGCTGCTTTCAATAATTTTTCTTTGTCTTTAATTTTTGCCACTTTGATTACTATGTGTCTCGGCTTGTTTCTCCTTGGGTTTATCCTGTATGGTACTCTCTGTGCTTCCTGGACTTGGGTGGCTATTTCCTTTCCATGTTAGGGAAGTTTTTGACTATAATCTCTTCAAATATTTTCTCTGGTCCTTTCTCTCTTCTCCTTCTGGGACCCCTATAATGCAAATGTTGTTGCGTTTAATGTTGTCCCAGAGGTCTCTTAGGCTGTCTTCATTTCTTTTCATTCTTCTTTCTTTATTCTGTTCTGCAGCAGTGAATTCCACCATTTTGTCTTCCAGGTCACTTATCCATTCTTTTGCATCAGTCCTTCTGCTATTGATTCCTTCTAGTGTATTTTTCATTTCAGTTATTGTATTGTTCATCTCTGTTTGTTTGTTCTTTAATTCTTCTAGGTCTTTGTTAAACATTTCTTGCATCTTCTCGATCTTTGCCTCCATTCTTTTTCTGAGGTCCTGGATCATCTTCCCTATCATTATTCTGAATTCTTTTTCTGGAAGGTTGCCTATCTCCACTTCATTTAGTTGTTTTTCTGGGGTTTTATCTTGTTCCTTCATCTGGTACATAGCCCTCTGCCTTTTCATCTTGTCTATCTTTCTGTGAATGCGGTATTTGTTCCACAGGCTGCAGGATTGTAGTTCTTCTTGACCTCTTGCTGATTTAGAGCTCTGTGATTTCCTGGGCCAAATTTAAGATTTAGCAACATGCTATGCAGGCCTGGGGCCAGGGGTTCCTTTAGACAGCTCTCAGAACCTCCCGGCTAGGAGCTTCAGGATTAAAGGATCTTTAGCGCTCAGGGAACTTGAGGGGTCTAGGCTAGTATAGGAACAGATTCAGCCACATTAGGGTTTCTTATGCTCTTTTGTTCTAACTAGGGAACCTAGTCACTTTTCTCTGGTGAATGTTCCAGACTATAGAAGTTGACAGCTGTTTAGTGTCCTATTCACATATAGAAGAAAGTGTGATATAGGAAGTTGGTAATTCTGGACCCTAAAGTGAGTTTGTGTCAGCCTGACATGGAGGGCAAGTAGTCTGTTATTGTCTAAAAGTCAAAGCTGTGACATCTGACACTGAAAAACAAAAACAAAACAAAACAAAATAAAACACAAAAACAAAAATACACCCAGCAAGAGCAACAACAAAAAAACAAAAAACAAAAAGAAGCTTGTGTGAAATTTTAATCGCTAAAAGTTTTCTCCTAGATTACAGCTTTGCTGGTCTCTATGATTATATGTTAAAATAATATGTTAAATAGTATTTTTATTTATGTACTTTTGACCCTTGAAAAAACGAGTTTGAACGATAGCAGATCCACTTATACATGGACTTTTTTCAATAAATACATACTACTGTATTTACTGCACAACCCATAGTTAGTTGAATCCCTGGATGCGGAACCATAGATACCAAGAGCAGACTAAAGTTATACACAGATTTTCAGCTGTTGGGGTGGGGTTTTACGCTTTTAACCCCCACATTGTTTAAGGGGCAACTGTAATAGCTCTTTGAAATCTCCTCCCCAAAAGAAGACATTCCTCGCCATTCTAAATAAACTCAATACCACATACCTACTAACCTAACTGTAAACTTAGAGCATATTTTTGTAATGTACTCATTTCACAAATTGGAAATTGTGATTTTAATTTCACATATTAGAGTATATTTTATTATACCTAATAGAGTGCCAGGCCCTTAGGCTCAAAGGTCTTAGGGTGTTGCAGGGAGCAAGTCAGGGTTTATTTTTGGGTCCTGGGATGAAGACTCAGGCTGTCAGCTAGAGCTCATTTATCCATTCATTTATTCAATGGATATTTATTGAACACCTCCTGTGCTCAACCTACTGTTAAGTATATTGAACAGGATACAGAGTTGAATATGACATTGGGTTTATGTTTCTAGGTCACTGGCAGCTTTGTGGGGGATGGAATACAGGAGGGGGAGACAAAGGCAGGAAAGCAGGCCAGAGTAGACTGCAGTATTCAGGGGGAGGTGCTGACATGAGGTGGAAGTGGTGGGACAGAAAGAGGGGACAGATGAGACCCAATGTGGTTCTTAAACTTCTCAGGGTTATGATCCCCTTTAATAGCAAATGAAAACCTTTGACCTTCTCCACAGAGAGAAAACTATACAAATAGAAAACTATTTGTATACAAATAGTTTCACAAGGTCCATCCTCTTGGTCGCCTTCAGGAACGTGGGGCACAGGCCTGAGGCCTTAGAGGTTTCAAGGGATACTTATCCATGAACCCTGCTCTACAGGACTTCAACAAGGGAAAACCCATGTCTTTTGGGTTCCTAGACCCAGTTCCAAAGTACATGCGTGTAGGTGTCCCCACACAAGCAAACAATTCTCCGACACCAGCAGGATGTCCTGCAACTCAATTCACCTCAATTCTGACACTGTCCACCCAGAGATAGCATGAGATCCCACTGGTTAAGGGCTCAGCCCCACAAGACCGCCCTCCACTTCAGACACTAATCACAAGCCTAGGTTGTTACCTGTACTTCTGACTGACTGGCTATAAATCAGAGGTTCCCATAATCCCCTCTTTGAATTCAATTAATTTGGTAGACTGGCTCACAGAACTCGGGAAACTCATTTACTCACTAGATTACCAAGTCATTACAAAAAATATTAAAGGATACAGATGAACAGCCAGATGAAGAGATACATAGGACAAGGTCCCAAACAAAGGAGTTCTGTCCTCTTGAAGCTTGTGGAGTTTGGGGCTCAGCACATTGGCATGTGGAAGCATTCTTGTTCCCCAACCCAGAAGCTCCTCCTTTTGGATTGTCAAAATGGAGGCTTCATTACATAGGCATGATTGATTAACTCATTGGCCATTGGTGATAGATTCAACCTCTAGACCCTCTCCCTTCTCCAGAAATCAGGAGGTGGAACTAAAAGTTCCAAAGCTCTCATCACATGGTCGGTTTCCCTGGCAACCAGCCCCGATCCTTTGGTGATTATTAAAAGTCACCTTCATTAACAGAGACCCATTTGCATTGGAAAGGGGCTTCTTAGGAATTAACCACAAGACACCCATTTCACCTTTATGAACTCTGAAGTGTTTTCAGGAACTGAAGACAAGAGACCAATTGTTACAGTGAAAGATGCTCCTATTGTTCTTACAGCTCAGGAAATTCCAAGGGATTTGAGAGCTGCGAGTCAGGAACTATGGATGTAGACCAAATATATGAGAAATTTATTTTGGTCATCTGAATGACCAGTATAGTCACATTATATTGTGATTTATAACGATCTCATAAATCACAATATTTCAACATGTCAGGCTGGGCTGATGAAGGAAGGCTCAACAGAGTAGTTGGTACACAAGTTGGGGCTTAAAGGAAGAGGGAGTTTCAACAGGTTAGGGTGGGGAATAAGCAGATGGCATAAGCAGTCTCCAGGCTTTTGGCATTTTATTGGTCTTCATGAACTGTGTTTGGGGAACTGTAAAGCTTGAGTCTAAAGAGTAACTAGTACTCAGGATCTATCTTAAAACTCTTGCTCATATGTAATGGTGTTTTGTTTGGGGGAAAATTATGCTCGGAGACTGAGATTGTCTTTGCCAATAATTTATTTAGCACAGGTTCACTGTGGGAATTGTAATTTCACAAGCCAATAACATACAGGATAATGTCTCTTAATAAGCTAATAAAGAAATAACACACTCCAAACCAATCATAGATTAATCACACTATTGTTCCAGGCAAGGGGGAGATAAAAGGAAGAGTTAGAAACCAAAATTCAACCGAGTAAATCTGAAGATCTAATTGGCTATATTAGGTGATTCATGAATTGGGCAACATCCATCTAGCAACTAGAAGGGTGCTATGAGGGGCTGTACAAAATGGAAAGTTTTTCTAGGAAGAAGAGTAGGGCAAGGGAACTATTGACAAAGAAAAGAAAGGATTATTTTTAGGCCATGGCATCTCTTCTTGGGGAGAAAGGGAACAGCAAGGGTTTTATCATGCAGACTGCCTCCTCTTCCTGGGGGATGGAGAGGGCCCACGTGGCAGATTGCCTCACTGGTGCTGATCAGAAAATTCCAGACTGGTTGTTTAAGGTTACACTTCTGGTGAAGGTTGAAACTGCAATTAGGTAAGGCATTAACTCTAGGTTTGGTATCATGGGCTTTAGCACAAGTGATGCCATTTGGGGCCTGTGGTTTTTCTCTTTAACAGAATAAAGTCCAAAGTTAGTGGAGGTATATGTTTCTATGAGTTTGTTCTCAGAAGAGTGGGCTTAGCCAACCCGCGCTAATGTCCAGCAGCCCAGCATGAAAGTGAAAGTCTCTGGTTGCTAGAGCGCATTGCTGGGGAACGAAGATGCTGGTGGGCAAGGTCTCTCCTTCTTGGGGCTGCTACATGGTTCCTACTACTGCTGGGCAAAGAACCACCTAGCCCAGGCAGGAGCTAAGGCTCCAAGGCCTTCAGAGAGCTATTTAGATCAGTAAAGAGTCGCCTTGCCCAGACCAAACACTCTTGAGTGGCAGGTCAAACCTCTTGGTGTTTAAAGCTTAAATGTCCCCTGGACCCCTAGCCAGGGTCACTCTACCATCCATTTTTATTGATAAGCTCCCAGCAATGCTTGTCAATAGCTGATCTTCTGAGTGCTTATCAACAACAGAAGACGCTAATGACGATATTCTGACACAGCTTCCTCAAAGTAAACGACATCACCCTTAGAACAAAACAACTTCATTCTTAGATTGAAAAAACAAGTGGATTTGAAATCACAGCAAACCAGTGCACAACAGATGGTGCCTATGAAACCCTTAGCATTTTGCCTGATACATAGACCTCAGTCAATATTAGTTGTTGCTATGATTAAGTACATCAAAATACATAAAAGGCAGTGAGATGTGTTAATGTTTCCCCAGATTGTAAGAGGGTCATTTGGTAGTATGGCTTACTGGTATCACCAGTTTAAGAATTAGGACTAAAAACTGTTTAAGAGCCAGCCCTTAAGAGTTTAGAATTTCTCAGTTTTTCCATAGAAAGATTGGGTGTCACAATACATGTCTCCTGGAAGTAACAGAAGTCATTCCAGCTGCCATGCTGAGCCACATTAAAATTGGAGGGTTCTTCCATTTATTTTGTAGATTTAATAAAATGGTAATCTGGAATGCAAACATAGCGTTGTTATGTTTTTCACAAACTTCTCAACCATTAAAATTATGACATCTCATTCTCTGACAGGAGTTATACAGAAAGATGACACTGTTTCAGATGAAACCATCCTCTTGCCAATAAGTAATGATGAGTAATTAAAGTATATTTTTTACATTTTTAAAAGTTTATAACAAACTTTTTAAAATTCTGTGGTCTCTGTATGATGTAACAGCATATATAAAAGTGGGACTTTAAGTCAGGAAGTTTAGATAGTGAGGTTCTAAATTACCATTTCAAACACACTATGGTAGGAAAGATGCCAAAAAGGATGAGTTTTAGGATAATAAGACAGGAGATGTAGATGATGATGGAGTCCATGAGTAATGAGCGGATTTGTTTGATCAGATGATGGGCTTGGACTTTCTGCATGGTTTGTTTTAGTCTAATGTTCCAATCCTATCACCCATAATCCAGGAAATGATAGGAATACAAAGTCGCCAAAATTATCTTTGGATAATTTGGCATCTTGATTTGAATTTTCATACTGAAAGTAAATCTTCCACCAGGAATTGTTTGGACTAGAAATCTCTCTTAAAATAAGTTTTAAAAGATTTGTGACTTATAGGAAATAGGATAAAAGTCAGCTTTCCTGGTAGATCCCTTTTTGGTAAATATGGGGCCTTGATAACTTAGATGCAGAGCTTCCTCCCCACAGAGGCTGCATGTATGCGTTTTGCGGTCTGACCATGAGCTATGTGATCTTGAAATGATACAACCTAACTGGTAGGATTATTCTGAGGTATAAAGGAGAGAACTGGGTATCTTGGCCCAAGGCCTGCAGATAGTAATCACTCAATAAAAGTTAACAGCTATCGTTACCTTCATCAAGTGTTGGCAGCACTAACAAATAGAGCTTCACAATATCTCGGACAGTGGTGAAAGAATGGATTACATCTGCTTTCCTACACAGATGGTCCCTGACTTAAAATGCTTCAATTTACAATTTTTTGACTTTATGATGGTGCAAAACCAATAGGCATTCAGTAGAAACTGTACACTGAATTTTGATCTTTTCCCAGGCTAGCGATATGTGGTACAATATTCTCTTGTGATGCTGGGCATCAGGAAGCCCCAGTTCCCAGTCAGTCACACAGTCCGGAGGGTAAACCACTGATACACCTAAAACCGTTCTGTACCCATATGACCATTCTGTTTTTCACTTTCAGTACAATATTCAACAAATTACCTGAGATATTCGATTCTTTTATAATACAGGCTTTGTGTTAGATGATTTTGCCCAACTGTAAGCTAATGTAAATGTTCTGAGCACATTTCAGGTAGGCTAGGCCAGGCTATGATATTTGGTAAGTGAGGTGTGTTAAATGTGTTTTCAGCATACTATATTTTCAACTTAGGAAGGGTTTATTGGGACATAACCTCATCATAAGTCAAGGAAGATCTATAATTTGAAGGAGAACTGGAAGCAAACTCTAGGACTTCGGCTTCCATATTATTTTCACAAGACTAGCATTTCCCAAATCTGACTGAGCATGAGTATCCTCAGGGGAAATATTTGGGGGTTTGTTTTATTTACAAATGTAGAATCTTTTCAAAGAATCAAATTAAGTACACAAGTTGAGAGTGGTACTCAGGATTTTGAATTTTATATATATAAAGCTAACATTTATTGAGTGTCTTCTGTGAGCTAACATTGCTTGTGCTATGAGATTTTTTTCTTTTCTTTTTCTTTTATCTCTTGAGTGTTGCACTTTTTATTTTTTAATTTTTTAAAATTTTATTGGAGATAGTTGATTTACAATGTTGTGTTAAGTTCTGCCGTATAGCAAAGTGACTCAGTTATACATATATATTCTTTTTCATACTCTTTTCCATTATGGTTTATCACAGGATACTGAATATTGTTCCCTGTGCTATATAGTAGGACCCTGTTGTTTATCCATCCTATGTACTATACTAGTTTGCATCTGCTAATCTCAAACTCCCAATCCTTCCTTCCCCGCACTCCCCCACCCCCGGCAACCACAGGTCTGTTCTCTATGTCTGTGAGTGTGTTTCTGTTTAGTAGATAGATTCATTTGTGTCGTATTTTAGATTCCACATATCAATGATATCATATGGTATTTGTCTTTCTCTTTATGGCTTACTTCGCTTACTATGATAATCTCTAGGTCCATCCATGTTGCTACAAATGGCATTATTTCATTCTCTTTTATGGCTGAGTAATATTCCTTTGTATATATACCACTTCTTCTTTAACCATTCATCTCTCAATGGACATTTAGGTGGCTTCCATGTCTGGGCTATTGTAAATAGTACTGCTATGAACATAGGGGTGCATGTATCTTTGAATTATAGTTTTATCTGGGTATATTCCCAGGAGTGGGATTGCTGGATCATATGGCAACTCTATTTTTAGTTTTTTTGGGAACCTCTGTACTGTTTTCCATAATGGCTGCATCGGTTTACATTCGCACCATCAGTGTAAGAGGGTTCCCTTTTCTCTGCACCCTCTCCAACATTTATTATTTGTAGACTTTTTAATTATGGCATTTTGACCAGTGTGAGGTGGTATCTCATTGTAGTTTTGATTTTCATTTCTCTAATAATTAGCAATGATGAGCATCTTTTCATGTGCCTATTGGCCATCTGTATGTCTTCTTTGGAGAGGTGTCTATTTAGGTCTTCTGCCCATTTTTCAATTGGATTGTTTGTTTTTTTGTTATTGAGTTGTATGAGCTGTTTGTATATTTTGGAAATTAAGCCCTTGTCAGTCACATCATTTGCAAATATTTCCTCCCATTCTATAGGTTGTCTTTTTGTTTTGTTTATGATTTCCTTTGCTGTACAGAAGCTTGTAAGTTTGATTAGGTCCCATTTATTTTTGCTTTTTTTCTTCTATTGCCTTGGGAGACTGACCTAAGAAAGCATTGGTATGATTTATGTCAGAGAATGTTTTCCCTACGTTCTTTTCTAGGAGTTTTATGATGTCGTGTCTTTTATGTCTTAATTAACATACAATAAAGTGGACCTTTTTTGTTCTAGGAGTTTTAACACATATATAGATTCATGTAACTACCACCACAATCATGATTCAAACAGTTCCATTACCCTAAAAAATTTTTTTCTACTGCGCCCTTGTAGTCAAACCCTCTCTCTATCCCTAACCCATGGCAACCAGTGAGCTGTTCTCCGTCACTGTAATTTCCCCTTTTCTAGAGTGTTATTTAAAGGGAATTATACAGTATCTAACCTTTTGAAACTGGCCCCTTTCACTCAGAATAAAGTCTTTGAAATTTATTCTTATAGTTGCATACATCAATAGTTCAATAGTTCGTTCCTTTTTACTGCTGAGTAGAATTCCAATCCATTTAATACTACGCCAGAATTTGACAAGCGGTAGTTTTTTAAACGTTAGTAGCACCATGGTATGTGAAATCATATCAGTGAGGTTTTCATGCTATGTTATAAGAAATGTATTGATCTGTCTGTAATTTCCGTGGGTCTTTTAACTATGAATGATTCGGTAACACCCTGCATTGGTCATTTGAAGAATATTGGTTTCCTGAGATGTGTAGATCCTCCAAATGTAGACATATTTCCTTGTACAATATAAAAAAAATCACATTTGTTACTATCATTATCAATCTCATCAGAAAAGTCTTTAAGTATTAGAAAGCTGTCAAGCTCATGTTAGTAAGTACTAGTTTTCCAGAAATCTTAATTTTTTTACTTGAAATCTTGAATTTTATAACTGGCAAAAAAACATTCTGTCAATTTTCCTTGAAGTGATATATTCACTTCATTTGTTATTAAGAAAATGTCTGCCAGAGGGCCAAGTCTAAATAACCATCGTTTGTCTGCCAGTCACTCTTTCAAATAAAAATGGTGTTCCATGAAAAAAGTGGCTAGTTCAGCTCACAACTCAGTCACCCAGGGGCTTCGTTATGTGCAAGCATGCTTTATGTGTACTTCCCATTTTGTCACACAGACTCTTCAAAAGATGTTTACTGAAAGGTTGAAATTTAAAGAAATTAACCAATTTTTACTGCTTTATCAAGGACATTCTTAAGACAATTTTTTTTTTTTGCTTTTTCTTTCTTCTTTTTTTTAAACTGTGACTGTATGGTGGTGAAGATAAGAACTAGTAGTAGGATTTGGTGCCACTGCCTTTACTCATCAGCAAATTTACACACTGTTTCTTTTGTACCATCAGTACAAATGTCAACAAAGTGAAAAAGGCAGGAAAAAAAGAGAAGTCTTAGTGTTATTATGAAAATAGTTCTGACCTCACAGGCCTCTCAAGTGTATCCTGGGACCCAAACCGCCTATAGACCACACTTGGAGAATATCAGTTAAATTATACTTCATATTGGTTCAAAGAAGAATAACTAAAGTCATTATGGAATACAGGTCCTATGAGGAAAAAAAAAGAGGAACAGTGTTGTGTAGGCACAAGAAGACATGGGTGAAGGGGAAGAACCTTATTAACTTTTAGAAGGGAGGATAATGGGTCTCATACCCTAGAGATCTGCAAAAGAGAATCCTATTTACTGTCCTAAAACATTTCACATATCTGAAGGTAGAAGACCAGATCAAATGACTTTTTGACCTTCCTCCAAGTTAAATATTATGATTTTGTGGTCCCAAAGAATGTGTAGCTTATAATAGCGCTAAGTATACTTGCCTTTGTTTTAAACATTTTTTTTCAGACTGAAGTTTTTCATACCTCTGAAAACTCAATTTCATTCTAAATCAGTCTTCAGGTTATATGGTTTCTTACAGAGCCCCTTGCAAGATGCTGTTCTTAATAACTTGCAGGTTAGAATTCAATCAAATTCTTTGGGACGGTCAGTGGTGCTCAGGGAGCCAGATGTTGCTCACACACATGCCCAAGGTGAATGGGGACAGATAGTCATTGACAGCTCTGCCTTCTTCTCACCGATGTTAAAAGCATCTCAGGCCAGGAGGGCCTCTGAGCACTGTCCATTCTACATGTGGCTCCTGGGATGAAAGGGCTTGGCCTTAATTTGTCTCACCAACTACAAGGGTTAGACAGGCTTTACTCTGGTTGGCAAGATTTCTCTACAGGGACAAGCAGGCTGTAAATTGATTCTTTGACCCCCCTCTCCACCTTTGAATCTGGGGACTATATGATAAAATTAAAAGTATCAGAATAAATTCTGAATATTTAGAGACCATAGAAGTTCAATTTTTCTATGTGCATGTGTAACAGAATGCATTTAGGGGAGACCATCTAAATTATATTTTATACTTAAAAAATAGTAGTTTCCAAGAGTCCATTTCTGCTTTGAGAAAAGCCCTATGATTTGTCCCTTGATGTGATAAGCTAAGGAGCAATTGCAAACAAAAGTTACCTTTCATTAAAAGAATAAAAACTTCTGGACATCATCAAGGCCTCAGAAATTAAACTGTAAATGTGCCATGGTATATATAAAGTGATGTAGAGAAGTGTGTACTCTTACAGTTGTATTGTCTCTGGAAAAATATAACTAACTGCATAGGGAAGATCGAAAAAGGACAATTAAAGTGAGTGAGGTGACATGGAAGTGGCAATAGCTAGACTGATTTAAAAGATTAGGATGTCGTTTCTTCAGGCTGGAAAATCAAAGGAATATGATTAAAGACCGTAAAATTTTATAGCGTGTGGATCGGACCTAACACACTTGTTCATCAAATTCCTGAAAATTACCACAAAGGGAAACCTTCTGCGTTCTAAAAAGGCAAATAAAATATAAATTTAAAAGAATCACTTTTTTCGTGCAGTAGTCACTTTATAGAAATCATTGCTACATAGGTGGCACAGACCTCTAAAAAAAAAAAAAGATTCAAAAAGGATTTAGGAAAATTTATGTTTAATAGAGTTATAATAAAAGTTAAGGGAAAATATATCTTTTGAGGGATAAAATGCATTCATAACTTTTGAACTAGAAATTAGAGAAAGTCAAACCCATGGATCAAATAATCCGTGGGTTTGAACTAAGGTGGCGGCTATTGTACCACTGTATTCACAAAGAAAAAACTAAAAATTTAAATTCGAATCAAGCTATTATTAAAATGTTATTGAAATTTTTTCTTCGTTTTATGTTTTCTCAGTTTACCAATTATAACACCAGACAGGACCTCCCGAGTTCACTTGGCCCATTCCACTGTTGACTGAAAGCTGTTTCAGAGAAACGTTGTCTACCCTTCCATCATCTCCTTAGCAATAGATTCTCACCACTTAGCAATTTGCTCGTCGTTCTTTTCAAATTGAACCTAAATCTCCCCCGTTGTAATTACCCCCAACTTTTTATTCTGATCAATTTCAAACCATATCCAACTGCAAAAATAGCACAAGGGACACCCATATACCCCATCACCTAACTTTACTAAATACTAATTTTTCCACACTTGCATTAACTTTCTTACTCTCTAAAGTATATAGAATATTGACTTATGTTTCACATATTTGTGTTCATACATTTATACATTATTAATATGCATATAAATACATATATACGCCTGCTGAACCACTTGAGAATTATTACAGACATCAGGATACTTCACCCCTAAATGTTTCAGCATGGGTGTTCTGAGAACCAGAATATTCTCTGCAAAATTCCTGTGAGTGCTCATAGAGCAGTATTAATAGAGTACCATTATGTAACACTCAGTCTCTTCACATTTCCCCAGTTGTCCCACTAATATCATTTATAGTCATTTTCTTTTTTTTCAATCTAGGATCCAATCCAGGATCATACATTGTGCTAGTTGCCGTATCTCCTTAGTCTCCTTTAACCTAAACAGGTCTCCAGCTTTTTTTGATGGTGTTGCTGTTCTACATATTGTCAATGTTACGGAAAAGTCCAGTCTAGTTGTTCTGCAGAATGTCCTTCATTTTGGATTTGTTTGATTTTTTCTTCATGATTAGATTCAGGTTAAGAATTTTGTCAGGATATCTTCCTAGATAATTCTGTGTCCTTCACAGTGTCCTCAGGAGAGCTAGGATCTCAATGTGCTCTATTACTGGTCATGTTAAGGTAAAGGTAGTGGCTGCATGATTTTTCCATTGTAAAGCAACATTTTCCCCTTTTTAATTCAAATACAGTCTGCGCAGTGATACTTCGAGATTGCGTGAATAGTTCATTGCCTGTTTTTTAACCTAGTGGTTATAGTAACCATTGATGATTGTTACCTGAATTGTTTATTACTATGTGGTTGTAAAATTCTGGTTTTCTATTTCTATCATGACTTTTACATTTATAAGCTGATTTGCTTTGTTTTTTCTTCTCCTCCTTCTCCCCTTAAAAAAATTTTTTAAAGATCACCTTGTACTTACAGCACACTTTTTCAATTCAATATTATTATAATCTATTCTTATTATTATTCTTTTGATACTCAAATTGTACCAAGTTTGACCAGTGGGAGCCCTTCAGATTTGGCTTCTGTTTCTTTTTGATGTGTCCTCACCAGTTTGAGTCCATTCTCCATGGCACATCCAGACACTTCAGGCTTGTACTTTCCTGTTCCAAGAGTCTTAGCTCCTTTTAGAACTGACCTAGTTCTAAAACCTAGATCTGGACACTAAGTTTGCTCATCACTGCATGAGTGTCCTTGCTTCTAGGCCCTTTCAGTGGATGCTAGAATGTATACCCACACCCACACCCACGTGCACACACACACACACACATCCCTATTTGTATATGGTACTGCTGTAGCTGTATAGTATAATACTGCTATGCTGCTACCATCAGTTTCATTCCAATGTCATAGGGTCCTTCCTCTCCTTCCCCCGTTGCATATTTTTCTCCCAAGTGAGAATCCTCACGCCCCACAATATCAATGTATTTACTTATTTCTTCAGTTCTACAGTGCACACAGAGTAGTTTTAGATCTACTACATCAATACCTCTACCAACAACAAATTTACTGTGTCAGGTTCAAAATTTCCTACAACTCTTTTTGTGCTCAGAATATATGTCTCTCAATATAGTCAGAATATTTTAAAAAATATTTTATGTGGATTAGTTCTATTTTTTCTTCTCTTATCAACTTGATAAAAGTTTAGGTTTACTTGTTTTTTTTAATACAATCGATTTAAGAACTTATTTTCCAATGTTGTTGAGTTCATGTATTTTTGAGTATGCAAAAACTTCTGTTTTAAACACTAAACACAAATGTTACATTACTAACTGTATGCAAAATCCAGTGTTGTCATCATATGTAAGATTGGTTTAGAAACTAAAAGAGGGAAGGCATTAATATTTTTCTTTCTTGTCATAATAAAGATTTAAATTTTTATTACTTCTACAAGTTTAGGATCAAGAGAAGTTTTTTTCAAGCATAGGAAACTGCAGGGCAGTATAGAGCAAGAGTTAACAATAATTAGATTGCCTGGGTACAAATCCTGGTCCCCACCCCACACGTACTGGTTACAACCAGGTAGAGTTTATTATTCTTGCACTGTCTTGTCCACCTCTTGTGTAAAATCGAGATACTGCAAAGTTCAATATAAGGCACTTGGCTCAGTGCCTGGTGAATAGTGCAAAAATAAATATTGCCTGTGATTTTGCTGGTGCTGGTGGTGATGCTGGTGTTAAATTTGAAACAGTGTATTCTGGATATCCAGAGTTCCTAATACTAAACTTAAAGGCTTATTTTCTTGGTAACTGGGTTTTTTGTGACTTTTGTTATTTTTGTTTCTGTATTTTATTTTTCTTTCTCGGTACTTTTGATACACAAGGAAAAGTTATGACTCAGCTAGAAGTTCTGGCATAGGGAATGACCTTGTCCTTGTTTTGAAGTATCTGAAAAATAAAAATAAAAATTCCTCCTGCAAAACCCCAGTTAGTTGCTGCTGCTGATCCTGGGGCAGAATGTCTGTTGGGATGCCAAGCATTACTGCCGCTATGATCACCAAGGCATCTGCCAGAGATCTCAGGGCTGAAAGCTAGGTAGGAAAGTCTGTATTATATCTAATAATAGCTCTGGAAATTTTTGTGAAATGCTTGCCAGCAACTCCCAGGCTTGAGAGGCGCAGCATACTGTAACTAAAGCAAGTGCATTGCTTCTAATCTTGCTAGTACATGTGCTGTAGTACTAACCAAAATAATAGCTATAAATCATTTGCTATGACTTCTTTATGTTTTACTTTTAGTACTCTTGGGTTACTATCAAGAGTAGCTAGATATATTTCAATAGATGTCCTGTATTTTTAATCCACAAACAGCTTCTTTTATACTATAGATTCATATGAACTATTGATTCCACCAGTGAAGAGTTTGGATAAGAGAAAAATTATAAATATTCACTTTCTTATCTAATTTTGTATTTGTAATTACATATTTATTTTCTAAAAGAGAGACCCCCCCCCAATTGTTTAGACTTCAGGGGTTACAAAATCTGCATCTTTCCAATCCTCAACTACGAATATATAGTGTACTCACAGTGTAATCTTATAAATAATCACTCATTCATATGCTTAACTCATTAGTCAATCAATAATGAGTTAAATTATGGTAAAGATTACATCGTATACATTTAACCTAGTAGATCCTGTAATAACATGGCAACTTTTGCTCGCAAAATTGAAATATTAGATTCTGGCTGCCAGTTTTTTTGTACTTCATCTGTATCCTATGAGTGCTCAGAGTATTCTGATTGAGGATCTCTCCTGAGTGAGACAGAATCAGTTTATATGTTGGGCGGAACCATTACCCACAACAAGAAATCAGGCTCCTCAACAAAATGTCTGTTTCCAGGACTGGAGAAGGAAATGTACAAGAGCCTGGAATATACCAGATAGCAAGGAAGCAATCAAAAGACTACTGGGATCATATAAAAAAAAGATTAAGGAACCAATCTGTATGAATTTCAAAAACGTGACTGAAATGTATTATAACACATAAAATATATTAAAATCCATGAGTGCATAATGATAGGAAAAACTAAATTCCAACAACCTTCTTGGGGAAGTTTATAGCAATACAGTCCTACCTCAAGAAACAAGAAGAATCTCAAATAAACAACGTAACCTTACACCTAAAGCAATTAGAGAAAGAAGAACAAAAAACCCCCCAAATTAGCAGAAAGAAATCATAAAGATCAGATTAGAAGTAAATGAAAAAGTAATGAAGGAAACAATAGCAAAGATCAATAAAACTAAAAGCTGGTTCTTTGAGAAGATAAACAAAATGGATTATCCATTAGCCAGACTCATCAAGAAAAAAAGGAAGAAGGCTAAAATCAACAGAATTGGAAATGGAAAAGGAGAAGTAACAACTGACACTGCAGAAATACAAAGGATCATGAGAGATTACTACAAGCAATTACATGACAATAAAATGGACAACCTGGAAGAAATGGACAAATTCTTAGAAAAGCACAACCTTCTGAGACTGAACCAGGAAGAAATAGAAAATATAAACAGACCAATCACAAGCACTGAAATTGAAACTGTGATTAAATATCTTCCAACAAACAAAAGCCCAGGACCAGATGGCTTCACAGGTGAATTCTATCATTTAGAGAAGAGCTAACACCTATCCTTCTCAAAGTCTTCCAAAATATAGCAGAGGGAGAAACCCTCCCAAACTCATTCTACAAGGCCACCATCACACTGATACCAAAACCAGACAAAGATATCACATAAAAAGAAACCTACAGGCCAATATCACTGATGAACATAGATGCAAAAATCCTCCACAGAATACTAGCAAACAGAATCCAACAGCACATTAAAAGGATCATACACCATGATCAAGTGGGGTTTATCCCAGGAATGCAAGGATTCTTCGATATACACAAATCAATCAATGTGATACACCATATTAACAAACTGAAGGATAAAAACCATATGATAATCTCAATAGATGCAGAAAAAGCTTTCAACAAAATTCAACACCCATTTATGATAAAAGCTCTCCAGAAAGTAGGCATAGAGGGAACTTACCTCAACATAATAAAGGCCATATATGACAAACCCACAGCCAACATCGTTCTCAATGGTGAAATACTGAAACCATTTCCTCTAAAATCAGGAACAAGACAAGGATGCCCACTCTCACCACTATTATTCAACATAGTTTTGTAAGTTTTAGCCACAGCAATCAGAGAAGAAGAAGAAATAAAAGGAATCCAAATCAGAAAAGAAGAAGTAAGGCTGTCACTGTTGGCAGATGACATGATACTATACATAGAGAATCCTAAAGTCTCTACCAGAAAGCTACTAGAGCTAATCAATGAATTTGGTAAAGTAGCAGGATACAAAATTAATGTACAGAAATCTCTTTCATTCCTATACACTAATGATGAAAAATCTGAAAGGGAAATTAAGAAAACACTCCCATTTACCATTGCAACAAAAAGAATAAAACACCTAGGAATAACCCTACCTAAAGAGACAAAAGACCTGTATGCAGAAAACTATAAGACACTGATGAAAGAAATTAAAGATGATACCAACAGATGGAGAGATATACCATGTTCTTGGATTGGAAGAATCAACATTGTGAAAATGACTCTACTACCCAAAGCAATCTACAGATTCAATGCAATCCCTATCAAACTACCACTGGCATTTTTCACAGAAATAGAACAAAAAATTACACAGTTTGTATGGAAACACAAAAGACCCCGAATAGCCAAAGCAATCTTGAGAACGAAAAACAGAGCTGGAGGAATCAGACTCTCTGACTTCAGACTATACTACAAAGCTACAGTAATCAAAACAGTATGGTACTGGCACAAAAACAGAAATATAGATCAATGGAACAGGATAGAAAGCCCAGAGGTAAACCCATGCACATCTGGTCACCTTATTTTTGATAAAGGAGGCAAGAAAAGACAGCCTCTTCAATAACTGGTGCTCGGAAAACTGGACAGCTACATGTAAAAGAATGAAATTAGAACACTTCCTAACACCATACACAAAAATAAACTCAAAATGGATTAAAGACCTAAATGTAAGGCTAGACACTATAAACCTCTTAGAGGAAAACATAGGCAGAACACTCTATGACATAAATCACAGCAAGATCCTTTTTGACCCACCTCCTAGAGTAATGGAAAGAAAAACAAAAATAAACAAATGGGACCTAATGAAACTTAAAAGCTTTTGCACAGCAAAGGAAACCATAAACAAGACGAAAAGACAACCCTCAGAATGGGAGAAAATATTTGCAAATGAAGCAACTGACAAAGGATTAATCTCCAAAATTTACAAGCAGCTCATGCAGCTCAATATCAAACTAACAAACACCCAATCCAAAAATGGGCATTAGACCTAAATAAACATCTCTCCAAAGGAGATATACAGCTTGCCAACAAACACATGAAAGGATGCTCAACATCACTAATCATTAGAGAAATGCCAATCAAAACTACAATGAGCTATCACCTCACACTGGTCAGAATGGCCATCATCAAAAAATCTACAAACAATAAATGCTGGAGAGAGTGTGGATAAAAGGGAACCCTCTTGCACTGTTGGTGGGAGTGTAAATTGATACAGACACTATGGAGAACAGTATGGAGGTTCCTTAAAAAACTAAAAATAGAACTACCATATGACCCAGCAATCCCACTACTAGGCATATACCCTGAGAACCATAATTTTAAAAGAGTCATGTACCACAACTTTCATTGCAGCACTATTTACAATAGCCAGGACATGGAAGCAACCTAAGTGTCCATCGGCAGATGAATGGATAAAGAAGATGTGGCACATATATACAATGGAGTATTACTCAGCCATCAAAAGAAACAAAATTGAGTTTTTTGTAGTGAGGTGGATGGACCTAGAGTCTGTTATACAGAGTGAATTAAGTCAGAAAAACAAATACTGTATGCTAACACATATATATGGAATCTAAAAAAAAAATGGTCCTGATGAACCTAGGGGCAGGACAGGAATAAAGATGCAGACGTAGAGAATGGACTTGAGGACAGGGGGAGAGGGGAGGGTAAGGTGGGACGAAGTGAGAGAGTAGCATTGATATATATACATTACCAGATGTAAAAATAGATAGCTAGTGGGAAGCAGCTGCATCCCATGGGGAGATCAGCTTGGTGCTTTGTGACCACCTAGGGGGGTGGGATAGGGAGGGTGAGAGGGAGATGCAAGAGGGAGGGGATATGGAGATATATGTATACATATAGCTGATTCACTTTGTTATGCAGCAGGAATCAACACAACATTGTAAAGCAATTATACTCCAATAAAGTTGTTTAAAAAAAAACCAAAAACCTCTTGATCACTTTTGGAGGGTATGAGGGCATAAACTCATTCTAAAAATTGGTTGATAAAGGGGAAGAAACAAATATTTATCCTATTTTTCCTGACAAACTGTAATTCAGACTAACCAAATAGTTGATAAGAAAGAAGTCTGCTTTATAGATGAATTTCAGCCAATAAATGCAGAAGGAATGAAAGAACTAAGCCATCACTGTTTTGCAACCCCTAATGAAATAAAGCATCTAGGGAATGATCATCGACGCTGCCCAAACCATTTGGTGAAGGGTTGATTGAAGATCTTTATAAGAGATGGATTAGGCTGGGAACACCAAAACCCACTGATTACAAAAATAGACACAGGATATATTATGTACCTTCTGATGTGATATAGTAGGAAGTACACAATCCCAGCCATGAAATACACTTGCCAAAAAGTAGAAAATGAATCCGTCCAAACCTGTAAGTCTAACTATCAATTTTTAAGAAATACAGAAGAAAGAGGAACATGTTATATTAAACCATGGAGTCAGTCATCAAAATCCAAAATGTAAGATATTCTACAGCACAGATGACTCAGTTTCTATTACAAATAAACAGCAAAAAAAAGGGTAAAACTATAAAAATTAAATTGTTTAACATATAAAGATAATTTAATATTTAAGAGACATTTCATCCAAATGTAATATGTGAACTTTGGTTCTTGATTTGAACAAAGTAACTTTGTGAAAGACAGCTTTGAGGCAGTTGGAGAAACTTGAATGTGGACAGAGTATTAGATGATATTAAGAAATTACTGACAGTTTAATGGTGTTATTAAAATAAGCTTATTTCTCAGAGATACAAACTGATGTATTTATAAATAAAATTATATAATATCTGAGATTTGTTTTAAAATAATCTAGCTAGGGAGAAAAAAGTGGGAAGTATAAGTGATACAAGGTTGGTGTATGTTGATTGTTATTAAATCTGGATGATGGAGATTTGGGATTTATTATATTTTTAAACTACTTTCTCTGAAGTTTTTTCTTAATGGTAGGTAAATGTACACAAGAAATAAATGTGGGAAGTATACACTGGAGGATGTTATACCTATACTCTTATTAATTGTTTTGGAAAATGAAAAAAATGACCAGTAGAAACATCCCATTGTGACACTTGTGAAATATTAAATACAAATGTCAGAGGTAGTGGTATGCTAGTAAATGACTCTCTGAAGAAAGCCCTGATTTGTAGTGCTTGCCAGTTTGCACAATGTAAATAGGCCCACAATAGCTAATTTCAGGCTATTGGTGTGACCTCACTGAATGTGGACTTGGGAAGAGATGAGTTGCTTGTATGGCCAGCTGCATGCAGCCCACTACTCGGGGAGATGACAGAAAAGCATTAGCTTCTGGAATCAGACTCTTGGTCAGATCCTAACTCTAACACGCACTCTCTGTGATTATCTTACCTACTTTTTCTGAACCTTAGTTTCCCCTCTGTAAAATGGAGATGATAATTTCTACTACATTCAGACGTAGTGATCTAATGAGACCACACATGTAATGGACCTGGTATGGTTCCAGTTACACAGTGAGTGATCTTTCATGCTAATATGGACTCTTGATTTGGGGTAGTTGCAGAGTTTCCGAAGAAAGGGATGAAGCTGGTCGTCTTTTCAAAGGGCTTCCTGCCCAGAATTTCTATAATTAGTTAAAATTGCAGATATCAGGCACAGTGTCACAAACCTGCCAGAAGTTCACCAAACTCTAATTTGGTTGAATATTAATAGGTAGGCTGGCAAGTTAATGTGACATGATCATGACTAGAATTCGTTATAGGTAGAGGCTCTGTCCAGTGTGATCTGACACTGCAAATACACAGTAAGAAGTAAGTATTATCTTAGAGTTGACATGGTAAAAATCGTATAAATTATTTAATCTTCTCCTAGGGAATGTTAAGACACCCTGAGATGTTTTGGCATGAATAAGCATAGGGTTATGTTGGCAAACTGGAAATGTTTCCATTCAGAATTTTGATGATTGTTTGAGTTATTAATAACAGTAGCATTTTACTTTCCAAATTCTTTATTTAAGTTGGGTGATTAACCATGGTCTCAGTTAAAGAGGAATTTTTCCACTCTTTCCTGAAAATTTTATTTTTTCTGTGTAGAAACCTAAGATTAAGGTCATCACTGATTAGTCAGTAATGATGCAGTTTTCAGAATTAGTGAATTATATGCATATATGAAAATCTTAAGTTCATTATAACCAAGGCTAGAGAGAAGCTGAATTATAAGTCAAGCCCATATTTAGAATGTGGAGACACTGATACTAAAGGCATTTGAAATGTGATTTACGTGTGTGGGGTGATGGGTTTCTAATGGGAATACAATTTGGGGCTGTATTTTCCCCTCTTTTCTCTCTTTGGAAGAGTTGCATGAATCATAACTTTACACATTTTGGATTTCTGAGCAAATACTTATGAGATAAGCAGTATACTCTATCGTCCATCTGAAGTTGACCCAATCTCCTTCGATCTTTAAAAGAACAGTTTTCCTTCAGTAAATTAAAAAGCTTGCCCCTTGGAAATTTGAACTTCCGTTTTCTTTAAAACAATGCTATTTATACTAAATTTAATTTAATGGGTCATAATAGGAATGCTTCAAGAAATAAAATGGAACAAAATAGAGTAGAAAATAGAGTGTGTCACATATGGAAAGGATCAATAGTGTTTTGTGAAACTTAGGAATCTGTTGTGTGTATATGCGTGTGTACATTCTAAGTCGTTAAGTAAAATTTATCTTTCAGTGAGTCACGGTAAAAAAGAGAAAAATTTTAAATGTTTTAAAATATGTGATAAAAAAGTTCCTGAAAATAAAATAACTCTTCCTTTTGTGGTACATATCAAAATATATCTAGATTAACAGATCTTCTTGAAATGTTGTTGTTGCTTTAAACAAAACCACCCCGGATTTAAGGGGGTCCTAGGGGAGTTGTGAGTTTCACAATTTTGCCTGGGCCTCACTGGGACAGCAGAGATCAATAAAGAGAGGGGAGTTGCACTCTTGGGGAGCTGCACCTTCTGTCTGCTTTCATTTCTTTCTGTCTTAAGCAGGAAGGATACTACTACTTGGCCTGTCCATGTATACACATGCATATATATATATGTGTAGCTATACAATTTATTATAGTAGAGTACATTTATTATATTATAGTCTTATGTACATTTATTATATTATAGTCTTATGTACCAGCCCTATTAGCTCAATTAGATTTCAAGACTTTTGCGGTCAGGAGGTTTGCCTTAAGCTCTCTTATCTTCTTGCCCAGCATGTGCTTTGCACACACAGTCGTAAGCACTTACTAAGTAATTACTATTAATAGTGGTAATTGCTAAAGTTCACCCCAACATAGTATTTGGCTATATTTATTTGTATGTTTCTATATTTATTCATATTATACCTTCCACAAAGAGTTTACTGCAGCTTATGGCATAAATAAGAAAATAATGGCTGAATTATACCTAAAAAACCATAATATAAATACAAACATACACATTTGTAAATATATATTCCTACACACATACACACACACTCTTATATATCATAAATAAAAGTAAAGTCAGAGGAAAAAATATAAATAATCAGGCTCTGAATTCCTTCATATTTCTCTATTTGAGCCTCATTATGTGTCTGAACTTCCCAGTCAGCCAAGTGAAAAGGAATGTATGTCACTTACATAATTTTTATTATTAAAGAAAAAGAGACACCTGCAGGGGAAGCAAAGGTTTCTTTGTATACACAAGAACATGACTAAAAGTCATTTCTCACATGAAGTTTCATATAGGAGACAGTGAGTGTCTGGGCTAGAAAATATCCACACCACCACTCCTGAAGAAACTGTGGTAATAGATTTTATTTCTATCACTTCTGCTCCACCAAAAAGACTAAAGTTTTGTGATAAAACCGAAAAATATTTAAATCTGTAAAAAGACAGAAAAGTGTGATCCAATAAGATAAACTTTTGTCTAATCTAATGTTCTAAAGATATCATTTAGAATATTTAGAAGAAATTGTTTAAACAGTCCTCCCCAAGTATCACCTATCTCAACCAGATTTTTAACTAAACTGGATTGGTAGAGAGGGTACGATCACATTCCCTGGCAAGGACTGAGCCAGTAGTCACTTAGGGCTGTTGGTTGAAAAAAATGCATCTGCTTTAGAAAAAGTGATGATTAGGGGATCAAATCAATATTCTTTGATGGAAATTGGCAACTTTACCAAGGTTCCTGTCTGATAAGCCAGCCACCCGACCTCTACACAAAGATGGGCTATTCTGTGACAATGTTTTGAAGGCTGGAATCCACAACATCATTCCAGAGCAGTTTCAAAATATATGGGAATAATTTTTCCTGTACTTTGCTTTGTTTGTTTTTTCTCTGTATCGCTGCTAATCACCAGCTTTCATTCAATCTAGTAGTAATATTATTGTTTTGCTAGGCTTTGTGTATGTCATGGAGTCCTATTAGTTTCCATACAAAAATGGATAAAAAATTTGGGAATGAACTTGAAAGAGAGAGGACCTGGCGTTTGAGGCACCACATAGGATCATTAGAATGTTCGGGTATTTATGGATCATCTGCTTCAGGCGGGGGTGGAAGAATCACTTCTACAACTTGAAAGTTCATAGTAAACAGTATCCCAAGTAGAGATGGGCCACAAACGTGGGGGTAACAAAGGAGGGTCCAGGCACCTCTGGGAGGAATCACAGGAAATCTGTGATTAAACACAGGCTATGGGATAGAGGGTGTTGGACTGAGGTTTCAGAGTAAGTTGGGCAGCAGAAGAATGGCAAATATGGATAAGGGAATGTATATAGGAATGATCGGGTAAATTTTACTCCTAATTTACTTGGAGGGAAAGTAGGCTCTTAAAAGTGAGAGGTGGGGAGAGTAAGGAAGAAATGATGAAATAGAGGTTCTCTGGGCTGGTTCTAGTTAACCTAAGGAGAGGTCATTTTCAGGAAAGCATGGAAACAACTACCAGGTTGCCATTTTATTTTTTAAATATGGTTGCATGTGAATCATTTAGAAGGAAAGAAAAGTTGTCTAATTGGGGGGGGGGGTGTTTAACAGACAACTGTTTTGAGAAATAAATTTTTTGACTGTAATTTGTTTTATAGTAATCGGGGGGTTAGTTGCTAGTCACAAAACTGGCTGTTTACAGCAGAAAAGAAACTTGTTGAAAAGACATTATGGAGCTCACAGACTTGCCACAAAGCCTGCAGAACCAGGTTCAGGACAATTGGAAGAAGCTAGAAACAGAGCCTAGTTTCATGCCATGGGATCCACATGGTCTTAGCCTCAAGGAAGGCTGAGAAAATGAAAATCTGGCCTTTGGGGCTCTTAGTCCATTTGGGCTGGGGTGACTTATAAACAACAGACATTCCTTTCTCATAATTCTGGAAGCTGGAAGTCTGAGATCAAGGTGCAAGCATGATAAGACTCTGGTGAGAGCCCTCTTTTGGGTTGCAGACTACCAATTTCTCCTTGTATCCTCACATAGCAGAGAGCAGAGAGAGGAAGAAAGCTCTCCTGTGACCCTTATAAAAGCTCTAATCCCATTCAGGAGGACTGTAGTGCCATGACCTTATCTAATCCTAATTACTTCCCAAAGGCCTCACCTACTAATACCATTGCATTAAGCGGTAGGGTTTCAACATATGAGTTTTGAAGGGGCATAAACATTCAATCCATAACAGGCGCTTATAGGGAGGACCAGACTTTGCCTCCAGCCAAGACTAGTGAGGTGTGAATTCCTCAGAGAGACATAAGGTTTAGATTGTGGGCACTCCTTTCCCTCCAGAAAAGACAACTGTACTATGTCTTTTAAACCTTCATATATTCTTGAGTTCTTGAATGGTTTTTAAAGCTGAATTCTTCAGGCCACCCTAGAAAAGGCAATCCAGTGAGTCTTCATTTTCTGTTCCAATTTACATGATGAGATTCAGACCTGCCCAGAGCCATTGCCAGTTTGAAGATCTAGTTAAGCCTCATGCATCACAATTTCTTAGTGTCGAGTGCCAACGTTTTAAGTTTTGACATCAGATTCATTCTGTTGTTGGTGCCTCGATTTTAAACGGAATAGTTGAAAATAAATCTAGATGTTTGGGATTTTACCATGCGTGTGCCGTCTGCGGGCTCCCAGGAAAGCCTCGATAGTGATGCAACTGCACAAACTGACCCTTGCAGGCGCCGGCTATGTAGGCAGATTGCACTTCGCTGGGCACTCTGCCAGCCACGCAGCCCTTTCTACAGCTGCTGCTCTTCCAGAGTGTGGACCAGTCTTCTCTCTGTCTCTTGTTAGTTGACAGAGCTAGTTACAGAGAATCATGCCAGGCCACACCGTGGCAGCTGTACAAGTGAGGACGTGGAAAGATTATCCAACTAGTGATTAAAACTTCTTATTCTTATATATGTAGTTTAAAATGATACAAGGTTCTGAAAATGCAGAATAAGAACATAAATAACTCCTGTAAGTTCTAAAGTATGGGATTGGGACCAAAATAACTTCTGTAATCCTTCCTGGGAGCATGCCCTCCCAAGTCATTCTAGCCTAAATTTAGAAAATAAGGCTTATATTTGACTTTGGTACCTCTCTGAGTTATTCCAGGAAGGTTTTTTTAAGGGATGTTTCAGCCTCATAAATGCCACAAAGTATGTGCGGCAAAAAGCTGGATTTCATCTGCATATCCTGAAGATAAATCCAGGGAACTCCATGGGCTTATTTTTTAAACCAGCCCGAGCTAGGCTGAAAGATGTCAGGGTGATGATACATCTGATGGTGATAACCCTGAATAAGTTCCAGGATGGGCTGTTTTATTACATTTTTATTAATAGTTACACATCTTGAGATCTGATTCATTCCTATTCATGGGTCTTTGAGCTTTTACTTATTTGCATAAGTGCTCAGAACCATGCTAATTTTTTTTCCCATTTTATTTCAGCATATTTTGTGTTAAGAGAAAACAAGCATATAGATTTTTGATAAGCAAATGTTGGCTCAACTGACGAGCTGTAGCTTGTAGCTAGAAAGTTACAGCTTCGTATAACCTGGAGAAGTGGATTCCCTGGCGGTCCAGTGGTTAGGGCTGCATGCTCTCACTGCAAGGGCCTGGGTTCAATCCCTGGTCGGGGAACTAAGATCCCACAAGACGCGCGGTGTGGCCAAAAAAAAAAAGTGAAGAAGCTAAAAGTCCTGATAATTCTGTGGCTTCAGTCTTTTTTCTTTTTTTTTTTTTATTTTATTTTTGGCTCTGTTGGGTCTTCATTGCTGCGCATGGGCTTTCTCTAGTTGCAGCGAGCAGGGGCTACTCTTCGTTGCGGTGCGCAGGCTTCTCATTGCGGTGGCTTCTCTTGTTGCGGAGCATGGGCTCTAGGCGCAAGGGCTTCAGTAGTTGTGGCACATGGGCTCTAGAGCACAGGCTCAGTAGTTGTGACACACGAGCTTAGTTGCTCCGCGGCATGTGGGATCTTCCCGGACCAGGGATTGAACTGTGACCCCTTCATTGGCAGGTGGATTCTTAACCACTGCACCACCAGGGAAGCCCGGCATCAGTCTCTCTCATGTATAATTTTATAGTTTCTGTAAGATACAGAGAAACTAAACTCACATCATTTTGCCAAATTGAGAGTAACATTTATCAAGAAACAAGTCTTTCTTACATTTTCATCTGTGGCCTAAAAGAAGACGGTAGGTTTTCATTTTGTTTCTGAAGTGATTCTTGGATTTTCAGGTTGCACTGCAAAGTGAGATGGAAGGTATGAATTGGAGGTGATCCAAAACACAACCCCAAAAGGGAAACCGAGAAGCAAAACTCCATGTGGAGCCCTGTTCCTTGGCTGCCCTTTCCCCTACACCAGCTGTAACTTCCTTCCCTCTTCATTGGAAGGAAGTAAAGGAAGGAAGGGGAAGAGAAAGGGAACTGGCAGTAGTGTGATGGCACCAGCTGGCACTGGCTTGGGAGAGCCAATTGTGTGCATCTCTTCCTAACCTTACACTAAGTAACATGTTGATAGCTTAAAATCAGCCATGGTGGGCATATTTACACCATAAAAATTGGCAGTGCTACAAATCAGGGCTCCCTCTCCCCCAAGAGTAGGTTGTTAACATTTACTAACATTCCACTGGTGACCTGCTGCTGAAGGGAACTTTGTTAATCACAACCTTATCATTATTATCACTTCCTGATTCTGACTTGTCAGTGTAGGTGACATTTCTAACAACCTTGACTATAGTCTGTCTTATCCAGACCTTTGTGTACTAGAGATACGTAGAATTGGAATAAAGTGTTCTATTTAAAAGTTATTCAGGATGCATTTGTTTCCTGTGTAATTTTACCTTGCTGAATTTCTCAATGCATTGTTAGTTATCCTTTCACACCCAATCCTCTTTGTTTTTTACTCCATTTTCTATTATCCTGTCTTGATTATTTAGTCTTCTCAGCATAGACTGACATTTTATGAAATATTCAGATGTACACTGCCTAGTTAGTATGATCCAAGCCATCAGAGTATTATAGACTCAATTCAGCAAACACTGATTGAATATCTTCTTCGCCTGAGACATCATGCCAAAGAAAATAAGGCACAGTACCTAGTCGCAAGCAATATAAAATCTAGGGAGAAAAATCAGACATGTACACAGCTGAGACTAATGTAGAGCATAATGTGAAAGATGATATTAGAAAAAGTAAAGAAAAATGCAAGCTAGACCACAAAGACTAGAGGTTATTTCTGACTGCAGAAACTAGAGAAGGCTTCATAGAGACAGAGACATTTTTAACCAAGTCTTAAAGAACTGGTATGCATTTTAAAGCCCAACTCTATTTATAGTTTTTATGAATAGATGACTATAATGTTCATGCTGAAATAATTTGTGGGTTAGTTCATATTGTTTACTGATCTGCCAAAATTAGCTTATTGTCATGGGAGTCAGGAAAACTTAATAAAAATAAGATTTTAATGGCATAAATATATGGAATTGTTACTAGATTTAGCAGATGACAATGCAGAAGATGCATTCCGGTCATCTGTGGTCCTGCATAGGTTATACTCAGAGCACTGTTTATAGAACATTTTTAATAAAAGCTCCCAGTTACTGAGGATTAATTATGTCAGGGACTTTTACATGTACAATATCATCAAAGACAAAAACCAGAAAAGTAAGGAAATTGATTTTATTCAGGCTATTGCAGTAGGGAGAGTACCCCAGATCAGAGTATGTCTCTGCAGAGTGGTTTTGCCTTAGTCTTTATAGGAAGGAATAGACAAATTAGAGATGGGGGGATTTACGATTGGGGTTTGCAACCAGGGAAAGTCTCAGTCAGGTGAATGGAAAGTGTTTTTCTCTGTGTCTAGCTAGATTCAAAGGGAAAGCAATTCTAATCTTGGCTAATCATTCATGAAACACAGAACAGGAAATTGGCTAGTCAATATCGAAACCTCACAGTTACTCTGAAATATACTATTATCAGCATTTTTAAAATTCTTTTTAAAAAATCAGAAACTGACATTCAGAGAGGTTGAATGTTGCCAAAGCCACATGTCTGGTAAAGAACTAGAATTTCATTCCATATCTTTCTGTCTCTGACTCTCCTTTTATTATGCTACAACACTCACATTGTACTGAATGAATGCTTTAATAGTAATTTTTAAGGTTAATGGAACTCTCATTTGTTGTCCATATGTATGTTTTCATGCATACTACCTAGTTTGGAGAGAATAGCCTTCAAAGAACCAGGTGTAAATGTTTAGAATTGATAGAAATCTGTTCAAACTGGTTCATATTAAGAGTGTGCCTCCTTCCCCATAAATAATTCTACGTTTCAAGTGAATGAGTAGAGAAAAATTGGGGATTGTATCCTAGTGGCTTCATATTTAGCGATTGTTCTTGCTGTAAATCAATGAGTTTTATCATTGTTGTTTTTTCACCTCTGCTCTGTGGGGCTGTAACAGTTTTAAGGAGGTGCTTTGAGATTCTCACAGAGGTTCTTGGCTGGATTGAAGGTCAGAACAGAAATCAGGTAAAGATTGGTAACCCAGCTTCTGCCAGAGCTTTTGGGTTATACATGTTGAACATCAAAGTAAAGGTCACTAAAAAGATAGCTAAAATGTGAAAACTACTGACCTAATAGAGTAAATTATTTCTATAAAACAAATGCTAAATATATTTTGCTGCTGGAAACCTGTGAGTCCCTGAGTTTATTGGCTGTTGCCAGCTTCCCAGGACCCTTGCTGTGCTTTTGATATTCACATCAATGCAATGTTAAGATGCACCTGAAACGTTCACAGCACAGCAGGGGAATCTAACCTGGCTGGCCTGAATCATTTGGCATCTATTTCACACTCAGATTATTGTAGTAATTATGAGTGTGATGTGATAATTTGTGGTTGAGTTTTGTCCTGGGGCCCAGCCATCCAGTTCTTTTTTTTTTCTTTAATTATGTTTTACTTTTATAATATTGTCTTAGTAAACAGACCAGGTGCTGTTTCACAGTAGCTACATAATATATTCTCTGAACAATGAAGCAAAAATTAAGCACAAAACCAAAGCCACTACCCTTCTGGCTGTCCTGCCTTCCTGAGCATGGTAATTGTGACTGTTCTAAGTGGAAGGGAAGAACGAACAGGTTACACTTAGGATCTGGGGGTCAATGAAGCCAAGATATTTAGGGGTACTTTGTCATTGCTGGCAGTGGGAGTGTGGGCTTTGTGACTTAGAGGCAAGAAAGCCCAGTCTGGTGCTTTCCTGCTTCCCTCCATCTCCCATCCAGCATAACCTGCCTTTCCCCTACCCCATGTATCATTTGTGGAAAAGCTCAGGCAATGAAAGGAGATACTGTCATTAGTTTTGATTCCCTGTAATCTCCTAGTTTTAGGAGAAGAGTGCCATGGTCAGAGGAAGATAGCAAAATAAAAAGTAAAGAGACAAATTGACCAGAAGATACTAGAAAATAATATAAAATGAATATAGGAACTATGAACTGTATTTACCCACTGGAAAGCAAAACAAGTGAATTATTTGTGTGAGTCAAAGTTTCTAAAAAAAGGTATTTTGGAGGCATTGAATCGTAGGAAACTGTTGTAAAAGAAGTTGTGGATGTGGATAGACAGGAAAATGGAGTGACATTCAGGTCAGGGGAAGCTGACAAAAGCTTAAGGTAGGAGTGAACCACAGATACTGACTATAGAAAGGTATGTTGAGATGATAAATAAGTCAGACAGAGAAAGACAAATATCATATGATATCGCTTATATGTGGAATCTAAAAAAATGATAAAATGAACTTATTTACAAAATAGAAACAGACTCAGAGAACGAACTTATGAACTTAAGGTTACCGAGGGGAAGGGTCGGGGGGGGATAGATTGGGAGTTTGGGATTGACATGTACACACTGCTATATTTAAAATAGATAACCAACAAGGACCTACTGTAAAAATAAATAAATAAAAATAAAAATTTTAACAAAAAATAAAAAGAGATGATAAATAAGCAGGCAAAAGTTAAGAGGTTGGCATCAGTACATTTTGCTGTTAAAATTATAATCATTGGTAAACTGGTATCAGTCTTTCTAAGGCAAAGATTAGAAATTTTTATGATTCTTCTCTGATAAGGTTCTTTGGAATTTGGAGTGATCACCTTCTGAGGCTGGAATAGTCAAATCTGAGTAATATTCAGTAAGCAGCAGGAAGAAAAGAGAGAAACAGAGAAAAGTGTTACTGGAGGGCCCCTAGCATAACTAATACTAACTTTCCTCCCCTTTTAGGGGGAACAATTTCTCAGGATTCTTATGAATAGATTCTTTAGGGCTTCCCTGGTGGCACAGTGGTTAAGAATCCGCCTGCCAATGCAGGGGACACGGGTTCAAGCCCTGGTCCGGGAAGATCCCACATGCTGTGGAGCAACTAAGCCCGTGCACCACAACTACTGAGCCTGCACTCTAGAGCCACAACTACTGATCCCGCATGCCACAGCTACTGAAGCCCGTGCGCCTAGAGCCTGTGCTCTGCAACAAGAGAAGCCATCGCAGTGAGAAGCCCGTGCACCACGACGAAGAGTAGTCCCCACTCGCTGCAACTAGAGAAAGCCCACACACAGCAACGAAGACCCAACGCAGCCAAAAAAATAAATAAATAAAATAAATATTAAAAAAGAAAAAATTCTTTGATAGTTCTCAAAGTGAGGTTTTCTGAACTAGAGCATCAGCATTGTCTGGGAAATTGTTATAAATGGCAATTTTCAGGCCCAAGACTAAGCCAACTGAATCAGAAACTGAGATAGAACCCAGCAGCCAGTGTTTTAATAAGTCCTTGTCTTAGTCCATTCAGGCCGCTGTAACAAAAATACAATAAGCTGGGTGGCTTTCAAACAACAGAAATTTATTTCTCACAGTTCCGGAGACTGAGAAGTCCAAGATCACTATAGATTCAGTGTCTGGTGAGGGCCCACTTCCTCACAAACCGTACCCGCACAAGGCAGAAGGGACTAGGGAGTTTGGGGGGGGAGGGGTCTCTCTTATAAGGGCACTGATCCCAATCATGAGGGCTCTGCCCTCATGACCTAAGCATCTCCCAAAGGCCCCACCTCCTAACACCATCACCTTAGGGGCTAGGATTTCAAAATAGGAAGTTGGGGCCAGGGAGGACACACCATATAATATATAGCAGCGCTACTGCCTTAAAGTATTTGTTTTCGATATGAAAAAACTCCAGAAAGTAGAAGGTTGGTAACTTTCTCTCCTAAACTCCTTTTCTCAATTATTTACAATACTCTGATTAAACCTAGGAGAAAAAGTCCCAATTAGGTGCTAAGCCTTTTACACATACAAATCTCTGTCTGAAAAAGAGAGGTGTGGCTGGGCTGTGGCTCTACAAAACAGCAGCTGCAGGAGCACCCAGCTGGGCTGCATCAGGACCACATCAGTCCCTGCCCTGGATGTACAAACTCAAGGGTGATTTAAAAAAAAAAAAAATCAATTCTTAATCTGAGACTCAGAAGTGTTCTATTTGACAGAGCCTCAGAAACTCAAATCATTATGTCCAGAATGAAAAAAAAATAGCTAGTGATGCTGAACTTTAGATCTAATAGAATTTAGTAAACATTTATTAAATACACAGAGATAACTGGCAATTACAACCTTTAGGGATCAAATAAGTATGGTAAAGGTAACAGACACCAAGCTGAAAGGGAAAAGTAGACATATGACGGTGTTTGGCACTGGATGGGAGAAAAGCTAAGATATGGCTTTTTGTCACGAGGAGGGAGAATGAGAGATGAGAGTCAAGGCAATGAACAGGAGTCAGATGAGAGGAGTGGGAGTCCAGGGTGAGGCAGAAGAGTTACTACCCATGAAGAGGGACATCTTCCACTTAGAGTCATGGTCAGTTTTTTTTCATTTAAGCATTATAATAAAAATGGATTGATTCATTAACATATGACTCAGAGAAAATAGAGCTAAGAATAGCCATAAAACATAGATATCCTTGCAGTACTAATAGCTAACAGTTTAAGTTTTCATTATGATGTGTCAAGCACTGTAGTAAGTACAGTAAGTAACCCTACATACGAACCTTCAAGTTGTGAACTTTCAAAAATGCAAACGTGAGTTCACATGTCGAATCACATAAGTTAGTTCACATGTCTGGCGTACATTGTCACATGCGTGCATCGTCTACAAGTGGTTGTGCTTTTGTGTACTTTACTGTACAGTACTGTATAGAGTACAGTAGTAGAGTATCTTTATTTCAAGCCCAGGATGTCTGGAAGCAAGCGTAAAAGCAGTGGTGATGTAGCTGGTACTACTGTACTTTTCAAGGTACTGTACTGTAAGATTAAAAATGTTTTCTTTATTTTTTGTGTTTGTTTTTTATGTATTATTTGTGTGAAAAGTATTATAAACCTATTACAGTACACTACTATATAGCCAATTGTGTTAGTTGGGTACCTAGGCTAACTTTGTTGGACTTATGAACAAATTGTACTTACGAACATGCTCTTGGAACAGAACTCATTCGTATGTAGGGGAAGTACTGTATTCTCATTTGATTTTCACAACAATCCTAGGAAAGAGATACTATTATTACTATCTCAGCACAAGAGATGAGGAAACTGAGGCTTTTAGGAGGAAAGTTGCACAGCTAATAAGTAAGCCTCTAGGATTTGAACCCAGGCAGTCCTACTTTAGAAACTGAGCTCTTCACTACTCTGATATATGTAATATAAGGAAAATACATAAATCCCTCAAGTTCTCAAGTCTTCAAGATGACTCAATGCTATTCTGTGTTCTTCCATCCTTTTAAAATGATTGCGTTGTAATTTTCTGATTATAAAAGTAATAAGTAATTATTGCATCCAACTCAAAAAATTCAAAAAGTATTTGGAAATAAAGATGATTTTTGGTCCCATCACCCAGAAATAACTGATGTTAGCATCAGCGACACTTTATTCTTACAGTTATCGTACTTGGTGCCTCAGAACTGTCTGGAGGGCCCTTTAAGAGGCAATGAGCCCTGACTCAGACACTCCGATTCAGTAGATCGGGGTAGGGCCAAACCTTATGTATTTTCAATAAATCCCTCTCCCATGGTACTGTATATAGTTTAAGCCCAGTTCTAAAAACACTATACTATACCTTTGATTTTCAAATATCCCTAAGTAGAACATCTTATATGCAGTTTCTCTCTGAATTCTTACATACTTTAATATTTCTCATCAAAGCTATCTTTTAGAGACAGGAGGGTAGCTAGTAGAGAAGTGGTTCTCAAACTTTAGCATGCATCGTCATCACCTGAAGTACTTGTTAAAACACAGACTACAGAGTGTCTGATTTAATGGGCCTGGGATGGGGCTTCTATTAAGTGAGGGCTCTCCAAAAAAAAGAACCAATAGGATACATATAGATCTATATGAGGAGATTTATTATAGGAATTGGCTCACATGGTATTGGAGGCTGAGAAGTCCCATGATCTGCCGTCGGCAAGCTGGAGACCCAGGAAAGCTCGTGGTATAATTCAGTCCTAGTCTGTAGACCTGAGAACTAGGAGCTCCGGTGTCCGAGGGCAGGAGAAGATGAATGTCCCAGCTCAGGAAGAGAGAGAGAATTCACCCTCCTTCCTCCATCTTTTGTTCTATGTGGGCTCTCAACAGATTGAACGATGCCTGCCCACATTTGAGACAGCAGATTTTCTTTACTCAGTCTACTGATTCAAACGCTAATCTCTTCCAGAAACACCCTCACAGATACACCTCGAAATAATGTTTTGCCAGCTAACAGGGCTGGTAAAACATTACAGGGCCCCCAAATTTTCATTTCTAACAAGTTCAAGGCTGATGTAGATGCCACTGGTACAGGACCCCAGTTTGAGAACCACTGTAAGAGAGAGAACTTCCAAATGAGAATTCCTGGTAAAAACTCTTGTGGTCTTTGGAAATTCCTTAAAATTCAAGGGCAAGAGTCTAACCTTGCCCATTTAGAAACAAATTCAGTGACGTATAGTAGCATGGTGAGTATCACCCCTTCATCAGGTCTTCCATATATGAAAACTCTATTCAGCTGTTTCTGTGTCTCTATGACAACAGTAAAAGTGTAACAAGGAAAGAACAGCTTCTGAGTTTGTCAGCTAAAAATCTTAAATGTCCAAATGATTGTTGGTAGCAACAGAAGGGACAGTCAGACAAGGTCAGTTGCATCCAATAATAGGCATAACACCTATCACAGAAGTCTAATGTGTGACATTTCTTAAGTAGGACAAATACCAGAGGAGGATGTTGATGCTACTGGCAGTTTTTATGAATTATACATGATGCACTATTTTAAAATTCAGTGGAAAACTGCCATTTACCCTCTATAATAAAAGGCATTATATGAAAAGTGAAGCGCTGGGTAAGAAAACATGAGACGCTACCAATATAAAGGATCTTAAGCATACTTCTCTTTGTACTCTAACACCTGACAGAAGACAACCAGGCTTTTAAAAAAGGAAGGTTGGCCTCTGGGAACCTAATAGAAGCTTTCCTGAACTATATACCTCAGGACTGTCCATCCATGCTTCCAAATCAGCAACCAATTTCTGAAACGTAACTCTTAGATTTAATTGACTTTTGGCTTTAACCCCTCGATGCTGGGGAAGTATAAATGTATAGCTGTATTTGGCATTCAACGTTGTCTTAGTCCATTTGGGCTGCTAAAACAGAATACCATAGACCAGGTGGATTTTAAGAACAGAAATTTATTTCTCACAGTTCTGGATGCCAGGAAGTTCAAGATCAAGGTGCTGGCAGATTTGGTGTCTGGTAAGAGCCCACTTCTTAAGTGGCTGTCTTTTTGCTGTAACCTCACATGGTGGAAGGGGCAAGGGATCTCTCTGGGGTTCCTTTGATAAGGGTACTAATCCCATTCAGGAGGGCTTCACCCTCATGACCTAATTACTTCCCAAAGGCCCCACCTCCTCATACCATTACCTTGGGGGTTAGGATATCAACATATGCATTCTGGGGGACATAAAAATTCAGCCATTGCAACATTCATTTGTCAGTCACCAGAAATACAGAAAACCCAGTGCCAGACAATGTAATCCAGCTGAAAATTTTGCATGTTAAAATTAGAAATTTTTACCATGACTGGTAAAAATTACCAAAGTCACCTGGGAGAATTCATTCATTTATTACTCAGTCAGTAGATACCTATTGAACACTTCCTATATATTCCAGGCATTGTTTAGATTCAGGGGATAGAACAGTGAAAAAAAAAAAAAAAAAAAAGAGAGCAAGAGAAAGAGAGAGAGAGAGAGAGAGACAAAGCCTTGACCCTCAAGGAGCATCCATTGTAGTTGTGGTGAGTTTTGTCTTACTCTTTGCCTTCTAGAACCTTGATATGTAAAGGACCAACAGTGTGGGTGTCACTTGGGAAGCAGTGAGAAATGCAGCATCACAGTCTACACCCCAGATCTCCTAACACAGAATCTGTATTTTTATTTCACAAGATCCCCAAGTGATTTGTATCCACATTAAAATTTGAGAATCACTGCTGTAGAAAACAGAGCCTGAGGCAAGGATTAAAATTCTGATTTTATTTGAGAGTACAAGCCCAGGGGAGTACAAATAAGGGGAAAGGGAAGACAGGCAAGGGCAGCTGCAAAGCAATGAGATTCTGTGCTGGCTGCTACGTCAAAATGAATCTGGAAGGGGCACAGCAGCCCAGTCAGCAGGTAGGTTGACTCAGCAAGTGGAATTTCTTCTCCAGAAAGATTCACACCAGGATCCCTCCTGACCTTTGCTTCGTGCTGATTGAGGTTCACTCCACTGAGAGGTGCCACCCCTGTACTTCTGGGTTACAGTATCCAAGCCTGAAAGTGGAGGGGTGGGTACAGACCAAGAAAGAGAAAAAGAAGGGAGCAGTTAAGGTTTAATAAGAAGATAGGAAGTTTGTGTCTCAAGACAATGTATACAGAAAATTCCATCCAGATAAATTAGTAGAAGAGAATAGAAATGACATTTATTTGTCAGCCAGCAGAAACACAGAAATTTGAATGTTAGAATTTTGAATGTTAAATTTTGTCATCCTGGGTAGCAGTTACTGAAGTCTTTTTTAACGTTTACTAGTCACTCTCTGATTCCCTGTTTTATGACCTTCTATTGCTTTGCCAGCACTCAGGATTTCTACATACCTATTATTTTACTAGTTCCTTCCCATCCCTAGATTTTTAGCCATCCCTAGATTTCTCCCCCATATTTATTGATACCTCTGGTGCATTTATCAATACCTTCTGAGTCTCAAATATTCAGTTTCAACCCTACTCACCCCGCCTACTGGCCCACACTATACACATGTTTGCTTTGATGTCATCGTGCCCATATCCTCATCTTTGTACAAGCCAGAAACCAGATCCAGATAGACCAAATAATCTGGGTCAGTAAATTTAGAGTAGGTATCAAAGGAGAAGACACAGATCCCAGAGTGAGACAGACCCAAGACCCAGCAGATACCACTGCACATACTCTGCCAGGTGTGTGCCCTCCATGAGTGCTTCCATTATGAGAAACTCTCATTCAGGTCATCCAGATTCTACTCTGTCTAGAATCTATGGAAACTATGAAAATGAGACCAATACCTAAATGCCATAAGTAGTTATCCCCAAGCAATGGAAATATAGATTTTCATTTTTATCATTTCCTTTACTTTTCAAAATTTCTCTGATAAAGCTGTATTGCTGTTATAATGAGAAATAAACTCTTCAATTATTTTCATAAAATAATCTATTTTGTCAAGGAAACTGTTTTAAGAACAGATTAATGAAAAACCACAATGACATGGAAGCCATTAAATTTTAAATTATTTGCATATTTTATAGACACTCAGTAAATCTCCTTAAACTCCAGTCTAGAGTTTGAAACACTCTAGATTCCACAGCTCTAAAAACCTTAAGGAGGAAGTCTTTTTCTCACAGCAAAAGAGAAGAAATAGATGAAGAATCAGAAAGCAGAAATTGTGCTTTCTGAAGGCAATACTGTACAGCCAAATGTCTAATGAGGCATTTCTTAAATGTCTGTGACTCTCATGTACTGGTGAAACTACTACCCAGCCCTACAGTAAGGAGAAGAGCCATAAAAAGTGTCAGTGTGTGATGGTGGTCAGCACTAAAGTCCAGACACCTTTTAAGGAGGTGTCATAATGTCACAGGATACTCTTAACCATTTTTATTTTTCTCTGAACAAGGAGAGTCCTTTTCAAATTCTACTTCAGGTTCTAACCTCAACTTATAGGCTCCACAATTAGCAGAAATATGTTTTCCACTAGTTGAACATTTGATCAATTTTGACCAGCACACCAGAGGTAATTTTGTATAAATGTTAATAGGCATGGTTAGTTTATTCCTGTGAATTTGTTGACTCCCAGCTACTACTTATACTTCTTATGCTATTACAGAAAAACGATCATCTCTACTCAGATTTACAAAATAATGGATCCTTATTTTCCAAAGAGGGTTTACAAATCAGTTCAGAATTCATTGGTACTAAAAAGCCTCCTAACCCAGATATTAATGTTCTCTTCAGAAGATTTCATAGACCTTGGGATAAAATTCCTGTGGAGAAGAAGGAAACATTGGCTTTCTCACTGTGTTTGCTGCCCTTAATTTACTTGGACACTGGAGGCTTCAGGGCTCTAATACCATTGATGTTTACTAGGTATAACCAGTTCATTCACTTGAGGATACTATTCTTCAGTACATGAATTTGTAATGGCCATTCGGACTCCCTGTAATGATTAAGCTTATTTAATAATGTATGAAAATAAATGCATCTTAAGGGGTAAGGAGTAGGATTCCTGACTTTTCACATTGAACCAAATCACTCAATAAGTATTCATATAGGTACCTGCCAGTGCACACATTTTATAAGCATTGGGACCAGTTGTCACCCTGTTGGTTAAACAGTGGAGTGTGATATTCACTTTGGTAATCCAACATGAATGACTGCTTTTAGGTCCCACCTTCATGACTGACTACCCATAAATATACTTTAAATCTAAGACCATCTCTTGGTCTCTGCCATTTGGGGAAAAAAACCCTACTTATTAACAACTGGTAATTCTAATGAAATTTTCAGTTGTTTCATGTTTAGAAAATAACTCTTCAGTTGGTAGATAACTTGGGTTGGTTTATAAACCAAAGCATATGACAGATGAAATAGCGCAAGAAGCAGTATGTCTTGATGTCCTATTTTAATCAGAAAGTAGACATCAGGGAATAAAGAATTATAAAGTATTTCTAGTCAGCCTAAGAGTGATATGTGGTGGAATTAAAAGATTTATATATTTTAAAAAACGTATTACTAACATATCAAAATAGATTGCATTTAAAAAATTTTACCGTATGCTTTAAACATGCTTCTATCAGGCACTTGAAATGGGGAAAGTGGCTTTGTTATATTAAAGATATAAGTTATACTGTTTCAACAGATATGGAGTTGGAAACAAAATGTGAGTACTTCTTAAAATATGCAATGTAGAAAACAAATCACTTCATAATTATGTACCTTGTATGAGAAGAAAATACTATTCCCTTGTGCTACTGAATATAAACTGTTTGGATTCAGTTAAAAGGTGTGTGTAGGCTCAGTGACATTTTACAATTTTAAATGTAATAGTACTCTTTGGAAATACAGTTTGAGACATTCCCTCCAGAAACCACAAGGGTATCTTGTGACAAGGATAGTATTTATAAGCAGGCAAGAAAAGTTTCCTCAAAAACAATCTTGCTATTTTACTTTGCAACAAATTAAAATATGTATAGAATAAACCCTATAATATAGTTATGAATTTTTACAACATACAAAAATATTTACTTTGGAAAAACTTCTCCAAATACTAGAACCTACTGGTTTATTATTTGCATTTGAATTTATATGATGAACAGAATTCAAAAACAATTACCAACATAAATACTTTTTAATTGTAGGAATAGTCGATGGAAGTTGTGGGTTCCAGCTAGTTATTTCTTGTCAATTAATTCAGAAGTTGTAGATAATAGGGCAGGTGTTTTACTGGGACAGAGTTATTTTTATTATTTCTTTTCAGTTCCACCCTTTCTTTAGATTGCTTCTTTTTCCTAGTCATAATTAGCCCTTTCTTAGAAATCCATTTTTTAAAATTTACACTTTTTGTAATAATCTGCCTTAGACTTTTAGGTTTTTATTTTTTTTTTTTGGCCTTTTGGCAGTTTTTCTAGTTGGCTTTTACACTTATTTGAGAGCAGAGTCTCTGTGAGCTCACTTTGCCATCTCCCACAGTGCCAATCCTTAGAGAAGGCTTTCGATAAAAGAGTTCCTAGTGGACTCAGCTTTAAAACACATTACCACAGAGACATTTTCTGAAGAAAGACTCTCATTTAACTTCTGATAAATATTGGTGTGTTTTGTAGAATTGTTTTACTCCCTCATAAATAGAGAGTTATGTAGTTCAGGTGGGAAGGGAGTAAGGATGAAGTACCGGACTAAGAAGAGCTGAACTCCAGTGGCGGCTCCATCAGTGACTAGCCCTGTGAGCTTTTCCAAGTCACCAACCACTGTCATCCTGCCTTTACTTGGCCTGCCTCATAGAATTGTTGCTACAATCGCATGAGATAATGTATGAGATAGCACTTTGAGTACTAAAAAGCACCATAAAAATGGGCAGTATGATTATACTATGTCTTTGCCATGACAAGCTGAATGTTATAAAGTAATATTGTCGTTGTAAGGTCCTTGGCCATTGCATTGTTGTTGGGATGGAAAAAAATTTCTTTAGAAAAATTGAGACCCTAAAAAAAAATTAAAATTAAAAAATAAATAAATAAATAAAAGATCCAAGTTTTACCAACGCTTATACTTTGAACTAGACCGCAACACACCCAAACTATTCTGGGGGGCTGCCTTGGAAGATTTTACTAACACCAGCTAATACATACTGAGTGTGTGCACTCCGTTAAGCCCTGGGTTGACAGCTGTAGGCACATTGTCTCATTTAGTCCTCAATACTGTCCTGTAAAGGTGAACAGTATTATTGAACTCATTTTGTTGGTGAGGAAATTGTGGCTTAGATAGACTAATGTGTCTAAAGCTATACAGATCAAAAGGGGCAGAGCCAGACCTGAATCCACATTTGTCTTACTCCAGAAACAATGCTCATTTGCTCTTTTCTGGCCTGGCAATACTATTAGCGAAAGCCTAATCAATTTTCTAGCAATCCAAATCCATGAGGAAGAAAATTAAATAGTAAGAATCACATTATTTAATCTCAAATTGATTTGAAGAGACCTGTGGAATCACATGGTTCTTTAGAGGTAGTTAAGGAAAATTTTAGCATCTTTGCAAATAAAGAGTTTTAAAAATAATAATCAATAATGAAATCTAAATATCAAAATACACTTCTTTAATGAGTTATGGCTTAAGACATGCCTGTTGGCAATGCATGAATTTTCCAAATATGTAATTTATGTTATAATGTCAGGATTTTGTTCTCTAATGCAACATTTGAATTATAACTTCCATTAAAAAATAGTAATACTCCAGTTGAAAAATCATTCTGGTTTCCCAGACTCTCATTTATTGGCAATATGTATGATATTTTCTCTTGAAAGATTGCAGGGTAGTTACCATTATAGAGAAGACAAAAAAATTTAATTTACAACTAGGCGGGCTAAAAGAGAAATAAGCTCTGACATTGAAGAGTGCAGTTCCAATTTGGTACTCTTAGGTGATTTGCTAAGTAGAATGTTTATAATTACTGTAACACTTTAAAAGAAGAAAAGAAAGCTTGCATGTTTTATTTTGGTTAATGAGACTGTGAACCCATAATTGTTCAGTGTCTTAAAAACAAGCACATAAAAATGGTCTGATCCTAATTGCTCATTTTATTAGTGGACATTTTCAAGTATTTCATAAATATCTTCTCAGGGTGTTTCCTAATGAAGTCTTAGACAGTTTATAAAATAAAATAACTACTTCTAAAGTGAGTCTAAGCAATATGTCAGTGGTCAATAATCCTGTAGATCCTGATATACAAAACTATTGTTATATCCCTTCTTTGTTTTAGAACCTACTATAAACAGACATTTAGTTTTATTTGATGCTATAGACATTATGTACATCTCCTATCAATGTGATGAGAATTGTTAGTCACTAAGTGGTAAAAATGGAATCATTTTCATCCTGGTCTGAATTCTCTTTCTTGCTGACTCTTTGGATCTTGTCATAGTAAAAGGTACAGCAGTTCACAGCTTTTAAAAAGCAAATTGTCCTAATGGCATATTTGGGAGAAAAGATGTTTAAAAACTTTTCCTTTTGATCATGACATTTTAGTATAACAATATCTCTGGCTCTGTTGGTTCTAAAGGACCTTGTAGCAATTGACCCCAAGAAATATTTGTAATAGATGTATTGCAATTAATACAAAATTTCAAGTAACTCAGAAATATGCACATCTGTCATAACTGTGTCCTAAATCCAAGTGGTAAATGCGACTTTGAAAGTAGAGGATTCTTCAAATCACTTAGACACAAGGCAAAATGAGATTTTTATGTCAGGTTCCATTTTCTACATAATGCCAGAGCTATTTAAAAAAAACAGAATCAGCAATATAAAACTGTTATCATACTAAGAAACTTTATGTACATGTTATGTCAGAAAATTGTTTATTCCGTACCTATTATTTAGTTTCATAAAGGCATAAAAATGACAATCCTAGATTATAACCAAGAATTTTATACGTGAAATGTATATTTTATTATTGCTTTGGGATAGTTTCAGAATTTACTTATGAACTTCAAAATCTCTTATTCTTGCTTTACCCAGCCTAAAACCTAACTCTTCCTTCCTCAGCATAAAGCTATCAAATGAGCTGGCATCATCCCCGAATCTAAACGCGGTTTCTAGATGTTGCCAAAGAATTATACCCAGAATCTCTAATGCTTTCACAGGATTGTAAGACTGCAGTTTCGTCTTGTATATTCAAAGAAAATGGTGCTGACTGGAATACCCAAGTGGGTTATATGCCTTCATTCATACAAGAATGAAATGGTCTATGTGTTTATAATGTTACTTTCACCTTGTTGGGTTTTTTCCCTTCTATCCACATATATTCATAAAACTTTTGAGAAACTTAGCTGCACCTCACCATTTCCTTCTCCAGTGGGAATTTAAATTCTATTATTATGTAGGGAATGTGAAAGTTGGAAACATTTTCCCTAAATGGAATGTGGGTCTTTCTATGAGAGTGATGTAATTCTGGGAACTTTTGTTGGGCATTCTCCACATGCTGGTTTCAGTGATGGAGGAAGAAAAAATACAAGATTGGTTCTTGCCTTCAAGTATCTCACAGTGTAGTAGTCAAGATTGCTGTGCAAACAAGCTGCATCTTACAAAACAAGAAATGCAAGATAGTCACTTTCGTTTTGTTAAGCAATTTTAATGGCTATGCCCCTCTGTAGAAGCAACATAAAGGATTACGTTACTTATCCTTTCAATTTAAAGGAGTATACCTGTGCAAAGATTTGAGAGGTAAAATGTTTGATCTACAAGATATAGAAATGGTTACATAATAATTTCCCCAGACTTCCATATTCAGAGAAATATTTTTCTCATTCGGAAGGTACAGAGGAAGCTATGCAATACTCCTTTGATTAGAATATTTTAAGATTTCCTCTGGTTGACTTGCCCTCAGAAGTAATTTACTATATTGTTAAACCTGTCAGTATCAAATTTACATTTGTAGATTTTCAGTCAAAATGCTAAACTCACTTCTTTAATTTCATATTATTCAAAGGTAATGCCACATGGTTTTCAAGGGGTGTCTTTGGTTCCCAATATGTGGAGTTAGTTTCTTTCTTGAGACCATTATTAGAATTCAGATTGGATCTGTTATTCCATAACCCTTATGTTTGCTGGCATTCACTAGTGATGATGGTTGAGGCTTGCACTAAGGCAGACCACTAAATCTGGCCTAGGCTGGAAGATGGGCACAAATGAAGACTCAGAGTCCATTTAGAGCTGTTTTCACTTACGGTTACTAATGAACGAACAAACAGCACAACAAATGTGAGATCGAGATACAGATCAGTGAACACATTTTCTGATGCCTCCCTTCCTTGGGAGGCATATTCAAAGAGGTCAGTGCAGTCCACGCACCATGAGGAATCTGCCGACACAGAGCAGCCCAGAACTGGCGACCTTGTCTCACAGCCCGTTAAGCTAGGAGAAGGGTGTCCATCTGTCACCATAGAAGGAATTTCTATTCTAAAGAATCACCATTATTTACCCTATTTTTACTGAATCATCAAATGGCTACCATCAGTCTTCAGAATGATATTTAAATTTCCAAAGAGACTGCTTTGTTCTCCCATGTCTATTTTACAGAATCCCTTGGTTGATCTAATCACTACTGGGATAGTTGTTTGTATTTTAATAAATGAGCTGATTTTGTCATCCAAAGTATTCACTGGGCACCCACTTTGGGAAAAACACTATACTGATAAGTAATGCCATAATATTTAAATAATGTAGAATCTCCTTTAATGGAGATATTTTAACAGAAAAAAAAAGTTCCATACAAAACTATAAAAAGTATTCCTATTCTTTCATTATTTGGGGAAAATATTAGGTAAAGAAGTTTCAAAAGAATCTGAGTTTTGCCCATGAGTTTAGCTGTGACTGAGAGTTTCTGGCAATTAGTTGAAATCAAACATTTGCATGTTCTGTCTTTGATATGACAGCATGCAATATAAGCTTATCAGGAATTCTCACTTTGTTGCTATTAATTTTTTTTTTTTGCATCTTGGGTATTTTTTAATTTATTTATTTAATTTATTTTTATTTTTGGCTGCGTTGGGTCTTCGTTGCTGCATGCGGGCTTTCTCTAGTTGTGGTGAGCGGGGGCTACTCTTCATTGTGGTGCGCGGGCTTCTCATTGTAGTGGCTTCTCCTGTTGTGGAGCATGGGCTCTAGGCGTGTGGGCTTCAGTAGTTGTGGCACACAGGCTTAGTTGCTCCGCGGCATGTGGGATCTTCCTGGGCCAGGGATTGAACCCGTGTCCCCTGCGTTGGCAGGAGGATTCTTAACCACTGAGCCACCAGGGAAGCCCGATATTAATTTTTAATACTTTAAATACTTTGCATCCACATGAACTTGGCACTAAGATGTATAAAGGAGTGAATACCTTAAGTTTTTTCAAATCAGAAAATCTGAGTTTAGTCTCAGCTTTGAAACTCAGACAGCATAGTGTTGAGCAAGTCCCTTAACCTTCCTAGAACTCAGTTTCTAAATCCATAAAGTGGGTATTTTTTGAACCACAAACAAGTTTACCAGTAATTAGATCACTCAAGAGATTCTATAGAAGATAGACATATAACAGCAAGGCAGTTGTCTGGAAAAGTCAAATACCATCTGTTACTCAGAACGTTCTAAATACTTATTCATTCCTATGGAGGTGTTCTATTACCTGTTAAAACACACACACATGCAGTGCTCGCTAATACAATTATTAAAACATTCTTTTACTCATTTATTTTCTACCTTTTGTCAAATAATGTGCTTTCCCATAATCAGGAATAAACAATGATTCCTCATATATTTTAGAATTCTTCACAACTGTATCCTCAGGAATCACACTTCTTTCTTTACACTCTAAATATCAAAAGCATTTAACGTAAAAATCTGTTGCTTATAGCAATATGTCCCACTAATTTATTAAAAGAATGAGTACCAAAACGCATGCATTTGTTTTGAAAATAAAGGTTGTGAACCATAAGAATTAGTAAACTCTTTTTAGAAGAATAAGCACTAATTCTAAGCCTAATTTTTCAAAGTACCAAACAAATAGATATTAGAAGATATCAGTTGTTATGCAGATAAAACCTTAATTATATCAAATTTATTATGGCATTTATTACAATTTGATGATATTTTTAGAATCCAAATTCAAAACTATGGTAATGTGCAATATCATGTGCGCATTCCCACACACCCCTGTTTTTTATTTTTAATAAACACATACTAGAATATTTCAGGTTTTATACATTGTAAATGAACTTTATCTTTGACATATTTAAATATTTCAAAAGATTTATTCATCAAAGATCGGCTCCAACACATTTTGGACACTTAAAACCAAAGTACATTAGAACCATGCCATGATGGGGAAAATACAGAACAAGGAAAGTTCTTTGGTGAGCTCCATAATATAACAACTATTAGCATCTCTCATGAAAAACTCAGTCGATACTGCACCCAAGGTGGTATCACTCACCACAATGGAGCAGGTGCAGACTACAGAGCACGTGAACTAGAGCCCCAGAATCAGCCATGGCAGCGGAGGCCGTTGAATAGTCTCAGGCATATCAAGAAAACAGGGTCATTTTAATGGATTTTAGGTTTGGCTGTACTCTTAAGATATCTTCTTGAAAGCATCTCAAGATTTACTGATATCATTTTGAGTTTTCAAAATTTTTAATTTATAGAATATCTTCTGTCCTAAAGAATCTAATACAGAGGCACTTTACTAACCACATACTAGTTTGCAGCAGGGTATACTGCAGTTCCCATGGCAACTATATTATAAATCTTTCTTTTCACTAACTTGGAATTTTTTTTTAAAGATTCTCTCTTTGGACTGACATTTTCAATGCTTGAGCTCTAGTGAAGATGATTTTTACCTCTTCACACTGTGAAAAGTTGAATTAATCTTTTCAAAGAGTTTTGTACATGTTGAATTTTTGTATCAGGGTACTTCAATTTAGAACTTGCAGTTCAAATCAAGAAAAAAAAAGTCTTATGAAGCAATAATGTTATGTAGTTTTTCCCCTAACTATAAGACATGAACATAACATATACTTCATACTTTTCTCATGAAAAATTTCAATGTTCCCAAGCCACATTAAAATGCAAAATAAAATGGTATTAGGATTTAGTTTTTATCAGTAGGACCCGTGAATTATTGGCATAAAAATATCTATGCATTAGTTGTGTGATAAGCTGAGATGGAGTGACCACAGGAAAAGTAATGGAGGAAACATGAAAGACTAATAGAAGCTTAATTTCAAGAGTGTAGTGCTGACTTTTGCGAGATAACTGTGAAGGATACCAATCAACTTTGCATTTTCGGTCATCAACATCATATTAAGCCATGTCAATATCCAACATAGGTGCTAATGTAAACATTTTATCTGTAAAATACAAACATAGCAATATATACTTTATAAATATTGGCTACTACTGAACTGTGTTAGTGATGCTGCATCTTTTAAGATGAGATGATGCACTAAACCCACCATAAAAATATAAATACCAGATGTGGTTAACAAGAACCAAGGGAAATAGTATGTTTCGGAAGAGATAGGTTAGATACCTGGAAGTGGGGTATTGCCATAACAAGTAATTGAAAATGTCGAAGTGGCTTTGGAATCAGGAAGTGGTTGGAGGCTGGAAGAATTTTGAGGAACATGATAGAAAAGTCTTAGATTGCCTTGAACAGACCCTTAGTAGAAATATGGACGTTAAAGATGCTGCTAGTGGGGGTACAGTAGGAAGTGAGGAACATATTATTGGGAACTAGAAGAATGGAGATCTCTGTTACATAATGGCAAAGCTAAACGGAATTGTGTCCTTCAGTTATGTAAAAAACAGAACTTGTAAAAGATGTGCTGGGATAGCCTACTAAGGAGATTTCCAAGCAAAATGTTGAAGATATGGCCTGTTTCTTGCTGCTTAGAGTAAAATGAAAGAAGAGAGGTGTAAATTGAAAGATGAACTATTAAACAAAGAGGAACCAAGGCATGATAACTTGGGAAATTCTCTGCCTATTCAGATGAGAAGAGATGCTAAAATTAAGAGATTGCCTTAGAAAGTGTGGCATATTAGAGAAAAAAAAAAAGCCAAGGGTATGGCTGTACAAATCTTTTCCATAACTTTAAAAGACTGAAAGATCAGAGTGTTTGGTCGTAAGAGATTAAGGTTATGCCTCATAGATCTTCTCAACTAAATTAGAGGTCTTCTAGGAATCTGTGTGGCCCTCAGCCATCTCAACAAGAGCCAAAGGTAGAGAAGGGATTATCTCAAAAAAATTTGTGGGGCTTCCCTGGTGGCGCAGTGGTTGAGAATCTGCCTGCCAATGCAGGGGACACAGGTTCGAGCCCTGGTCTGGGAAGATCCCACATGCCGCGGAGCAACTAGGCCCGTGAGCCACAACTCCTGAGCCTGTGCGTCTGGAGCCTGTGCTCCGCAACAAGAGAGGCCGTGACAGTGAGAGGCCCGCGCACCGCGATGAAGAGTGGCCCCCGCTCGCCGCAACTAGAGAAAGCCCTCGCACAGAAACGAAGACCCAACACAGCCAAAAATAAACAAATAAATAAAGACTGATATTACCTGTTTAAAAAAAAAAAAAAATTTGTGGATGTAGCTTCTTTCTAATGGAGAGCATTGCTGTGCCATCCACAGAAACCCACAAAGTTTTTAGGACAATTATATCAGCAGAGACACTACCAACTTGGATGGAAAGAAACAAGAGAGTACAAAATGAAAGGAGGCTATTGGAGTCCAAAATTCTACTTACAGGAAGCAGGCTAATAAAACTACTCAGCTGCAAACATATGTTACTGTTCATGAAAAAGGGAGGATGACTCAGAGGGCAGAACTAATAATCCAGGCCAGAACTGAGAGCCTCTTGATAAGAGTCCACATCTTGATTTTGACCTTGTCAGATTCTAAGCAGAGAATCCAGTCAAGCGCACTCAAACTTCTTATGTATGGAACGATGAGATAATAAATGAGTGTTGTTCTAAGCGAACAAGTTTGTTGATAATTTGCTAGGTAGCAATAGAAACCTAATACAGATTTTAATAACTAGATTCTCTAAAAGATTCTAAAGAATTTACTTCATACAGTTCAAAAGAGAGAACAAAGTAGTTCCTAGAGATTTTTCTATATACTCCTAAACTGTTCGCAAAAGATTTGCTTTGAAAACATTTTTTTAAATGCTATATTATCTATATGGTTTCTATGGAAATGTAGTTTTTAAGCTTTCCAGGAAGGAATAAAGAACGCTGATGCAGCTGTTAAACAACCCACAGTGTCCCCCACAGGGGCCTAACTATTTAAATAAAAAGGCCTACGAAAGCCATTTTACTTAAAAAAGCGAAATTCTTTGTTATGCAAGTAGTAAGAAAAGATCAGATACTTAAAGGATGATTTTTCCTTTGAATCGTCCTAATTACAGATTTTAAAAAATTTTTAAATAATTGTTTTCACTTTTTACGATCTAAGTTCTCTGTTCAGTGATTAATGTTAAATGAAGATAAAAATCAGGTTATTATTTTTCATTGACATTTATCTTATGCTTACATAAAATTTGTTTTATCATATTATCATAGATCCGCAGCCCGCGAATCATTTCTAACTTATAGTAAGAATTCACCTGTATCACCTGAGACAGCAGCTTTGCATCACAGTATGTATAAGATATTGCTGTCCTGAGATGAGTGCTACTTAACAAGCATTTTTTGGCATTGCATCTCCTCTTTAACTGAACTGGCTTCAAAAATACTAATGTCAAAAATAACATCAGCTTACAGTGGGCTTGCAGCAATGATGGTAGTTTTAGTAACTGAATCAACCTTAGGCCAGGTGCCATTAGCTGGCTCAAGTCATATGTTAGGGTATTATTATCTGTGACTTACACTTAGAACACTGGGGCTTAGATGTAGGCAGTCACAAAGAAGTCCAGAAACAAGTGGTGGTGAACAATCTCTTCCCTGCTGTAACATACGCAAAAAGGTAGGTATTATAAAGTGTATGTTGATGAGTTGACAATGACTAAATGAGCATAGCTGCCATTTGAGAGCACTGGATCCTTTACAATAGCTTTGAGCATTGTTCATTAATGAAAACTGATGGAATTAACCACCTCTTATTCTAATATTTATTTAGATTTATTAGTGTTACTGCCAAATTAAGTTGAAATGAGAGCTGCTTAATAACAATAATAAATTAATCTAAACAAAATACTAACCTGTACTAGTAGGCTAAGGGCTCAAAGGAAAATGAGAAGCAAGTAACTCAGGCAGCAAGGTAACTTTTTTTTTTTAACCTTTGCTCTCTTCTAGTAAACAGTCTTATTTTCTTTGGTCTTTTTGTCCTTTTTTGCCAGCTTTTCCTTTTCAAAGTTAAAAGAAGTATGCCTGGTTGTTTTACTTCCACCCCTCCCTTTCCCATCATCACTTATGTGACCTGGAAGTGGAAATTGTAATTTGGAGAAGGTGACTACTACACCTGTGCTCTTTAACTTAATGAGAGCAGAAAGGTTATGAAGGAAGATGGCTATAACTAAGGTGATCATTTATCCCAGTTTGCTTGGGACAGTTCCAGTCTCTGCCTATTAATAGCCTCTCCTTTCATTCTCAAAACTCCCCTGGTTTGAATGGTAAATTACGTAGTCACCCAGTCACCCTAGCTGTAACTAAGCTGGGCTAAGGAATGGTATAGAAAAATGTATGAACTTAAAAAGTGATGGTAGTTGAAATTTTGGGAGAACCAGGTTATGTTAGTGTCTTATTAATAACAGCAAGGACAAATTGCCTTTCCTGACACTGGGGTCTCTGTGTACTCTACAGAACTTTGTTATCTTTTAGAAGTGTTTTCAAATATTTAAGCAATTATTCTTGTTTATATGCAAGAAAATTGAACTACCCAGGTTCTTGTAGAATAAATGAGGGGATATTTTTCCATTCAATAATTTAAAAAATATTCCTAATAAAAATTCTTATTGAAATTATATGTTAGAAATATAAATGGAGTTTTAAGAAAATGGATTCATGATGGATTTGTAAAAGAATTTTCAAGGACATTATTGTTGCTGATGATTTTGGGTAAAGAAAAAGTGTTTAAATGGAAAATATTTAAAATGCTCAGCAAACAGGATAAAATTAATAGAGTGGTGTCTTTTTCAGATAATTTAATATTATTTTTCATATATAATTTCTGAAGGCTATTTTTTGTTATATTTCAGTGTTTAATATAGTTTAAAGAAAATGTTTCTTGCCCCAGACCAGGTTTTCATTCCCATTGGTAGCAAGTAATTCATTTTTATCATAATTTAAAGCAATATTAATATTTTGGAGAAATTTAATTGAATCCCAGACAAGTTATTTCCTTTGTCTCCCCTTCTAATGATAACTATTTATGGTGGGTTGAATAAATAAAGCTCACTGCAAAGACTTAGTTTTAGAATCCCCAAGTAGGTTGTAATACACTACTCCCACTTGAAGATTCACAGTGTTTACTTATAATATACTTAATATAAGGTTTTAGGGAGTTTTCAGAAGGCATTAGAGCCTGCTACCAATAAAAAAGAAGACACGGAGGAGTAAAATATCTGCTGATTAGAGCTGCCAAAAAACCTTCCATAAGCAGTTTAGTCAAACCCCTTTCAGTTAGAGCCCACGTACTTTCAGATTAATATTTTGTTACCTTGTTAATAATTAACATAATGCAACAACCCCATCTGGACCATGAAATGATAAGACATAATTCCGAAGAGTTTTATGGTATATTTTTATGTAAAAAAAAATTATCCAGCAATCTTATAGGGTACTTTTGTTCAGTATTCATTTTCCCAGTTACTAAAGAGTTACACTTTGACAGGATGAAATTTGCTGTGGAATTCTGCTTTTGTAAGCATATAACAGGGGGTTAATCACAATGTCATACTTTCATTCTCAGTTTTTTAATGAGGTAGACTTACTGCCAAAGTAAAGCATTCTATAAAAATGTGGAGCTCGTGTAATGATCGTTTTGATTGAATTCTGTGTTTTAGCCATCCAGCTTCCTGAGACTATTAAATTACAGTGGCCAGTGCTATACTTATGAGTTAATAAAATGGCAGTTATTTAAGGAAACAGGTCTTTTTTTTTCCCAAGTAGACATTATGTTTGCCTGTGTGAACAACTAGAGGAACAGGATGTAGAGATCTACATGTTTTCCAGAAGATAATGAAAAAGGGAGGAAGAGCAGAGAAGGAGAGAGAGATCTGCCAGTCTCAGATTTGTCTCATTTTTAAGGGTATTCATAACTGTTTATTCCTCATAAATGGGATATACACAGGTTTCAGTGATTTAATTTTTGAAAAGGTATTGTTCCTGCCCAATTTGTCATCTCAAAACATTGTAGTACTGCTAACACCACTACATTTTCTCATTATGGACCATGAGACAGGCTCTGGGCCTTGTTTCCCACTGAGGATAAAGAAAATAAGCTGAGATTTAGAGTCCCTGGAGTGGAAGGGACCTTGGGGTCCAACTGACCTTATGGAATGGACCTGGAGGGAAGCCTCAGGTTCAGCCTAACAACTCTGACACTTGATAAGTCACTGAAAGACTCTGCCTGTGCCTCAGTTTATCTGTAGAGGACAACCCATGCATTCCATCATGTCCAATTTATGAGGACAAGAGAGAGAATCTATGTGAACCCCAAGGGGAACATATTCTTAGCGTTAAGTAGGCAGAGCAAGGGATGAGTCAAAGCAGGAGGAGAAGGGCCAGTTGCTTTACTCTCCACCCTAAAGCCCTAGCAGGTGCTGAGATCACCATTGGATAGAACAGTCTTGAGGTGCTTCTAAAAAATTAGCCCTGCTTAGAAGGGATTAAGTTAAAGCTTCACCAGGGGAGCAACTTTTTAGGGATGATTAGTATACAGAGTCTTTTAAGAAGGTTTATAGGAAAAGTTTTAGCCAGGCCAATTCTCTGCATCCCACTCCATTCTGACTGTCTCTTTGGGAGTCATATCCCCCTAAGCCCTTTAATTGCTGTCTATTTTCCCAGTCAACAAAGAATATGTTCTACTCAAAGTAAAACATCTTCTAATAAAAATGTTCACGTTTTTCCTTAATCCAAGAACCTGGGGGAAGCTGAAGAAATTTCATTTTGTAACCACACTATACAGATAATATAGAAATGACTGAATGAGGATTTTGAATTGTGTGGAACAAATAGGAAATATACAGTGGAAAGAATAAAAAATACTAGCATAAAAAATTTCATATGATTATAAAAAGAGTTTCTAAGAACTTGAATATATATGATATATGTGTGTGTGTATATAGGTATATACATAAACATATGTAAATATATAAATATATACTTTATATTGCAAAATATATATACTTTATATAAAATATATAAATATATACTTTATATATATAATATTTTAATATAAAGTATATATTTATATTTTGTTCTTGTGGGGAATGAGCCACTTTGGGACTGAGATATTTTATCTTTGTTTTCGGGGTTTTTTTCGAATTTTATTTATTTTTTTATACAGCAGGTTCTTATTAGTCATCAATTTTATACACATCAGTGTATGCATGTCAATCCCAATCGCCCAATTCATCACACCACCCCCACCCCCCCGCCGCTTTCCCCCCTTGGTGTCCATACGTTTGTTCTCTACATCCGTGTCTCAATTTCTGCCCTGCAAATCGCTTCATCTGTACCATTTTTCTAGGTTCCACATTAATATATGATATTTGTTTTTCTCTTTCTGACTTACTTTACTCTGTATGACAGTCTCTAGATCCATCCACGTCTCAACAAATGACCCAATTCCGTTCCTTTTCATGGTCGAGTAATATTCCATTGTATATATGTACCACATCTTCTTTATCCATTCATATGTCGATAGGCATTTAGGTTGCTTCCATGACCTGGCTATTGTAAATAGTGCTGCAATGAACATTGGGGTGCATGTGTCTCTTTGAATTATGGTTTTCTCAGGGTATATGCCCAGTAGTGGGATTGCTGGATCATATGGTAATTCTATTTTTAATTTTTTAAGGAACCTCCATACTGTTCTCCATAGTGGCTGTATCAATTTACATTCTCACCAACAGTGCAAGAGGGTTCCCCTTTCTCCACACCCTCTCCAGTATTTGTTGTTTGTAGATTTTCTGATGATGCCCATTCTAACTGGTATGAGGTGATACCTCATTGTAGTTTTGATTTGCATTTCTCTGATAATTAGTGATGTTGAGCATCTTTTCATGTGCTTCTTGGCCATCTGTATGTCTTCTTTGGAGAAATGTCTATTTTGGTCTTTTGCCTGTTTTCTGATCGGGTTGTTTGTTTACTTAATATTGAGCTGCATGAGCTGTTTATATATTTTGGAGATTAATCCTTTGTCCGTTGATTCGTTTGCAAATATTTTCTCCCATTCTAAGGGTTGTCTTTTCGTCTTGTTTGTAGTTTCCTTTGCTGTGCAAAAGCTTTGAAGTTTCATTAGGTCCCACTTGTTTATTTTTGTTTTTATTTCCATTACTCTAGGAGGTGGGTCAAAAAAGATCCTGCTGTGATTTATGTCAAAGAGTGTTCTTCCTATGTTTTCCTCTAAGAGTTTTATAGTGTCTGGTCTTACATTTAGGTCTGTAATCCATTTTGAGTTTATTTTTGTGTATGGTGTTAGGGAATGTCCTAATTTCATCCTTTTACAGGTAGCTGTCCAGTTTTCCCAGCACCACTTATTGAAGAGACTGTCTTTTCTCCATTGTATATCCTTGCCTCCTTTGTCATACATTAGTTGACCATAGGTGTGTGGGTTTACCTCTGGGCTTTCTATCTTGTTCCATTGATCTATGTTTCTGTTTTTGTGCCAGTATCATATTGTCTTGATTACTGTAGCTTTGTAGTATAGTCAGAAGTCAGGGAGTCTGATTCCTCCAGCTCCGTTTTTTTCCCTCAAGACTGCTTTGGCTATTCGGGGTCTTTTGTGTCTCCATACAAATTTTAAGATTTTTTTGTTCTAGTTCTGTAAAAAATGCCATTGGTTATTTGATAGGGAGTGCATTGAATCTGTAGATTGCTTTGGATAGTATAGTCATTTTCACAATATTGATTCTTCCAATCCAAGAACATGGTATATCTCTCTATCTGTTTGTACCATCTTTAATTTCTTTCATCAGTGTCTTATAGTTTTCTGCATACAGGTCTTTTGTCTCCCTAGGTAGGTTTATACCTAGGTATTTTATTCTTTTTGTTGCAATGGTAAATGGGAGTGTTTCCTTAATTTCTCTTTCAGATTTTTCATCATTAGTGTATAGGAATGCAAGAGATTTCTGTGCATTAATTTTGTATCCTGCAACTTTACGAAATTCATTGATTAGCTCTAGTAGTTTTCTGGTAGCATCTTTAGGATTCTCTATGTATAGTATCATGTCATCTGCAAAGAGTGACAGTTTTACTTCTTCTTTTCCAATTTGTATTCCTTTTATTTCTTTTTCTTCTCTGATTGCCGTGGCTAGGACTTCCAAAACTATGTTGAATAATAGTGGTGAGGGTGGACATCCTTGTCTTGTACCTGATCTTGGAGGAAATGGTTTCAGTTTTTCACCATTGAGAATGATGTTTCCTGTGGGTTTGTCGTATATGGCCTTTATTATGTTGAGGTAGGTTCCCTCTATGCCCACTTTCTGGAGAGTTTTTATCAAAAATCGGTGTTAAATTTTGTCAAAAGCTTTTTCGGCATCTACTGAGATGATCGTATGGTGTTTCTCCTTCAGTTTGTTAATATGGTTTATCACATTGATTGATTTACGTATATTGAAGAATCCTTGCATCCCTGGGATAAACCCCACTTGATCATGGTGTATGATCCTTTTCATGTGTTGTTGGATTCTGTTTGCTAGTATTTTGTTGAGGTTTTTACATCTATATTCATCAGTGATATTGGTCTGTAATTTTCTTTTTTTGTAGTATCTTTGTCTGGTTTTGGTATCAGGGCGATGGTGGCCTCATAGAATGAGTTTGGGAGTGTTCCTTCCTCCACAATTTTTTGGAAGAGTTTGAGAAGGATGGGTGTTAGCTCTTCTCTAAATGTTTGATAGAATTCACCTGTGAAGCCATCTGGTCTTGGACTTTTGTTTCTTGGAAGAGTTTTAATCACAGTTTCAATTTCATTACTCGTGATTGGTCTGTTCGTATTTTCTATTTCTTCCTGATTCAGTCTTGGAAGGTTATACCTTTCTAAGAAGTTGTCCATTTCTTTCAGGTTGTCCATTTTATTGGCATAGAGTTGCTAGTAGTAGTCTCTTAGGATGCTTTGTATTTCTGCGCTGTGTGTTGTAACTTCTCCTTTTTCATTTCTAATTTTATTGATTTGAGTCCCTCTTTTTCTAGATGAGCCTGACTAATGGTTTATCAGTTTTGTTTATCTTCTCAAAGAACCAACTTTTAGTTTTATTGATCTTTGCTATTGTTTTCTTTGTTTCTATTTCATTTATTTCTGCTCTGATCTTTATGATTTCTTTCCTTCTGCTAACTTTGGGTTTCGTTTGTTCTTCTTTCTCTAGTTCCTTTAGGTGTAAGGTTAGATTGTTTATTTGAGATTTTTCTTGTTTCTTGAGGTAGGCTTGTATAGCTATAAACTTCCCTCTTAGAATTGCTTTTGCTGCATCCCATAGGTTTTGGATCGTCGTGTTTTCATTGTCATTTGTCTCTAGGTATTTTTTGATTTCCTCTTTGATTTCTTCAGTGATCTCTTGGTTATTTAGTAACATATTGTTTAACCTCCATGTGTTTGTGTTTTTTACGTTTTTTTCCCTGTAATTGATTTCTAATCTCACAGTGTTGTGGTGAGAAAAGATGCTTGATATGATTTCAATTTTCTTAAATTTACTGAGGCTTGATTTGTGACTCAAGATATGATCTATCCTAGAGAATGTTCCATGTGCACTTGAGAAGTGTAATCTGCTGTTTTTGGATGGAATGTCCTATAAATATCAATTAAATCTATCTGGTCTACTGTGTCATTTAAAGCTTCTGTTTCCTTATTTATTTTCCTTTTGGATGATCTGTCCATTGGTGTACGTGAGGTGTTAAAGTCCCCAACTATGATTATGTTACTGTTGATTTCCTCTTTTATAGCTGTTAGCAGTTGCCTTATGTATTGAGGTGCTCCTATGTTGGGTGCATATATATTTATAATTGTTATATCTTCTTCTTGGATTGATCCCTTGATCATTATGTAGTGTCCTTCCTTGTCTCTTGTAACATTCTTTATTTTAAAGTCTATTTTATCTGATATGAGGATTCCTACTCCAGCTTTCTTTTGATTTCCATTGGCATGGAATATCTTTTTCCATCCCGTCACTTTCAGTCTGTATGTGTCCCTAGGTCTGAAGTGGGTCTCTTGTAGACAGCATATATATGGGTCTTGTTTCTGTGTTCAGCAAGCCTGTGTCTTTTGGTTGGAGCATTTAATCCATTCACATTTAAGGTAATTATCGATATGTATGTTCCTATGACCATTTTCTTAACTGTTTTGGGTTTGTTTTTATAGGTCCTTTTCTTCTTCTTGTGTTTCCCACTTAGAGAAGTTCCTTTAGCGTTTGTTGTAGAGCTGGTTTGGTGGTGCTGAATTCTCTTAGCTTTTGCTTGTCTATAAAGCTTTTGATTTCTCCATCAAATCTGAATGAGATCCTTGCTGGGTAGAGTAATCTTGGTTATAGGTTCTTCCCTTTCATCACTTTAAGTATATCATGCCACTCCCTTCTGGCTTGTAGAGTTTGTGCTGAGAAATCAGCTGTTAACCTTATGGGAGTTCCCTTGTGTGTTATTTGTCATTTTTCCCTTGCTGCTTTCAATAATTTTTCTTTGTCTTTAATTTTTGCCAGTTTGATTGCTATGTGTCTCAGTGTGTTTCTCCTTGGGTCTATCCTGCACGGGACTCTCTGCGCTTCCTGGACTTGGGTGGCTATTTCCTTTCCATGTTAGGGAAGTTTTCAACTATAATCTCTTCAAATATTTTCTTGGGTCCTTTCTCTCTCTCTTCTCCTTCTGGGACCCTTATAATGCGAATGTTGTTGCGTTTAATGTTGTCCCAGAGGTCTCTTAGGCTGTCGTCATTTCTTTTCATTCTTCTTTCTTTGTTATGTTCTGCAGCAGTGAATTCCACCATTCTGTCTTCCAGGTCACTTATCCGTTCTTTTGTGTCAGTCATTGTGCTATTGATTCCTTCTAGTGTATTTTTCATTTCAGTTATTGTATTGTTCATCTCTGTTTGTTTGTTCTTTAATTCTTCTAGGTCTTTGTTGAACATTTCTTGCAACTTCTTGAACTTTGCCTCCATTCTTTTTCTGAGGTCCTGGATCATCTTCACTATCATTTTTCTGAATTTCTCATCTGGAAGGTTGCCTATCTCCACTTCATTTAGTTGTTTTTCTGGGGTTTTATCTTGTTCCTTCATGTGGTACATAGCCCTCTGCCTTTTCATCTTGTCTATCTTTCTGTGAATGTGGTTTTTGTTCCATAGGCTGCAGGATTGTCTTATCTTTGTAATAAATAACTGGATAATTAGAAACTCTCCGAAGTCTCGTTAAACCTTAACTTTCTAGGATTGTGGTTACCATCAGTCATCATAAGTAAGTGTGTCAGGTAGAACATTTATCTAAAGGGAAAGCTGAAACATCAAATAATATTTATGTAGTAGTAAACATGTAAAATTCTTTGAAGGAGACAGAAAGAGAATTTTAAAAAGAGAAATAAAGCTACTATTTATTGAGCACTACCACATTCTGGATGGAAAAATAACTGTAATAATAATAGCAACAACAATAACAGTCACAGGTAAAATGGGTGCAGGTAAAAGTCTCAGATACCAGGCTTTGGGCTCGATGCCCATGTACACATTGTCTCATATCTTACCGTGAAACAAATCCTAACATAATCCCCATCTTACAAATGAGAGATCTGAGACACAGAGAGATTCACTCACTTGCCAAGGTCTACTGAGGCTGTGAAGCATGAGTTCAAACCCCAGCTGTCTGTCCCTAGGGTCTGTTCCCTCTCTCACTGAATTCTGACAACCCTGGAAGATTGGCATCATCCACTAATGTACATATTAGTTTCCCCATTACAGGGGGAGTTTAGGTGACTTCTCTAGGGTTACACACAGATTCTACAGCAAGGATGTTAACCTAGCCCTTTTTAAACACATGCTTGGGGCTTCCCTGGTGGCGCAGTGGTTAAGAATCCTCCTGCCAATGCAGGGGACACAGGTTCAAGCCCTGGTCCGGGAAGATCCCACATGCCATGGAGCAACTAAGCCCGTGCGCCACAACTACTGAGCCTGCACTCTAGAGCCCGTGTGCCACGACTACTGAAACCCGCACGCCTAGAGCCTGTGCTTTGCAACAAGAGAAGCCATCACAATGAGAAGCCTGCAGACCGCAATGAAGAGCAGCCCCCGCTCGCTGCAACTAGAGGAAGCCCACGCACAGCAACGAAGACCCAATGCAGCCAAAAAATAAATAAATAAAATCTAAAAAAAATTAAATAAACACGTGCTTTCCACTGTACTGTGCTAAATTTACCCCCTTTAGAATTTTTTTACTTGAGAGATTAATGAACGCTGAATTGGATATCTGACTATAATTAGATGTGCCTCACAAAAGAAAAATCAGCAGATCAACACTAGGTTTCACACTAGCTATAAATATTCACATCACAGTAACATCCTCTTTTTCAAATTGACCCGTTACATAGCTTTCCATAGGAATCAGTTCCTATCACTGAAATGGGACAGTTTCACAATTCTAAATGTGCTTGCATTCCAGTGACTAAACTGATGGTGTCTCAGTGACATTTTTCTTTTTATTCACAGAGCTAGTAAGGTAAAGTGAGCCTTGGTTAATTGTTTCTAAATTCTGGGACCCTATAGAAAACACTCTCCATGTATCGTTCAGTTTCAGTGGAAATACACAAATAGGAAATAGACATATAGTTTGGGCTTTGACTGGGGTGGAAGAGAACTGCTATTTCTCCCCCTTTCTGGTGTGCAGGAAATTGCTATGGATTAAAGAAATGCCAATACAGCTTCCCAGTTAGCCCACTTTAGAAATGTATATACATGCTCTCCCTTTCCTTAATCTTCTTTTGTTCTCTTCCTTACTCCTCTTTTCCCTGTGGAATGTGTGTATTTGGGCAGCTTTACCTGGTTTGGATTTGATGGGAGAATGGACTAGAAGCTGGATCTCTCAGTGCTGGGCCCTCTGCTGATACAAGCAGAAATTGAGCCAGTTAGACCAGAATTAAGCCCCCTATCCACTTCATGTATGCCATTTTAGCAGCTAGAGAGTAATGATGGTTTTTATTCCTCCTGGCATTAAGTCTGAGAGGCAAACTAACAAGTAACAAGAAAATTCAAAATAAAAGCTGACATGTCTTCCTGAATTCTCCCCAAGGTGCTTGAGTATGATTATTATTTAATGCTTCTTTGTCCCTTAAATATAGGGGGTAACAGTCAACATATGAAATTGTTTCAGATAATAGACATTTTCCTGAAAACTAAGACCAAAATATGAAAAAATACCAGAGTGGCTGAAAGTGTGGGGTTCTAAAAGCCTAAGGTGCAGACTAATGCAGAGCTTTCTGTGCAGTGCTGGGCAGGGTTTTTCAAGAGTTCTGTCATTTTGTGACATTTTCCTTCCTTGTATAGCCCTCAAGCTCAGCCCTACTGTGTCATCACATTTTGCTTTTCAGATTCACCACCATTGATGGTGGGTCAGGAACATCGTCCATGTACACAAAGGACAGTGCACTATAATATTTGAAGATGGAAAAGAAAAGATTCTTCAGTCACTAGGCAAGCTGACCTCAGGGCTGTCAAGCAAATTATGCCAGCCCAGGATGTCTGCTCAGAGAATCACTGTGGTGTGGCAGGTGATGAATGAGTGGTTTTCATGGCCTCAGGCTCCTTCCCAAGAGAGAGAGACTAAATTGGAAGATGATTTAAGCAATCATGGTGGGTAAGTCTGACAGAACTCAAATACCACCCCTTACCTCTCTGCTTGCATGAGGAGTGATGGCAGGACTGGGTCTTGACTTGTGGGATGTTCAATACAGAGATGAGAAAAATCATCTTCCTTATTCATTCTTCCTCTTTGAAATGAAAATCTGCTCAAGCAGAACAAGATTTCTTTATATCAGAAGTGTTGCTGATCCAGAGAAAAGGGCCTGCAAAGTGTTCACCTTTCCAGTGGCGGTTAGAAGCTGGCATTGGCAACATGGCACCCAGCTTTTGACCTCACCTGGGTATGTCAAGTCTTTTCATATTCAAGGCCCATCGACTACCACAGAGATATGAAAGACCACTTTATCTTTTGAAAGAACCTAAACATAGGGCAAGTTTGTTTTACTTCATAGATTTTGAAATGGAATTTATTATTAGAAGAAACTAGAAGTTGAATATTCATTAGTACCCTTGATCCTCTTTTGAGCAGAAGACTTGAAAGAAACCTGGGTTTGGAAGAATTTTTTTAATCTTCTCTTTTCCTGTGCTTTTGGGGCCAATGTTAAGTTCTGCCATCTGTAGGACATGTTCATTTTTTTTTTTTTTTAAGTCATGTTCCTAGCTTTTTTTTTTTTTAATTTTATTTATTTATTTATTTATTTATTTTTGGCTGTGTTGGGTCTTCGTTTCTGTGCGAGGGCTTTCTCTAGTTGCGGCAAGCGGGGGCCGCTCTTAATCGCGGTGCGCGGGCCTCTCACTATCGCGGCCTCTCTTGTTCCGGAGCACAGGCTCCAGACGCACAGGCTCAGGAGTTGTGGCTCACGGGCCTAGTTGCTCCGCGGCATGTGGGATCTTCCCAGACCAGGGCTCGAACCCGTGTCCCCTGCATTGGCAGGCAGATTCTCAACCACTGCGCCACCAGGGAAGCCCAGGACATGTTCATTTTAAGTGTCTTTTACTTATAAGCTTTAGCTCTTTCAGGAAATTGTTTTTTGCTTATGTTACCTAAACGGCAGAAATTGGCTTCCATCTCACATCGTCTCTGCATTATTAAAATGCAGCTTGTTGTGCAGAGTTTTAATGGACTCTTTAGGGCCATTACATATTAATGTTATATAATAAGAACTATTAAAGCATTCCAAATAAAACATATTCACCAGTTAAATGTTCTGTTTTATTTGTGATCATGAGAGAAAAGGACAAGCTAGTTATCTTCGTGGTCATTTAGAAAAAAAATGTTGTAATCTAACACAAACTTAGTCTCCTCATATAAGGCAATGTAATCATATAATTCTAAGGAAGCCTAGAATTTATTACTCTCTCTTTTTGATACTCACCTTTAAATAGTGAAAACAAACAAAAACAATTTCAACCTACTATTGATTATTTAAGTATGAAGTACTTATAGTAAATTCTTAATCTAAGACAGACTTTTTTTTCTTCTGTCAGCAAGAAGAGTGGGATAACAATTTGTCTTCAGCTGGTATGTACTTAGGGATTCTGAACACTTGGAAAATATAATGCTAACTGGTCAACCAGGTAGAAGGGGCAGAGAGTAGGAAAGAAGGTGAGACAAAAATACATCATTTTAAAATTATTTGTCCCACTTTTGTCTCTCAACCTGAAAGGAGTACTATTTTCTCGTCAAATATTCACTCATATATTTCATATTAAAACTTTGTTCACCACGATGAAGAGTGGCCCCCACTTGCCACAACTGGAGAAAGCCCTCACACAGCAACGAAGACGCAACACAGCCATAAATTAATTAATTAATTAATTAATTAAAAAAATAAAAATTAAAAAAAAAAAAAAACTTTGTTCAACCAAGTTAACAACCTATAAATTTGGGCCCTGGGTGCTTTCTTTTCAAACAGATGAGGTGGAGTCCCAGTGTATACTGAGAGCCCTAGTTTAAAGTCTGGCAACATCTAGAATGTCTGTTCCCCGCTCAGCCAATCATTTTAGATCAGGGTAAGTCATATAAATTTTCTGGACCTATCTCCTCATTGACAGTAATAGACCTTGGACTAGATTCATTCAACAGATATTTACTGAGCTTCGAATATGTGCCATGTTTCACTTAAGCATTAAAAAAGTAAAAAGCAGCCTCATCTTCAAGGAACTGAGAGTTAATAGGAGAGACACCTGTAAAAACTAATGTGTGTAATAAAGTGTTTTTTTTTTTAACTGAAGTATAGTTGATTTACCATGTTGTATTAGTTTCTGTTGTACAGCAAAGTGATTCAGTTATATATATATTTTTTTTTTCATATTCTTTTCCATTATGGTTTATTACAGGATATTGAATACAGTTCCCTGTGCTACACAGTAGGACCTTGTTGTTTATCTATTTTATACATAGATAAATGCAGTTTTTATATAGTTTGTATATAAACATAATTTATACATAGTTTGTGTCTGCTAATCCCAAACTCCTGACTTATCCCTCCCCCACCCCCTCCCCCCTTTGGTAACTATAAGTTTGTTTTCTATGTCTATGAGTCTGTTTCTGTTTTGTAAATAAGTTCATATTGTGCCATATTTTAGATTCCACATATAAGTGATATCATATGGTATTTGTCTTTCTCTTTATGACTTACTTCATTTAGTATGGTAACCTCTAGGTTCATCCATGTTGCTGCAAATGGCATTATTTCATTCTTTTTTATGACTGAGCAGTATTCCATTGTGTATATATACCACATCTTTATCCATTCATCTGTCGATGGATATTTAGATGGCTTCTATGTCTTAGCTATTGTAAATAGTGTTGCTATGAACATTGGGGTATATGTATCTTTTCAAATTATGGTATTCTCTGAGTGGATGCCCAGGAGTGGGATTGCTGGACTATATGGCAACTCTATTATTTTTCATTTTTTAAGGAACCTCTCTACTGTTTTCCATAGTGGCTGCAGCAATTTACATTCCCACCAACAGAGTAGGAGGGTTCCCTTTTCTCCACACCCTCTCCAGCATTTGTTATTTGTAGACTTTTAATGATGGCCATTCTGACCGGTGTGAGGTGGTACCTCATTATAGTTTTGTTTTGTGTTTCTCTAATAATTAATGATGTTGAGCATCTTTTCATGTGCCTATTGGCCATCTATATGTCTTCTTTGGAGGAATATCTATTTAACTCTTCTGCCCATTTTTTGACTGGGTTGTTTTTTGTTGTTGTTATTGAATTGTATGGGCTGTTTGTATATTTTGGAAATTAAGCCCTTGTCAGTCACATTATTTGCAAATTTTTCTCCCAGTCTGTAGGTTGTCTTTTTGTTTTGTTGATGGTTTCCTTTGCTGTGCAAAAGCTTCTAAGTTTGATTAGGTCCCATTTTTAAAATTTTGCTTTTATTCCTCTTGCCTTGGGAGACTGACCTAAGAAAACGCTGGTACAATTAATGTCGGAGAATGTTTTGCCTATGTTCTCTTCTAGGAGTTTTATGGTATCATGTCTTATATTTAAGTCTTTTAGCCATTTTGAGTTTATTTTTTTGTATGGTGTGAGGGAGTGTTCTAACTTCATTGATTTACATGCAGCTGTCCAGCTTTCCCACCACCACTTGCTGAAGAGACTATCTTTTCCCCATTATATATTCTTGCCTCCTTTGTCAAAGATTAATTGACCATAGGTGGGTGGGTTTATTTCTGGGCTCTCTATTCTGTTCCATTGATCCATGTGTCTGTTTTTGTGCCAATACCACACTGTTTTGATTACTGTAGCTTTGTAGTATGTCTGAAGTCTGGGAGGGTTATGCCTCCTGCTTTGTTCTTTTTCCTCAGGATTGCTTTGGCAGTTCTGGGTGTTTTATGGTTCCATATGAACATTAGGATTATTTGTTCTAGTTCTGTGAAAAATGTCAGGGCTAATTTGATAGGGACCACATTAAATCTGTAGATTGCTTTGGGTAGTACAGCCATTTTAACAATATTAATTCTTCTAATCCAAGAGCATGGGATATCTTTCCATTTCTTTGAATCATCTTCAATTTCCTTTATCAATGTTTTACAGTTCTCAGCATATAAGTATTTCACCTCCTTGGTCAGATTTATTCCTAATTATTTTTTATGTGATTTTTAATGGATTGTTTTTTTTAATTTCCCTTTCTGATATTTCATTGTTATTGTAAAGAAATGCAACAGATTTCTGTTCTGAAATGCAACAGATTTCAGATTTATGTTAATCTTGTATCCCGCTAACTTGCTGAATTCATTTATCAGTTCTAGTAGTTTTTGTGTGGAATCTTTAGGGTTTTCTATATATAGTATCATGTCATCTGTATATGATGGCAGTTTTAACTCTTCCCTTCCAATTTGGATACCTTTTATTTCTTTTTCTTTTCTGATTGCTGTGGCTAGGACTTCCAATACTATGTTGAATAGAAATAGTGAGAGTGAGCATTCTTGTCTTGTTCCAGATTTTAGGGAGAAGGCTCTCAGCTTTTCATCATTGAGTATTATTTTGGCTGTGGGTTTGTCATAAATGGCTTTTGTTATGTTGCAATATGTTCCCTCTATACCCACTTTGGTAAGAGTTTTTATCATGAATGGATGTTGAATTTTATCAAATACTTATTCTGCATCTTGTAGTAAAGTGGTTTTGATACTATTACAGATATTTATATACGGTATAAATTTTTTGTGTTGGGGCGGGGCACCAAAGAGGAGTAATTAGTCCTATCTGGGTTTAGGTGAAGGAAGGGAGATTGACAGAGACTTTACAGAGAAGATGCTTGAACTGAATTTGAGTATTATTCTCTAGATGAACAAGGGATAGATGGTGTAAGAGCACAGGCCTGTAGGACTAAGTCAGCATAAAGCCTCAGGACCTAATAAAGGTCCTGTATGGATGGAATATAAGTATGAAATGAAACATGCAAGTGCTGGCTGGAACAGATGGAAAAGTCTTCCCGTGACACACAATTCTGGATTTTTGTGAGAAGCCATGACACAGTTCCAAGTAGAGTTTGTCAAAGGTTCATATATGTGTTCTAGGAAGACCACTCTATCAAAGTATGGCAAAGACTTGGAGAGAGCAAAGATTAGAAGCAAGAACTCAAGTTAGGAGGTTATTACAGAGGCACAGGGGAGAGGTAATGAAGGTGAGAGTAGTGGCTATGGAGTGGAAGGGAAAGAACTGTAAGACATGAGGGAAGTGATTTGTCTAAAATCACTGAATGGATGAGGGGTGAAGAAAGAAGAGGAAGGTCTCTATCATACCTTTCAGCTTCAGCCTCCCATGAGTCAATTATTCAAGACTCAAGGGAAGATTTTCATAAACACACTTAAATAAGTATATTTTTAGAGCTTGATAAAATGGTTTATTGTTTTGAAATTCTTGCTTTTAAACTATTAGAATCATTGTGTTTTTGAAGGGAACTGAATAATGTTAGTGCCGAATGAGTCAGGTATAAAAACTTGATTCTTTCTTCAGAAGACATACTATTGACAAGTAAATGGGTACTGTTAAGTCACCCTGAATCATGTGGCATATTGTGAAGAGGCAAAACAGTCCAGTTATGCTTACATTCAGAAATTCTATGAGATAGCTTAATATAAATACCCAGGAGACTCAGAGAGCCAGAAGCAAGAACAGAGCCTGTAAACAGCATCCACAGCTAACCTGAAGTCAGAACTCATGCTTAAAATTCCTATTACCCATCCCCACCCGCCTTCAATTTGATTTTTTTTTTTTTTTGACTCTGGGTGCGTTTGTCACTTACCCTACCATGCAACTTTCTTGAGAGTGTTTCTCGTTGATCCCATCCCATTCACTCCATCTCCCTATAAGAACACACCAATAACTTGGCTCTCACAAAGGCCACCATGTCTCCCCGATTGCCAACTCCAGTGGAGTGTCTCACTCCTTATCCTACTTGATCTTTATGTCATGTTTATGAAATTCTCTCATTTGCCCTCTGTGACATCATGATCACCCTTGTTTTCACTCACGTCTGTCCATTTTGCCACTGTCAGGTCTGTGGGCTCCTCCTTCCTGGAACTCTACATTCTCCCTGGGTCATTTCATCTACACATATGGTCATTTCATCTACACATACACATTTCATCTACACATCTACACTTCTGTATGTAGATAGTGTCTATTCTTTGGCCTCAGTCATGTCCTTATGTTCCAGAAACAGAAATCTAACTTTTTTTTTGAACATCTTCACTTGGTTTGTTGTCCCTCGGGCAACTCAAATTTAACTCATCCAAAACTGAACTCCTTCTTCCCCAAACGTTTGCCTTTTCTGATTACAATCTCTCATCCTGTCATGACTAGACCCCTGAATTCTTCTGCATGCATATGTACCTTTTCATACTTTCTTCTCATGCATACATCCCCACTCTAAGCAAGCTAAACCACTTTTATTCTCCCAGATATATATTGTACTCTTTATAAACTGAGTCTTTGCACATGCTTAGAAGGCCTTCTTGATACACATAAAAACAGATACACACATACAATCCTTTACTTTATCTGGCTGAATTTTAGTGAACGTTCAAGCCTCTGTGAAAAAGTTACTTCCTCCAGAAAACTTTTCTGACTCCGGGGCTCCATTGTTAAATACCCACCTTTTGTAGTTTTATGGTGGCTTATACTCTATTATAGCAGTTGTCATTTGGGGTGGGAGGGAGTAGGAAGTAGCAGGGTAATTTTTGTCCCTAGGGGGCATTTGACAATGTCTAGAGACACTTGGTGGTAACAAAGTGTTGGGGTGCTACCAGCAGCCCCTGAGTAGAAGCCAGGATGCTGCTAAATATCCTGCGATGTGCAGCTCCCGCAGCAAAGAATCATTCGGTACAAAATGTCATTAGTGCTGAGGCTGAGAAACCCTATTTTGTTGTAATTGTGTACTATTTATTTTTCTATTTCTGTCACTAAACTATAAGCTTTTGGAGAACAGGAACTGTGTCTTACTCGACATTGTATATACAGGAACTAATAGGTATATTGGTTGCTTGGCATATAGTAGCTGCTCAGTTAATATGAGTGCATAAGTGGGTGGACAGATTGATGGATGGTTTGAATGGTATCCCATTCGAGCCCAGAGAGAAAACCTACATATGTGGACTGAAAAACTGCATACATAATCGGTTCTGAGGTTATACTTCTAAAGTGGCCTTGATGCCACTTCTACTGTTTGAAGTCTGATCATGGAGAGCAGTAGGTGGGCTCAAACTACGGATTCATGTTTCCATTTCATTGCATATTTAAATATACATGATTTTACTTATTTAAATGTTGTCCTGTATTACGTGTTCAGTGAGATATAATAATGTATATGTACCCATTGCTAGTAACTGACATAGTTCTAGGTACCTACTATAAGCAAGACATTTTAGCATGTTGTGCTGGGAAAATAGGGTTTGGTTTAAACTCTGGCTTAGTTTCAATATTGAGCTGTGTAAACCTAAGAATTATATTAATGTCACTAATCTTTAATTTTCTCACCTATAAGCATAGTGTTGTTTTGATGATTACATGGGCTAAAATAAAGTACTTGTTATAGAAAATACTTCTGCCTCTTCTCCAAACTACCTATATTAGTTAGGAATTGCACTCGACTCAGAAACAGAGTTCTGATAATAATTGTTTATGGAGATAGTTTATTATTCTCCCACACGATAGAAGTCTGGAGGTCTGCAATCCAGGATTTGTATTATGCCCCCAGAACTTCACTGAGGAAACCAGGCTCTTTCTAGCTCAACACTTTGCCAGTCCTAAATATGGCCCTGGTACTCAAAATGCCTACTAGACCTCCAATCACCACTTCTGTTCGCCAGGCAGCAGACTGGAGGGCAGGTTGAAGAAGGTCATGCCCTCTTTCTTTTAAGGAGCCTTCCAAAACACATTTCTGCTACAGTGTGTTCATGTGTACATTCCTTAAGACCTAGCATCTTAGAATTCAAAGGACAGAAATGTAACATTTAAAGAATTCATTTTATCTTTTTATACCTAACATTATTTTACCACCTCCAAAGGTGTGTGTGTGTGTGTGTGTGTGTACGTGTGTGTGTATATATGTATGTGTATGTAGTCCCTGATAAATTTACTATTTTTTGATGCAGACTTATGGAAATGGAGCTCATCAGTTCTGACATTCAAAAATTATTTAATTTTTAAAATCACATTACTTACTAAGAAGAGGGTGCAAACAATGACATCCCAGTAGCATTGAGCACACCCAATATCCAGATCTGGATTTCTAAATACCATTCTTTAATAAACAGACCTAGGCATCCTTGGAGATCAGGGTTAACATCACCAGTAATAAGTCATCACTAGCATCTATTCCTTTGTATGAAGTGATGAAAAGGGCACTTTACCTCTGTGGTAATCTTTCAAAAAACTCGTAACTTCAGTCCAACTATGATAAAAGCATTTAAATAAACCCAAATTGAGGGATATTTACAAAATACCGGTACCCCTCAAACTTTTCAAGGTCAAGATAGAAAAAGAACAACTGAGAAACTGTCAGGGCCTAGAGGAGACTAAGGAAGCTTGATGAGTAAGTATAATGTGGTATTCTGGGATTGTATCCTGGACAGGGAAAGGACATTAGTACAATATGAATAAAGTCTGGACTTTTGTTAATAGAAATGTACCAATATTGATTTCTCAATTTTGACAAATGTACCATGATAATATAAGATGTTCACATTAGAGGAAACTGGGTGAGGAGTATGTGAGAACTCTCTGTATTATCTTTGTAATTTTTCTGTAAAGTCAAATGTATTCCAAAACAGAAAGTTTATTTTAAAAATACAAACTACTGACACACATTGAAAGCCCGTTACATTTACTTGTGTAGGACATTATCTACATTATATGCATTTGAGTATATTTTCCAAGCATGCAGGGACTTTGTCTCGTTTGTTCTTTTGCTGTCTCCCCAATACGTAAAGAACTACCTGACATAGAGTAGGCACTCAATAAATATTTGTTAAGTGTTGAATGAATGCACATATGTTGCCTTCTGAGAACAAATTTATGTGTCAACCTAAGGATAGCACTACAGAAGAAAGCGCACACCAAAAATCCCTCTGATCTGTTTCTGAGTCATTGTGATTTTCCAATGTATTATTTTGTAAATTATTAGGGCATTCTGATTAGCCCTCCATTGCACAGTCCAGGAGAATCAGCATACTTTTTCTCCATAATTTTCCTAATGGAACATTTTGTATAAAGAGGGATAGGTCCTGGAGGAGTTGATAACTGACTGTCAGGTACTTTATTAGAAAAATAGGGGTTTGTGGCACTGATTCTAATTCAAGGAAACTGAAGCAATTTTATAATCCTGTGAGATTAATAGATCAGGTGTTAGAAAGTGGCACAGTAGTAATTTTCTATAAATTAGTAATTTTCTCTCTATTAGTATAAAAAAGGGTCTAATGGGAAAGGCACTTGATTAAAACCCTAGCCTCACCGCTTACTACCTATGTGATTATAAGGAAGTTTTTAAATCTCTCTAAGCCTCAATCTCTAGTAAAACTGAGATAGTGATGCCTCACAAGGTATATGTACAGTCCTCTACTAATGAAAATACAGGATAGATTACTGTAACAAATGCTCAAGAATACAGTGGCTCTCACAAGCTAGACGCTTGTTTCTATCTCACCTAACAACCCAGGAATAGTAACAAAAGCTTTTTGGAAGCTCAAGCTACTCCATCTTGTTGCTTAGCCACCTCTGGTCTGCATTTCTTTTTTTTTCCCCCAACACGTTCAACTCACCCTCACTTCCACATTCCAGGTCGCAGGAAAGAGAAAATCTAAAGGAAACACATCTTTCCTTCTAAGGGCATGACCCAGAAGTTATCACTTCCACTTATATCTTATTGGCCAGAACCTAGTCATGTGACCCCAGATAGCTGCAGTGGAAGCTTGGAAATGTTTTCTTTAGCTGGGAAGCAATTTGGCCAAACTAATACCTCTGGTTTTGTGGAGACTGGCACGAAAACTAGCAGAGCCTGCCATAAGCACCCGGAATAGTGCCTTACACTCTGAGGCAAATGCTCCCCAAATGATATTCTCTTCAAATCATCTCAAAGAGGATTAGTGTAAAAGGAGAAGGTAGGTGACAACATTTTATCAACTATGACTTTTGCATCAGTCAGAACTTAGCATAGACCTTCCTGGGAAGCTATGTTTGCATTTGAAAACTTGCTTATCTTCTTATAAATTAAGACACAACTCCCAAGAAATAAGATTTATATTCATCCTAAGGAAAATACGCTGCAGAATTAATATTTCAAAGTGTACTTGTTTTTATATGTAATGGCTTCAGCTAGCTTTCCTTCTAGCTCGGCAAACTCCGGTAGGTTAATTTAGGAACTGTGCTCTGGTGGAAAAAGGAAGATACAAAGTGAATTATGTTACTTATTTTTAATGTAGAAATTCTTTTGTTTGCTCAGTTGAAATTTTGTTAATCAGAATTTTTCTACTATCTATTCTTTGCATGGATTCAGTTTTAAACTTTCTGCAATAATTTATACTTACAGATGTGGGACTGCATCTTTGGGACCTTTTTTCCTTTTTTCTATTGGTTTGGTTTGATTGCTTTCCTGAGGATATTTACTTTAACCTGCTGAACTTGGACAGTTTTGTTCAGTTTTGTTTATACAGAGCCCCATTCATGCTAAGCTTGCCTAGGACATTCTTACATTCATGGACCCCAACTGTAGGTTGTCAGCACCTCATGTGATCTATCAGACCACACTGCTATCCTGCTGGTAGCTGGACAGGACTCAGTTGGCCCTGCTCTTTAGGTGACGTTGGCAGTAGGAAGGATGAACATGATACTGGTCATAGTAGTCAGCTTGGGCTGCCATAACAAAATGCCATAGACCCGGCCAGTTAAACAACAGACCTTTATCTCTCACAGTTCTGGAGACTAGGAAGTCCAAGATCAAGGTTCCCACAGATGAAGTTTCTGGTGAGAACTCTCTTCCTGGCTTGTGAGTAGTTGCCTTCTCTCTGTGTCCTTACAAAGAGATAGTGCTCTGGTGTTTACACCTTCTTATAAGGGCATCAGCCCTACTGGATTATGGCCCCATCGTTATGACTTCATTTAACTATCACCTCCTCACAGGCCCTATCTCCAACTACAGTCACATCGGGGATTAAGGCTTAAACGTATGAATTTTGGGAGAATACGAACATCAGTTCATAACACTACTCTCCCTTTTATTTATCATGGCACCCACAAAGGGTGAATGTTTTTTCTAATACTTGCCCTGTGCCATCCTGGGTAATCTACCTAAAATTTCCTAGAGTAGAAGAAAAGATTGTTCTAGAAGCTTCCTAAAGTCTCTCTCTCTAATGAGATATCTGGTTTAATGTTTTTTGGCCTCACAAAATGCTTTTGGAGTTATCAAACGTTAAGATGTTGCAATGCAATAAAATGATATTTATAAAGCACTCTACAAAGAACAGTTTTCTTGCTTACATTAGTTCTTGAACCTTCATGGTAACTCCGTGAGAATTGTTGGAATGTTTTCTTGGCTCTATTTTATATATTAGAAAATTGAAGTTTGGAGAAGTTCAGTGATTTACCTAAGGTCTCAGAGCTAATAATTGATTGACACTGAGACTTTATTCCAGGCCTTCTCATTTCTGGTCCACAGTATACCAAATATGAGCTTGAATTTGGCTCTAGAGTCACTAAGGTTTGGTTTCAATCCAAGTTTTGTCACTTATTAACAGTAAGTTAGCAAGTTACTTAACTCAGTAAAATTCCTCAATCTTCTCTGTGACATGGAAATAATAGAGTCCACCTCATAGGGTTCTAATGAAAATTAAATTATATAATGCATAGAAATCACTTAGCATAGCACCTGCTGCATAGAAAATTGTTCAAAATTGTTGGTTATTATTTTTAAGAACATATTAAATCCTACTGCATTGAATTTAACTCTGAAATCAAATTTATACATTTTACTAGACTTTAAGATAAAATATTATGCAAACTATGTAGGCTATTGACCGATCTCAAAACACTTTACAAGTTTATAGGTGTTTAAATTCATAGCACGGATTATATTGAGATGTGAGCATCTGAATTGTCACCTCAACATCTGTCTGTGTATGCTTATTCTTGACTGGTCAAGCAATAGATTAAAACAGTTAACAATTAGCAGGTATTTTAAACTCTACCAGTTATACTTTAAGCAAGCCAGTGGGATATTTTTAGTTATCTCGCTTTGGTTTGAGGTCATTTAGTGCTCATTAATAAAGGAAACTGAGTTTGGAATTCTCATTTTTCATTTCACACCAGTAACAGTTAACATATGCTAATAATTGTGATCAAAGAAACATTAAAGAAGAAAAGATTTAGCTGCTTGAAATTTGCTATACAGAAAAATCAAATTATTTGTGACTGTTCTCCATGTTATCCAGGATTTAATCCATTGAAATATATATTTTTTCTATCAGTCTGATTTTACAAGCCCAAGATAAGAGGTCATTGTCACACAGACTTAGATCAATGACTGAAAGGTACTCTCCTAATGTGCCCAGATTTTTCAAGTAATTTAATGTGTATGTCAGGGTAAATTAATAACACATACTTTAATTTGTTTTGCACATCAGTCCTGATTCTCACATGGAATAGGTAATTAGAGAATTTCACACATTTCTATATTTAATATGTGTGCATGTTTGTGGATGTACAAGTAAGGCAATGTTCTTATTCAGATAATTAGTTAAAGTTTCGTGCAGGAGGTCAAATAAGCTTTCCTCAGGTAGAAGAAACTACACCAAACCAGGAGTTAACACAGTTGGAGCAAAGTCTATTAGCAATGTAAATGTCATTACCTCTGATCTGTGATCAGCTGAACAAACAGTGAAGGACCAGTGTGACTTTCAGGCTTCAGGAACAGAATAAATGACTTTGAAATGAACTGCCTCCCATTAGTTGCATAGGTTAGTCAATTCTGAATCATGTTGACTGGGAATTAATGATACTGATGACTTGAGCTGATCCTAAATGGTTCTCAGTATCTGGTCAGGAACTATGAATACATGGATGAGTAAGGTGGATGATAGAATAAAATTATTTTCTTTCTATGCCTCGTAGATGGTCTCAGAGTGACTGTACACACATGGTCAGACAGCCACACACTCTCTGATGGTTTTGATTTGAGAAGGCAAGATAAATAAACCTATGATATCAGTTTGTTTTTGTGTATAATTGTTTTAAGATCTATTGTTTTTGTGTATAACTGTTTTAAGATACAGTTTAATCTGTGGTATGTATTCAAAAAGGACAGTTACACATTACCTTGTATATAACACACTCATTGCCCTTGTAATATATGCTCATTATGTTTTCCCTACTAGCTTCTTGAGAGCAGAGACCATGTCTTACTCAGGATGAACACTGGGCCTGGTTCATAGTAGATGCTTAAGAAATATTTGAATGAATTTATAAATGGATTTGAGCTTGTGAATGGAAGTTTATGGTCCTTAAATGTGCAACATACATAAATAAAAACATGATATGAAGAATATATCAGTGTGTGTATGGATGTACACACATGCACACACATATATACCATATGCAGAGTATTGTCACTAATTAAGTGATTAATGTCTAGGGTGTCTAGCCACATAACAACATGTAATTAAATAATGAGTAATTGCCAAAGCAGCAAACATATTTTAAACTTATTAGTTTCTTAATGTGAAAAAATGGACATATGTCAGTTTAAAAACATTATGAGAATTAAATATATCATCCCAAGAAAACTTACAGAAATTCAAGCCCACTGACATTTATTCATGGCCACCAGTTTTGGGGGACTTTTTGAACAAAGACAGACTTAGTTCAAACCACAAAGCAATTATTTTATTTATTTTTTCCCTTACTGTGGACAGAACTACTATTCATTTTAGTAATTTATGAAAAATACTGAAACCTAATTCTCCAAACTTATGTTAAAAATCAATTATAGTTGTTATATGAAGTTATACAACTTATAAGGTTTTAATAAACCCTTAAATTAACCTGATTTCCCCCCCCCCCAAGATTAGTAATTATAAAAGAGTACAGGTCTAGTTGCCACATTTCCTACTAGAAATATACTGACATAGCATGGACAGAGTTTCTATTTAAAGTAGATACCAGCTCTGTGTAATTCAAGAGTTACAGTCATAGGTCTTACAGATGGAAAGGAGCTACAGTCACATCTACCTTTTGGCATGTTGTTAGAGAAACTGTATGTTTCACTGTGAACCTATGTATCTTATATATAATCAACTTTAGATTATCTGCTCGAATTAGAACTAGAAGCAGCTGAAAATGGAAAAAATTATTCTCATATCTCATCTGAGATAGCTTTGGCTTACTCCCCACTGATCTTGGCCTTAAAAAACAAGATCCCTTCAATCCAACTGGGCCTGGATAGCCTGCTAATTGCCTCAGTGTGTTCTGAAGTCCTCAAAGAAAGTCTTAGTTTTTACTCTAGTAGCCCAGTGGTATAGGCCTTTTTCTCCGTGTCATATTTGCCCATTTACAGGTAATGATTAGTTTCTACTGCCTCAATATATTTTCATATCCAGCTTTCTTTCTTATGTCCTGTGTGAAGAATGCTTGAAGTAATTTATTAAGAGATTTTCCTTAATTCCTTTTTCTCTAGCAAAAGGACCAGTCTTTATTACCACACACTTAATTATTAATACCTTGATCAGGAAGGCAAACATACTACGGTAGCAGAGATTACTGGAACTAGTCCGGCATAGATTACTGGATCCAATCAGTTGGATTTAATCTATTTTTGTTGAAATGCCTGAGTTTTTTAAACCCATTGTGGATATGGGATTATAGCCGGGATCCAAACATCTCCTGCCTCCTGCCCTCTTCTCCAAATTATAACTGTAATATTAACATTTCTTTGCCACCAATTTTCTCTGAAATCATTATAAAATACATAAACCATTATGTTTGAGTTTGGCAGTTGTTAAATAAACATTTGCGTAGAACTAGGTGTAACTAAAATGATTGTGGATAGAGCTATTTACAACACAATGTGGTAGGTATGGTGATGTGGAATGTAGGTGTTACAGGAACACAGTGGAAGGATACTTCATCCAGCCTTTGTTGTCCGAAGAGAGATTCCCTGTCTTAAAAAATGGGTAGAAATAGGCAAATTAAAGGGGCGGAATAGAGCAAAGGGTCAGTAGGAGGAAATCACAGAGGTGAGAAATAGCACGATGTATACAGGGGATGAGACAAGGATAGTACAAAAATGAATCTCAGATGATAGGGGTCTCATTGTGGAGGACCATTTAAGCCATAATAGTGTAAATCACATGATGAAGGCAAAGGTTCATGGGCATGGAGACCCTGTTGGTATTGTTCGTGCCACGGTCCCAAAATTGTGCATTGATCTGACACACAGGTCCTGGCCCTCAGCAAATATTTGTTATACAGATAAATGTAAAAAGGATTTTAAGCAGAAGAGTAATGTGTTTCAATTTGCATTTTTGATATATTGTTCTGGCAGCAGCCTGGGAGATGAATCTAAGAAGAATAAAAGTGGAGTGAAGGTGACCAGTAATGACGGAAGAGGTGAGGGTATGAACTAGAGTCAGGGATGATTTTGGAGGATTCATATTGGAGGACTGAACATCTAGAAGCTGGTGGTTGTGTGACTATGAGAAGAAAAGGAGAGCTAGGAGACAAGTGTTATGGTAGAGTTGCCATCATTTAACTTGAAGAATACAAGGAGAGGAGTTTTCTAGGGGAAGAATCAAGTTCAAGTTTTTTCTGCAAACGTATCATAATTCAAATTGTTTCAACTTTTACTTTAAAAATGAACCCGCGATAAAATTCTTATAGATTTTCAATGAAAATCATGTAGCACTTCAAAATTTTTAAATACCCTGGGGGCATTACATTAGCATTAGGTGGAAAATATAATCTAAAAACATGAACACCTCGCCTTTAAAAAAAATTCTTTTTTATTTTTTATTTTTATTATATTTTTATTACTTTTTATTGGAGTATGGTTGCTTTACAATGTTGTGTTAGCCTCCACTGCACAACAAAATGAGTCAGCCTTACACATACAGATATCCCCTCCCTTTTGGACTCCCTCCCATTTATGTTACCACAGTGCATTAGGTAGAGTTCCCTGTGCTATACAGCATGTTCCCATCAGTTGTCTATTTTATACACAGTGTCGATAATGTATATGTGTCAATCCCAGTCTCCCAGTTCCTCCCACCACACCCCTTTCCCCCTTGGTATCCATACATTTGTTCTCTACATCTGTGTCTCTATTTCAGCTTTGTCATCATAAGATCATCTATACCATTTTTCTAGATTCCACATATATGAGTTATTATATGATATTTGTTTTTCTCTTTCTGACTTACTTCACTCTGTATGACACTCTCCAGGTTCATCCACATCTCTTCTGTATGACACTCTCCAGGTTCATCCACATCTCTACAAATGACCCAATTTCATTTCTTTAAAAAAATTCTTTTTTATTTTAATGACACCAAGCATTTTGACATAACTAATTACTACTTATTTTTCACACAGATATTCTGGTAGGGAGAGAAATATGTTAATTCTTTCCTCCTTTTTTTTTTTTTTTTTTTTTTTGTTGGCATTTTTCCCCTGGGTCTAGCTTTATGCATTGAAGATGGGGGAGGAATCAGCTGCCACATTGGAGCCTCACTCCCAGACAAGTGGCCTTTGAAAGCTTTTCCACTTTGCATAGAAAAGGAGCAGTGCTTGGAGGCCAAGGAGAATTCCAAATAACCAGCATTTCTACTTCTGTGTCTCAATCTGGTTTTAACATTTGGTGAGGAGCGAAGCAAACTCAACAGAACAAAGGGCCATCCTTCATTTGAACTTAAAGTTCAAATACTGTTAAGCTTAATTTGTATTCAGATGGTTACAAGTATTGTGAAAGTATATAATGCTTGTTCAGTGAAGGTTTATAAGAAATATTAATGATTTTCTTTTCTTACTCTTTGGCACTGGCTCTCTTCCTCTTCTAAACAGGTCTTTTATTATCTCAGGATATTCCTTTAGGATGAGTAACTTCATCCTCTCCCATTTCAGAGTAATATCTCTCAGCCCCAATAAGTTTGGTTCTAGAGGTGGTTATGGGGCATCCAGTTGGCAATAGCCAGCGGGTATCTGGATATACAGAACTGAGACTTGGGGTGGAGGCCAGGCTCTGAGTAGCAGCTGTTGGCAGAGACAGTGCCCTGAGTGGCAGAGGTGACCCAGGGAGGGGGTGTAGAGGGCCACCAGCAAAAAACCAATGGTGGAGCCCAAACATCCACATCCACAGAACCAGAAGAGGAAGAGCAGGCCCCAGAGACAGAGCAACTTGATCAGAGAGGCCAGAGGAGGGCAGGAGAGACGTATCTCAGAAGACAGGGCTGTAGAGAAGTTTAAGAAGGAAGGAAGGAGAGAGCAAGTGAAGCAAAGACCTCCTTGGGCAAAACCCCTTTCTCTCCTATCAACCTGCCTCCCACTCAGTCCTCCATCCTTACCCAACTCTTCGGAACCATAAGAGAAGATGATAGTTCATTGTATCTGTGCATATAAATGTTAATGATTTATACCATGTGAAGATGTAATTTCCTCTGTGTGCAAGCATGGCTTTAGATTAGCTCCTTTTAGCATCGCTCCCATCTGGTTTGTTTATAGGTTTTGTGGCTTTTAATGGTCTTTTCCTATACGTAACGATAATTAATGTGACTATAATGCAAGTGTTTCGGTGGTTTGTATTTTCATGGTTACCCAGCAGATTTTACCGTTGTTTACTTGGGGATATTTTTCAGTCCACTCTGGTCCTTGTGCAGGATGAAACAGATAAATACCTTGCTCAGAGCCAAACAGAAATAGTTTAGATTCTGCTTCCATGGACTTTCTGCTTTGTTGTTTGCACTAAGAGAACTCCTAACAATTTTGAGAAGGATCAACAGAAAAGTTCCTTTTATTGTACCATGTTCTGAACAAGGACAGTGCTGTGTGTCCAATTTGTATCAGTTTTGGTCTGTATTTTATCCACAAAAAGGTGCGGTTCTGTTTTTCCCTGAATAGATTATGGTGTAGCTATGTTCCCCCCACTGTAAATTGAGGTTTATGTGTAGGATTCAAATCCCTTAATCTAGGCAGGGGTAGTACTGCTATTAAAGTACCCTCATTTTGTTCATTTGTATTTGCCCATTTATCCTGGGGAAAGACTTTGTTATCAATCTTTAAGATCATTACAGTAAAGAAGTGATTTTAAAAATCATTCCTTTTGGTTCATAAGGATACAGGTCTGTGTAAAAGGTAAGTAAGATGGATCTAATAATAATGCTATATTTTTTATTAAGTGAATGTCAAACTTCATTATAAACCTTATTTTCTATGGCATTTTGGCGAGTTTGTTTTGTTTCTATTTCTTTTATGTTCGAAGAAACCGAAACATAAATTAAAATTTTAATCCAAAGCCACATAGATCTGAGTAACCTTGGCATTGCTGACAAAACAACTTGAGATTTTCCTCCAAGCTTGTTTAAAATATTGATGGCGCCCTTGAAAGCTTTCTCATTTGTTTTTCTTTTTTTCCTTACATAGTATTGATTTCTATTTTTTTAACTTCAAAAATTCACACAACACAATTGTTAAAAAGTTCAAAACTAACTTTCTTAAATTTGGCTTTTAACCTAAATTTTAGATTTTTAAAAAAGACCTAACTATACTGCATATGATATGGCTAATGAATAATGAAGACTAATATTCATCAATATTGAGCAAACTGATATAATTTACTTTTAGAAAGTTTGTTTTCAAGAACTGAACCCATCCGTTAGGGGCTTTTGTTTTTGTTCTTATTTTTTCCTGGTAGCCATTACCTTCACAAAGGATTGTTGGCATATCAGTTGATGTTTAGCCTTACAAAATAAAAAATAAAAATTGTATTTTTTTTTCTGAAACTGAGTGCTATTAAAATTGTCCTTTTCGTATTGCTAGCACATGTAAAAATCTTGGAGATTGAGAAAAGACTATAACTTAGATATATTGATAAGGATTAATTTCTGATATAGATATGCTATAAATTGCATGTGTAAAGTCTGAGAAGATATATTAGGGAAGTATATGAATTAGCCATTCTCTAACTTTCTTTGTTTTTGAAGGATAAACACTTACTAAGTTAACATCACTGCTTGAGAGCAAAACGTTGAAATATTGACTAAATCTAAATCGTTGCTGTAATACTTAAGACAACCCCAAATCAAATATAATTCTGGAAATTCAGACACATTGTCATTTACTGAATTGTCCTGGTAACTTTTATGATGGCCGTGTACTTTAAACAAATGATTATCTTAGATGAATTATAAATGAGAGCCTCATTCAAGAATTCCCTTTTTCATGGCTGTCGTTTGTCCACCCTTCCTCCTAGTGGTGGAGAAGAAGCGGGGCAGAGTGGGAGGCGGAGACCACCACAGCCTAGCACTTAGACCCTGGGCACACAGTCTCAGTGTGTGGTATTGAAAGATAAAAAACAAGAGCCCTGACTCTGAGGGGTGCTGAGGTCAAAGCTCAGAAAGCAAATTTCCCTTTGGGTTCACCCATCCCTCTGTGTTCCTTCCCTGTGATTGATCCCTCCATCTACCCATTGCTTTAGTCCATTGGGTGTCAGCCCCATATCAAATAAGTTACCATGTCCTATTGATTCTACCTCTTTCATCTGTCCTTTCTCACTACAGCCTAACCCTCAGTTCATGCCAGAATTGTCTCTCCCCTGGATTACTATAAAGCCACCTACTTGGACGTCTTAGCTCCATCCGCCTCTGCCCCTCCCCCCTTCCCCAGCAGCGTCTCTTGAACATACACATAATCCATTCTCCAGCCACTGATGTTCCTTACACGTGAGTCTCATCATGCCATGCCCTTTTTAGAATCTGCCTTTGACTCTCCACCACCTTTAGGTCAGGTCTGAACGCATTAACATGATCCATGAGACCTGCATCGGTCTGGTCTCAGTTTACCTTTCCAGAAACATTTCTCACCCCGGAGACATACTTTAGTCAATACTGTAATACTTTCAGTTCAAGGTACCATGCTTGCCCTGGCTCCAGGCCTGGTCTTATGTGCAGTTCTCTTTACTTAAAACAAACGTGGAACCAGCTCTTCCTCTTCTCCTTCCTCATTCCGTTTTGCCTAGGTAAATCTTATTCTTCAGGTTTTCAGTTTAGACCTTCCTTTTTTCAGGAAGCCTTAGTGGACACCTATGAACAACTTAAGTTCCCTCAGCGTTCTCAGTATTACTCCTATGGTCACACTTATCACTGTGTTTTAAATGCCTGTGTATTCAAGTGGACCCTTCACACGACAGTTAGCTCCCTGGGGGCAGGGGCTGAGGGTTTCTTGTTTACAGATATATCCATAGCACCTAGCACAGTGTGTGGCTTATAGTCAGCCATTATTAAATACCAAATGATGTTCAGATAGGTGGATTTCATCGCAGATCACCAGTAAAGATAGATCAGGGAAAATAGGAAGGAAAGCAGGTATGGAGTCATACCAAGGGGATAGAAGAACCAGGAAAGCTGAGAGAGAGCAGCACTGAAGAGGAGAAAAGCAGGCAAGCTTGCCCTGTCCTACCATTTGTGAGGCCTCAGACAATAATACAAATTGAGGCCCACATATATCTAACTGTTATAAAGTTAAAAATCAAGGCACTAAACTGCTAAATGAAGTATATTTTATCCTCCTACCTTTACAAATATATATTCATGAAAACCTGAGAAGACCAGGTATTATTTTAGAATTCCCAGACATGTCAAAGTTCTGTGCCAGAAGAAGGATGCACGAAGTGGCTCTGGAGTGTTGACACCACAGTCCCCACGGCCAGGCTCCATCTGCGTTTCCTGAAAACAGCCATCCAGAGGCCACTCCTGGGGCCCACACGGGTGTTGTCTACGTCAGGAAGTGGCTCCAGGGCCATTAGAGTGTGGACATATGGAATCCCAGGTGCCCAGAATGTGGCCTAGAAGGGGCAGTGGAAGAGCATAGACTCCATGTGGGCTGATCTCCTTGCCCTGCAGACTAGGGAGAAGCATGGCCAGAGAGGGTTGTGTCTGAGGCTGACATTGCAAGCAGGAGATGACCTGGATTTATTCTAGTACACATACTCCTAGTGTCTATCTATGAGGGTGTAGCATGGGCAAGGACTGTCTAATATTGTATTTTTAAAGCCCCATTCAAATATATAAACATACCTTAAAGGTTGTAGATACAAGACCATGTGACTCTCTGTTCTGTTGTATTCTGGGAAGCAGTTTAGTGCCTAAGAGCATAGTTTTTCAAGCTGAAACAGGGTTCTGAGTTGTGAGTTGGTTTGAATCCTGAGTTGTCCATTTACTGGCTGTGGAGCCCTGGGCAGAATGCTTCATCTGCTGAGTAGAGGTAATAAAATCTTCCCCTAGGATTGTAGTGAAAGTACATGAGGTTAAAGTCTTTAAAGGCTTAGATCAAGTAAATGCTCAATAGATCACAGGGCTGTCATCATCATCATAATCACTGTCATTTTTACAGCTGTTATTCCTTCCTGTCTGTAACTATTGAGATGACCTTGGGCAAGTCATGTAACGTCTCAGAACCTCAATTTCTTCATCCATAAAATGAGGTCTTTGGAGCAGAGGATAACTAAATTTCTGTCCAGTTAAGATCAGGGACTTTTTGGAGTGCCTTCTTTTTCAATTTACATTAAACCGGAAGTTGACCCCCAGGCTACATTGTAAATTGTTAACAGAAGTTATCTACTATGCATATAATATCACTATATATTCTATTTCAAGCAAACCTGATATTGAAAATGTGAATCTTTTGTAAAAACTGAAAAACTCTGGATTAAATGTACAGTTTATGAAGCAAGTACTTGTGATTCATTGTAGAGTTCCTTTATTCACTGGCTCTTCTAGTACATTAAAAATTAAATTTGATTTACAAAAGACATTCAGTTTGCCTGCAACTTTTCAGGGACATATGCAGAGATTTTAAATCTCTTTGAATCACAGAATCCTTTGAGAATTGATTAAATCTGATTCCATTCTCCCAAAAAGGAGCATGGTTGCAAATATTTGCATATAATTTTTGGAGGGGGGGGGGGTCCATGGATCCTAAGTTAAGAATCCCTGGCATAAAGCCAAAACAAGACCAAAGCCAGTGAAAATGGAATATGCCAAGGACATTGGAGACATTTTTGAAATTGGACCTCGAAACACCTGGCCCTTTCCAGGATGAGAAAAACAGAGAACTAACATTTATTGAAGGCATCCTCCATGGCAGACACTGTGCTAAGCGTTTTATATGTGTTATGTTTTTCTTCCCTTTCCAAATCTAAACAAGACAGGTATTATTTCTGATGGGAAAACTGAGGTTCAGATAATAAGCAATTCTCCAAAGTCACATCGCTAGTAAATAGCAGAAACAACATTTGAACTGGGGTCTGACTCTAAAGCTACTACGCCATGATAAAAAGCCCCAAATTCCTTCACATCTCTTTCCAAGCTCCCAAATCTTGTGAAAGAAAAGATCACAAAAATGCAGATTTCTCTTCCTTAGTGAACTTCTTACAAGGGAACTCCCTAAGCCAGCTTCATGTTGAAAGCCAATTCTTCCCTCTCCTGTGTTCTGTGCTGGCTCATTGGAGCTGGGCTGACTTGCAGGAGTGCTGTTGAGAAGGGGTAGGGTCCGCGGAGAGCTGAGGGATGTGGCATTCTCTTGGCTGGCCCTGACTCAAAAGTTCTGATCCCCTACGTGCCCCAGTAAAGGTTTCAGCTGACATCTGTGTAAAAGAGTTGTCAGCTGAGGAGCAGAGAAGCGGCCTGTCAGACTCAGAATGTCCCACTTGCCAAGTCTCACATGAGAAAAGTGAAGACAGGCCCCATTTGGAAAAGAAGAGGTGCTCTGCAAGAGATTTATTACATAAGGGTCATGTTGCAAAACATATGCTGTGCTCAGTAGACTCAACTCCTCCTTGATTCATTCACATTTCACAAGATAGCTAATTAATCTCTTTAAAACAGAGGGAATGGGTGGCAGAATAAATGAAAGGCCTTATATGAAGGACAAAACAATCTGAGTCTTATTGGAATCCTGTCTTGGTCCTATAAGCTAATATTGAACTTTCTTCATAAAGAGCCTGATCCAGTACTATGCAGAAATCACTGAGGTTTGCACACTTACAGACTTTATATATCAAGGTGAGGTCTGTATCCTCATGTTCTAACCTGTCAAATTAGAACATTCTTGGTGGGTTGGAAATAACACTCACAAGTCCATTTTTGGTTTCAAGTCATTTTAAGATATGCTATCTTATCACCTCAGACTTCACAATGTGTCCTAGAAAATCATGCTGTTTTCGCAGTGATATTAGAGGCACAGTGAGATGTGGTATTTGATTTAGATTTTCCTTATAATTTCCCACGTGATATAGAACTGCTTCATGAAATCACTTGCTGCTAAGCATTTCAGACCTTTATGTGGCAGTAATGAGAAAAAAGAACTACACTTGAAAATGTTCAGGAGTGAAGCATGCATATTTACAAGTAGCTGACATCTGATATGTAATTTTTCTTATATGCTATGTATGGTGCAAGAGATTTTCCTGTAGTGTAAAGGAGGTACCTTCTTCTTATATCAGCGAGGCAGCATAACGTAGTGGTTTAAGTGTCAACTCTAGAGCCAGACTATGTGGGTTTGAGTCCCAGCTGTACTGCTTATCTGCTTTGTGACCTTGAGCAACACACTTAAACTTTGTATGTCTTGTTTTCTCATCTAGAAAATATAGATAATAGCAAGTTCCTCCCTTACTGAGTTAATTTGAAGATCGGGTGAATTAATATATGTATAATGTGCTTAAAACAGTGTTGCATATAATGTGTTATCTGTGTTAGCCATTGTTATACAAATGTGTAAATATGACCAATAAATTGTACTTTAAGTGTTAAAGGGGTCAGAAAATAAGTTAGCTTATCCTTAGTTTAGGATAAGGCTTTACGCCAAGTTTATTCTTATCTCTGTCTTGAGAAAGCTCTAACTAGGACGGCTACTATTCTTCTCTCTTATAGCAAGTGCGCATAGCAATCAGTGGGTCCCCTAGTATCTGTGGACTGAGGATCCTTGTGTACCAATAAATGGAAACATGCACCAAATATTTGGTAGATACACATACCCAAGGTATTCTTGCCAAATGCATGTCAGCCCTACTGTATAATGAAATACAGGCAGACCTCGTTTTATTACACTTGGCTTTATTGTGCTTCACAGATATTGCATTTTTCACAAATTGAAGGTTTGTGTGAATGCCATTTTTCCAACAGCATTTGCTTACTTCGTGTCTCTGTGTCGCATTTTGGTACTTCTCACAGTATTTCAAACTTTTTCACTATTATTATATTTGTTATGATGATCTGTGATCAGTGATCTTTGATGTTACCACTGTGACTCATTGAAAGGCCCAGGTGATGGTTAGCATTGTTTTGGAATAAAGTATTTTTAATTAAGGTATATACATTTTTTTTTAGACATAACTCTATTGCACACTTAATAGACTACAGTATAGTATAAACATAACTTTTATATGCGTTGGGAAACCAAAAAATTCGCTTTATTGAGATATTTGCTTTACTGTGGTAGTCTGGAACTGAACCTGCAATATCTCTGATGTATGCCTGTACCTTTATTTTAAATGTTACTGACTTCATAATAGTATTACATATAATACTATGCATATACACTCAATGAATACTAAGGAAAAAGTGTGGTAATAGTATGTGAGGGGTCCTTCAAACCATTTGGTGCTTAAAAAGTGTCTTCATTTTGAATACCTAGAATATAGTTGTTGTTCTCATGGAGATTATATTCTAGTGAGAGACAATGAACCAGTACACAAATAAGATGAGATAATTTTAGAGACATAAGTGGATGGAGTGAATAAAACAGAACAGTGTAATAGAAAGAAGGCCTTGCTGAAGTCCTCAATGGTGTGTCTACTGCGCTGAGACACAACTGAATTGGGGGAAGAGAGTTCCACACTCAGAGAACAGCAAAGGCAAAAGCCTTGAGATAAGTATGAATTTGACATGTTTGGGAAAGGGAACAGAAGCTTAGATCTTGGGGGGGGGGCGGTAAGGAGAGGTGATATAAGTTGAGGTTTTGGAAGTAAGCAAGGGCTTAATCGTGTAGTAACTGTAGGCCGTGGTTAAGGTGTTTGATTTTATTCAGAGTGCAGCGGGAATAACATGATAAGATTTGTATTTTTAAATATTTTGCTTTGCTGTCGTGTGGAGAACGAAGTATGGGGTGCCTAAGTTGTCTCAGAAAGATCTGTTAAGAGCCATTTGCTGTAGTCTAGATAGATATTGATGGCCTGGACTAGAGTGGGGCAGTGACATACAGAGAAGCAGAAAGATTTGCAATATATGCTGCAGGTAGAAACAACAGGACTTGTTAATTGGATGTAGATGGTGAGTGAAAGGAGGAACCATGGAATCGCATGCAGTCAGCTCTCCATATCCCCGGGTTCCCCATCTGCGGACTCAACCAACCACTGCTCAAAAATATTCTAAAAACAAAATTCCTGAAAGTTCCCAAAAGCAAAACTTGAATTTGTGGTGAGCTGGCAACTATTTACATAGCATTTACATTGTATTAGGTATTATAGGTAATCTAGAGTTGATTCGAAGTTTACGGGAGGGTGTGCATAGGTTATACGAGAGTACTACACCATTTTTTAAAGGGGGTTTGGGCACCCATGGGTTTTGGTATCAACGCAGGGGTTCTGGAACCAATCCCTGACAGATATCAAGGGACAACGCTATTTTCAGGTCTTACTAATGTCCTGTCTTCACAATGAAACTGTCTCCAGCCATTCTAGTCCCCGTTTGTCTCTCCTTTTGGTAGCACAGTTGTTTTTTGAGCTCATAGTCAGCTCCAGGTGCTTAGGACACATTAGTGAACAAAACAAAGATCCCTGCCCTTGTGGAAGTTGTATTCTCTTCTGTACTACTTCTCCATCAGTGCCTGTAATTCACACTAAATTTTATGTGTCTTTGCATTAGTCTCTAATTATTTCAGATACATTATTTTTGTTCTCCAAATAGACGGTCAGCTTCTTAAGGACCAGGGACCCCAGTAATGTCTAGCTTAATGCTGGCGGTTGCAAAAAGGAATAGTGAAAATGTGTCTTTTTCATAGATAACTTCTTGTATATAGGGTTGCCTACTTTAAATAAGTAAATTTGTGGAAATCTAAAATTGCAATTCAGATAATTGGAAAGCCAATCATTTTTCCATTAGAAAGGGATATTTACTCACTCAAGAGTTAATTTAAAATAACGGATTCCCCTAATGAATGTAATTAAAAGTTTGTTAACAGGTCATTGTATATTTGTCAGGGATACAGTAAAGGAACTGAAGCTAGAGTATCAGGGGCCACAGTCAATTTTAAATTATGCAAAATGAAGACAAAGAAGCTGAAATTTAGAGTTCTAAGTAAAAAAGAAAATAAGTTCTGATATCTAAAAATTCAAACATATAGACAGCTTTACAGAGAACTTCCATTTTCTAAATTTAGAGTTCATAATTGACAATTATAAATTGTTTCTTTAACCAGATCACGTTCATGCTGGCAATGAAAGGTAATCATTTGAATACACAAGAAAATTGGCTTTTGGTTATAGCTTTCTAAGTGTGTCTTAAAATATAAAGAAGAAAACAAAATTCATGGTTTTCTGTTTTGCAAGGAAGACTGAGCATCTTCATAAACACTCACAGGATATTGACTCCTTTTCAAGACTCCTTATAATAATGTTGGCATTGAAGTGCTATTGCTAGTGTAATGTTCTGTCTAACACATCTGTGGGTTAATTAAGCTTTTGAGGACTATCCCAGGAATCCAGTGACCATTTATAACTTTGTTTCTAGGCAAAATGCTTCTGAATTCTAGAATACTAACTTTAAACCCAAGGTTAGGAACACACCCCAATTATTAGGGATCCTCTTAAGCTTGTTTCTGTAATTCTCATAATCCATTTACTCTTTGAAGACCATCATAATTATCAATGGGAAAGAAAACCTTTAATCAGGTGGTATACAGCAGCACAGTTCTTATAATGAGAATGCATTGATAGATGTTCCCTCTACCTCATTCATTCATTCAACACATTTATTGAGTGCTTCTCTGGGCAAGGAACTAGGCAAACAGCAATAAATCAATTCTGGTCTGTAACCCAGAAGAGCTTACAGCTCCTTGGGGAAGAAGACACATATACAATAGAATGTCTTAAGTACGATTAGGGAGGTATAAATGAAATGTATTGCAGATTCAGAGGAGAGAAAGATGCTTTCTTCTGATGGAAGTGGGAAGACTCCCTGGAACAGATAGCATTTAAAATGCCACTTGAAAATGGAGAGAATTTGAAAGGGGACAGTCAAAGAAGGGCATCCTGGGAAACATGAAATCGTAAACAAAGTGATAGAACTAAGAAAGTGTGTATGTACAAGAACAGGTCAGTGCTTCATGCAGTGAACATTTCTAGAGCAATTGCTAGGTGTAAGGTACTGCCTAAGGAGCCAGGGACAGAAAAAAAACTAAGACTTGGTTTTTGCCCTTGAAGAATAATTCAGTTTAACATATCTTAGAGAGTGTGAGTAAGGAAATGGTTTTCAGTTAAGTTTGAGGATGGTGAGGCATGCTGAACTGAGGTGTTGGAATTGTATTCCGTGAAAGGCTTTGGTGATGATAATAATAATGCTTATTATTCACTAAGTCCTTCTATGTTCTTTGCACTTTGAAAATTTACGTGGATTAGTTCCTTCTGGTCTCCTCATGAGATATGAGTACTGTTTTGTTCCTACTTGTCAGCTGAGAAAACTGGGGCTTAGCAAGTCAATTAATTCCTTTAATGTTGCCCAGCTGGTAAGTAGCAGAGTAGGGATTTGAACAGGTGTATTGGATTTCAGAGCCCATAACTCACTAAGGGGAGCCATGGAAGACATTTGAATAGAAAAATGATTGACTTGAGCTATCCTTCTTAAGAATTCAGTTGACTACGGTGGGAATACAATGGTTGAAGGATTATGCTAGTGAACAGCTAGTGAGAACCTAAATGGAGGTAATGGGTAATGGGTATAAAAAGGGGAAGGAGGTGAGAGAGGTCATAAAGATAACTAACTTGATTCAGGATCAGGGAAGAGGGAAAAGTCAAATACAGCTTCAAGTTTTAGAGTCTGTGGTGCCTGGAAGACTCATGGTGCCAGGCAGTGAAATAAAGACCACCAAAGGAGGAACATCTCTTGGGGAGGTAGCAGGGGGCTGGAATGACTAGTGTAATTTTGTACAAGTTGAAGTTGAGGTGCCAATGGGATACAGGTGTGAAGGGTCCAGCAGGTGATTGGAAATAACAAAAGTTGAGCTTAGAAAAGAGGTGTTTCAGATATGGGATCATATTTTACCAATGGTACAGGGGTCAAGGAAGACTGATAAAGGGCTTCAAAGTCATAATTTTATTAGGCTGGAGAAATCAGAAGCCAAATCATAGGATTTGTGAAGTGAAGGGATAGTTAAAAAAAAAAAAAATTGAAAAACGAAGTGTAGGCTGCTCTAAAAGGAATTAAAAGTTAAGGGAAAAGAGAGTAGTTGGTAGACTAAGAGGCTAATAGGAATGAGGAAAGTCTTCTTTGTTTTCCTTAAGAATGGAATGACTAAAGATGGTGACTGATGGACTAAGATCTTGGAATTGGTGGGGCTGCATTAACTCAAGGGCACATGTGATAGGTTAGCCAGGTGAGGGATGCCTGGTGCCTCCTTCAGATTCATCCAGACTCTTCCAATCCTTTAGATCACCACTCAAATGCCACCCCTCTGCTAATAAGCCTTTGCCTCTCCCATAGTTTTTCCCATAGAGGCTTAAATGTTCCTTATCCCTTTCTCTTATTGCTCTTAGTACATACATACATGGACCAGTGGTTCTCAAACATCAGAGTGCTTCAGATCACCTGGAGGGCTGGTTAAAACACAGATTGCTGGGTCCCACCCCCAGAGCTTGTGATTCTGTAGGTCTGGGATGGAGTCTGGGAATTTGCTAACAAGTTCTTGGGTGATGCAGGTGCTGCTGGTCTGGGGACCACACTTTGTATACTACTGAACTAAACTAAGGGCCTATGAGAGGCACAAATCAAGGATTTGGGAGCTTTACGATGAACTAGTGTGCCAGACCTGGAAATGTTCCAGAAAGATACTCCAGGAATCAGGCATGATTTAAGTGCAAGCAAAAAAGAATGGAATATTTTGCCTAGCTCTGTGAAAGAAAAATACTTCAAAGGAAGCATCAACATAATCCCTACTGAGCAAAGAGTTTTCTTTGGAGAGGTCTATCGTAGGTATAGATTTTTAAAAATAAAATAAAAAATAAAGTGAAAACCACGGCAGTGACTATAATTTCATTTTAATCATGAAGAACTAAGTATTACATGAGCAAGAAGTGCACAATTATTATTTGGGGGAAAATAAATATAGAGCTCCCATACTGTGTTCCATTTAGAGTCCTATGTTGTTAGTATTCATAACAACTGAGGCCTAGAGATATGTGCCATTTCTAAGAGCAGGTTTTATAATTACTATTTTGATTGCCACATCTAATTATTCCCTTAGGTTTACCTGCCCCTGATAGTTACCGTGCAAATCTGACTTAAGTAGATATACCAAATCTCTGAATATGAGTGGGTGTAATTTGTTCTGTACATCATCACTAAGGTGTTGGCCATGGTTGACAAATATGCTAAAAGTTGCACAACCAAAGTGCAAAATCCTTCCTGACATTTGCAAACATCAGTCATTTTAAGTTTCATTCAGCCAAATGCCCACTAAGCTAATGCAACAGTATCAGTGACAATCAGCTTAGAAGAAGCAAAACAACCATTTGGTCATAGCCACACTGTGTAACCTGGATATATCAGAAACCTTATTCTGATCATATGGTCAGAGGCCACTAGATGGAGAGTGAAATTAGTTAGGCATAGGAATAAGTGTATCATTTTAGTTCCAAGCCTACATAACTGCTAATTTCACCATGGTAATTCTCCCATATAACTGAAATTAGATTTTTGAGTTGAAATGCATAAACATCCCTATTAATGTTACCAACATCAAATTATCTGCTTCAGTCTTTTTGAATTACATGTTGTGAATCTTTATTTAAAACCTAAAACTCCACAGAAAAGAAAACAAATACTCTAGGTCTAATGGTATGCAAATAAATTACTTGGGACTAGCAGAATATAAAGTTCATATTTTGAGAACATATTCCTTTTTTAAATAAAAACCAATTTTAAATAAAAACCAATAAAGATTTCGTGGCCCACCTAGAAGAGAAAAAAACAATCCCCTTAAGTCTGAGTGTTACTAAAAATTCCAAACTGTTATAATAAGTTCATATTCTGAGAGAATTAAATTGCTTTGTTGGAAAGTAGAGGTGGGTGTCAGATTATCTGATTTCATTTTTACCATGGCAAAGTGGTAGTTACTGAGTAGCTGGGAAATACTCAGAAAAATTACATGAAAGAAAGTAACTTGTCAGTCTTTTAGGATATATTTGGTTCAGTGTCGTCAGAAGGTAGTCTGCCCTCTCCCTGGAATCAAGTTGCAAACGCTATCCTCAGTAGTAATTAGAGCTAAGCGGCAATTACAGAACGTATGATTTGTTCAGACGCACTGCCTGTCGGCTGTTTCCTAGCACCACATTTCACAGGAGCACCAGGGTGAAATGATGGAATTATTTATCTCTCAATGTACTGCCTCGTACAGTGTTCAAATGCAGAAGTGAACGTGGATTGTAATCTTAAAAACCAAGGTAAGCATTGCTGGCCGATCAGCTTTTACACCTCAGGGAACTCTTTCATGAAGTATATGACAAAAATGTAAAACAGTTAAAATCAATTTTAGAAAAGGGAAAAAGTATCTGAGTTAGAGCAAATAGAATTTTGCTAATTTCGTGACTCCCCTGCCCAAGATCATCTTGGTTTTTCTAACTTGTTTTTATTTAAATTGTAGTACTGGGTCACTTTGCTAAGTATAATAAAGATGTGACAGATTTCCCACATTTCCTTTGTCTTTATGAAGTATAGTTCCTTTTTCTTTTGATGTTTGTCTCACATTTTTACTAGGTAAAAATAAGATTTATGTTTAATCCAAGTATGTTAGAACCCTCTCTCTCTTTTCTATTCTCTTCAGGAAGTATATTTAAGCGGATGATTGTACATGCTCAAGAATTCACATTCAGACTGACAGAACAGTGGCCGGTAGCCTGTAATAAAATTGAGTGACATATGTGATTTATACTCTTGTCACATGATTTTTATGATAGGCACATTTCAAGCTTTTAATGTTCCATCTAGTTCAAATCAAAACTCAATGGCTTCATGTTTATTTAGATCTTTGGGCATAGAAATCTCTCTGGAAACCAGGTAAGTATAGCTCCTCGAGAGGGGGTATTGTCTGTCATGAGGATAGATGTATTTTGTATGTATACAATAGATATTTGTGAGATTATTTTTATTTTAATATTATCACTTCAGTTCTCCCCACCTAAAAAATCCTTTTTCTTTCAATTTTGCCATTTTTAAACGTGAATAAATATTACTGTTAGAAACTTAGAAACTCTTGGCAGTAGGAAGATGTTTTTATCTCATTGTCCCTAGTGAGATTTCAGGTGGTTTGGGAAATACTGAAAAAGCATCAGCTTCTTTCATTCTATCTCATGTGTGGATTAGGGGTGTAAACACTCAGGGTTCAGTAGACTCTTGCAAAAAATGAGTACATTAAGGCCAGTGTGCATTAATGTTTCCAAGGTCCTAGAGACCCTGTACTGTGGGACCTCTTAGCAGACACTGTTGCTCAGCGTCGTTACCCCTATTAGGCTATAGTACCTGATTCCGGAAGAAATTTTTTTCTAGCCCTGGGTCCATAATTGGCTTCATTTTGTATATTTGCTTTGTCATGGAATTATTTATCCCTGAGCATCGTTTTTTCATCAGCAAAACATGGGATGATCGTAAGCCATGTAACAGTTTGGAAGTCTACTTAATATACGTAAAATCACCTTGTGCTCCTCAATGAAAAGTTATAGTATTTGTATAATCCAGGGCACTGATGATGAATTTCTATAAAAATATACCATGAAATTCTATGGTGGATTTAAGTTCTTAACTTGCCCCATTCTGTCATGCGGGTGGCAGGCACTATCATGTAAGCACATGTGAAACAATCCTCAGTTGTTGCAACTGACCTGACGGCTTGAGACATAACTGGAGATATGGCCTTAATTTAATTGTATTTTCTTGTTATGGGGACAAACTCATCCTGATATTAGCAAAATCTTGCTATTAATCTTCTGATTTATAGAAGCAAATATTGAAAATGAAATTAATACAATATAGCTGCAAAACAAGGCAAATGACAAATTTTAAGAGTGCTTTCTAGTTCCCCAGCAGTATTGTGGTGAGAGACAGAGACGAAGAGATGAGCGAGACAGACAGGCACATACGCATACAGAGACTGTGACAGAAAATGCCAGAGACATCAGAGAGCTAAGAGAGATGAGAGAGGCAGAAAAGAGAAACAGGTGGGATGCGGGAGACTAGGGACACAGAGCGGGATAAGAGAGAGAGAGAGGAAGTGGGTGTTAGAGAAAAAAAGAGATGCAAGTCAATCAGAGTTTGAAAATAGAGATTGTGCAATTTGAGAACTTTGGATTCTTTTTGCATTTTCTTTAACTGAAATTTCAACACACTTTGTCATATTAAATGCGTTGAGTACCAGGTCCACTTTTATGAATGTTTGCTTTCCATTTGTGTCCTTTAAAGCAAAGGGAGCTTAAAAGGCTGTTTGAAGTTCAGAAGAGACCAAGAGTGAAAACAAATGTTCTTCTAAAAGAAAATATTTCCATTCCTTTGTTGCCTTAGAAAACAAATCATTGAAAAGGAAAATGATGAGTGCTGTGATTAAATTCTCTACTTTCCATGCGGCTCCTTATTAAAAAATCATTATGTCTTTGACTTTTGGTGTTCACAGGGGGAGTGAGAAGGAGTCATTTGGGAAGCCAAAAAGAAATTCCAAAGAATAAAAACATTATAAAGGTACAAGAATAAGCATGATACACAGGGACAGGCACAATCATTTATGATGAATCACTTCCAATGCAGAAGATCCTTGGGCATTGACCAGAGGGCCTTATCTGAGGCTGTTTTGCGTATCACTAGCGCCCCAGAAGCTGCCTGCATGACTGAAGCAAGTAGCATCCATTTCTAGGATGTCAGGACAGTGGCAGAGTTCCAAGAAACCAGGCCAGGGATTGGCCATTCTGTTTAATACCCACTAAAGACCCTTTGGAGTGCAAGCATCCCCAGGTCACAAGACTCTCCGTGTTTCTCAGGATAAGGGTGTCTCCCAGTTGCCCAGCTCCTTTGTTTGAAGGACTTAGATGCCCTGCTTAATTAGGTTGTTCCTACTGATACAGTTTTTGCTCTGGTCTACTTCATTCTGTACAGATTTCTGCCAAACAACTGAAGATGAAAAAGAAGAACATCATTTTAGGAGTGAGGTGGTAGGAAATTCCAAATAAGGCATTGGTGCCAATTCTAGTTCACTTGGCAAAATTCAGCCAAACTTACACCACTCTTCCTTTCCTCTCCAAATCCGCCTCATCCTTTTCCCCATTCTAACCCCACTGTCTCCCCATTACCCACAATTTCAGCTCACCCTATCCCTCGCATGGCCAGATTCGTCACCCCATACCAGGTTTCCACAGGGATGGAATGGTGGCTTTCATGCTGCTTACACGGCAGCCCTGGCTGCCAGGTGGGAGCCATCTCTACTGCTCCTGGATAAAAATGGCTTCTTGGCTGATAGAGGACCAAGAGTGGCCTCGTCTATGACAGTCACTATGTAATCATTATAATACTCCACTAGGACTTTTTCTGAATTCTCTATGGTGCATTATAATTATGGTGGTCATGAGATATGCATGCAAAAAGGGAAAAGGATTTTAACACAGTTTTTACTCTTCTCTTTATTACCATTTTGTGTTTTCTAGGAGCCTATTACTTTTTTTTAAAATTTTTTTAACATGGGCAACAGCTTTTGAATAGCTTTGAAATGTCTGGTTAATATTTAAGCTAAGGAAACCTCTTTTCTCTACCAAGGTGGGAGTAGAGAACACTGGCAGAGCAAATATTAACTTTGTTTCTTTAAATTGGGGGAGTTTCTGGGAGAAAAATATCTTTTTAAAAGGACCGTTAAGTAAACCAGTATTCTTCTTTTCTTTCCCCATCTTTGGTTCTTAAATGTAAACAGCCTAGACACTGAATGCAAAACTGAAATTCTCTGAAACTAGGGGGCAAAACATTTGGTGTCCCGGAGCTAGAATTTATAGCAGCAGCTGGGTGTGCTGACCTCCTGAGTCGTATGCAGCCCCTGCAGTCTGGCCCTTCCTGTGAGCTGTCCCCGTAAGGCCCTGCTTCTTCGATCTGTTCCAGTAGAAGGTCAGTTGCCATTGCTTGGAAAAATGTGTCTTTTCAGATAGCATTTTTGTTGCACTTCTGATAGAACTTTGGTATGAAAGCCACCAACAGAAATGTGTGTACCTCCTCCTGTGAAGCTATTTGAATTAGTTATATTGATCCAAACAGTATGGTTAAAAGCATAGTTTGAATGAATTTTGGTTCTCTCTTTTTCTCCCCATTGGGAATACTAAAATAATTATTTAAAATTAGGTGTTGTAATCAATCAGCTGCTGCTCTTTAAAAGGGAAAGAATGTTGGCTCTTGGCCACATTAGATTTTCTCTTTCATTTAATTTCTTCCAGTATTCATATTAATAAAACCGTTAAAATTAAAATCTCATTTAAAAATGAGTACTTCTAAATTTCAGTCTATATACAAAAAGAAAACAGACTAAATACTAATCTACTTAAATTTTTAAAGAAGATAAAGACTTCAATATATGATTCTTGTACATCTTTGATTGTACAGACAAGTATTTGAAATAGTGTCTCTGGGCAATGAGCTCTAAATTTGATTCCTACCATCAGTCAGGTATCATGCTGGATTAAGTTCTCCTAACCCCATTTTTTCTCATATAAGATGAAGGGTGAATTCCTAAATTATGTTTACTGCTAAAATTTTATGAACTATAGTTCCTCTAGAAATATTCAGCAGTTTGAGAAACATAGTTGTCTTTCCTAGGAAAGTCTGTAGTTTTAGGAAGGTTTCTAAAATAAGTCATACTGCCATTATGTCCCTAGCATGCTGTAAAGGGAGAGCAAAGAGTTCCTCTGAAACCAAAAGAGGCGTCAGATTTCAAGAAAGCATCTTGACGCCATAGACAGGAGTCACTGGGCAAATGTAGCTCAGGACCATCTCCCTACGTCTTTTTGCCAGAAAATTTCGTCAGGCTCCTGACCTCCCAATCCAGTCTCGACCTCAGACAATTTTAGTAAAGCCCTGTCTGGAGATAATTTTGGCTTCTCTAAAGACTTAGTAATTTAGGAACTAAGCACATGACATTCCCTTTTGATAAGTTAGGTGTATTAAAAACTATTTCAAAAAACTTGACAAAGCATTTGTCAGAACTCTGTTTTCTCTTCTTTGAGTTTCCTTCTTTTCACAGTCATGCTTAATAATACTGGGTTACAAGTGAAGAAAACTGTAACAGAGAAAAAATTATTTAAATTCAGCTTAAAGAAGACAATTGGTTCTTAAGACTTTTTTGTGAACCAATTATCTTCTTTACTTAAATTCTGAAATTCTCAGATTTTTCAATGCTGCTTTAAAAAAGGATTGCAGCTAATGAAGTATGTCACATGTTTAATCAAACTGTATTTTGTACTCTATAGTAAATAAATCTTACCCATTTTTTCAACATTTAAATATAAGAAACAGTGCATGGACAAAATATTCACATATAAATGAACCACCACTGGGCTATATGTATTCTATTGCTACACATCCAAAAAGTCATTCATTGCATCTTAGTGAAAGATTCATCAATTTGTGTAAAAGCTGGCATATTACCACTAACCCAAAGGACATTGCGGCTTAAATCATGACGTGGCTTCACTGCTGTTTTTGATGTAGCGCTTCATTACTGCTTATAAACTTCAGGGTGGTACTCAGAAGAATTTATTTTTAAAGTCAACATTCTGCCAGAATGCTGCTGCTGTTGGAGCACTTTGGAGGGAACCCTGAACTGCCCCAAGGGAGATTCAGGCACAAAACTGCCAATTGTTAAGATTTTACAGACTCAGAGTTCTAGATATACTTTTTTCTCTTTGGCAGCCCTGGATTCTATGTCAGTCTCCTCTAGCCACTTATGAAATGCAGCAAGGAAATATCAGCATTAAAGGGAACTTTTATTTTCTCACATATCATTTTGAGCAAAATCAAGCTGGCAGTAGAAAAAAGAACTTAAGAAAACATATTTATCTTAAAATTACGCAAACTTGAGAGTATTTCAAGATGTTCTTCTTGTTGGGGAATTTTGCCTCTATGTGTCAAAGTAGTTTACTAAAGTTAATAACATTAAATATATCACTTTTAAAAATTTCTATTGAAATGTAACATACAGAAAAGTGCACATAAATGTACAGTTGAATGAATGTATACAAACATACACACCTGTGAAACTAGCACTAAGATCTAATAAAAGAACATTTCTAATATCCTAGAAGTCCCTTTCGTGCTCCCTTCCAGTCACTGCACCCTAACCTCATCCTACCCTTCCTACAAAAATCGCCATAATCTTAACTAACAGCATAGATTAGTTTTGCCTGATTGTGTACTTTAAATAAATGGTATCATACAGCATGTTGATGTATGTTCCTTTATTTTAGTTATTTTTCTCAACATTACAAGGTTTATTCGTTGTTTCACGTCACCATATACCATTTTTTCTTATTGCTATATTCCACTATGTGAATGTCAAGTTGTGTGAAGATACCAGAATTATTCTTTCTATTGTTGATTAGTTAATTGGCCAATTTTCAATTTGGGGCTATTATGTATAGTATTGCTATGAACTTTCTCATACAGATCATTTCTGTTAGCTATATACTTGGAAGTAGAATTGCTGGGTCATAGAGTAAGTGTATATTCAGTTTTAGTAGACATTGCTAAATCGTTTTTCAACGTAGTTATAACAATTTACACTTCAGATAAGAGCTCTGGTTGCTCCATATCCTTGTTAGCACTTGGTAATCTCTGTCTTTCTTCATTGTAACCATTCTTGTGGGTATGTAGCAATATCTTAGTTTAATGCATATCCCTAATGACCAATGAAGTTAGGTGCTTTTTCACATGTTTACAGACCATTTTAGTATCTACTTTTGTGAAGTGTCCATTCAAGTCTTTTGCCCAATTTTCCTACTGTGTTGTCTTTGTCTTACCGATCTGTAGGAGTTCTTTATCCTAGATTCATGTCCTTTGTCAAAATACATATATTGTGAATATCATCTCATACTCTCTGGATGGCCTTTTCATTCCCTTGATCATGTCTTATCCTTACATTCGTATTCTTTTTTTTTTTTTTTTTTTTTTTAGGTATTTTTTTTTTTTTAAAACATCTTTATTGAAGTATAATTGCCTTACAATGGTGTGTTAGCTTCTGCTTTATAACAAAGTGAATCAGTTATACATATACAATATGTTCCCATTTCTCTTCCCTCTTGCATCTCCCTCCCTCCCACCCTCCCCATCCCACCCCTCTAGGTGGTCAAAAAGCACCGAGCTGATCTCCCTGTGCTATGCGGCTGCTTCCCACTAGTTATCTATTTTACATTTGGTAGTGTATATATGTCCATGACACTCTCTTACCCTGTCACATCTCACCCCACCCCCTCCCCATATCCTCAAGTCCATTCTCTAGTAGGTCTGTGTCTTTATTCCCGTCTCGTATTCTTAATAGAGTATATTTCTCATTTTTTTCTTTTATGATTAGCACTTTTTGTTTCCCATTTAAGAAACCTTTGCTTACTCCGAGGTCACAGAGATGTTCTGCTTTTCTCTTTATTGTTTACCTTCTGATCCAGAAACACTAAGAACTCCTGAGTGCCTGAACAAGTTTTAAATTTTAAGACATTCCGTATCTCTATGCTTTTTGCTTATGCAGTTCCCTTCACCATTCTCCCATACCCACCTCTCAAAATACTAACCATTCCTCAGTCTTGTCTTAAGAGATAGTTCACCTATGGAAATATTTATGAATCCAGCTCCTAACTAGATCTAATTTCTTTCTCTCTTGAACTTCCTTAAAATTTTGTTGATAATATATGACCACTGACATATCCTGCCTTTTATAAGTATTAATGGATTTAACTATTTATGCTGTCCAGGGATATGGCATAGTGTCACAGGGGTAGGAATAGTTCATAACTACAGTAACAGAAACTTAATGAACACTTGCTAGGTGTCAGGCACAGGGTTAAGTACTTTGTATAGAAAAATCTCAGTTATTTCTCCTACCAGTCCTATAATGCAGGTCCTCGTATTTTCCCCAATTTATAGAAAAGAAAATAGAGGTATATAGAAGTAAAATCACTTGTCTAAGGTCATACAACAAGAAAGTGGTGGACCTGAAAGTCATCTGCTTTCTCCTGAATTGGTGCTTTTAATGTGTATAAGACACCAGCCTGAAGGACATGCCATAGTATCATGGTTATCCCAGACCTCTATGAAAATAAAAGAATTGATTCATTCTCAAATTGAGGGTAGAAATTATATCTGCCTAGACATTCACAGTACCCATTACTAAATTAAAAGCTCCAAGAGGTTTTGCAGGAAAAAAACCATTTCAAACTTCCATGAAACCAACATTTTCTATATGTATTTGATGATAGAATCTTTTTCACGTAACAACTTTATAAATAGCCTACTTTTTGGAATGATTACATGGGCTTTAGAGTCAAACAAACAGGAGTTTGGACCAAGACCCTACCATATATTGTGATCTTAATCTCTGCAAGCCTTACCTTTCTCAACTGTAAAATGGGAATAATAATACAAACCTCATAGAATTGTGTTATAATTTAATAAAATAAGGGACACAAATCACTTAGCACAGTACCTGGCATAGATTAGAATCTAACCAAATGGTACTTTTTATTTTCTTATCTTCTCTTAGTAAGTAAAATAAATTCTGTCTGACTCAGTTCATACTCCCTGTAACTGTCAGCACTGTGCCTTGTACAGTTGGTCCCCCATAAGTGTTTACTGAATTAAATAATACTATTATTTGGGGAAGGTTATTTTTAGATAAATATATTCTTATAGAGCATTAAAAAAATCTTATATATTTTAGTTATCTCAGCATCAATACTACATTAAGCTCAAATGAAAGTTTTAACGAATTCCCAGATGCAAAGGAGATCCAACATTTTAAATCTCTTAGGTTGATGGTAAAATGTTTCTATCTACAGCTAGAGAATGTGTGTATGTAACTGAGGTATTTTCAGATATTCAGTTTGGTTACCATGGCATAGTAGTAAAAAGCAGAATTAAGTAGTCAGATTGCCTGTGTTTGAATCCTGACTCCTCCTCGTACAAACTGTATGAAATTGGGCTTAACCTCTTGGTGCCTCAGTTTGTCATCTATAAAATGGGGCTAGTAATAGTACCTTGTTCATTGGTACTTGTACATATACTCATTTAATATACAGAAATGAGTATATACTTAATATATAATATTAACATATAAATGATATATGATAAAAATGATATAAATATATAATTTTATATATATAAATGAGTATGTATGGATATGTTATATACTTATATGTGTGTATGCATATGTAATGTGCTTAGGGTAGTGCCTGGTATATGCACTATAAAAATGTTATCTCTATTATTATGTTGTGTGGCCTTTTCAGAAGCACAACCCTTTATCAGTCACATAAACTATTCACCTTTCTCCCACACTTCACTTCTTGTTTTTCTCACATGGCAGACTGATAAAAATGGAAATAGTGAGGGAAGGGGTGGAGGAGCTGCTGGTTGGTGACTGGTAAGAGGGAAAGTTACTCCGTATAAGGCGCAACAAACCTGGAAAAGCAATAAAAAGAGAAATCTGAGTTTAGTGGAAAATCTGAAATGCCACTCATTTTAATTTCTTTAAAGAAATCTTTGGGAGTTCTACAATCGACATTGTCTCTGCCTAATAGATTTTTATAGTATGTGAAGTTTTTTATTTCAGTACTCACTAAAGCAAACATACATAATAACGGCATTGGAAGAAACTCCTGCTGCAGGATATATTGTAGACTGTATGCACATTTGATCTCATTCTGTAAATGCTTCTCCATGCAGATTTTCTGTGACTTTGGCGTACTCTCCTTTCTAAGAATGAGATGTTTTGTTTGTTTGTGTTTTGGTACATAAAGAAAGCCTCAAAGTTATAACCTAAGTAGACCTTCAAAGGTCTATTTCTTAGGGTCAAGACTACGGCAATCATTTCAACTGTCACCTGGTCCTCAATTGAGGTTTTATTGTGCTGGATTATGACATAATCCACTGACATAGTAAGGCACCTATTATGTTACAGAGGCAGTTGGCTGAAATAATAGTTTTCTTTATGACCATAGTGGTGAGTTGCCCTTCACATATTTTTGGTTTCATAACTGTAGATGAATACAACTTGGATTTTACCATCAAAATGAAATTTATGGAAGAAGGTTAATTGCATGCTTATGGGAGAATATATGGATGTGTGGAATTTCCATAATGAGAGTCGTGACTGTTAGATCTTTGGGGTATGCATGTTTGTACATGTGTGTTTAATTTTAGTACAGGGAGTTTGATAAATATATATACATTAACTGATATAAAAAGCCTTATTTTCAGATAAGGTGGAGACCTATTATGACTCAATTTATTATGACATATACAAGGTTATATCCTATGCTTTGAAACAGAAATACATATAGGAAGTATTTTACGTAATATTGCCAAATCCTTGGTACAAACGACAGAGGGTTGGCTCTGTTCCACGAGAACAGCAATGTAATGGGAACATTATACCACCCTTTGTGTTGAAATACCTACTCATTATATTTTCAATCTTTTTTTTCCTCAGTGAGTCCTTGAGTTTTAGAGAAATTAAGCATTTTCTTTCAGGGTGCAATGCATTTTGGCCCAATTTCTGCTTGTATCTCCCCCTGACTTTTGGGCATCCCGAGGTGAGGAGAAATGTTCCCCAGCAGCAACAGCAGCAGCAAAATCTGGGAAAAGGTGATAGAGGGATCAAAGCCCAAACTAACCTGTGCAAAAAGTGCAGTTTATTCCCACTCATTTTCCACTTGCAAAAACGTCCTTTGAAGCAATCAGTTTTGGTGAAGTGATATTAAAAAGCAGGTTTTAAAAGTGAAAACAGCAAGGTTGAGGTGAGGGAATTGATGAAAGCATAGTTTACATATATATATATATATATTAACATCTTTACTGGAGTATACTTGCTTTACAATGGTGTGTTAGTTTCTGCTGTATAACAAAGTGAATCAGCTATACATATACATATATCCCCATACCCCTCCCTCTTGCGTCTCCCTCCCACCCTCCCTATCCCACCCCTCTAGGTGGTCACAAAGCACCAAGCTGATCTCCCTGTGCTATGCAGCTCCTTCCCACTACCTGTCTGTTCTACATTTGGTAGTGTATATAAGTCCCTGACACTCTCTCACTTCGTCCCAGCTCACCATTCCTGCTCCCCATGTCCTCAAGTCCATTCTCTACGTCTGTACCTTTTATTCCTGTCCTGCTCTTAGGTAATTCATAACCTTTTTTTTTTTTTTTTAGATTCCATATATATGTGTTAGCATACGGTATTTGTTTTTCTCTTTCTGACTTACTTCACTCTGTATGACAGACTCTAGGTCCATCCACCTCACTACAAATAACTCAATTTCGTTTCTTTTTATGGCTGAGTAATATTCCATTGTATATATGTGCCACATCTTCTTTACCCATGCATCTGTCGATGGACACTTAGGTTGTTCCCATGTCCTGCCTATTGTAAATAGAGCTGCAATGAACATTGTGGTACATGACTCTTTTTGAATTATGGTTTTCTCAGGGTATATGCCCAGTAGTGGGATTGCTGGGTCGTACGGTAGTTCTATTTTTAGTTTTTTAGGGAACCTCCATACTGCTTCCATAGTGGCTGTGTCAATTTACATTCCCACCAACAGTGCAAGAGGGTTCCCTTTTCTCCACACCCTCTCCAGCATTTATTGTTGCTAGATTTTTTGATGATGGCCATTCTGACTGGTGTGAGGTGATACCTCATTGTAGTTTTGATTTGCATTTCTCTAATGATTAGTGATGTTGAGCATCCTTTCATGTGTTTGTTGGCAATCTGTATATCTTCTTAGGAGAAATGTCTATTTAGGTCTTCTGCCCATTTTTGTATTGGGTTGTTTGTTTTTTTGATATTGAGCTGCATGGGCTGCTTGTAAATTTTGGAGATTAATCCTTTATCAGTTGCTTCATTTGCAAATATTTTCTCCCATTCGGAGGGTTGTCTTTTCATCTTGTTTATGGTTTCCTTTGCTGTGCAAAAGCTTTTAAGTTTCATTAGGTCCCATTTGTTTATATTTGTTTTTATTTCCATTTCTCTAGGAGCTGGGTCAAAAAGGATCGTGCTGTGATTTATGTCATAGAGTGTTCTGCCTATGTTTTCCTCTAAGAGTTTGATACTGTCTGGTCTTACATTTAGGTCTTTAATCCATTTTGAGTTTATTTTTGTGTATGGTGTTACAGAGTGTTCTAATTTCATTCTTTTTCATATAGCTGTCCAGCTTTCCCAGCACCTCTTATTGAAGAGGCTATCTTTTCTCCACTGTAGATTCTTGCCTCCTTTATCAAAAATAAGGTGACCATGTGTGTGTGGGTTTATCTCTGGGCTTTCTATCCTGTTCCATTGATCTATATTTCTGTTTTTCTGCCAGTACCAAACTGTCTTGATTACTGTAGCTTTGTACTATAGTCTGAAGTCAGGAAGCCTGATTCCTCCAGCTCCATTTTTCGTTCTCAAGATTGCTTTGGCTATTCGGGGTCTTTTGTGTTTCCATACAAATTGTGCAATTTTTTGTCCTAGTTCTGTGAAAAATACCATTGGTAGTTTGATAGGGATTGCATTGAATCTGTAGATTGCTTTGGGTAGTATAGTCCTTTACGCAATGTTGATTATTCCAATCCAAGAACACGGTATATCTCTCCATCTGTTTGTATCATCTTTAATTTCTTTCATCAGTGTCTTATAGTTTTCTGCATACAGGTCTTTTGTCTCCTTAGGTAGGGTTATTCCTAGGTGTTTTATTCTTTTTGTTGCAATGGTAAATGGGAGTGTTTCCTTAATTTCTCTTTCAGATTTTTCATCATTAGTGTATAGGAATGCAAGAGATTTCTGTGCATTAATTTTGTATCCTGCTACTTTACCAAATTCATTGATTAGCTCTAGTAGTTTTCTTGTAGAGTCGTTAGGATTCTCTATGTATAGTATCATGTCATCTGCAAACAGTGACAGCATTACTTCTTCTTTTCCGATTTACATTCCTTTTATTTCTTTTTCTTCACTGATTGGTGTGGCTAAAACTTCCAAAACTATGTTGAATACTAGTGGTGAGAGTGGGCAACCTTGTCTTGTTCCTGATCTTATTGGAAATGGTTTCAGTTTTTCACCATTGAGAACGGTGTTGGCTGTGGGTTTGTCATATATGGCCTTTATTATGTTGAGGTAAGTTCCCTCTATGCCTACTTTCTGAAGGGTTTTTATCATAAATGGGTGTTGAATTTTGTCAAAAGCTTTTTCTGCATCTATTGAGATGATCGTATGGTGTTTCTCCTTCAATTTGTTAATATGGTGTATCACATTGATTGATTTGTGTATATTGAAGAATCTTTGAATTACTGGGATAAACCCCACTTAATCATGGTGTATGATCCTTTTAATGTGCTGTCGGATTCTGTTTGCTAGTATTTTGTTGAGGATTTTTGCATCTATGTTCACCAGTGATATTGGCCTGTAGTTTTCTTTCTTTCTGACATCTTTGTCTGGTTTTGGTATCAGTGTGATGGTGGTCTTGTAGAATGAGTTTGGGAGGGTTTCTCCCTCTGCTATATTTTGGAAGAGTTTGAGAAGGATAGGTGTTAGCTCTTCTCTAAATGTTTGCTAGAATTCGCCTGTGAAGCCATCTGGTCCTGGGCTTTTGTTTGTTGGAAGATTTTTAATCACAGTCTGAATTTCAGTGCTTGTGATTGGTCTGTTTATATTTTCTATTTCTTCCTGGTTCAATCTTGGAAGGTTGTGCTTTTCTAAGAATTTGTCCATTTCTTCCAGGTTGTCCATTGTATTGGCATATAGTTGCTTGTAGTAATCTCTCATGATCCTTTGTATTTCTGCAGTGACAGTGGTTACTTCTCCTTTTTCATTTCTAATTCTATTGATTTGAGTCTTTTCCCTTTTTTTTGATGAGTCTGGCTAATGGGTTTTCAATTTTGTTTATCTTCTCAAAGAATCAGCTTTTAGTTTTATTGATCTTTGCTATTGTTTCCTTCATTTCTTTTTCATTTATTTCTGATCTGATCTTTATGATATCTTTCCTTCTGCTAACTTTGGGGGTTTTTTGTTCTTCTTTCTCTAATTGCTTTAGGTGTAAGGTTAGGTTGTTTATTTGAGGTGTTTCTTGTTTCTTGAGGTAGGACTGTATTGCTATAAACTTCCCTCTTAGAACTGCTTTTGCTGCATCCCATAGGTTTTGGGTCGTCGTGTTTTCATTGTCATTTGTTTCTAGGTATTTTTGATTTCCTCTTTGATTTCTTCAGTGATCTCTTGGTTATTAAGTAGTGTATTGTTTAGCCTCTATGTGTTTGTATTTTTCACAGATTTGTTCCTGTAATTGATATCTAGTGTCATAGCGTTGTGGTCGGAAAAGATACTTGACAAGATTTCAATTTTCTTAAATTGACCAAGGCTTGATTTGTGACCCAAGATATGATCTATGCTGGAGAATGTTCCATGAGCACTTGAGAAGAAAGTGTATTCTGTTGTTTTTGGATGGAATGTCCTATAAATATCAATTCAGTCCATCTTGTTTAATGTATCATTTAAAGCTTGTGTTTCCTTATTTATTTTCATTTTGGATGATCTGTCTATTGGTGAAAGTGGGATGTTAAAGTACCCTACTATGATTGTGTTACTGTCGATTTCCCCTTTTATGGATGTTAGCATTTGCCTTATGTTTTGAGGTGCTCCTATGTTGGGTGCATAAATATTTACAATTGTTTTGTCTTCTTCTTGGATTGATCCCTTGATCATTATGTAGTGTCCTTCTTTGTCTCTTGTAATAGTCTTTATTTTAAAGTCTATTTTGTCTGATATGAGAATTGCTACTCCAGCTTTCTTTTGATTTCCATTTGCATGGAATATCGTTTTCCATCCTCTCACTTTCAGTCTGTATGTGGGTCTCTTGTAGACAACATATATACGGGTCTTGTTTTTGTATCCATTCAGCCAGTCTATGTCTTTCGGTTGGAGCATTTAATCCATTTACATTTAAGGTAATTATCAATATGTATGTTCCTATTACCATTTCTTAATTGTTTTGGGTTTGTTATTGTAGGTCTTTTCCTTCTCTTGTGTTTCCTGCCTAGAGAAGTTCCTTTAGCATTTGTTGTAGAGCTGGTTTGGTGGTGCTGAATTCTCTGAGCTTTTGCTTGTCTGTAAAGGTTTTAATTTCTCTGTCGAATCTGAATCAGATCCTTGCTGGGTGGAGTAATCTTGGTTGTAGGTTTTTCTCTTTCATCACTTTCAATATGTGCTGCCACTTCCTTCTGGCTTGCAGAGTTTCTGCTGAAAGATCAGCTGTTAACCTCATGGGGATTCCCTTCTATGTTCTTTGTTGTTTTTCCCTTGCTGCTTTTAATATTTTGTCTTTGTATTTAATTTTTGATAGTTTGATTAATATGTGTCTTGGCATGTTTCTCCTTGGATTTATCCTCTATGGGACTCTCTGCGCTTCCTAGACTTGATTAACTATTTCCTTTCCCATATTAGGGAAGTTTTCAATGATAACTCTTCAAATATTTTCTCAGTCCCTTTCTTTTTCTTTTCTTCTTCTGGGACCCCTTATAATTCAAGTGTTGGTGTGGTGCATTTAATATTGTCCCAGAGGTCTCTGAGACTGTCCCCAATTCTTTTCATTCTTTTTTCTTTACTCTGCTCTGCAGTAGTTATTTCCACTATTTTATCTTCCAGGTCACTTATCTGTACTTCTGCCTCAGTTATTCTGCTATTGATTCCTTCTAGAGAATTTTTAATTTCATTCATTGTGTTGTTCACCATTGTTTGTTTGCTCTTTAGTTCTTCTAGGTCCTTGTTAAACGTTTCTTGTATTTTCTCCATTCTATTTCCAAGATTTTGGATCATCTTGACTATCATTACTCTGAATTCTTTTTCAGGTAGACTGCCTATTTCCTCTTCATTTGTTTGCTCTGGTGGGTTTTTACCTTGCTCCTTCATCTGCTGTGTGTTTCTCTGTCTTCTCATTTTGCTTAACTTACTGTGTTTGGGGTCTCCTCTTCACAGGCTGCAGGTTCGTAGTTTCCATTGTTTTTGGTGTCTGCCCCCAGTGCATGAGGTTGGTTCAGTGGATTGTGTAGGCTTCCTGGTGGAGGGGACTGGTGCCTGTGTTCTGGTGGATGAGGCTGGATCTTGTCTTTCTGGTGGGCAGGACCACGTCCGGTGGTATGTTTTGGGGTGTCTGTGACCTTATTATGAATTTAGGCAGCCTCTCTGCTAATGGGTGGGGCTGTGTTCCTGTCTTGCTAGTTGTTTGGCATAGGGTGTCCAGCACTGTGGCTTGCTGGTCGTTGAGTGGAGCTGGGTCTTAGCGTTGAGATGGAGAACTCTGGGAGAGCTTTTGCTGTTTGATATTACATGGAGCTGGGAGGCCTCTGCTGAACCAATGTCCTGAACTCGGCTCTTCCACCTCAGAAGCACAGGCCTGACACCTGGCCGGAGCACCAAGACCCTGTCAGCCACATGGCTCAGAAGAAAAGGGAGAAAAAAGCAAGTAGGAAAGAAAAATTACATAAATAAATAAATAAAATAAAGTTATTAACATAAAAAATAATTATTAAAAATTAAAAAGAAAAAAAAATAGAAAGAAAGAAGAGAGCAACCAAACCAAAACACAAATCCACCAGTGATAACAAGCGCTAAAAACTATACTAAAAAAAAAAAAAAAAACGAACAGACAGAACCCTAGGACAAATGGTAAAAGCACAGCTATACAGACAAAATCACCCAAGGAAGCATACCCATACACTCTCACAAAAAGAGAAAAAGGAAAATATATATTGTTGCTCCCAAAGTCCACCGCCTCAATTTTGGGATGATTCGTTGTCTATTCAGGTATTCCACAGATGCAGGGTAGATCACAGATGCAGGTGCAAGTTGATTGTGGAGATTTAATCTGCTGCTCCTGAGGCTGCTGGGAGAGATTTCCCTTTCTCTTCTTTGTTCTCACAGCTCCTGGGCTTCAGCTTTGGATTTGGCCCCGCCTCTGCGTGTAGGTCACCTGAGGGTGTCTGTTCATCGCTCAGACAGGATGGGGTTAAAGGAGCAGCTGATTCGGGGGCTCTGGCTCACTCAGGCCGGAGGGAGGGAGGGGGACAGAGTGCGGGGCGAGCCTGCAGCGGCAGAGGCCAGCAAAACGTTGCACCAGCCTGAGGCACGCCGTGTGTTTTCCCAGGGAAGTTGTCCCTGAATCACGGGACCCTGGGAGTGGCGGGCTGCACCGGCTCCCGGGAGGGAGGTGTGTGGATAGTGACCTGTGCTTGCACATAGGCTTCTTGGTGGCTGTAGCAGCAGCCTTAGCATTTCATGCCTGTCTCTGGTGTCCATGCTGATAGCCGCAGCTCGTGCCCATCTCTGGAGCTCATTTAGGCGGTGCTCTGAATCCCCTCGCCTCACACAGCCCGAAACAATGATCTCTTGCCGCTTCAGCAGTTCCAGACTTTTTCTCAGACTCCCTCCCGGCTAGCTGTGGCACACTAGCCCCCTTCAGGCTGTGTTCACACAGCCAACACCTGTCCTCTTCCTGGGATCCGACCTCCGAAGCCGGAGCCTCAGATCCCAGCCTCCACCCGCCCGGGTGGGTGAGCAGACAAGCCTCTCGGGCTGGTGAGTGCTGCTCGGCACCGATCCTCCGTGCGGGAATCTCTCCGCTTTGCCCTCCGCACCCCTGCGGCTGTGCTCCCCTCCGTGGCTCCGAAGCTTCCCCCCTCTGCCACCCGCAGTCTCCGCCCGCGAAGGGGCTTCCTAGTGCGTGGAAACCTTTCCTCCTTCACAGCTCCCTCCCACTGGTGCAGGTCCCGTCCCTAGTCTTTGTCTCTGTTTTTTCTTTTTTCTTTTGCCCTCCCCAGGTACGTGGGGAGTTTCTTGCCTTTTGGGAAGTCTGAGGTCTTCTACCAGCGTTCAGTAGGTGTTCTGTAGGTGCTGTTCCACATGTAGATGTATTTCTGATGTATTTGTGGGAAGGAAGGTGATCTCCACGTCTTACTCTTCCGCCATCTTGAAGGTCTCCCCCCATAATTTATATTTATTCAGAAGATCTACCAGTACTTTAAAACAATCTGTGTTTTACTTGGCAAATTGTCTGTCATTAAAATGCTAATGAAATGGTAAACAGCTGCTAAGTTTTTATGCTAATGAAGGGTGGCAGCTAAGTAGTTGGCAAGCCCTGTCTTTATTAGCCTAGAGATTTGATTGGGTAAGGGGGATCACTGTACATTCTGACCTTTGTTGATGGAGCAATCTGTTTGTCAAGTTCCATGTTGCATTCTATTTGATTTGAGTTTGTTAGTACAAAGTGACTCTTGCAGGCTCTCCAGGGCCATGTGTTACAATGTTATCAGAGCCACCATTGTGGGCTTAGAGAAAGAATTTTGCTTCCCTTTGGGATACCTACAATGGCAAAATAATTATACATTTGTTCATCAGGAATGTTAAAAGACAAAATTCAACTGAGTAAAATTTAAAGATCTTATCGGCCTTACTGAACGATTCATGAATCAAGCAGCATCCCCTCCAGTGAGCAGGGCTACAGAAAGGGAAGATTCTTAAAGGCAAGACAAGAAAGTCGTAAACAAAAAGGATTATTTCAGGCTTAGGTAACCTATCTATGGGGGACAGAAGCGGTCTGTGTGGCAGATTACTTCCTCTTCCTTTGGGGGATGGAGAGGGCTAACATGACCAATTGCCTCGTTGGTGCTGACCAGAAAATTCCACATTAACTGGTTAGGATAACATTCCTGAGTCGGATTACATTCCTAGGTTGTAACTGCAATTAGGTTAGGTACTAGAACAAGTGACCCCATTTTAGGCCTTTTGTTTCTATTTCAACAGGCAGCTTTAAGTATACTGTATGCTTTTATACTTTAAACTTTTGACAATTATAATAATTGTAAATAGTAAAAGGCCATTGGTCTAATATAAGAAATACCTGTTTTTCAATTTAGCTAAGATTTTTTTTTTTCTTTTTTTGGCTGCATTGGGTCTTCGTTGCTGCACGCAGACTTCCTCTAGTTGCAGTGAGCGGGGGCTACTCTTTGTTGCAGTGCGCAGGCTTCTCATTGCGGTGGCTTCTCTTGTTGCATAGCACGGGCTCTAGGCGTGCGGGCTTTAGTAGCTGTGGCACACAGGCTCAGTAGTTGTGGCTCACGGGCTCTAGAGTGCAGGCTCAGTAGTTGTGGCGCACGGGCTTAGTTGCTCCACAGCATGTGGGATCTTCCCGGACCAGGGATAAAACCCGTGTCCCCTGCAGTGGCAGGCAGATTCTTAACCACTGCGCCACCAGGGAAGTCCCTTAGCTGAGATTTTGAAGCAAAGCTTTTAAGATAAATATTTTAGTAAATGCCCCTGTAGCATTTGACATATTGATGTAATATATCATCTTGGACCTACAAGCTCTGAAGTTAGCAATGTTAGAAGAATAATGTGTAATTAAATGCAGGGTGGTTATGTGAATGCCAGGCTGAGATCAGAGTATTTACTTTGGCATCAGAAAAAAAAAAAAAATTTTGTTTGACCTATACTTTTGGCTGATTCTCTTTTGCTGAGTCCTACTCTATATTCCCTAATGGACGGGCTGACCTAAAGACTTGCCATTAAAGATAAATGCTTCAGATGCCCTTCTCTTTTTTCAGTTTTTAGGATCAATGTAAATGAGGTATGACAGTCCGTTAAACACTACTGCCAGTAATGTTCTGGGATGATTTGAAATATTATGCAGAGTTTATTAAGGAAATTCATTACCAAAAAATATATCATTGAAATAGAAATTTTAACTATTCTGGGACACCGTGAAAGAAGACTGGTGGAAATTTTAATAGTCAGAGCATTTTCCCATACTGTTCATTTCTCCTTGAAGCCAGCAGGGGATTTTAGGCATATAACTATTTGTGGTCCTATATAGGCATTTCAGGAGAAATTGGAACCTTCATACACTGCTGGTGGTAATGTAAAATGGTTTAGCCATTTTGGAAAACAGTCTGGAAGTTCTCAAAAGGTTAAACCATATGACTACCATATGACCCAACAATCCCCAGTTCCACTCTTAGGTATATATGCAAGAGAACTAAAAACATGTCGCCACACAAAAACTTAGAAACGAATGTTCATAGCAGCATTATTCATAATGGCCAAAAAGTGGAAACAACACAAATGCCAATCAACTGATGAATAAATAAACCAAAAATTGTACATCTACAATGGAATATTATTCAGCTTTAAAAAGAAATGAAATTCTGATACATGCTACAACACGGAGGCGCCTTAAAAACATGCCAAGTAAAAGAAAACAGTCACAAAAGACCTCATATTGTATGATTTCATTTAAATGAAATGTCCAGAATAGACATATCTGTAGAGACAGAAAGTAGACTAGTGGTTACCAAGAGCTGAAGGTGTTGGGAAGAATTGGGGGTGTCTGCCAGTGGGTATGGAGTTTCTTTTAAGGATCATGAAAATCTAATATTGCTTGTGGTCCTGGTTGCACAACTCTGAATATGCTGAAAACCATTGAATTGTACACTTCACGTAGGTGAATTTTATCTCAATATGCCTGTTGTATTTTGTTTAAAAAGGGCATATCAGAGCCTGTCTCCTGGAGAGACACCTGCAGCAGTGATTACTTATCTGCAGTATGTAGAGCTTATAGGCTAGAGAAAAATGCATGTTACCCTGGAGAGGAGTGTTTTAAATCTCCTACAGACAGGTTACACCAGATATGTAAAGACAGCTTAATAAAATTGTTAAAAGGATAGTCGCTAAAATAATACAAGGCTCATTAGAAATAAAAGTTGAAGTCAAGAATTTGGTTCCAACTCCTCCCTGTCCCCCAAAACCCTGCCTCTACCTTGATTATAATCACCCCTTTTAGATTCTCTAACTCTCCAGTGTCCAGACTAAGGGCAACTTTCTGTTTGTTTTTTTAAGAGAACAAATTGTTTGAGTGATAACTTTCCTGGGATTGGACAGCAACTATAAGAGTCCAGGGTTTCTTCCCCTGGTAAAAACCCTATAATGATCTCTGATTTGCATAAAATGCACCGACTAGCCATTCAATAATTGTGAATAGTAAATTGCATCCGGCTTCAAGAGGCTCCTCCCCTCCTCTCTCCTACATTTTTGGCTAGTAAGTAATGATTGAACAAGAGGGTGATATTCTGCCTCACCTGCCAGCAGGATCTGTGTACTATGTATCTCAGCAGAGTCTGAGCAGCCCTTGACCTTTGCCATAGGGACACATTCTGTATCCCTGTCTTAGACATTGAGCAAGAAGACCCTTTTTAAGTGTATTTTCTCCTCCTGTGCCATTTGCTGACTCCCAGCATAACTCTCTTGCTTGCAGGTTGCAGCTCAGCAGTCTTGTTTTTGCACTGTAGGTTGGGGAGGGAGATGGATGTGAGCAAGAGATTGAATTCATTTTTGTTTTGTTCTTGGCAGGCAGTACATGCCACTCTACTACCCTTCCTGCTCTTGTGCGCACACCTACCCTGATGATGCAGCCTTCACTGGATATCAAACCATTTATGTCTTTTCCAGTAGACAGTAATTCTGCTGCTGTTGGGCTGTTTCCAAATTTTAACACAGTGAGTAAATGCATTTTTATTTTATTTGTCTCCTCCTCAATCTCTTTCTTTCATTACAATTGTGAATAGGCAATAGACATAGCCTGTTTCCAAAGTGTGTAGTTTTAGACCATATATTGGTTATACATTATGAAAGATAATGCTTCACCCATGAGAGTTAGTCCGAACAATTATGAAAGATAATGCTTCACCCATGAGAGTTAGTCCAAACAATAACCAGCATATTTATTTTATAAATATTTCCACAGGCGACTTTTCACCTGTTGCTTTGTGCAATTTTGATAGACCTTTCAATGGCTTGAGAACCCGTATCTTTTCTGGGATGCTGTTCACATGCTCAAGAACACAATTTAGAGGTATCGAGCCACACTGATTTTTCCCTACTAGTAGAAAGAAAAAGAAAGTGTATGTTTCATCTTCCTGGGTACATTTTTATTTGGGAGATTTTTTAGATAAAGACTCTTACACAAACAGAATTCTTATTTGGAGGCTATTGTAGATTATGTGAATCCGATTCTATTAGTAAAAGGAAAAAATTCATTTTAGATCTACACGTTACTTGTCTGCATACTTTGACATTCCCTTTAAACCACATGATAAATATTAGTGAATTACCTATAATTACCAATGTTCTTCATTCAGGTCAGCTGACCTTCTTCTGTTTGAATGAAAGACAACTTTGTAGGTATGCCAAGTGGAACATGACATCTTTCAACAATAGAATTCAGCCTAAAATCAGTCCATAGCTAGATTCTAAGCTTATAGTAAAAGAAAAGGTTAACCAGTTCAGATGACTGCACAAATTATGTCTGTTCAGTCAATAAATACAGTCAGTTGGGGTCTGATGGTCTACATGAATGATACAGCATTATAGAAGCTACCATAATCAAGAAAAAGAATTGCATTACCAGACAGTGAACGTCTGAAGTACTGCCAAATATTTCCTTCTGCAAACGTATCTTCTGTATGAAGTGAAAACATCAAGAGGATTTTTCCTCAAGGGTTGTAAATAAAATGTGCTGACATGCCTTCTGTTGTGGCTTAGGCATTGTAAGGTAATTAGAGGGTGGGGGAACAGCCAACTTTTTAAAGAGCACTGGCCTCGACTTAGCAAGTAAACGGTTGAATGTTTTCGTCTTCTTGGGCTTTTTCAGACACAAGTCACACAGTTTTTTTTTAAAAGGCCTGAAAAGGTGAGCAGCATTTCTAGTGCAGTGGAACAACTCAGTAAGATAAATCACGCCTGTCCTGGTCACATTAATCCATCAGGAGTGACCATGCCAAAGCAACACATCGTGCCATTTTAGAGAACTTGAACTCAAGCATGCTTATTCTGTCCTCTATCTAAACATGGGTGATACATTCCAGACATAATTGAATTAAGCTATACTTCTGAAAACATTTACTAGGTCTTTGTATTTTGATTAATGTACATTTGGAAGACAGCATTTATAGCCACTGCAGGAGTCCAGTCACTGTCAGGAAGCAGTACTGATGACGTGGGTAAGCATAAATGTCTCCTACTGTGGTTCACCTCTCTGTATTTTGTTTTTAACACGAGTAATACTTATTTCAAAAATTCAAATAAAACATTAGCATTCAAAGCAAAATATCAAAGTCACCATTCCCTGCCCCTGCAGACACACTTACTCCCTTCCCTAGAGGAAAGCACCCTCAGCAGCTGGTATACGTCCTTCCAGCCCCTTCTAGATGTATGTTATGTACATATCCAATAGGAAACCAATCACTGTTGTCTTTTTACAACTGTGATCTTCTGATTAGCGCTATTCTCTAAGTCACTTTTAGAGAATTTCTAAATGTCTTATATATACTTCTTTGTTCTTAAGGGCTGTAAAACAGAAATGGAAAGAATATCTTTATAAGTTCTTTTTAAAAAGATAGTCTCATAATGGCTTTTTAATGTTGTGTAGGGCTTACAGATGTACTAACTTGCCTTTTTTGTTTGTTTATTCTATATAGCAATTAATATATGATGTATTTGAGAAAATCCAAGGAATAATTCTAAGAGATGTTCATTGTTTTTTCTTCTTAGAGGCAAATAAACTTGTAATTTTCAAATGAAAATTTTTTTTTCTTGAAAGTGAAGAATATAGCAATGAACTGCATGATATAGTCATTTTATTCTCTCTATATTATATCCAAGGCATTTATTGGATACAGAGTCCTTCTGGTAATGCATTAAAAATTAAGTCATTGCAAGTGGGACCCTCTATCATCTTGCAAAAAAAATGAATTTATGGGATCATTGGATTACCCATGATTTTTCACTGATTTGCAGTTTCAATTACTCTAACCCTTTTCCTATGGACTTTTCCATTCCAGTGTCTAACTCACCCAACAGATTTCCTGGGCAATTTCATAAAAGTCACTGTCCACATTTTCCTAGGAAAATACTTTTACATTACTACTAATAATTATACTAGATTATTGTATTTTGTGATGTTTTACATTCTTCAAAGGACTCAGACCTTAGAACATTTTAATCGACCACGGTTATTATTCCTATTGTCTACATGAGGAAAAAGCGTTAGTAAAGGAAGAACTGAGTCTTGAATTAGAATCTTCTAACTTCAGAACTGATGTTCCGGCTCTTCTGTGTCCTTGGCTCTTTTGGTCTGTGTCACCTCCCACCTCATTCAGTGTGAACAAAGCTCAATCAGAAATCTTTTGTGCTCTTTTCTGGCAGGATGGTAGATAATTTTCAGTAGAATCATTAAGTGGAAAGAGGAAAGGATTTTTTGAATGTAGAATGTATTTTAAAAACAGTTATAATTTCTTGTTAGCAAATTTTTTTTTCATCCCAACATCAACTTTAATGGCATAAATTTGGAATCAACAACAGAGAGACGGTTAATTACATACAGTAGAATATTTTACAATTATTAAAATTAGTATTTTTAAATGTGCACAAATTGCTCTTCAAGTAATGTTAATGTTAAATGAAAAATAGCAATATACAGAGCTATGTAAAAAAGTGTAACAGTTCCATAAAAATCAACAATCACCCCCACAACAACCATTAAACATGTACATGCATACTCTTGTTAGCAAATTTTAAAAGTATATTCTACTCAGTAGTCTGTGTGCTCTTTGAAAACCAACGTGAATGCTACCATAATCACTTCATTTTTAATCAAGGGTAATATTAGTAAATATAAGAAATATATTTTAACTCATAACCATTATCAGAAGAATGAACACTGTACTCTTGAGACCATAGCTGAAAGCTTTGGAAGTTCCAAGTTTTGCTATTTTCTTTGGATTTAAAATATATATATAAAGTAATGGTTTCTTCCTATTTTTATAGCAGAGTATGATAATGTTACATGAGAAACATAGCAAGAATGAAATGGGATTCTGTCATATTCCAAAGCAAATAGGTGCCTGTTCTATACTAAATTGTATGCAGTGAAGAGATATGCTTCACAGTGTTCATTTAGTGGCTATCTTGCCTTTTACTCCATAAGACAAAATCTCTCAGTGTTTATAGGTGAGAATAAGCAAAAAATTCAAGACACTGTTCAAGCAGAGTTCTGAGGAGACATACTAGGGAAAATGGGGTTTGGATCACTGATATTTTATGATGGGCTGTGTGTCAAGGATGCGTGCCTGGAGAATGAGGATGTTAAGTCTGCAAATTTAAAGATCTTGACCTTTATATCTAAAGTTTAATAGGCTTCTCTGCCTGGCAACTCACTGATGCTTACTTCTACCACGCCACCCCACCTTCATTTATTTGTCCTTCAGGGCCCAACCTAGAGATCACCTCCTTCACAGGAAACTTTCTGTGACTCTTGCAGTCTGACTTAAGTGCCCATCCTCTGTATTTCCAAAGTACCTCCCGATGACATCATATTCTCCCTGATTATCCATCTATCTTCACTGGAATGTCAGATCCTTGAGAACAAGGGCTCTATCTTGTTTATCTTTGTATGCTTGGTGTCTGGCATAGGTGCTCAATAAAACTCTTCTGAAGGAAGGAAGGGAGAAAAGAACAGAGAAAGGGCTCTAGATCCTTGGTGTTTCAATGTTCATGGTCCCCCATCCAGCAAAGGGAATTCCGGCATTTCTGAGCCTTACGTGCAAGGTGATAAGAGCAGGTGTTTACTTTTAATTTCCTGAGAATTGTCATCCTTTTTTAGTCTAAAGGCAATAAATAGTTATAAACTTTTCTCCAGCTGTAGTTCTGGCTTTCTCTGTGTGGATGGTATGGAAACTCTGCAAGTATCAACTGCATTCCTTATCCTAGGCCCTAATCTTAGGAGCATTTAGTTTAAAATCAAAGTTATTAATTACTGAATGTTACTGAAAACATAATATATGGACTAAACAGTACTGGATTTGGGGAAGGAGATAAACAAAATAAATAAAACAAAAATACCCCAGTGCCCAAGAAACTTGTAAGAAATAAAATAAATAGGCTAGAAAAGGCAAGATAATAAAAACCAAGAAATATAGGCGAAGTGAAAATAGTTACTGAACTTTATAGTGTTCAAGAAAGGCCAGAAAGAATGAATTTTTTGTATCCCAATAGAGCTATTTTCATTATTTTGTTACTCACTTTACTTCAGTTTGCCAACTGCTCCATGGTCATCCTTTAATTTTTTGTACATGATGTTTGGTAGCTGCCAAAATGTATATAATTGTTTCTCCCTATTAGAATTAGAATCTTCCACTTCCTTTACTGTGGATTCCATTTTTATCTTCACTTTACCTGGATAATACTTGGTGTTTAATACGTGATGTTTAATACCTGTCTAATACTTGGTTCTCCTTAATAAGAGACTTCTTCAAAATTCAAATGAATTGCATACTTAACACGATGGATTGTGTCAACTTAATATGATAAAATAGGTCCATTTAGAAGGCATACTCTCACACATGCTGTTATGGACTGAATGTTCCCTCCTCCCCAAATTCATATATTGAAGCCCTAACACGTGAGTGATAATATTTAGAAATGGGGCCTTTGAGAGGTAATTAGGGTTAGATGAGGTCTTGCAGGTGGTGCCCTTGTAATGTGATTAATGCCGTTATAAGGAGAGACCCCAGAGAGCTTTTCCTTTATCTACCATGTGAGGACATAGTGAGAAGGAAGTCATCTGCAAGCCAGAAAGAGAGCTCTCACCATAACCTGACTATGCTGGCACCCCTGATCTTGGACTTCCAGCCTCCAAAACTGTGTTAAATTTATTTCTGTTGTTTAAGCCACCAAGTCCATAGTATTTTGTTATGGCAGGTCTAGCAGACTAAGACATATATGCAACCTATATATTGTATGTGATGATTAGAAGATCTAGTTTCTTTTTAACAGCCACATATTAGATACATGGACAGATATATTTGTGTGACTCTCCAGAGCTGTAGCTATAATCAAGAGCCACTCAAGACACCACAGTCACCTGTCAGTTTCTCTGCTGCTTGGCAGTAGTTTCCATGCCTATTTATTTCAAATGTCTTTGTGAGTCCTGCCATGTTTTTGCAACTGCTCCAGGAAAGCACAAGCACAATGGAGGTCTCTGATGCTTTATTGCAAGAGGCTCAGTGATCTTTTTTTTGTGAAAAATAATCTGTTTTTTATTACCTATCTTAAAATTATTTTTTTCCTGACACATGAACAAATATGTGGAGCAGAATAAAGATAATTTATGAAGTATAAAGTCCCAAATTGCTATATGATTCTTTGAATCATCCATGACAAGCTGTGGAATGAGACATGTGTTTACCATTTATTTTATCATTCTAGACTCTTTGAGATTCTGGGTTATTCATAGTTTGGTGATATCAATGACTATATAAAAATTTTCTTTCTTGTAGTAGAAATAATAATATATTTATCAAGGAGGTCCAAAATAAAGAAATAGGGAATCAAAATCACATTCACTTTGCTGTTAATTCATGCCATGTTTCTCATGAGATGTTACTCTAAGGAAACTTGAAGTAAGCTAGAACATTCAATGTTTCACCTGCTTTTAATATGTTTATTAATTTAATGAAGTCCTTATTTAAACATTTAAATACCTATTTTTCTTTTGTTTAAATTTTTCTTTAATTTTATTTAAATTAAATACCTTACCTCTGCTAATACAATCCAAAGTGAATTTTTGTCATTTGAGTCTTCTTTTTTACTTTAGTAATGCTTTCCTGTCATAAAATGTTATATGTCCTATATTTCCTAGGACAGTAGTATGTCCAGTACTTGAAATGACACATTTGTCCAGTCAAATAAAAAAGAGAATATGGTTGAATTTTATTTTCATTATATGCTTAAAATATTTCAATAGGTCATATTCTTTCATATGTTCTAAAGAAATATGCCAAGTTGAAACTTTCCACAGTTACTCAAATTTACTGGAAGAGGGGAGGATGACAGCCTATTATTGGATTTAGATAAGTCAACAGCAACACTCTCCAGATCATTAGAAAAAACAGTGGTTATAGGAACTCTTTGAAATGTGCTACAGAACTGTAGAAGATTTTTGTACAGATATTTAAGCATAGATTACTGTCTGGAAATTTTTACATCACTATTGAACATGGCAGAGAGAAAAAATATGTAAACATGACCACTGGAAGGAGAACAAACTATGTAGTGATATTCAGTATTATTGTCTTCCTCGACTCTTCAGACCACAAATATGTCCTTCTTAAGCTTAATTCACGTCCCCTGCCTTATTCAAAAAATCTCAAGATTTATCTACTAAAGACTGTGTTCAAATATCCCTTTACTCACTCTTGAAAGCCCTTTAGAATATGTAGATATTATTGATATAGTATGTATATATACACAAGTATGCTTATATAATATGTGGTCATATGTGTTGTCTGTCCTTAATGAAATTATTTGTTCAGGTTATCTAGGAAAAGGAATGCATTCACAACCACTTACTGAATGTCTACATGTGCCAGTCATTGTGCTAAGGAGGAGTTATAGTGAATAAGGCAGAAGCTGCTCACTGTCTGATAGAAATTACTTCTTCCTCTTGTATAATTCACCATAAGATAACAGATTCTGCTTATAATAAATAGTAAATTCAGTTGATCAAAGCTGCCAAGAAACATCAGATTAAGACTCTGATGGACCTTTAAGGGGTAAGGGAACACAAGGTTTCAGGAGCCTGTGAAAAGAGGCACCCATAGTCCCACCATGCTATGTCCTCTTGCGTGTCCCTTTCATCGTCCTAGTCTTAACCTCACATGGCTCTGGGACCTCATCTTCAGTGCTAGAGTTTCAAGGATTATGTGTACTTGGAGGCCACATCAGATATTCTGGCAAGACAGGTCTTCAGTCTTGGCACTGTCCCAGGTCAGCATTTTTTAAGAGTAGAGTCAGCTTGGAAAAAGTGTGTGTCAGGCCCTCTTCTTTAAAAATGTATCTTATTCTTAACAAATCTCCAGTTAATTAAAGGAAGAAGAAACCAACAACAACCTTGTTCTTAGATTGTCTCAGTGACCAAGGCTCTTTATGCCTGTGGCAAAGTAGGAGAGCTTAATAAATATGAAATATGGCAAAATATTATTGTACAAAACATTCCCTCCAGCCCAGAAAAGGTATTTCTAAATTGGTTGCTCTATAAACATTAATTGATGGTAGGGTTCCCTGAGAAACCTTTATCAAAGCTTGGGAACCCATGCAATAGCACAGACCATTTTTTTTTTTACTCCCTCTAGATTCTTGTATTCAGAATTAGGTCTCAAATCTCTTTGGGGGAGGGAAAAACATGTTTTGGAATATTCCAGTTCCTTTATTTTTATAATTGCAATTGAGGGTGCTAAAGATGAATTGGAGTGCTATTTAGCAATCTGTGAAGTTTCAACATCTTTGCGGAGCATCTTTGCGGATCAGTAGGCATCTTGGAAAAACACTTTTTTTCACAGATTTAGCTGTCAATTTAGGTTTTCTTACCTTCCTTTTTATGTTCTGATGCTTGAAATAATATGAAAGAATATAATTTATATGAATAATACCTTATTTTCATGGAATTCTAGTATCAGAGGGCTTTAGCATATTTTAAAGACATTCTACAATTAATTCTTTCAACACATCCACATATGAAATAAGCTACGTGTGTCATTGTTGTACCCTTTTTGCAGATCAGAAGGTTGTAGCATATAATCCAGTCTTCTCATTTCTTCCAATAGACAGCTCTGCCACTGAAAAGGAAAAAAAAGCTAAATATCAGAGAAGCAAGAGCTGGTCTCCACCCTACTGTATCCTGAATTTAAATGTGTGTATTTCTCACAGGTTATTCGTGTGGGGCATATTTTCTTAAGTACCCAGTAAATCGCTGTGGCTCCTAATATCAGGCTTGCACTATATTTAGAAGATAGATTTGTCTTGTCAGGCTCATACTTGTTTTCTCTTATTATGAACAGTCTCTAGAGCCAAGTGAAGATCTGAGAGGTGTAGTAAGAAATATATGTGATCTCTTTCACAGGCTTATGATTTACAAATAATTAGAAATGTACAGAAAGTCTCCAACAATTAAAACAACAATTAGTCTGGGTCTATGTGTAAAATGGTTCATTGTCATGATAATCAAACCCACAAAATTTCCATTTCCCCAAATGAGCTGAAGCTATTAGATGCTAAAATGATTACCAATAGCCACTATCACATGGTATATACTTAAGTTTCAACTTTTGAAGTACTTACCTTCTAAAGGCGGTGGTGGCATTCATTCATTCAGTCAGTCACTCATTCATCGGTTATACACAACTTCCTCCCAAAAAGCCACTTGGAGCGTTCCCTCTGATCTGAGAAATAAGGCTGCTTGACTTGTTCCAAAGTAAGCCTCTAACAGTCCTATCTGGCCTGCACTCTGCTTCATGCCACCCTGGGAAGCAGGAACCTGAGTGGAAGGGAGAAGAGGGAAGAGCCATCTACTTCATTACATGGGGAAGAGCACTTGACGAGAGTCAGAAGACTACAGCTGGACTCGTTTTCTTTGGTCTTGAGAAAATCACTTAGCTCCACTTTCCTCATTTTAAAACTAGGGTGATAATACCTTCCTAGTCTATATTACTACATCATGAAAATTTGAGTTTATTATGTTTATGGAGAATTAAGGCTATGACTGAATATTTAGAAAATTTCTAGAATTTAGTATCTGTGGAAAAAAACAATATAACATATCACCATCCTATTTTTAATAATTTAAAATACCCATGAATTTCAAATGAGATAATGTTTATGAAATGATTCCTAAACAGAAAAGCTCTATTCTTATAAATAATATTAATATTTTTATTAATATTTCTATCTCTTTGATCTCATCTTCCTAACCAATTACCTTAAGTAAACCAAGTTATGTTTATCACTGGGGCTGGTGTTTTGCATTAGAACAATCCTAATCAAGGTAGATGCTAAGGATACGGCTAAGACCTCGTTCTTAAGTTTAAGAAATTTACAGTCAGTTTAAAGAAGTTATGTCTGGCGCTAAGCAGGTGCTCAATTTGTGTTACCTTGAATGAGACAATAGTAGTGCATACCTAAAGATCAGAATCACCTGACTGCCTGAAAACAATGCAGAGGGATAATGAATCTTGAGCAGGGTTGGGGAGAGGGTATATTGAGTGGAGGTTGGGAATAACCACAACTGGTTTGGATTCCTTTTTTCTCCGTTTACTTTCAATAATATTTAGACTTTGAAGGCTATGTATAAAGGTATTTTGAACCCGAAAGCAGTGTACCTATGACACATTGTCATTGACACCTAAGACACAAAGATGTGTTCTGCTATATTTTTAAAACACCGTTGACTTCCAAACATAGAACCTTTATTCTCATGTTATTTGTTAATCAAACTGACATTAGTTAAAATGGCAATTTAAAAAAAAATATTTTAAACTCAAAGTAGTCAACATATTCATCTATCCTTCATGTACTGATAAGGTAAATCTATTCTAAAAATTCTTTGGACTTTTGACTGTTACAGATCTCTCTTCACCCTACCTCCTTCTTTTTTTCTGAACTTAAATTGCCAATCATACAAGAAAAACCCACTTAACCTGTGCAGTAACACCTAACTGTAAATTCGGTGTGACATCTAACTGTAAATTTGATGCTTCCTGAAAAAAGATTAGTAGTTTTATAGTCTATCCCCAAATATTATATAGACCTTAACGATATGTACATATGTATGAAAACTATTTTTTTGTTAGAATACAAACATCAGCCTAAGTAAAACTTTAAAAATATACAAGCCAAGATATTCGTAGTTCCATAGCTATTAGGAACAGCAGAGAAATAATCAATCTTTAGACTTCTATGGGGGGAAAAGAGGTTTAAAACAGATACATTTTAACTTAGTTCCTTCATAAAAGAACTTTCTAGAAAGAGCCTGTGGCACATAGCTCATCAGTCCTTGTGCAATCAGACCTTCCATTGTCTTCTGAGGGAGAGGTGCCACCTCACAGGCCCGGCCCCTTTAATGGGTGAGTAGCTTCTGAAGAAGCATTGTGACGCCCAGATGTGGAGTTCTTTGAAGCTGCACTTCTAGGGAACCATCAATTTTGTTACAGAGCAAGAGTAATATCAGAATTTCCTGGGACTCGGTCATCAAAGGAAATTATCAGCAATTCATAGACTTTCCTTTTTGCATTTGCTTCAGCCTCTAGAGTAATCACAAAAGATTATAGTCTCCATTTCAGCTTTCATATCACTGAAATATTCTTCTCTGCCAAGAACATGATTGATTTCCAGAGGTCAGCTTTTAACCCCAGCTTCAGGAGGCCACTCGGACTTCAGTGGTTTGATAAGTGTCAACAATTGTTATTGTGATATTGTTCTGTTGTGAGGCAGAAATTTGGTGATTCCTGACTAATTATCCTTTAAATAAAGTGACATATCAACTTCTCATGCTGTTAGATATAAGTATTTGTCCCATTTTAGTAAGTGTTAGACGTTGCAGGAGACAGAAGTGTGAATAAAAATTTTCAAATGAGTGTTGGGAAGACTTTGAAACCAGCATCCTGAGATTGAATTTTAGAATGGAAAACAGAATAATTCAGAAATGTTTCTGAAAGTCTTCAAAGGGAGTAGGTAGATTATAAATACAAATGATTTTTGCTTCATGAGACTTCATGAACATTACTAGGGATTTTGTGTTTCATGACAACTTGCCATGTGATTCATGTAGGTTTTTCTCCATTGTTTGATTAGGAAATATTAATGCCATATCCATGGCCAAAATATAAGCAAACTGGGCACATTTTTAATTTGATGATTTCATTTGCTATATTCACTTTTCTCATATATATATATATTGCTTTACTCAGAACATACAGGGACAGAAAGGGCTTTGTGTATATTTGAAATCAGTTTGGTGGATAAAACAGTTTTACCCAGAAGTGACTAGATTTCCTTACAAATTCAAAAGAGAGGAAAGCAGTTCAGTTTAAACGACTTTTGGTTTGAACTATAGCCTCCTTGCAATCACGTAAAAATAATTATAAATCAAATGAATAAATGTTAAATGTCAAGCTGTACCATTAACAGAGCCTTATTCAATAAAGTAGTTATCACCTCAGAGAGCAGAGAAAGGCACTTTATTAAAGCTCTTTATTTTATTTTACAAGTATGGTATATTTTGTATAATAAAAAGGCAGAGTTGAACCAAAAATGTTTTTTTGCTGAGAAGAGTTGATATGTATACACATATACATCCATACAAAAAGGCAATAGCAAGGTGAATATATAACATAAAATGGTTTTGATATCACCTGTCCGCAAAACCACTCAGGGACCACTTTCCTAATTAAAGTCCTAAAATGTTAAGTGTGACAGGTAAGCCTGCAAGAAAAAGGAGGACCAGTAGAATCAATGTTGGGAGAGCAGTGACATCCTTGAATGGGGATGGGGGAAGGGCACAGATAAAATGCAAGATGCCCAGTTAAAGTTGAATTTCAGATAAACAACAAATCAGTTTTATTATAAGAATATCCTATGTAATATTTGACACATATTTATGTTAAAAAAAAAAAAAAGATTTTTATTTGCCAATCTGGCAACCACAGCAGGAGATCTGGGTTCTGGTCTTAGCTGAAGAGGCTCAAGCAAGTTACTAAAACTCTCCGTATCTTTTCTCACTTTCATGTGAGGAAGTTGGACTAAAATCAGGCTGGTGAGACTGGAACTTGACCCACGTGCTTTAACCAGACCTGTTTTCAGCATTTTATTATATTGAATTTCCAGTTAGGATTCTGTTTGGGGGTAGAGTCGGGGGGAAGGTTCTGAAACTCAAAACAAATAAAAAACAGTTTGAAAATGTAGACGATCTCTGACATTGTACCGCTGTGTCATGAGAGTGTGGCATGGGAGAGCCCACAATGCTTAGGACTGGAGCATTCCAGATTTGCCCCCTTGCATTGAGCCTTTTAGTCCTCACCTGTCAGGTTTCTTCTGAGTGCAAGACTAAGGAATGTGTTGTCCTCTGTTTGGGGAAAAAACACTTCATTTCTACTTTGCTTTACAGCATGAAGAATACATCCAAACAGGTCCAGATTTCCAATTTTGCAATTCTTCCTGCCTAGTGGGGTTTTCTTTTCATCTTAAGCCTTTTTAATTTGTGTCACGGACCTGTTTTGCCTCAGCATCAGGATATATCTGATTAGTTACTGAACAGCCTTTCAAACTTAGCTTTGACAGAATGGTTTTGAAAGGATGTCAGTTAATGCATTTGGCTGTTCAGCAGGTGTATTGATTTTTAAGTCAAGAAAGCTCATTACTTCCCTGGTCTCTTAGAAAGCCCTTGTAACATTTTTTTAGCCCATTTCCCAGAAAATAGGAAAATTTATCACTACTTAGATTTGGAGACTTAGCACCAATAATTTTTATAAACTACATTCATAAGCATCAGCAAGTAGTCTTTGCTTATTTGTATGCCTTATTTTTCCTCCTAAAGAACAAAAAGTTCTAGTTTTTTAAAAAGATATTTCTCAGACTTATTTCTGGCTCTGAATTTTGTTATGGAAATTTAATCCTGGAACCAAGTGTGGGGGTTGTTTTCAAGCCACTATTTTAAAAAGAAAAACAGGAAAGGCCAAGAAGTAGGTGACTATGTTCTATCTAAGATACTAGCCTATCCTTCCAAACCTCAAGATGGGTGTCTTCTTTCAATTTCCTGTAGAAGAATCAGTTCTCATAAGCTATCCTCAAGTGAATCTCTATCTTGTTTAGTATTTTGCACATCTATTGAAAACCTATACTTCAGTCCATATTCCTGAAATGGTTTATTTCTTGTTTTATTTCACCCTGAGGAAACAAAATACTAAATAAAACATAGGTAACACCTGACTCATTTATTTTAGATTCTCTTGGTGAATCCAGTTCCTGTTCTCATCACTCTGAATAGTGTTTTTCTTTGGATGAGAGAGTTTATTGTCAACTATGTACGCCTTGGGCTCTTTGTATTTTTGAAATATGGATATACCTCACTGAGAAATATAAAGTATAAATACTTTGAAGGTAGTAACTTTTCCACAGGAAAAAAATATTAATAGTATTTGTCATCATTTCATTTCTTCTTCTGTGCTATTAAAATTCAGAATAGAGCTAAATTCTTATTAATTCTCTTCCAGGTAGTTTTTCATTTTTCTTAAAAATTTTGTAACTTTTCTCATATTCTCTCAAAAGTGCATCTAATAATTTCATAGAAACTTTTTGTTACCTTGCCTTTGACAGTTGTTACTGATCTTTCAAATCTGTATGCATGCATTGGCCAAAAAATATTTTAGTTATAGGAACATCAAATAGTAAACATAAAATGAAAGCCCTTTCAAGAACTTTCTTTGTGTCCTGATGGAAAAACACCTCTCTTTCCTCATGGTTTCCAGTCATATCTAAGCATTTCTTGTTCAAGAATGAAAACAAAGAAAGAAAAGGACTGGATTTCCTTAGGAGATATAGTTTAACTCATACCTTAATGTCTTTTCCCTACATTGAAATGAGCACCTGAATTGGAATTGAGCATAGTCTGGGCTCCCTTAATACATCATATTAACCAATTAGACCTTCCAAAATACATTTTCAACCTGAATACGGTTACATATGCTACTGAATTTCAGTTCTTAAGTTTACTCATCTAATGTTTCAATAAGAACATCAACACCCAAAACGTTGCTGGGTATGTGTGTGTCCGTGCAATAAGGTATGAGCGAACCTTCAATTAAGTTTCATACCCATTGCAGACGTAAGCTGAAAGTCTTATTTGTTAAACTGAACTTTTTGAAATGCTCTTTGATGTGGCTTCTTAAATTACCCAGCGGCATAACTACAGCTTTGCTGCATCACTCTTGACCCCTGGCAGCATGGAAAATCACCAGGCATGTGGAGCCAGCCAGGAAAATGGAACATTTTACATTTGCACTGACCATATGATTACATACAAGGATCTACTGTCAGAGTTAGACATTCGGCTTCAGTAAGGTGCGCGGGTCTAATCTTAGGGCATCTCCCATTAACAAAATAACTACTGTCTGAAAAAGAACTTAAAATTTATTCCTTCTACTTAGAACAATTTAAAAATTATCCGTCAAAGTGTTAAGCTGGTTTTCCACTAAAGAGGGGGAGATGGTGAAACCACCCCCTCCTTTCCTTTCAGCTTTCTTGCTTGTACCATTTGGTAACTCTTTAAAGTTCTAAAAGTTTTAAAAGTGAAAAACATTATTTTCATATGATATCTTCACAAAAAACTGCTAGAGCTTAGCCAGAATATGTACTTATTTAAAAAACAGAGAAGTAACTCATGGGTATTTTGGTTATTCACTAAAAACTACCAGGCCAACCACATTGAACCAGAAACCCACTAGGAAGGTCTCCAGGTAAGACGCATCTAGCGCTAAGCACTCATCCTTAGAGAACTTCCAAAACAGATCACTTTAGTTGCCCTTTCTCTTTAAGGACACGATGACAGTGGTGGCTGTGAGTGGTGTCCCAGTTGTTGTCTTGGGACGTGGTAGTTGAAGAAAATCCTCTGTGGAGATCTCATAGGCGGCTTTGAAAGCCGAAGAGCATATGCCCTTTACAGTTTTTACCAGTGATATGATTCCGAATTCTGTATCAACTCTCTAAATCATGGGATAATGTCCTTATCTTTACATACTTGGTACGGTTTTACATGTGAAAGTATCAGAATCAAAGTTGTATCAAGACAACGAAAATGTTTTTAGGAATTATCCGTGGTAAAATTGTGTTTCTTTCCCATTCTCCTGTTTTATTTTTTTCATAGTACTTAAAACACTCTGGAAATACCTTATTTATAACTTTAGATATACAAGGTTCCCCCGCTATCCCAAAATGGAGAATTCCTATGACATCTTTCCTAAGTCGAAATGTTGTGAAGTGAAGAAGCAATTAGTTTAGGATACATCTTGCTAATGGATGCACAAAATAAATCCAGATAAAGAATAGATACTCACAGACACAGTTCAAAGCTATGGCGGCTTGATCCTGAGATGCTCGGTGTAGTTTCCGGGGAAGGAGCTTGGTGGTGCCAGTGTCACTGCTTGAGATGCGCACTGCCTCTATAAAGGTTTGCACAAAAGAAATGCTGAACGCTATTTTCATTTTTCAACTTTTTTCATAAAAGCAAAAATTCTCTTGGGATTTCTTTCAGTTAGTGAAAACAGGTACTAATGTAGGTCTTTCATAAAACCGAGTGGCATAAAGCAGACTTTCAAAAAGCAGGGGATACCTATATAGGTCTCCCCAGCTAGAATGTTGTATTTTTGAAGGCTTGTTCTCTACTGTATGTCCAGCTCCTAAAACAGTGCATGATAGCCATTTAATAAACTATTGTTAAATGAATCAATTTTCAATCAAATACTGTGTTTGTGCAAATTGAAAATTATACATTTATAAAAGTGTGATGTGTTGGAAAGGAGCAAAAATTCCCAAGGACAGAACTAAATTGATATGAAATAATCTCTAAAAAGGTTGCACTTTTTATTATCAGAGTGCTCTAGAAAGAAGACATTATTTTATGGCAGAAACACACATCTCTAACATTCTGTATATGTTTCTTTTTTATTCTTCTAGAAATGAAACCAAGGTGGAATTTCTCCCAAAAAACTACTGGAAAATGCAGTTTAGTTTCCTTTCAAAATAGATCCCAGGGTGTTTTTTCCTTATTCTAGTCATTCTTTTTGTCAGTGGAATATATAACGCTTACTTGATGAATCCCAGAGCTTTTCAAAGAAGGCCTGGCAATATGGAATTTGAGTGAAAGGTATCAAACTTTCTAAATTCATTTTAAGGGAAAAAAAGAAAGGAAAGAAAAGAAAAAAATGAAATTCTAATCTATGCTCCACTCTGCTTGGTTGCTTCCAATCTCTGGGCAGACTCCACTTATATTTTCCACAGGGATTTTTGACCAGTACGAGGGAGGCTCTGGAAAGGGATCCCGGGATCCCACTTAATTTCTGCAGCAATCAGATCCTTCTAATTGTCAACCAGCCTCAAAATATGTAAAGGTCTACAACATTTTGATAAAATAGTAGTAGTAATAATAATAATGATAATAGCTTTATTGGATCTGAGACTTAGGTCAATGTGACCTATTATTTTCTTAAGTGCATGTTATTTTAGCCTTTATGCCAATTCTGGTTAACTTTCTGGTGGAGTAATGTTATCCCTGTGGTACAGGGGCACAGCTGATTCTGTTTGCAAGTCACAGCCAATGTGTGGTTTTAGCAAAGAGCTAAATATGGCACTTGATCGAATCAACAGTCTGTGGAGAACGTGGCATGTCACTTGTCTTCCTTTCAGTGACAGTGATGGCATTCTGGTGGCCCCCTGTCAGGATGCTCTGGGTAGGAAAAGCAGTGGCAGGATGGCAAATCTCAACTTTTACATATTCCAGATGCAAAAAGGCAGGTCTCACAGTAGCATGCAGTTCCAGTGTAACGTTTCATGTGGTTTATTTTTATTGAGACTTCTGATTTGAAATCCAAAACAGTACAGAGTTGTGTGGTTGAACTAACATTGCCAACAATATGCAGTTGTTTGTATTTCCTGATCTTTGAGAAGAGGAATTTGTCTTGCAACAGTTGTGTCTGCTTTGTTTCTATTTAAGTTTTCAAGGATTTGAAACAAGTAAAACAGTAATAATAAAGGCATGTGGTCAGAGTATTTAAATATAAAAGGCAAAACCTTTTTTGAAGTAACTTCAGAGAAATATTGCCCTTCAGTGACATAAGCTATCACGTTTAAAAGTGTCACTTCATGAATATTTGAAGTTCTAATGAGACCCTATTGTCCCATTCTTTTCCATAAGTCCAACAATGAAAAAGGAAGGGATGAAAAAATAGTCATTCTTTTTGTACTACTGTAATTTGATAATATTGCAGTTTAAAAAAACTGATGCTTTGCCAAACTTCCAGAAAGCCCTAAGTCACAGGGATTTAGTAGCTGAGATCTGCTTTGCAGAAATCAAGGACAGGTGCAAATGATGACCATCACCTGCTACGTGTAATCTCTAAGTGTTCCTGGAACTTTCTTTTTTTTTCTGTGTGCTAGCCCAACAGTTACAACGGGGAAAGAGGACAGGGCACCCCAATTTTTATTTATGGCTTTCCTGAAGTAACCCAAGAAGAAATGGGCTTATCTTAAGAAGGGCATAAGTCGGTCAGAAAGAGAAAAACTGAGACTCACTTCTCCAGGAAACTTTTACTTAAACACCAAGTAGGGGCTTCCCTGGTGGTGCAGTCATTGAGAATCCACCTGCCAATGCAGGGGACACGGGTTCGAACCCTGGCCCGGGAAGATCCCACATGCCGTGGAGCAACTAAGCCGGTGCACCACAACTACTGAGCCTGCACTCTAGAGCCCGTGTGCCGCAACTACTGAGCCTGCATGCCACAACTACTGAAGCCCACGTGCCTAGAGCCTGTGCTTCACAACAAGAGAAGCCACCACAGTGAGAAGCCTGCGCACTGCAACAAAGAGTAGCCCCCGCTCGCCGCAACTAGAGAAAGCCCAGGTCAGCAACGAAGACCCAACGCAGCCAATAATAAATAAATTTTTAAAAAAATAGAAATAGAAAAAAATACATTAAAAAAAAAACCAAGCCACCAGTAGGCCTTATGTGTAGCTTGACTAGACAGCTGCCCTCCAGGCTGCAGAAATTCTAGGAACACTCCTCCTTTCTTACCATTTCTCACACCCTACAGCAGTGCCACACATGATACCCAGCAGCCCTGCTTGGTGGTCCCTTAGCAGGGAAGAGTGGGGGGAGAGACTCTCGCCTGAGTTTGACTCCTGGCTTCAGACCTACGAACTTGAGGGTGAGAAGTTATTAAACCTCTCAAAGCCTCGGATTCCTCATTTGTAAAAGGAGGATAAAAATGGTATCTGCCTCATGTGATGGTGGAGAGTACAGTAGATAATCCCTTAGTATAGTTCCTGGCACGTGGTGAGAGCTCTAAATCTAAGCTGGTCTTATTAAGATGTTTATTATTATTATTACACAGCTAGAGAAAGGAATTAAAAGGCAAATACCCCAGGAGGATAATACATTGATGTCACTGTTAAAGGGAGGATCCTGGATGCTTGAACTGTGAGAAAATCAGAAAAGGGAGGAAAAGTCCAAAGTAGGGGTAGGGCAAGAGGGGACAGACCTTTATGTGCCTTCTCGTGCCTCAGTGTTTTGCTTAATCACCATCCTTTTTCACTTTTTAACTTTTACAATAATGTCCCTTCTTGTGTTTGACTCATCCTACCCCATCTAATCTGGGACAATGTCTGAAACATATTAGACCTCCAGAAATGTTTGTTGCATGATTGATCTTTAACTTTTTAAAGTCAAAAACATGGTTTCTACTTCTGTTTAGTAAGTGGTTACCAAATGCTTTTTAGAATGTTGGTTAAAGCACGTAGCTAAGTTTAAGATGAAATATCCTCATCTTTAAGAATATTATGGATACCCAGCCACATATAAGAAAGACTTGTATAATTCTTGAGCAGTCTTTTTTGCTTTTTAATTGAGTGGTGCTTGGTTTACGCCCACACCCAGCCCCACTGGCTGGGTAGTGAAGTCATTGTAAGACTCTTACAAGAATACAGTTCGAACTTCATCCGCTTGAAAATTATTGAGATAGTTGAAAGGTTTGTAATTTTGTTTTCTTTGCCTAAAATTCCATCTAGGAAAGTTATCTCAAATATAAATGTCATCTAGTACTATCATTTGATCATGTAGTCCCTACCTTCGATTCTCTGCCCTCCCATAGTCTTCATCCTGACTTTAGTGAAGTGCTGCACTGTGTTTCTTTTCCCTGTGGCTAGGTTTTATTTGCAACTTCATGTGTTTTTATGTGATTGCTTACTCTGTGCGGATATAAATTACTTTTTGGAATACTCAGTGAAAGTAGATCTTTTAAAAAAAACTCACACAGATTGGTAGTTCCATAAACCTGGTGAATACATCAAGATATCTGTTTGTTCTTATTTTGATATTGAAAATATAATAGATGGTGTGATAAGGCCACCTTCATTAATTCCTTTTATAAGTACTGTAATAGAATAGTTAATTTGTCCATTCGTAGCCTCCAATCATCTCCTCAATTCCTGGTAAAAGCCACAACCCCATCTTTCATTTTTATTACCTACCAGTTAATTGTACTAATAGGTTTTGGTTTTCATTTCTACATGACTTTCATTAGCAAAAGTGGCAAGTGTTAACTCTTGCTGCTTTTTAGTTAGTAAGCATTTCAGGCTTTTTAATCAGAGATGAGCAAAGAAAATGGATTTTTAAAAATTTTGTGTGAATGTGCTTGCTAGCCTCAAAACTCCAGATGACTACTTCTGACTTTCACTTTTTTAGAAAAGAAGAGGCTTATTTGGGACCAATAAATTCTGCCAGGTAAGGAATATTGGTAGCTAGAGCTATGTGGTAGGTTTTTTTTTTCCTTAAAGGAAAGCTTTTTTAGCATTGTTTACCACTCAAACAATCTTCTCAATACACAGACAGCTTTCTTGTGCAGTGTGAACTAGTATGACCTAATCTGAGTATTTAACAAGGCAATTGTTCATTTAGAAGTGATATAAACATTTTAATAAAGATGTTTAAAAACACTTCAAACATCTTTATTAAAACCCTTAAAACTTCAAGAGTTTGTTGTATAATTGTAGTACCTCCAATAATTTTGTTGAGTACCCTACATATGAAATCATTATGGTATAGATATATAGTTTTGACTATACTAAATTGAATCACACGTATTTATCACATTTTAGGGTTTATGAGAATTTTTTATTCATCTTGATTGTTTTATTCATCCTGAAAATTGGTGATTGAATAAAAGACTTGCCATTGATTTAGTTATACATATCTCATTATGATTAGAGAAAACTGATTTTGCGTTAGTGGAGGAAAAAATTTAAGTTAATATAAATTAACATCATATTTATTATTTTTATCTAATTTTTAGAGTATTTTAGGAATGCTACAAGAAAAAAATTCAGGATTTTACTACTTTATACTTTTAAAAAAGAGAAAGATCTGAAAGCCTTTTCTATGTTATTGCTAATTATGGACCCCACTGAAATGACGCAGGTATTTGTAGTTACTGCATCAGATGGCATATACTCAAAACATCAGCTGGGCAGTGTCTGTTTCAAGATATCAGATGAATTGGCCAATGGAACATTCTTTCTTATACCATTTAAAGTCTTCTTTCAACTAAATCATGTCCTCCCAAGTGACATTTGAATAAGTATAATTATATAATTCTATGATAAACAGAGAAAGATAAACAAGATTTAGAAAAAAGTAGACCTTTTCTTGAAATACCTATAACAAAATAGAGAATCAAGTGGAAAATAGAAAAATTTGTTCCAAGTGAGAAACATGGAAGGTAAAATTTTCATATGATTAGTGGTAAGTCATTCAAAGGATGTAAAGGCAGCAGGAGTTAATGACAGGTGACAAGGAAGGGGGTAAAAGGACTGTGTTTTATGAGGACAAGTAGGATTATATGTGTAAAGTAGAGAAGTCGATTCTAGTTAAGAGTTTCTTGAAGGAACCTCCGTAGTTTGCTTTTCACGGAGCAGATTGCTGGGAACTTGCCTGCCTTAGTATTGGGGGTGCTCGGCACAACTCACCTTTCAGGAAGAGAATGCTCACCCTTGGGAACATAAACAGTATTTTCAGGCTGTTAGGGTACAAATGTGAGATTTGAGTAGACAAATTTGTATCAGGGGTTACTTGAAAAATTATGTAGGCAGCTAACAATTTCAAAAATGTAAAGGGAATGTTTATATCCAAGGGTTGTGTTGGAGCTCTCAACAGATATCTTTGTTTACTAAAAATTTGGAGCTAAATTTTTGTAGATGTATTTTTGTCTATGTTTCCATATTGCAGTATGGGAATAACTAGGATAGTGCATTTATTTTAGATGATGGAAGTTTTAATTTTTAATGGTAACTTTCAATATACTTTTGAAATGAGTAATAGGAAAGGATATACATTAAAACTATGTTTTCATGCATATTGCTGCTGTTTTTTAAAAGACTATTTTAATTTGCTTTAAAGAAAAAATGTTAAGTCAATAATAATAACATATACAATAGTATATAGATACGGCAAAAATAATAGAAGTGGCATGCAGAAAATATGATTAGGATATTCATATACTTTTATCCTATATAGTTCACACGTCACTAGATGTATTTTTTTAGAGCCTGAGAACAGAAAATATCTCAATAAAATGCTCTTATTTTTTTAACTTTGCAAAACAGTGTAGTTTTTCCATCCTGCCAATATAGTTAGGCTATTTTATTTTTAAGCCTGTCCAAACTGATTTGCCGTCTCTAGTAACGATCAGAAAGTACAGGTTCATGTTTTGCAAATGGATGAGACTTTAAGTGTATGCACTTGTTAGGAAGAAAGTGAACTAAGGTTTTATTTTCTGATCTTTTGAGATTTTCTTTGCCCATAGAGGGTTTTTTTTTTAATTCTCATTTAATAAAATTTAATATAGTCAATTACAACCTTGAGCAAAACAAATCCCCAGATTTTCTAGTAATAATACTTTACATTTAGTGGTTAAATTTTTTAAAAATTTTTCTTGGATTATAGTTGCTTTACAATGTTGGGTTAGTTTCTGCTGTACAGCAAAGTGAATCAGCTATATGTATACATATATCCCCTCTTTTTTGGATTTCCTTCCTATGTAAGTCACCACAGAGCACTGAGTAGAGTTCCCTGTGCTATACAGTAGGTTCTCATTAGTTATCTATTTTATACATAGTAGTGTATATATGTCAATCCCAAAGTAGTTAAACATAATACTCTTAACAGTTTTTTCTTTTTCACTTTTTAAGTTATCATACATAAAATTGACTTTTTGGGAATGTGCATAGTTCTGTGAATTTCAACACATGTATAAGTTTGTGTAACCACCACTACAGTCAAGATATAAAATAGTTCTATCACTCCAGAAAACTCCCCTCTTTGACTTTTTTAAGCGTTCCAAACCACATAACTTTTCTTTATAGTGGGAATACATTGTCCTGTCATCTCACTTAAACTTGTAGCAAAAAAAAAAAGGCTACTTTACTGTTCAATAATTCTGTAATCCACCCTCCCTTCTAATGTATTTAAGTTCTTCTAACTGCTGATTTTGCACTTTGTTGATTCATACGCCTCATCAGGGATAGTATTCATTTCCCCTCTCTACCAAATATCATCAACTAATCCAGTCCTAAATTCTAACCTCTGGAGATTTCCTAGACAATGGTGTCAATGGATCTGTCCTTGTTCGTGTTACATCTGTTTATAAGTTATGCTTTGTTCGTCATTGTTTTTTGAACTGCCAGTTGTCTGACATTAATGCTGGAGATTATTATCTGGAGTACACAACAGAATCACTACCGTGTCTCTCTTTTTATAGGCTCTGCAGATAGTGTTCTTTCTTTTTCCAAACACTTTCATGGCTTTGTGGCATACTTTTTCTATGGTATCACTGTATATTTCTCTGACTGTTTATGGTAAATGCAAACCAAAGAGAGAAAGTCACAGGTTATATGTCAAAACTTTACTTGATCAATATTTAAGCAGGGGTTGCATATTAACCAATCTGTTATAGACATTTGAGTGACATGCATTTCCAGTAGAATGAATATCTAGAGTACATGAACAATAATAAATTATTTTAAAATAAAGGTCAACATTTTCTGTGCTGTGATAAAGCCTGTCATTTATGACTTTGCCACAAATAAAAAACTAAGAAACTTAAATACATCTGTAACAGTCATCACTGAAATCATTTCAGACCATCTTAAGTATTATTACCTCACATAGGGAAAACATTAACAAGTTAATTTTAACCCTGATCTTTAGATCTTAAGTTTTCTTGTTCTATGATTCTTTTAAGGTTTTTCAAGGTTTCTTATATAGATATAAGATTTCTTGAAATGTTGTGATTCTCCTGTGATTTTTTTGTGTTATGATTTCAAACCAATTTTTTTGTTTTTATTTTTAATTCTTGGAAATAAGTACATTACTATTGAATGAGAGTCTTTATTATCCTTGTTTGGGAACTAAAAGCTAAAACCTTAAGGAATAATACAGCTACTTTTACTTGCGCACACTATTATCTATCCTTTGAAGTTATAAATTGACTATCTTATCATTTGCTCTTTAGATGGATCCTGTGCAAAAAGCAGTCATTAACCACACATTTGGAGTGTCCATTCCCCCAAAGAAGAAACAAGTTATTTCTTGTAATGTCTGTCAGCTTCGCTTTAACTCGGATGTGAGTATCACCTTTTCATTGCGCTCTGTAGTCTGTCAAGCTCTTAAGTCTTGATTGTTCTGAATATGTACATCTCTTCGTATTTACATACTCTCTAGCAGCCCCTCCAATTGATGGCCCACTTATTTCAGTGTGCTAGATTTTCAAGGGATTTGGATTCAACATTAGAAACTTGAACAACAGAGTGGCTAATGTCAAAAATCAAGGATTTCTCTATGTAATCAGTCTCACCTATACCATTTTACACTTAATCCCACCAGCTATATTTACTTTTCAAAAATACTTGAATAGCAGAAAATATTTTTAAAAGTTTAAAATGCAATGAAAATATGTAAAAAATGCAATGAATGTTGACGAAAACCATTGTTATTACTCTTGATAACAAGTGTCACGTTTTATGTGTGTGTGCCAAATCATATTAAATACCTGAGAGAAGAATTTATTATACAATTTATATTTTCCCAGACCATGGAAATACAGGGAAAGCTTTGTAAATTATTTTATCTGGCAAGCATAACCATCCTGTTAAGAAAAATGATAACAAGAAAAGGGTACAAATCAATATTTTATGAAAGTCGATTTTAAAATGTAGAATAGAATAACATAAAATCAAAATAAATAATATTAGAATATTTATAATACCCAATGACCAAGTAAAGCCAATGAGCAATGCAAATCTGAATCTGGCGGCTGCATATTGTATGTGATATTTCCCAAGTTACTTCACAGTAGAAGTCATTTTGCCAAGAGTATATTATACGATTCATGAGTTTTAGAAATACTAAAATAATAAATACCTTTGTTTGAATATCCATTAAATGATATTTTGATAATTCTATGCAGGAAACATAATGAAAATTATAGTCATTGGAAAAGAGGAGATATGCTTTTCATGATTTATAAAAGTATATTTAATGCAATTTCAACCAAAAATCCAATGACTTTTTTTGGCACCTGATAAAATCTTTCTCAAATTCCTTATTCAAGAATTAAAATGTTCCTAAATAAATTGAGAAATATGTAGTACCAATTCATTCAAAGTCTAATTATTGTTAAGATGTCATTTCTCCCCAGATTGATCTATAGATGCAGCACAACCCAGATAAAAATCCTAGAAGGCTTTTTTGTGGAAAATGCCAAGCTATGTCTTAAATATACATAGAAAAGAAAAGCCCTATATAGCCAAAATGTTTTTTAGGAAAGAACAAAGTTTGAGAACTTATGCTTCTTGATTTTAATACTTACTATAAAACCTATAGTAATCAAGACTGTAATACTAGTGAAAGAATAGTAGACATATTGATCAATAGAATAGAATAGACCTGCACCTATACGGTCAGTTGATCTTTAATAAACTTGCAAAGACAGTTCAATGGAGAAAGGCTAATCTTTGCAACAAATAGTGCAATTGGATATCCACTTGTAAATTTAAAAAAAGAACCTTGACTGGTACTTCACACAAAATATAAAAATTATTTCAAATAGATCATATATATATATATAAAACTATAAACTTAAAACTATAAAACTTCTAGAAGAAAACAGGAGAAAATTTATGTGACCTTGAGTTAGGCAAAGTTTCTTAAGAAACAAAAATATGAATTATAAAAATGCTTATATATTAGACTTCATCAAAATTAAAAACTACTCTTCAAATGACACTATCACACTGTTAAGAAATTGAAAAGAAAAGCTACAGACTGGGAGAAAATATTTGTAAAACACATGCCTTGTATGCAGAATATTTAAATAACTTACAACTCAATAATAAATAATAAATGGGCAAAAGATTTGAATAAGCACTTTACCAGAGAAGAAATATGAATGACAGATAAATATGTAAAACAATGCTCAACATCATTAGCCACTAAAGAAACGCAAACCACAATCAGATACCACTATACCTATTAAAATGATGAAAATTAAATAAATTGATATTACCCAGTGGCAAGGGTGAGGAGCAACTGGAACTCTCATTCATTGTTGTTGGAAATACAAAATGGTGCAGGTCCTTTAGAAAACAGTTTGGTAGCTATTTATAAGAAATTTTATAATGTTATAGATACATTTCCCATACAACCCAGCAATCCCACTTCTAGGTATATATCCAAGAGAAATTAAAACATATGTTCATATGCATGTGTCTTTTATAGTAGCTTTATTCATAATTGCCCCAAACTGAAATTGATCCTAATGTCTATCAACTGATGAATGGATAAACAAACTGTGGTATAGCCATACAATGGAATACTACTCAGCAATAAAAGAAATGATGTACCAATACATCCCACAACATGGATGAATCTCAAAGGCAGTATGCTAAATGAAATAAGTTGGACACAAAGACTATACACTGTATGGTTACACTTATAAAACTTTTGCCAAACACAATACTATGGGGACAGAAATCAGACCCATAATTAACAGGGTCTGAGGGTGGGGTTGGGGCATTGATCACCAAGGGGCATGAAGGAACTTTTTTGGGTGATGTAAATATTCAAAATCTTCATTGCTGTGGTAGTTACACAACTGTTCTTGTTTTTCAAAACTCATAGAACTCAATACCTAAAAAGGAATTTTACTGTATGTAAAGTATACCTCAGTAAACCTGACTAGAAAAAAAGCAATGTGATAGGAATCGTGAAATATTTTGTAAATTGAAGACTAATTAATCATAGAGACATACCTACTAGATATATTAAACTATAATATTACTACTAGATTTAAGGTATAATAATTAAAGGAATTTTTAAAGAAAAGACAGAATAATAAATACTGAAATAGATCCAAGTATATTTAACAATTTTGCCCACTTATTATCCAAATTTATATAGTCACATAGGGAAATTAACATCTCTGTAACTTTACGAATATAAAATGAAAATGTTCTCTACTTAACTGGCCACTTACAAAATGAATACCCACCAGAAGACATGCTCCATATTTGGTTCTAGCATTCCCACTGCAGCAATACCTGATGCTGAAAACATCTCATAATACAATGCAAAGAGATCGCAAAGTAAAATTGCAAAAATCTTGCAAAAGATGCAGACTTTCATGAAGTCTATAAATGTCATGTTAGAGAACAGCTTAATACAAAGCCACTGACAAATGAGGATCTGCCTGTTAGAGTTAAAGAAGAGAAAAGTAACAAGGTTTATGAGAGACAGGCTCTGCAAAGCAAAATGTTTTGACCATCAAGTGAATAATAAGGACTTTGAAGCAATTATGAATCCCTTGAATTAAAAAAACATATATTTACGTGGTCCAAAAAGCAAATTAATTTTAAAAGGTACACTGAAAAATCTTGTTCCATCCTATTCCCCATCCTCCCACCCTCCATGCCTTTCCCTGTCTATCTGTAACCACTTTAATATTTCTTGCCTATCTTTCCTGGGTTTGTTTATGCAGATTGAGATTGAATATATACTCAACCTCCTCCCTTTTCTACATACAGGTAGCATACTATTCACACTTTTTTTTGCCCTGCACTGTTTTTACATAACAATATATCCTAGAGAATTTTCCCTATCAGAACATAGCAAGCTCCCTCACTGTTTTTTTATAGATGTGGTAGGCATAGATGTTCACATCCTAATCTCTGGACTCTTTTACTATATTACCTTGTATGGCAAAGGGGAATTAAGGTAGTAAATGGAATTAAGGGCACTAATCAGCTGACCTTAAAATAGATTATCTGGGATTTTCCTGCGGGCCCAAAGGCCCTTAAAAATAGAAGAGGGAGGCAAAAGAGGAAGTTAGAGTGATATGATATAAGAATAACTAGACTGGTCATTGTTGGTTTGAAGGTGTAAGAAGGGGCCACATGGCAAGGAATGTGGAAAGCTTCTAGAAGTTGAAAAGCCAAAGAAATTGATTTTCCCCTAGAGCCTCCAAAACAGAATGTAGTCCTGCTGACACCTTGGTTTCAGCCCAATGAAACCCATGTTGGACTTCCGAATTCCAGAACTGTAAGATAATAAATGTGTGTTGTTTTAAGCCACTGAGTTTATGGTAATTTGCTAGTATAGCAATAGAAAACTAATACAGTAGTCTATGTGTAGATGTTCCATAGTTTACTTAACTAGTCCCTTATTGGTGGACACTTAGGTTGTTTCTTATCTTTGGAGTTAACATAGATTCTCATAGCCAATAAATACAGATATAGGACATAAATTTGAGTCTCTTGACTCTAAATCCACAACTCTCCAATGATACTATGTTGCCTTACAACTTTACTCATTTTCTTAGCATTTATTGTGCTCCTATTTTATGCCAAGCCCTATACATACTGGACTCCAGAGTCTAGCAGCAACTTTTACTAGGAAACAGTGTGAATGAAAGCATGCAAGGATTAACCTTATTAGATCCTCTCAGAACATATTCCAGGTCTTCTGCTCTGTATTTCATTACTCCATACATAGAAAGGCTGCACAGTGTAAAACACTGGATTAAGAGTCCTTGAATGAAAAAAAAAAAAAAAGAGTCCTTGAATGTGATTTAAATCCTAATTTTGAACTTTGATAAACCACTTCACTACTGTGGGCCTCAGTTTCCTCTTCTGTAATGTAACCTAAAATGGACTACATGATCTTTGGGAGGTTCCAACTCTATGACTGAAAATCATTTCCATGGTATTTCTTTAGAAGGACAGGATATAAACACTTCCATTTTACAGGTGGAATAGGTAAGACTCAGAAAGAATGACTATGAGTTTTATTTTTTATTTTTGTCAGTCTTCTGGGGAGAGGTGTGCCAGTCTTCTTTCTACACCCCAGAATTGCTCTAGGAACAGATTCACCTTTGACTTGAGCTTCATTCGATGTCAGTAATTTTCTTTGTATTTACTAACAGGGGCATGGACAGATGTACACACATGAGCACGTGACCACTGGCTTCATTGTCACCACTCAAAAGCTCTGTTGATAATGGAGAAAGAAATTAAATTTCTGAGTCATGCTTAGACTCTGGGCAGTAAAGCCACAAAGTCTGGATGGCAAATTCACAAGTGTGACCTATACATGTTCTCAGTGTTTAGTAATGGTGCTATAATCTGCGTAACTGAGCTCTGAAACTGAGCATTCTTTATTTGGGGGAGAGTTCATTATTTTATAATTACCCTATTTATATTTTAATGTAAGAATTAAGAAGATGCTCATCCTTATTTTCTTTAATAACATTTCCAAATCAGCCTGAGACTGAATTGGCTTCTCTCTTCAGTGTAGAAAATATGTTTATTGAAAAATCTGGAAGGCAGATTTGCTCAGTAAACAGACTACATTCTGCCATTCTCCATTACCCATATAAACTGTACCAGGGCAGATTTCATGCATTAAAATTCAATGTGACCTAGTTTAAGTGTCCAGTAGCTCCCTTTGTCCAGCTTTTATCATCTCAGTAGAACTCCACTGTCAGAAAGCAAAAGGCTACAGCTTTATTTACACAATACAGCGTTATGCAAATGAGCAAGCATTAATCACAAACATTCCCCAAGTGAATCTTTGCAAATTGACGCCATTAACTTTGCCAGGGGCCAAGCATTGCAGTCCAGGAATAATGTGTCTTTCCAACTGAGTCCCAGACATTTGCACAAATGTGTGCAGCACCCGTGTCCCTAGTTTCTTCTTGGCCACCTTTTTTTTTTCTAACATGGTTTAAGCTGAGCACTGAATGAAATTATCCTGGGCCTGAATGCCCCCTTCTTCTCCAGTGAACGAGTGCATTGCAACCTTAGTATGGCTATAAATTGATAAGCTTAAATCCGAATCTTTCCCTTTAGCTGTGAAATAATATGTTTCTAAAGTTAAGCCTTGCCAGGGAAATAGGTCTTCTATACTGTTTCGTAGTTAGTTTTAAAGAAGACTCTCAAAATTATTGGACTTTCGGTTTTCATACAAAAAGACTAGAAACTAGAACTTTTAACACAAGCTTTTAAAATATTTTTGAGGCTGACGTTTCTCTTTTTGGCTAGGCTGAAAGTTGGCAGATCCTAAATAATTTCTAATTTTTGTATTCATTTCAATTTCTTAGAGAACAGTGGCAGAAGGATAAAGGAAACTGATCCTTAAACAGATTTTTACACAAAATCAGGGCAACTTAGTACTCTTAAATGTTTAAAAAATAGAGATGATCTTCTTTTATTGTTGTTATCTCAGAACAGAGTTAATCATAAATACCTTTAACATATGACTGGATCCTTTATGCGTCATGGGCAAATCGAAAGGAGAGCATAATGATCTTTTTAATGAAGTTTTATATACTCTAATTCAGGAACTGACCCTGAAATTTTGATACTCAGCATTAATAACACAATTGATTCAGCATGAGATGCAGGGTCCCTAATTGCTGACCCCTAATTTGGAGCTAACTCATTTGATGTTTTGAATTTACACCATTACTTTTTTTTTTTATAAATATTTATTTATTTATTTTTGGCTGTGTTGGGTCTTCGTTTCTGTGCGAGGGCTTTCTCCAGCTGTGGCGAGCGGGGGCCACTCTTCATCGCGGTGCGCGGGCCTCTCACTGTCACGGCCTCTCCCGTTGCGGAGCACAGGCTCCAGACGCGCAGGCTCAGTAGTTGTGGCTCACGGGCTTAGTTGCTCCGCGGCATGTGGGATCCTCCCAGACCAGGGCTCGAACCCATGTCCCCTGCATTCGCAGGCAGACTCCCAACCACTGCGCCACCAGGGAAGCCTACACTATTACTTTTTGAATAGCATTATAAATCAAATCATTTATAGTTCAATTTTTTTTTAAATTTTACTTTGTGGTTCCTCTAAGTTTTTAATTTGGTTGTGTTGTTTTTGTCTTTCTTTTGGGTTTTGGTCATCCAATATCTCTATCTCTCATTTTAGACCACTGTTCTTTTTGCTGTGTTCTATTGCCTCTTGTCTCAAGACATAAGGAGATGACCTCATGCCATTTCATTGATTTACGTAAGACTCATTAAGTACAAATGGACAGGAAATTAGGATTTGCTTAGAAGTTAAAATGACATGGCGACCAATTGTTTGTGTGAACATTTCTGTAGGTGACCTGACTCTCCTATTCTTTCCTATAAATCTCTCTGAGATTTCAGAAAGTGCAGTCATGCAACAATCACCCTCAATTCCCACATGACTGCAATTAGTGTGTAATTGATACATCCGCAATGCTACTTCCCTCTGCATTTGGCATCTTTGTCATCTTAGCAGTTTTCATTTGGAGAAGGTTATTTCATATGCTCTCCTGGACCTTTCTGCCCATATCTCTTTTTGTGTAGTTTTAATCTTATGCCCACTTCCTGATTTCCTTAGCAGTTTACATAATACAGTACAAACTCTCTGTCTTGCATAAACAAACTGCCTCCACCTGCCATCTGCCACTCAAGAGGCGTTAGTGTTGTTTCTGCTGGAGCCCTGGCATTCTCTGTCATCCAGCAGGGATCTCAGCAGCCATGAGGTTAGGGAGAAAGCCACAAGTTTGGGTCCCACATAAATGCCCTTTCCATGGGCTCTGGGATGACCCTCCGTCTCCTTTGGCCCCCAGGCCTAACTCCACTTCTCCGCCAGCTGCCATGAGGCAACAAGTCCCTACAGCAGCTGCGGTTCCTTCCCTGGGAGGTCAAAGCGGCGGGGAAATAGGAACCCCTTAGATGCCTTCTTGGAAGATCTGTCTTGCAGCAAAAGCGGAAGAGGCACTCAGCTGCAAGAGCACCTGCTTGCCTTTTCTGAAGGATCAAGCTTTTTGTTTATCACCCCATCACACTCTTCTAGGGGACTCTGCATTTTGCTTTTGGCTGCCTAGCGCTGATTTTAACTCTAGAAATTCTGTTCACCAGTTATCAATGTTTTTCTTTCCCTATCAAAACATGTTCTCTTCTAATAAGCCATCATGTTCTTCCTTCCTGTGTTCTCTATCTTCTCTTCCCTTCTCCCTCTCCTCTATCTCTTCTCTTTTCCCCCTCTTCCTCTTTCTCGGGCACAAAAGTACAACAAATACACTATTTTTCCTTTCTCTCATGGACATAGTATCTTTATTAAGCTTTTTTAGGTTAATAACTGGATTCATTGCTTTGAATTCTGAGGCACTTTTCCCTTGAAAAGCCCCTAGAAGGTAATTTTTTTAAAAAAGTATATTGAACATAGTATTTGAAACTCTAACCAACATAATATTTACAAAAATTTATACTATATTTCCTGAATTTTCAGACATCGCCTTTGATAACTGACATGTCAAGAAAAACCTTGAAAAGTCATCTTCTAATATTTGGCCCTCCTTACATCACCACTCTCACGTATGTCCAACAAATTATCTACACATGTGAGGTCTACAGATCAACTTAACTCTTCACTCCTCTCACATATAAATATACAATCACTGCCTGCTACCCACGCACACCTACTGTATTTCTCTTGAAACCTTTGAGGTAGATGGCAGCTCCTTTAGTCTATTAATCTATACTATATTTATATTTATATAGTTGTATATAAATTGTGTACACACAGTTACATATAAGTATATATGTGTAATTTGTTGGGTTTTTTTTTTTTAAGAATTGATGCTGATAAAGTGTGAGATGCAGGGTTTTAAGAATACTGGTACCTAGCCTGCTAAGTTTCACCTATGCTAATATTGGCCTCTCATTCAGAAATGAAATAAGCCATGGAAATTGGTCCTCACTAAAAAGTGAGTTTATGATGAAGGGATTTGGAGAAAGTCATACTCAAACTGAATTCTGCAGCTGATCATTAAATAAAGAAATACCACCGCGATAATACTCTCATTGCTGGGTTGGGAAGTGAAAGCTAGTTGTAAAGTTTACATCTGCTGCTAAGCAGTACAAATTATTAGATAAATGAATAATTTTGTAAGTTTGAAAAACCAACTGATTCTGTTAAGAAAAAAGGTATTGATGATACAAAGAATCAATAGCATTAAATGGAAATCTAGAAAATGATAGTCTGCTTTTGTCAAACATTTTACATTTTTCCCATAAATAAGACTATTTATATTGATTCTTAGGTATGGAGGGTAGTGAAGCAGATAGCAGGTAATTAAAAGCATAAATCTCAGGAGCTTGGGAAGGTAATTCTCTGCTTTGCAGGCAGAGCTGACAAAATGATGAACATTTTCTGCTTCAACATGACAGAAATATAGTGTGGTTACTGGGAAAAGGAACATACTGAGCTAAAAGTTTGCTTCAATAGCTGCTGTTTAAGAAAGCTCTTTAAAAAATTTAGTCTGCCTTTTTGAAGCGTATAGTAGTTCCTTATTAAATTTTTTAAAAATTGCCTTAAATTAGCACTATAACATTACCAGAATGTCACAGTCTTTCTCAGAACTACCTTATTTTAAGTGGGTATTTGATAATTTAGGACTAATTTTAAATTCATCACTGAAAGAAAGTGAAGATCAGGATAAAAGTGAAGTTTTAAAAAAGTGAGCATTATTACTTATAAAGACTCATCAGATCCTGTATTTAACTAATGGGGAAGTTATGCAACACATAATTCAATCATTTGGGGCTTTTCTTAAAATACATAGATGCCTCACATGACATATTACTTTAGCTATTTATATGTGTTTAATAATATTCAAAGTTAGGATGACCCGCCTAATGTGATGTGAAGAACAGTAAATGTGAATGCAAAACCCACCCTCCCATATCAGAATATGTTCTCAACAGAAAACCATTAAGCATCTATTGATCAGTACTGCAAGCTTTGGTACATTTCCATTAAATATTGGTTTGCTGATCAAACATTAGTAACACCTTTTTAAAAATATTATGGGTGGTCGTTTTTTCCTGTGTAAAATTCCTGTGTTAGTAACTCTTTTAGACAAAAGTAAAAGATTCCTGAAAGGATTTTCAGGTCATCTTGTTGGTGATTTTTGTCATCTTCCCACTTTGGGGTTGGGGAGGACTGTTGAAGTCTTGTGTATTTTTCCTTTTTGTTTGGTATGGATTTCTCTAGTTAAGACTGGGTGTGGAATCCTTAACAGTAAGATCATGTTTCACTCAATTTTTGTGGTTTGGATTCTTCAGCTAAAAATTTATGCAACATACAATTAGAAATCAGGTAGAATTTCTAGGCTGAACACCTGTAGGTATCCTGAATGATTAGTTCCTGGTTTAAAGTTTGTATTCAGGCTGTATTTAGTACATGTTTGGTTTCCCATAACTTATCTTTTATTTTGTATGCTTGAGTGGGCAATTGGCTATAATTTTCACAACCTTTACAGCAAGAAAAAAAGTATTACTTATGTAAGACAAAAACAAAACAAAAAAGCTGGATGCAACAAGAAGTAATCGTGCCTACTCCATTGCTTTCAAGCAAGAGGCTGATTTAATACAGTTAGAACATCTTGCAAAAGAGATAACTTTTAACTACTTTCATCTCTCAAGCAGCTTTTTGAATAAAGTGACAGCATTTGCTCCGGAGGCCAGAGAACTTAAGATATGATAGGTCAGCCTAAAGATCAGTTTTGGGTTTTTTGGGGGGTGGGAGGGCCTGACTGGCCAAAAGGCACTTTATGAGGCGTGGCTTGTCATGGAGGAGAGGACAGCACATGAAGAAGTATTGCTTTAGCCAATTTCTAAGATTTCAAGCTGGGAAACTTTGTTGGAAAAATAGGGTTGCTGATCAATGTGAGCTCTTCAAGGGGAGTAAAGAAGCTGTCAACTTAGCCAGAGACAGGAAAAGAGTGTCAAAATAGTTCCTGCCTAGAAAGGAAGATTCAGGAAATATAAGACAGGTTCCTTACCCTCACAGACCTGATTATCTAGCTAGGAGAAAAAAACAAATACACTTAGAAACATTGCTCAACTGTGTGATGTGAAGAACAGTATTACTGTTATTACTTATATTACCCTACCCTGCTGTAGGGTAATATAAATTTAGGAAAGCAGACGGCACATGGGCTAGAATTATCATGAGCAGAAAGCTAGCATTTGATGGATGCCTGTTCTTCTGCCAAGCTCTATATTAGATACTCTTCACATATATTATCTCTGTATTTGTACAGAGGTTCAAGAAAGAAGTAAAACTGTGAAAGGCTTGAGAGATGGTCAGCATTTGATGGCGAGAGAATTAAAGAATTATTAAGTGCTAGAGCTGAAACAAACAGAGCTTCTTGAGGATGTGGTCTATGGATAGGCTGCAGGGGGTCCATGAACTGTGTAAAATTATGCAAAATTTTGTCTGTCTGCATACCTGAAACCAGGATCACTTAGGAGGATGGCTGAGATGACTGAATCTTCCATTCTCTCAGAGTGAAATGTTCCACAGCTTCCTTTGGCAACATGTTCCAGGATTTAATCATTTTTAGTATTTCATCGTACCTAAATCTTTATTAAAAAAAAAAAAAGAAAGAAAAAAGAAACCTTGTTCTTTTTCCCCCCTCACTTTAATTCTGTCTTCTAGGGCACATGGAAAACAAATGTTGTATTCACTACTCAGGAAACAGATCTGGTGAACAGGAACTCCCAAGAATTCTTCACTCTGTTTAGTTTCTGAGTTTTGGAGGCTGAGAATATGATTCAACTTTTATTAATTTGTATTTCCTTCAAATAGAAGTGTATTTCAGCTCTTATCAGTGGCATACCTAACATTTCTGACACCAAGAGCAGATCATTTTTAACAGCCCCTCTATAGGACAAAGTCATTTTCAGAAATAATTATGAAATTACATGAATAGTAAGAAAAGCCAAGAAAGAAATTCAGAGACTTTATTAAAGTTTTAATATATTACTATACCCCTAATATTACAGTACAAAAAAGGAAAAGATTGATCCTTTTTAATTACATTAATGTACTTTTAAATGAGAAAAAATGTAAACCTACATATTATTCTATCACAGTAATGAATAATAACATTACAGTAACAAATAAGTAAATTTTAATAAAATCAAAATTATATAAAAGATACAATTTATATACCTACTAAATTGTACCACTGATAGTTTCTTCTTCACTCCTTAGTTTTAAAGCACAGAATAACCTAAAAAGAAGCATAAATTTCAATTTCAAAGATATTAGCCAAAGTCAGTAAAATCCATCATGTATAAGCTGAAATTTATATTTACCAAACAAGAATAATACACCTCACAGTTGGCACTGTCTCACTCTTAAAGTTTAAACACAAATAAAAATTCTAATCAGTCATCTAAAATGAGAGAATTGAAGTATTTCAAGTTCTGTTTTGTCTTTACAGTCACTGTGCTATCATTCTTTATTTCAAATCAACTATTGAAATGCTAGAATATGAGGGGCACCGAGTTTGCAAACTGACTGCATCTGAAATGAACTTAAACGATTCTTAACCATTAGGAACTTACTTTCAAAATGAGTAGTTGTAGCAGAGTCATTGTGAATTGGGAGTTTGATGATATAGCAAGTTCTCTATATTAACTTCCATGTAGTTAATTAAAAGATAAGTAAAAAAGATATGCTAATTTCAAGTTTACATATATATTATTAAAATTCACTATAATCACAACAATTGTTTAAAACTTAGACCAACAAATTATTTTTCAGGGAGGAGTATTTTATTTCTAACTTTAGAATTGCCAGCCTGTAATGATAATAAAAAGCAGCCCTATTTTTAGTCAGTTTTATTACTGTTTTTAAATTATCTACACATAGTGCAGCCCCTTGTTTCCTGTACTGAAGTGGACATCTCCTCCCTCCCCTTCAGTATACCACAGACGTTTGTTATTCCATTAACAAGAATTCTAGTGCTACTTTAAATACATGTTACATTTAGTATGGAGATAGGTTATGCTGACTTAAACTTGTAATCACCAAATAGTTTCCTTTTTATCTTTAATAATGCCCACTGAATGTTCTCTGAAATGTAGCTTTCATTATCTCTGACCTGTGAGCTTGTGACCTGTGACCTGTGACCTGTGAGGTGACCTGGTTTTTGCTCTGGAAAGAAATAACATTCTATATCATTTGAGAGACACCTATGGAGTCCTTTTATGTGATGATTTATTTGTTCATGTCATGAATTTTGGGCTTTTTCTTATATCATTTGAGAGGAATGGGAAAGAATAGACTCATTAAAGGGGTACTTAGGTTATTTGTTATAGTTTTGTAATTTAAATTGTGTAAGCCAACAAAATGCCCTATATGCGCTTTTAAATTAAAAATACCAACAATCTCTTTTTAAGATTTAATTTGTACATTTACACAGATGGTTATAAAAGGGGATATTCATTAACATCTGTAAATGTTGAGGAAATGATGGATGCCTATATTTGTAAAATGCCAGAATAGAATTACTAAATGTGCAGATGTAGATTAAAAAATACAAAATTTGAATATCTGAAAGACATTCTCTTCAAGCTAGTTTTCTAAAGATCTAGACATTGAATAATTGTCTTTTGCATAAGTTTCCATTTTCATAAATGCAGTAAATTCTTATTAATTTTGATGACATTAATTAGGGATTTGTGATAATTAGGTATGGGCTGAATTGTACTTTCGTTTGGTCCAAATTCTTTCTTCAAAGATAATGCAAATGAGTGTTGCGAAGGAGGTTGAAGCATAGTGATTTAGAATACCAACAGAACCAATTTTTTCAAGCTTACATAAGCACTTTAAGGGCACTGATTAAAATACAAGTGATAATATAATTTAAAATAATTCTTATATATTTTAACACCTCACCTAAGAATCTATGGTAACTAACAGCATTTCTTCAAAAATGTTCAACTTTTTCAACTTTTTTTTTACCATTTCGTTATGCCCTGTACCCAAATTAGTCCACATTGTTGAGGTTTTTCTGAAATTATAATCATTTAGTAATATCTAATACCGTTCTCTTTTTTTTTAAGCAAATGATTTTCTGCGACTTGGTTAGCATTTTCCCAGTAAATCTTTTGAGTCAAGTGTTTTAACTTACATGGTATCTAGGTTTTATATTTCAGGCCAAAGAAGCATTGTTTTGAGGGATGACTTATCCAATTTAGTTATCTGCACTGATCAAATTGACAGAATGATCCATAAATCACTGATTTTGTGTTCTGACCTGGGGCTATCTTGATAGACAGGTGAGTGACCCACTGTATATAAGAATTGTTTTTCCAATAACTGAGCAATTGGTCTGTTAGGAATCTGCTCATTCCACACTGAGATGGATCAAGCAGCCAGACCCCAAAAATCATACCAACTGGTGACCCCTGCTTCAGTCCACTGCTTCTCATCATAGGCAGAAGTCAGGCAGGAATTTGCAGGAAGTAGGAGGTACTTATTTGATTATGGTCACTCTTGATACCGAAATCTTCACTCTCTTGGTCACTTACCATCCTCAAAATACAGGTTTCTAACCAGTATGCACATCTCTAGTCCAGTTCTTGTCACTCGCTCCATTGTTAGCCAGCCTTCAGCCACAATGGCTTTCTTTTATTTTGATAAAGCTGCCAAGCTACTTCTCCCCCCTCCCTTTCGGTCTAGTCTCTACTCCTCCTGCAGGTCTCACGTTTTATGTCTCTTCCTCACAGGAGCTTGTCCAGACTCCCTAGTGTAAACTAGCCCCACTCCCAAGAATACATTTCATAACACCCAATAATTTTCCTCCATGAAATGTATCACAGTTTGTAAAGATACCTTATTTATATAACTATTTATATATGTTTCTAATACACACACATGCACGCACGCACACACACATGCACAATTGTTGGCTCAAGGACTGAATATGCTTTGTGCATTACTGTCCCCCCGGTGCCTAGCACACTTATTCATTGATTGAATACATGGTCCTAAAGAGGATTTTTTTTAAACTTTGATTTATGCAACCCAAGGATTGATTGGGAATCACTGAATCCATTCTCTACAATGAAAACTATAACTTATATGACTTTACAGGTCACCTCCCCAGACCTTTTTTCCCCTCCAGATCATCCTGTCTAAGGAAATGAAGACTATCTTTTACCAGAGGGGATAAGGGAGAGAGTCTATTCTGTTTTGGATCTTCCATGGTGAAGGCTGTTTGGACCCTGGGCTTGGGACTTGCTTCAATGGTGCAGTGATTAAGAGCCTAATCTTTTAATCTTGGGTTGGAATCCAGGGTCTTCCATTTCTGGCAGTGTGGTATTGGACAGTTACTTAACTTTTCAGAGTCTCTGTAGACTTGGACTAATAATAATACCTGCCTCATATGCTGTTATGAGGATTAAATGAGATGCTGTCTGTAATGTACTTAGTGCATTGTACTTAGTGCCTGGTACACAGCAAACAATAAATGGTAACTCTTTGTCACCATTTTTGTTATTGAATTCAGAGTAGTTTTTGTAACCTGACATTGTGTTTGCAGTCTTTCTGGTTGCTGTGTTCTCGCTATTTTTCTGCATTCCTCATAATTTTCCTTGGAGTAGTAGCTATAAATAGGCCCCTTATTTCCACAGACATGGCTACCACTATGCTTTCTCTGCAACATTATCAAATATTCTTCAAGGACACGAAGACCTCATATTATTTTCCAGTTATTTTATGAGGTTGTTTTGATATTACAAAAAAAAAGTATTTTAGCATTTAAGATGTTATATTTCAGTAAAAAGTATAGTTGTGTGTATGTATTTTTAATTATTTTTCCTTTGGAATTTTCACTTCCCTTGACCTCTGTTTTATTACTCTGTATATCCAGCTTTTCTGACGGCCTCTTTTCTGTATCCTCTGCTGATTTCTCTTCCTCATCTTACCTATTGAATATAGCTGTTTCTCAAGATTCTTTCCTCAAAATGGGTTTTCTCCTCTCTATTCTTAATTCATCAAGAATCTCATCCATCCCCACGGTTTCATCTATCATCTCATAATGTGGTTCCAAAATAGATGTCTCCAGCCTCAGCCTCTTTTCTCGGCCATCACTTGTGTTTTCAATTGTTTGTTGAACCTCTCCACTGTGTATCTCATGAGCAGCCTAAATAGATAACCAAACTAAAATCTCATTTTCCTCTGCAAAATTTCCTCACCCCACGACAACTGCATTTTGGTTAATCATTTTACCATTTTCCCTGTTATTTGGGCCTGAAACTTCTAGAGGGAACTACAATTATTTTTTCTTCCTCTACCCTTACTTTAATTCTATTGTCAAGTAATAAAAACTCTTTCTCCATTAATTTATTCATCCATGTAATCAGTATTTATCAAATGTCAAGATGTTTCAGGCAGTGTACTAAGTGCAAGAGGTACAGTGAAGAGCAAAAATCTTACAGGTACAAGCCTTAACGAATATTATTGTCTAGTGGGGGAAGACAAACATTAATCAAGTTATTATAAAATTTAATAATTTTTAAATTGTGAGAAGTGCTATAAAGAAAAGAATCTAAAAAGTTAGGATGTGGCCTAGTCTGGGGGATCATGGAAGGCTTCTTAAGGATGTAATGTTTGAGCTGTGTTCTGAAGGATGAATAGGAATTAACTAGGAAAAGAGAAAAGAGATAGTATTATATTTTAGGCATGTGCAAAAGGCTAGCACTGTACTTATTCTCCAGCCACACTTTCTTTCAGTTCCTCCAAGAAAAAACAAAGAGCCTGCTACCAAATGAAACTAGGGGTAGGTAGGGAGTAGGACATATAGGTCTTGAATATGATGATTTTAGATTTTAAACCAAGAGCAGTGAAAAGATGTCAAGGATTTTAAGCAGAGGAATGAGGTTTGCATTTTTTAAATATCACTTTGGCCGCCACGTGGAGAACGGATTGTAAATGAGCAGGAGGGGCCTTTGGGTGATTGCTAAAGAGCCTGTTGCAGCAGTCCAGGTGAAAGATGATGGCAGTTTGGACCAAGATGGTTGTGGTTGAGATATAAAGAATTGTCTTGATTAGAGAAATATCTAGGAGGTAAAATCTGTAGGACTTAGTGATTGAATGTGAGGGTGGAGGTAGAGTGTGACAATGAGAATGATCCCTAGATTTGGCTCTTACAATAGAGGTAGAGTGGTGCTATTAGCAGAAAGGGAATGCTAGAAGGAAGACTAGGTAATTTTGGCAGCAAAGCAGAGACAAATGATACAAGGAGTTTGGTTTTGAACTTATGTTTAAGGTGCTTTGAGATATCCAAGTGGATGTTATGAGTCTGGAGCTCAGGGGAGAGATCTGGACTAGAGAGGTAGAAACCAGGAGATTATCAGTATAGAGGTGGCTGGGAAAGTTGTGTGGGTGAAACTGAACAGAGAGTAGACAGGAAAGTTTGGAGTGAGAAGACAAGAAGGCTTAAAACTGCGCCTTGGAAAACGTCAACAATTCAGTGACCGGGCAGGGGAAGATGAGGCTGCACGTGGTTCAGAAATGTAGGTGGGGGAACATCAACCTCGGAAAGAGCCTGCGGAAAAGTGCCTTCCGGAAGAAGCGAGAGATCAGCAGGGTCACGTACCCCTGATTGGTCAAGTAAGATGAGGAATAAAAGATGTTCTTGGTTTTAGGACTTAAGGCATTGGTGTCTTCGTGATGTCTGTTTCAGTGGATTGAGGTGGACCAGATTAGAGAAGAGAAATTGGAGATGTGCATACAATTAATTGACCAGATTAGTCTGTGAAAGGAAGCTGAAAGGGTGAAAAGCTAGGGTTGAATGTAGCTTGAGGGATGGTCTCTTTTGGGTTGGGGAGATCAGGGTTTGTTTAAACACCAGTGATAAGGATTTGATTTGGGAAGGGGGAGTTGAGTATAAATGTTAAAAAAGAGAAAGGGTAATAGACACTGGGAAAGGCAAAAAGGAACAGAATATCTAGATAGAGACTTGCTTAATAGGAGGAATAGCTCCTTTTCTATGAAAGCTCTGGCTTTTGGTTTATAGAGCCCCCTGAAATTTGAAATCTGTGTGTTTAAGAACCCCATTACTCTTTGACTTGCTGTGGTAAGAACCTTCTAGTTACTCTACTGTCTTTTTTTTTTCCTTTTTGTAGGTCTTAGCTGGATCAGAGTGTGCTAGAACAAAAGCCCTCAATGGCTTCTCATTACCTACCTAATTAAGTATGCTATTGTTAACTGTCTTCCCACTATCTAGTATTTAAGGCCTAAATAATAAGGCAGTTGTCTTTCTAATCTTTTCTTCCATTCCTACTCCACACACACCCACATTTCACTCAAACTGGATTATTCACATTTCCCTAAACAAAAATTGGTTTTGCCAAATACTTCTTTCTTATAGTCCTCTCCTTATTGAGAGTGTATATCTCTTGTCTTTGAAATCCTTTCCATTATGGAAGGCCCATCTCAAGGCCCTTTCTTTTCTCAAATTTTCATACAATTTTATTCAGCCCAAGGCAAGGGTGTGTGCACATTTTGTTGCCTGATTCCCAGAAATATGTTTAGGAAAATGTATAACTATAATATATCCATAATGACAAATTAGGGTATGGAAGCTAATTAGGATATTTTTAAATGTCTGCTTTAATTCAATTAAAGCACTTTAAAAATCATTTTTAGTTGTAAAAAAGAAGAAAAATAATCATTTGAAGCATCTAATGTCTATTTTTACATCAAGGGTGGCAGCACAACTTTGAAAAACAACCTATATATCCATCAATAACATACGGTTGAAATAAATTACGGTTCATTCATGTAATGGAATAAATATACACACCCATTTTAAAATTAGAAAACTTCCTAATTACTCACTTTAAAAAATATCTAAGATCTATTGCTGAATAGAAAAAGCAAAATACAAAACAACATATGTGGTATGTAGGCATTTGTCTAAAAATGGAAGAAGGGGAAAATACACACATACATATATGTTTGCTTGATAGGCATGTAAATTATCTCTGGCAGGATACACAAAAAGTGACGAGAACTAGTTGCGAAGTCTGAGAGGTAGACTTTTCACTATGTACGCTGTTTTGGTTTATACTTTTCAACTGTGTGATTATATTACCTGGATAAAAAATAAATACAATTTAAATTTAAAAGAAACAAAAGTAATAGCTAATTGGACAGAAATGAAATTCTGTAGAAATCATTGTTGATTCAAGTTCAAAAATTGCAGATATTCCAAATATTATAACTACTGGTTATAATAGAATAGAAAATCATCTTTTAAAGCCTTTCTTATCCTTCAGTGGGATTTTATTTTGAACTCTCTTCAGCTCTTGCCTGGATGATTGTAATAGCCTCCTTTTCCACTTTGCCTCGTCCACAACCGCCCCACCATACACACATAGCTTGTTCTCCACACAGTAACCAGAACGATCACTTTATAAACAAAAGTCAGACAAGGTTACTTCTCTGTTCAGAACACTGCTGGGATTTCCCATCTTCTCAGAATAAAAGTCAAAATCCTTAGAATAGCCATTTGCAGTTCCCTGGACCTTAAAGGCTCTTCTCCCAGGTATTTACCTGGTTAACTCCCTCACTTAATTCAGGTCTCAGTGCAAATGCCTCCTCAACAGAAACTTTCCTTAATACCTAAAATGACACCCACCCCATCATTGTCTATCCTCCTTACTTTTCCTTATTTTTTTATAGCACCACCTAACATTCATAAACGTATCGCTTAACACTTACTACCGTAAAATATATATAAATTTGTATTTTATTGTCTGTGTCCCCATACTAGAATGTAAGACCTGCATCCCACAACACTTGGAATGATGCCTGGATCATAATAGGTATTCAATAAATATTTGTTGAATGGAAGAATGAATGGACTCCCAGCATTAAATTCCTATTTTTAGAAGATTTTACTTACTCTATCCTATATATATAATTCAAAAACTTTTTACTGAGTCTATACCGTATAATAGGCACTTCAGAAGACTCGTAAGACAGAGTTCACATTGATTTTTCATATATGAACAACCTTTGTTGTGACTCTAGTTGGTGAATAGAACTTTTAGAACAATATTACTTGGAATCAGAAACTGAAAGACCACTTAGCATTCACTGATTATATTGAAATATTTTGGTATTTATGGGCGAATCAAAATTATGGGCATTTTTATTTTAGTTTTTCCCCCAGCAGACCAATTTTTTATATGTGAGGAAGGTTGACCAGACTAATCTGCAATGGAAACTTCTAGTTTAATCTGGTACTTTAATGTAAAGATAGCCTTAACATGACTCAGGTTAGCTAAGTGACTACTGAAGAGGTACAGTTTTATTATTTTCTCTTACTTATATTTGTATGTTTGAAAGGGTATGGTATTAATCTTCACGTTTACATATTTCACTTAATTTTGAATTATAAAATATCTGCTGGGTTTTAAAAATTGGTTTAGTGCTTTGAGGTAGGAGTTTTACAAAAATCTATTTTGTAAAAGAGATTTTCAAATGAGTAATGCCAAATAAATAATATATTAAACATATATAAAACATTACTAAAGCCATTCTTCAACTCTTTCAAAGTTACTTTGCCACTTTTGTCTGCAGTAAGGATATTATATATCAAATATAAGGAGACACAATGCAAATTCTAATTTTAGATTTATTTTGTATCATTTATGTAAATTTCTTTAATATGGAAATGGAAGTAAATGTAATACCTTCTAGACTGATTAAAAATTAATGTGTAGAAGCCTGGGAGCCTAATTTAAAAGACCATCAGAAGACTTGAATTAGTTAGCTGTAGAGTCACAGCGTTAATGCAGAGACTTGAATTATATTGCATTACTTATCACTGAGTAACAAAAAATCGCTCTTAGTAAGCATACCATGGCAATCCATTTCCCCACTGAAAGATAGCAGCACTCTCAAACACTTTAGGAACTTGAGATGTAACTGTGAAATCACTATAAACTCTTCTTTATATTTCAAGGTAGTGGAGAATTATTAACTAAAATGTCCCAGTTTAATATAAAATTTGAAATTAATTTGAGAGAGGTGGATAATTTTGAATACTTTTGGGAAAATCATAAAATAAGTGACTCAAGAATATTAAGTAATTATTAACAAAGCCTTAATGTTTTATAATGTATTATAAAAATAAAAGATGATATCCATGTGTTTCATAAAAATTCTTAAGATTTAGAAGTTCTAACATGTTAGGTCCCATATGCATAATTCTTTGAGAAAATTAGATATTTTCATAACTTATAAATGTTCCCATTATTACATATTCAAGATTATGTTAGTGTACAGAACACTAATGTTCCCATTTGAGGGTAATAACTTAGAGAATATGGTTTATCAGTACATTCTGGGTGAAGTTCATGATTTGCTCCCCTTACAGTTTGGAAGAGAGGGCATATTTTGCCAGGGTTCATTTAATTCATCTTGCCTCAGTTAAACTCTAGTGCACCTACTAGGAGTTTGCACACAACTTATCATTAAATTGACTCAGATATTGACCCCCAGCCCAGAAGACAAAGTAAATATACCTTTCAAAAGCTGTAATGTAAATGCAATAGAGAAGTAAGCAGTCTTATTTTCTTAGGGTAAGCATCTCAAGATACTTTTTTGCTGAATTCTTAACTAAATTGTGATGATGTTAAAGAAATTATGACATTAAATAAGACTCGTTTTATTATCCATTATCTACATTGAAAAAAAATTCACATAAACCTACTTCCATTAGGTTGATGGGGGAAAAATCTTTTTCAAAATACAGTCTCTATAATATACAGTATTCATGAATAGAATTTAAAAATTTTAGTATATAGAGTATATACTTTTATATACTTTTTTTTTGAAAAGTAACTGACCTCTGCTCTTTCCCATCTAACACTGCTTAACACATTGAAATCTAACGTCTCAAAAAAACAGATGCCAATAGTTTTAATGATACACTTTCTGTAATTAAGGGAACAGTTCCAATTACTTTTTAAGATACAAAAACATTGGGTCCATTGGTAAATAAATACTGAGAACTTTCTCCAGTGACATTACTCTATCTCAGCCACTTGCCAGTTTGGGTTTGGACTGTTCTTTCTATACAAAGTAAACACAGTTTAACATCTTGTTTCAAGATCCTATCCACCTCTCTGAAGTCCAAAATAGAAATAAGGTAAAAAACAGAAATGGGAGCTCAGTGAATTATAGAATTGCTCATTATTGCATTTTTATTTGTAAAGCAATACATTATCTCATTATTTATCTTTTTTATTTGGACCAGTAGGGTCCTGAAAGATGTAGAGGATTTTGGAAAGTGAGGGGCTTTAGTAACAAAGATGGAGATGAATGGAAGAGAAAATTCCAAGATGTCATTTCCTGTCAAAGCTATTCCTCTACCAGTGGGTGGTCAGGTAGCTACTGGAGTGACCTCTGAAAGAAAAACTTAGATACCAATGAATTCCCATGTGGGGGTCAGTATGGTGGTTTGGGCAGCTCTCTAATTCTGGCAATTCTTGGCAAGGGGTTTCTTTGATCACTGCAAGTTTGGGGTGTATAGCAACACTTTTGGGAGGGAATCAGAAAGCAGGCCATTAGTGCTAGACAAATAGGTGTCTGCTGACTAGTCACTGAGGTGTAAAATATTATAAGTCTGTTTGGTTAACCAAGTCTCTCAGAAGTGATACGAGAACCATCGTTGATTGGGCTTGATTGTGTTGCATCATTCATGGGTTTACTGGCTCTTGTCCTTTTTTCTTTCATTCCTCAATTAAGGAGATTCCCAAATAATGAAGGCAGGTTAACCGTGTTACTATTTAACAGTGTCTCCGTTTCACTTGAAGATTTGCCCAGGATTTAGAAGCTGTTGACACCTCAGATACAGTACTGAGGACAGCATAGTGCTACTACCAAGAATACCACAGGGTAATTGGAAAGATGTCAAGTGTGAATGAGTGGTGTCTGCCACTGTCTTAATTCCAAATCTTTCCCAAACAGTAGTCAGTAGAGGCTAAGAAGCCTTGTTTTGCTTTTCTCCATGCCCCAGAACTCAAAAGGAAAGTGAATCATGGCTCTGGAGAGCTCTTTCCAACTTGGCATCCAGTGAGGTGTCACTCAACTGGCTCTTTATCCCAAGTGCTAATTGATACTGTTAACTTTCTGCAGTGATGCCAGTAAATAGTAATGAGGAAATGACACTCTGCTTATCTTGTGCTAGGAGGTTTTATTTAGCGAACTATATGTTTATTTAGCCACAGCGCACTAAAGTAACATCTCACTGTTTAGTATACTTGGAAAGATGAATTATTAGGTCTCCTGATATCTTGTAGAAATTGTTACATACCTAAGAAGTGGGCCTTTCTTAGCTTCTCAACAGAAGGATCAGGCCTAATGTACTCTACTGGTATATTTCCTATGAATTAAGAAGGTATTCCCTACTCATAGAAACTTCTGTTAAAATATAATCCTTCACTGAGTCATGAAAAGCAGTGTGCTTTCTTTGTGTGTAATTTTTGTGTAATGTTTTACTTCTAATAAAATTATATTGTTTACTTAGTGTGAGTATGTACATGTCTAATGTGTGGGTATGTAGTTAAATAGGAGTACACACATAAGCATGTCAGATCCCCATAATGGCTTCTCCACCTACGTGCGTGGCCTTGGATGAGTTGTTTAGCTTCTCGTGCCCAGTTTTCTATCTGTACCTGCCTCACAGGGCACTGTGAAGCTTACATGAGAGAAACATGTACTACATTTCGGGCTGTTCTTGTCAGAGGCTCAGTAATATCAGCCATTATTATTATTTCTTCATGTTATCAATTTTTAAATTTTTATTTGTATATTTTCTTAATTTATATCTACCCAACTATATTTGCTGGATTTAACCATTCTCAGAGGGTGATAAGACTCAAAATAATGTTATACTTTTCTCCTCTCTTGGGATTGGGTTTGTGTTTCAACTTGACAGAGAACAGCATGAGAAGTCCTTTAGCAAACGAACCAAGAGCCATGATAAGTCGATGGTGGTCTAAAACAATATTTACAAGAAGATATTCAGGAAGTTAGGGACTGTGTACAGTCAATACAAGTCTGTTGACCTTGGGTGACTGGGGTTATGTACTAGGAAAATCACATGTCTTTAATTGAAATGTAGAATTAAAACCTGGCTCCTTTTGTCCATTGCCACTCCTACCTACCTACCTACCTGCACGCACACATGCACACGCACATACATACCACCTGTATTCTGCTTGTTGAGGAAAATGGATGAAAACATCAGTATAATCGTCTTCAAACACATACAGGTGTATATACGGAAAAAATGTAAAAAGAAAAGTTATTATTATTTTAGAAATCCTCTAACAGAAATTCATTTTATATGACAGGTTTATCATCCTCTTCACCTTTATAACTACGCTAATATACCATATAATATATGTTTTAGTTTGTTTTTTACATATAATATATGTTTTGGTTTGTTTATATTTTCAGGGTCTATTAAAAATGAAATTGAAGCAAGTATACTTAGATTCTTTCGTTAATATGTTCATTGTACTAGATGCCAAAAAGATAAAATCCTTATTCTTTAGGCAGAGGGGAATTTTCCAAATGTCAGCTTATTGACTAAATGTTTTCTTGTTTGGCTGTAATTTGTTTTTGTCTTTTGAAAATTTTTAATATTCACTTGCCTTGATCGCTTTTCTTTCTTTTGATCTAGTACTGAAGTCACAGTTTCACCTATGCTTTTTGTATAAGTGAATGTAATACTAACTGCTTTGACTTCAGAATCACATCTGAGATCAGAAACAAGCATTGTCCCTACCTCCTTTGTGGCTAATATTGTCTATTCTTAGAACTGGAATCATCAAAATGACACATGAAGCGCTTGTAGATGACTCCAAAATGTAGTGCCATTTCCACTCACTAGCAGGTTGCTTTGTCACATCACTTGCTCTCAGAGCAGAGCCAAGAGGAACGTAGGTGCAGGGAAGACAGATTTGTAGCTGAAGGGAAACTAAACGGAGTGGCTGTGGAAGGACATGCCCGGGTAGGACACTCAAAGCGGCTTGCTGCCAGCCAAACGTTTGACAAGTAACCCTGATGGGCAGTGGTGGGAGGGCACTAATGACAAAGTTCACCTTCGCCCCAATTTTGTCCTGACCCTGTTGTCCACTCGTATAATGTCTGGTTTTGAAAGACACAGATCCTCTGTGTTGTATAGAAGGTTTCAATATGCAAAAAACTCTTAGATACCGGTCTACTATTCATTAAATGCCAAAAACATAGTGGAGTGCTGAGCTGTAAACGTCTGTGGTGCCTATGATTGAATGTATTTTTTCCTGCATGATCATCCATTGTGCTGTTTGTAAGTAGCAAAAAAATGAGCCTGATTTGTTCTCCTTTGTAGAGCCAGGCCGAGGCCCACTACAAAGGAAGTAAACATGCCAAGAAGGTCAAAGCACTAGAGGCAACGAAAAATAAACCCAAAATGGTTTCTTCCAAGGACAGCGCAAAGGCTAATCCCAGCTGCTCCATCACTCCAATCACAGGCAACAACTCTGACAAATCAGGTCAATGACACTTTTTGTTCTTTACATTCTTTGTGTTCCTCCTGGTCCTCTGGCCTCACCCCATCCTTCTCCCCTCCACTGTTGCATGTTACTCTCCATGATTTGTTTTTATAATGTTAATATGTTCCCTTCACAGGAAGGGTTATGTGTTTGCACGGAATCTAAGCATTTGATATGTTACCGTTCCATGTTGTTAAATATATACATTTAAGTATATATGTGTGTGTGTAAATATATATATAAGTATATATGCATGAAAATAAGTGGAGGCTTCTTGGTCACATTGTGTTTAGACAAAATCAAGAAATGGATCTAAAAGACTGAGTTTATTATTCCTCTCTATTCATTTTACATTTGGTTTTTGCTGTGGACTTTTTCAGTGAAGGAATCCTTAAATTTGTTTATTAACAGACATTTTCATATTTTCTTACCCCCGTCACAGGGAGTAGAAGGGCAAAAAGGTAAAGTTTTCTGAGAGAGCGGCATTATTAAGTGAATCTGGAAATGTGTTCAATAATAAGAGATTTTGATTCTTTAAGATCTTCATAGAGTTCTCCTCAGAGTAAGAACTTTATAAATTGGAAATGGGCTACTAGTGGAAGTGCCTCTTAAGCAGAGTATTTCATAGTTCCAGTGAATCAGCAGGTTTTCTGAGTAGGTTCAAACTGAATGATTCAGGGAGAAGAGAAAAAATTTATTTTTCCAGCAGGTATGTCATGAAATTGGGTGTTTAATAGGCTTTCACACATTCACATCTGCCCATCAGGACCCAAGATGGGTAAGTCACCCTGTTGTAGTGACTAACTGAGGAACAGTGCCTAGTAAGGGAAACTAAGAGAATAGATCCCTTTTTCTTATGTTTGATTCTCTCTTTAGGGACCTCTCTGTTGTTGGAAACACACAGACACACACTTCTCTTCTTATTCTCTTCTGCTTTCCAAGTCATTGTAGAATTAGAGGAAGAGACTTAAGAACGCTCTCCTGTGGTTGCCCAGGGCCTTCGGAGAAGCACAAATCCATTCGTAAGAGGAAGATTCAGAAAAGCCTTGTTAGACAAAGAGAGACTATGTAAGAAGCGACCACTATTGATGAGGTCCCATAGATGCTGGTTCCCAAGGCTCTGCAGCCTGGAATGAGTGAGCTGACCCAAATTTGGTGATAAAGGCTTTTGTTCTTCGTGCGATAGAATCACTAAATCATGTTATCTGGTGAACAGATAATAAATACTGACTTATTACATTGCACTTTTCCCCTTCTAAAGAACAAAGCCTTTTTACGTATATTAGCAAATTAATCTTTAACCCAGATCTATCAGATATTAAGGTCAAATATTATCTCCAGTTTATAAAATAGCAAACCAAGGCGAGGTCCACATTGCGGCCGTTATTTGCTCAAGGTTACCCAGTGTTTGGAAGAACAGGAGCCATCATCTCCTGACTTCCTGCCTAGTTTCATTTTCTGCAGGATATTGTTGCCTCTATGAAATAATACTCTGTCAGGTTTTATTACCTGAATTATGCTCTTTACCGACAGAAGTACTTATAAGCAAAATGATAAAACAGTGGAGGTTAGTGTCACTCCATTCTTGCAGCTTATTTTGTGTCTCGAGCTAATAGCACAGTGGGAAGGTACTGTAAGCATTCCTGCATTGGTATTGCATGTGCTCAATGCTCCTCTTAAGTTATATTATAATATATATTACTATTATTTGCAGATTGGGTTTGCTCTAGACATAGTAGATGAAATTAAAATTAAAGAGGGGAAAAAAGTGTTAAAAATGGAAATAGAAAAGGATTAATGAGAGAAGAATCAATGAAAGAACAGAAGATAATTAAAGGGAGAAGGAAAGGTGTAGAAGAAGAGGAAAGGAAGAGAAAAAAGTCAACAATTAGCGAGTAGACCCAAGAAAAGAGCAGTATAGAAATAGAAAATCCAAATAAAGGGGCTGGGTCAAAATCACAACATACCTTAAATCTACAAGATGCCCAATGAGCATGTTAACATAAAGTTCAATGACTCAAGACTTTTATTCTGACTCTCAAATGCTAGTGAATGCTCAAGTGAAAGAGACTTTACAAATAACTCTGTTTGGCTAGCGGGCAATAGAAACACACCAGGGTCAAGTACAGTAGTGGTATAAACAAGGAAAGAGAACTGAGATCTAGAAGAACCCTAGGAGATGAGAGTGGGGAGAGAGGAAAACAAATCTCAACCACAGAGTCCCTTTCCCAGTAGCTATGTGATGGTCCTTAATCCAGCATCCTCTGCTTCCTCTGCCACTTCCCTATCCACCCTGCAAAGTACCTATGGTCTAACAGTATTGACCTCAGTCACCATGTCCCTGTCCAGACTTGGACTAGAAGTAATGCAAACTACCTGTATTTGGCGTTACCTCATTTTTCCATGTTTCCTTACTCAAATCTGTATAAATTATTTGGCAATACATTGGTTAGGTCATTCAAATTACTTTTTTGTTTCTCCATATTTTAAGTATTAATGCTAATGAAATATTTAGTTCATCCTATTATATCTATAAAAGCAATACCAAAGCTGTTGAAAGATGGCACTATTTAAAAACAAAGTGGGTCGTATTTGCTAAATAGATATATGTTTTTTGGTCACTTTCAACTGAACGTCAGCTTTTAAGCAAGAATTCATGTGTTTTTTTCTTTCTTCTTTTTTTTTTTTCACACGTGTTTTATAGAATTTTCAAGTTAGAAAATTAGAAGTTTTGCCCAGATGGGAAATCTGGTCTAAACAATGTAATACATAACCAGTTGTTAACCACCTATTTCTAAATCCTTAAAAAGCTCCCACAGCTTTGTCAGAGTCATAAAATTTTTTGGTAACTTGTTTTGATTTCCTTTAAAACCCCATTTTAGAAGTTAGGAGACACGAAGACCAGTCCTTCATAAACAGTCTAGGTGGGATGTAGAGGGGAGGGAAGGGGAAGAACTGTGGTACTTAATTAACTGAAGTGTTTTATTTCAGACAACACTGCCTGTAAGGAGTCAGCCAAAAATTAGAGTAATAGTCACAGTGAAAAGTCATGGTTGATTGACAGTTCTTAAGAGACTGAAATTCCCTAGCACTGGTCTTTTTCTTCTGAATGAAGTGTTCCTATCAAGTGGGCTTAAGCAGTATCTATGTGATTCTGAGATAGTTGAGTGAAAAGTAAATATGTTAGTAACTTGATGTCTCAGCTACCAGATTTCAAAATCCAGGCATTCACAACATCCATAGGATTGACTAATTCAATTTCCATTCTCATACTTTAGCATCAGTAACTTAGCAAGAGTATTGTTCAATGAGGGCAAATCCTGAGGAACAGGAAATAGCCAGATGTTAAGGGAGGGAGCTTCTGGGAGTGCAGCATCCTGGGATTCACTGAACATCAGTCAAGGAAGAGTGTGATTTCAGAGTATCTGACAAGGAGCGTGTGAGCCACAGACGACCTCACTTTGCTCCTTGAGAGCACAGATTATTTATTCTAAGAAGTGGCCTAACAATCTTCCAAGAGCTATTGATAGAAAAGCCTTTTTACCTCCTATTTTAGCAACTGGGACAACCATTTTCTTATGATGCATTTGGAGACATAATTTAGATCATGTTGTAACTGGATCTGTGCAATACAAAGAAATTTGCTATAATGGAGCTATCAGATATAAAAAGTTTAGGGTATCATGGAAAGCTTTCTTTTTTTTTTTCTCTCAAGTCAGTAAACAAAATGAGTTTTAACTACAGTAACAGGAATTTCATTTATTATAAGAAGCTCTGACCACATGATTGAAAAAAAAATAAATATGTTTTATTTCAGGCAGGATAGCTGTCCTATTCACTTTTTAGAAGTTGGAGTAGAATTAAACGTAAAATCCAAAGAAATAGCTTTCTGGTCTCCTAGGATCTATCCCAGCTTTTAATGATGCATCAGTGGGAGTTCAAAACTTGGTAGGAAGGAGGAAAAAGGTGCTTTGGGAGAATTGGGATCAAGACACAGCAAGCATTAGGCAGCTTCAGGAAGATGGCTAGAACATGTTGGCCAGACACTGTACCTAAATTTCTCCCTAGAGTTCAAGTGTCATAATGCCATATGACACAACACTTCCCTGTGATAATATGCCCCATACATCAAGTTGAATGCTCTTTGTGACAGCACTTAACCACTCATAAGAAGCTCAAAACAAACAAACAAACAAAAAAACAGAGCCTTTGGAAGACCTTATTTCTTGAAAATAATAAAATGTTTTGATAATCAACCTAACGGTAAAATATTGTGATAGTCGAACTAATCATCCATATGTCTAGTCTTTAGCACAAGATTTTTTAAAATTAATTAGATATCAAGATGGGGAAAATACATTTGTAGCTCGAAGTATCCTATGGATAGCCATTGGCATAGCCATTTAGAGCTAAACAGCTTTTAATCAGTTGCTGTCTAAAAAGACGAAAGCAGATGGAATGATTCAAAATGCTATAGATATATTTATAAATGCAATTAAGAGCAAAGATGATGGAACCAGCATGTTCTGCTTAAAATATAACAATAGGAACACCTTGAATTTGTTCAGTTGATAAAATCCAGTCACATAAATGTTTTCGTATGACCCCCTCAACAACCCTGTGACCGGTAAGGCTGATATTAGTATCCCTCTTTCACATATGCACACAACAAACTGTATGTCCATTTATTCATTTAACAAATATGTATTATCTATACTTAGTAGTATAGTACATCTGTAACATTTTCCATTTCAAGCGTGCAACAATGAACAGAAAGACATGTTCTTGCCCTCAAGAGATTCCAAAAGAAAAATAATATATAGTCGCCACCTTCAAGCTGCTCCCAAAAATGTGGTAACAGTGAAGAGCCTGGGTCTTAGAAAGATTACATGGCTTGTGTGAGGCTTTAAATGGCTTGCACACTCATATCCCAGTATAGTCAGAGCAGGAACTCAGGGCTTCTTGTTCCATGAATATTCCACTGTTCCCCTTACTTCTAAGCTTCTCTGACTCAGAAGAGTAAATTCAAGTACAGTATCCCAATGGGAAAAGTCAGAAACCACTAACCCACTTTTTAAAGAATTAATGAGTAGGACTACATATTACTTTTAAATTGTTTTCTGACTGTTGATATTTTTCAGTAGGAGCTATGGCAGTGACAGGGTCATTGAGGCTTTGTTTTATTGATAATCCTTAGTTTCTGTGCAGTGTGTTGTCTGCATCATTTAACTGTAAGAGAACAAAGCTTTAGAAGTTACAGATATTTTCAAGGCCAAGTTTGAATGAAAACACTCATATCAGGTAAATGACACGAGTTCTCAAAGCTCCAGCTTGACAGCTGTAGACTTTATGTGACTAGAGCCAAACACACTCACTGAGATGGAGGTCAGCAGTGGGCAAAGGCATCACCAATATAGCAGAGCCTTGAACTGCCTCCTAAAGTGTCCAGTGGATTAACCTGAATGCTGTCCACATTTTCGGTAGCATTTTGAACCATCCCATCTAAAAGATTTCCACTGGGGACAGGGACATTGTTTTGTTTATCCCACACCCATGACTATACCATGGAGCCAGAGATGACAGTATCAGAAAAGACTTAAGAAGGAAGAAAAGAAGTGAGGATACCTCAAAACTCATTTTAGTTTTCAGCATAATGTGCTTTTGCGTGGCGGCCGTTCCTCAGGTGTGAACCTAGAGCAGTATCAACTAGTACATCAGTATGATTTGCCTGGAAAGGCTGCAGTTCAACTTTTTATGGTCATCCTGTTATGTTATGAATGTACATTTTTCAATTTTGTCAAAGAGGCTTTCTGCCAAAGATACAAATGGAGACCCTCGCCTCGTCATTTTTATGGGTTTCCCTGTGTGTTTCACAGTTTTTATGTGTTGTTACAAATGGGGCCAAGTTTCCCAAATGACAACTTCTCATTTCCACCGACTGCTGCAGGACTCCATTGATTAGCCAGCAAGGTCTTTGTAAATGCCTCTTTCCCCCATTTATGTCTCTAGCAACAGGACCTTGTGCTGTTGAGTAGAAGAAAATGATAGTTTTCTGCTTTGGCAACATCTGTCATTTATAGACCAGCGTCACCATAAATTTGGCATACATCTATCCAAATACAGGAGGCCAAGACTTAGTATCTCTCATAAAAATAATAGATTAACTATATTATGACAAACATCTTAAGTCTGAAATTCTGGGATACAATCATGTAGAACATAAATTGAGCTCCATCTGTCTAAAGAGAACAGACCATTATACTAAGGCTCATATTTCCATGAAATGTACATATATCATTAAGACTTTCAAAGTCAATTTAAAAAATGAAACTGCCTCCATCTTTGTCCATGCACCTTGAATTTGACAGCACCATCCTGCCAGGCAAGGCTGAAGATTCTTAGGTAGTTAAGTATTTGTCATCCTCTGGAAGGTAACTTCTGAAACTTTTGAGCATTTTATAGTGCTTTGAAGTAATACTGAGCATTCATTGTCAGGTTCTTCACTTCTGAAAGCTACTTCCCAGTGTTGCTCGAAGTAAGTGAACCATAAGTTGAGACTGACTTGTGATTTACTCCTCAGTAAATCTATTAACTTATGATTTACGAGGGATATGTTATAAACCATTCTAAAAAGCAAAACCTTGGATATCTCCTTTTAAGGCTTATATCGCTGTTGAAAATTTTTCTCATCTTCAAACATATTTCACTGATATTCATCTCTTTTGATTACATTTATTTACAGCCTTTCTGCATCAAATAGATATTGGAATATAAAAGGACTTCGTATGTACACTGAATAATTTTATAAATGCACAACCATAACTGCCCTTGAGATTTTAACAAAGGTTATTGCTTACATTTTTATGACGTTCAACTTATTTGCTTCAGGAAGAATTCTCTTACATTGACGTAATTTTTCTGAAATGAGTAGATGAAGAAATAGAACTACTCAGTAGATATTTGTAGATTCTTTGCAGAGCATTGGCACTCGGCACTTTTGGGGATTCTGGGCCCAATTCTGATGATGCTTATAGCCTAACACCACACAAATTTAACTCTATAATATAAAGCTTAAAGTGTTTTTCATAGAAACATTTCTAAAGTATTTTCCTCTTCCCTGACATCTTTCTCTGAGAATCAGGTTCACTGTCATGGACACCGGGCCTATCATTATGCAGTAACGGTTTGGTGCTCTCATTTCTATAGACCAGCATAACCCAATAAAACATTCTGTGGTGAAGAAAATGGTCTATAATCTTGGTTGTCCAACATGAGTGCCATGGGCCACACGTAGCTATTCGGCACTTGAATTGTGGTTTATGCTCCTGAGGAACTGAATATTTAATTTTATTTAATTTAAGTAACCACACATGGCTACCATATTGGACAGCAGATCTATAAACAGTGGTACTCTTTGCTCTTTTGACTAGCTATGATTCTAGAGAAGGCATTAAATTCTCTGAGCCTCTCTTTTCCCATTTGTAAAGTGGGAATGCCCTCCCTACAAAACAGCAGTGTTGCATAAATCAAATGAAATGATTGTGAAAGAGCTTTGCAAAGTGTAAAGCATAATTAAAGCAACTATTATTGATATTCTTACAGTTTGCCTGTTTGTTTTTGGTCCTCCTGTGGGGTCTTATTTCAGCTACCCCTTCTTGCTGATTTCAGTGAGAGGTGACAACTGCCGCTTGTGGTAGTCAGCTATCATCATCTTTCATTATGCTGTACCTAATATAGTATATTCAAGAAAACCAGATCCAAGCTTATTAGACTTATATGCAAAAAGTAACTTTAACAGCAGTACTACTAATAATTAATGTATATCATTATGTGCTTGATACCACTGTGCTAAACATTTTATATAGACTATCTTATTTAATTATAACAATCCTTTGATGGATACTAGAAAGTGAGACCTAGAGAGGGGAAATAATGGCTCAGAGTCATTCAGATGAAAAGCAGTTTCAAGGTCTCACCCAGGCAGTCCCTCGAATTCACTACCATGATATGCTGCCTTTAGATGAAGGTTCATGGGCTTTACTGCACATGTTTTTGAAAACTGTTTGAGATTCTTTTTCACTAGGTGACACTTCCAGAAGTCTGACATCTCAGAAAGGTGTGTTATTTCTTTCCCCATCCTATTTTACAACTGTTTTATTTTTTTAAAAATCAAGTTTTGAGTGGCTTTGGATAAAGATATATTAACTAAGGTAGGATTTTTGAGAGCACTTACCTACTTTGCATGTATAGCATAGTAGAAAGAGCATGAGCTTGATTCACTCCACCTCTCACTGACCATATAACCTTGACCAAGTAACGTTCGCTGACCTTCTATTTCCCCATCTATAAAATGGGAGAGTTGATATCTACCTCCCAGGGTTGTTGTCAGGAATGATGAACTAATAAATGTTCCTGGCTCACTGCCTATCACATAATAGACACTCAATAAATAGTAGCCATAAAAAGCAACCATTTATTCAAAGAAATTTCCAGACTCTTTCCTTTTGAATCTTTGATCATTTCATGCCATGCAACAGTTACATCCCTACACTTACATCCCTTTATGTGCTTGTTTTATTAGCTCATGGTAATTATTTGCATTTGTGTTTTCATTCCAGGACATTAGGACTTGATGATCCTGACTCTCCCAGTGGGGCATTTAAAGATGTGGAACGACCTTCTTGGTCTTCCTCACATTTTTGTGTAATGGAGGAAATGTCTTTCTACTCATTCTTCCACTGGCTAATGTATCTCATCCATTATGTCCCCTGCAGCTCCTGGTACTCCATCCTGCACACAGCAGTCACATAGTCAGCATATATTACATTAATATCATTAAGAGCAATTTAACAGGGGAAGCTCTGGTGCCCTCCCTAAAATATGGATAGGACAAGAAGACAGTGGTTAGCTCTCTTTCTTCATATTCAGTAAGATGGATGCCCCACCTCCTAGGTCAACACTCTGTTCTGTGTGTAGCTACAGTATTAAAACAAGGGACAACCCAACACATCTTTATTTGTTGAGGAAGAAAACTGGGTACTACCGTGAAGAAGCAGCCCTGCCTGGAGCCCGGGTTGGCTACGGAGATCAAAGGAGTAGGAGGGACGATGTAATCAGAATGAGAAACATGCCCCTGCTTGACAAGTCCCTGCTGGCTTGTCAGTAAATAAGGAGATATTTGTCAGCCCATACATTTTACTTCTAACATCTTGCAAAAAAAATTCTTAGTGTGCAAATTTTATTTTGTTTCTTGTATGGTATTAATTACTTCTCCTCTAGAAATTATGTTCTTTTTCTTTGAAATGTGAAATGACAGAATTCTTGTCACAATAGAGATTATTTTATTCCTTGCTTTCAAAAATTTGAACTTCGGTCAGAGTCTTATGATGATTTTTGCCCATTTAACTAGCAAAATGACCATATCTAAGTTAAAATAATTTGTCTTCCCAAGCACAGTATCTTTGTTCTTAGCTCTCTGTTAACAAATAAAATATTTTTACTCAATGTGGAAATTAATTAGTGTACTACATTTTGAGTTAAAGAAAAGTTATTTATTTTACTCTTTTCAAAAAAAATTTTACCCAGTTTTTGGACTAACCCATAGACTCAATGTTTAATATCCAGTAAAAAATTTTTTAAGTACTTTGAAAAATCATTAGCAGATGTTCTGTTTATATTATTTATGGCATTTTAAATGAGAACCCTTTTGGAAAACAACATCATAGAATAAACCAAGAACCATAAAAATGTTCATTCCATTAGACCAATTAATTCCTCTTCCTGTAATTTACATCAAGGAAATAATCCTAAATACAAAGCAAGAAAAATAAAATGATATACATGAAGACACTCATCACAACATTATTTGTATTAGGGAAAACTGAAAACAAGATGATCAATACTAGGGAAATTATTTAACTAAAGTACTTATACCCAATAGAATATTATGCAGCTTTAAAGTAAATAAAAGTAACAACATGAAACAAGAGTATAATACATTAAATCAAAAAGTTACAAAATATATTAAATCAAAAGTTACAAAATGGTTTGTTGGTACATGTATTTGTACATATTTATTGAGCCCCCTCTGGATAGGGGCTTAATAGCCCCCTCATGCTAGGCACTGGGTATATGATAGTGAACCAGGCAGACTTGGGCTTTGCCCTCATGAGAGCATATTGTCTGGAAGGGTAATACTGAACAAATGATGACAAGGTTGATGAAAAGAAGGGGACGCTGACCTAGTCTGGGAATGAAGGGAAGGCTTAAGCAGGGGATTTAAGCTCTCTCTACCTAGTGGGAAAAAAGATGTTAGCCAGGCAAACAAAGGCTCTGGTTTAGGGGTGGAGGGGAAGAGGATTCTCATCAGAAGGACCACTACTCCATACAACTTGAGATGTGAAAGACTGCCCTGTTTAAACACCTGAAGCAATGAAAGGACACTTGGGGACAAGAAAAGGAATTTAGGATGTTGGTAAGGAAGTGGTTGAAATGATGGCTAGGGACAGAAATGAAGGCAGAATGAAGTGATGGGTATAAACACAGAGATTCTTAACATCTTTTTGTGCCATGTATTCCTGTGGCTGACTAGTGAAGCCTATTCTCTGAATGGTGTTTTTACATCTGTAAAATGAAATTTATAGTTTTACAAAGAATTCCAACCAGTTGTCAATCTTTGTTATGATATGGTAATATAGCAATAATGCATTAAGTAAGATCTAACAGGTCTAATATCTGCCATAATTTTGAAGTGTTGACAAACATAAACAGTATTTTAACCTTTCTATAACAACTGTAATATCTGATGAAAATATCTGACTTCTATGGGTGACAAAGTTAAATGTACTACCAAGACTGCTGTAGTTTGTTGCCTTCATTTATAATTGAAGGGATATGATGAATTTCAGAGATAAATGAAAATATTTATATTTTTTTTATCATCCAAGTTCATGGATCCTGTGATCTCATGGACCCCTTGGAAGTCCACAGACCCCAGGTTAAAAACTCCTGTTTAGTGTGAGAGGATAATGGGTTTTTTTTTTTCTCTGTTCTCCATAGACTATGTTACTTGCATAATAGCTTCTTCTAATGACTTGATGAGGTTTATATACCTTGGGGCACAGGTAGGATGGGAAAGAAACTCATAGCCATTTGTTTTGTATTATAGTTGGGAGGCTCACAGGCTGCAATACAATGTCATATCTCTTTCTTGTTCAATTTCCTCATGGGCACAGCCAAAAGTCCCCATGTTGCAGTATCCGTAAGGGATCTAGCATGATGAGACACCCCAGGCAAACCCCTTTGGAGGCCCAGACCTCTTGAATTAATCTCACTTTTTAAAGGAGACTTTCTGTGGTCAACAGACTTTCTCCTGCAACCTGTCGGTCTTAAACGTAAAGCTGGCTTTGACAACTTTGCAATGAAGCAGCATGTTGAATTTAAGTACAAATGCTAGATTCGAAATGTAAAAGTATGATTGCCTTTTAGCAATATATTTTTAAAGGGTCAGTAGTTTTCTTATACCTGAGCAGTCCAGCCCCTGAATGTCTGCATAGTCTCATTAGGGCAGGCAGTACCCAGTTAGGTCCATAAAGAGTAAAAGCCCATCTCCCTATCTCCCTGGAAGCAGCCTGAGGCAATAAACTTGTTGGCTGACAGTAATTTTTAAAATATTTTCTCTATTAGATAAAGATATATTTTTTTAGATGAGAGACTCAGTTTCCTCAGTACCTCTCAGGCTGACCTTTCCATTGACGGTGTGAGCGTCACCCTGCCTGGAGCACCAAAGCTAAACCCTAAAGTCTGCATCTAGAGAGGAAGAAGGTGGGAGGAGCAGAACTCAAATGTTTCCCTTGTACCTTGTGAATGTTTCCTCTGTGAAGGGCCATTAGTTTAGAAGAAAAAGAACCTGCTCTTCATTCCACCTAGAAAATTAGTTTTTAATCTTATTCCTGGCTTGTGAATCGCTACTGGACCTACACCCTGAGGGATTTGATTTGAGTGACATGAGTTACTTATTCTATTTTCCATAATAAAGCTGCCTCAGAAATAACTGTTTTTCATCTCTTGGTGACAAATCAGAAAAGGGGCAATTTTTCAACCTGAAGAAGTTGAAATATGATTTCTCTATTGTACAAGTCAAATGGCTGGAAAACTATACAAAATAGGAGAAAACTGTTCATTAGATTCAAGCTCTAGCGAACAAGCCCTCTTTTGTGCTTGCTTAGAAGTGACAAGTTCACTAATGTCAGTGCCAGCTCACGGATACAGAGTGTAGGCTGCCAGTTTCCAACATGGAGATATTTGGAGATGCCACTGTTTTATCCGAGTGTGAGACTGGCAGCTTCTGCTCTCCAACAAAGTGGCACAAGGGACAATGGGGCAGTTGTCATGTGGTACTCAGACAAGGAGGGTAATGACTGTCATTTCACTGGGCCACAAAATCACTGCAGGGTATAGCCCAATGGTGAGAATCTGATTGACTTAGGCTTTCATATGGAAAGGGCAGGGATACCCTAGGTCAGGATTGAGACTGGCAGAAAATTACAGCACAGGACCTGTTTTGAACTTACGAAATTAGTTACCTGACTTTCATGGGTCCTAAGTTACTTAAAATAAATAAGCTTTCTTGTTTTTTTAACATAAGGGCATACAGATTCTGATTCAGTAGAGTCACTTTCATTTATAGATAATTTCCCCTGCTTCCAAGATTAGTCTGAAGGCCAAGGTATGAAAATTAGACATCAACATAGTTAATTAGGAATTAGCAAGCTTCATGGTGATAAACCATGCTTGCAGAGACAGGGTTTCTGGAATTTAGCTAGAGGCATGGTAACATGGCATTGGATGGGAAGGGCCCACCAGCATCAAATTGGCCCAATGTATAATATTTTAGTGCTCTGAGAATTTCAAAAACTAGCTTTAATTTCCATGTCGGTCCTTGACTTCTTGATGTTTCTGGGATTGTCATGCAAGTCCTTTGCTTTGTTTTCCACATCTGCAAAATGGCATAAGCCATATAGAGAATTCTTTCCATTTCCAAAGTGGTCCAGCAATTCACCCTCAAGTGGGGCATTGAGATCAAACATTTTCCAACAAGAAGTCCTGTGACTATCAAAGCAAGTGAGCTGAATAGCAGGTGTTGTGAGATAAGTCAGACAATACTATACTATGTGGGTAACCCTTGGGGACACTTAGAATTACATCAAGTCTAAATGAGGCATCTAGTTGGAGGAGGCCTAAATGGATGATTAAAGGACTTCCAGTATACTGGCTCAGTCTCAGGCCACCTGCTAAAGTTTATGTGCCTTGGGGATTTGGGTTGGTCATGAGTGGTATCATCACTAAGGTACAAAGCCTGCATAATGACACCTTCAGTGATGGACATCTGTTATCCAAAGGATGGGGAAAATTAAATAATACCACAAGACATAGTACTTGGAATTTCTTGTAGAACATTATTGCATAAATATATCGATTGTGTAATTGTTGATAACTCAGATGAATATAGTACGATGTAATTTGTTACTGACTGCTTACAACATTGGTCAGGTGGGTTGTTGGGCTACAAACCTCTGATGAGTTTCCAAACATAAAACCCATGAGAAACATTGCCAGAGACCAGGACATCAGTTAAGTTGCAAAGAGGACTGGCTATACTTTTGTGATATTTGTGTTTTCACATATACTTTAGATTTTCTGGCAAAGGTACATGCTTAATATTTATATGTAAGTTTGTATAGGATTCTTAGTAAAGGAGATAATGAAATCCATAGATTTGTTCATTTTATCAAACCTCAAAATAGTGGACCTGGCAAAAAGGAATGTGTTTGTTGTTATGCCTCTGTCCTAGTACACTTCAAGGAGATGTCATTCTTAAGAGAATTGTTTCAACCTCAAAAGACATTAAATATTGATTGCTTGCATATATATATATATATATATATATATATATATATATATATATATATATATACGTATGTATATGTGTATATATATATATACACATATATATACGTATATATATATATATACAATCTTTGGAAACAATAATACAAGTATTTTACATAATCAACAGATGAAATGTATTTATCTGTTCTATCTATATTCATTTTACTAGTTATGATTCAGCTATTAACAGTGAATTTTTCTAGTATTTTTACTTGTGAGGTTAGAAAGCACTGCAATGAATTGAACATTCCTTATTTCAACAAATGTATTGCCCACCTATGGTTTTCTGTATACTGGGCCCCAAATTGAATTAAGATATTTTTCTAAGATGCAAGAATATCTCTATCCTGGTAATAAATTACCAAGATAAAATGTGTGAAAGTTTGAAAAAATTATAGTTAATGTAAGATCAAAATATAATTATATGAAAGGGATTATTGAGAACATAGAGCAGGGAAAAGAGGGGGAAAGACTTAGAGAGTAGAGTAGAAGTAACAAAACCTATAAAGAAGTTTTATGATAATCCAGGGAGAATAAATGAGGGCCCGAAGTGAGGCAGTGGGCACATGGTAGATGCTGAATAAATGTCTGCTGGATGAAAATGTGAATAAGACTGATAGAAGAGGTATTTAGAAGATAGTATCAATAAACTTTGGTCATTCATTAAATGTAGAAGGAGGGAAGAATAAAAGAGGGAAGAATTCAAGAGTCTTTGCTGACAATTCTATTATACAACTGTAATGTCATCAGTTGATATGGGGACTGCTTGGATGGGTCCCTATGTGGAGCAGCTTATCCATTCAGTATCAGGCATGTTGAGTTTGAAATACCCAGGAAATATCTAGAAACAGATGTCCCACAGACTGTTAGGGAAAAGGGGGTCTTGAGTCTGTGAGGAAGGTAGAGATTTCACCTGTGGATTTAGGAATCTATGTCAATGTTGTAGAGGAAGTCATTGGAGTGAATTAGATCACATAATGCTCAAAAAGAGGACAAGAAGTGACCTTGAGGAATGCCAACATTTAGGGGCAGACAGAAGAATAGGAGCTGTTGAACAGGTCCTGGAATGAGCTGTTCTTGAGGCTGAAGGAGAACCAGGCAAGGGCAGAGTTTTGGACATCAAGTGGGGAGAGCATTTCAGGAAGGAACTTGTGCCCAGTGCAAGAGAAGACTGAAGAGAGACCCCTGGATTTTGCAGGAGGGTAAGGATGGACAGGAAGAGAGGAAGTGGAAAGAGCCACCTCACAGGACCACTTCAAGTTCAGCGCCAAAGAGAAGGCAAATGGAAAGTTCTAGGAGTGAACCAAGTTAGGGAAAGACTTTGGAACATGGAAGTTTTAGCATTTTGTAAACAGAAAGAACCCCGTAGAAACAAAGTAGTTAGAGCTATAGGAAAGATAGACAAGATTTAAAAGATAGAGAGTCCAGGTGGAAGCAGATACCTTTTCCTCAGAGATGCAAACAAAATAGGTACAGAGGGAAGAGACTGTAACTTCAGTGGTAAACTCATCGAGCTTCCCCATTTCTTTCAGAAATAGGAGACCAGAAGAACCTAGTGGCAAGACAGGAATAAAGACACAGACCTACTAGAGAATGGACTTGAGGATATGGGGAGGGGGAAGGATAAGCTGGGACGAAGTGAGAGAGTGGCATGGACATATATACACTACCAAATGTAAAATAGATAGCTAGTGGGAAGCAGCAGCATAGCACAGGGAGATCAGCTCAGTGCTTTGTGACCACCTAGAGGGGTGGGATAGGGAGGGTGGGAGGGAGGGGGACGCAAGAGGGAAGAGATATGGGAACATATGTATATGTATAACTGATTCACTTTGTTATAAAGCAGAAACTAACACACCATTGTAAAGCAATTATACTCCAATAAAGATGTTAAAAAAAAAAAAAAAGAAAAGAAATAGGAGACCAGACATTTGCTCATGAGAGATTTGCAGTATTAATAGAGGACTTAAGAAAAAGGGTAAAGCTTCCATGGGGAAGCTGACTGACTGTGTATATTTCCCTTATAGTATCACTGTTTTCCCACTTGTCTGATTTATTGACCTGTTCTCCAGGTATATAATTTTTTCACTGTATATGTTTCTAATTAAGCAAATCTAATCTGTAAGTTTACAGAATTTAAAAATAAGTGTGTGTGGTTATTGCATTACCAAAAGAGCTCTGCTTTCAAAAACATCTCTTAAATGGTGCATTCAAATTACTACTAAATTTTCCAAGATCTTTTTGCATATCACCTTCCAAGAAAACATCTAATAAATAAAGGGAGGCAAACTATCTGTTATAATCTGAACATTATCTGCAATGTAGTTCTTTTCTTCCTACTCTTTTAACAGGTGCAGTCCTGTTAGACTACAAATGAATCCTCCTTTCTTTGTGCATCCACTGATATAGCGATGATGCTCTAGCATCCATACATCTCTAATTACATTTTGTTTTGCAAAGAACTCCAAGGTACCAAACAGGCTTATTCATCTTGCAGCTCATGTGCTGCTGCTTTATTTTGCCCCTGCAAATCCATTACCTATCTTAGTAGAATTCTACCTTAAACTTTAAAATATCTGTCATCAGTTAGTGGTTTCTATCACTTGTACTGTGTCAAAGTGTAGATAAGGAGGAGACAAGTGAAGCAAAGGCTTAAGAAGTCTTCTGCAGCACACGAGTTGACATACATACAGGTTTGCAGTGTTTCTTTGTCTGGTGCAGAGCCCCATGGGCTTTTCAGCTTCATTCCTCGCAAGACCACGCTAAGAAAGTAGGTCCTCTGGGGACTTCCCTGGTGTTCCAGTGGTTAAGAATCTGCCTTCCAATGCAGGGGACGCGGGTTCGATCCCTGGTCAGGGAACTAAGATCCCACGTGCCACTGGGCAACTAAGCCTGTGCGCTCTAGAGCCCACGTGCCACAACTACAGAACCCACACGCCACAACTAGAGAGAAGCCCGCACACCTCAACGGAAAGATCCCGAGTGCAGCAACTGAAGACCCTAAAAAAATAATAATAGTAGTAGATTAAAAAAAAAAAAAGGTAGGTAGGTCCTCTGACTGACACCCATTAATTTCTCATTACTGAGAAAGTAGGAAGATAAAGCAGAAGAGAATGATTTCAGAATTCCGCATCAAAGTGAACTAACTTGCTCTAATGAGTGTTGAGCAGTAATCTGGGCATTGCCTTGTTTTTTGAAATAATAATGAGATGCTAGACAAGGTGCTTGCGAAAACAGGAAAGAATATGACCAGCAGTCCTTTCACTGCGTGTCTCTGTTGCCTAATCCTTTTAGTACAATACTAAGTATAAAAAGGAAAATTATTGTAAAAACTGACAAGCAGTATCCTTCAGTGACCTCAGAAAGCACAAAGTATGATTCTCTTGAAATTGTAGCCTTGGTTTCCTGAGCACTTTTCTCAAGTTTTGGAACTCTTTGATATTCTGGAACGCTTATCTTGGAAAGACGTTGGTAGGTGACAGTGAACAAGGCTCATAGCTTTTCGAAAACTCTCTGACAAATGGTAGATGATTACACAATAAACAGAAAACCTGTTGCATTTTCACTGAAAGCAAAATACACATATTAAAACTCTATTCAAAATTTATGTCTTTTAAAATCATAATGATAAAAATAATATGCAAATGAATGAATAATATTGCTCCTAAAAAATTAAAAATTTTAATCATTGCTTTAGGGCCTGGGGTGTGAGCTCAGATTGTCCAGTTGTGGTGATTTACTTGTAAAGACTGGTACACATTTTTTTTTCAGTCAAAAGACACGGATTTAGATATCCACAGCCCCTGAGTATGGAACAGAACCCATGACCTTGATCTCATTAGCATTAACCGTGAGTCACTTGAGCTTAGGCCCCCAAGCTATTACCTTTCATTGTGTCATCCACCTGAAGCCCTTGCCTCACCTTTACGATCTTCTTGGTTCTTAGAGCCCAAGGAGAAAATGGTAGTATTTGGCACGTTTTCAGATTAAGGCACCAATCACTTGAGTCACTTGCTTGAGGTTTATTAGTCAGGAATGGAATTAGGCATAGCCAAGTTTTCCTGGCTGACAGACCAGGAAGTTTGGTTACCATCCTAAATACCATTATCTCTAATCTCAGTGAATGATACCACCACCATTCACCAAGTGTTCATGGCAAAACCTTGGTAGTAATCCTTGATTCCTCTCTTTCTCTGATACCCCACATCTAATCAGTCGGTAAGTCTGGTTGTTTCTACCCACAAATATATCCTGAATGTACTGCTCAGTTTTCTACTACCACCCTGGTCCAAGCCACCATCGGCTCCCTGTGGACAGCTACATTAGGCTCCAAACTCATCTCCATGTGGTTATTCTTGCACAAGCTCTTCTCCACATAGCAGTCAAAATGATCTTATGAAAACGTGACTCAGATCACCTCTCTCTCCTCCCTCAGAAATCTCAGAAATCACAGATTACATCCAGATTTCTCTCATGCTTTACCAGACTGTATGTGATCTCACCCCTGGTCAGCTCCTTCACCTCACAGCCTGCATTCACCCTCTTCCCACTCACCTTGATCTTGCTTGTTTCATTTCAAGGTTTTTGTACTTGCTATGCTTTCTTCCTGGAATGCTCTTCTTCCCAGAATTCCTGTTATTTCATTCAAGTGTCTGTCAAATATTACCTCTTCAGACAGGCTTGAACTGACTCTATTACCATACCATGCTTTATTTTTCTTCTTAACACACTTAATACGATGAGACTATATATATATATATATATACACACACACACACATATATGCATATATATGTATGTGTTACACACATATATACATATATATCATATATGTATATATATGATATATACATATATGTATATATTATACACATATATTTTATATATAATTTTATGATTATATATAATATGTAAAATATAAACATGTTTTATACATGCTTATATATATTTAACATATTTTATAAATGTATATATAACAAAAGCATATGTGTATATGTGTAAATATACATATATACTTTTCTGCCTTTCCCACTAGATAATTAATTTCATTGAGTCAAAGATTTGGTATATATTATACACATATATTTTCACCTCTAACTTCAGAGCCTAGAATAGTGTATACCACATCACAGGTATGCAATAATTATTAAATTTGTTGCATAGATAGATGGTTATTTGCTTATGATATATTCTTAGATGGGACTTACTTGGTGAAATGGTATGAACTTCACATATGTCTCAGAATGGTTATGCTGCTTTACACTCCCGTCAAGCAGGTGCTCTATCTTATCTTCCCCTCGCTTACAATTTTTAAATCTTTGCCATTTCTCAGTGGCAGAAAATGATATCTTTTAGTAGTTGTAATTTGTACAGCTTGATAAGTCAAGACATGTGTTATCAAAAGCAAAAATGCAAGGAAATTTTTACTTCACATAGAGAATCAGAGACCTTCTTTGTTGGGAAATTAGCCAAGAAGTGAGAACTCAAAGAAAAAACACCTAAGCAAATTTTTGCTTGAAATGCCTTCTTTAAAAGCTACTGTCTTTTGCTTTCCTAGGTTACATGCAAAGTTGCAACCTTAAAGAAACTGTATTAAAACATTTATTTGTCTGGTTCTCAGCAAGTTTTGCCTATAATGTGCTATGCTTTGCATGGCATCATTTAACAAAGATATACAAAGATAATACCATCCACTCAGCTTTATTCAACAGTGTCAGGCCTTCAAGAAAGTGTTACTGAGATAGAGCATTCTTAGTCTCTACTCCCCAAAACAGAAGAGCAGTAAGAAGCACCGGCTCAGGATTCAGAAGACTGTATTTGAATCCATGCTCTACCATTTAGTAATTCAGTGACCTGTGGGAATTAACTTAATCTGTCCAAGCCTTGGTTGTTTTTCTTTTTGAACAATTGTAGTTACAATACATTTTGAGAGAGAAAAGCATACCACTACCTGGGAGATGATTTGTAACACATGTATGTGACAAAGGACTCTTGTTTGGACTATATAAAGAATTCCTATAAATCAATAAGAAAAAAGCTGAGAATCTACTTTTTAAAAAATGGGCTAAAGATTTGACCAAGCACTTCACAAAAGACGATATACAATTAGCCTATAAAAATATGCAAAGGTGTTCCATATCATTAGTCATTAGGGAAATACAAATTAAAACCAAAAGAAGGTTGGTTGAACCACCACAACTCCACCAGAACTGCTAAAATCAAAAGGACTGAAAACACTGATACTATTTGTTAGAGCAAATGTGGAACAATTGGTATTCTCACACATTGCTGGTAGAAATATAAATCAGTACTACCATTTTGGAAAACTCTTCAGAATCTACTAAAGATATATATATCTATATAGACATAGATATAGATAACATAAATGAGTATCTATGTCTACCAAAAACATGTATAAGAATATTTATAGTAGCATTACTCAATATAGCAAAAACTGAAAACTGAAACATTTCAAATGCTCATCAGTAGTAAAGTAGATAAATAAATTGTGGCATAGTCATACAATGTATACTATCCAGCCATTAGGAAAAATACAAACTTCTATGTGCAACAATATGGGTGAATCTCATAGACATAATGTTGTGTGAAAGAAGCCAGGCATAAAATAATATATACTGGGTGATTCCATTTATATGAAGTTCAAAAATAGGCAAAACTGATCTAAATTGATAGAGATAAGAATGGTGGTTATCTTTGAGGAGAGGGGGAGTATCAACTGATTGGGGGCTCAATGGAGCCTTCTAGGGTGGTAGAAACATTCTATATCTTTATATCTTATATATCAATATCTTATATTTTCTTTATATCTATGTTTACACAAATGTATACCTATGTATAAATTCATTAAAATTTATGTACCTTACAGTATATAAGTTATACCTCAATAAGAAAGAAATAAAAAGGTACAGATAGTAAAATGTCTACCTCATTAGAGTGTATGAAAAACAAGGGAGATAATGAATATAAGTTCTTACCATACTGCTTGGTCTATAGTGCATATTCAATTAGTGTCAGCTATTAACTTGTGATTATTATTGCTGCTTTTACTATCACTCTAAGATATAACTGCCTGGAGCAGCTATTCGGCCATTTTTTTTGTTCTATATAAAAGCAAACTTCTTGAAATAAGGATCAAGCCCCTGAATTCAGCTTCTAAGAACCATGCTCCAACCAACTTAACAGTATTAGTTGTGTATACAGACGTAGAAAACAAACTAATGGTTACCAAAGGGAAAAGGGGGGATAAACTAGGAGTTTGAGATTAACATATACACACTACTATATGTAAAATAGATAACCAATGAGGACCTACTGTCCAGCACAAGGAACTATACTCAATATTTTGTAATAACCTATAAGGGAAAAGAATCTGAAAAGGAATAGATATATATGTATGTATGACTGAATCAGTTTGCTGGACACCTGAAATTAACACAACATTGTAAATCAACTATACTTGAATAGAATACACACACACACATATATATATTAGTTGTGTATAAAAGGAAGCTTGTTATTATGGTAAAGTTTACTTATCTAGTGTAAAAATTTTAACTTCCAAAAATGCATTTAGTTCAAGAGTTTTGTTCCCTTTTAGAATTAAGAATTTTTTAAAAAATTACTTTGAAACACAAATCATCATTAATCTTATGAAAAGGTATTCAAATCTGTTTAGTATAAAAATAAATGTAAATCAAACTGGCAGTGAGATACTGTATTACATCTGTCAGATTGGCAAAAACAATGGACGTTTAGGCTGGTAAAGGTACAGGGAAGCCAGCAATCTCTTACAAAGCTCTAAGAGTATTAACTTGTATAACCATCTGTAGGGCAATTTGGCAATGTGCATCACAAGCTCAAAAATGTACATGCTTTCTGACCCAGCAATTTCTCCTCAAAGTTTAGGTCCTGAGGAAACTATCAGGCAAGTGTACAGAGATGTCTGTACACAATGCTGTTTATATAAATGGTTTATTGAATATATGTGAATTCAGCAGAGTACAAATATGATTGCCTAGATACTCTGTTGAATCTTCCTTTCTCATTCCTCAAAGACACTGTCAGACATCAGAAAGTCCGGTCTTATTAGAAACTTTAGGCTCTTACCCAGTTGCATACTCCCTTCCTCCTGGCTCAGGTTGGACCACGGGAAGAGGCATAACCCGCCCTTTCTTTCTTCCCCATCATATCATTTCTGATTCTTGCCCTTTCCAATTTTTAGGGATAGGAGAAGTAATTGGAAGGGGGGAGGGCAAATGTTGTTGTACATAAGAACTATCATTGATGCCTTCTGCATGGTAGGTGTCCAGATGCTTCTCAAGGACCATGTGTAAGGTCTTCATGTGGTTCCTCCAGTCCTTCCTCAGTCCCCACCACTCCTCAGGCTCTTGCTGCCAGGGTCCTGGTCATCAGCCTTCTTGTGTCTGTACCAATAACATGGTTCAAGCCTGGCCACCTTTCAAGATGTCCTGTTGACCCAAAGAAAACCCATTCAGCCATGCCAAACTGAGGTTGCAGGTTCTTTGAGTTCTAACCATTCCCAGCCCCATCTCTCTCCAACCTTCCTTTCCTCTACCTCACCTAGTATGAGGGGCAGATCACCAAGGCCTGAAGTTGTCTGACGGGGGAATGAAATGGAGGCAATAGAAGTCCCACTCAGTATCTTTTTAACATTAGTAAAAGTGCAAACCAGAAATAACCCAAACATCAAAAGATTTGTTGAATAAATTATAGTACAGCCATATAAGTAAATATCATTTGGTTTTATAAATCATGATCCAATTCTATCTACATTTATTGACATGGAAAGATATTCTTGATTTATTTCTAAACAACAAATGTTAGTTACAGAATATTATGTTTCTGTCTATTCATATATACTGTTGTTTAAAAAATAGTGTGGAGTAATAGATATCAAAACATAATCATTCCAGGTCAAGGATTGGCAAACTACTACCTGCAGGCTAAGTCTAGCCTGCTGCCTATTTTTTGTAAAAAGATTTTATTGAATCACATGTGCAAGTAGCTGCTTTCCTACTGTAATACCAAAGTTCAGTACAAAGTTGAAACAGAGACAGTATGGCGTACAAAGCCCACTATATTTACCATCTGGTGCTTTGCAGAAAAAGTTTGTTGACTTTTATTTTAGATGATAGAATCATGGGTGATTTTAATTTTTTTAAATGTTTGTCTGACTTTATTTTCTATTCAAGCATAAGTTTATTGTGTAAAATATGTATCTGTTAGTAAACTGTTGAAACCTGATTAGAAAAGACTTCTTATATTGATAACATTAAATCAAGAGTAAACTTCATAAGTGAAATCAAAATTTGATTATAGCTTCCAAAGTTCTACTTCAAAATAAGATCTATGATGTGGTTAGAATATTATTTTAATTGTTTTTAAAGTTAAGACCTATGAATGGACATGACTCTTCTGTTTACCAACAGGATTAGTTTCTGAAAACTGCTTTCAGACTTCTGGCATGTTCTTTTCATCTTCTGTGTTAGGGTATTAGTGCTCTGAGGCTGTATTTGAGTGAAATAGTGCTAAAAGCTGGGTTAATCTGAGTAAAATTTTTGGAGTAAAAAATAAGAGTGACACATAAATATTGAAAGTGGACTTCCTTCACCTGGTTTATCAACTGGATATGAAAACAGTTCCAAAAAGAGAGATTTTCAAAATGTTTAGCGCTTTGGAAAATAAGTGAGTCAGAGTGGGACCTCCCAAGAAGGCTACTTTGAAGAACTAAATTCACTTGGATGAATAAATTATGGATATTTGTTACAAAGGGAAATTCTGATGTAGCTTAGCAAATTTTGCTTCAATATCCTGTCGGATAAAACCTTAGAAAAGGTGTTTGAGTAATCAGGAAATAATTAAGACTCTCAGAAGACCTGCTAATTAACATTAGGTGAGGGAATACTTGAAAATGGAATTCATATTAACCAGAAGTTCCAGATGACATGCATCTTTATTAAAAGAAACAGAAGTAAACAGTACATTAATTAAACTTCCAAATACACAAAATAAAAAGGCTTTAAAAATGCCACTAAGGGAAGCGAAATAATATAATGGACTTTGATAAAAATATCAAACAATTAAAATGAGAAATAATAAAATTAGGCTTTGATGCTTATAAGTTTACAGATCCAGAAAGAATGACACAATTTAAATAAATTATTGCATCAGGGACTTTCCTGATTTTAGGATCAGTCTTATTGACTATCTAGTATCAATCCAGTAGCAGAATTACCTGCATATGATGGAGCCATTTACACATTTCCAAAGTCAAAATACGTTCCTAATATTCTCAAAGATTAAGACTCTGACCTATCCAGGGCATAAAAACTAAAACATAATTTATCTAAATGTTAAATCATGTAAATCTTAATCACTCCACACCTCTTAATATTTTTTAAAAGGAAACCAGCTACCCTTAGTATCTACTTTATTAGTTTTAAAATATTCTCTGCCTTCTGACACTGTCAGTCCATCTTTATAATAGTATCTCCCATTACACCTGTTGCCATCTTCTATCCTCACCTACCAGGTATTCACCAGCAAACCCCAAGCTTTCTAACACCTAAGCATTTCCTCACATGTCCACTTCTAGCCATTCACTTCCTACTCCTTTTCACCCTATTCTATACTTATCTAAATCTGATCTTCAAAACCCGTCTTCAAAACCTAGACAGAATGCTACTTCCTTTATGAAAAATGTCTTTCTTCCTAACCAAAGGTAATTACTTCCAATTCTATGCTCTCATGCCTCTTGCCAGTTTCTATAATAAATCAGAGATATCTGAATGACCATCCATTTCCTCTGCTAAACTATTACTTTCTTAAAGTCTACACCTACTTTATTTACTATCCTCTTCGGTGTCTAGCACATTGTCAGCAATTAGCATATTATTAATATGCATTTGTTAATGAGTAAATGACCTCTTTTGAAAAGGAGATGTAAAAAGGAAATCTGTGTATTTTTTCTTAAAGAAATAGGGATATAGAGAAAAAGATACAATTCTGTCGTCTTCTCAATGTAACCTGAATCAGATGATTGTTGAATAGTGTAGGTATTTTCATTTAAGGCAAATATGCTTTAAAACTAAACTATAATAGTAAAACAAAGCAACAGCTTTTTCACATCTCCAGGTGAATAATGTATGCCTTTTATAATGTTAATGCCATACGAAGTCCTCTCTTTGTGCAGGAAGATTAATACATTACATGGTGAATAGTTAGAGAAAATATCATGCTCATTTATGCTACTTACTAATCTGTGGGACATTATTTAATATTGATGAGCCTCAGTTTCCACATTTTTAAGGTAGGAATAATCGTTGTCAGCCTTATCTTTTTCACAAGTTTTTTGAAACTTTTTCACAAGTCACAAGTTGTAAGAGATAAAAGGATAATGTAAGTGATAGCACTTTGTAAATTATAAAATTCTATATAAGAGTATAGGAGAGAGATCAACATAAGGGACATTAAAATAGTGATATGAGTAAAAGACTGAGTAAATATCTAAAACATGTCAGATTCTTTAGATCGAATTTATATAAAATATCTTATGAAATGCTTGAAGCCAGGAAAGATTTTGCTATGCAATAACTTAAGATTCCATCACAAAAAACTGAGCAATTCCATAGGGACAAATCTTAAGATTACTGAATTATTTTGCTGCTTTGTGAGTTCTATAAAATTGCAGATTCAGTCTGAGGGATCCTTATAGATAAGAGAGTACCAGGCCTGAAATAATCTTCAATCTAATTTACTTACTACTACCATTTAGGAAGAATGATTTTACTTCTTTCTCTCATACTATTGAGGTCAGTTTAGTAAAAGTCTGAGATCTTTTCCATCATACTTTGTGGCGTCCTGAAGTTTTAATAAACTTGCTGAAAAGGAATATAGATTGTGAAAACCAAGGATTAAAAGGGATCTGAATATTCCTTTATTCCAAACACCACCCAGACCTGGAATTCATCTATAGTATCCCTGCTATGTCCAGTCTTGACATGGATGGATCCAGCTTGGAAAAAGGGATGGAAATCAACTGCTGATCCCTAAATCAATTAAGTAAAATTATGATCTCCCCTCACTTCTGATGTGTGTGAAAGCATTGGTTTGCCCCACATAGAGAAGAGACACGCAGAACCTCACTGCTGTTTCCCTCGTCATTCCCTCCCTCTTGGTCATCCAGGTCCATGGTACATGGTTCCAAATTAGCTAGAGCAATTAACAAATAAATTTTCAGTTTTAATTCCCTTTCTTTTTTTTTCTTCTTTTAATTAATTTATTTATTTATTTTTGGCTGCATTGGGTCTTCATTACTGCACGTGGGCTTTCTCTAGTTGCAGCGAGCGGGGGCTACTCTTTGGTGCGGTGCGCGGGCTTCTCATTGCAGTGGCTTCTCTTGTCGCAGAGCACGGGCTCTAGGTGCGTGGGCTTCAGTAGTTGTGGCACGTGGGCTCGGTAGTTATGGCTCATGGGCTCTAGAGCGCAGGCTCAGTAGCTGTGGCGCACGGGCTTAGCTGCTCCGCGGCATGTGGGATCTTCCCGGACCAGTGAGCCAACCTGTGTACCCTGCATTGGCAGGCAGATTCTTAACCACTTCGCCACCAGGGAAGTCCTCCTTTCTGTCTTAATGAGAGTTTATCAGCATACCTACAGACATTTTCTAAGAGCAAGGCTCTACTAGGATTAAACTTGTGATGGATTTTGCAGTTGCCTTAGAAGTTCCAGCTTCTTTCCCAAAGGAGCCACTGAACAGAGCCTGTCTTGAATAGCAGATGAACCGTGAAGTGTTAGATTCTGTTAAAGTCACTGTGACCCGTCTTAGAGCCTGCACATGGGCCTCAAGGATTATAAACATTTAGTAGCTACATGATCAAAATGCCAAGATGTCTGTAAATGATTTGGCTAATCCTCATATAGTGCTTGTGGTTAATGTCATTATTTAAAACTTATGATTCAGACTGGCAGTAATTAATAAGTATAATGAATGGAATCTTTAAATCTTGTCTTTTGGATAAATCACATTGCCATTCAAAGAGCAGCAAAAACTTAACTAATCATAACCAAAATTAACCATGTTTCTTCCCTCGCCTCTGCCCTACACCTGAAGGTTAAAATTTAACTTGGTGTAAAAATTGAATTTTAACTTTATGTTCATGACATAATTAAAATATGAGTAGTCAAATGAAACTACCATTACATGTCTTATTTCATGTTACCATCATATCATTTAATCAGATTGGAAGGTAGCTCATTTCCCTATCTATTAAAGGAACATAATTTACAACTCAGGGATATCAGACAGAAAGTTACCTGCTGTAAATGGGAGAACAAAGTCATTTTTCGTGAGTCATCATGATCTTGGGGTGACCTGATACAGAAACCAATGCCATGGAGTTCTTTTTCAATAAAGCTCAATGAACTAAAATCTGCGCTGGAAAAAAAAACTACACATAGAAAACAAAGGGGAAAGGGGGGTCAGGGAGAGATATATTAGGAGGTTGGGATTAACATATACACACTACTACATATAAAATAGATAACCAACAAGGACCTACTGTAGAGCACAGGGAACTCTACTCGATATTCCGTAATAAGCTATATGGGAAAAGAATCTGAAAAAGAATGGATACATGTATATGTATAACTGAATCACTTTGCTGTACACCTGAAAGTAACACAACATTGTGTTGATAAATCAACTGCACTCCAATATAAAATAAAAATTTTTAAAAAACTACATCTAGAAATCAGATTTCTATTTTTAATTCCTTTATGTCAATTTGTCTGTGTCTGTATTGTATATGAGGCCTTAACATTCTCTCTCTGTGTCTCTCTTAGAAGATAAAGGGAAGTTGAAAGTCAGCAGTTCCAGTCAGGCATCAAGCTCTGAAGGTGTCTCATTTCTCCTCAAACCTGGTACAACACCCCTGCCACCCGGAGCAGCCACTTCTCCCTCCAAGAGCACAAACGGAGCTCCTGGTACTGTTTCTGAATCAGAAGAAGAAAAAGCCAAAAAGTTACTTTATTGTTCACTATGCAAAGTGGCTGTGAACTCCCTGTCACAGCTAGAGGCACACAACACAGGTCAGCATCTATCGTTTAAATTTAAATAACGTTTATAACAAGATCCACCTTTTCCCATCAGAATACCTTATCTTTTGTTGTTCAGACATTAGGTTTCTTCAGTCTTCTGTACTTTTTTGATTCAAAGGAGTGATTTTAAGAAATGTACGGTATAACAACTTTAGAAACAGCAAGGCAGAAGTAGGTTGGGGATAAAACTTGTTCTGTTCTTTATTTTCTCAAAAGCATCTAATACTTCCCAAAACTCATTATGATGAAGTGACAGAAATGAAGACAAATATCTATGCACAATGTTCACTGCAACACACTTCTTCTAAGAGAAAAAAATGGAAACAACTGAATATTTCCACAGTAGGGAAATGTTGAGCGAATTATAGTCCCAATATGATAGAATATATTACTCAGCCATTAAAGTGTAATTATAAGAAAATATGTATATGGTTTGATATGTGAAATTTTCGGGATATTTAATTAGCATGATCCCAATTTTGAAAATACACTTTTCAGTATACCAAAAAAAGAAGCTGAAAAGAAATACACTAAAAGGATAACAGTGGTTATCTCTGGGAGGTGAAAACAGAGATAATGTTTGTTTTCTTATGCCTCTCTATATTTTCTTTATTATATACTCATGGTTTCCCATTTTTTTACAGTGAAAATGTGTTAAATCTATAATTAGCATTAAAACCATCATTAAAAAAAAGTCTTGGGAAGTTCAGCCTGAAGATAAACTTTTCAAGAGCTTCATATAGTCCGTAAATAGCTATTTAATATATGTTTCTTTCTGTCTTAGGATCTAAACACAAGACCATGGTTGAAGCTCGTAATGGGGCTGGTCCAATTAAGTCCTATCCTAGACCTGGATCAAGATTAAAGATGCAGAATGGCAGTAAGGGGTCAGGACTACAGAACAAGACATTTCATTGTGAAATCTGTGATGTTCACGTTAATTCAGAAATTCAGCTCAAACAGGTAATGTATCCTGAATTAGTAGTCACCGTCGCTTGGGGTCACCCTTTGACTATGTATCTCCTAATCTATATAATGGTTCTCACTTTGCTCACAGTTAAATTTCCTAACTTTATAGGATGCCTATGGTATACAACATACAGGTGCTATGTGGAAGAAAAAGTACCAAATATCTGTGCACCTACTATTACTATACGTCAGGCTCTAGGCTTGGTGTTAGAGACCAGTGAGCACAACAGTCACCTGGAGCTTACAGCTGAGCAGGAACTTCTAAGATAGTAAATGTTCAGCCTGTCTTCCAAGGACCCAAAATCTGCTTAGGGAGACAGACTCATTAGTCACGGTGGTAATACCAGGCAAAGTCGGAGGAGTGCTACAGAGAAAGGAAAGGGAGAGAGGTGTTACAATAGAGTGAAGAGCAAGTCTTAATGTAGAGAGTGTGGTGATCTTACCCACACCACCATGGAACCATGGACCTAGAACTGGGAATGGAGGAACCAACTACCTCTGCCTAGGGAATATATTTTACATGGCATAAAACTCACATGTAGATTCAGCTAATGCATCAAACTTTTTTCAGCACATTTCTAGCAGAAGGCATAAGGATCGAGTTGCAGGGAAACCACTGAAGCCGAAGTACAGCCCTTACAATAAACTCCAGCGGAGCCCAAGCATTTTAGCAGTAAGTTCACTTCGCCTACTCGTCTGTTTTTGTGGGGCAGCCTTGCTGGCTGGGGCAGGCACTGTGGGTAAGGAGGGCCTAGGGTCTAATTGGTCCTGAAAGGGTTTTGAACTTAAATAGCCCTCATAGAGAGAAGTTTTAGAATGAACTTAGTTCCTGCTGGAGGACACCTTGAAGAAAGTTTCCTTAGAAAAAAAGAAACTGAACCTCTTTAAGGGCTAATACCTTACTCTTTACCAGGACCTTTTCAAGAGATTCCCTTCTTCAGCATATACAGAAAAGTAAAGGCTTAGGAACAAGGGCAGTGATGCCTGAGGAATCTTGGAACATGTTAAACCTGGGGAAAGGGATTGCTTTCCAAACACAAAATCCATCTATTTAATATCCTCCTCCTTTCTGGGGTGTTCCCCCCACCTCTTTCTCTCTTTCTCCAGAAAGTACAGTGGCTGTGTGTATTCCTCTCTCTTTCCCTGTCTAGCAGGCATGTTGATAGTCAGCCTGTCTTACCTGCTCTCAAAATGTGCTATTTTCAGTTTCTTTGTAAAAACATTAAGGGGCTCCACCAATAGATGTCATATAAATACCCAGATGGATGGATTTCCTAGTCTCCCTGGGACTCAGCCCAGCGTGGTGCTCTGCTGAGGTTGAAAGCTGGGATTGGCCAGCTGAAGGCGATACTAACATTACCTCCAGTTTTTCCAAAGCTCAGTCGATGCTGCACGCAGGCATTATACGCATTAAGCAAATCCAGCTTGCAAAGCTCCTCCTGATTGCAAAAGAGAGGGATTAAGGATTGATTTCTTACTTCACAGGAAGATTCCACCTTGGGATTCCTTTTAAATAGAGAAAGTTTCTAGCCCATTTACAATCATTGCCAATGACAAATTTGAGTTAGCTGCAGTTTTTCAAGTAATACTTTTTAAGTGGCCAGAGCCGTGTAAACTGACTTCGTTTTCATGACTGTTCATGGGTCCCCAATGTCCCAAACTCCAGTTACCTAACCCAGTGCGGCTTTTTTAAGAGGTGAAGTAAAGGGTAATGCATATTCTCCAAAAAGCCTCACTGTGGTTTAAAACAAGTCATTAGTTTGAATTGAGCTCCATAATCTAAGCAGGAAACCTTCTGGGTGTGTTTGTTTTTTCCTTGTGAGCAGCAGCATAAAATACTTTCAGTATCTATTCAGAGAGGCTTTCCTCTGTCCTAGTGCCCAGGGGCAAGGACCACCAGAAAAGAGTTGAAATGGAAACAAATCAAAGAAAAGGTATGCCAAGAGGCTTTGAAACCAGCTTTGTGAAAATAATCATGTCTTGACTTCTGAGAGTTAAGATTTTAAAATTTTGACTTCTGAATGTCTCTCTTTTACTTATGAAAATATCTGTGCTGCTGTTATTCAAAACAATCTCCCCACCCCACTCCTGGTTTTCTCCCTCTATTAGGCAAAACTTGCATTCCAGAAGGATATGATGAAGCCTTTGGCCCCGGCCTTCCTGTCCTCGCCCCTGGCGGCAGCGGCGGCAGTGTCCTCCGCGCTGTCTCTGCCACCCCGGCCGTCGGCCTCGCTCTTCCAGGCTCCAGCCATCCCTCCAGCTCTGCTGAGGCCCGGCCACGGCCCCATCCGCGCCACTCCCGCCTCCATCCTCTTCGCCCCGTACTAATGTCTGCAAGCCCCCAGACGGTTGAGGCCAGTAGGAAAGTAGAGCAGGAAAGCCAAAAGGATTCAGCAATTTGAGCATTTGGTGTTGCAGTGTCCCACCCAACTGCAAAATGCAGCGTACCACCTGAGCCCCAACTCCAAAGAGTAAGTCGCTAGATTCAAGAGTGCTTTTAGGGGCCGCTCCTATAATTTCGGAATCTGAGCAGCAGAAGCTTTATCTCCCTAGTCCCTCCCCCTGCCCTACCCCATACAATTCGTGTATCAGAGATATTTAGTTTCTTGCAAATGTATTGGTCAGGGAAAAAAAAAAAAAAAAAATATATATATATATATATATATATATATATATATATATATATATATATATATATATATATATATATATACACACACATATATATCATTTTCTGACTATTTTTCCGTGGGTGTGATCTGGCTTAGAAACAATATGGAATATTTTCCTGACAGACTTGAAAACTAGGGTCTTCCTCACACGTCTGTAAATAATCCTGGAATCCAACTGGGCACATTCTAGTGTGGAACAAAAATAGATGAACACAAGTGCTTACTTGTGGATACCATCTTACCAACGGATCACAGCGTTTTCTTTTTGGTGTACTATTGTTGACAGGGATTGTGTACTGTTTTAGACCCAAGTACTGTTGTATCCTGTGTAGTACTAGATCTGTATCTCTTGTCTGAATTAAACATTTTTAGTTGCTGTGTAAATGTTAGGAAGCAAAGTAGCTTTGAATTTTCTCTTTAAGAGAACAAAAGATAACGTATTTTCTTTATTTTACATTTTATTTGGTGATATTTAAACGAAATAGAAAGCCATATAACATAGCTCTAATTACTACCTGTCTGCTATTTTTGTTTAACTTATTTTGTAGCTTCCTCACCAGTTTGAGTTGCTCAGCAAATGTATGCAAACAGAAAAAGAGCTTCCTAAATTGCACATGTTTGCACCTCTTGTGTGTTCAGCAAGAAGACAATGAATCCATGTATTTCTCCATCATTATCTTCTTCATTTTTAACCTGTTTTCATTTGTAATGATGCTGCATAATTTTGTGGCTCCCTAATGCAATAATGTACAGAAGATAAAAAAATTTATAATTGAACAATCTGTCTTTCTGTTCACTGAATCTGTTGCAGGTCATGCTCCCATGCCCCTGTTTCTAAGCTGATATCAACAGGACTGGAATGTTTGTCATATCAGGGGCAAGAGGTATAAGACAGCAAAATAGAGTGAACTCTTTTAGAGCATCTATATCTGCAATCTGTAAATGGTAAAATGTCTGTGTATTTTTTTAAATGTACCTTTTCAATAAAAGTACAAATAATAAAAATCTGTTTGTATTTTCAAAGTTGTTTTCTCTTGAGACACCTCCAATTTGAAATCATCTGATGAAGGCTTTTCAGTAGGTGCAAAGATTGCTTCTTACATATTTAGCATTTTCAGTTCTTGTTTGCAGCATATTTATTTGTCATGTTTATTCATTACTGTTCACAGCAGCTGCATGAAGCAAGACTTTACTGCTGTTTTCTCTCTGAATCTCTAAGAAGTTGAACCAAAGTTGTGAGTGTGGCCCAAAATCACAGTAGTGGTCTACCAAAAATTGTGACACAATTTTTAAACACTCTGTGAGTCTTCTAAATTCCTAACTCATCTTTTATTTGTGTCCAATGCAATAATGATCTCCTTTTAGAGGATCTGATTCCACTCCTCCCCTTTAACCTTCTCTAATCAGCCAACCCTTCTTTTCTTCCACTTCGTTCTGTTTTTAAGTGTGAAGAGCAATATATCACTGTTTTTTCTGGTTTTCTGTTTAATGGACTACTCTAATACATAGTGGCTTAAAATAAAACCATTTTATTATGTGACAATTTCAGGGGTCAGGAATTCCAGCAAGGCTTGGCTGGGCTGTTCTGTTCCCCAAGTCCTCAATAGGAGATCCCTGGGTCGATTCATCTGGTGGGTGGGCTGGTGTGGAAGCCAAAATAGCTTTGCTCATATGTCTGCCTGGATGGAGGGGCTGGGAGGCTGGATCCTACTGGAACAGTCTATCAGAGGGCCTTTGGGTGGTCTCCCCAGCTAAGTGGTCTCAGGTAGTTACATAGAAACTCAGGGTGCCCAGCGAGAGCATGTGAAGAGGTCCTGGGTGGAAGTGAAAAGGCTTCCTATAAAACTGTCTCGAAACTCCCAGCATGTCACGTATGCCGCATTCTATTGATAAAGCAAGTCACCGAGACCAATCCAGATTCAAACGGAAGTTGATCAATCACTTTTCAATGTGAAGAAGAGCAAAGAATTTATGGCCATCTTTAATCTACCACTCTGTTATAGAATTTTAAGGGGAGTGGTAATAGTTTTGTAGCCATTATAGATTCCCCTTCTTTTTTAGGTTAAGAAGAATTGGGGTGGGAGTAGGACCTAAATTCTCATTTCTAAAAAATTAAGGCCAGTGGATGGCTGTGCAGCTGTGATACGTGGGAACAGACTTCCTCTATCAAAGAGTTAATCCGACTGTTTGAAAACGACCTCAATATTCTAAGCTTACAATTAGTTTTAGAGTCTATTAAGATTCCAGTTTGACATTCAGAATTTGAGGGTTTTTTTTAATATGACTCTTTTGAACTCTGACCACTACTTGTTACATTAAACCTTGGTTGGACCTTCAGACATACTCTGAAGGAACTGTGTTTTAGTTTAACTCTTTGGAGAAGCTTTTTTTTATAGACACCATTGACAATTATATTTTATTTCTCTTGTATCATTCTATATCTCATTAAATCTTTCTACAATCCTCAAAAAATTTAAAATATCAACATATAAATAGACCTAGGAATTTACTGATTATTATAGAGTTTAAGTTTTTAAAAATCACCTCAGGGAGGAAGTACAAAAGAATAACAATTAATTAAAATGCATGCCTCCAAAAGAAGCCATCAATAGCTTCAAGCAATGATTTATAAAACACTGTCAAACAGCTACATCTTATCCACCCTGATTCTGAGGTGGCAGAGTGGGTCAACCCTGAGGGGATATATATATTTGAACTAATACCCCATCCTATGCCATGTGTAGTGGGAAAAGACTAACATTCTACCCCTGCCCCCCGCCAACTTATTCGGAAAGTTAAAACATGTGCTGCTTACTCTGAAATAGTCCAGCTCTGGTCTCTGTAGAATCTGAAAACTGGTCTCACATAAGATTGCCAGATAAAATATAAAACACCTAGTTAAATTTTGATTTCAGATAAATAATGAATAATTTTTAGTATAATATTTTCATAATTTTTATTATGATATTGCATATAGATTAATATGTTCCATAAATAAGTATGCTATATCTGGGACATATGGATACCAAAACAATATTTGTTGTCTATCTGAAATTCAAATTTAAGTGGACAGCTTGTATTTTTCTTTGCTAAATCTGGCAACCTTGTCCCAGGAGCATTCCTCTTCTTCTCAAGTACCATAATTCTTCAGGAGGGAAGTGACCTCCTGGGTATTAAAAGCTAAATAATGAGTTTTTAAAAGGCACACGTGAAATGCACTCACAAATAGGCAGAGGAAGGAACTTTCAATAAGTAAATGTCAATGATATATTGACATTGGATAGGACCAGGACCCGGGAATATGCAGCTGCAGATGCCTCTAACTTTTACCTGTTTAACAAGATTAAAGGATTGTGAAAGCAAAAAAAAACACCAAATTTTTCATTTGTATTATGCACCAAACATATCACCCTTGATTTGTTTCTTATCTGCCCTAAGGGAATTCTTATTTTCTGGAGCAGAAATCGTTGTGGTTGTGTAGAATTTTTCTCCCAGAAAATGCTTTAAGGAAAATTACACTACAGTTAATGTAGCTAAGAAAGAGAACCAAAGGATTCCCATTGGGAAAAAAAAAGGAGAAAGAGCTGAAAGAACATCAGGTGAAAATCCTATTGTGCTAAGTCTCCCTTTGGAAGTCTAAAGAGATTCACTGAGGAGAAGGAGTTTGGGGATGTTTTGAGGAATGGGTGCGCCCACTGCCTGGGGTGCCATCGGAGAGAGGGATCATAGGGAGACGGGGGAGATGACCAGGAACTCTCTGATAGATAAAGATTAAGTCAGCATCAAGACATACACCCTTGGCAAGCACAAGCATCTTCAGGTAACAGGCAGATTTCATTTCACCTCTCTAGGTCTGCTGTGTGGATTCTGGTCTCTGTAGTTTTCCTTCCATCAGATCTTTGTTTTGATAATATGATGGCCCTCAATTAATATCAGAGGTGGCATGGCCTCTCTGAGAAAATACCAGTTTCTGGTACCTTGGTAGGTTGAGGAGAAGCTGTGTATTGAAAGAAAAAAGTCCACAGGGGATGCTCAGCTTTCCCTCCTTCCTTCTTCCAAGTAATTAGTTCCATGGGAGGATTCATCAGGGATGTGGTGCAGGTTCTTAGCAGCTATGGAGAACGACTGTCAGGAACTGCCCTGATTTCTTTGGCTAAAATTTCTAAAGCAGAATGACAATATAATGTGTCCTTCTACTCCTCAGTAAGTACTCAAACTGTATCAAACCTCAGGTTGTCAGATCAATCCCTTCTGTGGATGCAATGAAAATAACTTTATGTCACATTATTCATTTTAAAGAAGTCACTTATCTACAGATGCTTGGACAAGCTTGTCATTAAGCACCTGTTTTTCATTTTTATTACAGTGGAAATGTAAAATTAGGATAGAGGTGAATTAAAAAGAATAATACATATTCTGCACTCAAAAGACCTGAACTGAAACTCTGGTCATTTCATATGCTCGTTAGTTCTGTGATTTTATGTCAGAAAATGATCTTATGTAATTTTCCCAGCACCTCAGTATTTCACATATATAAAACAAATATAATGGTACCCAACTCACAGGGTGGTTCTGAGAAGCAAATAAAATTAAACACATAAAAATGTTTCTGTAAATTACAGTTTGCTACACAAATTTTCATAGTAAGTGGATAAGTGAAATTAATTCTTCTCATTTTAAATTTCTAAATTTTACGATTTCTCAAATTAGCCAACTTTGAGTCTTTAGTGTTAACCTAGACTCAGAGAAAAATACATCTGTAACAGAGAAGAAATAGCAGATTCATTCATTGTAAGCTGATGTTTCTATTCAAAAGGGTATAATGCAAATAGACATAATACTATGACAATAGAAGTAAATGCAAAATGTTTGCATATCACAGAGTTGTTTGAATTTTATAAATCTTGTATTCCATGTAACAAAAACAGAATTTCAAGTTGTATAAAATGAAAAACTTCTTTATGTTGTAAAAAATTACTACCATTATAAAAAATAAACTTATTTCTGATTTAAAAATATTAAAAGATACTATAAAGAGGATTTAAGCATACAAGACAAACTAAGAAAAATATTTACAATCCATGTGACATACAGTTTCATATCTTTATTATACAGAGAAATCATAAAATGGGGTGAAGGAACTCTTTCAGAGAAGAAAAACAATCTAATAGCAAAACAGGCAAAAAGGCAATCCAGAAAAGACAAAATATACACCAATGCTTAATAAATGTAAAAAGATGTTTGTCATCACTAAAGTAATCCAAATGAAATAAACATTTTTTGATCTAGCATAAAAATTCTCTAAACTTTATATCAGTGAGAGTGGGGAAATAGACACATTCATACACTGTTGGTAGCAATAAAAATTGCTTTGACTTTTCTGGAATTATACATACCATTATATCAATTATCCATAACCTTTGGCCCAGGAATTCTATATCCAAGACTTTATCCAAAGACATTAACCATTTTAAAAGATTTTTAACCATTTTAACCATTTTAACCATTTTAACCATTAACCATTTTAAAAGATTTGTTTTTTAGTGTCCACAGTATTTGTTAATTGTTTATTTATCAAGAGAAACTATTCCTTAGTCTAGATATTCATAGTTCATAGTTTCATAGTTCAGGAACACAGGTAAGTGACAAAGTTCAATGGAACTCAACCCAAAGAAATTCTTTACACTCCAAAATCACTTTGCACTCTGAAAAATACCAGCCTTCCTCATCTCCTCAAAATATCTGCCTCGAAGTTGAGAAACAGATGTAGAGAACAAACGTATGGACACCAAGGGGGGAAAACCGCAGTGGGGTGGGGATGGTGGTGTGCTGATTTGGGCGATTGGGATTGACATGTATACACTGATGTGTATAAAATTGATGACTGATTAAAAAAAACATAAAATGCACAAATATTAAGTGTACAGCTCAATAAATTTTTACATGTCTGTTATTAAAAAAAAATCTGCCTCAATAATTTCACTCAGATAAAAAAATAATGGGATAATGACAGTTTAAAGCTGGTTCAGTCACAATTTTACAAGCTTATTTATCAAAGGTGAAAATAGAAGACTATTAAAAACAGCTAAAAAGATAACGTGTCATAGTGCTTAATGTTTCTGTAACTTTTGGTTAAGGCTTACATCTAAATCTGATGCAGAATTCTTTTTTTTTTTTTTTTTGACATCTTTATTGGAGTATAATTGCTTTACAATGTTGTGTTAGTTTCTGATGTATAACAAAGTGAATCAGCTATACATATACATATATCCCCATATCCCCTCCCTCCTGCATCTCCCTCCCACCTTCCCTATCCCATCCCACTAGGTGATCGCAAGCACAGAGCTGATCTCCCTGTGCTATGCAGCTGCTTCCCACTAGCTATCTATTTTACATTTGGTAGTGCATATATGTCAATGTTACTCTCTCACTTCATCCCAGCTTCCCCTTCCCCCTCCCCGTGTCCTCAAGTCCATTCTCTACGTCTGGGTCTTTATTCCTGTCCTGCCCCTAGGTTCATCAGAACTATTTTTTTTTTAGATTCCATATATATGTGTTAGCATACGGTATTTGTTTTTCTCTTTCTGACTTACTTCACTCTGTATGACAGACTCTAGGTCCAGCCACCTCACTACAAAAAACTCAATTTTGTTTCTATTTATGGTTGAGTAATATTCCATTGTATATATGTGCCACATCTTCTTTATCCATTCATCTGTTGATGGACACTTAGGTTGCTTCCATGTCCTGGCTATTGTAAATAGTGCTGCAATGAACACTGTGGTACATGACTCTTTTTGAATTATGGTTTTCTCAGGGTATATGCCCAGTAGTGGGATTGCTGGGTCGTATGGTAATTCTATTTTTAGTTTTTTAAGGAACCTCCATACTGTTCTCCATAGTGTCTGTATCAATTTACATTCCCACCAACAGTGCAAGAGGGTTCCCTTTTCTCCACACCCTCTCCAGCATTTATTGTTTGTAGATTTTTTGATGATGGCCATTCTGACCGGTGTGAGGTGATACCTCATTGTAGTTTTGATTTGATGCAGAATTCTTAATGGCACTGAAATTCTTTTCTCAGCTACATGGTATATATACAGTGGTGCTGTGAGTCTGGAAGTATGTTTCAAAATAGTGAAAAAAAATGTTCATTCATAGGGATGAGTAAATTATGGAATTTGCACAGTAGGAAACAGCAAAACCATTAAAAACTGATGATGTAATTCTATAATTGTGTAATTATGAAAAGATGTCCATGATATGTGTCCTAGTGGGGGAAATAAAAGGTTACAGAACATACATGTTGAGTATGATCACATTTGTATTAAAGTTTAAAACTGTATCTGTATGTTTGTAAATATACATGGAGAAATGTCTGATAAAAGTGGTAATCCAGACTGATAGAAGTTACCCCAGAGTTGTAAATTTTCATATGGCTTTACATTTTATTCTTAATTTTTGGTATAGTTTGAATTTTTTACAATGAATACATGTTGCTGTTTCAGAATCATGTAAGTATAATCAGTTGTCCTGTTATAACCAAAACAGATGACTTCCACTATATAATGACAGAGATGCAATTTTAAAAGACTCCAAGAAATTATAATTGGAAAATAAATGAATAATTAATGTCAAAATTAATTAATTATAGAAATAAAAAGCAAGGAAAGAGTTTTACCGTTACTTCAGATTTTTTTTCTGCCTTGAGAAAAACTATTTTCCTGACATGTTGAGAAATTGTAATAAGATTACTTTGAAAAAGGAAACACCCAATTGTTTAAAGAATGTAAATACCATTTGAGATCTATGATTCTCCATGCCTCTCACATGGGTTCTTCCCATCTATCTCCTATGTTCTGGGTTCTTCTATTGTTCAACCAATTGTGTGTCTTTTATTACTAAACACCAATTCTATGGCAATTGCATAACCAGTGCCTAGATTCATACAACTCCATTGTTTTTAATAGAAATTTTGCCTATTTATTCTAGTAATGACATTATTATAAGATCAAAACGGGGACTTCCCTGGTGGTGCCGTGGTTAAACTCTGTGCTCCCAATGCAGGGAGCCCCAGTACGATCCCTGGTCAGGGAACTATATCCCACATGCATGCCACAACTAAGGAGCCTACCTGCCGCAACTAAGACCTAGTGCAACCAAATAAATAGATAAATTTTTTTTTAAAAAAAGATCAAAATGCATCTGCCTTTCACTGTTGACTGGAAGTGCATTTTTATCATAAAATACATAATTTGGTCAATAGGCCACCAACTGAAAGAAAAGACAGCCTCCTTTTCCTTCTCTGAGATGGCGACCATCTTAGGCATATTGTCCGATGTTTCATTCCCTGCACTTTAGGCAGTGCGGAAGAATCAAATGCGTAAAGAACACAGACTATGTAAGAACTAAGAATGAAGAGCCAGTAATTTCCTTGAGGAGCAGCTGACAGCATTTAACCTACAAAGCCCAGAAGTTTCAAATGATAAAAGGATAATACAAAACACAAACTCTCCTTCCCGTCAAGGATTGGAATCCCATGCAGACACTTCCCCTAAGAGAATTCATTATTTGGATGCCAAAACCGTTTCACTTTCCACTACATATAAACTCATGGCACGTATGGGACTAAACATTAAAACTGAAGCTTGCATGATAAATAGGAAAACCGTGACGTGAAGAAACACTTTGCACTTTGATTTCTGGCTTTCTAAGATAAAGATCAGTAGGCTCCTCCTTGTAGCTCCTGGTGATAGGAGGCTCTCTTGAGATGCATTGTCATTACAGATAGCTGGTAGTCAAGTTCACACCTTCTTTAAAACAAAAGGCTGGCTTTAATTCTCACAATTCACAACATGGCTGAGCCCATTTTAAATCAATATACTGAGCAGTTAAGCACTGAAGTTGGCTTGGAAACAGAACACCAAGCAAGAGTGGAAAAGCAGCACTGGTCTCAAGCCAGAAAGCAGGGCTTTTGTAATAGGGTGGTTGCTTTGCTTTGTCTCTAGGCACAAAACTTGAACTGACTGCTGTCTTCACTGAGGTGCAAAGTACAATCTGGATCACGGATTCTCAAAGGGTCATGTGTAGAAGAATCACCTGGAAACTTTGTTAAAATTCAGATTCCTGGGTGCCACACCCCTCCCACTAGAGGTTATTATTCAGGAGGGTAGGAGAGGATCCCAGAAATCCGCATCCTAACAGGTTCCCCCACCCCACCCCCACCCTGCCCTAGTGTAAAACAGAGAAGATCAACAGACCGGTTCATAACACTGACGAAAGCTTTATTGGCCTCAGGATACCTGTTAGACCCCTGGGTCTAGGCAGTGCTGCATATCAAGTCCAGAGTAAAGCAATAAACATTTCCAAAGATTATACTGAGTAGACTAGATTTGAGATTAAGACTCCAAGGAGGTTCATCTTCAAACAATCATATATTTTTAGGAAACAAAGATTTTAAATGCCCTAGGAAACAATTCACTTGCTTTTCTCCTTGCAAACAAAATCCTACCTGTAACCTTTACTTAAAAGCAAAACAAAACAGAAATCATTTGTAATATGGAAGAGGACCTAGTGATTCAAGACAAATAAAGGGAGTGGGGTGAACTGGGAGACTGGCATTGACATATATACACTAATATGTATAAAATAGATAACTAATGAGAACCTACTATATAGCACAGGGAACTCTACTTAGTGCTCTGTGGTGACCTAAATGGGAAGGAAATCCAAAAAAGAGGGGATATATATATACATATGGCTGATTCACTTCGCTGTACAGTAGACACTAACACAACATTGTAAAACAACTATACCCTAATAAAATTTTTTTTTAAAAAAAGGTAAATAGAGGAACAAAGTTACCTCTGATTTAAGCGAAATAAGAGAAAATAGGTTTTAGGTGTTTATGGAAGATTGCTCCTAGTTCTTAGGTAGCAATTCTAGAAAAGTAAGAGGATATTTGAAGGTGGCTTTCAAAGCAAGATCTCTAAAATTTATCCATTATTGCTGTGGACTAGGAAAAGCATGGCTATAAGCAAACGTAGGAGAATACTCTAGGATACATCTCAAGGAAGCTCTCTATCCCTTGATTCTAATTTCTAATAAACCTACTATATTACTAAAATTTGGCTACAATAATACTTGATTTATAAATCAGGGAATAAGTTGTCCAAATAAGTTTATTTTTCACATACACAAATCTTAGTCCCTTCAGAACCACATTTTCTTGGTTTTATTTAAACTTTTGGACGGAACCTTTTCTAAAAGTTGTTATCTATTGTCCTACCTTCTTAAGCATGATATACTGTCTATAATATTTTCTTGATGATTCAAGTTCATCATTAAAACCATCATTTGTGACACATGTAGATGATGTCATATAGTTATGGAAAGAAAAATGGACAAAAATCAGAATTCCCAAATTCCAATTCCCAGAGCCTACCCTTACTGACACATTATCTTAAGCAAGTTTGAGACTCAGTATCCTCATCTATAAAATGGGGATGATACTACTTGTCCTGCATATATCAAAATGTTTTGTGAAGATCCAATAAAGACAATAATAATAAATGCTCAATAAATTTTTAGCTATCATATTATTGGCATGACAAGCACTGCACACACCTGAGAAACAGATGAGGAACTGAAGTTCCAGAGATGAAGTAACTCACATATTTATCCCAGACAGCCTCCTGCCAGCTCCCATGTTCTCCATGGCTGCTCACTGCTGCCAGAGCATTAGACTCCTCATCTAAATCCTAGGAACAACTTGTAGAAACTCAGGGCTCGTGAACTACTTCCAGAAGTTCCTGCTGAGACATGACATCTGAGTAATAAAAATGGGAAAGAGCTTTCAGTTTAGTCCCCTTTAACAGCCACTTATTGTTGATGTCAGACTCTGGAAAGACAATGATAAGAATTGTTAAGAATGGATAAGAATGGTTCCTGCCTTCACGTTCCTTAAAATGCTGGGAAGTAAGGGAGCAGTAGAGGGAAGAAGTAGCTGTGAAGACAACACACGTGAACATTATTCTAGTACATAATGAGAGCAAGTGGAAGACAACGAACCCAATGGGTTAGGTGGCACATGTGCAGAGTGAGTAGACGTCAAGGAAAACTTCCTGGAGGACAGGATAGCTAAAATGGCAAGAAGAAAAAGCATTCCAAAGAGAAGGAATGGCATGAGCAAAGGCAAAGAATTATGAAATACAGTGTGAAGGGAATAGTGAGGGGTTTATAGAACCTGAAAATGAGAAACAGGAGGGATAAGAGTAGGCTGGGACATAGTTGTGGATCAGTCATGAAGAACCTCATGTAGAAGTCCAAGTGAAATCTTGTAGCTTGTGGGATCATTAGAGGATTTTACCTGGGAGTAATATGATCAGATTTGCATTTAGGGAGATCTTTGTGGCAGAAATATAAAGTAGGGGTTGGAGAAGTTTATGTGGACAGAGAGACAGTTATGCGGCCACAAGAATGACCTGAACTAGGGCGTCAGTAATAAAAAACTATAAAATACTCTGGACAGCAAAAAATGCTATATGAAAACTAAGCAGCAGCTGCATGATGCTACTGTATTTAAGCAACTCAAGAGCGAAAATAAAGGGGCTGGGGCCAAGGTAGAGACTCACTCGTACTCAATGAAAGTGTTCACCTTTGTAATCCCCATGCATCCAGCATGGTACCTTGCACTAGTGAATCCCAATAAATGAATGAATGATGGGCACCAAGTCAGGGATGCTCGGTGTGTAAAACTATTTGCCCTCATCCTAAATAGTCCCAAACTATCATATTCTCTCTGAATTCCATTGTTTACTTTTTTGATGTGTCATTTTCCTTAGTCACTCCTCTAAGTTTCTGTAAATGAAGAACCAGAGAAGCAAGACTGTTAGAACTGTGTGTAAAATAAGAAGAGAGCTCCCAGAGCAGCCTGAGGGATGGTCCCAGGAGTAAAGTGTATTAGAATCATTTTTCGTTTTTTGACATAATTTTAGCTGCTCTATTGCAGCATTTGTTTTTTCCTTTTTTCCTTTCAGGTGTTCCATAGTTTATAAGTTGAGATTGTCAAAAAATGACTTCTGGACATATATTATGAATCACTGTTGCATGATAAGAATAAATAATCATCTTCATTCTACAAACCACAATGTGCAGACACTGGTGCTGAGACTCCCACCTGGCCCTAAAGGAGCTTATTAAGACCTTCAAAGAAAGTAAAGTCTCAGGTAGTAGGTTCCTTTTCACATGTGTCTGTCTGTTTAACGTGGATTGATTTATTCTGCTTCTGGTAACACTGAGATGAGTTTTTTCCAGAGGCCTTCAGTCTGACTGAGGATCACCTGAGGAGCTTTCAAAAAATAGCACAGCCGTGGCCTCAACATCACATCAACTGACGCAGAATCTTTGGTGGTAAGCCCTGGGCACTGTTAGGAAAACAAACAAACTCTCCAAGTGATCTGAATGAGAAGCCAGGTTTGAGATACATTAATTATTTAGAGCTGAAGAGGGACCACACCTAGGAAGGTGAGAGGAGTTTGGTGCCCCTTGTCACTATTGAGGGCAAATATATCTCCCAAACCTGAGGAACAACAAATAAAAAAACCCGCTTTCTAGGTATGTGAGTGGTGGGGGAGGGAAGAATATTTGGTTAAATGATGTATTTTTCTTTCTCAATCAAATCATTGTCTAACCCACTTAGGCGTAGACCCTATATAGAGCATTTGAGCTGTCATCTGGCACGACGTTCATGGAGATCTGGGGAGAAGAATGTTATCATTTATTGCTAAACTTCTGATGGAAAAGAATAAACTCTGGGGCTTCCCTGGTGGCGCAGTGGTTGAGAATCTGCCTGCCAATGCAGGGGACACGGGTTCGAGCCCTGGTCTGGGAGGGTCCCACATGCCGCGGAGCAGCTGGGCCCGTGAGCCACAGTTACTGAGCCTGCGCGTCTGGAGCCTGTGCTCCGCAACAGGAGAGGCCACGATAGTGAGAGGCCCGCGCATCGCGATGAAGAGTGGCCCCCGCTTGCCGCAACTGGAGAAAGCCCTCGCACAGAAACGAGGACCCAACACAGCCATAAATAAATAAATAAATAAATTTAAAATAAATGTGATTTGAATAAAATAAAAAAAAAAAAAAAGAATAAACTCTGGAAGTAAATCTCCTAAAATTACTTATCTAAATTGGAAATTCCTGAAGTGACACAGTAATCTGTTAGACCACTGATGCTAGAGCAAATAGAATTAATTATTTAATTGCCCACGAGCTACACAAATTCCCGTATGGTTGGCTCCAAAAAAATCACTATAGGAAATTGTCATGTATTAAACTCAGGTCAGGATGGTTTTCAGATCAAATAGCTGTATTTGGATGTGATAGACACATTGGCTATATCTTGATGATGATGAGGGTGGGGAAAGATGATCCCACCTACTTAATAAATATTAATAATAAATGATAGCTAGAGACATGAGTGCTCTAAGAAGTCATGGATGCTTCTGAACCATGGCATATGTTGAACAGTCTCAGGAAGGTTATAAATGATCTTTAACTGCTTTGAGCATGAATTTTGCCGGCCTCTGTGTGCTAATGTCATCTAATTGCCACTTTGAGATCTCATGTCATTATGATCAGAATCTATAAAGTGAGCCAGAGGGGGATCCTCACACAGAGTCAAATGCTCTTTGTTGCAGCTGGAGACAACAGCAGAACCAGAATAATATTTCATGTGACAGACAGAAAAGAAGGGGGCGCTCCCTAATTTCTATTTCCTCCTTTTGAATTTTGCCCCGTTTTGCTAGCCAAATGCAAATGCTGTGGCAAAGGCTTTCTTATTTAGGGCTGCCACTGATGAATACTAGCTCATCCTCTGACCATGAATATCTCAGAGAAAAATAGGGTGACTCCCTTTTCTGCATCTGTTACAACACTTACTAGAGCCAAGCTGGAAAACATACATTACAGGCAGAAAAGCAATCACGTTCACCAAGGACTCCAAGCCTTGACTCTCCCATTATGTAGCTCTGCCTATATTAGTCATTGAAGAGAGAAACCAACAGGTGATGGAAGGCCTCCTGCCCATGTTTTCACTCCCTCACACCTGGAAGCTAAGCCCTGCCATCTGTGAGTGTGGAGGATGTGAGCCAGGTTTGCACAATAAAGCTGGTGGATGTGACTAGCTGGGGTGTCCCAGGGCAGGTGGAGCTGCACCTGTGGGATTGACTTCCTGAGGCCTGAAGCAATGGCCCACAGGCCTCCCCACTCCGCTTTTGATTCTCACGGCCGGCTCGCCCACTCTCAGCATCTCAGAAAGTAAGTAAAATACTGCTTGTTAAAAGCACACACAGAGTGGAGCCAAGCTCTTAGGCAATGCTGGAACTTGACAACAGGGTGAGTCAGAACCCTTAGGGGCAGGAGCAATCTAGCGTTTAGGAAGACCGGAAGTCAAATTTGAGGAGCAAGCGCTGCTTCAGCTGCCAGGGCTCTGAGGCCAGGAAGCCTGCCTTGTCCACACAGCCTCCTCTTCTGGACAGTTCTGTCAAGAAAGGGAACAGTTTGGAGTGATTGCAAACGTGCTCGGCTCCATTCACAACAGTAGTGGGAAAACTTGATCCACCATGTGCCCAATGCAGTGCAGTTTTTTTTTTTTTAATTAATTAATTAATTTATTTATTTTTGTCTGCATAGGGTCTTCGTTGCTGCGTGCGGGCTTTCTCTAGTTGCAGCGAGCGGGGGCTACTCTTCATTGTGGTGTGCAGGCTTCTCATTGCGGTGGCTTCTCTTGTTGCAGAGCATGGACTCTAGGCACATGGGCTTCAGTTGTTGTGGCACACGGGCTCAGTAGTTGTGGTTCACGGGCTCTGGAGCACAGGCTCAGTAGTTGTGGCACACGGGCTTAGTTGCTCCGCGGCATGTGGGATCTTCCCGGACCAGGGCTCGAACCTGTGTCCCCTGCATTGGCAGGCAGATTCTTAACCACTGCGCCACCAGGGAAGCCCTGCAGTGCAGGGTTTTTTTGTTGCTGTTGTTTTTTTAATTAATTTATTTATTTATGGCTGTGTTGGGTCTTAGTTTCTGTGTGAGGGCTTTCTCTAGTTGTGGCAAGCGGGGGCCACTCTTCATCGCGGTGCGTGGGCCTCTCACTATCGCGGCCTCTCTTGTTGGGGAGCACAGGCTCCAGACGCGCAGGCTCAGTAATTGTGGCTCACGGGCCCAGTTGCTCCACGGCATGTGGGATCTTCCCAGACCAGGGCTCGAACCCGTGTCCCCTGCATTGGCAGGCAGATTCTTAACCACTGCGCCACCAGGGAAGCCCTGCAGTGCAGTTTTTAATTTCCTTCTCTGGGGAGCAGATGGGAACCATTACAACAAAAGGATCCAAAGGAAGAAAAAAGCCCACAGGTTTGCTGCTCCTACAAGGAAAAGGGGAGCAGTTTCCTACTATCCCCAAAGACACTTAGAAGGAAATGGAATGTTCCAGGAAAAGATATACAGGCCATTTGTTAATTAATTGAACCACTTTGGAGCAAAAAGAAAAAAAAAAAGGAAAAGGATGGAATTAAGTATGAATCAACACAAATTAAAGAAGTATGAGGCTCCCTTGGAGATAAAGCCTCCTCCCAATGTCCTACTGGCCCCTGGCCCCCTCCCACCCCACGGCCATGCTTAACCTGGGGGTACCCTCTCCCAGGTGAGGACCATTCCATTGCTTTAAACCAGTGCCAGCAATCCCACTGGAGCTCAGTTTCAGGAGGCCCATGGTAGGTGTGCCTCTGAATGCCAGGACCTCCACATCTCACAAGTAGTCTTTGAACTGTGTCTTGCTCAGCAGCTTACTCAATTTAGTAAATTCCCCCTGACTTGATTGCGGGGATCATGAAGATGAAATGTTGCCATTTTATTTGGTTATTTTACCTGTTCCCAGGCAATGCAGATAGGCAGTAAAATTAATTAAATCAATACTCTCCGTTACCACTCCTACAATTTCCCCAGAATAAGTTGTCACTTTCTCTAAGAAAGAGGATTTTTTTCCCCAAGGCTGTTTTAAAAATGGCAATACAACCTCTACTACAAATGCAGGAGGACTGGCAATAAAATGTGCAAACTTACCTTTTCTACATTTAATTGAACTCCTGCACCAAGGCTGTCTTTTGGAGCCATAGTCTTCAACTGAGTTTAGGCATGTTTGGAGAGTTTTGCAGGGGGTGAGGGTGAGAAAAGTCTATTTGCAGAGCAGAGCAAACAGACTTCTCTCACTGCCGCCTGCCCCAAGTGGAGGGGCCTAAAGAGTCCCCTGGGAAAGAGGACAGAGCAATGGGGTGAGGAGTTTAACCTCATAACAAAGCTTGGAGGGGGGAGATAGTTCTTAATCTTTCAGCTTGTGGACCCCTTTGAGGATGTGCTGAAAAGAACTTGACCCTCTCCATAGAAAAATTTACATTCTCGCCTACAACACTCAATTTCTTACACAATCACAGAGGCCTTCTCAGACTCCTGGAAACCTATCTATGATTTTGTGGACTCAAGGGAGGCATTTTCCTTAAAGTTCCTGCTTCTTGAGAATTGACTTGAGAACAGCACAGCACCCGCTACCCGATGCCCTGGATGCAGGCTTACTCCTGGGCAGAGAGGAGGCTACCGTCCTCAATGCTGTAACACGCTGGCCACAGAGTGACCCTGCTTTGACATCCTGTGTCTGTATTTCATTTCAGGGGGAAAGAGTTTTTCACCCACTCCACCCCAGGCACTTGAAGGACAGCCACCAGCACTGGACTCTGTGCCCAGCAGAGCACAGATGCCATGGAAGTGCCACACATGTGGAACCCCCACGGGAGAGCCCCCCAAAGTGTTATCGGCCCTCCCAAGCCCAGCCCCAACAGGGGTCCTCCTGCCAGTGTCACTTGCGCCAATAGAACAAACGAGACCCAGTCTGGTTCAGAAGCAAAGGAAAGCCTTATTCTTTAAGCAAAGAATGGAAAGGTGTGCGCTGACAGGCTGTGGGCGGGGCTACTTTATAGGGATCTGGGCAGCAGGGCAGGGAGGGGGCGGAGTTCTCGCTGGGAGGGCGCAGCTGCGCAGTTCACGGCTCCAGATCCTAGTGCGTGGGGCGTGCGTGGGGCGTGCGTGGGGCGTGCGTGGGGCGTGCGTGGGGCGTGCGTGGGGCGTGCGTCTCTGCAAGGGGCCGGCGGACACCATTTTGAATTGAGGTGGCTTGCGCGTTCTTTTCGCACTGGGAACTCCAGTCTGAAGTGCTGGGGGCGAGGCTTCTGCACGCAGCACCCCGTGAGCAAGTGAAACGAAGCGAGCAAGTGAAACTAAGCGCAAAGGAAAAAAAGGTTAGACTATTTTGTTACCCAGATTCTATATTTCCCGGGAATTGTTAATGGGCTTTGCTGGTGACACATCCCTCCTCTGTCTTGTCCTGCTCCTCATTCTTGAGAGGCACTGAGGGGCACAGGTCCGTCTTCTGTAACTACTCCCTGCTGATTTTGGGCATCATCATAACCCAGGGTAGAGGAGGAGAACTTCTCCCTAGCTGCCTTTAGATGTGTTTGATTGTCACCAGGTCTCAGCCCTAACTGTTCGATCCCTGAGCAACCACCATTTGGAGTTTTATAGATTCTAACCTTTTGGAGACAGTTTGGCATGCATGGCCCAAATATTAGCAAGAGAATAATGGTCATTAAGGGGCCCAGGAAGAGTAGAAACCAAGAGACGCTAGGGAGGTCCTGTTTTGCCCCACTCCAAATTTGTTTGGCCAGATTAGGCTGCCTGGTTTCTGCTAGACAGGTTGCGGTTTTTCAGTAGTCTGTCTGCACTTTCTTCAGTTAGGCCGCTTGCATTAACATAAAAATAGGACTTCGTATTGGCCAGTGTATAGGCCCCTACCTGGTCAGCTAATCTAGGGCAATTTTGTTTTCCAGGACAATCCTGACCAGTGAGTCAATAGACTTTTGTAATAGTTTGAAGTCAAGGCCCGTCTCATTGGCCACTGTCTCCACGGTGGCTGTTACCTTCTTTATGGTGACAGTGTTATATACGGTTTCCCTGGCCAAGGTCATTAGCACCCCTGTGAGTACAGTGAGTCCTGAAATTAGTCGTCCTGCCGCTCTCTTGAAACATCATGGCTTCTCCTTTTTGTTAATGGTCTGATTGTAAACTTTAGTCAGCCTCGGATCTGGCCCTACTGTTCCAGTGGTGATACAGCCTCTTACCTTGGTGTTGTCCAAGCACTGGGATGCCCAGCCTCTTGGTGAGTTTGGGCGCTTACCTAAGAACATGAACCCTTCTTGTAAACACACCAGTCCTGTGCCATTACCTTGAGTTCTTTTTTTTAACATTTATTTATTTGTTTGTTTGTTTTTGGCTGCGTTGGGTCTTCGTTGCTGTGCGGGGGCTTTCTCTAGTTGTGGCGAGCGGGGGCTACTCTTCGTTACGGTTCGCAGGCTTCTCCATGCTGTGGCTTCTCTTGTTGCGGAGCACGGGCTCCAGGCATGGGGGCTTCAGTAGTGGCGCACGGGCTCCAGACGCGCAGGCTCAGTAGTTGTGGTGCACGGGCTTAGTTGCCCCGCGGCATGTGGGATCTTCCCAGACCAGGGCTTGGACCCGTGCCCCCTGCGTTGGCAGGCAGATTCTTATCCACTGCGCCACCAGGGAAGTCTTTACCTTAAGTTCTTGAAGGGCTGGTACCCTGGTGCTTTATCCACACTGGTCTATCCAAGGTCTTACTGGGGCATCCAGGTATCCTTCTTAGCTGTGTTTTTCTCTTTTGGACTGCATAATTTACATATTGTTGGTGCTGTTTGTATTCTCTATCATAAGTGTCACAACTGGCACCAGTTTCGACATCAGCCTGTCTACAGTTTGGAACTCGGATATGGTTCCCATTGCAGGTTGCAAGTTGTACTGTCCAGTTTGTAAGGGTGATATTGCCCACCAGGTAGTATTGACACCAGTATATTCAAATTGTTCCTGAAAATGAAGGTATCTAGGTCTTTTGCTTATAGGCAAAAGTGTGCCCTGATATTGAGGCTCACTGCCGTGGTTGGGTTTATATTGGGATTGTCTGCTGGGAGGAGGGTGTTATTTAGTGCTTCCTTCTCAGTTTTCAGGGCTCCTCTTAAATACGTCTGATGGTCCTTTCCTCTTTCAGGTTGGGAGTGATAGATCCAACAATCAGTGAAGTTCCATATTTCCTAAATATCCCTGGTCACGCTTTTGTTGTTTTTCCATTTGGGGAATGGGTCTACCATACGTAAGTTCATACACACTTAACTTTAACTTATCTCTTGGAGCTAACTGCATGCAGAGCAGGGCAACTGGGAGTAACTTAATCCAGTTTTCTTGAGTCTCCTGGCATAACTTGGCTAAGGTTCATTTTAAGGTCTGATCAGATCTCTCTACTTTCCCTGATGATTGGGGTCTCCAGGCTGAGTGCGAGGTCCGTTTTATGCCCAGGGCACTTGTTATCCTTTTTGTCACTTATGACACAATGCTGGGCCATTATCACTTTGTAGGGATCCTGGGATCCCAAACCTGGGTATTATCTCTTTTAGGAATGCGTTAGCCACTTTGGCTGCGGTTTCAGTTCTCGTGGGGAGCACTTCTACTCACCTTGAAAACACGTTCACTAGCAACAGCTTTCTACCTGAAGCTGCCTGATGCTCTCGGCATGACAGTGAAATCAATCTGCCAGTCTTCCCCAGGATATATCCTCTGGTTTGAGTGGGCCTTATCTGGGGGCCTCAGGGGGCCTGGTTTTAGGGTTACTCACTGTGTAGATGGGGACTGTCTCAACTGTCTGACTGATTTTACTTTTCATGCCAGGAGTTACTATGACCTCAACTAACCAGTTATACAGGGCTTCACTCCATTAGTGAGTTCCTTGTTGAGCTTTCCTGATGTCTTGACAAGCCGCAGTTTGGGGAAAGAAGCATGGCCCTTGTTCACTAACTAGCCACACATGGCCTCCTAGATCTCTACTGAAGCCCCACTTTGGGACTTTGTCTGATACTTCCTTTGTGTAGATTGAGGAGTAATTGGATGGATCTGGCCTTTGAGGTATGAGGGTAGTTGACAAGTTACTGACTGGTTCTAGGACTGCCCTTTTGGCAGCTGTATCTGCCTTGTTGTTTCCCGTTATTAACTCTGTATCCCCCTTTTGTTGATCCCTACAATTAGTCACTGCCACCTTTTTTGGAAGCTGCGCTGCTTCTAAGAACTTCAGTATGCTCAAGCCACGTTTCACCTGTTTATTCTCACAGGTGAAAGCATACCTCTTTCCATTCAAATACCCCTGTGTACATGTAGAATGGCATACCAGGAGTCTGTGTAAACATTTAAGATCTTCCCAGTCCCAAGCTCTAAGGCTTGGGTGAGGACCATCAGCTTGGCCTTTTGAGCAGAAGTCCCTGGCATTAGGCTTCATGCCTCTGTGACCTGGGTCTGGGAGGTGGCTTCGTATGCTGCCAGCCTTTCTCCCTCTCATAAACCTGCTCCCATCTGTGAACCAGTCCTCTTCAGCGTTCAGGAGAGGCTCACTTCCTAGTTGGGGAACTGGAATAGATCATGTCTGTGGTTTCTATACAATCATGCTCCTGGGGTCCCGTTTCTGTGGGTAGCAGGGTGGCAGGATTTATCGTGTGACAGGTTTTTATGGTAACCACTGGGTTGTCTAAAATCATAGCCCAAACTTGAATCGACCTTATGGGGAATAGCCATTCTGCTGTCTTAGAACTTACTAAAGCCTGAACCTGGTGCGAGGTCCATATAGTGACTGGCTGACCAAACGTTAACTTTTCAGTCCCTTTTAGCAGAGTTGTAGTAGCTGCTACTTCCCATAGGCAAGGAGGCCATCCCTTAGCAGTTTTTTTTTTTAATAAGTTTATTTATTTATTTATTTATTTTTGGCTGTGTTGGGTCTTCGTCGCTTTGCACAGGCTTTCTCTGGTTGCGGCGAGTGGGGCTGCTCTTCATTGCGGTGGATTCTCTTGTTGCGGAGCATGGGCTCTAGGCACGCGGTCTCAGTAGTTGTGGCTCACATGCTCTAGAGTGCAGGCTCAGTAGTTGTGGCGCGTGGGCTTAGTTGCTCTGCGGCATGTGGGGTCTTCCCGGACCAGAGATCAAACCTGTGTCCCCTGCATTGGCAGGCAGATTCGTAACCACTGCACCACCAGGGAAGTCCTGCGGTCCCAGTTTTTGAGCTCATATTCCAAGGGTGAGTTCCCTGTTTCTCATGAATGTAAAGGTCAAAGGGTTTGGCTAAATCTTGCGGGGGGCGGGTGGTGGTGTGTAAAACAGGGGCCTGAAGTAATTGCTTTTTTAATTCTTAAAAGACCCTTTTGCATTCTGAATTCCATTCAAAAGGATAATCATCCTTCCAACTTTTCATATAGAGGCCTAGCTATTAGACCCTAGTCAGGGATCCAGATGTGGCAAAACCTGGCCATCGCCAGGAAACCCCTAAGCTGTCTTCTGGTTTTAGGAGGAGTGAGGCTGCAAATGGCTTCTCCCCTTTTCTGGGGTAGGCTTCTCTGACCTTCTGTGAGAATGAAGCGTAGGTAGGTCACTCTAGCTTGAGATATTTGAGCCTTTTCCTTGGACACCTTATATCCTTTATGGGCTAGGTGGTTCAGAGTGGTTACAGTATTTTTGTCAGAGGCCTCCTCAGTAAGGCTGGCAATCAGAATGTCTTCTACATGCTAGAGGCGGGGTTCCCTCTTCTAGATGTAGATCTTTTAGGTCTTTAGCTAAATTTTCTCCAAAGGTGTTGGAGGAATCTTTGAACCCTTAGGAGGACTGTCCAGCAGCATTGTTTTTGTTGTGTGTTTGGGTCTTGCCACTCAAAAGCTAAGTTTCTTGCAACTCTGGGACTAATGGAATACAGAAGAAGGCATCTTTTAAATCTAATACAGAATACCAGGTCCTGGTGGACGGTAGAGTGGCCAGCGGGGTGTAAGGATTAGGAACTACTAGATGTATATCTTCAGTGGCTTCACTGAGTGTCCTGAGGTCCTGTACCATCCAGTATTCCCCAATGGGTTTCTTTACAGAGAGAAAGGGGGTATTACAGGCTGATTGGCATGATCTAAGACGACCCTGGTCAGTTAGGCCTTGTGTAATAGGGGCAGTGCCCAACAAGGCCTCTTGGTGGAGAGGGTATTGTTTTCTGTTGGGTCATGTATGTCCAGGTTGTAGGTGGGCTGTCACAGGACTGGCTCCTACAGCTTATCCCACCTGTCCCTGGGATTTACTCTGGGAAGTTCAGCTTGCTCTGTCCGGGGAGGTTTGTCCTCAGCCATTAACATTATCATTTTGTGCCCCCTGTTAGGGGAACGCCAGTCTCCAGTTTGTCTCCCATTAAGTAGATAGTACCTCAGAATTGCTTTCCCTTCCAATGATTCTGGGTCACTAGTAGTATAGATTTGGAAGCATTCCGTGAGGCACTCTAGGAATGCCCTAGGGTTCTCTTCTGGCTTCTGATTGATTTCCTTTATCTTCAGGATGCACCCTAATAGGCTGTCCTTCAGTGTGGTGGGTGTTTGGTTCCCCATACTTTAGATGTTCTGTTTTGAATTTATCTCCCAACTACCAAGGAGGTGGTTGGGGTGGTTTTCTGGCATGCAAATGCCACAGGATTTGAGTGGGCTAAGAATGCAAGGGATTCCCACAGGGTACTAACCAGCTCACTGGGGCAGTTGATGCTTTGTGCTAACAGTGGGAGGAGAGCCTGTGGGACCTTGGCCGATAAAGAATACCCAAGGTTCACCTCATAAACACAAGAGGGAAGGAGTTTGAAGGATTGCCAGAGTGGAAGAATCGGAAGAGAGATCAGAGGAAAGGTCGAGCAGTAGGGTGTTTCCTGTTCTTGCCAGTAGCCCACAGGGCTTCCCGATACAGGGTTTCCTGGTCTTGCAAGTGGCTCACGGGGCTTCCCAGCTCACTTCAGAGAGAATAGTGCTAACTGGAAGAGATATCAAGTCACTGGTTGCATACCTACCTTGGGACCCTTTCACACCAGGCATCCCCAGTGTCCTTTCCTGAACTCGGATTGAGTGTCCTTGCTCCATTTTGTCACTCGGTCCTCATTACCTGGGCCTTTTCCTGATCTCACCCATAGGCTCATGCGGCTGGCCACTTTCCTTTTCTAAGCCAAAAATGACTATGGAGAATGCTACCATTGACCCCTGGAGGTTGGCAAGGAGGCAAAATCTGCTATTGCCTTGTACGGGGGCCAAGGGTACAGCACTACTGGTGAGACAGTGGGCAAGACTGCCATGGTTTCTTCCCACCCACAAGTCCACACCTCCCCAGGTCACCCACTGTGGGATGGCCAGCCAGAGGCAATGGGCTAGCACGCATGAGTTTCAGTCTCTGATCCTCAGTGATGCCATAGTATGATCCCCTCAAGGGGGCACAGTCCAGATTACTCTGGAGGTTATGCTGTGTGCCCACTACACCCAGATATTGGGTTGTTGAGCAGAGTAACTGCTGTTCCACCCTGTAAGAGTGTACTCAAAATCAGAGGCAGTCATTCCCAAGCAAACCTACCAAACCTTCTGCTGTCCTCCCATTGGAGCCATAGCGAGTCTGGAGCCTGGTGGGTGGGTGCAGGCAGAAGGGCCACGGTCAGTCCCTTCATGGTTGCCAAAAATGTGTTACTCTCCCAAGTCTGTCCCCAACAAGGGTCCTTCTGCCTGGTGTCACTCACACCAATAAAATGAGACTGAGTTTGGTTCACAAGCAAAGGAAAGTTTTATTCTTTGATCTAAGAATGGAGAGGTGTGAACTTGTACTCTAGAGTACATGCTCTCCCTGACAGGCCATTGCCAGGCCTGCTTTATAGGGTTCTTGTCAGTGGGGAGTGGGAGAAGTTCTGGCGGATCAGGTGCAGCTGTCTGCTCACGGCACTCCAGATCGAAGTGCCAGGTGCAGCATTTCTGTACACAGTATGCCACTGCCATCTTGAATTGAAGTGTCATATGCAGCACTTCTGCGCACGGTCCACCAAGCTGAAGTGTCAGGCACAGCCATTTCCCACCAAGAACTCTGATCTGGCCTCTGCACACGGAACCCTGTGAGCAAGTGAAACTAGACTAAACATAAAGGAAAAAAAAAGGTTAGACTTTATTTTATTACCCAGATTCTATATTTATTCCCTGAAAATAGTTAATGGGATTTACTGGTGACAAAAGCCTTGGGAGCTGGGACTCAAGCAAACAAGGGCACTGGCGCCACGCCAGTAAAAAGTGGGTATAAACACTTCAGTGGTCTCATTTGTTCCCACAGGCTGGTGAGGCCTGGGGACATTCAAGTTACACCTAATAATTACCTTCTTTAAAGTATCATTTGGGATTTGTTACTAGAAAATGTGAGTCTAAGATACAGGGGCATTTCTGGAATAAAGAAGGGAGGCTTTCAAAATCCCAGTTTATTGAACTAATTTATTTTTAGCACTTCTCTATTTAATATTGTCACAACGATTAAAATAAATACTGAAGGCAGTCTTTGAACTAGACAGCTTTGAACACAACTCTCAGGAAGGAGGTGTGTGGTGGGGTAGATGGATGTTTCCAAATTGAGAGTTCTTTGAGGGGCTGGGCATGTCGGTGAGTAAGTCGGGGTGGAGGCTGGGGGGGAGGCAGTGATTTAATATGCAGATGTTCATTCAAGCCCACAGTGTCGGGAAGCCACAGGCACTTGCTGAATTTTAGGACTAAGACTAAGATTAGGACTGCTCCCCAAAGAGCCTCAGTACTTGAGAGATTATTGTATTTTTGCTACTCTCTTCATTTATCTAACTCCCTACTCCAGTTTACCAGCATTTTTTTCTTTCAGTGCACTGAACCATCTTATGATGGCACGGCAAAAAACAGAATTGCAACACAATTGTTATTAGAATCTATGCTCTCAGTGTAATGGGGGGAGGGTGGTGCAGGGTGCTAATAATATTGATGCCTAAAATAGAGCAAATTTAGATTCTGGTTTAGTTCATCTGTGAACTTGAGCAGGTCAGTTAACCAGTCCTGTTCCCTTAGATGCAAGATGAGGGGTTCTAATAGATTATCTCAAGTGTACCTTCTAACCATAATCATGACCATAATACCTTGATCTTGTATGAATCTTTGATAGTCCCAAATCACTTTCTCTCATTTCATCTAGCCTACTCCTTAAGAACACAGGCTCTGGAGTCAGACTGCCTGCCTGGGTTCAACTTCTGGTTGTACCTCCTACCAACTGTGTGACCTAGGCCAAATATTAACCTCTCTGTGCCTTGGTTTCCTCATTTGTAAAATGGAAATAATAATTCCTCATATGATTGCTATGAGGATTAAATTAGTTGTCACATAGAATAAGCTTAGAACCGTATTTGGTATAGCATAACTGCTCAATGAATATAAATATTAATTGTTTATATTTATTTTTTAATTTAATCCATATCTGTGTCAGTGCCTCCTTTTAATTTTTCATTTGATTTCTTTCCTTTAAATTTCATTATCCATCTTTTGGGGGCTCTATTTTATCCCTCATGGAATTATTTAATAGGGCTAATAAATTTGAGTTTGTAATGGCCAGCTTAATTGCATCCTTTAGCTGATGGCTGGGAGATAGTTTGAAGTTGATACTCGTGATATCATTTGTAACTGTTCTTTTGTCCCATTTGTACCACTCAAATGCCTATAATATCTTAAGTAGTTTATTTTCCTCATAAATAGAATCCAGCGAGTAGGTCAGCATATACAGGGAACAGAGCCACTCTTACATGGAGGTGAAATGGCTGAGCACCTATAAAGTGACATTTAAGAGGCACTAAGAGTCCTACCTGCAAATAACTCTAACCACCTATAACTTCTAACCATCTCATCCTCCTGCCAGTGTCAGTGTTTCCTTCTCCATAGTCTGATATATCTACTGTGACTGTTTTGGTGACCAAAGTGTAAGTCACTGCTTTGGAGCCATAGGGAAGAAACTGCTTCTAGAAGGTACAGATATCACACACACACTGTAAGTTTACTTTTCAAGGCATTTTAATGTGAATGTTCTCATGTGTACCTCCCAATACACTTGAAGAACCCAGTAATATTATCACAATGTTACAAATGAGGAAACAGAAAAGCTAAAAGAATGTGCCATCACTTTGCTGAGCAGCCAATAAATGCTCAGCATGGTCTCCAGGGGGGCTTAAAATAGAAAAACTAAATTTAAAAGAGTTAACAATTTAGCTTTGCTCCCTTGGAAGTTAGGAATTGCGTTTAGAATTTCAAGATGTCTTGGATTAGTCACCTTGAAAAGTGGAGAGAACCAACTATGGAGGACAGGAAACCAAAGCCAGGTGAGTTTCAGAGGGGAGGTCAAATGGAGGAGGGTATCAATACATGATTCTGATGACCAATAGTGAAGGTCCTTAGTAACCCAGAGCTGTGACAAAAGATGGGTGAGGGAAGATGGACCCTGACTGCAGGGTCAGATCCCCAACAGTGCACTCAAAATAAGCAAAGCCAACAGTGGACAGTGTGTCCTGAGACCTGCTCTGTATCTCACACAGCCCATGAGGTTATAAAGGCAAGGTTCTAGGTGCTGATTTACACAGAAACTGGAACTTCTGCCCCATTCTGACTAGAGGATCAGATGATGGCTTATAGATCATTGGAAAAACTTCCCTGATATTGCCTGATTGTGATGATTGATTTTATGTGTCAACTTGGCTGGGCCATAGTGCCCAGATATTTGGTCAAACATTCTGCATGAAACAGAATCCAACAGCACATTAAAAGGATCATACACCATGATCAAGTGGGGTTTATCCCAGGAATGCAAGGATTCTTCAATATACGCAAATCAATCAATGTGATACACCATATTAACAAATTGAAGGAGAAAAACCATATGATCATCTCAATAGATGCAGAGAAAGCTTTCGACAAAATTCAACACCCATTTATGATAAAAGCCCTGCAGAAAGTAGGCATAGAGGGAACTTTCCTCAACATAATAAAGGCCATATATGACAAACCCACAGCCAACATTGTCCTCAATGGTGAAAAACTGAAACCATTTCCACTAAGATCAGGAACAAGACAAGGTTGCCCACTCTCACCACTATTATTCAACATAGTTTTGGAAGTGTTAGCCACAGCAATCAGAGAAGACAAAGAAATAAAAGGAATCCAAATCGGAAAAGAAGAAGTAAAGCTGTCACTATTTGCAGATGACATGATACTATACATAGAGAATCCTAAAGATGCTACCAGAAAACTCCTAGAGCTAATCAATGAATTTGGTAAAGTAGCAGGATACAAAATTAATGCACAGAAATCTCTTGCATTTCTATACACTAATGACGAAAAATCTGAAAGTGAAATTAAGAAAACACTCCCATTTACCATTGCAACAAAAAGAATAAAATATCTAGGAATAAACCTACCTAAGGAGACAAAAGACCTGTATGCAGAAAATTATAAGACACTGATGAAAGAAATTAAAGATGATACAAATAGATGGAGAGATATACCATGTTCCTGGATTGGAAGAATCAACATTGTGAAAATGACTCTACTACCCAAAGCAATCTACAGATTCAATGCAATCCCTATCAAACTACCACTGGCATTTTTCACAGAACTAGAACAAAAAATTTCACAATTTGTATGGAAACACAAAAGACCCCGAATAGCCAAAGCAATCTTGAGAACGAAAAATGGAGCTGGGGGAATCAGGCTCCCTGACTTCAGACTATATTACAAAGCTTCAGTAATCAAGACAGTTTGGTACTGGCACAAAAACAGAAATATAGATCAATGGAACAGGATAGAAAGCCCAGAGATAAACCCACACACATATGGTCACCTTATCTTTGATAAAGGAGGCAAGCATATACAGTGGAGAAAAGACAGCCTCTTCAATAAGTGGTGCTGGGAAAATTGGACAGGTACATGTAAAAGTATGAAATTAGAACACTCCCTGACACCATACACAAAAATAAACTCAAAATGGATTAAAGACCTAAGTGTAAGGGCAGACACTATCAAACTCTTAGAGGAAAACATAGGCAGAACACTCTATGACATAAATCACAGCATGATCCTTTTTGACCCAGCTCCTAGAGAAATGGAAATAAAAACAAATATAAACAAATGGGACCTAATGAAACTTAAAAGCTTTTGCACAGCAAAGGAAACCATAAACAAGATGAAAAGACAACCCACAGAATGGGAGAAAATATTTGCAAATGAAGCAACTGATAAAGGATTAATCTCCAAAATTTACAAGCAGCCCATGCAGCTCAATATCAAAAAAAACAAACAACCCAATACAAAAATGGGCAGAAGACCTAAATAGACATTTCTCCTAAGAAGATATACAGATGGCCTACAGACACATGAAAGAATGCTCAACATCATTAATCATTAGAGAAATGCAAATCAAAACTACAATGAGATATCATCTCACACCGGTCAGAATGGCCATCATCAAAAAATCTAGAAACAATAAATGCTGGAGAGGGTGTGGAGGAAAGGGAACACTCTTGCACTGTTGGTGGGAATGTAAATTGATACAGCCACTATGGAGAACAGTATGGAGGTTCCTGAAAAAACTACAAATAGAACTACCATACGACCCAGCAATCCCACTACTGGGCATATACACTGAGAAAACCATAATTCAAAAAGAGTCATGTACCAAAATGTTCATTGCAGCTCTATTTACAATAGCCAGGACATGGAAGCAACCTAAATGTCCATCGACAGATGAATGGATAAAGAAGATGTGGCACATATATACAATGGAATATTACTCAGCCATAAAAAGAAATGAAATGGAGGTATTTGTAATGAGGTGGATGGAGTTAGAGTCTGTCATACAGAGTGAAGTAAGTCAGAAAGAGAAAAACAAATACAGTATGCTAACGTATACTATTCAGTATATACGGAATCTAAGGGGAAAAAAAAAAAAAAAAGGCCATGAAGAACCTAGTGGCAAGACGGGAATAAAGACACAGACCTACTAGAGAATGGACTTGAGGATATGGGGAGGGGGTGCGGTGAGATGTGACAGGGTAAGAGAGTGTCATGGACATATATACACTACCAAATGTAAAATACATAACTAGTGGGAAGCAGCCGCATAGGACAGGGAGATCAGCTCGGTGCTTTGTGACCACCTAGAGGGGTGGGATGGGGAGGGTGGGAGGGAGGGAGATGCAAGAGGGAAGAGAAATGGGAACATATTGTATATGTATAACTGATTCACTTTGTTATAAAGCAGAAGCTAACACACCATTGTAAGGCAATTATACTTCAATAAAGATGTTTAAAAAAAAAAAAACATTCTGCATGTTTCTGTGAATGTGTTTTTTGGATGACGCCAACATTTAAATCAGTGGACTTTGTTAAAGTAGATTACTCTCCATAATGTAGGTTGGCCTCATCCAATCAGTTGAAGGCCTTAGTAGAACAGAGTCCGACCTCCCTCAGCAAGAAGGAATTCTACCAAAAGATTGCCTTTAGACTAGGACTGCAGCTCTCCCCTGGGTCTCCAGCCTGCCAGCCTACCTTAAGGATTTTGGACTTACCGAAGACTGGAAGCCCCCACAATCATGTAAGCCAATTTCCTTAAAACCAATCTCTCTATATATTTTCTAAAATTTTTATTTATGTATATTTATATTCACACACATCCTGTTGGTTCTGTTTTTCTGTAGAACACTAATACACTAATACACAGCTTTATATGTTTCAGAGCAAAATGACTGTTTTCTCTGGAACCACTAAGCTTTAATATGTTCAAAGACACAAGACCTTCTATTATGTTGAGAGGCAATGCCATACAACGAGTAAGCACATGGGCTCTGGCTGGTTTGAATCCTGGCTCCGTCATTTCCTGTAAATTGACAGCAATAACTTAACCTCTCTGGTCCTCAGTTGTTCTATCTGATAGTAATAACTTCTACCTCATAGAATTCTTAAGGGTGTAAATGAGCTAATATGCATAAAGCATTTAATATAGAGTCGAGAACTTAATAAACTCCCAATAATATTAGCTATTATGTTTCTTGCTCTCCATATCTGGGGAATTCATATTAAGTCAGGAATGAACAGGCCGAAGATTCAGAATCTGAAGAATTCCCTATTAAGCTGCTGTACCAACATATTGTGTGATTTCCGTGATGCCTCCATTTCTCTGCTATAAAATGAAGTAAAACAGATGGATTGTGAGTTAATGAGTATATAAAACACTGTGAAGTCCTTACATAAAAGGTGCCCCTGAGCATTATTATCACATGGCAGGCAATTGAGTGTTATTATAAGGCAGGTTTTATATTTTTAATATATTTTTAAATGTCTTTTTGGTCAACGTGGGGTGAGGTAAACAACGTGGTGTTAGAACAGAAACTCATAAACAGTGGTATAATCACCTCTTGGCTTGCACTGCCTTGTTACATGCAATCAACTGCCCAAAGAGTTTGAAAGGCAAAAATCCTAATTTTTCTGGCGTTTACATTTTTCCGGAATCTGGCTCTTATAAACAAGGCCATGCCAAGTCTACTTCTGTGACTTGGATAAGCTCAAGCATTACTGAGTAAATCGTAGAACATCCAGCTATTCACTTTTTAATAAGCATCAAGCCAGAATCAGCATCTTTTCTCAACTGAGCTCTTTTTAGAGTATTTCAAAATTCCATAATACTTCCAAGGATACCAAATCTAATCTAATCTGTGAATTGCAAAGATGCAGTTTCCTTTCAGTCATTAAAGGAAATATAGGGCTTCCCTGGTGGCGCAGCGGTTGAGAATCTGCCTGTCAATGCTGGGGACACGGGTTCGAGCCCTGGTCTGGGAAGATCCCACATGCCGTGGAGCAACTGGGCCCGTGAGCCACAACTACTGAGCCTGCGCGTCTGGAGCCTGTGCTCCGCAACAAGAGAGGCCGCGATAGTGAGAGGCCCGCGCACTGCGATGAAGAGTGGCCCCCGCTCGCCGCAACTAGAGAAAGCCCTCGCACAGAAACGAAGACCCAACACAGCCAAACATAAATTAATTAATTAATTAATTAAAATTTGAAAAAAAAAAGGAAATATAATAAAAAATAACCATAATTATGCCCAATATATAATAGACATTTCCAGAGGTATCATAGTTTAGAACTGGACCTGGATTTTATTATAGTTCTGTTTCTGGCACTTATTAGGTATGTGACCTTGGCAAATTACTAACCTGCTTTTGTTTGTTTTTTTGTTTTTTAAAATAAGTAATACATAACTTGTAAGCTACTATGTGAAAAGAATCTAACCTAATGCCCAGCACGTATTAAATATTTCCTCTCCTCTGGTCCTGTGGTGAAAGATCCTATAACCTTGGTGTGATCTAAGAGCCCTCAGTTTTTCAGGTCATTCTCTTGAGGGTTAAACTGAGTTCACATTATATAAGAGAGTTATAATTTTGATTACTGCCCCCAGGCCTCCTAGCAGAATTAACAGGAATCCCTGAAACTGTTTTTTAACTCAGATTCCCCAGCTAGGAATTTTATGCAGTAATGAGAATCAATGGGACCAAAAACAGGACCCAGATAGTCTACTATTCCTAAACCTGCTACCAAGGACTGCAGGCCAGAGCCTGAGCCAAACCCACAGCTTCTGGCGCTCCCTGGAGGCTGCCAGCAGCATACCTCTTCATGCAAAGAACTCCAGTCTCTAAAGGGCTATAAAGGGAAATTCAGAGACTCACTCTTACATGTGTTAGAGATATATATATCTCAAGTTTTCATCATTAGACATCATCTAATTTGATTTTCTCATACAGGGGCATTATCTTTCTTTCTGTGCTCATTAACTTTCTATGTCTTGAGATGTCTGACTCCTTTAGAAGAATAATGATAAATATTAGAAAGAAGGTCATAAAAACCACTACCAGGGAAATGCAAATCAAAATCACAAGATACCACTTCATATTTTTTAGGATGGCTATTATTAAAAAAACAAAACAGAGAATAACAAGTGTTGGTAAGGATGTGGAGAACTTGGAACCCTAGGGCATTGGTAAGGATATGGAGAAATTGGAACCCTAGGGAATGTAAAATGGTGCAGCCACTATGGAAAATAGTTTAGTTGTTCTTCAGAAAATTTAAAATAGCATTGCCATGTGTTTCAACAATTACACTTCTGGGTATATACCCAAAAGAACTGAAAGCAGGGACTTAAATATTTTTATACCCATGTTTATATAGCAGCATTATTCACAGTATCCAAAAGGTGGAAACAACCTAAGTGCCCATCAGTGAGTAAATGAATAAGCAAAATGTGGTATATAAATACAATGGAATATTATTCAGCCTTAAAAATAAAGGAAATTCTGACATATGCTACAACATGGATGAACCTTGAAGACATTGTGCTAAGTGAAATAAACCAGTCACAAAAGAGCAAATACTGTATGATTCCACTCCTGTAAGGTACTTAGAGTAGTAAAATTCAGAGACAGAAATTGGAATGGCGGTTGGGAGGGTCTAGGAGAGGGAAAATTGGGAATTATTGTATAAAGGGTACAGAGTTTCAGTTTTGCAAGATGAAAAAAGTTCTGGAGATGGATGGTGTTGATGGTTGCACAATAATGTGAATGTACTTAATGCCACCAAACTGTACACTTAAAATGGTAAATTTTCTGTTATATATTTCGTTAAAAAATTAATTTGTTTAAAATAATTTCTTTAAAAATTAACCTATCAAGAAGAATTGTATGTCTTTAATGAAAAAGTATACAGAGTACTTTTTAACAAAGTAGTAGACTTTAACCTCTAGGAGAAATGAGTATTCTGTCCTTTGTTTGGGCAAGTGTGTGGGCATATACAGAGTATGACAATATAGATTGTCTATTTTTCTCTGTTTCATTTTTAACAAGAGAACCAGACCAGTCCTTTAGCTTAACTGTAAGTGGGCAATGATCATCTTTAGCAGCTCCCTTCACACCCTAAAATTTTCTCTGCCTCTTTTTCCCATTCAAACAACCTCTCTGGAAAGACATAAAACCCATTCATACTAGGGTAAAATAACTCATCACAGCTTAAAGTAAGTGACACTCTCCCTGGTAATGGAGGAGTAGATTTCAGCTAGCCTAAAAGCCCTTAGCTAAAGGAATAGCATACTTACATTGAAATTTGAGATTCCAGCCAGAGGATGAGAAAGAGTACTAGGGGTTTAATTTCATAAGGCACTTGACATCACACCATGTCACTATTCAGTTATGGCTGGTCAAGCTCTGAGTCATGGAAAATGTATTTTGATGTTATACCAATTGTATACCCTTAGTAATTTGAGATTAGGAACAATGTGATTTATATGATTTTCCAAATTAGACCACATTAGTTCACTCACCAATTATATGCCAACTATGTGCCCAAAACCGTACTAGGCTGTGGGCATTCAAAAAATGATGAGACATATAACTTGTCCAAAAAGAAGAGGAGAGTAGTCAAACAGAAGATTGTGAATAACTATATGTGAAGGACCCCTTTTTCACCTCTGCCAGGGGTGGCTTGGGTGAGCCTCACAGCGTTTTTGTGCATGCTTTTATGATAGTATTTATTGACTCATATTTAAACTTCATGTGCTCATGTCTGTCTTTTCCACTATACTGTGGGTGTGAAATTCATCAAAATATAATGTGTTAGATTTGCACGTTAGAATGATCCTTCATGTTTTCTGGAAAGTATCATTGCCTCATTATCTGTTTTTGTGGAACAAATGACCTTAAAATTTAATGGCTTAAAGCAAGAATTTGTTATTTTTCACGATCCTGTGAGTCAAGAATTTGGCATGGCTCAGCTGGTTTGTTCTGCTTCACATGATGTCAGTTAGGGTTACTAATGTACCTGCATTTAGCTGGGAGTTGGGCTGGGGTTGGAATGTCCAAAGATGCCCTCTCATCTGCCAGGGCTTCTCTCACTGTGGTCACTAGTCATTCATTAGTCTAGCCTAGATTTCCTTGTAACATGGTGGCTGGGCTCCAAGAAAAAAGAAAGCAAAAGTTGCCAGAACTCTTAAGACCTTGGCTCAGAAGTACCATAATATTATTCCTACCACATCCTACTGGTAAGACTCAAGGGGAGGGAAAATAGACTCAGCTTCTTGAGGTAAGGCGCAGCATGAGCATACAAGAATGGGAGGAATTGTTGTCTGCTATATTTGGAGGTTATGTACCACAATAACATCTTTTTTAAACCCTCTTAATTACCATAAACACCTAGAAATACAGAGTAAGATATAGTAAACATCTATTTAAATGAATATCTGCGCTCTCAACAAAGTATTGAAAACCCTAGAGGCCAAAAATAAAGAAGGAACCTAAAACTAGTGTAATGATTCTGTGGCTGCCGTAGGGGAAGGGGAATAATCAGTCCCAGCAACATGGAGCTTGGATCTAATGGCACCATGAACATAGGAGATGATGTTTGGGTTCTATCAAGGTAGGGAGTTGCAAGTGAGATCCCACATAAAGCTGTGATTCTTGAAGGGCTTCACCCTCAGGATGAACTGGAAAACACCAATCCAGGAAGATGACAAAGCAGGTTCATTGTCTCTTCCTAGGCTCTCCAAGGAATGAAATCTCTCCCAAGGGAATTTTTAACTTCAGGCCAGCCCTAATATAAGTTTGGGGTTAACTACATATTCTCTGTAATGTTCAGATACCCAGGACAATGAACTTAAAAAAAAAAAAGTGGTCCCTACTCAGTAACATCCTGGGTAATCTAGCATTAAAAATTACAAAAGCTCTATAAAAGGAAAGCAAATGAACCAAGTTACATAGAATTCCTACAGTTAAGGTTTTGTGGTATAGATCAAGATCCAAATTTGTAAACAGGGAAACAACTGACTCTGAGTGAGATTCAGCAGACAAAACAAATGTAAGGATAGGTTGGGACTGAAAAATAAACACACTTTAAAAAGGTAGATTTTAGAATAGAAAAAGGGGAAAAGGAGCCAAAACAAAAGAAAACTCAATGGATAAGTTAAATAACAAATTAGACACAGTTGAATAAACTAGTTAACTAGAAGATAAGCTTCAGGACATTTTCTGGAATGCAATATAGAGGTATAAGGAGTTGGAAAGTGTGAAAGAACATTTATACTTGTGGAATAGAATGAAGAATTTCAACATACATCTAGCAGGAGTTCCAAAGGAAAGCTATGGAGAATGGGAAAGAAGCAATATTTGAAGAGCTAAGGACAGAATTTGCAAAACTGATCAAAGGCTTGTCTTCAGATTGAAAAAGCCCAGCAAGTTCTGAATAAGATAAATACAAAACCCCAATTGATTATAATTCTCAGAATGGCTAAAATTGGAAAGTCTGACTATCAAATATTGACAAGGATGTGGAGTAACTCAAAGTCTCAAACAAAATGAAAAAGATCAAAGACAGAAGATATTTGCCATGCATATACCCAACAAAAGAAAATTTACAAATTTCTACAAATCAATATGTAAAAACAAACAATGCAACCAAAAGGGTAAATAATATCAACTGGCAGTTCAGAGAAAATGACACTTGAATGATCAAGAAGCATAAGAAAAGATGGTATATATTTCTTAATAATCAGGGAAAATTATTAAAATGACAAAAATATAAACTTTGACAAAAAGAAATGTAAATACTGACAGTTCTGTGTATAAGCAGAGGTGTTGAACGAAGGAGTGAAAACTGCTAGAGAAAAATGTGTAGCAGTGCAATCACTTTGGAGAGCAGTTTGGCAACATGTAGTAAAGTGAAACATTTAATTCCATTTTTAGGACTGTACTTTAGAAAAAGTCTTAAATTTACACAAGAAAATATGGGTCATATTATATCATTAGTAATAGTGAAAAATGAAAATAACCTCAATATGACCATAAAGTCTGGATGACCAAATTTTGTACATTCAAATAATGAAATACTAAATGACAAAAATTGAAATTGAAATAAATTACTGAAAGGGAAGCTTTGACATGATTAAACTCCAGAAATACAGTGTTCAGTGAAATACGAAAGTTGCAGAAGAATATGTACAGTATGATACCATTTATGTGAAATTTTAAAAATTCATAATACTATATATGTGTTAAAGATAAAATCCATTTATAGTAAACATATGAAAACCAAAACAGGAAGGATAAGCACTAAATGTAGTGATCATTTGGGGGGAAAGTAAGGGGAATGGGGCAGAAGAAAGTACACAAGTGACTACCACAATATTTGTAATATTTTATTTCTTTTTTAAAAATAGCGAGCAAATTTGGCAGATTAAGATTTAGCAAAGCTTGATGGATATGTAGGTTTTACTATAAACTACTTTAGAATTCTTCAGTGCTTGAAATATAGCATAAATCTTGTATTTTTCAAGATAAAAAATTTCTTCTGACAGTCTAGGGGATATTTGGGAAGGGATGGGTCTGGAGGCAGGGAGAGAGCTAAGGAAGAACTGAATTATGCTAGGGCATTGAGGATGGAGAGCAGGTCCTGGATGCAAGATACAGTTAAAAGCTGGTTTCAGTATACTTAATGACCAAATGAATGTGAGTGATGTAAAGACAGAGGGGAGACTGGGATTGTGTAGCTGTTACCAAAATGGGAATTTCTGAAGAAGGAGCAGGAGAACATTTGTGGAATAATGCAATAAATTCAGAGTTGGATGTTTTGAGCTTGAGGTGCCAATGAAGCATTCCAACAGAGAGTCACATACGTGGTTAGAATTATGGGTTTAAAATTCAAAGAAAAAGACCCTGGGCTTGAGATATAGAATTAGGAGTCATCATAAAAGTGATAGTTGAGGCCATGGAAGTTCCAAGTCTTTGGTGAGACTTGTATGATATTCCTGTAAAGTTCAGTGTTTTCTCATTGACAGGCAGTTCCTGATATGTGGAGGACCATTAGTTGTGCACAGGTATGTGTCAAAACATGATATTCTGGGTCATCTACAAGACCTCTTCTGTGTCTCAGACCTTTTTCTGCTCTAGGAGAAGCAAGACATCCCTAAGGAAGCATCCCCGAAATCCCAGACAGAATCTGCTCTGTTGGCTCTCTACATCTGTGCTCACCCTAAGTAGACCAATGCCAAGAGCCAGGTCTGAAAGCAGCTTAACTTTTAGTAGCCAATATACATAGTAACAGCCAGGCTGGAATCTGGGACAACATCAGGGCCTGGATCTGTAGCTTCCAGGGCCAAATTCATAGGCATGCAATAAGTGTAGTTACACAAAGCCCCACTCTCAGAAGTGCCCTGCACTTGGTAAAAAGATCTGCTCTTGCCACCTTGAATTCTTAATAATTTTATCTTTGAACTTTTGCTTTGCAAGTGAAGTTCAGAGAGACAGTGGAGCAGAGGAGATAAACATGAGCATGTACACAGTACCTTGCCAACCATTTCCATGTAGTATTAGTAATTGTTATGCAGCTTCCACAACAGATTTAACACATACTGCCTTTGGGTCTCACTAAACTCCCATGCATCGTGAGTCCACAAGAATTCTGTGCTTATTTTATGCTCACACATCTAAGACTGAATAAGTGGGGACCCTGACAGCCCAAGAGGTCATGCTTTTCATTTGAACCAGAATTTACATCAAAGAAAGAAAGAAAGTAATGGTATTCTAGGAAACACAAATACCAAAAAACCCTATTACCTTCTTTCTTATTCATGCTACTTAGCTAAAAGTTATGACATAAAAGAAAAAAGAAGGCTAAGACAACCCAGAGTCCTTTTTCCTTTCAGTTCTTCCTTGCTAGTTAGTGAGCCAGATAGTGAGTGGTGGTAGAATGTGTGGGTAACAAGAAATGAATAAAAGTTTGTAGTTTCAATTGTTTGAGAAAGAATGAAATACATGTGTAAGTATGAACTGTAAAATACTGATGATTCCACATATGAGTTAAATACTTATTAAAATTGGCACTGCACAATATAACAATGAATGGTAAAATTCATGCTAAAAAATCAAAATTTTTATTTTTCTTTACTTGGAATGATGATTATCCCTATTATGTCATATAAGTAATAAAATGGTTTTAAAAAGGAAAGCTTTTATGTTAGTATTTTTTTGAAAAATAAATTTATTTATTTATTTTTATTTTTGGGTGCGTTGGGTCTTTGTTGCTGTGCGCGGGCTTCTCTCTAGTTGTGGTGAGTGGGGGCTACTCTTTGTTGCGGTGCGCAAGCTTCTCATTGCGGTGGCTTCTCTTGTTGCGGAGCACGGGCTCCAGGCGCGCAGACTTCAGTAGTTGTGGCACGTGGGCTCAGTAGTTGTGGCTCATGGGCTCTAGAGCACAGGCTCAGTAGTTGTGGCGCACGGGCTTAGTTACTCCATGGCGTGTGGGATCTTCCTGGACCAGGGATCGAACCCATGTCCCCTGCATTGGAAGGCGGATTCTCAACCACCGCACCACCAGGGAAGCCCATGTTCGTACTTTTTAACAGCACTTTTTTCCCCCTTTTTGAACAAGGGGCCTACATTTTCACGTTGCACTAAGCCTTTTTTCCTTATTTATTTACCAACCCAGAGCTTTTTATCCTTCCGCAAGCACCAAGTTTCAACCTGTTACTGAGGAACTGAAAAAGGTAGAGGAAAAAACAACCAAGAGAGATGAGTAAGCATTAGAACACAAAATTAATGTTGAAATGCTAAAGTAATTGACATGTTTTAAAGAATGAGTACGTTAAATGCCTTCAAATTTACATTTTAGGATTATTCTAACAAGAATGTGAACAGACCCTTTGATCTCATACCCACAACACAGTTGAAAAAGAAACAAAATACTTGTGGTGCTTCTGTTTCTGTACATTGGGGTGCTACATCCCATCCCATCTACAAGTGTGTCCTGCATTACACCTAGTGTAGGGATTAACAGAGAACCAGCCTAACATCTAGTGAATTAAATACTCTGTGTCCCAGTTAAATTGTGGTTCTTTTCAGAAAGGGAAGTTCAATGTACCTGTTTGTGCTCCTCTCCTTTTTCTTCAGGTTTCTTGAATTCTTTCAGGATTCTTCTCAGGTACACCCACCCTACTCACAAACTTTGGAGTTGAGAGGAAGGGAACTTCCCAGGAAGCAGTCATAAGGCTACAATCCTGGGGCCCTACAAGCCCTGTCTAGAAAGTGATTTGGTTGTTTCCTTACAGTTGTAGGTTATGTTTCATTTCACAGCTGAGACAAACTTGGGACTGTTTCCCACCTCCAAAGTTCTGGGCAGCCTAAGAGTGATTAATGAATCTGTTCCAACCATACAAGGGTTTGAAAGATGCCTAGTAATGAGTGGTAAAGAAATTTATGATCCCACTGTGACCCATCTTGACCCACTGTCAGCCTGATGAAGGCTGAAGCTATTTCCTGGGAGCCCCATGTCAAGTGGAGGAGAGGAAAATCAGCCTTACTTGTGCTCCAAAGTGCCACTGTTGCTTGGATCCCAACTCCACTTTTCCTTACGGGCATTCAGAAACTTCAGGGCTCCAAGCATCACACTATTGCCCCCTGGTGGATGATATGATGTAATAGTTTCTCCTTTCTGAACACCTAGGTGGAATATTTCTCCAAGTTTGGGTATTCATTTGATATATGAATCCCAGTAAATGACCACCCTAACATATGCTCTCTCTAGAGCAGTGGAGTATTTTGCCATAGACTGGGAAGTGTAGACTCTCATTTAGCTGTATTTCTCAATCATCAGCATTTTCCACCATTGTATTATTTATTGATGTTTCTATTACCCACAGAAAGTCCAATTCTCTAGTCCCTGGCATGCTACTTGCAAAAAATTCTGAGCAGCAATTACTCAGTAAAACAGCAGCCACTAAGCATCTAGGGGATCCAGTCCCCAGTAGTGAGGCTGGCCAGAAACTTCAAATTGTAAGAGAAGTTCAGTCACTGACCTCCTTTTCCCTGATAGGAATGACTCCCATTTCTTAAGAACGAGGTGAGTGTGGTGTTCGGGTAATAAAAAATGAATGTCCAAGCATTTTGACTAAAGCCCACCCCCTACCCCACTAGAATACAGCCAGATACTAGAAAATTCATGTAAAAAAATTGTACTCCCTTATCTGATAAAGGTTATCTACCAGAAACTACAATGCAATGTCGTTCTTAATGGAGGAATTTTAGAAATTTTCCATTTAAAAATCGGTATTGAGAAAAAGATAATACTGTAACCACTTGTATTCAACATGGTTCTTGCACATTGGGATACCCCATTGTAGCCCACCTATATTTTTTTTAATCCCAGTCAGCAAGTAAAGGGAAAAATGTAAATTAAAAGATAAGAACTGGAAAAGAAGAAACCAAATTCTGTTTATTCACAGATGATATTAAAATACAAAGAGTTCTTAAATTTTTCAAATTAATAAGAGTATAGCAAAGGGACTGGATATAAAATCAATTGTATTTCTTTTTTTAAAAATAAATTTATTTATTATTTATTTTTGGCTGCGTTGGGTCTTCGTTGTGCACAGGCTTTCTCTAGTTGTGGCAAGCGGAGGCTACTCTTTGTTGCAGTGCGTGGGCTTCTCATTTCGGTGGCTTCTCTTGTTGTGGAGCATGGGCTGTAAGCGTGTGGGCTTCAGTAGTTGTGGCACACGGGCTTAGTTGCTCCGCGGCATGTGGGATCTTCCCAGACCAGGGCTCAAACCTGTGTCCTGTGCACTGGCAGGCGGATTCTTACTGCTGTGCCACCAGGGAAGTCCAGTTGTATTTCTGTATGCCACCAAAATCCAAAATTTTAGAAAACATGCGTTTTAAGAAGAGATAAATTTTTGTAGCAATTAGTCTTTTTTTTTTTAATATCTTTATTGGAGTATAATTGCTTTACAATGGTGTGTTAGTTTCTGCTTTATAACAAAGTGAATCAGCTATACATATATCCCATATCTCCCCCCTCTTGCGTCTCCCTCCCACCCTCCCTATCCCACCCCTCTAGGTGGTCACAAAGCACCGAGCTGATCTCCCTGTGCTATGCGGCTGCTTCCCACTAGCTATCTGTTTTACATTTGGTAGTGTATATATGTCCATGCCCCTCTCTCACTTCGTCCCAGCTTACCTTTCCCCCTCCCTGTGTCCTCAAGTCCATTCTCTACTTCTGCGTCTTTATTCCTGTCCTGCCCCTAGGTTTTTCAGAGCCTTTTTTTTTTTTTAGATTCCTTATATATGTGTTAGCATACGGTAATTGTTTTTCTCTTTCTGACTTACTTCGCTCTGTATGACAGACTTAGTCTTTTTAAACATATTAGACCTTTAAGCAATTAGTACTTAAAACATAACGTACCTAGGAATTAATCTAGTAAAATATGTTTAAAACTTTTATGGAGAAAATTATAAAACCTTATTGCAAATCATTAAGGAACATCTAAATAAATAAAGAGGATACTTTAGTGGATAGGAAAGCTCAAATCCTAAAGTCCCAACTGTATCTAATTAATGTATAGATTCCATGCATTACAATCAAATTTCCCTAAGGGTTTTTCTAGAAAGGTTTCAAATGTAAAAATTCCTATGGAAAGGCCAAAGCCAAGAATTACCCAGGTGTTCCAAGGAAGGTAGATGAGGAGAGAGGGAGCCCGTAGAAGACTTGTCTTTTCAAGATTTATTATAAAGCCAAAGAATGATTGGCAAATTGGCAATGTAACAGAGAAGAGCCCAGAAACAGACTTCTAACATATATTTGGAAATGATGTGACAGAGTTAGTATTGCAGATGACTAGGGAAAGAATTAACCATTAAATAAATGGTACCAGGATGACTGGATATCGACTTTAAAATAAAAGAAATTTTATCTCTAGCTCAGAGTACACACAAAAATCCATTAAAATAAAGACTTGAATGTGAAAGGTAATTAAAATAGACACGGTGAAATTTAATTCTTGGTTTGGGATTTGGTAATGATTTTAATCCAAAGGGCAGCCTAAGTCCAAAATCTCGGATGAGAGCTTTTAAAATGTAGTACAAATAAATCAAGGAGCCCGAGGAAAAGCAGCCAAGATGCAATGTTTCCTTCAAATAAATAGGAAATAAAAAGTAATGCAACATACTAAATCTTCATTAAATCTGTGAAAATTATACCAAAGTGGAGTGGCATTCCTAGATACATACAGTCTTAGGCATCTTATAACTTCTTGAGAAAATGTTCCTTTTATCATTAAAGAGTAAACTACTTCTTTTGTTGATCTTAAGTATTCTCACCACACACACAAAATGGAAACTATATGAGGTGATAAATCTGTTAATTAACTTGTGGTAATCATTTCACAATGTATATGTATATTAAATCATCATGTTGTAAACCTTTAAGAAATTACATTGTACAACGAAATAGATAAAATTATTTTTAAAAAACTAATAACCCTCCTTCCCCCCCCTCAAATTTTTATCTTAAAGTCTGCTTAGTGTGCTATTGATATTTATTTGATGTATCTATTTCCATCTGCTTACTTTTAACTTCCATGTTTTATTTTGCCTTAGATATATCTCTTATAAGAGCATACACTTTAAAGCTAAATAAGGAACTCTAGCTTCTTAAACATATGTTATACAGTTACTGCATTAACAGATACATTTGAACTTATTTCTACCATCTTATTTTTTCTGTTAATCATGTTTTCTTTGCTTCTTCTTTCTTTCAAAATCTCTGTCTTTCTTCCACACGGTACAAGGACCTTGGAATACTGTCACACTGACAACTGCCCCTCCATTTTGTTGTTATATAGTATTTTAGTCTGAATTATTCTTTTTATTATTGATTTCCAGTTGAAGATCCTTTAGACTTACCACTGTATTTGCTAACCATTGCTTCTTTATTCCACTCCTTCTTTTTGAGTTTAATTTCTTTCTTCTTGAAATATATTTTCTATCTATGTATTTATTTCTCTTGAATGATAGTTTAGTTGAGTATAGAATTCTAGGCTGACAGAAAGTTCTCCTCAGAACTTTGAAAATATTGTTTCATCTTCTACCATCTTTGCTGATCAGAACCTGCTGTCTGTCAAATTTTCATCTCTTTATAAATAATCTATGCTTTCTCTCAGCTTAATTTTCTCTTTGCATTCTATAGTTTTACGATGTGTTTGAGTGACTTTGTTCTATTTAACTCACAATGTGGGTATCTTTAACCTTGAGAATTCATGTTTTTTATCACTTCAGGAAAATTTTTAATATTCAATATATGTTGTACTTTTAAAATTCTATTCTCTATTTACCTTACTTTCCATTTAACATTTTTCTCCCTCTGTGCTGTATTTGAACAATTTCCTTGTTCTTCATCTCCGAATTGCTATTATCTCTTCACTTGTGTCTAATCTGCTATTTTATTCTATGTTTTGAGTTTTCCATTTGTATGGCTACACTTTTAATTTCTAGATGTCCTAATTCTTTTTAAAAATTTCGATCTCTTTTCTTTTTCATGGTATCCTTGTTCATAATAGTTCCAATTCCTTTTCTTTTAATCTCTTTACACAATTTGAACAATCCTATTTTAATTTTTTTAGATTGTTCTATTATCTACAATTCTCAGGATACTAGTTATCTTGTTCGTTGCATTTGTTGATGTTCACTCAACTTACTTTTTTGTGATGTGTATTTCTTATTGTGAGCTAATTTCCAGAGAAATTATTATTATTGTTATTATTTTGGAGTTTCCTTTGTCATGAAAGTGTCTTACAGAATAGTTTTGTACTTGTTTCTCCTGAAATCCAACAGGTTTCAAAGATCCTAAATATGATTTTATGGTATTTCTCAGCTTGTGAGTTCCTGAACCATGAAGTATTACAAATTTATATCCCATGTCTGGGTGTGGTGCAAGCTTAGAATTATAATTTCTCATGTATGCCTTTTCTCTTCTACTTGAGGTCCTAGACAAATAGAAACATCTTCACTATTTCCCCTCAGTCAGTGGGCAGAGTTTGATCCCCTTTTAACAAATGGGGCAGTTCATCCAAGGTCCAAGCTTTATCCTGTAGTCTCAGTTACATTTTCTGTATGTTCTCAGGACTGAGGCCACTTCTATTCCAACAGAGCATTAGAATCCCAGCTGACAGCTCCAGTTTGACTTCAGTCTTTGCTCACTGCTGCAACTTTGATTTTTTTGTCTTCATGTCTGGCACTTAAAGATTTCCTTTTCTTTACTTTGAGCTTGATTATATATTCACAAAATTTTAAAAGTACCTTTTATGTAACATTTTTATGAATTATGTTATGGGGACCTGTCTATGTTAACTTAGTCCACAAAGCTGGTAAAAGTTTCATCAAGGAGTTCTTTTTTTTTTTACATTTTAATTCTCATTCAGTCTTATAGGTGCTGCTTATCTTTAATTTTCCTTACAAAATAAGTGATGCATACATAAAGGAACAAAGACTAATGCAACAAACACAAATGTACCCACTACCCATCTTAAGAAAAAAGTACTAATAGAGTTGAAGCTACCTGTGTACTCATCACTGATGGAATACCCTTCCCTCCCTCCCAGAAGTAACCCTTTTCATGAATTTGGTGTTGATTGTTCCCATGAATTTCTTTGTTCTTTTACTACATACTTAAATATCTCTAATGACATGGTTGTGCATATTTTAAACTTAATATGTGTATTTGTATGTATAATATTAAGTGGCTTTCTTTTGCTCTGTACTATATTTTCAGATTTTGTCATGTTAATATATATAGCTCTGTTTTTACTAATTTTAACTGGTGTGTAGTGTTCCTTTTTGTGACCATTTCACAACTTATTTATCCACTCTTATATTGATGGGCATTTATATTTTCACTTTTTTGCTGCTATTGACAATGTTGCTCTAAACATTTCTCTGTGTATGTGTACAGGAGTTTCTGTAGGAGTAGCTATGCTAAGCTGTAGAGCATTTGCACTTTTAGCATTATTAAACATTGACAAATTTGTTTGAAGTTGTTATATAAAATTTACAGGTAGTGCCTTCTTTATGCACAGTAAACAGATTCTCTCTCCCCTTTGCTTCCCTCTCAGTAGCTTCCACATGGATTACAGACTTTCACCAAATAATCTCTCCTCTCAAGTCCCAACCCCAAAATCTCCACACAATCTTGTCACCATCCTCCAAGTCTTCTACTCCCACAAGCTGAAAACCTCTAAGATAAGAGGGGTACTTGGTTGGTTCTACCACTTCCCATTTTCCCTTGACTCAGTGGACGAAAATGTCCCAACCACCTAATAAATGTAGTTTTTTTTTTCTCCTTTTTAACTTTTTATTAAAGGGAATTCTCTTGTGAATAAAATTCTTCAAATTTTTACGTAAGTGACTTCCCAAGTTAAATTGATACATTAATCTATGTGTCCTCTTTGGTCTTGTTTTACCTGTTCATTTCAACACATACTCTAGAGGAAATATCCATTCCTTGGTTTGGTACATGAAAAAACTTAGTCTGATCCAAAGATTCTGGGCTTCAGAGCTGACCTTCAGAAATTATATACACTATGTGTGTATGTGCATATGTGCATTATAGTAGGTGGAAAGTCTATGATGCCCATCAGATTCTCAAAGAAGTCCATGACCCTATAATAATGTATAACCAACTTTTTACTTATTGAATGAATGTCAGGTGCATATGGATTAAGTCAGCCCCAGAGGACTCCTGTTGGGCAGGAGTGTTTCCTTAATACCTCTCCCTCACAGTAGACAGCCCCCTTGCACAGTCTGGGTCTATTTCTTCAAGGAAGCAACTATAGAACATAAACAACAAATCATCTTTCTAATCTATAATTTTTAAATGTAAATTATAAATCAATAACCTGTTCTGACTTTGTGTTTCCTAGTTAAAGCCACAGATACATAAAATATCTAATAAATGGACACTTCTGTATATTTCTTCTAGTCAACTGAAATGATAGTAAATGGTGAAACATTAACTCCTTTAAATATAATATCCTAAAGATTCTTTTTAAAATAATTTAATATATATCTCTATAGAACTTCAAGAAATTATTCAATATTATAAAATAAGAATTTTTTAAACTTCAGCTGATTGCTGATTGAAGTATATGCCTTCTTAATTTACTATAGAGAATGCATTTATGAAGGTCCAGCTAATATATTCATGGAACATGAGACATGTAGCCACCCAAATTCATGGCTAAATCTCTCAATTGATAGAGTAAATTGCTGACACAGAAACATTGTATTGGGCAAGCACTGTGGCTTGATTAAGTTTACTCGTTTATTTTATAAATCTGTTGTAAAGCCATTAGAAGAGTTTTATTACTCAAATTATGAGGCTGAGTCAGAGTGGCCTTTTAAATCTATAAATTAATTAGAACTCTTCCCAGAGCACTGGAAATATTCACCCCTTTCTTTCAAAGAATATATTTCCCTTCTCTATTACAAATAAATTGTGATTTAGTTCACAGCTCCCCAGTTGACCATCATTCATATGTATGCCCCTTGGATAGACCAGCAAATATAATTATAAATTTCCTTCACTATCCATTTCTGGGTAGATGACAGAAGCATTTTATAAAAGAAATTAACCTTAATCAAACCTGTCTATATTCAAAATATGGCCTAAACACATATCCAAGAAATGATGACCTATCTTTATTCTCTACCCAAAATTCGTTTTGCTTCCTTTATAACTTCAGCATGAGAGTTGCATCAACCCAGCATTTCTGCTTTCTCCTTTTTTTTTCCTTTGCTTTGTTCTTTCTACTACTTTATCATCACTCTCTTTTTTGTTGTTTAATTTTTATTTTATATTGGAATATAGTTGATTTACAATGTTGTATTATTTTCAGGTGTACAGCAAAGTGCTTAAGTGATACATACATCCATTCTTTTTCAGATTCTTTTCCATATAGGTTATTACAGAGTATTGGATAGAGTTCTCTGTGCTATACAGTAGGTCCTCATTGATTATCTATTTTATATATAGTAGTGTGTCTATGTTAATCCCAAATTCCTAATTTACCCCTCCCCACCACCTTTCCCTTTTGGTGACCATAAGTTTGTATTTGAAGTCTGTGAGTCTGTTTTGTAAATAAGTACATTTGTATCATTTTTATAGATTCCACATATAAGTGATATCATATGATATTTGTCTTTCTCTGTCTGACTTACTTCACTTAGTATGACAATCTCTAGGTCCATCCATGTTGCTGCAAACAGCATTATGTCAATTTTTTTTATGGCTGAGTAATATTCCATTGTATATATATATATATATACCACATCTTCTTTATCCATTCCTCTGTCAATGGACATTTAGGTTGCTTCAATGTCTTGTCTATTGTGAATAGTGCTGCAATGAACATTGGGGTGCATGTATCTTTTAGAATTATTCTTTCCTCCAGATATATGCCCAGGAGTGGGATTGCTGGGTCATATGGTAGTTCTATTTTTAGTTTTTTAAGGAACCTCCATAATGTTCTCCATTGTGGTTGTACCAATTTATTATACATTCCCACCAACAGCGTAGGAGGATTCCCTTTTCTCCACACTCTCACCAGCACTTATTGTTTGTTGACTTTTCGATGATTGTCATTCTGGCCAGTGTGAGGCAATAATACATCACTGTAGTTTTGATTTGCATTTCTCTAATAATTAGCAATGTTGAGCATCTTTTCATGTGCTTTCTGGTCATTTGTATGTCTTCTTTGGAGAAATGTCTGTCTATATCTTCTGCCCATTTTTTGATTGGGTTGTTTGATAAAACCTGCCAAAAGATAATGCCCACATTTTTAGAATCTTTTAATCAGATTTTGTAATGCTTCACTCTTAAATAGGAATGTACACTAATGGATTACCAGACAGTTAAGACATCTCTAAAGTAAAAAAAAAAAAAAATTAAAATAAAACATTTTTAAAAATTGTATAAAGAAAACAGTATGCAGAGAACAAAAAGAAAAAAGAAAAGAAAAGAAAACCTGTAATTAGAATCCTCAAAAAATAAGAAAACAATGCATGCATAAAACAAGAAAGAATCATATGAAAAAAGAAACAAAGAATACTGGAAGTTAAAAATATTATTATCAAAATTCAAGGAAGTGGAAGATAAAGTAATTGAAAACTCTCAGAAATTTAAACAAACAAACAAAAAAACATTGAAAACATTAAAGGAAAAAAATAAGGCATAGAGGTTTAAGCTAAAAACTCCTGCATCCAACTGAGATGAATTCCAGAAGGAGAGATCAGAGGAAACTGTGAAAGAGAAATAGTCAAAGAAACAATATAAGAATATTTCCTACAATGAAAGGATATGAGTCTCCAGATTTAAAGAGGCCACCAAATGCATGGCACATTAAATGGAAAAAGACCCACAACAATGCATCAGGAATAAAGATAGTAAAAGTTTCCAATGTAAAAACTTTGGGTCACATAAAAAAATATTGGGTCTGAGAATGGCATTGACTTCTCAATAAATAGTATTCTAAATTAAAAGACAATGGAACAACACCTTCAATGATGAAGCAAAATAATTTTCAGTCTCAAATTACCATTCAAATATGAGCATAAAAATAAATACATATTGGGATATGCAGAGGATAAGGCACTTTACCTTCCATGCACTCTTTCAAAAATGAGCCACTGAAGAATGGGCTGCAGCAAAAAAAGGGAGCAAAATGAAAAGAAAATATAAAATGTGAGGAAAAATGGAAACACTCCAATAAAACAGCAAAGAGGACTCCCAGGTAACTGGCCATGCAGCACATATTGGAGTGAGACAACAGAGACTTCAATCAGATACCTTCTGGAAATAACTATTCAAAGCTTAGTTTTTACTATGGAGCATTTTGGTTGGAGGAGGATACAAAGATAGCAAGTGCTACAAGTGAAAAAATTTGACAGGGTAAAAAACTGCAAAAAGGGAAAATGTATCATAGCATGTGCTTTAGCTCTACAATAAATGATATTTACAAGGTTACAATGATTTTACACTAAGTATTGATTTAATTTAAAATAGTAGAATATAATAGAAGATGGGTAGAAGGAGGGGTAAGGTAGTATAACATCTGTCATAACAGGATGACTAAAATTAATAACTTGAAGAAATAGTGGCATAAGTTTGTCATTTAGAAATATAGACTTAAGAATAGAAGAAACAGCTAAAAAAGGCAAAAGATTGTATTTGAGTAGCAAGAAATGAATGTTGGTCAGGGTCTTATTTTTCATTTTAAGCTTAATGGTACTTTTTGATTTTTCAACCAACTGCATATATTATTGATCTTTGACTTCCTAAGTAAATATTTTTAAAGTAACAAGATTTTAAAACGAAATGATAGGAACTTCCCTGGTGGTCCAGTGGTTAAGACTCCACGCTCCCAATGCAGGGGGCCCGGGTTCCATCCCCGGTCAGGGAAATAGATCCTGCATGCTGCACCTAAGAGCCAGCATGCCGCAACCAAAAGATCCTGCATGCCTCAACTAAAAGATCCCGCATGCCACAACTAAAGATCCCAAATGCTGCAACTAAGTCCCGGCGCAGCCAAATAAATAAATATCTTAAAAAAAAAATAACGAAGTGATACCCACGTCTTTTGATACCTATCTCACTCACCTGGGCTTCATTTGTTTACTAGAGCTCTGAAGACAAGCCACGTTGACAGACTCCTTTGGTTTATGCCTACACAGGCAAAATTCTAAATATTTAAAGACAAAATGCTTTTGTTGGTTCCATCAGTGTAATCTATTTAAGTATATATAGCTGATGTCTCACTTAATTTCACCTGGTCCTTTACTGCGTTTCTATGACAGGTTGTAATGTAAGATTTGTACAGCTGCTGGCCCTGTTAGCAAAGCACTTGGCACCCCACAGTTAAGAGGCCCCTGAGAATTTGTTAGCTCCTTGAAGTCTTGTGAGTTTTTAGACACACAAATCCTAAGTTTAAGAAATTGTCAAAGTAATCTCCTATAGACCAGGAATTTAGGTCAGAAAATACTCCAAATCCCTCAGACAGAAAAAGCTGTAAATCCTAGGTTTCTTTGGAGGGTGTGAAGAGAGGTGATGTGTTTAAATCTGAGAATTACATGGCAAAATTAGATTAGCTTGGTAAATTCCTGCCATGAGGCTACCCTCCTGGGGAGAGCAAGTCCATACATGTTACATTATATCTCTAGGAAAACACAAAATTGCTGTTTCCTTTTCACTTCCCTGGCCCCTTTCACCACCCGATCCTCAGAAGCCTCTGCAGAAATACCCAGTTGCCTTGGGTAGAATAACCAGACCAAAAGGATTTGGCCAAAAATGTTATGAGAGCAAAACATTTTATCATTTTACCTTCAACTCTTCAGCTCTTTCTAACTATGCCAACCCAACTGCTCTCAGGAGGGGTCCATAGTTGAGAAGTATAAACTCCTGCTTAACTAGGGTTAGGTATGGGGGTATTACATTCCTCACTGATAAAACATTCCACTCTTCCCTGTACCCAGCCCCTCTGCCCAAGGTCAGAAAAAGGGACCTTCTTATAAAAACAGAGAAGAAAAAGACACACTTTATCTAGTAAGTAGGTTACTCCCATTAAATCTTCAGCACAACCCAGTTATTAAACAGATAAGCCAGAATATTTCTAGGGAGTAATCTGGCATTACTTAGGGAGTCTGCCAGATTCTGCCTGCCTATGCCCCAGCCTAGACATTCTCAGGGCAGTAAACTGGGTAGTCATTGGCTGGACCTCTTTTGTTTTCTGTCTCAGGGATCACTGACTTTCAATGCCTGATGTTCAACATCTTGAAAACTGAAAATTGTTTTTTATATATTGTTTGTCTGTTTTTCTTTCATTTGTTCTTTCTTCCTTTTTTTTTTGGTTTTTTCAAACAGGATAAATCTGGCTGGAAGCAGAATTCCTTCTTTTTGTTTAGGCTTAAGTATCTTGTAGGAAATCTCATCAAAGTGAGATTAAAGAGCATGCAAAAGTGAATCTGTAGATTGCTTTGGGTAGTATAGTCATTTTCATTTTCAAAATACTGATTCTTCCAATCCAGGAACTTGGTATGTCTCTCCATCTGTTTATGTCATCTTTTATTTCTTTAATCAGTATCTTATAGTTTTCTGAGTACAGGTCTTTTGCCTCCTTAGGTAGGTTTATTCCTAGGTATTTTATTCTTTTTGATGCATTGGTAAATGGGATTGTTTCCTTGATTTCTCTTTCTGATATTTCATTGTTAGTGTATAGGAATGCAAAAGATTTCTGTGTATTAATTTTGAAAAAATAAGCGCATGGGACTAAGACTGGTAGAATTCTAGTGTAACCTACCTGTTCTATGTGAAAAAAAAAATATGCATGCACCCTTTGTTTATTAAAAAAAAAATCATACTGAGGCTATTTTATCAAGTTATATAATACATAATGTAATCTGGGTCTGCGTAACAGACAAGGCCTATGTGACTTTAAGCTAGTTACTCATTTATTCATTCAACAACCAATAATTCAGTCAATAAGTATTTATTGATCACCTACTATGTGCTGGGCACTACTCAGTTTACTGGGAATAAGGCAAAAAACCAGGCAGTCAGAGTCTCTGTGTTCATGTAGTTGACATAATAATGAGGAGACACATAGAAAATAAGCACATAGGGAAACAAATAAGATCACTTCAAATAGTTTTAAGTGCCATGAAGAAAATTAAACAGCACAATGAGTTAGAAAACAACTGGTGGTGGGGAAGAGAGGAAGTTCTACTTTGCCCAGCTCCTCAGGGAAGTTCTCTCTAAAGAGTTGGCATTTGAGTTTAGACTTGAAAAAGCAAAGAAGAAACCATGTGACAGTGTTGAATGGGATGGAGAGTGGGGAGACATTCCAAACAAGGAGAAGAGTAAGTGCGAAACCCCAAGAAGGGATAGAGCCTTGTGCATTTATGGGGTATAGAAAAGGCCATGGTGGTTGGAGACTGAGGGAAAGAGGAAGAGTGGTATGAGATGAGGTCTAAGAACTAGCAGGGAGGCCTTTTTGGCCATGGCTAGGCACTTGAAATTTACTGTCACTCCAATGGGAAGCCAGTTGAGATTTGGTATAATCAGATTTATCCTTTAAAAAGTTAACTCTGGCTGCTGTGTGGGGCAGGCAGGATCCAAGTGAGATATGATGACAGATTAGACCACAATTATATCACTGGAATTGATGAGAAGTGATCATGTTTGGAATGTGTTTTGCAGATAGAGCTTACAGTACTTGATAAAGGATAGGTTATGAGGTGTGAAAGAAAACAAGGAATCAGAGACATTTGTGGCCTGAGATGCTGGAGCGTGGATGTAGCATTTTCTGAGGGGAAAATCTGGCGGATGAGCGGCCTTTTAGAGGTTGTCCAGTGCCTGAGGGAATATGTCAGTTTAGCAGTTGGATACACAAGTTTGGAGCTGATGAGAGGGGCCCCAGTTAGAGAGAGAGATTTAGGATAACCAGCACATTTTGAGATCACCTAGTGAAAAACTATAGAAAAAGAAGAGAACTGAGGACAAGGCCTAAGTCATTCAACTTTTTGAAATCAAGTGGAGAAGAAGTCAGGCCAGCAAAAGACATTCAGAAATAGCAACAATTGAGATGGAAGAAGAACTCTAAGAACAAAGTATTTCCAGAAAGAAGTGGTGTTCATCTGTGGTAAGAGCTGCCGAGAGGTCAAATACTATGAAATCAGAGAACCAACCATTGAACTTGGCAAGATGGAAATTGTTTGTGATCTTGATATGAGCTACTTAATGGAGTGATAAAGAATCAAGTCCAAGAAGATAGAATGGAATGGTAAGAAAGCAGAAACAGTAAGTGTAGGAATCCTATGCTTGCTATGGCTTCTATATCCCTATACTTGAGGATACAGACATACGTACATTTTGTGTTTTAAATAAATCGTGTCCACAAGAGAGTCAGAGTCAGCTTATGTCAACCACTTCCCATGATACCTTGTACAACCTCTTTAGTATGTATTAAACTAGAAAAGAGTCTTATTTAGAATTCAGATATATAGGGTTGGGAAATTGAATGGAATTATGTTGCTCTTGTGAATACCCTTTATTCAAAGTGTTAAGAGTGTTTTTTCCAAAGTAATTTATTTCATTATTATTTTGTGTGGTTTTTTTTTTTTTAGAAATTCATGTTCTTTTATTTATTTATTTATTTATTTAATTATTTATGAATGACTGTGTTGAGTCTTCGTTTCTGTGCGAGGGCTTTCTCTAGTTGAGGCAAGTGGGGACCACTCTTCATTGCGGTGCGCGGGCCTTTCACCATCGAGGCCTCTCTTGTTGCGGAGCACAGGCTCCAGACGCGCAGGCTCAGTAATTGTGGCTCACGGGCCCAGTTGCTCCGCGGCATGTGGGATCTTCCCAGACCAGGGCTCGAACCCGTGTCCCCTGCATTGGCAGGCAGATTCTCAACCACTGCGCCACCAGGGAAGCCCTATTTTGTGTTTTATTCAATACTTGATACATTTAAAAGGTATATGTAATTGTATTACTTATATGAGTTATGAAGGATAATAAATTACGAAGGAAATAAACACTCGAGCCCTCCACCCAATTTAAGAACTATATAATTATTAATAGTTTTTCATCTAACTGTGAGGCCCTCCCCTCTGTCATTATCCTCACTCCCCCGTCCCTAAAGATGATTACTATCACAAATTTGATTTTCCCCTTGATTAAAAAAATAGTTTTATATCAATAGTATATGTGTATATCCCTAAACAACGTATTATTTAATCATTAGTCAATCTCTGTGGGATATGTAAGTGTTATAAGCCTTTTTCCTTTGTAGAAATAGAAACTTGGGTGACTGTATGATTTACCCAAGGCCAAGAAAACCAGTTGAAACCAGGGCCAGATGTAGCTACTCCTTCTTGATTCAGAACATAAGTCATGTTAATACTCACCAGAGCTAATACTGGAACAAAAGTTCACAGTGGAAGAGTTACTCTTTCCAGCTTAATCCAAACACAACCTCAGAATCCTCTTACTAACAATACATCAAGTAGTCACTACAAATTTCTTGGAGTTTTTAAAGAAACAAACTATATTTGATCAGAAAGTTATATTGGTTGAATAACAAGGAATACAGGGCTTCCCTGGTGGCGCAGTGGTTGAGAATCTGCCTGCCAATGCAGGGGACACGGGTTCGAGCCCTGGTCTGGGAAGATCCCACATGCTGCGGAGCAACTAGGCCCGTGAGCCACAACTACTGAGCCTGTGCGTCTGGAGCCTGTGCTCCGCAACAAGAGAGGCCGCGATAGTGAGAGGCCCGCGCACCGCGATGAAGAGTGGCCCCCACTTGCCTCAACTAGAGAAAGCCCTCGCACAGAAACGAAGACCCAACACAGCCATAAATAAATAAATTAATTAAATTAAAAAAAAAAACAAGGAATACAATTATTAATCCCATTCCTAAGAGTAAGATTTCTATCTCATTTTAATGTTGAAAATTATTTTTAATAATCTAAACAATTTGATGTTAGTAAACTTGTATGGCAAGACACTCAGGAGTGATATCTTTCTCTAATTTGAAAATCAGTAACAACATTTCACCTATGAGAGTTTATTTGCCAGGAATATTTTGCTAATGAAAGCACTACTTCTATATTTTGTTGTAACAGAATTATAGACTCTTAGTATTAAAGGTACAAATGTGTTATCCCTGCTCTGATAGTATCTTCTTTTCATAGATGAGGTTACCTGACCTCAATTAGTAGACTTCACCAAACCCAAGATTCTTTGACCAATCTGTTCTTAGTCCAAGGGATTTAGGCTTTAATGCAATAGCTCAGCTGACACATTCACCTTGAGATAAATCTTCTCTATTTTGTGTATTTGATATGGCATTGGGTTTCTGCATCATTCCTGAAATGAAGCTCCTGTTTTATACCCCAACTCTAATATATGCATCCATGTCTTGCAAAGGGACTCATCTCTTTCTTCTGATAATAGAACCCCACTTTCCTATGGATAACCCATTTCATATGGTTCAGGAGAGCACATGACTAGTCCTGGCCAATGAAAAAAACTCTTGCCCCAGGACAGAGTGATTGGATCAAAAATGGTCATGTGACCCAAGCCTGGCTAATCCATCACAACGTGAAGGCTTTTCCATAAGTGCTATCAGAAAAGACATCTTTCTTTGAGGGGTTTTAAACTCACAAAATATATGTTGTGAAGTAGTTAACAGCTAGGATGTAAGTCTTCTAGTGCTGACAGCAATCCTGCCTGCATTTGAGAGTCATTTGAGAGAAAGTTTCCAAGAACTAGAAATACAGAACATTCATAATATCATTGAAATGCCCTATCTTAGCATGCCTAAAATTACTTCTGTTCTGTGGACTTTTCGCTAAATAAGCTAAAAGGATTTTTTTCCTTAACTAGTTTGAGTAGAATTTCTTTTACTTTCAACTGAAAAAGCCATGGCTAATACATAAATTTGTACGTGAAAATGGGATATGGCAGGCAATAGGCCTTAAATTGGGGAGTTGACTGAGTCCAGGTAGAATGATATGTGGTCATGAAACAGTTGATTAAACTTATGTGTGTTTTGTTTAGGGACACAAATCATGTGTTTACCCAGCCTGTAGCTTCAGGGAACTTTGTAAAAAAGATGCTTGGGGACTTCTGCTTCTGGCCAAGATGAAATACCATAGATTAGAATTGTCCTCTTGCCTCCAACAACTAAGAAATAAGAACAACTACAAAAATGAAACAATAGTTTTCATACATTGGACAGCAGGCACCACAGGACAGTGATTCCAAAAGAGAAAAAAAAAAAAAACTCAACGGAGTAAATTCTAAGGTTTCTGTGGCTTACTGCCTAGAGAAGGTTTCCAGGATACAGTGTAGAGAGGAAGAAGCCAGGCAGAACCCAGCATTCTCCTGAGCTGGAAACACAAAACTGGGGGTTCACAGAGGCCAAGGAAGCTAGAGTTGTGGCAGGGCATCAGAGATAGAACTGCAGTTAAAGAGAGCTCCCCACTGACACCAAATCTTCACCTGAGTCCTGATCATTGTATGTCTATGAGGAAACTACCTAATGCCCTGGGAAGAACCACCTGAAGGGAGCAAGTAGACCCAGTCATTGGACCTTGCACCAGGCATGTTAGTGTCTCCTCCAGTCAGAGCAGACAAATGGCATAATGCACGGGGCATCAGGTGAAGTACTCAGAAGGGCACTGACCCACTAGTGGGCAAAATTAGCCCTAGAGTAATGGCTAATCTGTTTCCACCTAATAAAGTTTAAAAACAAGTCTCGGAAGATTAAACTGTTACAAAGTTTATCTATTAAAAATTGATCTATGTCCCAGAATAAAGTTCAAGAATATTTTTAAGTACATTAATATTCAGCAGCCAACAAAGTAAAATTTTCAGTGTCTGTCATACAATCAAAAATCACCTGCATTCAGAGAAGCAGGAATAGGATCCTTAATAAATAGAAAATCATTAAATCAATCACAATGGAACCAGAAATGATACAAATGATAGAATTACTAAGCATAAACATGAATATAACTATCACAACTATATTCCATTTGTTCACAAATGTGGAGAAAACATAAGCATGTTAAGGAAAGACATGAAAGATATTAAAATGATCCAAATTGATCTTTTAGACATAAACAATACAGTGTCAGAGATTAAAAATACCTGAAAGAAAAAAAAAAATACCTAAAAGAAACTGCAACCCAAAGAGAAGTGACAAATAATACCTTTGTATGGAATCAAGTTCCACCATTATCCACATTAGCTCCATTTCCTCATAAGAGTGCCCATGAATAGTATCCACTATATTGGGTGTTTTAAGGATTAAATGAGCTAACAAGTGCAACTCAGAACAACCCTTGGGACATAAAAATAACTCATTAATATTAGCTACTAATAATAGTGTAGGGGAGCAAAATTTGCCACCTCGAAATGTATCTCTCTGTCATGGGGATTAATTTAGACTGATTATTTTTAAAAAACGGAAGACACAGGAAGTTTTTCTTGTTACCTCCCCCTTAACTGCCTAAAAGAATTTAGATAAAGAGCCTCTTCCAGGAATAGAGCTATCATCAGAGAGAGCTAGAAAGATATGGACTAGATGTGGTTGGGAGAAAAACTTGGCAAGGCTCATTCTGTGTCCCATTGTCTCTGTATGGCATAGACAACATTTGTTTACCAAACATTTACTTTTCCATCTCCATGTGAATTAGCTTCCTCACCGCTGAAGTCTCAAACCACTATCCCAACATTTTTTGTCTTTAGCTAAAGATGGTCTTTAAGGTGAGAGCTTTGGTCATGTTGGCAATTTTCTCAGTTTTCCTGGGTCTCTCCCATATATACATGTTATTAAACTTTTGTTTGTTTTTCTCCTGTTAATCTGTCTCATGTCAGTTTAATTCTTCATCCATCTGGAAGAACTTAGAAAGGTAGAGAAAGATTTCTTCCTCCCTGACAAGAGTAATATATCTTATTTATATATTTCACCCAGTTGCTCTGCTGTGTTCCAACTTTCTTGAATTCTCAGCTACTATCTGCCTGCTTAGACCAACCAATTACCTGTCATCATTCTCACCAACACTTACAGTTTAACTGAACTTCCTTTTGTCATCTGCAGCTTGATACGATAACAATGCTTATCCTTCCCAAGGACCAGTCTAGTTTCTGCTTTTTTTCCTACTTGGTTTAGTCTGTCCTGCTGTTTATCAAATCCCCTGTTCTCTTTCTGACAACAGGGAACCTTGAAAGTCATCCAATCCAATCACTAAAATTCCCACTGTGATCGGTATTATAAAGAGTTTATTTTATTTTTCTACATTTAGAAGTTTACTTCAGGCAAGCTATAATATACACAAATCAGTTTTGCAAGGTTTTTCTTACCGACAGAACAAGTTTGATCAAATCCTGAAACATAAACTGTTATATTTTAGTTTATGTTCTTTAATATTCATAATATATTATATATCAATAATATATAAAATAATAGTGTATTATATAATAAATATTGCATGGCATAGAGTATCCAACCTCTACCTTGGTTTATAAATGCAGTTTCTGCTAATGAAAAATAATGAGCTAATTACATTAATAACAGCTATAATTTTTGAGCTAAAGATTTATGTGCCAGGGAAGGTTTTTATATGCTATCTCATTTCATTCTCACCACAACTCTACAGGTTATTTACTATTAATATCCCTATTTTATAGATGAGAAAATTAAGATTGAGAAAGGTTAAGTGACCTGAAAATCACATATTCAGGAAGTTGGTGATCCTGGATTCCAATCCATATCTTTCTGATGCAGAAACCTGAGTTCTTAACCACTCTGCTATATGGGACAAAAATGAGGTAAGTGCCTCGAATAGAACTAGCACTTTTTATTCCACTTGGAAAAATACGTTACTAAAGCACAAAATAGGAAGATCCGTAAGATTAAGGCTGAGAGGGCTCTGGAAATCTACAGATAGAAATAAATCCTAGAGAGAGAGGGCAACTATACTATACCTTGAATCATCTATGAAGTCAAAACAGGTATGAGAGCTAACTGTAGTTAGAAATCAATTTTCGTTCTAGTTTTTCATGGCTTCTCTTTCCCCACACTTTTAAGTGTCCTAATCTGCTTTCCTACTGTGACTTATTTCCGGTAATGTATGGTTGGGATAAGAGCATCCTCACACCTAGTGGGCTATGTAGCTGTGCATGCTGGGAATGGTAAGGATCGTGAGGGACCGTGGAGGTAGAATACAAGCCATCATCACTTCAAAACAAAGACATAAGCTCTGCTGATGGTGGGAACTGACCAAAGGCAATAACACCAAAACCACAGGAGCACCTTCACATGGAAAAGCAAGCTCAGTCAGTAGCAGACTGACAGAGTACTTTGATGAGAAATAATATGTTCTATTAAAGCAGCTTCTACTGTTTGTTAAAGTGTGTGCCTTCAATCATAAAATACACATTCATTATAAACATGTACTCAGTATCTAGACAGGAACTATACTTTGTACAGGGGATGCCTAGATAGAGAGAGAGATAGAGAGAGAAAAGTCCCAGATCTCTAAGCTCTTCATAGTCTAGTAGAAAGATCAACTATGTAAATGCTTTGCTGCCCAGCAGCAAAACACTACCAGGAATATACCTGCATTTAAACAAAATTGGGTGTATTGTTTACTGCAGCAAGGGACACCTCAATCTCACATCATATGTAGCAAAGGGGAGTCTCAGAGGGTGTTGGGGAGACTTGTTATAGGATGTTAGCCATGTTAATAATTTGGGGGAAGTTCAAGGAAGCAGAGGTTTGCTCTGGATTAGGTGCCACCAGAAAGTGGAAGCAATTCTATGGGTGGATATCTTAATGCTCTTTAGGAGGAGAGAGTAATGGAATGCGGTTAAACGTATAATTGGTTAAGAAGCAGCAGCAACTCACATTAGCTGGGAAAGAGGGAGATGTGGCCATTTTTGTGGTTAGCACAGTGTTGTTTTTGTCTGTGCTCAGATGTGTTCATGGAAGGTTCTTGTTTTTGTTTCAACCCATTAAGTGGATTAGCCACAAAATAACCTCAGATGATTTTGGTATTCTCTGAAAAGGTTATGTTCAGCAGCAGGAAAACACCATGGCCTAGCTGGGAGATAGCGCTGCTTTTTTCTTTCTCATTACTGAGTTACACTATGCCTTGATAAGTGCTAAATTATAAGAAGATACAGATGTTGTGGGAGTTTGAGAAACTGTAAATTTCTGCTTACAAATAGATGTTCTTGAGAAAGGAGTTTCGTGTGAACAGTGTCTTGAAGGATGCACTGGAATTTACCGGGTGAAGGAGAGGTCAAAAGTCATTTCTGAGCAGAAGCAAAGTGTGCAAGCAGATGTGGGCACACACAGCATGATGGGGAGCTTTGAGTAGTACAGTATGCTAGAATGAATTCGAGAACTGAGTTGGTGAAATTGAGGCTGTAAGTTGGTAGCAGTCAAGTCATGAAGGAACTTAGATTTCATGCAGCTGGTACTAAGCATCCATCAAAAATTATTTGAATCAGAGAATAACATAATCAGAACTGAGTTTCAGAAGGGAGATTTTGGCAGCCATATGGAGGACAAACTAGTCTGAGGAGAGAAAAATGACAGAGACCAATTAGAAAATCAGTTTAGGCAAGAGATGATGAGTATGTAAACTGAATCAGTAGCAGTGGGAATACAGAACATAAAGGACACAAGAGGCATTTCCAGTATAGAATTGACCAGACTCAGAGACTGTATCCTCCACTAAAATATGGAAGATGCACAAGGGGAGGAATCAGGTACAATTGCCCACCGCTGTATGCCTAACAGTAGTACAAAGTCTGGCATGTGGTAGTTGCTCAATGAATGTTTGTTGAATTAATAAACAAATTGTGAGAAATGGGTTGGGGAAGAAGATTTCAATGAAGGAGAAGCAGTAGATATTTCTAGGTCATGGTGCTGGGTAAATGGTGATTTAATAAACTGAGCTAAAGAAGCATATTTGTGGAGGAAGAAATTAGTTTGATTTTGGACAAACACACAAAGCAAAATATACACTGTTGGCTTTATAAAAATTCTTCAAGGAGTATTTTTGAAATGAAAATAACTTGAAGTGTGTTGATTTACCAAATAAGAACACAGAATCCCAAAAGTATTACCTTATGTTAAAAGAGGTTAATAAGTTCCTTCCATGCTGAAAGCTATCTTGCAATGGATAAAAGTCCCAGACTTATTTATTATATTGGTCACTAAAGAAACAGAGCTAAAAAGTAAAGTTATGGAAAATATAGTTGGCATATGAATGAAAATTTTTCTTTACATTTTTTTCAGCTTTGTTAAGGTATAATTGACATACCATAAATTGCACGCAGTTAAAACCTACAATTTAATGTGTTTTGACATATTTACACATCTCTAAAATTGTTACCATAAACAAGATGAGTATATCCATCATCTCATAAAGTTTCTTTGCACTCCTTTGAAATGCCTCCCTCCCTCCTTTCACCACTCCATCTCCCCAGACCCAGCCCCCAGGCAACCGCTGATCTACTTTCTCTATATATAGCTTAGTATGCAGTTTTTAGAATTTTATGTAAATCCTACGGTATGTCATCTTTTGTGTCTGACTTCTTTCACTTAGCATAATTATTTTGACATTCACCCATGTTGTTGCATGTATCAAAACTTCATTTATTTTTATTGCTGAGCAGTGTTTCATTGTATGATATACATACAAGTTCTTTATGGATTCTCCTGTTGATGGACACTTAGGTTGTGTGATGGTTTTAAAATATGTCCACAAATTCTTTGATACTGCTCCCTTCAAGAGGTGGAGCCTAATTTCACTCTTCTTTCCCATGTGGACTGGACTTAGTGACTCATTTCTAATGAATAGAATAAAGCAGAAGTGAAGGCCTGCAACTGTCGAAACTAGGTTATATAAGGATTTTGGACTTTCTCCTTACTCTCTCTTGGATCACCTACTCTGGGGGAAGCCAGCTGCCATGCTGTGAGGAAACTCAAGCAGCCCTATGGACCCATGTAATGAGAAACTGCAGTCTCCTGTCAACAGCAATAAGTGAGCCATGTTGGAAGCAAATCGAATTTCAGTCCAGACTTCAGATGACTGTAACCCCTTGACAGCTTGACTGCAGCCTCATGGGTGACCCAGAACCAGAACCACCCAGTTAAGCTGCTCCCAAGTTCCTGATCCACAGAAACTGTGAGACAATAAATGTTTGTTGTTTGAAGTCACTAAATTTTAGGGTACTGTGTTACACAGCAATAGGAAACTAATATAGGTTGTCTCAGGCTTGGGGCTATGCAAGTAAAGCTGCTATGAACATTTGTATAGGAGTATTTGTGTGTGTGTGTGTGTATATATATATATATATACACACATGTTTTCATTTCTTTTGGTTTACTATATATTTTGGCACAGTTTTTATTTTGCCTTATATTGTTTTCCATTCAAGTGTCAAGTTGACACAACAAGGTTATAAACTCCAGGTATTTATTTAATGTTCCACACAATGCTCAGCCCATGCTAATTGCCTAGTAAATGATCAGTATTTTGAACTGAGATGAATTGAGGACAATAATAACTACTCAAATGACTTTCAGTAAGCACCTGAGAAGGGAAGGGAGAAGGTGATTCAATGCTATTGATGGACATACTGACTGACCTCCCTTATTTCCACCTTTTGAAAAATGAATTGATTTGCTTTAGATCCAGGAAAAGGATGCACTGTGGAGTCCATAAAGAAATTTTCAGTCTCAGGTGATACGAGTTCTAGTTTGAATACTACACATAAATGGGGAGAATTGATCCAACTTCATCCTGGTGAAAATCTGAAGTGACACCTTACGCAAAATAGAAATAAAATGTACTTTATCACATTTCTAGAGAGTGTCCTTTCTCTTTCAGCTGCTTTTCAACCAATCTAAGCTGTGCTTAAGGAAACTGACCATGCCATTGAGAATATAGGTAAGATTTATCTTCCAGCTCTCAGATATGGCTGTAGAGAGCATGTATGTAGAAATATATGCAGGAATGCCTTTGTAATGCTCAATAAGTTTCTATAAGTTCAGTTCCTTTATCTGGCATGGAAGACACTGAGATTTTTAAAAGGGTAGAAATGTGGGATTTGAAATAGCCAACTGCCAAAAAAAAAAAAAGTGCTGAGCAAAGGGAGTGCTACCAACCTTAACCATGATATACTGAATGATTCTGTTACTGGGAGATGGGACTCCCTCCATTGTAATTCTTGAGAGCTAGTAATAACGGGGACTTTTTAAAAATATTCATGAGCTTTTCTGTTATGCATTTTCTTATCCTAGTCTTGCTTCTCTGCCAAAAATTTGCCTAGGGGAGATTTAGAATTGATAAAATAGGAATGGAAAGAGGGAAAAATAGTGTTACTATTCAGCTTTTGACACCAAAATTCAGCAAGTTTTTTTGGAGAAAAATAGAGCAAACAGTCTCTAAGCTGCTTTATCTCCTCCTTTTGAAAGCTGAGACTGGTAATCCTAGTCATGGTGTTTTGCATAAGGAAGATGCCATCAACACAAGGAGAGGAAGACCGAGAAAAAAACACCCATTCTAGGCCTGGCTGATTAGGAAGTGCTATAGACAGTAGAAGGAAGCAGAGTGAGCAGGAGAAGCATCAAGCCCGCTGCTCTCACGGCCTCTACCCAACCTCAGAGCACGGACTCCTGGGTCAGAAACAAAGGACGTTATTAATCATAGCAGTAGCATTAGCCAGAGTGTCAGCATTTGCATCAGCTCCTCAAGCCTGAATGCCCACAGTGTGACAGGAAACGGCCACCTCACTCCTGCAATGCAGTTGACTGCACTTCCAAGCTTAGGAAACCTGAATCCTTTATAATGGAGTGCAGTGAGCCTGTCTGACCTTTGCCCAGGAAATAAACATTGCCTATTATCCCAGTCAAGAAAGAAATCTGCCTTCTGTCCCAGAGGGAACCACTATCCCCCAAATCTGTTCGCTATTGAAAAGATAGTCTGGAGCAAAGGCAGTAAGTGCCTCTAAGATGTACAAAAACATGGAACCCATAGAGGACTGTGAGCCAGTAATCAATACTTGATAACAACCTTCCAGATAGGCACATTTCACTCACTTTCCAGAGAAGGAAAAGGATGAGGGTCGGAGAAGTTAAGGAACTCACCCTCAGCCCCTCAGTGGTGCAGCTGGAATTTATACCTAGACCTCTCTCCTTCCATACCTTCTCCCCACCAGACCACTCTCAAAACCCATGCCTGTTTATGGTCTGTGTTTATGACAAGGCAAAACTCATGACTGAATTCTTCTAGGAGGAAAATTTCTATCAGCTTACTATGCGCCACCCCCTACCCCGGGATGACAAATGTTATTTCAGGAAAGATATCTCAGAAGAATTAGAACAAAACTGTATAAATGAGTTTAGCATGCCTCCCCCAAAGTGGGATGTCTTTATAGTAGAACCCCAAATTTTAATTGTCAAAAAAAGGCAGAGGGAAAAGAAAGAGCTGTTGTCCAAAGTGAAGGAATATTCTAGGAATCTGAATGGAGCATTTGTCTTCTGTTGTCCATTTCCAGAAATCGAGCTGCCACAAACCTGTGAGTAGTGGAAATACCTATCCTGGGAGGATGGAAAAGAAGAGAGAGCATTTTGCCGAAACCTGGGTGGATTTGGTAGCTTGTTTCCAAGATGGCCACCATCAATTTCTTCCCCTCCCTGTAAATATATTTCATTCTCCTCAAGAGAAGTAGTGTCTATTCCTCTCTTTCTCTCCCCACCCCCTTGAACTGGCTGGACTTAGTGAATTCTTTTATAGAAAATGCAACAAAAGTGGCATTCCAGTACTTCTAAGGCTAGGTCCTAAGAAGTCTTGCAGCTTCTGTCCAGGTCTCTTGAAACACCTGCTCTTGGGAGACTGTAAAAAGTCTGGCTACCCTGAGACTCTCATGCTGTAAGGAAGTACAAGCTGGCCTGCTGGAGAGAGAGAGATGTCCAGCCAGCCCCACGCTTCCAGCCATAGCAGCCCATACACCAGTCATGTAAGCTAAGGAGTCATTGTTTACACTGTGAGCTAATTGGAAGTTTAAAAGGGCAATTACAACTTAAAAATGAATATTTTGCAGAGTTAATAGGATTATATTTCTAATAATATTTGAAATCTATGAAGTTGGTAAACTTATCATTCTAGGGTGGTATATCTCACCAAGGGTTATTTTGCCCTCCAGAGGACATTTGGCCATGTCTAGAGACATGTTTAGGTGTCACATCTGGGGTTAGGGGTGCTACTGGCTTCTAGCGGGTAGAGGCCAGAGATGCTACTAAACATGATGCACAGGACAGTCGCCCATCACACAGAATTATCCAGCCCAAATTGTCAGTAGTGCCGTAGGTGAGGAACTGTGTTCTAAGATACCACAGGCAGTTGTATTTGAATAAGTGGTTTGGCAACACATTTCTCAGGCAAATTTATGACTTCTTACATTTGAAGAGAGGTGTTTCTTGTCCAAAATAAAAGTTTAAATGTTTATGTGGATCAGAACATACGGGTTTGAGTCTAATTCATAAAGATACATTTTTTCATATATTTATTTGGCATTTTATCTGCAGTAGGCAATGCACTAGGCACTGTGGATTTCAAAGTAAGTTCCCTGCCTTCTTTGAGCTACTGTCTAATGTAGAGATAGGTCAACAATCACATTACCATAGGATAATTGTAGGACTAGAGATTGGAAAATAGGACACAGAACACCAAAGTTGGCAAACGATTCACAGGAAAGACTTCAAGAGGAAAGAGCTCTGGGCTGAAACTGTGTGGCTAAGTAGAAATATTTCAGACTGGAGGCTGGAGAAGAACAGACTTCATAGCCGGGACACTATGAAAAAGCATACTTGGTGTACAAACCTAATTAGTTTTAGAAAATAAATTGTGATTTCCTTTAATAGTATATGGAACAATTAGGAGTTAAATCAAATCTAAAATCATTACAGGCTTCTGAAATTTTGGTTCGAAAATGTATGCCTGATAACATAAATCTCCAAGGAGAAAATCAAGAAAAATAAAGAAGTTCAGAATCTAACTTTCTTCATGGTCTAGAGAAATAAAAAGCACAAAGACAAGTTTGGCTATGGCTAAGAAGAGAAGATTTAAAGCAGAAAAAAGCTTTTTAAGGACCCAAAATGAGCATTAAATGTAAAGGTGAAGAATAAAGGAGCATTATAACCAGCATGCAGGAAGCATTAGATGTAAAAGCACAGGTTTAACTCTGGAAAATAAGTTTGCCTTTGTTGTTGTCTAAATTCTTTTTCAGGTTGGAACAGTCATTTAAAAAATTCCATTTAAAACTCAGGAGATCTTTATGATAAACAACCCAAAGTCTCTTATGCTATCACATACCTTCAATTTTCCCTTTAGAGACACGAAAAACCCCTGTGGACTTCAGAATATCTTAAGAACTTTAGTCACACAATATTATGGTATCACTAGGAAGTTTTTATGATTCAAAAATCATATGGTATGACATTTTTAAATAGCCCCAAAGACTATCATAGCATTTTTATAATCATTTGCTACAATGATGTATTCTAACACCCAAGAAAATGTACCTGATTTCAAAAGACATATTTCCCTTGGCAAAACACCTGTTTCAAAGTGGAACAAAGCTTCTTTCTTCACAGCATGCTCTGAAAGCATGGCACATCACTGAAGTGATATATGTTAAAGGGTTGTGGACTAACACAAAACCAACACCAGAATCCCACTGCACCAGCTTGGCCTGGTTACGCTTAACTAGATAGGATCCAGGCTCTCTCCCTAGGCACTAAGAAACCCTGTTTTTGAAAAATCAGTTGTTATATAATAATTTCAAAGTAGGTAAGTGGGACTTAAGCAAGTACAGCTAGTGCGTGAGTGTCCCAAATACAAAGTACATGGTGTGATGATCTCTTTGCAGAAAGCAGAAAGCAGATCATCCCCAAAGGAACTCGTTTAGATTGTTCTCATTCATGCATGTTTCCTCGAAAATGTTTCTCAAAGTGTGGTTCTCAGACCACTTGCACCCATAAAATCTGGGTGCAAAACTTTATTAAAAGTTTCCTTGGTGCTCTCTCAGACCTAGTGGATAGGAATCTTTAAGTTGATTCTTAGGCATGCTAGAATTTGAGACCCATACCTTCATGTCAAGAGTCTAGCAAAATTTTGCATGAGGAAGTTACTTATTTTGCATGGAATTCACTCAGTATATATAAAATAATACTGAAAATATGAATATTCACTTCTTTAACTGATGGTATTAGAACTGAGCAGAACCCTGCATGTGCCCTGCCTCTTGTTTGTAGAAAAGCCAAAGTCTCCCAGGCCTCCCTGAGTCACAAAAGGAAGACTCAAGCAGTTAATACTTAGGACAGTAGAGTCACAGACTCAGTGTCTGATGCACGTTCCTGAGTTGTTTTACAGATACTATAACTGCCACCAAGAGAAAAAGATAGCTGCATGATGACCAGACTGCATCCATGACATAATCTCCTCCGTCTTAAGCAGTACTGAATCTACGGCTAGCACAATTCCAAGAACTGGCCTTAAGAGAATGGGATTAATACTATTGCTCATAATAATCTATCTTTGTGGGCATCAAAATAATTCTAACTTGTTCTGCCCATATATGTAAATGGGCAACTAAAACTGTCAGCAAAGAGATGCTGCAGACCCATGTCGATATCTTCCGACTCTTAAGAATACGGTGCCCTGTGTCAGCATGAAGAAATTACAGAAGATGGACCTTCACCCATAATCCCATAGAAATGGAATGGTATTCTGACAAGTGGGGATTTGTAAGCACCTTTTGGTAGGAAAGAGCTCTTTGTGGGAAAGAGCTCTCTGCAGGAGGCCCCTTTGTCTTGTCACTTTAGCAAATCTATATTGTAACTAACCTTAAACCAGCACCCCCATGCTCTACTCATCTCCCGCCCAAGCTCACCTTTCAAATCTTTTGATCACACAATACCTTGCCTAACCTGTTGGTTCTTTCCATAGATCAAAGAAGTAGCAGTGAAGAATAAGTAATAGATGACCATATCTCTTCCCTAGCTTCCGCAGTCAGCAGTCTCCAAACAAACTGTGTGAACAAGATAGCAACTAAAGAAAGATCACAAAAGGTTGACAAGCCTGTATGCAGTAGGGGATGGAGACAACTCTGACCCCTTATCTCAATGATTGAGATTACTGCCCTTTTCCCTTTAAAAACCTTCATGGCTGAGAAGAATCTCTGGAGTTAGTTTTTGGGGACACTGAGTCCACCTTCTCCCCAGATTGCTGGCTTTCTGATTAAAAGCAATGTTTTCCATTTCTACCAACACTTGCCTCTTGGGCATTGATTTTCGAGCAGTGAGCATCCGGACCTGAGTTCAGTAACGGTATTGAGTGTTATTAGCCTCTATCCACATGATGGGATATCAGCATTTCGTGGGGGGGTGGGGAGAGAAGAACAACTACTGATTCAGTGCTTAAGAAATAAAATATTTTATTATAACATTTGTCAAAGCCAGGGAGCCATCATAGTAGGTATTAATACTATTTACTTAGTTCCCACTTTAGAAGTCTTGTGGGGGTGTGTTTCTCCAGATAGAGGAGTCTGATTCACAAATACGATTTCTCTGAAAAAAAATTTTTTTTCTTTTAAATTTTAAGGTATGAATGTGACCTGGCCCAGGAAAGGATTATTGATTTAACTTGAGAGCCAAAACAATCTGGGGTAACATCCTTAAAAAGAGTAAAGTATGATGTTCTGACAGGATATTTTTCAGACATGTGATGTATCATATAAAAACACCGATCTTAAAATCATGCTCCCCTATAGGTCTTTTCAGTATGCCCAATGACCGACCCCTAGCAAAATGTTATTAATACCTTGGGTGGGAGGGTTGGGTAGTGGAAGGAATTTATATATTCCTGACTGAATAAATGAAGTACATTTCTCCTCCCCTCACAGCTCATTGTTCCTGAAGTGGATTTTCAGAAGAGCTGATCCATTGGTCAGCCAAAGACCTCTGGCTTCATGGAAATATATAAGCTTGACCAGATTCCTCTTACTGCCAATTTGGAGTCATGAGAAAGATGAGTGAGCAGAGGAAACGACAATGAGAAAAAAAACCCAAAGGAGCAGACATGAGACAGAGAAGAACCACAAAGCCTCTGAAAGACTGAAGTTGGTTTTCCAGTTCTAGGTGACACGAGACCTAGCTGAATGCCTTTAGGTGTCCTTGTATTCCAGGAGACCTCTGAATACCTAGAATAGCCCCATTCCCCACTGATGTGAGCTTTTTAGTGGGCCTCTGTTCTTGCAACCTTGAAAAGAAAAGTAGGGTTACTCACAGAATGTGATGAATAATTGTGTTACAAAGCATTTACAATGGGAATCTGCCTCCTCACCTGGTTTTATTAATAGCCTGGCCTCTCTGAAGTAGCTCCTGGGTCTTTTATCAGTATTTTGTTGCTTATCTTGTGGATAAGAATTACACAGAGAAGAAGGTATTTGGACTCATATCACACTGTCTTAACTTGGGTAAACATTGTCTTTAATCAGTTGAATTCCCTTTAAGGGATGGAAACTTAACATTTCAGTACATTGCATGTGCAAAGATCTCTGTGTCATTAGTTCTTTAATCCTCACAGCTTTATAAGGTTCAGACTCCGGGAGGTCCATTGACTTGCTCAGTGATCAAAGTTAGAAAATGATAATGTTTATACACAATCCAGACCTCTATTTCTTAGTTCAAAACTCTTTCAACTAGACCAGTGACTCACAAAATGAGGTACACTGATCAAATATGCTATCCAAGATTATTTTAAATACATTATGAAAAAACATTTTTAAAGTTTAAAATTACACATTTATTTTAGTATACATTAGAAAAATAATGAGAATCAAATTTTATGAACATATGTATATACATGTATGCAGTAAATACTAGTACAGATGGCATATAGATATGGCAAAAATCTTAGAGATGATCAAAGTTTTAAACCCTCATCATATCAAGTTCATGTGAAATTACAAACAACATCTTGAAAATCTCTTAAAAGTGATCCAGTGGCCATGTTAAGTTCAAGATTTGGATGTAAACCAAATATTTTAAGAAAGAGTAGGTCTATAGCAGTCTATCTACATATTATGATTCATGTGTAGAAGACATTGTTGCATTTTTTCCTAGATCTCAGTAGTGTCATTGCTGTTCAAGATATTAAAATATAAAAATATGATATTTTTCTACCTCTAATACATGTGCATTAAAATTTTTGAGTAATATTATAAGCAAACACTGTAAACTATTCTAATGTTTTAACAAATGCTAAAAAGACTTAAGCATACACTCAACAACTTTGTACATTTTGAGAATGGTTTCCAGGTAATCAATAAAACAAGACAGGTTAACGAAGGGTAATAATGAAGGCCAAGGGACTTCAGCCTCTGAAGAAATATAATAATCCTTCAGTGATATACTGCCTGGGGTGTCATACCCAAATGATGAAATTGATCTGGGAAACTAATATGACCGAGAAATCAAAACGGTTACTGGACACTCTGAGCACAAACACAGGAACATTCTCAGCCAAATAGAATATCCTCCTCCTATTAAGTCTGAATTTCCTTCAAAGAAATGTAAATGTGCCATTAAAGGGATTTCTGACACTGAATCCTTACAGGTGCATGGGGGCCAGAGTACAGCGGCAGTAGGACTGGATTAAGAAGGAGTCCAGATTCTCTTCTCCCAGCTCCATCCTCTACTGAGAGGCTTTGGGTAAGGCTTTCACCACCCCAAGTCTCCATTTCATCACTCAGAAGCTGTGAGTAAAAACACCTACCTGCCTAGATCAAAAGATTATTGTAAAGGTACATTATACATTATAAAGTGTTATATACCTGTTAAGCAATGTTATGCTTAGAAAAAATAGTTGAAAAAGATGTTCAAATTTTCCTCCTTATAATGAGCTTTGCTTGTCTTATTTTCTCCTATTTTGCAAAGATTGGTGTGTTTCTCTTAATAAGCACAATTATTCTAGAACACAGAATAGCATTCACAGTTTGAAGGTTGGAAGCATGTTTATAATGGGAGATAGGGGAAATCCTGTATTAAAGAAAGGATTTTTTTTCCCAAGAACCATTACAGTAGATTAGGTGGTTTATTGGATGAGATGGTTCAACTTAAACAAACAAAAAGCTGCTCTTCTTGGAATTCTAATGAGGAATGCATTTATTTTTCACAACATGGGCTCCACTAGCCTGGTGAAATATTTGAAGTGAGGAATTCATGTTCCCTGCATCTGGTCATGCCAATCATCACTAGCTGGTTTGAAAATGTTCTCTCTTCTTTCTTTTATTGCCAACGTGCACCTTGCTGAAGTTCTGAAAGTCTGTGTAATCATTTTGTTTTTTAAGTCCTCATGGAGTTTATCTTTGCAGAGTAAAATCACTCTAGGAGAAGCTTTAATCAACAGCCTTGCCGAGTGAGATGGATGCACAGTTACATGTAAGTATAAAAGCCTTTTTTTTTCCTGTTTAATTACTTTAGAAACAGTTCTGTATGCCTTGATAAACTGACTTTACTTTTACCTAAGATAAACACTGCCCTTGAAAATCACTTGGTACCTTCTGCCCTTGGTTAGATGTCAAATCTGATGAACATTTCTAAAAGCCCTTTCTCTTCCAGATGACCTATGGAGGTTGCTTTAAGTACTGTGATTCTAAATTGCCTTTTATTTCTCGGTAATATTCTTCTGCTCCACTATGTGGAAGAAAGGTTGCTTATTGTACCCTCTAGTGGTGATTGTGACATTCTTAAAAATATTTTTATTTCATTCTTTGGCCTTTTCCTGTAAATTTACTATATATTTACTTTAAAATATATGTATTTATTTCTTTGGATTTATACTGTAAATTGTACAGTATAAAAGAAATTTATCAATCTTTAAGGAGATACAAATAATGTAAATCATTTGCAATACACTGTCTTGGTGATTATGAATGCATCAAAAATAGGTTCATAGGAGATTGACTCATTTTCCTCACATTTCATTTACCCAAATTTTATTCCACTTTTAAAAAATGTTCTAATTTCCTGTCTTCCATTTGGAATATTGTCAGTAGGCAGTTATTCACACCACTGGAGGACGTATATATAGAATTCTACATGTCCCAAAATGTCATTATATTTTGGTTTAGAGTTCCTTTTTACTCGTGCTTAGTCATGAGTACATCTCATTTTCTAAGAATTCACAACATTTGAAATAAAATAAAGAAACCACCCATGGAACTTCTGATTCTATAGGAGCTGGGAATTTGTCCACTATTCCTTCCTTTTTCACTCTGCTTTCTCTACCTCAGGGACCAGGGAACATTTTTAAATTGAGAAGAAACACATTTTGAAAGAACATCTGCCAAGATTGTTGCTATGTCTCTATCTACATTCTTCTCAGGTAGAAATTTTTTATAAATTTATTTATTTATTTATTTATTTTTGGCTGCGTTGTGTCTTCGTTGCTGTGCGCCGGCTTTCTCTAGTTGCGCCGAGTGGGGACTACTCTTCGTTGCGGTGCACAGGCTTCTCATTGCCGTGGCTTCTCTTGTTTTGGAGCACAGGCTCTAGGCGCATGGGCTTCAGTAGTTGTGGCACACGGGCTTAGTTGTTCCATGGCATATGGGATCTTCCGGGGCCAGGGCTTGAACCCGTGTCCCCCGCATTGGCAGGCGGATTGTCAGCCACTGCACCACCAGGGAAGTCCTCAGGTAGAAGTGTAATTAGGTATTTTCTTCCAAACTTCTTGCTTCCAAATTCCTAATCAGTTACAGTTTGTATATAGATGATGACAATAAAGGCAGTTAAGGAAAACAAAGGAGCTAATCAAGCAGAACAGGTGATTCTCAACAAAAACTTGAAATTAAGGGTTGTCTGCAGCTGAGAGTAATCAAGAGATAACCATAAATTAAAATGACTAATAAATAGATAAAAATGTCTTGTTTCTGCATAAAAAGACGTAGTATTTTGAGATGTCAATTTCCCTAGATTAATCAATCCATAAACTCAATGACAACCCAGTAGAATCTTTTTTTAACATCTTTATTGGAATATAATTCCCAGTAGAATTTTAATATACTTGACCAAATGTTTCTAAAGTTTATCTGAAAGAATGTACAAGTGAAAATAGCCAACAACAACAACAAAATTAAAATAAGGGTACTAGAGGGAAGGACTAGATTTAACATGTGTTTAAAAGTGAAATGAAGCCATAATAAAACAGTATGTTAACAGCCTAGTAAAAGAGAGGTATATCAGTAGAATAGGAAAACAAACAGTAATATGTGGTATTTTAGTAAATGCTAATATTGACATTTTGCATTAGTGAGCAAAAAGGGATTAGAACAACTAACTCTTTGGAGAAAAAATACAAAGTCTTCCTCCTTCTCTCTTCACACCAAAATATATTCCAGTTAGATCCATGAGTTAAATTTTGAAAGACAATAAAATACTAGAAATAAATAAGAATTAGTATCTTAGTAAATCTTGGAGTTAGGAAAGCATTTATGAGCATAAAATGAAACCCAGAGACCATAAAGAAAAATATCTATAAATATACCACTGCATATATTTAAACTTTGGAATTATTCATAAAAGTCTTCCATAATTATGGTCAGAAGGCCCAAACTGGAGAAATATTCATAGTATTTGTGAAGACAAAGTGCTTATTTTCTAATTTACAAAGAGCTCTCTTCAGTCACTAAGAGAAAGACAACCCAATAGAAAAATTGGCAAAGGATGTAAATAGGGAAACCACAGATGAACAAACACAAATGGGCAGAAAACAATGAAAAATCTTGTTCGATCTCATTAATAAATACAGAAACATAACTCTAAACAGGCTTAAAAATTTCATCTGATCATCTTGGCAAAGATGAAAAGAGTTGATAATGAAAAATTTGTAAAGTAGAAATTCCGGCACTGTAGATAGGAATGTAAGTTAATATCTTTTGGGAGGTAAATTTGGCAATATTTATTAACATACTTCTGACTCAGTAATTTCACTTCTACACTTTTAGGACTTTATTCTACAGAAATACTTTGCATGAATTTTCAGAGATATATGTATGAAGCTGGTTTTGTTTTGTTTTGTTTTGTTTTTGCTGCACCGTGTGGCATGCAGGATCTTAGTTCCGTGACCAGGGATTGAACCCATGCCCCCCGCAGTGGAAGCATGGATTCTTAACCACTGGACTGCCAGGGAAGTCCCCTAAAGCTGTTTTTATATTATTAAAAATGACCCAAATGCACTGTGGAAAAAAGTATGGTAGCTCCTCAAAAAAAAAAAAAAAAATTAAACATAGTAACTTAATAGAACATGGTAATTTCACATGATCCAGCAATTCCACTTCTGGGTATATACCCAAAAGATACGAAAGCAGGGACTCACACGGATATCTGTACACCTATGTTCATATCAGCATTATTCATAATAGCCAAAGGTAAAAGCAACCCAAGTGTCCATCTGTGAATGAATAAACAAAATATTTTACAGTTTGACACTTGAACAACATTGGTTTGAACTGCCTGGGTCCATTTATACATGGATTTTTTTCAGTAGTAAATACTGTAGTACTGCATGATCCGTAGTTGGTTAAATCTGTGGACGTGAAATGGCAGATATGGAGGAACCTTGGACACGGAGTGCCAACTATAAGTTATATTCAGATTTTTGACTGCACAGAGGGTTGGTGTCCCTAACCGCTGAGTTGTTCCAGGGCCAGCTGTACATACATACAATGAAATTTTATTCAGCCTTAAAAAGGAAGAAAAATTTAACACATGCTACAACATGGGTGAACCCTGAAAACATTATACTAAGAAATAAGCCAGTCACAAAAGGACAAGTATGGTATGATTCCACTTATATTAGGTGCCTGGAATAGTCAAATTCATAGAGGCAGAAAGTAGATTAGTGGTTGCCAGGATCTGGAGGGAAGAGAGAATGGAGTTAATGTTTAAAGGACTTAGAGTTTCATTTGGGGAAGATGAAAAGTTCTGAAGATGTATGGAGGTGATGGTTGTATGACACTGTGAATGTACTAAATGCCACAGAACTATATACTTAAAAAATGGTTAAAATGGTAAATTTTATGTATGTTTAACCACAATGAAAAAAGTATTGGATGGTATATGGTGGAGTACATATTAAATTTACATTACCTATTAAGGTATTTTTTAAATAAATACTTGTTGCAATATCAAAAAAATTACCAAAATGTTCATCAAAAAACTATAGTATAACCATTTAATGGAATAGCATGCAGCTATTGAAAAGAATGATGTGAACATGTACTTATTTGGAATGATGTACAAAATACATTGTCTAATGAAATGAGGAAATGGAAGTGGAAAATTGTATTATAGTTATTTTATATATTTCTTTTATAAAAATAGTATTACATCAAGTTAACCAAGGGTAAGTCTATCTAACCCATATGATGGAAGAAGCATCGTCTTTGTGATTGTCTTCTTGGCGATGCAGAGTTAGATCTCATTCTTGTATTATAGGAGTTGGGTTTCCCTGCAAGCAATGGATGTTCTCCATACTAGGAAGAGATTCATCCTGAGACGGAAAATGGGGACTTAGTGAGCAAGAATTAGACTGAGATAAGGAGAAAATTTTCCTCTTTTCTCTGGGTTTGAGAATGGGAGATTATGAGAGGCCAGGAGCCCTGACCTGTGCCCTGTCACATGGAGACAAGCTGATAAGTCAGGAAATTGGCTCAGCCCACAGGGGACCCAAAGCAGGCTGGACACGAGCTGCAGCAGCAATTTATTTTTCATATTGGACTTCCCTTCCCTTAGTCCCTGTCCTTCTGTAAGGTCAGAAGATCGAGGAGAAATTACTGGAGAGCGTATGTCCATGCTAGTCGCCAGTTGTCACTGCCAGAGGGCTCCTATGTCCTGTGAAATGAAGATGGTGAGTTTCATCCCCAGAGCAAGGAGGGGTGCTTTGACAGGAAGAGAGGACCAGAAGGGAAGAACCCCAGGGACATGTTCCCCAGGGAACCCCAGGGACATGTTAGGTACCACACATGTTAGGTACCAAACATGTCCCTAACCCCAGGGACATGTTAGGTACCAAAAAACTGTTAGAAATATCTGAGGGGCAGTCTTTGTAGGGGATTCCATCTTAATCAATAAAGAAGACTGGGGAGAGGCCTCACCATCATGGTTTGGATTAGAATAATTATAACCCAGATGTTATCTGGGATCTTTCTGACCTTTAAAGATAAAGTGGTTCAACACCCGTCTCCAATTTCAAGTCCTATAAATTGTAAAACTTCCCCGAGTGTTCTGTGAATTCAAGGGGATCAGGCAGCAAAGAGGGAAGGGACTTAACGTCTCACGGCCCCCTCTGGTGTGGACTCCCTTCATACAGCTTCAATATGGTTTTGACACTCAGCCCCAGGACCTGTTTTCACAAGGAAAGCTCACTCATAACAAGCATTCTGTGGATATAACAGTCTTTACTAAACTCCTGGGGGCCATGGAAGAGGTGGCACCACCACTGCACACAAATGGCGTGAAACACCCCATGAGAGACCCTGGTCTCTGTGCTTCTTGTTACCTCAGCACCATGAAATCTCTTCACTCCTCCGTACAGTCTCACAACCTCCTTTCTCCTCCCCCTCATTTATTTCCCCCTGATTATTTCTTCTCAACTCTGCCCTCTACCCATTTTTAAATGAACAAGGAAGAACTCCTCTCCTCGTCTCACAAAGAGCAATTCTGCCCTATTCTCTGAAGTTTGGGTATCAACCTGCACCTTGGCCAATACGTTTAAGGGTTTACCTTTCAACTCAATCATTTATTAAGGTGTTTTTCCAGCTTTAATCTATGACAAATTTTCAGGGCAGCAGTTAAGATAAAAATATTCCCACCTTATTGTCTAATATAGATAAATAAATGATAGATGTGGATAGCCCCTCAAAAGGCTAAGAGACAATTCACCGAACTGTCAACAGTAAACTATCTCTAAGGGAGTAGATCATGGATTACTTTCATTTTCTGCATCAGGTATTTCCAGTGACTTTTGAATTTTTTTTAAATTTTCATATTCGAGTATAGTTGATTTACAATATTGTGTCAGGTATACAGCAGAGTGATTCAGTTACACATATACATGTATCTAATTTTTTCAGATTCTTTTCCCATATAGGTTATTACAGAGTACTGAGTAGAGTTCCCTATGTTATGCAGTAGGTCCTTGTTGATTATCTGTTTTGTATGTAGTAGTGTGTGTATGTTAATCCCAAACTCCTAATTTATCCCTCCCTCCGCAACCTTCCCCCTTTGGTAAACACAAGTTCGTTTTTGAAGTCTGTCAGCCTTTCTGTTTTGTAAACAAGTTCACTTGTATCATTTTTTTAGATTCACATATAAGTGATATCATATATTTGTCTTTGTCTGACTTCACTCAGTATGACAATTTCTAGGTCCATCCATGTTGCTGCAAACAGCATTATTTCATTCTTTTTTTATGGCTGAGTAATGTTCGATTGTATATATGTACCACATCTTTATCCATTCCTCTGTCAATGGACATTTAGGTTGCTTCCGTGTCTTGGCTATTGTAAATAGTGCTGCAGTGCACATTGGGGTGCATGTATCTTTTAGAATAATGGTTTTCTCCAGATATATGCCCAGGAGTGGGATTACTGGGTCATATGGTAGTTCTATTTTTAGTTTTTTAAGGAACCTCCATACTGTTCTCCATAATGGCTGTACCAATTTACATTCCCACCAACAGTGTAGGAGGGTTCCCTTTTCTCCACACCCTCTCTAGCATCTGTGTTTGTAGATTTTTGATGATGGCCATTCTGACTGGTGTGAGGTGATACCTCATTGTAGTTTTGATTTGCATTTCTCTAATAATTAGCGATGTTGAGTATCTTTTCATGTTCTTTTTGGCCATCTGTATGTCTTCTTTGGAGAAATGCCTATTTAGATTTTCTGCTCACTTTTTGGGTTGGGCTTTTTTTTTTTTTGATATTGAGCTGCATGAGCTGTTTATGTATTTTGGAGATTAATCTCTTGTCAGCTGCATCATTTGCAAATATTTTCTCTCATTCTGTGAGTTGTCTTTTTGTTTTGTTTATGGTTTCCTTTGCTATGCAAAAGCTTGTAAGTTTCATTAGGTCCCAATTGTTTATTTTTGTTTTTATTTCCATTACTCTAGGAGGTGAATCCAAAAAGATATTGCTGTGATTTATGCCAAAAGTGTTCTATGTTTTCCTCTAAGAGTTTTATAGTATCTAGTCTTACACTTAGGTCTTTATCCATTTTGAGTTTATTTTTGTGTATGGTGTTAGGCAGTGTTCTAATTTCTCCTTTTACATGTAGCTGTCCAGTTTTCCCAGCACCAGTTATTGAAGAGACTGTCTTTTCTCCGTTGTATATTCTTGCCTCCTTTGTTGTAGATTAATTGACCATAAGTGTGTGAGTTTATTTCTGGGCTTTCTGTCCTGTTCTTGAATTTTCACAATAAGCATATATCTCTTTCCTCTGGAACTTCGAAGATGTACCCCTTGTCCTTGGGGAGCTCACAGTGCACAGAGCCCAGGTATCAAACCCAGTGTGATACAGCTGATGAGCACAGCTTGTCCCTGGCCATCCAAAGAACTAAGATGTCTAATTGTATTATCTGTACTTGTTGAACTAATTTTATACAGCTGTGAAATATTTTCTGAGTGACAATAGACCCACTTTCTGTCTCCCTAGAACCGTAAGTTGCCACAAGTTCCTAGTTTTGATGGGTCTCCCTAATGGGATTGTTCTAATAAAATTGGTATTTGATTTTCTCTGTCATTCATGCTGCAATTTATCTTTTGTTGGGTTTTAATTGGAAATATCCAAATATTTCCTCTGGAACTATGATGCCCAGGAGCCAGTTATAGTGTTAGTCATACTTTCCTGCTCATCCTGATAAGAAAGCCAGGGAATTTTAATTCTACTGGGCTTTTTTACCCGAGGTTTAGAATTTAAATTCTTTCAATATATTTATGAAATGAGACAAGCAGATAGCAAGACCAGTACTCAGTAATTGGAAAGTCAGTTACCTTTTATCTCTTGGTTAAGAAGAGGAAGTAGGTCAGTTCTTTGTTAATATTATTAGCAAATACTATTTATAGCATGATATAAATTACTAGGGGAAAGACATCCTAATTTTGATTTTCAAGCAGGAGGCAATAGCTAACTCGTTCTTATTCTTAAATATATTAAGAATGCAGTGGACCAATTTTTCAGCAAAGTACTTGATACCTTACAAAAAAATAATAACAAAAACTAAACGAACTCACCAAGCTATTTTCACTACTCATATCAAGTATCTGCTAGAAGGGTTTGTTGCAGATGCATATTTCAGCCATATATCACAAGTGTATGTGATGGAGAGAGAAATATAAACTTGAAAATAAAATATTTATGGCATGGAATTACTCATACCCCTTTATTTACATATCCTTCTGAGTGTGTTTCTATCACAAGTGTGAAACTAAAATTCGAGTTGATCCCTCTGCATTTGAGTCTTCCAGTGAGGAGATTTAAATTGCCCATCCACTAAATTTGTTGCATTTGAAATAAATCGTGAGGTATTTATAAATACCATCATTTCAAAGGCTAGGAAGTGATGTCTGTGCATTTGGCTTATTACTAAACTGAGAAGAAGTTTGTCTTAGAAACAAGAAGACTCCTCAACAGCCTCAATGTTTGCATATATCAGAATTAATGGCAATTTGGAAGCAAAATCCAAAAGCAAACATTTCTCAGGAAGAACTATAATTTGCTGCTGTCCAATTCTATCTAACTCTGGGTGAAACATTACCAAAAACCTACTTTTCTGCCTTGATCCTAAATGACTTAGAAGGCTGGTGACCTCATCCTTTGATGTTTAGAAAAGGAGGAAACTATATTTCAAATAGAGAGTCTAGAAAACACTAAAACTTCTCAAACTGGAAATTTCCATAACATCTGACAACACACCAAAAGCCACTGGGACAAATGTACTCTCAAGTGCTGTCCTACTTCCAGTTTCCTGTCCTTTCTAAAGGTTCTTCATTTTTCAGCTCTGCTTCTGGAGGAATGCTGGCCAGTGTTCCAGGGGAAATGCCTCCCTGACTAATGCTGCATGCCAAACTTCTGCACAGACCAGGGAGATCCTAGACACTAGCCTGTGAACAATTGCTCCAAGGGAAGAGGAAGTCTGATCTGCCGGAGGAGCTTTTGGATCTGTCATGGTCCCGGACTCCATGGGATTCTTTTTGAGCCTCTAGATTGGGAATTAAAGCAAGAACACTAGAGCTTGAGTCCCTGTCTAGTATCAGGTCCAAAATTTAGAACAATCTTCAAAGATGTGAGGACTCAACTCTGACTTAAAATTTTGCCAGTAGTTCTTTGTTTGCCACCTCTACATTTAACGAATGCCGCTTCAGTTTCTGCAGTTCTGTAAATCCATGGATGATTTAACTTGAATAATGATTCTATTACCTGGTAGTTAAGAAGAATGACCTCGGATGGGATAGACTCAGTAAGGTTGAGTCTCCATCTCCCCTCCCAAGGATGTTTGTTGTCGGTTATTGCTGATCCATTGGGCTTCCATTGCCCTCAACCCCAGGTCCTTTATATTCCTGAAATATTTGAGTCCTTTATGTGATCTATTTCCGGGATGCTTATTTCCTTCAGCCAATTAAATTTACAGTTACATTCATTTATTGTTTTAGTATAGTAAAGGAAATATTTTCTTCATGATTTTCTGGTTTTCTCTGATCTCTTTAAGCCATTGTTTGGTCCCATTAGGAGTTCAATTTCATTCTCTGATTTTTATCGTGGCAGTGAGGTCCCTTTAGACTTGAAACAGGATTGAGTTTCACCCTGCAGTATTTTGCATGTCTTGTAAAATGTCCATGTAGCTAACGCAAGAATATAATGAACACGTGAGGACTCATGAAAGAATTGCTTGATGAAGAGACAATTTGAATGGTAGAATTTAAGAAAGTGGCCCTGCAGGCCTCTCTGGTATCTAAACCAGGTCTTTTCCTCACATCCACTCCTTCACCAGCTACTGTGGCTCTCACAGAGAGCTTACATTATGCATATGTGCTTTTAATGCTACTGTGGGTTATTTTAAAAGAACAGATCTGGTCTTTTCTTTCTTGATGAAGGGATTTTCTTCCAAAGAGTAAAGTAAGATGAAGCTCACTTTGGAACTTTTTTTTAATAAATTTATTTATTTTATTTTTATTTATTTTTGGCTGTGTTGGGTTTTTGTTGATGCGTGCAGCCTTTCTCTAGTTGCAGTAAGCGGGCGCTACTCTTCATTGCGGTTCATGGGCTTCTTGTTGTGGTGTCTTCTCTTGTTGCAGAGCACAGGCTCTAGGTGCATGGGCTTCAGTAGTTGTGACACGTGGACTCAGTAGCTGTGGCTCGCGGGCTCTAGAGCGCAGGCTCGGTAGTTGTGGCACATGGGCTTAGTTGCTCCGCGGCATGTGGGATCTTCCCAGACCAGGGCTCGAACCCATGTCCCCTGCATTGGCAGGCGGATGCTTAAACACTGCGCCACCAGGGAAGCCCTGGAACTTTTTATAAGTTTAATTGTGTCCCTTCCTTAAGTCATATGAACTCAGAATGTGACCTTATTAGGAGATAGGGTCTTTTCAGAGGTAATCAAGTTAAAAGGAGGTCCTTAGGGTGAGCCCTTATCCAGTATGACTGGTTTCCTTATGAAAAGTGAAATTTGGACACAACACACATAGAGGGAAGTCGATGCAAAGAGACACAGGGAAAAGATGGTCATCTGCAAGCCATGGAGAGAGACCTGGAAAAGAGACTTTCCTCACAGCCCTCAGAAGGAACCCATCCTGCCAACACCTTGATTTTGGACTTTCAGCCTCTAGGACCATGAGACAGTAAAGTTCTGTTGTTTAAGCCACCCAATTTGTAGTACTTTGTTATGGCAGCCCTAGTAAACTAATATAGAATCCAAATGTATTTAATCGCTTTCCTCTTTGCCTTTCATCCAGTACCTTTATTTTTAACACTGAAATGTTCATTGTGATGGCCTTCTTCTTCTCTTCTTCTTGAAGCTTCAGTTGTGAGATGCTAGTTCTCTTGAAGCAGGCTACAGTGCTTGGGGTCTGGCACCTACAACCTGAACTTAGATTTTTGATGTCACAGCTCTGGATAGATTCCTCTGGAAAGTAATCATAATAATAGCTAGCACTAAATGAGCCCTTCCTATGTGGTAGCTCTTTTACAGACATCATCTGTCACAAAAATTCTAAGAGAGAGGCACCAATATTAGCCCTACTATACAGATGAAGAAACAGAATCGGAGAGGTTAAGTAACTATCCCAAGGTCACTCAGTGGTTGAACTGAGACTTGAACCCAATCAGTGTGACTGCAGAAACTGTATCTTTGCAGAAGGCAAGTAAGGTGTGATCCCCTGACCAGAATGTCTTGCAAAAAAATTAAATGCCTCAAATAGTGGAATGACTAAATAAGTTATGGTTTACCCATGCAATGAAATATCAAGCAATAATAAAACATAATAATGAATTTATGAATATTTAATGGTATGGGAAAATGCTCACAATGTAATATTAAATAAAAAAGTACTGCACAGTAAAATCGCAATTTTGTACTATAAAAAAAATAGATAATAGAATGTCAATGCTGATTGTCTTTAGCAATTGGATGAAAGGTAATTTTAATTTTTTCTTTATGCTTCTCTTCTTTTTTTTTTATAAATTTATTTTTTGTATTTATTTTTGGCTGTGTTGGGTCTTCGTTGTTGCACGCGGGCTTTCTCTAGTTGCGGTGAGCGGGGGCTACTCTTCGTTGCAGCGCACGGGCTTCTCATTGCGGTGGCTTCTCTTGTTGCAGAGCACGGGCTCTAGGCGCTTGGGCTTCAGTAGTTGTGGCACGTGGGCTCAGTAGTTGTGGCACGTGGGCTCAGTAGTTGTGGCTCATGGGCTTAGTTGCTCCACGGCATGTGGGATCATCCCAGACCAGGGCTCGAACCCATGTCTCCTGCATTGGCAGGCGGATTCTTTTTATAAATTTATTTATCTATTTATTTATCTTTGGCTACGTTGGGTCCACGTTGCTGCCTGTGAGCTTCCTCTAGTTGCGGAGAGCGGGGCCTACTCTTCGTTGTGGTGTGCGGGCTTCTCATTGCGGTGGCTTCTCTTGTTGTGGAGCACAGGCTCTAGGCGCGCGGGCTCAGTAGTTGTGGCTCACAGGCTCTAGAGTGCAGGCTCAGTAGTTGTGGCGCATGAGCTTAGTCAGTCCGTGGCATGTGGGGTCTTCCCAGACCAGGGCTCAAACCCGTGACCCCTGCATTGGCAGGCGGATTCTTTTTTTTTAATTTTTTATTTTTTAAACTTTTTTTTTTTTTTTAAGGAATTCCTTTATTTTTATTATTTATTTATTTATTTATTTATTTATTTTTGGCTGTGTTGGGTTTTCGTTTCTGTGCAGGGGCTTTCTCTAGTTGCGGCAAGCGGGGGCCACTCTTCATCACGGTGCGTGGGCCTCTCACTATCGCGGCCTCTCTTGTTGCGGAGCACAGGCTCCAGACGCACAGGCTCGGTAGTTGTGGCTCACAGGCTCTAGAGTGCAGGCTCAGTAGTTGTGGCACATGAGCTTAGTCGCTCCACGGCATGTGGGATCTTCCCAGACCAGGGCTCGAACCCGTGACCCCTGCATTGGCAGGCGGATTCTTAACCACTGTGCCACCAGGGAAGCCCTGCTTCTCTGTATTTTCTAAATTTTTTGAAGTGGGCATATATTAAATTCCAAAAATTACTGTATAATGAAGCATAAAAATTTCTAAAATTAACTTCTCCTAATTTCTAGCATTGAAGAAAAAGGAGTCCGTTTTTGTTTTGTCTGAGACAGTGATGCTCGCCTCTACACAGCGGTAGGCGGTCTCTCATCCAGCCCTTTGTCTGGGTTAGACTCCTTAGTTTTCATAAGAAAACATCAATTCTGCCACCAGCTCAACTGACACTGATAGATGTGTCCTTCATCGTCCTTATAGATTATCTATACTCCAGCATCTCTCCACAGAGCGTAACCTTGAACTCTGCTAAAACAAAGAGCTTGACTATTTTATTATATATATTTACATATTATATTTATATATATTATATATTATTATTATACCTGAATATATATGTATTCAGGTAAAACTCCCAGATGGCCATATAGTCTATTTCTCTGGGACTTGACATTTTACCACTGAATCTTACATCTGTATCCTACAGCCACATTGCTGAGCTCCTTACAAAATTACATTTACTGAACTGAATTTAGCTATGAAACCATCAGCTTGCAATGAGGGATCTTATAAGTAACAACCCTATGAAAACCATAATTGCATTAAATGTAGAAGTGCTGTTGAAACAGTTGTTCACCATATCTTACACTATAGAAGGGAATTTTTCCCAAGTCAAAAATCACCATGATATTTATAAGCAATGGGTTTGTTTTAATTTTATGGCCACTGTGATTTGTATTATCAATTTAAAAATTACAGGCTACACACACACAACTCTGTCTTAGCTGCCGTAAAGCCCTGGGCCAAATTGTGGTGTTCCTCTAACAAAAGTCCGGATGTGTGTTTGTTGAACTGATCTCTAATTTTCTTCTGGCACTGATTTCCTCCCTTTTTTTTTTTTTTTTTCCAATTTTTTATGCTCCTTCAAAGCCTATAAAGAGGGGGAGGGAAGAAATAAATGAATAAATAAACAATAAATAGATAAATGAATAAAAGCAAATTTGTGATGGGAACTTATGGCTATGATTTCAAATCAGCCCAATGAGCAGGAGAGTTTTCTTGCTTCATCTGCTTTTCTAGAACAATCTGCAGTGATTCAAGAGTTGCTGACATGATGAAAATATGACAAATGGAAGATTTTTCCCCACTATTTGTGTTAAAGAAGAATGACAGAGTCCAAGTCCCAGGTACATGTACAGCTCTGACAAGATCCATTGTGACAAGAGAAACAATCTAAAATGAACTGTTTTCTCAGGAAACAGGCCAGCAGCTTTGGTCTCAAGTGGACAAATCAGAAAGGCAGGGAAGAGTGACTTTTTTCTTTGTTTCTTTGCAATTTTCCAAGGTCAAATTCTCCATTGCATCCACTTGTTTCACAAACTCCTTTACAAACTTTCAGCTTCAGAAAAGTGAAGACAAAGCCCAAAATTAGAACAAAGGAGTGCAAGTTCTGCCTTCCCCACAGCAGTGTCACTTGCCCAGAGCCCTCCTGCTCCTGGTACCAGTAAATTTACCTGTTCATACCTAAGAGAGCTTCTGCAGTTGCTTTCCCCATTACCTTGTCCTCAAAGGATTTCCATCATCTGTTGTTTTTTCCATTCAGTATTTAAGTACGGTGTTTCAGCTTTCCTTGGAGATAGCACTTGATCTCTCTCTTTCCTGTAAAAAGCAGTGTGGCCTGTCTTAACATTCTTTCCAGAACAGTTTTTCTCTCTAAGGTGCTGAGTCACTGAAGGGAGCAAGAGACATTCTGTGGGCAGCAGTAGTGAACTGGGCAGCAGTAGCCAACTGAGAAAGCAGAATCGTTTCCCAGGACTTAAAAGGTCGCTTTCAAGAGTGAGCAAACTCAGAAGGATTAGGAAAGTGGGCAAGACGTTTGTGCAGGGTAAAAGGCACAAAGTCCTTTTCACACAGTTTGTGGAAGATCATATTTCATAAATGAAAAGCGTGCGAGTGGAAAATTCCCTTATTTAGCAGCAGGGAGATAGTGCATCAGCCCTGGGCTGGGATTGTAGAGAGTTCTCTTGAGTTCTTACCCCTTCTTCCTGACCTCCGCCTTTCAGTTTTTCACCAGTTCAATGGGAAGATGACCTCTGCTCCTCCCATTAAGAGAAGGGTACCAACAGGATGAGTGTGTGAGAGTTCTGAGCTTTTGGACACCTGGATTTAGCTGTTGATCTTCAAATATCCACTGCTTCAAAATCAGTCTAGGTACATTTGAACTTTCTATTTTATATGTCCCAAAGGCTACTGAATTAAAATAAACTTTTTAAGAAAAAGAATGAAGTAGGAAGGATATACAGGAAAAAGTTTGATGCTATAAGCTTTTAAAAATGGATATTGGTGGCAACTTCTTGTGAATCAACAATATTGCAAAATAAAAACAGTTTTAAAATGAGTATTGGTCCTACCGAAACACAGGGTGGCTTCCCATAAAATAATGTGTCTGATATTTCAACAGCTTCCTCTTCAAACCCTTCCCGTATCCAAATCATCATGCCAGCTACCATTTGAGTAGCATGGTCTCATTATAAATATATTATTATCTTACCCATCCTGGTTAGAACCATTTGAGGTAGATATAATTATCCCATATTTCCAATAAGAAAACTGAGGCTCAAAGAAGTTAGGTTAAGTTAGCTAAGATTATAAGACAGTACGAAACAGATGTCTGGTCTACCAGAACTCAGAGCCACTCTGCTTCCACTGTTTGACTGACCAGTCTGCTACACTGACCTCTATCTAACTTCCTATTCTCAGTAACTCTATGGAGAAGGTGTAAAGTTTGGAGTTGTATTCTTTAATCTTTCACTGTGTCATGGTACACAGTTGTCCAGGCCTTAATTTCCTCAGCTCTAAAATTTGTATAACAATGCCTACCTACTGTGTTAAAGCCATTAAGTGAGATAATGTATGTGAAACATGGGGCACGATGTGGCTCATACTAGGTGCCTAAGTATCAAAACATGACCATATCATTCTTTACTTATACTGAAATACACTGATACTGAACTTTTTTATATGTGCTGTAGTTCCCCCACAAAAAAAATCTATGGCTTATACGCCTTTTGTAACCTCCTTGTGTCAGTTAGAATGTTATTGATTACATGTTCTGGAAACTAAATTTATATTGAATTAAACAGGAAGGAAATCAATTACCTCGCATAGGATGGTCAGGGCAGGCTTGAAGGGTGGTTGATTGAACAATCGACAATGTCATAAGGAGCTAGAATCTTTTTCTCTGCTCCACCATGGACAGAATCTGCTTCACCGTAAGGCTTGTTACCCTCACTGGTGAAGAGGGCTATGGTCGCCTCCAATACCCAGCAGTAATCACACTTCATTTATATCTGAGAGGAGAGGAAGGCTAACTCCCTGTGGTTCTACTGTAGTCAATCAGCTAATCTCTCCTTGCCTCTCCTTGCGTCTTGAATCATGTTGTCTTCAGCTTGCCCACCCTGAACCATTCACTGGTAAAGAGAGATAAATTTTCAGGATTGATTTGATTAATCATCTGAAGGGAAGTAGAATTTGTCCACTACCCTCCTCAAAGCTTTATACTGTAAGGCTCAAGTACCACTTCTTAAATGGATGAATGAAAGAACAAGCTAATCTGTGACTACAGGTGGAAATTCTAGTAATATCCAGAAAAGAGATAGTGAATTGTCACAGAAATAAACTAAGTCTGTTTGACTTCAGAGCCCACAATGCCTCCATGCCATTGGTTATGTACAAAGGAGTGGTAAGAGTAAATTCTCTCACACATACTTTTGCCTTAGACAAATTCTGTAGTGACACTGATTCACTTAGATCTATAAATACACTTCTCAAGGACAGGTGACATGAACATGCAGAAGAAAAGCAATACCCTAAACACATTATCTACAGCTGGTTCCCCAAGAGATGATTTAGGTGGTGCACATCCACTGCATTAAATAACTTTGAATTACTGAGGACTTAATCTTTATTCTGCCCCTTTTCAATCCTCCTGATAGTAGCAGAGCAAGAGCCAGTTTAGTGCTCTGAGTCTCTAACACTCTCTAACATATGTAAATCTCCCTTTTTTTGAATAGATCTTTATTGGAGTATAATTGCTTCACAATACTGTGTTAGTTTCTGTTGTACACCAAAGTGAATCAGCCATATGCATACATATATCCCCACATCCCCTCCCTCTTGAGCCTCCCTCCCACCCTCCCTATCCCACCCCTCTAGGTCATCGCAAAGCACAGAGCTGATCTCCCTGTGCTATGCAGCTGCTTCCCACTAGTTATCTATTTTACATTCGGTAGTGTATATATGTCGATGCTACTCTCACTTCGCCCCAGCTTCCCCCTCCCACCCCGTGTCCTCAAGTCCATTCTCTATTATGTCTACCTCTTTATTCCTGCCCTGCAACTAGGTTCATCAGTACCATTTTTTTGTTTGTTTTAGATTCCATATATATGCGTTAGCATACGGTATTTGTTTTTCTCTTTCTGACTTACTTCACTCTGTATGACAAACTCTAGGTCCATCCTGTAAATCTCCCTTTAACAAAGACTTAGGCTTGGAGATTTGAAGGACATCTACCTGGACTTTTAAACATTGTTTTGTTTTCCTTTCAATTAGTTTTACAGTTACCATGTATTTGTGATAAACAATATTGGTCTTTCCATTTGAGGTAATGCTTATGAGGTAATGATATAAAATTTCCTTTGAAAATATCTATTTAAGGAAAAGAAAGTCAAGTAAAATAGTAATAAGTTTGGAGAAGGGATTATACATAGATGTTAAAAATTATGAGGTAACATGTAGTGGTATGTGAGTACTTAAAAAATGTGAAACTGTTAGGAGAAGACTAAAGTTTGAAAAGCGTTTACCTGGGGTAACTACAGAATGATTGCAAGAATAATTTAAATTCAAGAATAAAGAAAATGCTAGCGCAGAGGGTAATTACTTCAGGAGCCACAAGAGGGCAGTGGATCCGTGACTGTGAAGCCAGTTTGGTTGGCACAGGTCTTCCTTACCCAAGCCCTTGTTCCTCAAAGCGTGGTCCACAGCCCAACAGCATTAACCTCACCTGAGAGCTTGTTAGAAAGGTAGTCTCTGGCCTCATCCCTGACCTCCTGAATCAGAATCTGTATTCTAACGAGATTCCCTAAATAATTCTTATGCACGTTAGCATTTGAGAAGCACTGACTTAGTTAGGCTCAGAGCTTTGGGGTCTCCTTTGGCTACTCTTCCCTCTCTGGGAACAGGGCCGACATAGTTATAATTTTGAAGAAGTATATTTTCCATAGATTCTACTGCTACTTAGTCATACTACTTAGGTTTGAATCCCAGTTCCTCCTCTAACAGTAGGACTTGGGTAAAAAACTGCATTTCCAACACTTAAAGCATTGCTTTAATAAGCAGATGCTCAACAAATGTATAGTTAAATGAATAAACCATTCAGACACAGAGAAATCATATTTCCTAACAGTGTTTCTGTGTTCTTGCTATCCTTTATTTTGTCAGTTTGATGGAAGATGAGGGTTTATTTGTACCTTTTAGTATCAACTGCTTTAAATCTTTTTGTAACAAGACAGGAAATAAATGTTCCCACATGTACACATACCTGTTCAAATGTTTCTGACACATTCAGGTGAGCTTTTCCAGGGCCTTCCTCCATATTCTAGTGTCTGCTTCTACTAAGACAAGACCCTGGGTGTGCAAGCCATGTACAGGTTGAGACAGAGTTTGAGCAAGAAAGTGTTCACATTCTGATCATTTCATTGGTTTCAGAACATCTAGGACTTAGGGAAATCAAGGTAAAAGAATAAAACCCACTTGTGTTTCCTTGCCTAAAAAATCAATAGGTTATTCCAGACAAATATTAAAAATGACTTGTATACTTCAGGAAGTAGAGCCAACACCAAAAAGAATACTCCAGTATTTTCCCTTTTAATAGGTACAAGTGCAGGATATTGAGAAAGCAATAGAATGCTCCAAAAAGTCTAAAATATAAGGCCTCCTGCCTCTGTAGACTTTGTGTGCTTTCCAATCATTCACCCACTACAAATCAATTTACAGTTGAATGGTTTCTCCATTAGTTCTGGTGCCAGAATATATTGAGAGGAAAGAAGAGTCTAATTGATGGGGTTACTCCTGGGCTGAGGTGAATCTCCCAGGCTCCATCCTTGAAATCTTACAGGGCAACTGGCCAGCAACTCAAGAAGGAGGTTTTCATAACTGCAGCTATAAAATCAGTGCATAAAACTCTTCCTACCATTAAAGCCTAAGTAGTGGGATACCCCTTCCTCCTTTCTAAAGATGCAACCTTGTGATTTTTCTTTCATTTCATTTTTACATCCATTCATTCTTTCATTCATGCATTCAACAAATATTTTTGAGTACCTTCTAAATGCTAGGGATATAGAAGAAAAATGACAAACAAGGTCTCTGCTCTGGGGAAACTGACTTTTAGAATGTTAAAGTGGAGAGAGACAGCAGCCAAAGAAATAAAGATTACTTCTATTATAGAAGAAGGAAAAACAGGATAATGTGATTATGTATGTGGAACATGTGCAAACTTAGAATGAACCATCAGGCAAAGGCTCTCTGAGAATATGACATTTGCTCCAAGACCCAAATGGGTGTTAGCCGTGCAAGCCTTGCTGGAAGAGAGTTCCAGTAGAGGACAGCTACAAAAAATCCCCAAGGCAAGAAGATCAAGTTTGGCATGTTTAAGGAACAAAAAGAATATCAGTGTGTCTGTATCAAATTGATCAAGGTTGAGAGTGGTATGTATAAAAATATACTGGCAAAAGTTCAGTGAATAGATATATTTCTGTGTGGTGGAGGGCATGGGGAAGGTGGAGAGGACATTAGAGCACAGTGTAATGAGCCCAGAAGCCCCAAGCTCTGCTGTGATTCCACTTGTTCGTACTGTCTACGGTTAATCAGTGATTGTAGGGAAAGAAAGATGCTTTGCATTATTGGGGCTGGGTTGACTTGAGTTTTGTTGATGCTCAGAAGTGGACCTATTGGAATGGTCTTCACCATGAGCAGAGATGGTATCGGATCCTATCAATTTATGTTGTTATGTTGCACACTGAGTTATTTTGGAAGCTGCCCAATTAGCTTGAAGAGAAAATTACAGTGTAAAAATCCAACCCACTCATGGAAAGTTTTAGATATTAAAAATTTTAGACCTATCAGAGCATCATTACTCTTCATAATTATTTCTATAATTTCCCCATAGAATATGATCCATTTTATCTGAACTGCTAAAATCAAACACTAGTAGCTGATCACTGTCTGTCTGTAATTTGCATTTCTCTTTATCCAAGAAAATATTAGCTCTTATTAGCCAGATAGAGATCTATTATGAATGTCAATGCAACTTAATTAAAACATAGTATTTATTATAATACTATCTTCCTGACTCAAATACTTTCCCAGTGATGTTTACTTGCCTAGGATTTCACTGATGAAATGCAAAAATAAGTCGGATAAAGGCATTTTTGATGAGTAGAGAGATTTAACCAAAGCCTTTCTTAATGAGAAGATAATGTAATAGAAAGAGTAGAAAGAATTGTATCTGCTAAATTATATCCAAAAGAGTATCACAATAAAATAAGTTGTTTTACTGACTTTATACCTAAACATTAAGTAATATTTATTAAACTTCTGCATTTTATTGCACTGTGTTGTGTTAGTCAACAAGACATAGCTCATATCCTCTGCTAGATTTCACATATTTTATTCATTTTTATTTAAAATGCCCACACAATTTTAGGCATTAGAGAAAGCTCAGCCATAATCACCATTTTTGCCTAATTCTAATATATATAAGTAATAGCATAAAAAAACTGAAGTGTATTCTGTATTAATGAGGGTGAGTGCAACTTCTTTGAGGAACATTGCCCATTTCTGTGCAGAAATATTTTACTGGATCTCTGGTTAGGCAAGGTAAGGCCCAAACCTTGGTGCTGAAGTGGTGTTTTTGAGGTTGGGGGAATATTAGGGCAATGAGGTGTTATGGAGAGAGAATAATTCTCTCCGTGATTAAAGGCTGTCTTCCACAAATGTAGAGATTGTTACAATAACTAATTTGGAACTTCCTGGTTGGGGTTGTAGTTGTCCTAGAAACAGAGTTGTCATCCTGAAACTGAAGAGGGAAAGGGAGAACTTAGATTATGAGAGCAGCCCCAGCCACGAGAGAAAAGGTGACAACACCAGGAAAAAAATCATTTCCTGGCCATCCTCAGAGCACTTGGAAAGCACATGGCATTTCTAGCAGTCTCCCAGGATGAGGGCCAGAATTACGATATTAAAAGAAAGAATGCCTCCGGAAGGTCAGAGAAGTTTGTATGTACTCAGTTTGCACCTTAAATTAGGTCAGCTGAAATGCTTTTGGATGCAGGTAGCAAAAACCTCAACCAAACTGAATTAAAGAGTAAATGAGAATTTGGGGCTCAAAGGGCGAGATTCAAGGTGCAGGAACCTGTGAGAAATGGCTCTTCGAGTCTCCCTTCCCTCATCCATCAGCTTTGCCCTCAGGTTGGCTTCACCAGATGGCTGCCAGCCTCAGCTGCTGTTCCTCATTCACATCCGAGGTAAGAGAAGAGGCAGGCTTCCCCAACCACTTAACAAGGAAAAGTTCACGTGCTGATTGCCTAGGCCTGAGTTACCTGAACTAATAAAGGTGTCAAGGGTACAGGATTACTCTGATTCGTTTAGCTATACCAGGTCTAAACCCCAGACCTGGAAATGGCATCAAACCTACTCCGACAGGATAGCATGAGGGAGCCAGGGAGGATGTTTGGGAGACCACTTTGATGTCCTTTATAACATCTAACAAACTCTCTGAACTTTGACGTCTGGAAGAGTTTTGGGAATGAGGTTTAGATCCACTAAAATTTCAGTGAATACCCAAGAAAATTTCATTTTGATTCTCTTTCCATAGCTGGTACATAATAAAATCATCTTAAATTTAACAATTCCATTTTCTCGGAGTTAAACAGTACCCATTTAAGCTATAGTATTTTTTAGTGAAGCCTACCGTACTTAGAACTGAGCATTAATGAGCAATTTGAAAGCATTTAAGAACCAACCAACTCAAGAATTCTCATGAAGACAGAAGGTGGGTACTGGAAGAGCTTGATAGTCTTGAGACAGCACAGGGGGCTGGTTTCTCATCCCCACAGACAGAAGCTAAGGCACGCTGCCCACATATGATACCAGCTGTGCAGCCTGAAAAGGTAGCCCAGCTGTGAAGCTCCAAAGGATTTTCCAGGACTCCCTTTGGGCATCCTGCGCCAGTATGTGGGGCTCTCCCAATAAATACCAGAAGTCTGAGCAGCAAGAATTCCTGCCAGCAGCGCACAGCTGGAGTGATGCTTCAAGCAGCAAGCAATATTTTCCAGATGTAGAGATTTAGTGTGCTGAGAGATTTGCATGGGGACTACAGGGTAGCTCTTTATCGCTGCTGACTGAAGAGGGTACGTTTGTGGCTGGTGCCCTTCTAGACATGAATTAGAGAATTTAGTTTGTGCTTGCTTTAGCACAGTGAAGAAAACTAAAGAATAATGAAGGTGAAAGTTTTAAAACTCAGGAGACCCTGGACTCGACCACAGGCTGAAATCGAGAGTACTTTACTTTCTTCTTGAATGATCTTTTGACTTACACTGAAATCTGTCTGGCAAATGCTTCCCTTCTAAAGGCTTTCATGAACTACACTTGGTAGAACTTTATTTATTGTCTATTTAGCAAGGTCTTCAAGATTAGAAACATGAATATTTGCATTTTAAAGAATGTTAACTCCCTTGATTATGAACTCAGGCAGGAAAACAGAACAAAGTTGGGTGGCAAATGCATTATGTATGTGAGTTTGTTTTTAATTGATTGATTTGAATAATTTTCGTCGTGCTGGCTTGGATTGACAGCATATGCTGTTCTGTAGCTGCTGCTGCAGACTATATTAGCCTTTTCTGAAGGAGGGCAGTTTTTCACTTGGCACACTGACCTTGAACAGGAGAAGAGCAGACTGTGGGCTGTAAACTCATCTCAGCTGTTGCAAAGATTCTGCCTCGCAGGTGCTAAAATCCCTACCCCTATACCTCACAGCTTAGAAGAATTCATTTCAGGAGTTGCCTCCTAAAATGTAAATATTACTGGGAAAATCCTTATATTTAGCCAACTCACATCTGGTTTCTCCTTGAGTTTAATTTTTTGTCGCACATTCCAGCTGGGGTGGTACCTAAGATTTTTTCCCCTATATTATCTGAATTCTTTGTATTTGGGCTGTTCCTCCTTCCTATAGACGTTGCTATAAAATTATAACACACACACACACACACACACACACACACACACACACACACACACACACCTGTTTATGCAACCAGTCCCCTGAAGCATGTGCCACAAATCACCATTTTATATTGATGTAATTATAAACTCATTGGTAATATTCATGCATTTTAGCCCTCCTGAGCTCAGTGTCACATCCTATTCTTGGTATTCTATTTTGCCATTTTCTAACAACAACAGCAACAAAATGTGAACCTGTTGCTAGGTAACCTGGGCAATTTTGTATGTAGCCCTCTACTTTCTTCATTCTTCTGGCTTCCTTCTTGTGGTCTAAATATAATTGCTTTTCTTCTGAAGACTTTCCCCATTCATGGCAGCCATTGTCATCGGATAACTGTCATCCTATTATTGTCGCTATTGAATTCAGTGATGAGAAGCCACCATTTACTCATCCTTCCACAGAATAGAAAATTGACATGTTCTTACGATGCATCTGTGTGCTTTCAGAGAAAGAGTTCCTCTCTTAGAGGTCACATTATGAAAGAAGGCTTTCAACGCTTGACAACCCTCCCTCTCTAATTTGTCTCCTCTTTCTAACCCCTATCATAATCCCTTTCTTTCAAGAAGTAGGTTTGTGGCTGGAGTATTGTCATGTTTTGTGTATGATGATTAAATTCTGACAGAAAGTAAAGTTATTTTGTAGATGCTTCACCATGAATGATGCTCAGTCTGTGAACTGGTAAACATCAAAACAACAATAAAAACGACAATAATTACGACTTTAGCTATGGGCCTATTGTGTGCCAGGCACTGCTAAGTGATTTATATACATTATGTCATTAAATCTTCATAAACTCTGTGGGATGCTGTCACTTCCATTTTATAGAATCATACGCTCAGTGTGTAGCCAAACCAAGGTTTCTTCATCTATGATGTCGTTAATTATAAGAAGTAACATCAATTTAATAACAGCTTAAATGTAAATGTTAATCGGAAGATGAATCTTGAATTCAGAAATATTAAACTATGGAAAAACATGGGCATTAGAACCAAGAAAATACTATATATATATATATATCAATGTATATAACCTACTACCATTCTCTTGCTTACAAATTGGAATTTTTTCCTTAATTATTGTTCCAAGTAAATAATGTAACAGTGTCATCTAATTTCATTGTTTCCCTCCTCCACACCCCAACCCCCATTTCCCTACTACTGTTTGATGGGGCTCTTTTTTTAACTATTATTTAATTTGTGAAGAGGTGCCTTTGCAATTAGTAAACCTGGAGTCAAAACCTACCTCCATCACTTGCCAGATAAATCATCTTAAGCAAGACCATTCTCTGACCTCACTTCTCTGGATATATTTTGTTTACCCTTATCAAATTTTTGATAGACAGATTTATATAAATGTCTAAGTCCCCCGCCAGCCGTGACTTCTTTAATAACGAAGTGTGTCTTTTGTTTATCCAGGTATTTCTCTGTAGTACCTTGGTACCTTGCACATACTGAAGTAAGTGTTCAATAAATATTTATTTAATCACATTTATTAATACACTTTTTTTCCCCAAATGGTTAGCCACAGTGTGCTGGTATTATGAGAACCAATCAAGTAATTTGGGAAGAACATTCCATCTCTTCCCTAAGAAACATCACCTCAGAGCTGTGTTTTCACTTGTTCCTTGAGGATTTGCTTCAAGAAGCCAAGACCCTGCCCTTTCTGAAACAAAACTCTACCCTCTCAAAAGTTGGATTTGTGCCTTCTTCCTTGAAGAAGAGAGAAGGCACAAATCAATGATGTAGGGAAAGGTTGAGCACAAAGTTAATTTTACTAGGCTTGAAGACTTTGTAATCTTTAGTAAATTGACTCTTTAAAAAGTTTCACGAAATGAATAGAACAAATTTTCTCTGAGTTCTAGCTAGAGATGAATTGAAACTTTATTCATCAAACATGGCATAATAACACATGCACTTTTATAATCTCCCTGTTTTAAGAAAATAGCCAGTGTAAGTGCATAAATTAAGCCATAAAATTGTGGTAGGGGACATCTATTTCCTAAATGATTTTACTTAGCTAACAGTGAAATAAACAGATTAGCTTAATTGTGGCATTATTGTTTTGCAAAGTATGCTGAACTCTTCATAAATGCCTAGGTGTCAACCAGCTAGAAGAAGGGAAGAGATAGGAGATAAGCCTCTAATTTAATTAGGTGATTACTCATTTAATTTCCTCTTTTCTTTGTTTTCTATTACATTTCATCTCAGAGTCGTTTTACATAAAATAAACCAAATTAAACTGAAAGGGAAAGGTAGAGAGATATCCTGATTGACAAGCTGGGGGAAAAGCTTTACATGGAATCAGCATTAAAATAAAGACAAACTAGAAAAAGAGCCTGAACATCAAATATTTGTTTAAATTTTGGGCATACATTGGATTTCATTCAAGATTTTGAATCTTGGGTATAGTGGAACAAATCAGTGATGTTTAGGTTGTACATTTCTGGATAATAGGAATGTGCATTTTCCCTGTTTTGATTTATAGGTTTCCCATTACTTATTTGATATTTAACCTCTCATACCATGCTATTTCAACCATATCAAAGTTCACAAATTCCAAACATTACTAGGATGTAGAATTTCCTCCAAGGGCTATTACTTATTTATTCCCATAGCAGACATTTTCTTTTATCTAACCAATGTTTTACATATTTTGGGGGTTGTGAAATCAGTTTTTTCCTTCCATTTTCAGGAATCATGTTTACATCGTAAACTCCCGACTCCCTTTCAGCGTGATGGTAACACCATTAGACTCAGGTTGGTAAATACATGTGTGGGTGCAATCGTTCCCCAACTCCACACCCAAGGCAAGTATCACTCATCGATTCTTCCTGTTTAGCCTGTATTTAAACTTGGAATTCAATGCCACATACCAGACATCCGCTACTAAAGCAATCTCAGCATAAAACCTTTTTGCCAATCTACACTAGACATTAATCTCTCCCCTTCCTTTTCTTTAATTATTGTAAGTATTGTGCTCTTAACTAAATTGTTCCAGGATTCCTTCTCTACCTGATCAAATGTTCTCCTGCCTTAATATATTTTTCTCTTGAATTACAAAGTAATATTCTTTCACTAGGACAAAGAGGATTCCTTCATGGAGGAAAAAGCCCTTCCAACAGGAATTCCAATCTTGAGGTTTGCTTTGCACTTTGTCTGATAGGAATGGGCAAAATATTAATCTAGGAACTTTGTAAGTGAAGACATGGAATCAGAATTACAAGGTAAACACGCAGTCTTAGATCTTTATATCTTTTGTGTGTACCTGCTTCATGCGTTCTTAGGACATTTTAAAATCAATCGAATCATTGTCCCTCTGATGTTTTTGTCATGTGCTCATTTGCCTCAAGTTGCAATATGGAAACTTCTTCAGAGTTTGTTCAGAAACAATGCAGAGCACATCAATTTTCACTCACAATAATTGTGGTGGGAAAAGGACAGATATTCTAGCACTTAATTAGGGTTATATCTCTATGTGTTCTTTTCCTCTAGATCAATTTTATCAAAGTTCTAACTAATTTTATTAGTGTAGGCAAAGTTGAGCAGATCCTGCTGGTGTTGTTAGAAGCAGAAGATAAAGGGCCTAGCACACCTTCACTGTAGTAGATTCTTTTATTTCTTTCTTTCTTTTTAAATTTTTATTAGGTATAGTTGATTTACAATATTATATAAGTTTCAGGTGTACAACATAGTGATTCACAATTTTTAAATGTTATAGTCCATTTATAGTTATTATAAAATGTTGGCTATATTCCCTGTGCTGTACAATATACCCTTGTAGCTTCTTTATTTTATACATAGTAGTTTGTACCTCTTAATCCCCTACTCATCTTGCCCCTCCCCCCTTCCCTCTGCCCACTGGTAACCACTAGTTTGTTCTCTGTATCAGTGAGTCTGTTTCCTTTTTGTTATATTCACTAGTTTGTTGTATTGTTTAGATTCCACATATAAGTGATATCATACAGTATTTGTCTTCCTCTGACTTACTTCACTCAGCATAGTACCCACTAAGTCCATTCATGTTGCTGCAAATGGCAAAATTTCATTCTTTTTTCATGGCTAGGTCATATTCCACTATATATACAAACTACATCTTCTTGATCCATTCATCTGTTGATGGACACTTAGGTTACTTCCATATCTTGCTATTGTAAATAATGCTGCTGTGAACAATGAGGTGCATATACCTTTTCAAATTAGTGTTTTCATTTTCTTTGGATATATACCCAGGAGTGGAATTGCTATATCATATGGTAGTTCTATTTTTAGTTTTTTGAGGAAACTTCATACTGTTTTCCATAGTGGCTGCACCAATTTACATTCCCATCAACAGTGTACAGGGGTTCCCTTTTCTCCACATCCTTGCCAACATTTATTATTTGTGGTCTTTTTGATGATAGCCATTCTGACAGGTGTGAGGTGCTATCCCAATGTGTTTTGATTTGCATTTCTCTGATGATGAATGATGTTGAGCCTCTTTTCATGTGCCTGTTAGTCATTTGTATGTCTTCTTTGGAAAAATGTCTATTCAGGAGAGCTTCTGGGTTGGTGAACACATGGAAATTAGTGGAGAGTGGTGACCTGGGGAGAGCAACAAAGATCTGTGCCCTTTCCTCATACTTTGCCCTATGCATCTCTTCCATCTGGCTGTTTCTGAGTTATCCTAGCTCTTCCCTTACCTCTTTTTAACATTTCCTCAGAGCTATCTGAGAGGCTGATTCCTGGCTATAGTCCTCAGTAAGGTTCCCTAATAAAACAGAACTCTAAAAAAAAAAAAGAAAGAACAAAAGAAAAGAAAAAAGAAAAATGCCTATTCAGATCTTCTGACCATATTTTAATTGGGTTTTTTTTTTTTGATGTTTAACTGTATGAGCTGTTTATATATTTTGGATATTAACCCCTTGTTGGTCATATCATTTGCAAGTATTTTCTCCCATTCAGTAGGTTGTCTTTTCATTTTGACAATGGTTTCCTTTGCTGTGCAAAAGCTTTTAACTAGGTATCATTTGTTTATTTTTGTTTTTATTTTCTTTGCCTTAGGAGACCGATCCAAAAAAATATTGCTACAATTTATGTCAAAGAGTGTTCCGCCTATGTTTTCTTCTAGGAGTTTTATGGTTTCCAGTCTTACATTTAGGTCTTTAATCCAATTTGAGTTTATTTTGTATATGGTGTTAAAGAATGTTCTAATTTCATTCTTTTACACATAGCTGTCCAGTTGTCCCAGCACCATTTATTGAAGAGATTGTCTTTTCTCCATTCTATATTCTTGCCTCCTTTATTGTAGATTAATTGACCATAAGTGTGTGAGTTTATTTCTGAGCTCTCTATTCTGTGTGGTAGATTTTTAATAAGCATTTTCTGATTAGTTTTATGGTAGTGATAGAAAACTGATATCTCCAGACAAATCTCAGTAAGATGTGGTACAAAAAAAGTGCTTTGAGCTCCCTATCACCACCCACATGGTAAGAAGATCTCTCCTATAACTCTGTCTGGTTAGAAATATAAATATGGCCCGGGAGAGAAGATGGCGGAAGAGTAAGACGCGGAGATCACCTTCCTTCCCACAGATACAGTAGAAATACATCTACACGTGGAACTGCTCCTACAGAACACCCACTGAACGCTGGCAGAAAACGTCCGACCTCCAAAAAGGCAAGAAACTCCCCCCGTACTTGGGTAGGGCAAAAGAAAAAAGAAATAACAGAGACAAAAGAATAGGGACGGCACCTGCACCAGTGGGAGGGAGCTGTGAAGGAGGAAAGATTTCCACGCACTAGGAAGCCCCTTCGCGGGCAGAGACTGCGGGTGGCAGAGGGGGGAAGCTTCGGAGCCACGGAGGAGAGTGCAGCCACAGGGGTGCGGTGGGCAAAGTGGAGAGGTTCCCGCACGGAGGAGCGGTGCCGACCAGCACTCACCAGCCCGAGAGGCTCGTCTGCTCACCCGCCGGGGCGGGCGGGGCTGGGAGCTGAGGTTCGGCTTCGGTTGGATCGCAGGGAGAGGACTGGGGCTGGCGGCGTGAACACAGCCTGAAGGGGTTAGCGCACCACAGCTGGCTGGGAGGGAGACCGGGAAAAGGTCTGCAGCTGCCGAAGAGGCAAGAGACTTTTTCTTGCCTCTTTGTTTCGCTGCGCGCAAGGAGAGGGGATTCAGAGCGTCGCCTAAACCAACTCCAGAGAAGGGCGCGAGCCGCGGCGATCAGCGCGGACCCCAGAGACGGGCGTGAGACGCTGGGGCTGCTGCTGCCGCCTCCAAAAAGCCTGTGTGTGAGCACAGGTCACTCTCCACACCTCCCCTCCCGGTAGCCTGTGCAGCCCGCCACTGCCAGGGTCCCGTGATCCGGGGACAACTTCCCCGGGAGAACGCACGGCGCGCCTCAGGCTGGTGCAACGTCACGCCGGCTTCGGCCGCCACAGGCTCGCCACGCCTCCTCTGTACCGCTCCCTCCCCCCGGCCTGAGTGAGCCAGAGCCCCCGAAGCAGCTGCTCCTTTAACCCCGTCCTGTCTGGGCGGGGAATAGACACCCTCAGGCGACCTACCCGCAGAGGCGGGTCCAAATCCAAAGCTGAACCCCAGGAGCTGTGCGAACAGGGAAGAGAAGGGGAAATCTCTCCTAGCAGCCTCAGAAGCAGCGGATTAAAACTCCACAAACAACTTGATGTGCCTGCATCTGTTGAATACCTGAATAGACAACGAATCATCCCAAATTCAGGAGGTGGACTTTGGGAGCAGGATATATTAATTTTTCCCCTTTTCCTTTTTTTTGTGACTGTATATGTATATGCTTCTGGGTGAGATTTTGTCTGTATAGCTTTGCTTTACAATAGCTTTATTTTACTTCACTATATTATAGCCTCTTTCTTTCTTTCTTTCTATTTTTTCTCCCTTTTACTCTGAGCCGTGTGGACGAAAGGCTCTTGGTGCTCCAGCCAGTCATCAGGGCCGTGCCTCTGAGGTGGGAGAGCCAACTTCAGGACACTGGTCCACAAGAGACCTCCCAGCTCCACGTAATACCAAACGGCAAAAATCTCTCAGAGATCTCCATCTCAACATCAAGACCCAGCATCACTCAATGACCAGCAAGCTACAGTGCTGAACACCCTATGCCAAACAACTAGCAAGACAGGAACACAGCCACATCCATTAGCAGAGAGGCTGCCTAAAATCATAATAAGGCCACAGACATCCCAAAATACACCACAAGACATGGACGTGCCCACCAGAAAGACAAGATCCAGCCTCATCCACCAGAACTCAGGAACTAGTTCCCTCCACCAGGAAGCCTACACAACCCACTGAACCAACCTTAGCCACTGGGGACAGATACCAAAAAGAACGGGAACTACGAACCTGCAGCCAGTGAAAAGGAGACCCCAAACACAGTAAGATAAGCAAAATGAGACGACAGAAAAACACACAGCAGATGAAGGAACAGGGTCAAAACACACCAGACTTAACAAATGAAGAGGAAATAGGTAGTCTACCTGAAAAAGAATTCAGAATAATGATAGTAAGGATGATCCAAAATCTGGGAAATAGAATAGACAAAATGCAAGAAACATTTAACAAGGACGTAGAAGAACTAAAGAGGAACCAAGCAACGATGAAAAACACAATAAATGAAATTAAAAATACTCTAGATGGGATCAATAGCAGAATAACTGAGGCAGAAGAAAGGATAAGTGACCTGGAAGATAAAATGGTGGAAATAACTACTGCAGAGCAGGATAAAGAAAAAAGAATGAAAAGAACTGAGGACAGTCTCAGAGACCTCTGGGACAACATTAAACGCACGAACATTGGAATTATAGGGGTCCCAGAAGAAGAAGAGGAAAAGAAAGGGACTGAGAAAATATTTGAAGAGATTATAGTTGAAAACTTCCCTAATATGGGAAAGGAAATAGTTAACCAAGTCCTGGAAGCACAGAGAGTCCCATACAGGATAAACCCAAGGAGAAACACGCCAAGACACATATTAATCAAACTGTCAAAAATTAAATATAAGGACAACATATTAAAGGCAGCAAGGGAAAAAAAACAAATAACACACAAGGGAATCCCCATAAGGTTAACATCTGATCTTTCAGCAGAAACTCTGCAAGCCAGAAGGGAGTGGCAGGATATACTTAAAGTGATGAAGGAGAAGAACCTACAACCAAGATTACTCTACCCAGCAAGGATCTCATTCAGATGTGATGGAGAAGTTAAAACCTTTACAGACAAGCAAAAGCTGAGAGAGTTCAGCACCACCAAACCAGCTTTACAACAAATGCTAAAGGAACTTCTCTAGGCAAGAAACACAAGAGAAGGAAAACACCTACAATAACAAACCCAAAACATTTAAGAAAATGGGAATAGGAACATACATATCGATAATTACCTTGAATGTAAATGGATCAAATGCTCCCACCAAAAGACACAGGCTGGCTGAATGGATACAAAAACAAGACCCATATATATGCTGTCTACAAGAGACCCACTTCAGACCTAGAGACACATACAGACTGAAAGTGAGGGGATGGAAAAAGATTTTCCATGCAAATGGAAATCAAAAGAAAGCTGGAGTAGCAATTCTCATATCAGACAAAATAGACTTTAAAATAAAGACTATTACAAGAGACAAAGAAGGACACTATATAATGATCAAGGGATCGATCCAAGAGGAAGGTATTACAATTGTAAATATTTATGCACCCAACATAGGAGCACCTCAATACATAAGGCAAATACTAACAGCCATAAAAGGGGAAATCGACAGCAACACAATCATAGTAGGGGACTTTAACACCCCACTTTCACCAATGGACAGATCATCCAAAATGAAAATAAATAAGGAAACACAAGCTTTAAATGATACATTAAACAAGATGGACTTAATTGATATTTATAGGACATTCCACCCAAAAACAACAGAATACACATTTTTCTCAAGTGCTCATGGAACATTCTCCAGGATAGATCATATCTTGGGTCACAAATCAAGCCTTGGTAAATTTAAGAAAATTGAAATCGTATCAAGTATCTTTTCCGACCACAATGCTATGAGACTAGATATCAATTACAGGAAAAGATCTGTAAAAAATACAAACACATGGAGGCTACACAATACACTACTTAATAACGAAGTGATCACTGAAGAAATCAAAGGGGAAATCAAAAAATACCTAGAAACAAATGACAATGGAGATACGACGACCCAAAACCTATGGGACGCAGCAAAAGCAGTGCTATGAGGGAAGTTTATAGCAATACAAGCCTACCTCAAGAAACAGGAAACATCTCGAATAAACAACCTAACCTTGCACCTAAAGCAATTAGAGAAAGAAGAACAAAAAACCCCCAAAGCCAGCAGAAGGAAAGAAATCATAAAGATCAGATCAGAAATAAATGAAAAAGAAATGAAGGAAACAATAGCAAAAATCAATGAAACTAAAAGCTGGTTCTTTGAGAAGATAAACAAAATTGATAAACCATTATCCAGACTCATCAAGAGAAAAAGGGAGAAGACTCAAATCAATAGAATTAGAAATGAAAAAGGAGAAGTAACCACTGACACTGCAGAAATACAAACGATCATGAGAGATTACTACAAGCAACTCTATGCCAATAAAATGGACAACCTGGAAGAAATGGACAGATTCTTAGAAATGCACAACCTGCCGAGACTGAACCAGGAAGAAATAGAAAATATGAACAGACCAATCACAAGCACTGAAATTGAAACTGTGATTAAAAACCTTCCAACAAACAAAAGCCCAGGACCAGATGGCTTCACAGGCGACTTCTATCAAACATTTAGAGAAGAGCTAACACCTATCCTTCTCAAACTCTTCCAAAATACTGCAGAGGGAGGAACACTCCCCAGCTCATTCTACGAGGCCACCATCACCCTGATACCAAAACCAGACAAAGATGTCACAAAGAAAGAAAACTACAGGCCAATATCACTGATGAACATAGATGCAAAAATCCTCAACAAAATACTAGCAAACAGAATCCAACAGCACATTAAAAGGATCATACACCATGATCAAGTGGGGTTTATCCCAGGAATGCAAGGATTCTTCAACATACGCAAATCAATCAATGTGATACACCATATTAACAAATTGAAGGAGAAAAACCATATGATCATCTCAATAGATGCAGAGAAAGCTTTCGACAAAATTCAACACCCATTTATGATAAAAGCCCTGCAGAAAGTAGGCATAGAGGGAACTTTCCTCAACATAATAAAGGCCATATATGACAAACCCACAGCCAACATTGTCCTCAATGGTGAAAAACTGAAACCATTTCCACTAAGATCAGGAACAAGACAAGGTTGCCCACTCTCACCACTATTATTCAACATAGTTTTGGAAGTGTTAGCCACAGCAATCAGAGAAGACAAAGAAATAAAAGGAATCCAAATAGGAAAAGAAGAAGTAAAGCTGTCACTGTTTGCAGATGACATGATACTATACATAGAGAATCCTAAAACTGCCACCAGAAAACTACTAGAGCTAATCAATGAACTTGGTAAAGTTGCAGGATACAAAATTAATGCACAGAAATCTCTTGCATTTCTATACACTAATGACGAAAAATCTGAAAGTGAAATTAAGAAAACACTCCTGTTTACCATTGCAACAAAAAGAATAAAATATCTAGGAATAAACCTACCTAAGGAGACAAAAGACCTGTATGCAGAAAATTATAAGACACTGATGAAAGAAATTAAAGATGATACAAATAGATGGAGAGATATACCATGTTCCTGGATTGGAAGAATCAACATTGTGAAAATGACTCTACTACCCAAAGCAATCTACAGATTCAATGCAATCCCTATCAAACTACCACTGGCATTTTTCACAGAACTGGAACAAAAAATTTCACAATTTGTATGGAAACACAAAAGACCCCGAATAGCCAAAGCAATCTTGAGAACGAAAAATGGAGCTGGGGCAATCAGGCTCCCTGACCTCAGACTATATTACAAAGCTTCAGTAATCAAGACAGTTTGGTACTGGCACAAAAACAGAAATATAGATCAATGGAACAGGATAGAAAGCCCAGAGATAAACCCACACACATATGGTCACCTTATCTTTGATAAAGGAGGCAAGCATATACAGTGAAGAAAAGACAGCCTCTTCAATAAGTGGTGCTGGGAAAATTGGACAGGTACATGTAAAAGTATGAAATTAGAACACTCCCTGACACCATGCACAAAAATAAACTCAAAATGGATTAAAGACCTAAGTGTAAGGGCAGACACTATCAAACTCTTAGAGGAAAACGTAGGCAGAACACTCTATGACATACATCACAGCAAGATTCTTTTTGACCCAGCTCCCAGAGAAATGGAAATAAGAACACAAATAAACAAATGGGACCTAATGAAACTTAAAAGCTTTTGCACAGCAAAGGAAACCATAAACAAGACCAAAAGACAACCCTCAGAATGGGAGAAAATATTTGCAAATGAAGCAACTGACAAAGGATTAATCTCCAAGATTTACAAGCAGCTCATGCAGCTCAATAACAAAAAAACGAACAACCCAATCCAAAAATGGGCAGAAGACCTAAATAGACATTTCTCCAAAGAAGATACACAGATGGCCTACAGACACATGAAAGAATGCTCAACATCATTAATCATTAGAGAAATGCAAATCAAAACTACAATGAGATATCATCTCACACCAGTCAGAATGGCCATCATCAAAAAATCTAGAAACAATAAATGCTGGAGAGGGTGTGGAGGAAAGGGAACACTCTTGCACTGTTGGTGGGAATGTAAATTGATACAGCCACTATGGAGAACAGTATGGAGGTTCCTTAAAAAACTACAAATAGAACTACCATACGACCCAGCAATCCCACTACTGGGCATATACCCTGAGAAAACCATAATTCAAAAAGAGTCATGTACCAAAATGTTCATTGCAGCTCTATTTACAATAGCCAGGACATGGAAGCAACCTAAGTGTCCATCATCGGATGAATGGATAAAGAAGATGTGGCACATATATACAATGGAATATTACTCAGCCATAAAAGGAAATGAAATGGAGGTATTTGTAATGAGGTGGATGGAGTTAGAGTCTGTCATACAGAGTGAAGTAAGTCAGAAAGAGAATAACAAATACAGTATGCTAACACATATATACGGAATCTAAGGAAAAAAAAAAAAAAGGCCATGAAGAACCTAGTGGCAAGACGGGAATAAAGACACAGACCTACTAGAGAATGGAGTTGAGGATGTGGGGAGGGGGTGGGGTGAGATGTGACAGGGTAAGAGAGTGTCATGGACATATATACACTACCAAATGTAAAATAGATAGCTAGTGGGAAGCAGCCACATAGCACAGGGAGATCAGCTCGGTGCTTTGTGACCACCTAGAGGGGTGGGATGGGGAGGGTGGGAGGGAGGGAGGTGCAAGAGGGAAGAGATATGGGAACATATTGTATGTGTATAACTGATTCACTTTGTTATAAAGCAGAAGCTAACACACCATTGTAAGGCAATTATACTTCAATAAAGATGTTTAAAAAAAAAAATATATAAATATGAAGTTCAGATAAAATATGAGAGCTGAAAATATAGCTTGATCACCTTCACATCCCTACTGGAACTATGGATCATATCTACAGGTGTTATGCAAAGATATAGAATGGATAAGATTTCCTAGAGAGAGAGAGTTAAACATTAGAAAAAGGCAACAATGTCATCCCAGAGTGAAACACTTTTTAAGGGGTAGGTCAGCTCAGAGGAGGAGTCTGAGAAGTGGTCTGAGAGGTAGGAAGAAAAGCAGGAGGTAATGGTGACAGGGGACTCAAGGGAAAAGAGAGTTCCAAGAAGGAGGAAGGGTGCTTACCTTATCAAAGGATTTTTTGGATAGAAAATTTAATGTATAGTAGGTTCAAATTGAGACTACAAAGAAAGGAAGTACCAAAGAAAATAAAGGGAAGCTTATAGTTAGGATTGTGGGAAGTTGATAAATTATTTACCACATTACTTCCTTTTTCATGAGAAATTGAAGGTAAAATCGTTTAATAAATATACTTGGGGTAAATTTGAAAGTTTGGGACAGCTGCTGTGCAGATGGAAAAAAGAGACAAGTATGAATAAACAAATATTTTAGAGAGCTTTGAGAACCCAGGTGAGACTAGAAGATACAAATTGTAGTGGCACCAAATTATGTCACTGTACAAGTTCCTCTAGCAGCTCAGGGGCACCGTAGCAGAAGGGAAAGATTAGAATGAATTCATCCTTACTTATAACACGATGACTTCAAAAAATGAATAGGAAACCAATAATAGCCAAAGTTGGACTTGAAATTCTATTCAAAAATATCAAAGAAGTATGGAGTATTTTTTTTTCCTTATGTTTTTGGCTGCATCGGGTCTTAGTTGCATCACACGGGATCTTCATTGAGGCATGTGGGATCTTTCGTTACAGTGTGCGGTCTCTTTGTTGCAGCACTCAGGCTTTTCTCTAGTTGTGGCGTGAGGGTTTTCTCTTCTCTAGTTGTGGCACGTGAGCTTCAGGGAGCATGGGCTCTGTAGTTGTGGTGCGTGGGCTCCAGAGCATGTGGGCTCTGTAGTTTGCAGCACGCGGGCTCTCTAGTTGAGGCACGTGCACTCAGTAGTTGTGGCGCACAGGCTTAGTTGCCCCGCGGCCTGTGGGATCATAGTTCCCAGACCAGGGATTGAACCCACGTCCCCTGCATTGGAAGGCGGATTCTTTACCACTGGACCACCAGAGAAGTCCCTGGAGTATATATATATATATTTTTTTCAAATATTAAGTTTTTACTTTTTTTTTTTTTTTTAAATTTATTTTATTTATTTATGGCTGTATTGGGTCTTCGTTTCTATGTGAGGGCTTTCTCTACTTGCGGCAAGCAGGGGCCACTCTTCATCGCGGTGCGCGGGCCTCTCACTATCGCGGCCTCTCTTGTTGCGGAGCACAGGCTCCAGACGCGCAGGCTCAGTAGTTGTGGCTCACGGGCCTAGTTGCTCCGCGGCATGTGGGATCTTCCCAGACCAGGGCTCGAACCCGTGTCCCCTGCACTGGCAGGCAGACTCTTAACCACTGCGCCACCAGGGAAGCCCCCCTGGAGTATATTTTAAAGCTTGAACTGGAAGTCAAATAATCTGGATTCTATCACTAGCTCAGCCACTAACTAGCTATGTGACTAGGTTAAGTGACCAGTTTACCTGTCCCTCACCTTTCTGGAACTTATTTATCTATGAAATAAAAAAGTAGAAATGGTTAATTTTAAAGTCTCTTAGAGCTCTAAAATCTGAGGTCTATGAGTCTATCTTTGTGATATTCACTTATTTATTTAACAACTCTTTATTGATTATCAATATGTGCCAACCACTGTTTAAGACATGAATTATAATAATGAACTCCTGAGTTCCTTTTTTACATTCTACAGAGAGAAATCAACAATAAACAAGTTAAATGTATATAAAATTTAAAATAGTAACAGATGAGATGAAAGGACAAAAACCCTAAAATACAGTTGACCCTTGAACAACCAGGGCATTAGGGATGCTGACCCTCCACACAGTTGAAAATCTGTATATAACTTATAGTCGGCCCTCTGGATCCATGGTTCCTTTGTATCCTGGGTTCCTCTGCATCCACAGATTCAACCAACCAGGGATCGTGTGGTACTGTAGTATTTACTATTGAAAAAAAACCTGTGTGTAAGTGGACCCACACAATTCCAACCTATGTTGTTCAGGGTCAACTGTAATGTTATAGGAAAGGACTAAAGGGAAGGTAATCTTAGAGAAATAAGGGAAGAACTCTTTCAGGCAATGACATCTGAGCTGTTATATCAATGAAAATGAAAACCAAGAGCCAGCCATGCAAATATTTAAGGGAGTAAACACTCCAGGCTGAAGAAACAGCTAGTACACAAGCCCTGGTAGAACCGAGTTTAGTATGTTTGGAGAACAAGGAGGCCAAGAGTGTTTCACCTCTGTGATATCCTTCCCCTGAATTCATATAACTCCAGTCTAATCATGAGAAAACATGAAACAAATCCAAACTGAGAGGCATGGGTCATTCCACCAAACACCTGACCAGCATTCTTCAAAAGTGTCAAAGTCATGAAAAGTAAGACAAGACTGAGAAAATATGATAGATTTGAGGAGACTGAGGTGATGTGATGACTAAATACAAGATGGTATTCTGGACTGGAACCTGGAACAGAAAAAAAGACACTTGTGGGAAAACCAGTGAAATCTAAATAAAGTCTGCAGTTTAGTCAATAGCCTTGTACCAGTGTTAATTTCTTAGTTTTGATAAATGTATTAGGGTTATGTATAAGATGCTAACGTTACAGAAAGCTGAGCAAAGGGTGTAGAGGAACTCCCTGTACTCTTTTTGCAACTCATCTGTAAATAAAAAATTATTTCAAAATAAGTTTTAAAAAGTTGACTTGTAACTTATTTCTTGATAATAAGGCATAGAGGAATTAAAATATGTCAAGTATGATCCACAGTTCAAAAAACTAATAAAAATTTGAAGTTTTCAATGAAAAAACAATTGCTTGGATTGATAAGTATGGAAGCAGGAAGACCAATTAGATTATTCCATATCCCATGTGAAAAATGAGATGGCTTGAATAGTATGGTCACAGTGAAAGTGAAGTGATGTCAATGAATTTGGGATATATTTTGGAGGTAGAGCTGACAGGACTAGATGAACGATTAGGTGGCCAGGGGCAGGGGTGAGGATGGTAGGAATGAGAGAAAGAAAAATATCAAGAATTATGCCCAGATTTTTTAACTTAGCAATCAGAGTTTGCAGGTGTCCTTTTCTAAGATAGGGAAGCCTACATGAAGAACAGCTTTCCTGGAAATGGTGAGGAGGATTGTTTCCAGAATTATTTTTAGGCATGTTGAGTTTAGTGTACTTATTGACACCCCAAGGGAGATAGCAGGTGTGCAGTGAACACTACAAATCTGGAATCTGAGGGAGGTCAGTTCTGTAGATAAATATTTGGAGGTCATCAAACATAACTGCATTTTAAAGCCACAGGGCAAATGAGAGCATCTAGGGGCAGAAAGTAAGTGTTGGTAGAGAAGAGAAGCCTGAATTGCTTCACACTCCAATATTTAGAGAACAGGCAGAGGGGGAGGAACTAGAGATGGGAACTGCAGAGTTACAGTGAGGTCGGCAGAAGTCAGGAGAGTTGGGCTCAAGAGGACAAGAAGAGGAAGAAGGGAATTGTGGAGTGTGTCAGTCCTGCTGAGAGGAGAAGAGGAGGACAAAGAAGTAATCCCTATATTTGGCAATGTGGGAAGCACTGGTGACTTAAAAAGAGCCGTTTTAGTGGAGTAAAAGGTCAAAAACCCAATGGCAGTGGGATTATGGAGCTAGCAAATAATGACCACTCTTTTCAGTACATTTGCTGTGAATGGGAAGCAAAGAAATAGGGTTGAGGCAGGAAGGGGATATGTAGTCAAGAATTTTGTTTGGTTTGGTTAAGATGTATGTCCTACAAACTGAACTCAAGCATTGTCCAGACAAGTTGCTGTGGATTGCTATTAATGTCTTCCATCTGTCTCCTAATCCTTAGAAACAAACACTCTTCCTTTCTATGTTGTTTCCTTTCTTTCTGATTATCATAGTTTCTTGGTCATTTTAACTGTAGAACTTGGAATTGTTCAATTCATATCAGTCAGATGAATAAACCAACTTCTTCCCATTTAAAAAGTCTTGAAATATATTGAATTAAATTCTAGAGAGAGATTTTAAAGATTTAATCCAAGTATCTTATTTACAGATGAGAAAATTGAAGCACCAAGAGCCTAAGTAGAATGCCTCAGTGATGGATGCAGAAATATAACCAGTATTTTTACTGTCTGGGAAGACACACATTTCTCTTCCTTGAATTTACCTCAATATATCTGAACACTTTTCTAATCCCAGATGCAGTAACCTGCACGTCTGAATGCAATAAAGCATCTTACCCTTAATCACTGAGACTGGAAAATTGTCATTTTATACCACACCCAAAGCAATTTCTATGAACAATTGATATACCTTTGTTAATATAGTTAAGAAATCCTTTAGAATTTTGAATTGGGCAATGAGAAGTATTTCATTACAAATGGTAGGAGATGCTTTGTTCTTACAGATTATGAGCTCTCTTGTTCAATCATGAGTTCATAGCAACATGTGACTCTGAATTTCCAATGCCTTGCTCATGATGGATGTCCAAGAAATCCTTATTTATTGATGGAAAGAATGAATAGAGTAGTTGCTGTTCAGTTTACTTCTTAGAAAACTACATTGTAATTAGGACTCGCAATGCTGGTTCTTGCCTGACTTTCGTTGGTTAGTCTTCTGATTAACATTAATATTCTAGGTTATGTTGTTCATCTCCATGTTTCTTTGATCAGTTCTACATAACAAGTTTCCTTTCTTCCCTAAGGATTTGTAAAGTTAGGTATCTGTGTACCATCTTCTCTTGTCCTTGATCTAGTAAGAGGCTCAATATCTAATCATTTTTTTAATCTTGAGATATATTTGGGTATTAATACTAGTGCTAACTTACTAATTAAAAATTGAGAACTTAGTGTTTCTTATAGGCATTATAGAAACATATGAAAATATTTACTTAAAGGAAATATTACTGTGTACATCATTTTCTATATGCCTTATAGGATTGTATGGTTCAGTGGCCTAAGCTTTGAGTGTAAGAACTGACTTTTAAGTCTGTTTCTGAAGCTCACTGTGTAGAATTGACTTCATCTGGAAAATAAAAAGTGAGTCCTGTCGAATAGTTGATGTAATGGCGAACCTTTCCAAAACCATCTGAAATATCATTTTAAATAGAAGATAAGAGAAAAACAGTGAAATTCCAGTTGGGGAAACTATACTTAAGAGGATATTCTTTAAGGTAAAAGATGAAAATGTAGTATAAAAATTTCAAGAGGAAAAAAATTTGTTCTATTTCTAACAGTGTTTTAGAAATATTCTGTAATGTTTGAAGAGATTTGACTCAACCTTAAGGAAAATCTATTTAAGTTAACAACAATTTAAAGTGATTTTTTAAATCTAAGATGGGGAACAGCTCAAAAGGATAAGCAAAATATTCAAATTCAAGGAATCTAGGATTCCCTGACAACTTTTAGGAAAGTTACTTTTTTTTCCTGTGATACATTGCACATCTGTAAAATTATTTGTCAGTAAGGACTTTAATAAAGGTAAGCTTTAATGTCAGATAAAGTGCTCTGTGGAAAACTATGGAAATCTGGAATTTTAAAATGTAATTTTCCTTTAGAAAGTAAATTAATATCCCACTAGAGACTAGGTCAGTTTTTTATTGGCATGATCCTAGTCATAGCTAAGCCAGAAATGAAGAGAATTGAAATGATTAGACTCAATAGAGCAAATACAAAATATCTAATTGGAAGCATGCAAGGAAATTTACGCTGTTTGAGATTTTTCCACTAGAATTAAACCCTTAAGATATGTGGCAGGGTTTGACTCCAAAACTACCAAGTCACAACTAATGGCTCCTTTACCACATAAGAACAAGTGGAGCCCAGCCCAAATTCAGACTAGTCGCTTTATACTCACACTTGATATGTGTAGGAGTTTCCACTTTACAACTCATGGTAAAATCATAAAAGAGGAGCAGAGATTTTGCCACCACTGAGAAAGCGTCTAATTCTTAGCAAGCACCCACATATGGTGTCTAGAGGCTGCTGCAAACCTTATGTTTCCAGAGGTAAAGGGAACAAATCATCCATGGTTTGAAGTTCAGTCCCTGGTTTGTAGTTCAAACCATGCTCAAAAGGTTTTTGAGTTAAACAGTGGCTGAAGCCGAGTACAGAAGAGAGGAAAGCCTGGTCAAGAAGACAGACTCAAGAGCAATGAGACTAAAAAGATTATTTTCTAGCATTTTGGAATTTTCTAAATATGAAGATTCAATATACAGTTGAGCCTTGAACAACATGGGTTTGCACTGTGTGTGTCCACTTATACTGGGATTTTTTTTCATTAGTAAGTGCTACAGTGTCACACAATTCACAGTTGATTGAATCCATGGATAAGGAGGGCAGACTGTAAATCGTACTTGGATTTTCAACTGGGCAGAGAGTCTGAGCCCCTAACCCCTACATTGTTCAAGGGTCAACTCTGCATCATGTATACCAAATGGCTTCTCTGATGCTTGGAGAAACATCTTTGTAAGGTGACAGCTAGACGCCTTCCAGGCTTCCACTGATGGTTTTGAGGTAAAAACCAGATGATAACATTCTTTTAGGCTTCAACTTGTGCTTTTCAGTGTGCATGGTTGAGAGTGGGTGGGTGAAAGTTTTATAGATGTTTTTGTATCATTTTACAGTTCTTCATTTTACATTTTTATTTGTGGGAAAGCTGTATGCAAACCAAATTATATTTTAAATGTACTCATTGAGCATGTTGAACAAAGAGATACAAGCATGTATTCTCTGGTAAACTCAGCAATCACCCTGCAGTCTCCTTTGTGTGAATCTACACGTTCATAATTGGGTTTGATTAAAGCCATGTCCACATGCCTTATTAAATTTGGTATTTGTATAACAATTTTACTTCTTTGATGGCAAATCACTAATTACTTCTTCCAGTTCTCCTTTGAGGTTGAGAGGGAAGCATTATTAATCCAATTTTGTCTCTGTATATGATTAACTAAACCACTTTGACTCAAATGAAAGCTAGTTATTATCTCCGTATCATACTAATACACAGTGTTGGAATATACAAATAGGTGAATTCAAATGGTCAGAGGTTTATCCTTTGAAACTGGATTTCTGTCTGCTGCTAACACTGTAATGTTCATTCTTTACCAATAGAAGTGAATAGAAACATCATACTGAAAATATTTATAGTATGTACGAATCTAGTATATAGTACATGGGCTGTCAAACTATGGCCCGCAGGGCAAATCCAGCCCACCATTTGTTTCTGTATGGCCCACAAAGGTGTCCTTTGCATTTTTTAATGCTTGAAAAAATTCAACAGAAAAATAATATTTTGTCACACATAAAAATTATAGGAAATTTAAATTTAATTGTCCATAAAAAAGTTTTATTGGTATACAGCCACAGTCCTCATTTATATACTGTCTATGGCTGCTTTCACACTGCAAAAGTAGAGATGAGTAATTTTGACAGAAACTGTCTGACCTGCAAAACCTAAAATATTTACTAGCTGACCCTTTACAAAAAAAGTTCTCTGAAACCTTACATATAATGTATGAAGTGATTTGCATCCCAATAGTAAATAGCCCAACAATGAAGAACAGTATTCATGTTTGATTAAAATGAAATACAAAAGATAATAAACTTGTCTGAGATTGAAATATGTTTAGATTTTGTGGACATGTAAGATCTAATATTCCAAAGAGAAAAGATTCATGTTGAGAGAGTAGATGCACAGGTGATTTTAAAATAAAGTTAATTCCCTTTTTGACAAAATAAAAATATTTAATTATAAATAGATGTGGAAATGAATCTGTACATCATTTTCATTTTGGGGCACTTTGACTTACGATACAAATTTCTTTTGGCTGTAACTCAAAAAAGCAAAGGACAGAAAAAATGAGTAAAGAGATAATTCCAGAATATGGAGAGATAAATGATAACACAATTAGTAACACAACTGAGTGAGTTACAATAGAAGACACATGTTTAGTGAAGTTGTTAAATGCCTCCTGAATTCCATACATCTGCACAGTTTTTGAATGTTTAGTTCTATTTTGGAAGTGTTGGCTTTCTTTCTGATAATGACTATAGACTAAAGAAATAATTTTGTATTCTACTAAGTGTAGTAGACATTTTACAGTGCTGCCTGGATAATCAGCATGATTCCTCAACCTGTTTAACAAGACTGACATTAGGCTGAGGCCACACCTGGACTTCTGAGGTAGAGCAGTGTTCTCAGTTAGCAGAGTTTAGAATTATACGTATTTTCATGCAAAGAATGCTAGTCAGTCAGGCGGGGAAATAAGATCACTTCTTGTGCATTGACTATACTTACTTGAAAATAATATTTCTAATATTTCTTCAATCACACCCCGATTGATCCTTTAATTCTAAATGTCCTTGCATGTTGTGGTCTTTTCGGCACACTCAGATTACCTCCAGTAATTTACGGTAAGGTAACATGTGGCAGCAAAGAGAACAGGAATTCTCACTGAGGGAATAAGAGTGGCATTACAGGAGGGCCCCGAGGAGACAGGAGAGAGGCTTGGCTAACCAGAGCACCTACAGCAGCTCCCGGAATAAGGCAAGGGTCACTCCAGCGCGGCAGGCACTGCACACCCTTCCTTGATGGTGGCTCACTTCCTTCTGCTGTTGTTTCTGTGGCTCTTGCCACAACTTGCTCAATTCCCAACAGGTATTAACCTTCAGGATTCAGAAGCAAGAAATCAGAGTTCCTGGAAAGTCTCAGGAATTCCTAAAATCGTAGGTTACCTATGCTTTCCATTCCACTTTACTTATGTGCTGTTAGGTAATAATAAATGATCATGATAATAGACGATGAATCATTTTTCTGTGCTAGAATTATACAAGAATTCTCAGAAGTTTTTCTGTAAAAAATAATAAAAAATTGGGGTTCCCATTATTACGGGCCTAATATACTAATATGTAAATATATATAACATGTAAATGTATAATAACATGAAAATATATAAAAGTATATAAAATATAAATATACATAAGATATATATTAATATGTAAATATAGCAAAAATATAAAATATTTTAAAATATTCTCTACCTGATTATAAAAAAATCTCTACCTGATTAGAAAAAAGACACTAAAAGAAGGCAAGATAACACAAAGTAAATGTCAAATAAAAGCAATTTAAAAAATTAAAATAGAATGACAAATATTTAATATTTAAAGTTATTATTCTTAAGGTAAAACTTCAAAATCCACCTAGAATTAATTGCCTGTTCAACATAGAAATTTTTCATTTATTTTCCATTGATATTGGTCAAATTGCTAAAAGTGTGTCCAAAAGTATCCTCAAGTTGGGTATTAGGGTACTTTTGTTTCATAAAATTCATGTCTTTGTTTAAGGATGAAAATATTTTGTCTGCTTGCCCTGATTTTGGTTTAGCTGTTGAAATCAGTATTGCTTTTGATAATTCAGATCTTGGATCTTTTTCTGATTTCATATAACAGTATTCCACAACATACACATCTTTTTCTCTCAGTATTTTTCTGTTATAGTATTTACAAAGGTCTGTAGCTTATGGTAAATATTTCAACACTGAAAACACCAGCAAACATCATTAGGTCATATTCAAATCATCTAACATTCAGATCTCCTAGCAAGGTTCATAACACTTCATAGGATTATGCATGAAAATTGCCAATTTAAGGACTCATTTTGCTTCCAAAACTTATTTTTTGGAACACTTCTCACAGAATTTGTATTAAATGTATATGCATATAAACTTCTTAATTTCTTTTAATTTTCAAGACTAACTCATTAACAAGAGATGGAGCCACAGAAATACACTTATAACTTAGCCACAGCCACAAGCAGGAGTGACTGGTTAGACTGTAACCACTCTACTTCTACATGTTCCTGTCCTGTTCCCGGAAATGCTAACTGTAACTTTTGACTCCACATGTCAGCATTTCCTGTTCCTTCCTGTTCAACTTGACATCAGTGGCTTCCATGTATCCAGTGATGTCTCCAGGTTGATTTTTCAGCTTTAATTCTCCACAGGAGAATTGTAATACTTGTCCCTGTGTTCTCAATTTCTCAACTGATTTTTTCTAGGGATTCAGCATTAAAAAAACACACAGATTTCCTGAGAAATGCCGGGAAAGAATTTCCACAAGGAAATACTATGACCAGCCAATTCCCCTCTCTCTGTTGATGCATCTTTATTGGGCCTCATAGCACTTACTTACTCAGAGCTTTCTGCTTGCCTTTAGAATGTGTTCTCTAACTGGCCCAACTCACACCTATTATCACCTTTTTAGACTGTACTATTCTTTCCAGGCTGTTCTTAGATCAAATGCTTATCTCTGGTCCAACTAGCTGTGACTTGGAGGAAATGGGGTCAAAGACCTGTAAACTGCTGCCTCAGCTCCAGGTTAGGAGTAGGGCAGCTTTTCCTCAAACAGAATTTGTAGGTAAGCTGGGCACAGTGATTAAGTGGTGTAATACTATCCCTGTGACTTGCTACAGCTTCCTTTTAGGGAAAATACTGCCTGTAAACTGAAATAACAAAATACCATTGCCTTGTGAAGGGTGGATGCCCTTACCCTCTAGCTCGTTTTGTTTTTCAACTCCTATATACATACTGAAGACTAAAACTGAGGCAGAGCTTAACTGCTCTGCCAAATAAAAGAGAGGAGAAGGCATATAGGATTTGAGTATTCGGGGAGGGAAACCCAGAAGACAGGACCTAGGGAAGGTAAGGACAATGTGAAGAGAAGAATCCAGGAAAAGAATTCCTCTTGGTGGCATGACCAGGGAAGGGACTTTAAAATCAACAAACAAAAAAAGCAAAAGTAGGAATTGGGTGTCTTTTTTTCCAGCGACATATTCTCTCTCATTGGTTTATTTCCTTCCAGTCTTTTCCCTCTTTGCTTTTTTATATTGTTATAAGATGGTGTTAAAACGGAGACTTTTGGTTGTCCTCCAAAATCTCTTCTCCCTGCTTCTGTGGTGATAGAGCCCCTGACTTTTTGGCTACACACATGGCCATCCAGATTGAAGACTACATTTCCCAGCTGTCCTTGCAGTGAGGAGGGGCCACTTGGCTGAGTTCAGGCCAGAGGGATCTAAGCAGGTGGAAGAGTCATGTAGCAACTTCTGGGAATCATGCCTCAGAAACAGCATGAGTGCCTTTTTTCCCTTTATCTCATCCTTCATCCTGCTGCCTGATACTTCCATCTTCAGCTTTGAGGTTGAGTCCATGCATAGCGGAACAACAAAAGTAGTATCTGCGTGTTATTATATATTATATACTATAATATTATATATTATACTATACCAGCCTTGGACAACCAAATGGACTTTCATTTAACAGAGAAATAAGCTTCTATCTACTTTAACCCACTGTTACTTAGGAGTTTCTTCACACACATTGTACTTAAGTAATATAGTTGCATGGATTTTGCTGTAATCCACCCTTTTCATTTAACACTATATCATACATTTTTTATTGCCAAATATTGTTTGTAACTGCTGTAGACTGAGTGGTTGTGTCCCCACAATTCATATGCTGAAATCCTAACCCCAATGTGATGGTATTAAAAGGAGGGGCCTTTGAGAGGTGATTAGGTTCTGAGGAACTCTCATGAATGGGATTAGTGTCGTTATAAAAGGGACCCAGAGAGCTCCCTCACCCCCTCCATCACTGATCTTGACAGCATCTGGAATTGTGAGAAATAAATATCTATTGTTTATAAACCATCCAATCTATAGTATTCTGTTATAGTAGCCTGAACAGATTAAGACAGTAATCATAATTTTTATGGCTGTTTACAATTTCATCTCATAAGTGTGCCACAATTTATATAAGCAATTCCCCATTATTGAATGTTTATGTTGGCATTTATTAATTAATTTATTTAGCTCTAAAAACTCCCTAGTTTTAATATACTCATCCCTACTAGAAACACTAGTATATAGTACAAGATGGCTATCCGGTTAGTATGATAGTATTTATTCAATTTCTTTCTCATCCCATTTTTATTTGTGCTGCTGCTGGTATCTGATATTAAATTCTTACACAATTAATTTCTGTTTTATTTATTCTATTCCATTTATCTATTCTTAGGCTAATACTCTATTTTAATTATCATACCTATAAAATGACCTAACTACAAATAATATGTTAAAATACTTATGACTTTCTTTTTTTACTTAGGTCAGTCTGTTTTACCCATATGTCTTATAACCACGGTATCATTTTTAGAGCTGAGTCTGTTATTCAAAATCAATACTACTAATAAAGATACCTTGCTTCCTCTCAAACAGTATTTATTTCACAGCTCCTTCAAATGTATTGTTTCATTTGAGTTCTAAATGGAGCTATTATGACATTATTCATCTTAGCCGTATTCAACGACTCTGTCTCCCAAAATTTGAAACTGGAGGATTTTAAAAAGTGGTTACAATCAGGCTCTCTGAAATTGTTCTGAAATGCTCCTAAGGAGACAGCTGTCAGCTCCTTTGGCCAGAGCCCCCAGCGTTTGCTGCAGGTTATTGATGGTGTTCAGCAGTCAGGTCAGAGCCCGTTAGACTCTCGCTAACTTTGGTTGCAGCTGTTTGCAGTCACGCTGAGCATGTGAGGTCCAGCAGCACAGACCATCAAAAAACTCTTCCCCGCCTGCTTTAAAAATAAATCCGTATAAAGTATAACAAGTAATTGAAGCTTTGTAACTTTTCAGCTTGGGGACTCAACTCTGATCTTAAGTTGATGAAGCATTAGTAGATCTGCTTAGAAAAGAAGTGAAAGGCTGTTGTTTGAATAATAAAACATGAGAGAGACATTTTAAAAGACTTTCAGTTTGTACTGCTGACAGCAGGATGACATACCATACTCAGAGTTCATTGGACTTCTCAGAATAACATCTATTATGTGCAAAGAGATATGGAAAGAATATATTCTGTACTTTAAGTGCTTTAACTACCAATAAGATATGGTTCAAGTGTGATAAGACAAGAAATTCAAGCAATTTCTAAGATCATGTATTTTTTAGAAAAGCTTAAGTGCCAACTGGATTAGCTTGGAAATGTTGTATAACTATATATCCATAAAACAGTTAGCTTGTGGGAAGCAGCAGCATAGCACAGGGAGATCAGCTCGGTGCTTTGCGATGACCTAGAGGGGTGGGATAAGGAGGATGGGACAGAGGCTCAAGAGGGAGGGGTTATGGGGATGTATGTATGCATATGGCTGATTCACTTTGGTGTACAACAGAAACTAACACAGTATTGTGAAGCAATTATACTCCAATAAAGATCTATTAAAAAAAAAATGTGTTTTAAAATGTTATAAAGAAAAACTTAGAGCCACTCTAATCAGTAGCAAGAAAGTAAAATGGAAGTCTTATATAGTGCTGTGTAGCTACCTTTAAGAAATTCCATAGAAATTAACTTTTACATTGTGGCAGCCCAAAACAGAAAAATGGATTATGTGGGGATAACGATCAGATTGGAAAGGAATCGTCAGGGGCACTTACCGAGCCATGAAATAGTTATAGCTTAAGTCAAGCTGCTTAAGTCAGTATGTTTATGCACACCGTATATGCTTAGTCCTATGCTTATAAAGTCACAGGAACTTTATGAACAAAAACACAAAAATAAGCAGTAGAAAGGTGGCTCTAAGTCAGTTTCCCAGGTTGGTTCCATCAGAACAAATTGCCGCAGGATACGAGCACACGTGCCATGAAAAAAGTGTTCCATGCTTATGTCGTTTAGGGAAATGCTAAGCACATTTCTACATTGCAGGACTTCTCTGAGCCTTCAATAGACCAAGGTAGATTGTGCACCTCAAAAAGGGCTTTAGGAGGCAGCAATTTCCCAAACCTACTTGACCTCTACTGAGGTGACCTATTTCAATCTCCTAGAACACTGGTTTGGACAATGCAGCTAAAAAGAAACATGTAGTTATTCAGACTTTTCCCCCCAGAAGTCAGGCATGCCAAGAGAGCAAATGAACACTTTCTTTGATATCTTGCAGACAGAAAATTTTGGGACTCTGGTTCTGGGGAATTGTGGGATAGCTTTTTAACATCCAAAGAGTATATAAAAATTGCCTTAAAACAGAAGACGGGAACTCAGGGTTCCATTATAAAGTACTTCATTTGTTCCATTTGTAAAATCGAATTTTAGATCTCGGAAAGATATTCTTAAAATAACACCTCATTTAGCCAATCCTCTGATTTTACAGATGGGGAAGTTGAGGCCCAGATCAGTTAAGTGGTTTATCTGGGATTATTCAGTTAGTTAGGACTCTAGTGTGGGACAGGAGCCCAGTTCTGATAGCACTTGTGTCATTCTCTCTTCATCTCATAACTCCCGTACAACAGGTCAGTTATTTTTTTTCAATTAAACACATAAAGAAAAAAATTGAAATTCTTCCTTTACTCAACCCTTCATCCCACAGCTCTCTCCAGAGTTAATAGTTTTGTTGCCTTGTTATTTTGTGCCCAGATATCTGTACTTCCCTAATTTATTCAAAACTATATTGTCCATCTGTAAATTTTTCAGTGACCATTCAGTGAGCACTGACTCTGTGCCAGCCATACACAATTCGAGTCTCTACTCTCAAATTGCTCAGTCTAGTGTGAGAGAACATTCTCTGATAAGTGCCATGACAGAAGTTAGGGAACTTAAGGGTCACATTTCTTGAATTGTGAGAAATCAAGGGAAATTTTCTAGAAGGGACAAAATCTTAACTGAGTCTCTTTGGGGGCAAGTAGGTATAAGGCAGATAAATAATGGATGGCGGTTTTGAGAGCAGCACAGAAAAAGCATAGAGGCAGGGAAGGTATGTAGTATGTCTGACTGCTGATAGGGAATGTGGCAGGGAAATAAGTTTGGAGACGCAGAGAAACACCAGATCATGAAAGGCCTTGTATACAATGCTAATGATCTGGATCTCACATGTTAAAAAAGATCTAACTGTCAGCAATGTAGAGAAGGGATTAGAGTGAAAGAAGGCAAGAGGCTATGGCAGTGGTCCAAGGAAAAAGTGACGAGGGCCTGAAATATGACACAGGAACAAGAATAGAAGCATAGAGCCTTTCCTCCCAAGAGAATGAATGCGGCCTGGAACTAGGAGATGAAAGTGAGAATGGAGAGTGGATTGTGTGGGATTTATTTTAGAGATAATATCCCAGGCTTGCTACTAGACGAGACGGTATGGGTGTAGACAGAGAGAGGGAGGAATTGAAGATAACTTCCAGTTTTCTGGCTTAAACATCTAGGTAGATGACATTGCCCTGCTCTGAGCTACAGAAATAGGAGACAAGTAGGATTAGGAGAAAATATGTTTTGGACATGTTAAGTGAGACATTCAAGAGAATGGCAAGTTGACAACTGGATGTATGCATGTTGAGTGCAGAGGAGAGGTTTTGGGCTAGAAATATTAATCTGGAAATCCTAAGCATATAGTATAGGTACTGTGTTTAAAGTTATTAAATGGATGAGATTCTCTCTGAGGAACATGCACAGAAAGAAGAGTAGGTTCAAAACACAGAATATTGAGGGCAGAAAAAGAAGAAGACACCAACCAAGGAGACCTAAGAATGATCCAAGAGATGGGAGTGATTAAGATGAGAACTGATATGTCTATGGACTTATAAGCTAGGAGCTCAGGGGGTGAGGAATAAACAGGCGAAGAAAACAGATTTAAGAAATACAGGAGAAAGAGGTGCAACTCTGGAGTTGGCTGGGAAATAGGCAATGATTGAAAGTGGGTAGGGTCACAGATAAACTTGACTTGGGAGGGCAGGAAATTGGGGATTTTTTCCCCCCTGAAAATCCTATCTTTTCTCTGTAAAATAGAAGCAATTTTATTTTCTGAAACAAAGAGAGGGTATTGTACTTCAGAGGGTTTAACTAGACTAGGAAAGATTTACAAACAAATGTTGCGGGGAATGAATGAGGGAGCCATCCACAGTGGACTCATAGAATGACTAATGTGCACCACTGATGGTCCAGCTAAAGCGGAGCTCCAAGATGCTGAGGGGTCACTGGTCCATTCTTTTTAAATGTATAGGAGGCAAAGATTGGCTTTTAAGCAAAGAGCTAATTTTTATAGAGAACTGATGAGCTTCTGGGCTAGTCTAATTTTTGGTTAATTACCCACACCTCAGGTAAGCCTGCACAGTAAAGTCCAGCAATGATAACTCAAAATGCCACTCTTCACTTGATACTGCTGATACCTGAAGTACAGTCTGTGTGCAGAGGAGGAAGTAAGTAGCCTTAATCCTGTGAACTTGAAGATCAAAGTTAGCCAAGGGTCATAGTCTCAAGATAATATATATCATTGCATTGTGACTTTATCTGATTAGATGTTTGATATTTTTACCTACCTTGTTGAATACTGTCAACCTAAAATTTAGTCATGTGAAAAGTCTTTTCTAATAGTTAGGAAGGTTTGTTTGTTTTTTAGCTACAACTGGACTCCAAAGTATAAAATGGAAACATTAAAGAGTGTGATAATGCTTTTAAGCATGACTGTGTTTGTGGAGGGAAAAAAGTAATGAAGAGTGAGAAAGTCCACTTAAGGGGGAAATTTAAGACTAAATCAAAGAAATTTTGAAATGAGACATTAATTATACTCCCATTATTTATTTGTATAAACAATATATGAATATATATGTAGATATACTTCCTACCGTAACTTTGGGAATCTTAAAAAAGTTGAGATTAGAGGGCAGTAGTGTATGGGGCTGTAACACATTGAATTGGAAATCAATATTCCTCTAAAAGACAGTGCAAGATAGCAGTTATGAGCACAAGCTTTGGGGTCAGATTGCCTGGGTTCACATTCTATTACATCATTCCTAGCACAAGAACCTTGAACAAGTTATTTAATCTCTTTATCATTCTGTTTTCTAATCTGTAAAATGGGGGCCATTTAAATAGCATCCACCTCATGGGGTTTTTATGAAAATTAAATGAGATAATCCATGTAAATAAATGTAATAAATGTAAATAAATGCTAGCATAGACCCTTGAATTTTTTTCCAATTTCTGGATTAAACAATACAGACATTCTTATATGATAAGAGATATATTTTGAAATACATTAAATTAATTTGAGAGCATACATTATCAAAGAAAATATTCTGTCAGCTATGAGCAAAAGGCAAGCATCCTGTTTCATTTACTCATTCAATATTCAACAGATATTTATTGAGCAGCTACTATGAGCCAAACACTATTCCAGGTGTTTGGCACAGGGGATAAATCAGGGAATGACAAAAAGCAAAGATCACTGTTGTTGTGGAGCTTAAGTTTTAGCAGGGGAGATAGTCAATAAAAAATAAACACAGTAAATGAGTAATTTTAGAGTGTGTTGGAAGGTGATTAATGCTATTAAAGCGAACAACAAAAAAATGGTAGAGAAGAGTAAAAGGGATCGTGAGTGGAGTTGGGAGGTTGAGAATGGAGGGGGAACAAAGGGAGGTTGTGATCATGATTAAAAAATGGGCAGAGGACCTCAATAGACATTTTTCCAAAGAAGACACACAAACAGCCAACAGACATATGAAAAGATGTTCAACGTCACTAATCATCAGGGAAAAGCAAGTTAAAACCACAGTGAGATGCCACCTCACATCTGTCAGAATGGCTATCATCAAAAAGACAGGAAATAAGTGTTGGCAAGGATGTGGAGAAAAGGGTACCCTCGTGCACTACTGGTGGGATAGTAAGTTGGTGCATCCACTATGGAAAACAGTATGGAGGTTCCCCAAAAGATTAAAAATAGAACTGCCAGGCTTCCCTGGTGGCGCAGTGGTTGAGAGTCTGCCTGCCAATGCAGGGGATGCGGGTTCGAGCCCTGGTCTGGGAGGATCCCACGTGCCGCGGAGCAGCTAGGCCCGTGAGCCACAATTACTGAGCCTGCGCGTCTGGAGCCTGTGCTCCGCAACAAGAGAGGCTGCGATAGTGAGAGACCCGCACACCGCGATGAGGAGTGGCCCCTGCTTGCCACAACTGGAGAAAGCCCTCGCACAGAAACGAAGACCCAGCACAGCCATAAATAAATAAATAAATAAATAAAAATTAAATAGAACTGCCATATGATCCAGCAATTTTACTTCTGGATATTTACCCCCCAAAACCCCAAAATACTAATTCAAAAAGATATATGCACACTCGTGCATATATGCTGCATTATTTACAATAGCCAAGATAGGGAAGCAACCTGAGTGTCCATCCATAGATGAATGGATAAAGAAGATGTGATACACACACACACACACACACACACACACACACACACAGAGGAATATTACTCAGCCATAAAAAATGAAATTTGCTATTTGTGACAATTCAGATGGATCTAGAGGATATTATGCTCAGAGAAAGACAAATACTGTATGATCTCACATAATGGTATCTATACAAACAAACAAAACAAAATGAAAACAGACTCATAGATACAGAGAACAAATGGGTGGTTGCCAGAAGGTGGGGGAGTAGGAGGGTGGGCGAAGTAGGTGAAGGGGATTAAGGTATACAAACCTCCAGTTACATAATAAGTCATGGGGATGTAATATACAACATAAGAAATGTGTATGGTCAATAATACTGTAATAACTTAGTATGGGGACAGATGGTTACTAAACTAACTTACTACAGTGATCATAACGTATGCAAATGTCAAATCATTATGTAGTATATCTGAAACTAAATAATACTGAACATCAACTATATTTCAATTTTTAAGATACTAAAAATAAATAAAACTATATAGCTTTAAAAAAATTAAGTAATCAGGGTAGGGCTTATTGAAAATGTAACATTACAAAAAAAAAACACACTTGAAAGTAAGAAAGGGAGTTTCAGGGATTGTATACTTTGCTCACGGTGCCATAATGAAGTACCACAGAATGGGTCACTTAAACAACTGAAATTTATTATTTTCTCACAATTCAGGAGGTTAGAAGTCCAAGATCAAAGTGTCAGCAGGGTTGTTTTTTTCTGAGCCTCTCACCTCAGCTTATAGATGGCCATCTTCTCCCCGTGTTTTCACACAGCCTTCCCACTCCGCATGTCTGTGTCCAAATTTCCTCTTATAAGGTGGATTAGGGTCCACCTTATTTGCCTCATGTTTAACATAATCACCTCTTTAAAGGTCCTGTCTCCAAACAGTCACATTCTGAGGTATTAGGGGTTAGGATTTCAACAAATGAATTTGGGGGAGATACAATTCAGCCCATAGTAGGGATATTTCACAAAGAGGAAACAGCTAGTACAAAGGCCCTAAAATGGGAATTTACTAGAGGTACTTGAGGAACAGCAGGGGCTAGTGTGGAGTGGAGTAGGTGAGGATAGAGGGGAAGGGGAGATTAGGTAGAGCCTTGCAGGCCATTTTAAGATCTTGATGTGTTACTCTGAGTGAAATGGAAAATCGTGACCGGGCTTTCAGTGGGGTAGTGACACATTTACTTTATATTCTAAGTCACTGGCTGCTGTGTTGAGAATAGACCACCAGGAATAAGAGGAGCAGGGAGACCAGCTAAGAGCCTCCACCATGAGCCAGGAGGCAGAGGATGAGGCGCAGAGCAGGGACACAGCAGTGCGGGTGGTGGAGAATGTCAGTGTGCATTCTGATATTTATATATTAATTTATCAAGCATTTATTGAGAGTCTGTTAGTTGTCATGCTTGCTAATGAGGGAAAATGGTCAGAAATGTGTCTAGAAAGATAGTAAAAATGAGGTGTGAAAAAAACTGAATTTTTTTTTCTTCAAAGAGAAGAAAATAAGAGACGGAAATGCTTATAAAGATAGTGAAATGTAAAATCATTAAGTGGTTATAAAAAAGGTAATTTAATTAGAAATCTATTCACATATCAAGAAATTTGTTTATAAGATGATGAAGAATGCCATCCCAATTCTTTTCAAGAGCTCTGGTACCATCTATTTCCCCTAGCCTTTCGGCTTCTCTCTGCGTTCCGTTTAAAATAAAACTTGACATTTCCCCCTTTCATGATGCAGACATCTGGTTGCAGCATGTAGGGCATTTCTAAAGCACTGGAAGGAGAAGCACTGGTGTGAAACAAAGGGCAAGACAAAAAAGGAGGGAAGAATGGATGAGAGGAAGGAAACAAGGGATGCTTGGTGAGGGTGATGGGCAAACAAAATTCATCCAGCCCCCCACGCCAGGATCCACAAAACAAACAAACAAAAAGTTTAAACTGCATGTAATCAGGGACTAAACGGAAAGGGACTTAGCTGTTACAATCAGGGTTAACAACTACCACGCTTTAAAAGTACACTGAATTAATTTGCTAGGGCTGCCATTACGAAGTACTGCAGACTAGGTGGCTTATACAACAGAAATCTATTTCCTCACAGTTCTGGAGGCTGGAAGTCTAAGGTCAAGATGTTGGCAGAGTTGACTTCTGAGGCTTCTCTCCCTGGCTTGTAAATGGACGTCTTTACTGTGTCCTCACATGGTGTTTTCTCTGACTCTTGTACCCCTGGTGTCTTTCTGTATGTCCGGATTTCTTCTTCTTATAAGGACACAATTCAATCCATGACAGTACTTAACCAATTTCATTTAATATTTTAACAAACCTTTATATATTCCTTGGGTCTGTGTTAGAGTTGAACTTATAACTTTACAAATACAAACTTATTAATGGAACATAAAGTAAAATGCTTCATCTTTAGTAGAATTGTAACAAAGGTACAATAAACATTGTATGAACTCACTACCTTTTCATTATTAGGAGACAAAAGTTTGATTAGCAAAATGAGCTTTCAGGCCATGTGTGTTTTTTTGCACGGCTTGCAGAATCCTAGTTCCCTAACCAGGGATCGAACCCATGGCCCCTGCATTGGAAACGCGGAGTCTCAACCACTGGACCGCCAGGGAAGTCCCAACCATAGTTTTTTTTTAGGTAAATTACTTAGATTAATTAGCTCCTTCTATAAACAGACAAAGATACAGGATCTATTTTAATTCTACAGTATTATGTATGAATCCATGTATAAATCATGGGAAGCTAAATGCATAATCCCTATCATGATACAATATGTTCAGTTAGGTTTCATTTATTACATTGTCTCAGGATAAAATATTTCAGAAATAAAATTAAAGGAGAATTTTCCACATTTTTGGTTTTAAAAATTCTTCACAGCTTGAGAATAATAATTATGTCTGTATTAAAGATCGGCTGGTAAACTAGTTTGGAAGGATCTTAACTCTCTACTAAAACCGAAAGTAAAAAAGTTCATTTAGGACTTCCCTGGTGGCGCAGTGGTTGGGAGTCTGCCTGCCAATGCAAGGGACACGGGTTCGATCGCTGGTCTGGGAGGATCCCACATGCTGGGGAGCAAATGCAACTACTGAGCCTGTGCTCTAGAGCCCGCGAGCCACAACTGCTGAAGCCTGCGCCCCTGGAGCCCGTGCTCCACAGCAAGAGAAGTCACCGCAATGAGAAGCCCGCGCACCGCAACGAAGAGTAGCCCCCGCTCACCACAACTAGAGAAAGCCCGGGCACAGCAACGAAGACCCAACGCAGCCAAAAAAAAAAAAGAAGTTCATTTAAAATACTGTGTGAAACCACTTAATATTTCTCATCATATTTCACTCTTTATGTTGCAGAGGGAACTATAATTTGGGCCAAGTTCTTTGGAATAGGAGTCAAAGTATTTATTACATTTCATGGAAATGGAAATGTGTGTTTGAGTATATCTTAATATCTTATATTTTCTAAAAATTTTTCTTTAAAGTGCAAATCATTATTTATCTCTCCAAAAGATACCTGTTCTTTTTTTTCCTCTGCCCTTCTTATTGAAGAAAATGTGGATCACTGAAGATAAGGCAAAATCTAATGTTTTGACTTTACGGCTGATGGAATTTCAGTCTCATAGCTGTCCTGTGCTCCGGTTTAAACATTTGCCTATGGAGACGTGTGTAGGAAATGGCTGCTACCATGTGTTAATTTCACAGTGGGCAATGCTGCCAGTCAGTTAGATTGCCCCATTTTTTCCAGTCTATTTTTTCAAGTTGCAAATTCTAAATAAGTAGTCTGTTAAATTACTTCACGTAATTTAAAAATAACATGTCATTACCATCAACCACCAAGTAGAATGATTTAATTTTAAATCCCTTCTCCTTTTGCTTACCGAAGAAATGATTCTGTGTTCAATTTGACCTTTCAGCAGCATAATTGCCAAATAATTAACAGTGATAAATGATTACCATCTGAAATTTTTAACTAATCGTTAAAGGACAGCATACATTTTATACAACCAGGAACTATTTATTTTCTATAAGATATTAGAAATATTTATTTCATCCATTCAATGCATACTTTTCAAGTGACTATTATATGCCAGAAACTGTCCTCAAGGAGTTTATATTCCTAAACTAAATGAAACAAATAAGTGATATAGTATATTAGAAGGTATTAAGTGATACAGAAAAAAATAAAAGTAGGGAAAGGGAATTAGGAATATGTATGTGAGGTTTAGAAGGTACAATTATAAGTAGGATGTTCAGAAAAGATGAGTGAAGCATGTGGGTATCTGGAGGAGGTATAGGTGACCAACCATCCTGACTTGTCTGAGACTAACATTTTCCCAGGATGCATCCTGGTGCTGAAACCAGGGCAGTCCCAGCCTAGGCAAACCAGACAATTGATCACCTGAGACATGTTCCAGATAGAGGAAAAAGAAGAGCAAAGGCCCTGAGAGGAGAGCATGTCTGGTAGTTTCAGCAACTAGTAAGGAGGCCAGTGTGGCTAAAGAGGAGATGAGTTCTGTCATATGAAGGATCACGTCATGTAGGGCCTTGTAATGGATGCAATAACCCTTCACCGGAACCCACTCCTCAGGCTTGATGCACTCATCCCTAGCTGCTGGCAATAGGCTCACCCATGTTCCTTCCAGGGATCTTGCCCTCAGCTGTAGAGACCTCAGCCTGCCCCAAGGTTGCTTCTCTTTGAGGGAGCAGCCCATGACTAATGACTGGCTAATGTGGGAATACAATGGCCTGGCCCCCTGCCCTCAACCTGGTCCACCCCAGCTTAGACCTCCTGCTAAAATTGGCTGAGGTCTCATTTGCAACCAACTGCAATTCATCTTTTCCCTCTGCCTCACTTCCTTACAGGTATGTTTCCTAAGAGCACTACCCAGTAAACTTTCCAGATGCGACTCTCCATTTTAGTAACTGTGTCTAACGAACCCAATCTAAGACAGGCCTTGAAAGTGATTTTGAGAGACAGGTAAAACCTTTGAAGTGTTTTGAAAGAAACTGAACCCGGAAATAGTTTCTCTCTCTCTCTCTTTAGTCATCTAAAAATACAGAACTTTCTTAGTTGCCTATTTCAGATTATTCTTTTGAACGTTGTTGCAATTATTGCATAGGATGGGAGAACTGGGTTATAACCCAACCAGAAATTTTAGGTTTGCTGAATAGTTGGCATTTCCCTCTTCGTCTCAGAATGTGGGCAGTGGGTGGACCAACTCTTCAGCTGATGCAGAGAAGTTCGTATATTCCTAGATGGATTACATCATACATTGAATTCCATTGTGTTATTGGGACTCCAGTTGCTGTTTTAAATAAAGTAGGTACAACAAAGTGCAACAAGAAAAGGGGAAATATTTGCCCTCAAGGATTTTATTCTACTCTCTCTGATCCACTTTATTGAAAATGTTCAATAATAAATGGCTTACTCCAGCATACCTCAGGACCTTAATTTCCTGTGGAGCCAGCATTGTAGGTAGTGGTAAGGGGGATGAGGAAACACCAAATGGGAAAACAACAATCTCCTTCTTTCTAGTCACACACAGCCACTTAAATGTCCAGCTACCCAGAGCAAGTATTAGCTGCATTTATTATGTCCAGCATTTTCATATTTCAGGCTTCACTGAAGAGTTTCTAAGTAAACAGTAGGCTCCAAATTCATATTACTTGGGAAAACAATGAATAGGAAAATATAAAGTAGGTGGTAGCTCCACTCTTTATTATGTGCACACAGAGGCCCTTTGTCCCTCAGTTCAAATGTTGTTTTTAACAAACTCTTTCAGTGTAAAAGTCTCCCTGACATATGAATTTTTTCTGGGTACCTGTGAATTTTCTATATGATTAAAATTTTTTAGAGCTGATTTATGGTTAATTGTGTTTATGGTCTGTGTGTACAGTCTTAGCTGTTCGGACTCAGAAATGAAAATAAAAAGGATTTTTTACTTGATAAAATATTTATAAAAGCTGTGGAAAGTACAGTGTTTGAGAGTAAGTAGATCTGCCTTTATTCCTGACTCTAAAACTGATTCAGGTGTGACAGACCTTAGAGAGAGAGGTCCTGTAAGATTGATGAGGTTCTAAAAAACAAGCAGATTTTGAATATTTCTTCCACATGAATTTAATTTGAAAAGTGGACAATGGTGGCGACCCAGCTGTGGATTCTGGGTCTCACTAAACAGTTCCACAGCCTCTAGTAAATCCCCTAATCCTTCAGAGCCTTGGCTACCGTATCAATTTTTTAAATTAATTAATTAATTTATTTTTATTTTTGGCTGTTTTGGGTCTTTGTTGCTGCACGTGGGCTTTCTCTAGTTGCGGTGAGCGGGGGCTACTCTTCGTTGTGGTGTGCGGGCTTCTCATCGCAGTGGCTTCTCTAGTTGCGGAGCACGGGCTCTAGGCACGTGGGCTTCAGTAGTTGTGGCTCATGGGCTCTTGAGCGCAGGCTCAGTAGTTGTGGTGCACAGGCTTAGCTGCTCCGCGGCATGTGGAATCTTCCCCGGCCAGGGCTCGAACCCGTGTCCCTTGCATTGGCAGGCAGGTTCTTAACCACTGCGCCACCAGGGAAGCCCCTACCTTATCAATTTGATGGGGTTGATACCTACACTGTCTATCTGAGAACTGCGTACATGTATTCATAGCTGTGAGCATGATTTGACAACCAGAAAGAACAAGCTGTTATTTTTCATTTTTGAAATTTTAAAATGGAAGTAAAAGCCATGTATTTTCTCCCCACAGTAGAGCATAGTTTTGAAATTAACTGATGTAATACAGATATAAAGTACTCTTAGCTTTTTAGAAAACATTTTATATTCACATAAATTCAAATGCACACACAGAAATATATCAGCCTAACAGAATCCTCTAATGTATAGAGTGTAGCACATTTTAGGTGTTCGATATGTTTTCGTTGAATGAATGAATGAGGCTAAAAAGCAACAGTGGATTGATATTTCCTTCTATTGTACTAAATCATGTGGAATTTTTTTAAAGCCAGTAATGCCCACAAATAATTAATTGATTTAAATTTCTATATTTATACTTAAATTTCATAGATGTAGCTTTACACGCAGAAACCTGGGCTCATCCAATGATTTCAAACAAGTATCAGATACTATTTAAATTACCAAATGATAATCCTTAGAAAAAAAATTACTTAAAATTAGACTTGCACTTCACCATAGCAATATGAATAAATATTCAATTATGGAATTTGTTGTTTTCCTTCTGCTTCAGAGTTTAGGTGACACTTCATGGTTGTCCTTTTACCTATCCAAAACCAGACAGATCTCAGGCTATGGCCTTCAAAATATATCACAATTTCTCCTTACACCTGGGCCATTATCAGTCAGGTTCCAATTTTTTTGATTATAAGCATACTAATTCAATATTATATTTCTCTATTTTATTGTCTTAAATGCTTTAGGAAGTACAAAATTATGTCAGAATTGCTTAACATATGATAGTTGTTAATAAACTCTATTATGTACCAGATTCTAGTCCAAGAGGTTTATATGCATTAGCTTAATCCTCACAGCAGTCCTATGAGGTAGGTATAATTATTATCTTTATTATCATTATATTATTATTGTATTAGATCATCATCATTATTCTTATTATTATTATACAAAGAACATAATGCACAGAGAAGTTAAAGATCTTTCCTAAGGTCACACCCCTAATATGTGATAGAGATTTGAACTCGGGCAGGCTGGCTCCAGAGCCAGTGGTAGGCAATAGATTTTATTGCTTCTCATCTAAAGAGCTTCATCTTAATTGGGCACATCATTCTTCTCTTGCTTGGAGCCCTTCTTTATAAGGCTGGGGGGAAAAAAATCACATCTTACTGAACACACATTTGTAGACACAATTTACCAGGGGTCCACAAACTTTTTCTTAAAGGACCAGATTGTAAATATTTTAGGCTTTGTGGGACATTCAGTCTCTATCAAAACAACTCAAATGTGGTGTTACAGTGGGAAAGCATCCATAGACAGTGTAAACAAATGAACAGGCTTTATTCCAATAAAGCTTTATTTACAAAAGTAGGTTGCAGGCTGGACTTGCCCATGAGCCATAGTTTGCTGACTCCTGTTCTATAGCTTTTTTTTTTTATTCACCGAAGGATTCACAACTGCTCATGAGTGCAGCTTCAGTTTAGCAGGAAATGGCTACTATTCTTGCACGCATGTGCAGACAGCTCTTAGAAGAAAAAGACTCCTTGGTATGGCTTTTAATCTACAGCCTTTCTTTGCCTATCTAACCAATTCTTAGTCCTGGGTTTAAAACCCTGAGTGCCAATTTCCCATTTTTTTTCAGAAAAGACAATGCATTTTTGTTATTCGAGTTTCTAAAAGAAGCATTTAGATTTTGTCAGACATTTTTGTTCTCCAGCAATAGAAGAGTATCATTTTGCTATCTCAAATGTAATAATGATTCAGGAAATGATTGTTAATTAGATATTAAAATCATCAGATTAATAGTTGTTAAGGAAGAGGATACTCACTGGATTTCGAAGTATGACCTGCAAATGAATCCACTTATTAACTACAAAGGAAAATAAAGCTTTCAATAGAGAGATCAAATGCAGAGTCATCAGGAATGGAATAAACTGGAATTATGTGCCTCCATTTATAATGCAATGAGAAGGACAAAACATTACCTACATAATATTTTTGCCCAAAATGTTTAAACTGAATCTAATCATGAGAAAATAATCTGACAAATCACAACCATGGGACATTCTGTATAATTGGACCTAGACTCTAGACAAAATAAAGAAACAAAGTGGAGAGTATTCTGGATTAAAGGAGAAAAAAGATCTGACAACAGAATGCAATGGATAGATCTTGAGTGAATCTTGGATCTCAAACAGCTATAAAACATTTTTGAGTCTTGGAATGTATATTAGGTGATACTACTGAATCCATATTAAATTAGGGGGGACTGCAAAAAAGGCAATTGAATATTTCTACCCTCAAAGAACTCACCCTCTATTGGCAGAGGCAGGCTAATAAGCAAGTAGTTACACTAGAACATCCTTTGGATTTCTCTATGGCTAGATAATCATTATCTAAAATAATATATGAAAAATAGAGATTCCACAACAGTCACATAGTTATCAGAAGGTTAAGTTTGGACCCAGCTACTATCCATAAGAAATATACTGTCTAATAAGGAAGATAAAAAAAAATGCCTAAATCATCCTTGAATTTTATTTAAATGCCACATGGATTGAAAATAAAATACCAAGAGGATTCATCCCCTCACCAAAAATAAAGAGAAATAACATACAATTAGGTAAGTTAAAGCTTCAAGGAAGAAGCAACATTAAGAAATGGACCTTGAATAAAAGGAAGGATTTCAACAGGCAGAGATGGGAGGGGAGGTGTTCCAAAAGCACTGAGGCAGGAAAGCAGGGACCTATTTCTGAAAGCGTAAGTGGTCCAGTTTTCTTGCGGCACAAAAGATGGAAAAGTAAGTAGAAGGCACTGTGTGGAGTCTTTGAATGCCAGACTGAGAGGCAAACATTCAACTCAATCATCAGTGGTTTTAGATGGAGTAGCACTTTGATCTGAGTTATAATTTTAGGATGATAATTCTTTAAAAGTGCACTGACAAAGGCAGATAAAAACTGAAGATAGAGATTAAGAGTTAGGTGATGTATTAGTCTGCTCCTGCTGCCACAACAAAAATACCATAGTGGGTGGCTTAAACAACAAGAATTTATTTTCTCACAGTCCTAGAGACCAGAAGTCCAGGATCAGGGTGTCAGTATGGTTGAGTTCTGGTTGGAACTCTTCCTGGTGTACAGAGGGCCATTCTTTCGCTATGTCCTCCTCACGTAGCAGAGAAAGAACTCTGGTGTCTCTTCTTCTTATAAAGACATCAGTCAGATTGGATTAGGGTTCCACCTCATTTAACCTTAATCACTTCCTGAAAGCCCTCTTCTCCAATACAATCACATGGGATTTTAGGGCTTCAATGTATGAATTTAGGGAGGGCACAATTTAGTCCATAGCATGTGGTTACTGTTACTAAAATACTATTGAAGAATACAATTATCTAAATTTGGATGATGAAGTAGGAATAACAAGGAAAGGCAGATGCTAGAGATGAACTTAAGTCATAGGATTTGGGAAGTAGAAGTGAAAGATGAGGGTGAGGCAGCACAGGAGGGAGGAAAAAGCCAAAACTAACTTCAAAATTCTCAGTTGGCATGACTGTTAGCCACTACTAGAAAGTGAGAATAAAATAGTAGAAAAGAGAAGCTTGGTGTATACAGAGCTGGCTTCGTGGGCGTAGGACCTGTATAGCCCAACAGGACGCCACTCTCGGAAGGGAGCCATGCATAGTTTAATGCTCTGCTGTCTTGAAATTCTTAAGTTTCATCTTTGGACTTTAGTAAGTAGAGTTCAGTGGAGCAATGGAGCATGCCTATGAGCAGAGGAGATACACGCAAATGTCTGCCCGTAGCTCCTTGCCATCCCATTTGCCTTCAAGCGCCCCATGGGCACAGAATTCTGGTGGACCTGCAGTGTACGGAGTTCAACGAGACTTGAAGCAAGTAAAAGGTGAGCATGTTACGCCTACACCTGAGTAAGTCGGGGTGCTGGCAGCTGCCAAGAGACCACACCTTCCATGTAAACAAGAACTTGCTTCAAATACAGAAGTAAGACAGTGGCATTCTAAGAAACTGAAATGAGTGAGGAAAACTACATATACTTTCTTATTCATCTTACTTCCTTTACTAACCAACCATTTAAGCTGAGAATGATGGTGTAGAAGGAAAGGAAAAGATAGTTCATTTCCTTTCACTCTTTTCTTATCAGTAAGCCAAAAGCACACAGTGTGGGTAGGATGCATGAGTATCAAGAAGTGAAATAACAGTTGAGTTAGTTTTGTGCAGTACTTCCACTGTTCTGTTAAGAACAAAATGCATATGCACGTACACAAATTGTGTCATTCCTGTGATTCTGCATACTTTAAATGTTCTATTTCTGTCTGAAATTGGCATTGCACAACATAAAGGTGAATGGTAAAATTCATGCTAATTATTACAAATTTTGATTTTTTTATGTAGGATGACATTAAATATCAAACAAAAATACCACAAGTTAAAAGAGAGAGCATGGGAAAAAAGGAAAACCTTCCTATTTTAGTACCTTTAATAGTACCTTTTTTCCTGCTTTTCCAACAAAGGGTCCTTCATTTTTATTTTGCATGAGGCCCCACAAATTATGTAGCTGCTTTTCAGTATGTGTGTGTCTATGTGACAGAGAGAGAAGTAGAAAAAGATAAAGAGAGAAGGCACACATCCAAGTGTTTCCACACAGAAGATGTATATAAACCAACTATGTGCTGAGCACCTGGCCCTATATTAGGCACTAATGCAAAACTGAAGAAGACAGACTGCATTTTGGTGGTGGAAAGTGATGAGTCATATTTGGATCTTGTTGAGTTTAAAATAACAGCAGAACTTTCAAGTGGAAACGATCTAAAAAACAGCTGGACATGTATGTGTGGTGCTCTTAAAAGACGTGAAGGTAGAGATATCTATTTGAAAGTCATTTGCATAGAAGTAATAGATGTTATAATAGCAACAAAAAGATGAAATACATAAGATTAAACTTTAAAATAAATGTGTATCATTTACACGAAAAAAAAAGCTACTACTGAAAGACACAAAAGAAGACTTGGACAAATCAAAAACATTTTATGTTCTTGGATTAAAATAACCAGCATCATAAAAATGTCAATTCTTCCTAAATTAATCTGTAAATTTAACCTGATCCCAATCAGTGTAGCAATAAGAATACTTAAATTTTAGAAATAGACAATCTGAATCTAAAGTTTATATGTAAAAATACATAAGCAAGAATAGCCAGGAAAATTTTGTTTTAAGTAATACCAGCACGAGAAGGGCTTTACAAGTATAACACAAAACGCAGAAGCCATAAAGAAATAATTGGTGAATTTGTTTACATAATCAGAAATTTTATAGGAAACAAAACTATCTTACATAAACTAAAATTTGAGAAATAATATATACAGCATATATTAGAAGCCAATTCCTAGAAATTTATAAGAAAAAAGACCAACTGTTCAATACAAAACAGGAGTATGTGGGGTAAAGGATATGAAAAAACAGTTTACTAAAAAGGAAATACAGATTGCTCTTAAATGTATAAAAAAGACACCAATCCTCACCCAATTATATACTACATTAGATGCTATATTTCACTTATCAGACTGGCAGAACCCAAAAATTTTTATAACACAGTTACCAAGCATTGCTGGAGGGGCTGTAAATTGGTATAACCTCAATAAAAGGCAATTTCACACTAAACAGTCAAAACAACAAATGCACATATTCCTAGCAATTCTAGTCCTAAGCACTTATCCTATAAGTACAAAATGATGTTTCTAATAGATTGTAGTAGATTTGAAGCAGACTAAATGTTTAGCATTAGAAGACTGGTTTATAAAAATTATATTTAAGTAATGAAATACAATGCTGTCTCGTGTACTGTTCGTAAAAGATCTCCAAAATCTATTGTTAAGTGCAAAAAGTAATGTGTAGAACAGGGTACATGGCATGCTAATATGTATATGGGGAAAATTATATATATACACATAATTATATATATTATAAATATACATATACACAAACTCATATATTTGTAAATGCATAGACTATTCTTAGAAGGCTCTGAAGAGACTATAATCGTGATTGCCTCCTAGGAGAGAAATTGGATGGGTGGGGGTCAGGGAGAAAAAGAGACTTATTTTTCACTGTATATTATTTCATACTTTTGAATTTGATACTGTGTACATATATTACTCAGAAAAAAATATTTTTAGATTAAGAGGGTCAATATTTAAAACCAGTGAAACATTTGAAATAGGTTAGATCTCTGAGTGTAAGGACATTGACATAAAAAGGCCAAAGACCATGACAAATATCTCTCTTTGAAGCCTCCTTCCCTCAAGAAGTATCAGCTAGACACTATAGCAAAATGGACTAAGAAATAGGAAACAGGATAAAATAGTCACAGACATTGAAAGAAAAGTGTTTGAGAAGGAAATCAAGTTTTCCAAAGGAAAAGATCAATATATTTAGCTATAAAATAGTTGTAAAACTTTGCATATCCATATTTGCAAAAAAACGTGACATTAGAAAAGATCAATATACTTAACATAAATCCAGAAAGAACAACATTCTAATAGAAAAATGATCAAAGAACATGAAGGGACAATTCCCAAAACAAGAAAATACAAATTTCCAGTAAATGTATTAACTTGTAATTCAGGAAGTGCAAATTAAATGAAGAAGAAATCTCTGCCTATACACTTAGAAAATTTTTTTAAAAATTAACACAATTCTCAGTGCTAATGGGAACATAAATTTGAGACAGTATATTTGGAAAGCAGTTTGTCAATATGTATCAAGAGATTTTATAACTGTTAATAAATTCGATACTGTGATTTCTACTTCCAGGAATTTCTACCAAGGAAGTAATCAGAGTGATAAAATGCTAATGTATCACAACATTTATATCTGATGGCAAAACAGAAGTCAATCTTAATGTTCATCAGTGTGTCAATGTTGTCAATGTCTCCTTCCTCCAGATTTAGAGCATTCCAATTAAGCCTCTTTCTTCCTTCAAGGTTGTTATTTCTAAATTACAAACATAGTAAAGAGAAGAAAAAAGAAGAAGTATCCTTTCAGCACTTTGTAGAGTACTGATAAGATACAGTCCAAAGTCCTTTGAATGAGTAAAAAGACTGTGATTTTGCATTGCCTTTCATTCTGCCCTTAATGCTCATCTTGGGTCTTCTGTCCCACACTTACTGAGCTGTTTACAGTACTCTCAACACTCTGGATGCTTTATGCCTCTGTACCTTTGCTCACATTTCCTCTGCCTCTAGTGATGCCTGAGTCTGCACCTATTCACATGATCAACACACATTATCTTTCAAAAACTCAACTGAGGAGGAAAGTAAAATCCTGGACCACACCGTCTACCACCCCAGGTAGAAGTGATCACCCCCTCATTGTGGTTCCACTTTTTCTTTTAGTGCCTTATTTCATTTTGTAGTGCATATGTCTTCTTTGATAAGTAAACTGTAAACCACTTGATGTCAGAGAACTCTCTTATATTTTTATTTCCAGGGTCTAATTTAGAGACTAGCAAAACTTAGTAAATGTAGATTAAAAAAAGAAGGAATGAGTGGTTAACAGTATCAAGTACTACAAAGAGGGAAAGAGAAAGAAAATTCATTGAATATGATAAGTAGTCATTGTTAACTCTGAAAGAACTGTTTCAGTTGATTAACTGGGAGGCAGCAAGTAGTGAATGAATAGTGAACAAATAATCATTTCAAGTCTAGATGATTTTTTTTTTCCCCCAAGAAATTGATTACTAAATGGAAGGGGAAAGAAAAGATAACAGCTTAAAAGAATTCTTTGAATTTTGGTTTTTATAAATAAATCGAAATTTAAGTATGTTTGTAGGCAAAGAAGAAACCACACCCAAAAGAAAATTCTAATGTCACATGGCAAGATAAGTCTGATCTTAAAATATGAATATTGTTAAGTGGTTCCACTGTTTATGCATCACGTTTATTATTGGTAACTTGGATAAGGAGCTTCTGGTGGTTCTGCCATTTTCCCAACCCCTTTCCCAGCCTCCCCCAAAGGAGGAAATACTAATCAGATCAATCTAAAATTTCATGGCACCAGTCAGGCTCAGGGTCAGTGTATGTGAATCCTGTGGGTTTTATTTATCTTCTGCTTGTCTACTTGGTGCTAGGCATGTGAAACAAACAGGCTTTCTCTTTCTCTTTTCCTAGTAATCTCATATGATTATTTCCATATCTGTTAACCTTATTATTTTTTGGCCACACTGAAGGGCTTGTGGGATCTTAGTTCACTGACCAGGGATCAAACCCAGGCAGTGAAAGCACAGAGTCCTAACCACTGGACCTCCAGGGAATTCCCATGTTAACCTTTCATTTTTTCCATCTGCTTATCTTCTGGTATAATTTCTTCAGATCTGCCTTTAATTTACCAATAGTTTTATTCTATTGTGCCTAATATGTATTTTAACTAATCGAGATTTTTATTTTAACAGTTCTATTTTTTATTTTTTAAATTTTTATTGGAGTAGAGTTGATTTACAATGTTGTGTTAGTTTCTGCTGTACAGAAAAGTGAATCAGTTATACATATATATGTATCCACTCTTTTTTAGATTCTTCTCCTATGTAGGTCATTCAGAGTATTGAGTAGCGTTCTATTTTTTATTTTTAAAAGCTTTGTTTGGTTTCTTTTCAAATTTGCCTGGTTTTATAGGCGAGCCTCTTACTGATTACTCATCTTTTATATAATTTTTAAATTTTTTCAACATTTCATAGTTTTTTAAAATATTTTTTGTTTGGTAACTTGAATATTTGAGTATTTTGCCTATTGATTATGAACTCTCATTTAGTTGATACAGTATTAATCTGTGGGATACTCAAAGACTTAAACTAAAGATGTGTTTCTGCCACAATCCTCTTCTGTGTGGAGCCGCATGCCACACTAGTGACCTGGGACCACTGTACCCCTTTTCAGGTCTCCAGCTTCAGGAGAGAGCTGATCTCCCTTAGTTCCCTCTCTTGTGCCTAGGCTGCTTCTCTGGGTGCTGGCAACCAGCATCAGGTCGGTTTGCCCTGGTGGTTTAACACTGCTGTGTTTTCTTTCCCCCATGTCCTGTGAACCCAGAAGCGCATGACATTCCTCCTCCTGTTTTCTTGTAAACCCCTTCCGATCAAGCTTTCTCCCATCATTCTGTCAAACCTGTTCTTCCTAAGGTTGCCAATAGCCTGTATGTTGCTAAATACAACTGCCTTTCCTCAGCCTCATCTTTGTTGCCGTGACAGTTAATTTTAGGGGTCAACTTGGCTGGGCCATAGTACCCAGATATTTGGTCAAACATTTTTCTGGATGTTTTGGTGAAAGTGTTTTGGGAGGAGATTTACATTTAAATCAGTGGACTTTGAGTAAAGCAGATTGCCCTCCGTAATATGGGTGGGCCTCATCCACTCAGCTGAAGTCCTGAATAGAACAAAAGACTAACGTTTCCCCCAACGAGGAATTCCACAGCAGAAGGCCCTGGGACTTGAACTGCACAATCAATCCTGCTTGGGTCTCCAGGCTACCAGCTCACTCTGTAAATTTCGGACTTGCCAGCCTCTGTAATTGTATAATCCAATTCCTTAAAACACATACAAACATCCTACCTATTGGTTCTGTTTCTCTGGGAACCCCGACTAATACACCCACCCTGTTAGTAGTATTAGACCGAGTTGATTATTCCCCTCCTTTTGAAGTATTTCCTTACTTGATTTCTGACAATACATGCTCCTGGTTTTTTTCCAACCTCATTGGTTTTTCCCTTTAAGTCTCTTTTGTAGATTCCTCCTCATCTTCCCAGTCTCTAAATATTAGATCTCCAGAACTGACAGTTGAGTCTTTAGACCTCTTCTCTATACTTGCTCTCTTGTTAATCTCACCAAATCTCATAGCTGTGACATTATCTTTATGCTGATATACCAAAAAGTTCCAAATGTATATTCCTAGCCCAGAACTCTCCCTTTAACTCCAGACTCATATTTCCAGCTGCTTTATTCTAAATTTATGCTTATTATCTGATACATATCTCAAAGTTAACATTTCCAAAACCAAATTATTAAGCCCTCCTCCCTTTCCATCCCCCTCAAGCCGAACTGCTCTTCCCCACGATTTCCCCCTAGTATATAGAATATTATTGTTCTAATTGCTCAGGCCCCAAACCCATGAGTTATACCTGGATTCTTTTTTTTCCTGACCCCCCACATCTAATCAGTCATGGAATCCTGGGGCCCTATTTTTAACTTATAATCAGAATCTAGCCACTGCCTACCACCTGCTTCCCCCGCACTGGGACAGGCCAGGATCACATCTGCCTGGAGTAGCAGCTCTCACCTCTCAGCTGGTCTCTGGGCTTATACCCTTCCCCGCAAGGCGTTCAGTTCTACACTCAGCAGCCAGATGAGTCTTTAAAAGTACAAGCCCTGGCTATCATCCCTGTGCTCAAAACCATTCAAAGCTTTTTCAAGTGGCTCAGAGGAAAAGCCTCAATCAATTCTCTAAAAGACCCAACACAATCTCTTTCCCTCTCACTCTATTCCCTTCCACCTCCCTGCCCTGGCAGGTATGGCTTCCCCTCAGGGGCTTTGATTTGTTGTTTCCTCTGCTTGAAATGCTTTTCCCACAGACTTCTGCAGAATTTCCTCTTATACCTTCTGTAGTCTTTGTTCAATGGCTACCTTCTTTGTGACGCCTTCCTGGTTACTCTATCTAAAATCCAACCTATCTCCCATTCTCTCTCTGTCGTCCTTCCTTTACTTTTCTCCACAGCATTTATCTAACAGCTACACATTTTACTTCTTTATTTTGTCTGTCTGCCTCTCACTAGAGTATAAGTGCCATGAGGATAAGAATTTTATTTTATTCACTGCTGTATCCTCAGTTCCTAAATACCATCCCTCACAATAGAAGGCACTCGATAAATATTGCTGTAAATACCCATTCTTGGCAAGGGTATGGGGAAAGATGCAATCTCTCATATTTGGGGAGGTAAGTATAATTTGGCGCAATATTTTTAGAGGTTTTTCGTTCTCCGGTGAGCCGTTCACTCATAGTGAATGCATTTGCACCTAGACCTGCTCAGCTTCGATCATTTTCGTTACCTGCCTGGCCTCTGCAGTCCGTTGAATTTTCTACCCCTGGCCCACAGGTACTTCTCATTTTGATCTTCCCTGAAATGACCCTCTCTCTGCTCATGTAGCCACAGTAAGAATATTCAAAATTCTCCTTCAAGTAGCATGTTCTTTAGTGCCTCTTAGCCACTGTGTATATTGTTTCTTCTGCTTTTTCTCCCTTTTTCCAGCCTAGACACTGCCCACTCTTTCTTCTAGACACAGTTCAAGCATCAAAGCCTCCATGAAGCCTTCACTAGACACCTTGGCAGTGACTCTTCTCTGGGTCTCCACAGCATTTTTGTGTAGAATTTAATGATTAGTATGTGTCACATTGCACTGAGTGTTTGTTTGGGTTCCTGCCTCCCAGTGAGACTGAGAGCAAACTCATAACGTCCTCAACCTTGTCTCCAGCTCTCTGGCAAGAGAGCAAGGCTGGCACTACATTTTCAGTTGCATGAAAAAATAAATCATTGAATGTCTTTTCCCATGTTTCTGTTCACTTCCACCTTTTTTCCAGCTAAAATGCTTAAAAGTTGCCTGTATGACATTAAAATGACCATGGAAGCATCTAAGCATAATTTCTGTGCAGACAGGACGTGCAGGATCGTTTCTCAGGAGGGTAAGCTGAGTGCCAGCAACAGCTCTTGTCCCAAATTTGCTGCCATACTTTACAATGAAAAAGTCTAAACTATAAGTGTTTTCATCTTAGGAATGGTGATAAGATACATTTATTGGCTTATTTGCATACTTTTTTATGCAAAAAGTAAGGTTTCAGAATAAAATGGTCAACTAGGACCCTGTGGCTCCCTTTCTTCAAGTCCCCAAAGGGAAACACGCTTTTTATTCCTTTCTTCCCCTAAATCTAAGATAATATTCATGAGGCATGAACCTAGCTTGTATAACATGTTTTGAGCGCTGATCCACAGTGCCAGAATCAAGTAACTCCACACCCTAAGAAGTGGCTCTAACCCAGGATGACACAATCTGTGTTTGTCAAGTTGCCAATTTAAAAAAATTGTTTAAAGGCCCTTTGTTACATAATAATGTTTTATTCAGAAGGAGAGGAAAAGTTGGACTGATACAAAAGGCAGTTCTTTCCATTTTCCACTTTATCCCATAAGCAAATCGGTCCTTTGCTTTTTGTGTCGCTAGTACCTACTCCAACTTTATGCAATGGGCCTTCTCCCAAGCTGCCATTCAGCTGCTAAAGTCACAGCCAAGTTTTACCACCTCTCCAGAGCAGCTGGAGAGAGTGACGGAGTGAAAGGAGCCTGGACAATGGTTGGAGGTTATTTTCAAATGTGGTTTGTCCCTATTTTGTTCAAGAACACAGGATTTAAAAAAAAAACGAACTAAAAGCAAAAAACCAAACACCCAGACAAGAGAGCCATTTCTGAGCATGGAAGAACTGAAGTTAGGACGGAACACTTTAGTCTCTGGCCTCAGATTTTGAGAGTCTAGAGCAAAACACATTGCTTGGTCACTGAGGTAAATGTTGACTTTTGTAATCAGGCCGATGACTGGAACACATTGGAAAAACAAAAGTAAACCTTATGACTTGGACCAAGCTTGTTTTTAACATTCTTTTCTGTCTTACTAATAACTGGGACCTAGCCCCATATTGAAATACCATGTAACAGAAACGAAAGAACTTTCTCCATAACTTAACTAATAATACCTTTTAAATGAGACCTGATTCTTTCACTATGCAGATTAAACTTGACAATCAAGTGCTTTTACCTCTTCAGCTTTGAATAAACTATTTTTAGATCTAATTTTTTTTAGACCTATAATGCACATAATAAGTAAAAATATTCTGATTAAGCAAAATTGTATTTTTCTATCCTAATCATGAATAAATCGAAGAGTTTTTCTAGGCTAGGGTTTTAAAGGCACATCAACAAACCAGAAAATACGGTACTTGAATGTACATTTTTAATATCCAATGATGAGACTGGAAGAAATTAACATTATAATTTTAATATTTGTGTGGGTAATAAAATATTTCACGAAAATTGTCTTTCCAGTGCAAGGTTTAGAGATGTACACATCCCGCAGTGACTATCTACTGTTTCTGTCAGCCTGGTTCTCCTCTCTCCCCTTTTGCTGGTAATGCCCCTGTGTCCTTTGGAGGAGAACACAGGATTTTAAAAAAAAGAACAAATACCCATGTATTTGGAGGAGACTTCCTCCCATGATGGGAGCTGCCTGTGATGACACCCAGTCCTCCACCCCCCAGGAGCTTGTTCTACTGTTCACAGTGCTTGAACATTCATATGACCCAAAGTATTAGCCACCCCTGATATTTTTCTACATGAACTATGCATCCGATGGAGGACGCACACCCAGTGCAACCTGGGGCTCTTCTCCTTGGAGCCTAAAACAGACTAGTTTGCTCTTGTACAGACTGAAGACAAGTCAAAAAGAAACAGGTTTGGGAGAAGGGGCTGAGAAAGATGCGGACTTTGCTTTGGTCTCTGGTTCTGGTCCCTGAGGTCCTCAGAAATGCCGTTCTTCCATCAGTGCTCTGGAGCTACCTCAGTGTTGTTCCAGAAAATCCATCACGCCTCCACCCCAATCCAGTTCAGATTGGCTTTGGTACTTGTAACCAGAGAGTTCTGACTCAGGAACACTTATTGGAGCACATATTGTATTGACATTTAGTGGTACTTATTGGAAGAAAATTTATTGGACAGAACTATAAAAACTGGCATAGCCAGTTTACTGTACTCTATTATGTAATGTATTGTATATTGCCAGAAGCATGTAAAACAATTTGCCTGAACAATTTGCCTTTAACTTGACCTCCTTTGTTAATCTCTATTACAAAGCTTATATTAATTAAGAGTGACAGTAAGTTGGTTGCTGAAATTAGGGACTTTTCCTTAGTCTGAAATTTTATTTCATTTTCTATCATTCAGAATACTTTTAAAGCACTATTGATGTTCAAGAGAAAAACTTGTATTATGCCTAAATTATGCACCACATCTATTTACACACATACAGATGATACTGCAAGTATTCATAAACTTTGAGCTTATAGCAACTAGTAGTCAGGAGGCCTGGACACTAGATGTTTTGTTAACTAAGTCTAGTGTTGGGTATGTTGCTTAATTTTTCCAGGTCACAGGAAAATGAGGATGTTGGAATAGGTGGGTGTCTTCCAGCTTTAAAACCCTAAGATTCCACTAGTAGAAAAAGCAGTCAGTTCTGTTAGAAAAAGATTTTGCTGATTTTATTAAAAAATCAAACACTGCTTTTTACTCTTTCCTTTGGCCTGTTTACTAAAAACATTGTGTGAAAGTGTCATTGGGGGAAAAAAACCCCACCTGATACAAATGAATGCAAACTATGTTGGCCTTGGAAAAAGTTCTGTTGTCTAAAGGACTCCAAATACATTGGCCTAGATGATGAACTAATAGGTGGCAAAACAAAACAAAACAAAGCAAACAAAACAAAACAAAACCCTGCCCTTAAAAGAGTTATTTATACAATTTCAGAACCATAAAAGTACATTTTTTTTTTAAAATTATTTATTTATTTATTTATTTATTTATTTATCGCTGCATTGGGTCTTCGTTTCTGTGCGAGGGCTTTCTCTTGTTGCAGCAAGTGGGGACCACTCTTCATCGCGGTGCGCGGGCCTCTCACTATCGTGGCCTCTCTTGTGGAGCACAGGCTCCAGACGCGCAGGCTCAGTAATTGTGGCTCACGGGCCTAGTTGCTCCGCGGCACGTGGGATCTTCCCAGACCAGGGCTCGAACCCGTGTTCCCTGCATTGGCAGGCAGATTCTCAACCACTGCGCCACCAGGGAAGCCCTGCAGTTTTAAAAAATACCAGATCTTTTTAACTTCCTCAGTGAAAGAAGTTTTGAGCTTGGAATTAAAATGTCAAAAATTAATAAAATAAGTACTCAAAGTAATTTTTAAATAAAATTATTAAAGATTTTTCTTAAAAATTCACTAACGTATTAAGCGTACATTATTAAAATAAATGCTATATATCTTTAGATTTAAAAATACGGTACCTTGGGCTTCCCTGATGGCGCAGTGGTTAAGAATCCGCCTGCCAATGCAGGAGACACGGGTTCGAGCCCTGGTCCGGGAAGATCCCACATGCCGCGGAGCAACTAAGCCCGTGCGCCACAACTACTGAGCCTGCGCTCTAGAGCCCATGAGCCACAACTACTGAGCCCGCACACCGCAACTACTGAAGCCTGTGCGCCTGGAGCGCGTGCTCCGCAACAAGGGAAGCCACCGCAATGAGAGGCCTGTGCACCACAACGAAGAGTAGCCCCCGCTCGCCACAACTGGAGAAAGCCCGCGCGCAGCAAGGAAGACCCGACGCAGCAATTACATACATACATACATACATACATACATATATACACAAATAAATAAAATTAAAAAAAAAAATACAGTACCTTGACAATTTTTCAAATACTGATTTTGAAGTGCTAAATACCCCCAAAGGCAAGAGTTGCAGAATGAATACTAGCTCAGTGCTGCAGGTTTGGCACCATCTCACAGCTTTGTGACTGTGGTTTGTTAGGCAATTTTGGTTGCAAAATATAGAAACCCAAACATGTGACCTCAGGGAAGAGGGTGTTGGGGTTTGTTCTTGTTTGTTTGGTTTGTAAAGAATATATATGTAACTCAGAAAAACTGAAATCTCAGCCATGATATCCGGCTTCCTTCCTAGGAATAACAGGAAAGTTGAACAACAAAGCTTCTTAGGAGGAGAGGAATGCCCATTGAATTGGGCTTTTTGGAACACAGAATTTGAAGGATATTCAGAACCCAGCATATCAGTAGGACTTCTCATCCTGCTGGAGCATCCCAGTCACCTGAGGAGTGTTTTAAAAATACAGATTTTGAGGTCCCATCTGCAAAGGCTCAGGTCTAGTACACCTGGGGAAGTGCTGGGAACAATTTGTTTTTAAAAAGATCCCAGCTAGATTTTGAATGCCCTGCTCTCTGGGTTGCCTGGGTTGCGTCTTCTCTTGGTGTCTGCTTCCTGATCGGCACGCTACCAGTTGATTCCCTCAAGATTCTTTACTATAGGCTCAGTGCTTCACCTCCTTCAAGCCTTAGCTCAAATGTCAGCTTCTCAGTGAGGCTTTCCCTATTCCTGTGATTGAAAGTTGTACCCCAGCCCCTGGCACTTCCTAGTTCCCAGCCCTGCATAATGTTTATCCAACACTTACCACCTTCTAATACAATATTTGATTTACTTATTTATTGTTTATTGCCTGTCCCATTTACCAGAATGCAAGGTCCGTGCAGAATTTTTGTGTATTTTGTCCATACTGCATTCCCAGAACCTAAAACAGGAAATTCTTAATAAATATTTCTTGAGCAGATGAGTGAATGGATGTGTTCTGCTTAGTCATTGGCTGACATTATCTTCTGCTCACTGGTGATGTGTCAGAGCCCTTCTCACCCATGGCCACCATCTGTGCCTCCCTTTGGGTCCAGCTTCCCCAGTTGATTGTCTGATTGGACCAACCCTTTTTTCTTCTTCTTTTTTTTTTGGGTGGGGGCCCACCACGTGGCATGTGGGATCTTAGTTCCCAGACCAGGGATCGAACCCTCGCCCCCTGCATTGGAAGCACGGAGTCTCGACCACTGGACCACCAGGGAAGTCCCTGGACCAGCTTTTTTGGATTGAGTTTTTTCCCCAGGTCATTTTTGAATGGGTGTGAATTGGCTGTTTAACGGGTCAGATGCCCTCCCAGGAGCAGTCCACAGAGGCACAAAAGAGTACTGCCTGGGGCCACCCCTTCAGCAGGGCGTTTGGGTGGGGCATTTTCCCGAAGAAGCCTATTTTGGTGCAGAGTGAGTGTTCAGCAAGTTCCCTGACCCTGCTGAGCTTCAGTAAGACTGCATTAACAGTGCAGGTCTGCCTTATCTCAGTGAGTTCTTCAGAAGTTCCAGAGAAGGATGTTTGGGAAACATATGCACATAAAATATTAACTTATTATAAAAATAAAATGAAATGAATGTGAGACGTTATATAACTTCAGATGACATTTAAATATGGCATTTAATAAAAAGCCTAAGGGAAGTTGTAGGGGAGAATTTAGGAATTTAAGAACGAGTCGCTTAAAGTGCTTTTGTGTTTCTCCCCACCCCCGAGTCCTGAATGTCTTTCAAATGTTATTCTTACTTCACATTGATTTCTATTTGGCAGGGGATTCTGGTACAGAACTTCCAAAGTGATATTTAAGACGAATACATGCAAAGATCCACACTCAGTCTCCAAAAACAAATTGCACAAATACAGGTTGGAGGAGATATGGTTTTACAGGTGTGTATGTGTTAAAGTCCTAAGAAAGATTCGAGGGTTTTTGTTTGTTTTATGAACAGTGTGGGGTGGTAGAAAAATATGAATGTGATAACAAGCTGAATTTTGAAACATCATAAGAATATAGAAAACTATTTCTCTCTTCTTCTCTGTATACCTGGAATACTGGACTCAGTTCTAGATGCCACATTGTAAGAGGCACTAGGGTATGTTTAGATGAAAGTGTATGGAGGAGATGAATGGGGCTTGTGTATGGAGGCTGGTGTGAGAAGGCACATGCTCTGGTTGCTGACTTCAGATGTTTAAAGGCTGTGTATGGAAGGGGAATTGGGCTGTTCTGTATTCAATACATCTGAGTACCAGATTCAGATTCACTGGGTACTTTAATACAATTGTATTCATACTAATGATAATGATTTAAGGTGTTATTATTTCCCCCTTTTAGAGTTGAGCAAACTCATAACTTGGAGCTGTTTTGTGCTTGTCCAAAGTCATACAGCTAGAAGTTACAGAGCTACGATCTGACCACACCACTTCGGAGTTCAATTCCAGTGGTGTTTTCTACTAATACCATCGTTACCTACCAAATCTACAAAAAGACACGTTTCAGTTCAAAGTAGGGACTAGCAGGGCTGTTCAAAGATGAATACTGTTGTGAGGTAGTGAGTGGTTCCCTATCGCTCAAGAGTTCAAGCGTATGCTGGACAGCTACTTTGCAAGGATCTGGTTGTCCCTTCAATTTATACATATATAAAGAAGGATATGTTTACCTTATTAACAAAGTACTAGAAATGAAGCCTAATCATAGAGCCAAAGGAACTCCAGAGGGGAGGCTTAGTGAATTTAAGTGATTGAGCTGTGTTCATTTAGTAGTTATTGGAAAATACAGCACCCAAACTTTGTTCTCTGCATTCATAGTCTAATGTGTTTTCTGTTGCAACAGTTGCCCCTTATCTAATAACTGGGTCCACACTGTTGTGGAACAAGAGGGTATGGAAAGAGGAAGGGCAGGGATATTTGGTGAATTACTATAATAGATTCTTTGGCATGAACTTGCTTTATTAAAACAAGCCAAGAATGCGAGTGGTAATAGGAGAGGGTTTAAAATGATAAACAGAGAATGCCACATGGTAAAGGAAGGAAGAACACAATACTGTGGAAGGTTAAGTAAGAAAGGCAGGGACTGTGGATTGCACTGTATTTCCCTCTTGTTGAGTAGACGTTCAACATCTATTTGTTGGAATGAATAGTGACATCAGTACTTGAACAAATATTTAAAGAAAACCTTCATAGTGCTGAGTACTGTGCTATGTCTGAGAGCCAGAAATGAACTAGACAAAAATCTCCATCCTTTTAAGGAACTCACAGTCTAGTAAGAAAAGACCACCAAGCAAAGCAATGGGAAAAAAGAAAGTGCTAAGGTTTATCATAGAGAATAGATCAAAGTTTCCATGAAAGCAGAAAAGAATGAATAATTCAGTGTAAGTGTGTGGGGTGAGGATGTGAGGGTGGAAAAAGGACAGGATGTCAGGGAAGATTCCACGGAGGAAAAGATGCATTATCTTTATTATCTTGAAGGAGACTGGAAGTTCACCCGGTTAAATGAGGGATGAATTTCAGATGGAGGAAAATATACAAAGGCCCAGAGACAGAGCCTTGTGTGTGAGATGTGGTGGGAATTAAAGCTGGAGCTGAAGATCTGTGGATCAGATCATAAATGTCCTTGGATATCACGGTAATTGCTTGAAACTGATTATCCAGGTGGAAAGCCTTTGAAGAGGGAGGCTCTGTGTTTTTGGGGCATTCCTAGCAATCCTTTGGAACACAAGCAGAAGTGAAATTAGCAAGGCTTGACCTAAATGGTGGCAGAGGCTGATGTAGTGGAGACATTATCAGTCATAGAAATAAGAGGAAATATTAATCCTTGGGATTTTCGTCAGAGAACTTTAGCAGAGAGAAACTTAGTTGCCTAGTTGTTGGAATGGTAAATTTTTTTCCCTAAAGAAATTAGGTGATACTGAACTGAGTGGCACAGTGAGTAATAAGTAAGGCCTGAGATTGGGAACACATGCTGCCCTGAGCCTGTGTGTATTAGCTGATGACTCTTTTGAACTGAATTCAGGAAATGACATAAAAATGATTTGCGCAAGAAAATTGGAAGAACAAGGACTCTGTAGTCACTACATTTGGAGAAAAATAACTAGTGTTGGTGAAGATGGGGAAGTAGCCATTATCAGAGGGCCATTTGTGGATAAATTTTGGACTATCCAATGGAAAGATCCCCAAAGGAAAACAAATGCCCTGAATCCAGCTCTTCCTCACTACAACCCATTCCCCTGCAGTTGCCTTATCCTTCAGACACATCACACATCTCTGTGTGGGAGATGCATCTCCTGGCATCTCCTGGCAGTGGGTATTTGGGGGTAAAGGAATCCCAACAAACCCAGGATGACAACGTTAGAATTTTGAAAATCTTGGAGACTATATACTCGAACATATATATTTCAGTATGAGGACAGAGAAAACAAATGACAGGCAAGGCGTCAAGGGGAGGGGGTGTCCTTAAGTCCAGGCTTCCCGACTCTAGGCCCAGTTCTCCTTCCATAACCCCACGCTGCCTGTGTGTGGGCTTGGGAGCTGGAAGCTCGGCGGGTGGTGAGGAGATCGGGGTCCGCCTGGTGGCGTCGGAAGCCCCCTCCTCGCCCAGCCCCCAATCCCCAGCCTCCGTGGGACTCCCAGCCCCGCCCCCTCCAGTGCGGGCGGTGTCGCTGCGCCGCCGCTACCCGGGCGCGCGCGGGGCAGCGCGGACGCGAGTCGGGCCGAGGGTGACGGGAGGTCGCCGGGCCTCCCGCGCCGCCGCCCCTTGCCTGACGCACAGAGGGGCCGGGACGCGATTTGCCGCGAGTGACTGGAGCCGCTGCCGCCGCCACCGCCGCCCGGGCCCGCTCCGCCTTCAGTCCGCCTTCCTCCCGCCTCGCCCTCCGCCTCCGCTCGCGTCCCCGCGTCCTCCCCACCGCCCCGGAACGGCGGGCCGCCAGCGCCAGCGCCAGCCAGGTGAGTGTGGCCGCCGCGCGGCCCGGGTGGCCCGGGCGGGAGGAGCGCGCAGGCCCAGCGGCCGGGCAGGGAGCGCGGGCGGGCGGAGGCGGCGGCGGCGGCGGCGGCGGCGGGCCCGGCTTTCTTCCCCAGCGCGGGCCGCGCGTCTGAGGGAGGGGCGCCCCCGCCCCGCCGCAGCCCCCGCCGCAGCCCCCGCCGCCACCGCAGACAAAGCGCCAGAGGTGGGAGCCCCGCGGGCGGCTCCTGCCTCCGCGCCGCCTGCCGGGTGCGGTCGCGGCCCGCAAAGCCCGGGCGGCCCGCGCGTCTCCCCTCCTGAGCGCCCTTGTTCATTTCTGGGTGAAAGGGACCCGAATAGTGCAACAGGTACGGGCGTTAATCCTTATTTTCCGGCGGGTCTTGTCCACCCGGCGTGCGGGGACCAGATGTGGCGCCCGGCTCCCGGGCGAGACCCCGTGTCCAGCGCCCGCGGCTCGCTCCTTTGTGTGGCCGGTGACCAGCCCTGGCCGGCGGGTGGGGGACGCCCGCCCGAGGCCGCCGGGCTGCACCGAGGCTCCTGGACGCCTCCCTCGGGGCGTGGGGCTTGGCTTCTCCCGGGCCTGCGGGCTGTTAACATCCCTCCAGCCTTTGGAGGAGTCTCAACGGGAAGGGAGAGCGAGTTGGCAGGGTTATCTGGCTGTGTATTTATTTTTGTATGTGAGGTAGACTAATATTGGAAAGGAACCGCAGTCTGGCCGGCTCTTGAGGGTTCCTGTGGCATTTCACCCTGGGATGCACCGTTTGGACCTGGCTGCTGCTGCGACTGCCGCCGTGGTTCTCTTCTTGGTGCTTTGACATCTTTCTCTCTTACACAGACATCACCCAAGAAGTTGGAAGCGCTGTTGAGGGAGTAACTCGATACAGCTGTTTGACAGGTCGCCTCTTTTCTTCGCATTTTGTCTGTGCCAAGTATACGCACCATGCATGCTAGCATAGGTTGGCAGACCCTCAAATTAAGATCACCACTCAAAATACCCCCATATGGGGAAATAGTAACCCGTAGTTTTTACTGTGGCTTGATGAACCTTATTTGCTTAGATGTGAGAAACTTTTTCTTCCCCCCAAGGAAGAATACAAAATAAAGAACAATTTATCTTTGTTTACATACCTTGGGTCATGCTGTTACCTAGCTGGTTTCATTGGTATGCTATTTTAGTATAACAATACTAAATGGAAGGAAAATATCTGCCTTCTGCTTTGAGCAATAAAGTACTTCTTTGTTCTAGAACCAGGAAGCTTTTATACATAATACTTTGTGTGGACAAAAGTTAGTGACTGTCTTTACCCCATGACCAAATTCAGGAAAAAATTCCCAAAGTACTTAGAAAGCATTACACAACTCTATAGATTGTTTTTGTATTCCAAATTCGAGGAAATCATTTTGTTGTATATTTATTCAATCTAGACTAAATTTAACCTTAAAAATTGGGCCTACTCTGTAAATTCCCCAGCATTAGGGAATGAATTGATTGCACTTAAAAGAGTTTACCAAGCATTTTAACTCCTGTGAATAATAATTGGAAGGAGCTGGTGATGGACCTAGAATCTGACAGCAGAATGCAGAACCTGGAAAGAGGTAGAGGTTGCAAAGTTCCATCTACTTGTGTTTTAGTTGATTGATAGGCATGTCTGAAAACTAAATGTCCACTAATTTAAAAACAAAATACTGTATTTTGCCCTTTTTTTTTTTAATGTACTGTATAAAGACTCCTTGAACCTCTCTCTACTCCCTAAAAACAAACGATATTAATAAGGACTTTTCTTTTGAAGAAATAAAATACCAAATTAATCTGATCTGCAGAAAGTTTCTCTGGCATAATTAGTAGTTTCACTTTACTAAAAATACCATTCATCTGTGTAACATCTAACTTCAAAGAGCTCTCATAGCTGTTACAAGCAGCAGGAACAACCTCCTGAAAAAAGGATATTAACTATTAAAAAGTAGCAGAGGGACTTCCCTGGTGGCGCAGTGGTTAAGAATCCGCCTGCCAATGCAGGGAACACAGGTTCGAGCCCTGGTCTGGGAAGATCCCACATGCCGAGGAGCAACTAAGCCCGTGCGCCAAAACTACTGAGCCTGCGCTGTAGAGCCTGCAAGCCACAACTACTGAGCTTGCTTGCCACAACTACTGGAGCACAAGCGCCTGGAGCCAATGGTCGGCAACAAGAGAAGCTACTGCAGTGAGAAGCCCGCGCACCGCAATGAAGAGCGGCCCCCGCTAGCCGCAACTAGAGAAAGCCCACGCGCAGCAACGAAGACCCAACATGGTCAAAATTAAATAAAGTAGCAGAAACTTAAATTTCTAGAATAGTTTTCTTTTATTAAAATGTAACTCATATACTGTAGAATTCACTTTTTTAACATGTACAATTTAGTAGTTTTAGTGTATTCACAAGGTAGTGCAAACCTCATCACTAATTCAAGGAACGTTTTGAACATCCTGAGGGGAAACCCTCGTACCCATTAGCTGCCACTCCCGTTCCCCCTCATCCGCACTTGGCAGCCACCAGTCTACTTTCTGTCTCTTCGGATTTGCCTATTCTGGACATTTCATATAAATGGAATCACACAATATGTGGCCTTTTGTGTCTTCACTGAGCGTAATGTTTCCAAGTTTCATGCATGTTATGCACGTATCAAGATACTTCCTTCTTATGGCTGAATAATATTCCACTGTATAGATATGCCATATTTTGTTTATCAATTCATCAGTTGATGGACATTTCAGTTGTTTCCACTTTTTTGGCTAGTATGAGTAATAATGCTATGACCACTCATTTACAAGTTTTTGTGTGGACATGTGTTTTCGATTTTCTTGGGTATATAATTAGCTGTGGAATTGCTGGGTCACAAGGTAACTGTAACTGTTTGAGGAACTGCCAAACTATTTTCCATAGCTGCTGCATCATTTTACATTCCCACCATCAAAGTATGAGGGTTGCATTTTCTCCAACACATGTCAAAGTTGTCTTTTCGAAGATAGCCATTCTAGTGGGTGTGAGGTGGTATCTTTTGGTTTTCATTTGCATTTCCCTAATGGCTAATGATGTTGAGCATCTTTATGTTCTTATTGGCCATTTATATATCTTATTTGGAAAAATGTCTGTTTAATTTATAGTAGTTTCTTTTTTTTTTTTTTTTTAATGACCTGGCTATTGTAAATAGTGCTACAGTGAACATTGGGGTGCATGTGTCTTTCTGAATTATGGTTTTCTCTGTGTATATGCCCAGTAGTGGGATTGCTGGGTCATATGGTCATTCTATTTTTACCTTTTTAAGGAACCTCCGTACTGTTCTCCATAGTGGCTGTATCAATTTCCATTCCCACCAACAGTGCAAGAGAGTTCCCTTTTCTCCACACCCTCTCCAGCATTTGTTGTTTGTAGATTTTCTGATGCCCATTCTAACTGGTGTGAGATGATACCTCGTGGTGGTTTTGATTTGCATTTCTCTAATAATTAGTGATGTTGAGCAGCTCTTCATGTGCCTCTTGGCCATCTGTATGTCTTCTTTGGAGAAATGTCTATTTAGGTCTTCTGCCCATTTTTGGATTGGGTTGTTTTTTTAATTTTGAGCTGCATAAGCTGTTTATGTATTTTGGAGATTAATCCTTTGTCCATTGATTCATTTGCAAATATTTTCTCCCATTCTGAGGGTTGTCTTTTCATCATGTTTGTAGTTTCCTTTGCTGTGCAAAAGCTTTGAAGTTTCATTAGGTCCCATTTGTTTATTTTGTTTTTATTTCCATTACTCTAAGAGGTGGATCAAAAAAGATCTTGCTTTGATTTATGTCAAAGAGTGTTCTTCCTATGTTTTCCTCTAAGAGTTTTATAGTGTCCGGTCTTACATTTAGGTCTCTAATCCATTTTGAGTTTGTTTCTGTGTACGGTGTTAGGGAGTGTTCTAATTTCATTCTTCTACATGTAGCTGTCCAATTTTCCTAGCACCACTTATTGAAGAGACTGTCTTTTCTCCATTGTATATTCTTGCCTCCTTTGTCATAGATTAGTTGACCATAGGTGCGTGTGTTTATCTCTGGGCTTTCTGTCCTGTTCCATTGATGTATATTTCTGTTTTTGTGCCAGTACCATATTGTCTTGATTACTGTAGCTTTGTAGTAGAGTCTGAAGTCAGGGAGTCTCTTTCCTCCAGCTCCGCTTTTTTCCCTCAAGACTGCTTTGGCTATTCAGGGTCTTTTGTGCCTCCATACAAGTTTTAAGATTTTTCGTTCTAGTTCTGTAAAAAATGCCATTGGTAATTTGGTAGGGATTGCATTGAATCTGTAGATTGCTTTGGGTAGTAGAGTCATTTTCACAATATTGATTCTTCCAATCCAAGAACATGGTATATCTCTCTATCTGTTTGTACCATCTTTAATTTCTTTCATCAGTGTCTTATAGTTTTCTGCATACAGGTCTTCTGTCTCCCTAGGTAGGTTTATTCCTAGGTTATTTTATTCTTTTTGTTGCAGTGATGAATGGGAGTGTTTCCTTAATTTCTCTTTCAGATTTTTCATCATTAGTGTATAGGAATGCAAGAGATTTCTGTGCATTAATTTTGTATCCTGCAACTTTACCAAATTCATTGATTAGCTCTGGAAGTTTTCTGGTGACATCCTTAGGATTCTCTGTGTATAGTATCACATCATCTGCAAACACTGACAGTTTTACTTCTTTTTTTCCAATTTGTATTCCTTTATTTCTTTTTCTTCTCTGATTGCCCTGGTTAGGACTTCCAAAAGTATGTTGAATATTACTGGTGAGAGTGGACATCCTTGTATTGTTCCTGATCTTAGAGGAAATGTTTTCAGTTTTTCACCATTGAGAATGATGTTTGCTGTGGGTGTATCGTATATGGCTTTTATTATGTTGAGGAAAGTTCCCTCTATGCCTACTTTCTGGAGGGTTTTTATCATAAATGGGTGTTGAATTTTGTCAAAAGCGTTTTCTGCATCTATTGCGATGATCATATGGTTTTTATCCTTCAATTTGTTAATATGGTGTATCACATTGATTGATCTGCGTATATTGAAGAATCCTTGCATTCCTTGGGTAAACCCCACTTGATCATGGTGTATGATCCTTTTAATGTGTTGTTGGATTCTGTTTGCTAGTATTTTGTTGAGGATTTTTGCATCTGTGTTCATCAGTGATATTGGCCTGTAGTTTTCTTTCCTTGTGACATCTTTGTCTGGTTTTGGTATCAGGGTGATGATGGCCTCATAGAATGAGTTTGGGAGTGTTCTTTCCTCTGCAAATTTTTGGAAGAGTTTGAGAAGGATGGGTGTTAGCTCTTCTCTAAATGTTTGATAGAATTCACCTGTGAAGCCATCTGGTCCTGGACTTTTGTTTGTTGGAAGATTTTTAATCACAGTTTCAATTTCATTACTTGTGATTGGTCTGTTCATATTTTCTATTTCTTCCTGGTTCTGTCTTGGGAGGTTATACCTTTGTAAGAATTTGTCCATTTCTTCCAGGTTGTCCATTTTATTGGCATAGAGTTGCTTGTAGTAGTCTCTTAGGATGCTTTATATTTCTGTGGTGTCTGTTGTAACTTCTCCTTTTTCATTTCTGATTTTATTGATTTGAGTCCTCTCCCTCTTTTTCTTGATGGGTCTGGCTAAAGGTTTATCAATTTTGTTTATCTTCTCAAAGAACCAGCTTTTAGTTTTATTGATCTTTGCTATTGTTTTCTTTGTTTCTATTTCATTTATTTCTGCTCTGATCTTTATGATTTCTTTCCTTCTGCTAACTTTTGGTTTTGTTTGTTCTTCTTTCTCTAATTCCTTTAGGTGTAAGGTTAGATTGTTTATTTGAGATATTTGTTGTTTCTTAAGGTAGGATTGTATTGCTATAAACTTCCCTCTTAGAACTGCTTTTGCTGCATCCCATAGGTTTTGGGTCGTTGTGTTTTCATTGTCATTTGCTTCTAAGTAGTTTTTGCTTTCCTGTTTGATTTTTTCAGTGATCTCTTGGTTATTTAGTAACGTATTGTTTAGCCTCCATGTGTTTGTGTATTTTACGGTTTTTTTCCTGTAATTGATTTCTAATCTCATAGTGTTGTGGTCACAAAAGATGCTTGATATGATTTCAGTTTTCTTAAATTTACTGAGGCTTGATTTGTGACCCAAGATATGATGTATCCTGGAGAATGTTCCACGTGCACTTGAGAAGAAAGTGTAATCTGCTGTTTCTGGATGGAATGTCCTATAAATATCAATTAAATCTATATGGTCTATTGTGTCATTTAGAGCTTGTGTTTCCTTATTAAGTTTCTGTTTGGATGATCTGTCCATTGGTGTAAGTGAGGTGTTATAGGCCCCCACTATTATTGTGTTACTGTTGATTTCCTCTTTTTTAGCTATTAGCAGTTGCCTTATGTATTGAGGTGCTCCTATGTTGGGTGCATATATATTTATAATTGTTATATCTTCTTCTTGGATTGCTCCCTTGATCATTATGTAGTGTCCTTCCTTGTCTCCTGTAACATTCTTTTTTTTAAAGTCTATTTTATCTGATATGAGTATTGCTACTCCAGCTTTCTTTTGATTTCCATTTGCATGGAATATCTTTTTCCATCCCCTCACTTTCAGTTTGTATGTGTCCCTAGGTCTGAAGTGGGTCTCTTGTAGACAGCATATATATGGGTACTGTTTTTATATGGGTCTCCATTCAGCGAGCCTGTGTCTTTTGGTTGGAGCATTTAATCCATTCACGTTTAAGGTAATTATCGATATGTATGTTCCTATGACCATTTTCTTAATTGTTTTGGGTTTGTGTTTGTAGGTCCTTTTCTTCTCTTGTGTTTCCCTCTTAGAGAAGTTCCTTTAGCATTTGTTGTAGAGCTGCTTTGGTGGTGCTGAGTTCTCTTAGCTTTTGCTTGTCTGTAAAGCTTTTGATTTCTCCATCAAATCTGAATGAGATCCTTGGCAGGTAGAGTAATCTTGGTTGTACGTTCTTCCCTTTCATCACTTTAAGTATATCATGCCACTCCCTTCTGGCTTGTAGAGTTTGTGCTGAGAAATCAGCTGTTAACCTTATGGGAGTTCCCTTGTATGTTATTTGTTGTTTTTCCCTTGCTGCTTTCAGTAATTTTTTTTTTGTCTTTAATTTTTGCCAATTTGATTACTATGTGTCTCGGCATGTTTCTCCTTGGGTTTATCCTATATGGGACTCTCTGCGCTTCCTGGACTTGGGTGGCTATTTCCTTTCCCATGTTAGGGAATTTTTCTACTATAATCTCTTCAAATATTTTCTTGGGTCCTTTCTCTCTCTATTCTCCTTCTGGCACCCCATAATGCGAATGTTGCATTTAATGGTGTCCCAGAGGTCTCTTAGGCTGTCTTCATTTGTTTTCATTCTTTTTTCTTTATTCTGTTCCACAGCAGTGAATTCCACCATTCTGTCTTCCAGGTCACTTATCCGTTCTTCTGCCTCAGTTATTCTGCTATTGATTCCTTCTAGTGTATTTTTCATTTCAGTTATTGTATTGTGCATCTCTGTTTGTTCTTTAGTTCTTCTAGGTCTTTGTTAAACATTTCTTGCATCTTCTGGATCTTTGCCTCCATTCTTTTTTCCAAGGTCCTGGATCATCTCACTATCATTATTCTGAATTCTTTTTCTGGAAGGTTGCCTATCTCCACTTCCTTTAGTTGTTTTTCTGGGGTTTTATCTTGTTCCTTCATCTGGTACATAGCCCTCTGCCTTTTCATCTTGTCTATCTTTCTGTGAATGTGGTTTTTGTTCCACAGGCTGCAGGATTTAGGCTGCAGGATTGTAGTTTTTCTTGCTTCTGCTGTCTGCCCTCTGGTGGATGAGGCTATCTAAGAGGCTTGTGCAAGTTTCCTGATGGGAGGGACTGGTGGTTGTAGAGCTGGGTGTTGCTCTGGCGGGCAGAGCTCAGTAAAACTTTAATCCGCTTGTCTGCTGATAGGTGGGGTTGGGTTCCCTCCAGTTGGTTGTTTGGTCTGAGGTGACCCAACACTGGAGCCTCCCTGGACTCTTTGGTAGGGCTAATGGTGGACTCTGGGAGGGCTCACGCCAAGGAGTACTTCCCAGAACTTCTGCTGCCAGTGTCCTTGTCCTCACGGTGAGCCACACCCCCGCCTCTGCAGGAGACCCTCCAACACTAGCAGATAGGTGTGGTTCAGTCTCCTGTGGGGTAATTGTTCCTTCCCCTGGGTCCCAATGCACACACTAGTTTGTGTGTGCCCTCCAAGAGTGGAGTCTGTTTCCCCCAGTCCTGCAATCAAATCCCACTAGCCTTCAAAGTCTGATTCTCTAGGAATTCCTCCTCCCGTTGCCGGACCCCCAGGTTGGGAAGCCTGACGGGCTCAGAACCTTCACTCCAGTGGGTGGACTTCTGTGGTATAAGTGTTCTCCAGTTTGTGAGTCACCCACCCAGCAGTTATGGGATTTGATTTTGTGATTTTGCCCCTCCTACCATCTCATTTGGCTTCTCCTTTGTCTTTGGATGTGGGGTATCTTTTTTGGTGAGTTCCAGTGTGTTCCTGTTGATGATTGTTCAGCAGTTAGTTGTGATTCCGGTGCTCTCACAAGAGGGAGTGAGAGCACGTCCTTCTACTCTGCCATCTTGAACCAAATTCGTAGTTTGTAAGTTTATGTTTTCACACGTATTTTCTCATTTAGTCTTTGAAATAACACTGTAAAATGTTTATCCCTATTTTAATGCTAGGAAACTAAGGTTCAAAGAGGTTAAATAATTTGCTCATTTTTTAACCTTATGGAGTTAATAAGAGTCAGGGTCTGAATGTAAACTCAGGTCTTCTGACTCTGCTTCCTGCATTCTTGCCACTTTATGAGGCATACAGAAGTTAAACTGTGTTTGCAGATTTGCTTGGCTAATCATTGACAGAGTAGGGGGAAAATAAATGAGACCAAACAACAACAAAAAACAGGTGTTGTGGCCACACTGCCTCATGTTCTCCAGGTTTTGTTATACTTTTTCGAATAAATTCTTTGATTTCTCCTGTCCTAATAAGGTAGATATGATTTCCGTATTTTCTTTGGGGAAACAAACCTAGTAACAGCTTCTTACTGGCATAGCTAATTCTAGAACCCACTGTTCACTGAGTCATCGCACTGTCTATTCCCTTGGAGCTTCCATGTTCTCTATTTTCCCACTAATTTATACCCTTTAACCTTAGAGTAATTGAATAATTTCACAGTTTTCATAAACATTAAGATATTTCTGGGTTACGCAAATTAACTTTTATTTTTGAACAGGGCAGTTTGCCAGATTCACTTTGAAGTGCAGGATTACTAAGGTATATATTTCAGTTTTTATGTGCTACTTACTCTGTATCAGACATAGCAGGTTTGTGAAATTCTCAGTTCCCTAGAGGGTAGGTAGAGGCCACATGTTATTTATTCATCTTTGCATATCCATTGTCTACCATTGTGCTCAGACATGTCATAAGAGGTACTCTAACCTTTGTTGAATGAATGAATACAAATGCATTTTTTAATAGCCAAAAAAAAAAAAATTCAATAAGTATTATCCGGTACGCTTTCTTAGAATAAAGGCAGTACAAATTCTAGATAAAGAAAATATTTCTTATCCCTGGCATATGACCTAAAAAATAATAAATGATAAAAATTAGAACTTGACTTAAAACAACACTGTCTTATGGAAGGAAGTACATGTTCCATCCTGGGTTTAAAAAAATAGGCTCTAAGTACCTGGTGGCTGGCACAAGTGCTTGCTTAGCTCAGTGCCCACATGTAGGATTGTACCCTAAGTGTTTGTTAGATAAATGAATGCCCAATGAGTGAATAAAAGAATTAGTTTTCACTATAACAACTAGAGGAGATACATCAAATGGCTATTAGACCCTACTTTTCATTTGTGTATTTTAATTGTCAAATATGATATATGTTAATCATAAAAATTCAAATAGTACAGGAGTATATAGAGTAAAAGTAAAAAATCTCACTTCACTATTTGTCCCCTTCCCTTCCTTCACCCCAAAGACCAATTCTGTCCCAGGTAACCTTGTTTACAGTTTGGGGTTTATATTTCCAAACCTGTATCTTTGCATTTATGTGTATATATGTACAAATACACACTGAATACACCTGTATGCCATACTTAGTACATACATGTGTATTCAGTGGTTTTTCTTATATAAAAGAGATCATACTACACATAATTCTTTGTTTTTCACTTAAATTAAGATATTTGCCTCTATAATCACAAAGGATAAACATAATATTTATGTCTCACTTTTAGTTTACTATTCTTGAGTGGTTTGGTGTCAAGATTAAGCTAGCCTCTAAGAATGAATTGGGAAACTCTCCTTTTTTCCTCTGTGCTCTGGAATAGTTGAAACTGCCCTGTAAACATTTATTGGCAATCACCTGACAACCTTGCAGGGAAGGAAGAGATCTGGGACAACCTTTCTGAATTTTCCTGTTTTTATTGCTTTATCAAGGTTTGGCCCTTATTTTCTGTTACATTTTTGGTAAACAAGTCCTTCCCCCACACACGTCCCTTCCCCCAGCTCTGATGAGTAAATTGACAAACGCAAATGATTAAATGAATCGATGGATGCAGGAGTATATACGCTTTTCTCTTAGAGAGATCTGAGGTAGAGTCCTGCTCTTACTAATTGTATAACCTAAGCAAGTTACTTACCTTTTTCAAACTTCTGTTTCCTTATCTGTAAAATGGTAATAATCTCTACATCACAGAAAACTTGAAAGTATTAAAGGAGATGTGAGCTAATATATGAAAAACCTCTGTTGTTGCATCTAATAAGAATGAAAAAATTTATAACACTAATCTGTAATATGCTATACAAATGTAAATTTGTCACTGAGCTTACTGTAAATTGTTTTAGCCTAACAAGAACAAATTTAAGGAGAAAGGATGGTGACGCCAGGGACACTTTCCACTAATAAATTGGAAGGATCTATAAAAATTTCCAGACCATTTAGAATTTAATTTTGGTAGACAGTTATTTTTAAATACTTGTATGCTTTTGAGGCAGGATAGTAGGGGAAAGTAGTAAACAGACCTGGATTAATTTTGCATTATCACTTATTAGCCTTGTGACTTTGGATAAATTAATTTCTCTCAGTAAAATGGGATAAATACACCTACTTTGTAGGTAGTCATGAGGAAAGAGGTTAATATAGTGCTTGGCATCTAATAGGTGTACAAATTGTTAGGTTTTTTTTTCTTTTCATGTAATGAGTGCCCAACAGTGATGAACATGAGGTATTGGGTTCTGTTATTTTAAGGCTGTGTGATGTAGTGGCAAGAGTCCTTAAGTTACAGTTTTAGCATAAGTATTACACTGACTAGGCATTGACCTTGGACCAGTCACCTGCTAAGCTTCTGTTTCCTTACCTATAAGAAAAGAGCAAGAGAACTGACACTTATTGAGGATCTATTTTACATGCAATTTACTAGGCAGTTTACAAATCTTACCTCATTTTATCCTCTCAATAATCTTATCAGATAGAGATGATTGTCATTTCTCAGTTTTATGGGTGAAGAAACAAAGGCACAGGAATTAACTTTGAGGTCCATTTGGTGGACCCCGCAGTCCTGTCCATGTTCTTTCACTCATTACAGCTATCCCCTCCCGGGACGGTAGGGTGTTCTCCTGCATGCGGGGAATACCAAATGACGAGCATTCTGCAAACTGAAATACTAAGTGTATTAAAAAAGCTAATCCAATGTAGGATGAGACTGTTTATTTATTAATGATTTCCATTAATAAAATACAGAGATTGTTAATGTGTCCTAATGCCTCTGCTTAAGAGTAGTAATTTAAGTTTTTTAATACTTGTGTTGCTCATAATCGCTTTACCTAAATAATTTATTAAGCTTCATTCATTTCCAGTTTGACCAGGTAAAGAAGAGAGGGTAGAGAGTGGTTGTAAAGGGAAAGATAAGCTTTACACCAGTGTTTGATAGTGGTGTGTGTGTGTATTTATGAATGGACGTATGTATGGAAGAGCTGGGAAGTATAGTTCTCTGGCAGTTTGGCCTTTACAGAAACTACAGTTTCTTGGAAAGAAGTAGAGAATATCTGCATTATAATTCATTGTCTGCTACAGGACTTGCAGAGTCATTTAAAAACTGAAACTGCCTTTGTCAGCTGGTTTGTAAAGAGCTATTGCTTATATTCTTGAAAGATAGTAATATTGTCTTTCATTTTATAGGGGTTGCCATTTTATTTGATCAGATTTAGTGATACTGATTTGGCATTTCTGCAAGCATTGTGCCAGGGATATGCAAAACAAAAAATGCTGTTGAGACATCATAAATTAAATTGCGATTCAGTAATAGTATAGAAGGTTTAGAGATTATACCTTGAGGCTTCAGTATCATTTTTATCCTATTTAGTAGGAGTGGGAATTCCTATGTTTAGATTAGAGAATTTTTTCAGAATAGGCTTGAATTGCTCTCAGTAAATTCTCACTGATACTGAATGCTTGCTGTTTTGCAGGATACAGAACACTGTGAGTTTTATAAGAGTTACACAACATGGTTCTAGTCTTCAAAGAGTTTGTATTTAGTTAGGGAGGCAATGAAGGAGGAGACCAAGTGAAGGGACACAGAGAGTTCTTAAAGCTTGTGTCCGCTCCTTGTAAAATTAGTTTTGCTGCATTGGGCTTTGGTGAGACACTGTAGGTTCTCCTGATGGATACTATCAGAAACATCTCAACTCTTCGAAAACTGGTAGTTGTGTATCTTGTATGTCTTGCTCTTTCTATAGTGTTCTCTTTGCTTTGTAAAAATTACTGTTTGGCCTAAGTACCAAGAATAGTTCCTCTTCCGAGTACTTTTCTGTTTATCTCCTGGGCTGTGGACTGGGTTTTTCTTTTTGTGATGGCTGTTAGAAAGCCAGAGCCAGATTTGTGGCCTACCCCAAAGTAAGCCTATAGGTTTTATGCTGTACATTTTTTCAGCTTTTTTCGTGGCATCATTTTTGGTGTTTTCTTTATTCTTCTGCTAATATTTTAAATCTATTAACTTTTTGTAGTTCATGTATTCTTGTCTCATTAATCCTTTTCAGAACGAAATAGGGGTATATGTAAATGAATGTCTATGAAATTCATGAAGGAACATATCAAGGCAAACAGATCAATATAGTAGAGAGTAGTATGGCGAATAGGTTTTATTTCATGGGCCAGCTTTGGTTGATAATGATGGCTGCACGGAGGACTGCGTTAAGAAGTAGTTGGAGGCAGTGTGTAGGTTTAGTGGGAAAGGCTCCTGTGATCATTGAGCAGTGTTGTTGTCATGGATGTAGGAGTAGTGATGGCATGAGTGTCTGTATTTGCCATCTGTGTTACAGACAGACTCTACAGGATGCTGAATAGCTCAATAGGTGGGTGGCTTTTAATTTAAGAGCTAGGTTTTGCTGGGAGGGATAAGGAATTGGGAAACAAGCTGATTTGTTGGGGTTGGGAGTCAGATTGGTTTGGCTAGAATAAAATGTTCGCACTGCATAAGGAGAAATGAGGTTGGTGGGAAAAGTGAGGAAGGGGGTGTGGGTAACTGGTAGGTGGAGGAGATTAGATTTTTTAATCTCCTAAAATTCTAATTATTCCCCTATGTTATTTCCAGGGCTTTGCCCGAGTTCAGGTCCTTGTCATACTTTTAATTTTAAAAGTTAATTGAGTAGGTAATATACTCATATGTTTTAAAATTTAAAAAGTGCAAGAGGACACAATCAAAAGTTTTATTTCTGTTCCTCAGCTACAGAGTTCTCTCTACGAAGTCAACCAGTGTTATCAGATTCTTAACGTATCCTTCCAGAAATATTTTTTGTATATGTATGTGCTTTCCCAACCATTTTACACAAATGATATTTCTGTACCTATGCACATACTGCTTCTTCCATACTATATACACTTTATTCTTTTTTTTTTTTTTAATTAATTTATTTATTTTTGGCTGCGTTGGGTCTTTGTTGCTTTGTGCGGGCTTTCTCTAGTTGCAGCGAGCAGGGGCTACTCTTCGTTGCGGTGTGCGGGCTTCTCATTGCGGTGGCTTCTCTTGTTGCGGAGCATGGGCACTAGGTGTGCGGGCTTCAGTAGTTGTGGCTCGTGGGCTGTAGAGTGTAGGCTTAGTAGCTGTGGCGCCCAGGCTTAGTTGCTCCGTGGCATGTGGAATCTTCCTGGACCAGGGCTCGAACCCGTGTCCCCTGCATTGGCGGGTGGATTTTTAACCACTGTGCCACCAGGGAAGTCCTTTATTCTTTACCTTATGTCTTTCACTTTACCTTACGTCTTTCACTTCTTGGAGATTCTTTTCATATCAGTGCACAAAGAGCTTTCTTCTTTTTTTTTTTTTAAATAAACTTTTTGCTTTGGAATAAATTTTTTTTTTTAATAAATTTATTTATTTATTTATTTTTGGCTGTGTTGGGTCTTCGTTGTTGCAGGTGGGCTTTCTCCAGTTGCGGCGAGCGGGGGCTACTCTTTGTTGCAGTGTGCGGGCTTCTCATTGCGGTGGCTTCTTTTGTTGCAGAGCACGGGCTCTAGGTGCACGGGCTCTAGGTGCACAGGCCTCAGTAGTTGTGGCACACGGGCTCAGTAGTTGTGGCGCACAGGCCTAGTTGCTCCGCGGCATGTGGGATCTTCCTGGACCGGGACTTGAACCCATGTGCCCTGCACTGGTAGGGGGATTCTTAAACACTGCACCACCAGGGAAGCCCCAATAATTTTAGATTTACAGAAAAGTTGCAAATAGTTTCCATATACACCTCACCCAGTTTCATTTCCCTTTATTTAATATTATCATCTTATTGTGGTACGTTTGTCAAAACTAAGAAATCAACATTGGTACGTTAGTGTTAACTAAACTCCAGAGTTTGTTTGGATAACACCAGTTTTTCCATTAATGTTCTTTTTCTGTTCCATGATCCCATCCAACATTCCGTAATTACATTTAGTTGTCATTTCTCCTTAGTCTCCTTTGACAGTTTCTCAAGGTTTTTAATGACCTTGACAGTTTTCAGGAGTACCAGTCTATAGACTGTCTCTCAACTTGGGTTTGTCTGATGTTTTCCTCATGATTAGAATGGGGCTATGGATTTTTGGAAATACTGCACAAAGTTGAGTTGTCTTCCTCAATGTCTCAGCAAGGGAGTACTACCTGATATTTACAAGACATCACTGGTGATGTTTAACTTAAATCTCTTGGTTAAGGTGGTGTTTGCCAGGTTTCTCCACTGTAAAATTGCTGTTTTACAGCAGTGTAAAATTGCTGTTTTACAGCAGTGTAAGTTTTACAGTGTGAGTCACTAAGTTTAACCTACCCTCAAAGTGGGAGGGGCAATTTAAGGAGCTTTCTTTTTAAAAATGTAATGTTCCTTTAGACGGATGTATCATATATTTTAGTCAATTATTTTCCTATTGATATATATTTAGATGATTTAGTATATTATAATAGTTAAGATAGTAGGCTCTGGAGCTACTCAGATCTTGGCTCACACTAGCTATGTGGTCTTGGGCTAATTTTATTTGGCCTCTTAGTTTCTCCATCTGTACAAGATGGATGTTAATAACACCTGCCTCATGGGATTGTTCAGAAGATTAAATGAGCATATGTGTGAAGTGCTTAGAACAGTGTTTGGCACTATACTAAGTGCTAGATAAGTGTTTGCTATTATCATTATTAATTTTTTTGTCCTTAAAATAATACTGCAATGAATAACTTGTTATTTCAACACAATGGTGGGACAGGCAAGTATAGTATAAGATAAATTCCTACAAATGGGTACTTGCATTTGTAATTTTGATAGATATTGCCAAATTTCCCTCCATAGAGGTTGAACCATTTTGTATATCCACCAGGGATATATGAGAACATCTGTGTTTCTGTGTCCCTTTTACCAAATTATTTGATCTTTGCCAATCCATTGATGCATATCTCATATTTTGAATTCATTTGACCATCTTTTCATTGAGCCATTTAAGAGTTTAGATTTTGATGCTGCTGGTTGTGAAACAACTTGTGCTTCATAGGCTGGGAAGTGAAAAAAAAATTGTTGTTTGGGGAAAATAATTAGAGTAACTAGAAAAGGCATAGTTTGGACCTGGGAGAGACTAGAAGAAGTACGGCTCTTGCAAGGTGGACAATCTATAAAGTGGGACACCCAGTTGCTGGCCTCTCTTCCAGTGTGGCAGCATGGTGTCTTGTTAATTGTTTTAGAAGGAATCTCCATCTTACATTTGCAGCCAGCAATGAGCGAAGCCGCAGGGGTGGAGGTTGGAAGAAAAGGCTGCAGTTGCATTAAAATAAAACTGAAAGTTAATCTGACACATCGTTTATGAGATGCATGTTTATTATGTTGTGTAATGATTAGGCAGAAATTAAAAGCAGGTCACAACATGCCATTGTAATTAACTTTAACATCCAGTTGTAGAAGTGTTTCTTCCTCCATCCATTCCCCAGTATGTACAGTCATTGCCAGCTGGTAGTTTTTTCTGATATCATGTATTGTGCACAGTAGTTGTTATCATTAAAGTACCCCCCCATCCCCCACAACTACACTGTAAAAAACAAAAGTGTTAAATCTTACTTTACATTAGCTGCAAGTGGGTGGTAGTGGGGTGATGGTCCTTTGCTCTTTTTCTTAGTTTGAGTTTCATGTTTGGGAGTCCATGAGCCCAGCCTACCCACCCAGACATTCATAGTTTCTTTACCTCTCACACACTGGAGGCTGCAAGAACCCTGGGGCATGAGAACAGATTGCTAGGAGTTGAGGGGCAGGAGAAAATGACCACCATTCTGAGAAAATGACCACCATTCCGAAAGAAGGAAAGGGATATCAAACCAGAAGGGAGTAGTAGACACCCTGAAAATGGAATCTGAATCCTAGGAATTTGAGATTCTTGGCTTCTGAATAATTAAGGTTAATAGAGTGAACAGGGCAAAGGAGAGCTCTAAAAGTGACCTATTAACTCTTTTGACCCAGTCCCCCCAGGCGTGGTATCAGTACTAAGGCAGTTTTCGTACTGGACTCAGCAAAATAAAAACAAACAAAGCCCTTAGGCTTTCAGTCAATCCAGGTCAACCAAAAGGTGAACATTTCTCCTGGCTGCCTTAAACTACAAATAAGTCTGTTGAAAGACTGAGTTCAGCCCTTGCTGAAGTCCTTTACTGTTTTGGAGAAACTGGAAGATAATGGCCTCCTGAAAGCAGAAGGTATGAAGGATGCACTGGGAGTGGTAGAGAATTTAGAAGGCAGGAGAAAGGGACGCGTAGAGGCAGCTGAGAAAACAAACATGGATTTTTACAAGTTTCACCAGTCTTGGATTATCTTTATTCACAGACAATTAAAAGCTCTATTACAAATATTTCCTCCCTGTAGGGCAGGCAGCTAACCAGACATGCATCTTGAGTTGTGGTGAGATGGAAGCTATTACTATTACTTTGAATTTAGGATTTGTATCTAATTTACTTCCAAAATACCTAAGAACTCCAAGATCAGGATGGGGAGTGATGTTTTAGGGCATCTGAATTAAACAGATGACAACACTCGGACTACAGTTTAATTCTATCTTAAACATACAATTTTTGTTAAAATGCCATTTGAGGTAACCTGCTTTTGTACATTGTGACGATATTTAAACCTATCAGTTACTTATACCTTAGTGTGAATCATGTAAGCAGATAATTATTGCTTTTCTCATTAATTCTTGAATGAGATCAGATACTAAGGAAATAAGAATGTTGGTAGAAGAGGAGAGGTAATTTTATAATATACATCTTTTGTGCAGGATCGTGCTAGACACTGTGCTTGTTAACTTTGGGTGACATTTAAGAATTGAGTGCAGCCTGGCGAAGTAAAGCACAGCGTTGGAGCCGGGATAAGTCTGGATTAGCACAGAGCCTTGCCCTCCTTAATCATTCCACATGTGGTAACTAATATCTTCCCATCCACCCGTTTGATCGTTGTTATCTAATTTATTTTGGAGCACATCATTCAAATATTAGAAAGTGGGAAAAGGTTTCAGTGAAGTTTTCCACCCATCTGTAGCAAGACATAAAGAGTACCCTTTTGTAGCCACACCTGCTTCCTTCCCACCTACCCCCTTTCTCCTTAATGCCTGGCAACCATTAATCCATTCTCCATTTCTATAATTTTATCATTTCAAAAGTGCTATATAAATGGAATCTACAGTATATAACCTTTTGGGATTGATTTTTTCATTCAGCATAATTCTCTGGATATTCATTTAAGTTATTCCATATTTAAGTAGTTTGTTCCTTTTTAACTGCTGAGTAGTAGTCCATAGTATGGATGTACCACAGTTTATTTACACATTCATCCATTGAAGGACTTCTAGGTTGTTTCTAGTTATTGGCTGTCATGACTAAAGCTGCTGTAAACATTTGTCTGTAGGTTTTTTTGTGAACATGAGTCTTCATTTTTCTGGGGAAAATGATCAGGAGTGTAACTGCTGGGTCGTATGATAGTTCCTTGTTTACTTTTTAAAAGAAATTGCCAAAATGTTTTCCAGAGCGGCAGTACTCTTTTACATTAGTGCATGTGTATTATGGGCTGAATATTGTTCCCCCCCCAATTCATATGTTGAAACCCTAACTCCCCAAACATGTCACAGTGTGACTGTATTTGGAGATAGGGCCTTTAAAGAGGTGATTAAGAGGGCTTTGCCGTGGGTCGTAATCCAGTTTGACTGATGTCCTTATAAGAAAGAAATTTGGACACACATCCTTGAGGGATATGCACACTCAAGAGGAAAGACCATGTGAGAATGCAGTGAGAAGTCAGCCATCTGCAAACCAAGGAAAGTGGTCTCAAAAGAAACCAAACAAGCTGACACCTTGATTTTGGACTTCTAGCTTCCAGAACTGTGAGAAAACAAATTTCTGTTCCTTAAGCCACCCGGTCTGTGGTATTTTATTATGGCAGCCCTAGCAGACTAATGCAGTGAATAATCTAGTTTTTTTGCATCCTTGTCAGCATTTGCTTTTTGACTTTCAATTTTAGCCATTCTGACAGGTACGTAGTGATGTTTCACTGTGGTTTTAATTTGTATTTACCTGGTGGCTTACAATATTCAGCATCTTTACATGTGCCTGTTTGTCATCTGTAGGTCAAATGTCTATTTGGTGAAATGTCTATTCATGTTTTTTGCTCATTTTCTGTTTGGATTGTTTGTTGTTTTTGTTGTTTTAGTGTTGAATTTCAAGCATTCTTTCATATATTTTAGATGCTAGTTCTTTGTCAGATAGGTGGTTTGCAAATATTTTTTCCCATTCTGTAGTTTCTTTTCATTCTCTTAACATGGTCTTTCACAGAGCAAAAGTTCTTAATTTTGATGACTTAATTTTTCAGTTTTTCCTTTTATGGATTGTGCTTTTGGTATCAAGTCTAGCCTAGCTCTAGATCCTGAAAATTGACTCCTAAAGTTTTAGAAAACTTTTTTTAAATAAAAGTTTTACAGTTTTCTATTTACATTTAAGTCCATGACCCATTTTGAGTTAATCTTTGTATAAGGTGTGATCAAGGTTTATTATTTTTGTCTATGCATATCCAATTGCTCCAGCGCCATTTGTCTTTCTTCATCGAATTGTTTTTGAACCTTTGTCAAAAAACAGTTGGGCATACTTGTGTTGTATATCGAAGTTCTCTGTTCTGTTCCATTGAGCTGTGTGTTTATCCCTCTGCCAGTGTCACAGTCTTGATTGCTATAGGTAGATAATAAATCTTGAAATCTGGTAAGACTGATTCCTCCTGTTTTATTCTTTCTGAAAATTATTTTAGCTATTCTAGTTCCTTTGCCTTTCTATATAAATTTTAGAATAATCTTCTCTACATCTACAAAGAATCTTGATGGGAGGGATTTTGTTAGAAATTGCATGAAACTCAGTATCAATTTGGGGAGAATTGATGTCTTGAGAATTGATATATTGAGTCTTCCAATCCATGAACTAGTATGTTTCTCCCTGTTTTATAGATCTCCTTTGATTTCTCTCATCAGCATTTTGTGTTTTCAGCATGGAAGTATTACACATGTTTTGTTAGATTTATACCTTTGTATTCTATTTTTTTGGGTGATTATAAATGGTGTTTTTTTTCAGTGTTCACATGTTATTGCTGGTGTATAGAAATACAGTTGGTTTTTGTGTGTTAATCTTGTATCCCGCAACCTTGCTGAACTCATTAATTAGTTCTAGGAATTTTCTATAGTTTCCTTGGGATTTCCTACCTAGATGTCATCTGCAGAGAGGAGCAGTCTTATTTCTTCCTTTTTGATCTGTATTCCCTTTATTTCTTTTTCTTGTCTTATTGCACTGATTAGAACTTTCAGTGCTATATTGAATAAGATTGGTGAGAGTAGACATACTTGCTTTGTTCCTTATCATAGGGAAGAGCATTCAGTCTTTCACCATAAGTATGTTAGCTGTAAGGTTTATTTTGTACAAGCTCTTTATCAAGTTGAGTGTGTTCCCCTCTTTTCATAGTTTTTTAAGAGTTTTTTTTTTTTTTTTATCATGTATGGGTGTTGAATTTTGCCAGTTGTGTTTTCTGCAACAATTGATATGATTATGGAATTTTTCTCCTTTATCCTGGTAATACGGTGGATTACATTGATTTTTGAATATTGAACCTGCTTTGCATCCCTGGAATAAACCCCAGTTGATTATCATCTTTTTATATATTGCTGAATATTATTTGCTATTATTTCATTAAGGATTCTTATGTTTATATTTGTGTCTTTCTTTGGTTTTGGTTTTGGTAGTAATACTAGCTTCAGAAAATGAATTAGGATGTGCACCCTCTTCTTCTGTTTTCTGAGATAGATTGTGTAGAATTGATTTTAATTCCTCTCTAAACATTTGGTAAATTTATCCAGTGAAAACTATCTGGGCTCAGAGATTTTTTTTTTTTTTTGAGTCTTATAAATGTATTTTCCTTGATAACCTTTGAAGAGCTATTCATATTATCTGTTTCATATTAGGTGAATTGTGGTAATTTGTATTTTTTGAGGAAGTGGCCTATTTAGTCTGAGTTGTCAATTTAAAGTGTGTAGAGGTGTTTATGGTACTCCCTTATCCTTTTGTTGTCTGCAGTTTATAGTGATATCCCTGTTTCATTCCTGATATTGGTAATTTGTGTTTCTTTCTTTTTTTTTTCTTTGCTCCTTTTTTATCCTACTTTCTTAAGGTTTTTTGCTCTTCTCTTGAGATGGGAGCTTAGATTTACTGATTTGAGATTTCTCCTCTTCTAATGTATGCATTTAGTGTAATAATTTTTCCTTCAGCACTGTAGCTGTGTTCCACATTTTTAAGTTAATTAATTAATTAATTAATTATTGTCTGCGTTGGGTCTTCGTTGCCGCACGCAGGCTTTTTCTAGTTGCGGCAGCGAGCGGGGGCTATTCTTTGTTGTGGTGCGCGGGCTTCTCATTGCGGTGGCTTCTCTTGTTGTGGAGCACGGGCTCTAGGCATGCGGGCTTCAGTAGTTGTGGCATGCGGGCTTCAGTTTTTGTGGCTCACGGGCTTTAGAGTGCAGACTCAGTAGTTGTTGTGCATGGGCTTAGTTGCTCCACGGCATGTGGGATCTTCCCAGACCAGGGCTCGAACCCATGGCCCCTGCCTTGGCAGGTAGATTTTTAACCACTAAGCCACCAGGGAAGTCCCCCACATTTTTTGATACGTTGTATTTTTATTTTCATTTAGTTCAATGTTTGTTTGTTTGTTTTTAATTTCCTTTGAGACTTCCTATTTGACCCCATGGGTTAGTTAGAAGAGTATCACTTAGTTTCCAAGTAGTTGAAGAGTTTTCCTTTTATTTTTCCATTATTGCTTTCTAGTTTGATTTCCATTGTGGTCAGAGAGGATACTCTGTGTGATTTCAGTTATTTTTAGTTTGTTGAGGTGTGCCTTATGACCCAGGGTTTACCTTAGTAGTATGGTCTATCTTAGTATATGTTCCATGGGCCTTTGGAAAGAAATATGTATTCTGATGTTGTTTGGTAGAGTGTTGTATAAATGTTACTGCATCCTGTTGGTTGACAGTGTTTTCGAGTTCTATATCCTTGCTGATTTCTGTCTAGTTGTTCTATCAGTTATTGAGAGAAGGATGTTGAAGTCTCCAACTATGATTGTGGAGTTGTCTGTCTTTTCAGTTATTTCAGTTTTTGCTTCACATATCTTTCAGTTCTGTCATTTGGTACATTTAGGATTACTATGTCTTCCTGTTGGATTGACCCTTTTATCATTCTGTAATATGCTTCTCTGTCTCTGATAATTTTCTTTGCTCCGAAGTCTACTTTATCTGATATTAATATAGCCATTCCTGCTTTCCTTTGGTTAATGTTTGTATGATTTGTCTTTTTCCATCCTTTTACTTTCAATCTGCCTTTATAGTTATATTTGAAGTGAGTTTCCTATAGACGTATAGTTTCTTGTAGACATCATATAGGTGGATTATATTTTTTAATTCACTCTGCTAATATGTCTTAATGCATTTAGGCTGTTATATTTAATGTAGTTTTAGATTTGTTAGGGCTTAAATGTGCCATTTTATTTTTTGTTTTCTGTTTATCTCTCTGTTTTTCTTTTCTCTGTTTTGTTCTCTTTCTTTGGGTTACTTGAGCATATTTTAGAATTCCATTTTTACTTTATTGTGTTTTGGATATATCTCTTTATATATTGGTTTTGGTGTTTGCTATAGATATTATATATACATAACTTATTACAGTCTACTGTTGTCATTTTACCATTTTGAGTGAAGTATAGAAACCTTACTTTTCTTTACATCCCTGCACCCTCCCCTCTTTATTATATAATTGTCCTGAAATGTTTACTGTACATTCATTTAGAACCACATCAGACAGTTGTAACTTTTCCTTCAACCATCAAACATAATTAGAAAACTCAGGAGGACAAAGAAAGTCTTTTATACCTACCCATATTTTTGCTTCCTGTTTTCATTTTCCTTTCCTGATATTTGGAAGTTCCTTCTTTCATTATTTTCTTTCTGTTTAGAGAACTTATTTTAGTTATTATTTTAAGGTTAGTTTGTGGGGGACAAATTGGCTTAGTTTTTTTCATCTGAAAAGATGAAAAGTTTTTTTCATCTTGATTTCCCCCTCATGACTAAAGGATATTTTTGCTGGGTGTAGCATTTGAATAATATTGGGCCACTTCCTTCTGGCCTGCATGGTTTCTGATGAGAAATCACTGTCATTTGAGTTGTTTTTTCCTTGTAGGAAAGGTTTTGGTTATTTCCTGAATGCTTTCTTTGTCCTTAGTCTTCAAAAGTTTAATTATGATGTGACTTGGCATAGATTTCTTTACGTTTATCCAGTTTAGGGTTCACTCAGCTTCTTGAACCTATAGGTTTATGTCTCTTGCCATATTTCTTCAAGTACTATTTCAGTCACCCCCTGTCCCTTTTTCTTTTTTTCTAGGACTCCAGTGACAAAAATATTAGATCTTTTGTTGTAGTCTAGCAGGTCTCTGAGGATCCCTTCGTTTATTTTTCACTCGGTTTTCTTTCTGTTACTAAGGTTGGGTAATTTCTATTCTCTCTCTTCTAGTTCACTGATTCTTTCCTTTGTCCCCACCATTCTGTTTTGAGTCCATCTACTGAGCTTTTTTATTCAGTTATGTATTTTTCAGTTCTAAAATTTCCATTTGGTCCTTCTTTTTTTTTTTTGTTGTTGCATTTGGTCCTTCTTTATATCTTCTATTTCTTTGCTGAAATTTTCTGTTTCTGTTTTGAGGCTTTCTGTGTTTTCATTACTTTTGAGCATAATTGCTCATTGAAGCATTTTCATCATGGCTGCTTTAAGATCTTTGTCAGATAATTCTAACAGCGTTCCATGTGGCCTCCACTGACACAAGGATGGGGGAGTATGGGGATGTGGGGACTCATTATCAGATGAAAGTCTTGAATTCCTCCTTGGCCTTCTATGACACCACTCTGCTGGGTATGCCTCATTATAACCATGTGAGGGTGGAAGTCTAGGCTCCCCATTCAGCCTTTGTTGGCATGGATGAGAGTGGGGTCATGGTTTTTTGTGTAGTGTTTAGCTAGAGTAGCACTGTTACTGTCTAAAAGTTTTCTGTCTTGCTAGACTGTCCCTACCTGGTCTTTTGGCTAAAGAGAGCAAGCTTTTGTTGGGGCTTTTTTGTCTTTGCCTCTTTTTTTTTAATCTATTTATTTATGTATTTATTTTTGGCTGCGTTGGGTCTTCATTGCTGTGTGCGGGCTTTCTCTAATTGCATCGAGCGGGGGCTTCTCTTGTTGTGGAGCACAGGCTCTAGGCTCATGGGCTTCAGTAGTTGTGGCATGCAGGCTCAGTAGTTGTGGCTCACAGGCTCTAGAGCGCAGGCTCAGTAGTTGTGGCACGTGGGCTTAGTTGCTCTGCGGCATGTGGGATCTTCCTGGACCAGGGTTGGAACCCGTGTCCCCTGCATTGGCAGGCAGATTCTTAACCACTGTGCTACCAGGGAAGTCCCTGTCTTTGCCTCTTGGTATTGCCAGGTTTTCAGCTGCAAGTCTGAGATACACGAGGCAAAAAGAAAACCCAGGGATCTCACCACTGACTTGTTCCTCAGGTCTTGAGGTTCCTAAGCATTTGCCTTCGTCTGTCCACCTTTCACAGACTTCTTATGTTTATTTTATGTGTAATGTCTAGGGCTTTCAATTGCACTTAGTGGGAGGAATAGGGTGAAGTACCTTTATTCAATCATCTTGGAAGTAGAACATCCTGTCATTCCTTTTTGAAAACCTCCAATGATTCTCTCTTGCCTGTAGATGAATATCTAAGTTCCTTAGTCTGTCAGAGACCTTCCCAATCTGTGCACAATCTTAGCTTTTCTTCCCATTTCCAGCTACTCCTGTTTGTCTCCGTCACACCGACATACCGAATTTTCCCCTCTGTTATAAATAGATTCTGTACTCCTATTGTCTGTATCGCATGGTCTTCACCAATTTGTTCTTTGGCCTGAAATGCCCCAATCCTTCATCTTAAGGTGATGCATCACCTTAACTGGTGACTGCATCATCAGTTGTTCCAGAGGATTTGAAGCTGGAATTATTGTAAAATGTCAAAATAATATGTTCTGTATTATAATAATTACATATTCCTTCTAAAGTAAGGGATTGTTGTAATTTCAATTGTTAAAGTATCTGCATCACCAACAAATGATTGTGGAGGACCTACTCTTTGTTGAATAATGGACTTAAATGTTGGAATACTGTTAGATAATTTAAAGATTTACATTTAGTTGAATGACAGTTCTTTCAGAATAAAATGCTATTAGTGCTAAATGATGCCTTAGTATTTTAGTCTGTGTTAATAATTATAAAGACGTAGCCAATGGTTTGGAATCCTAACTGCATATTATGGTCAGTTGGGTAGCTCTGAAACAATTCTTTTGCCTAGGTCCAGACTCTAGAGATTCTGATTCAGTTAGCCTGGAGTGGATGTTTTTTAAAAGCTCCCCAAGTGATTCTAATACATAGCTGGGTTGAGAACCACTGGTCTAGAATCAGATTATTAAAAAATGTAAGTGAACACCAGTGATTCCAGTCACTTTAAAGTTTTGTCCCAGGATGCTTCCAGCTGTGCAGCTTTGAACTTTGTCTTTCAGTTTTTACCTTAGCAGATTTTTAAAAACCATGTTGTATGTTATATGAAATATGATCTGGTTTGCAAAGAGAAGACAACATTTTGTGAGAATATTTCTTTAGGCACTTAAAATTACTAAGATTTTTTCAAAGATTTATTTTAATTCACTATTGATTTTTTTAAAAAGATGGCTGTAGGAACAGTAAGATAATGAAGCAGCCTGTTATACAGTCCATTTAAACTAGACTGACCTTGAGTATTTTTTGTCAAGCACTTAAGATACATAGAAAGAATATAGTATCTTAGCTAGTTGTAAACAAGGAATTTGCTACTAGAGCAGAGAAATCAGACGTTGGTAGTGATTAGTAAGTATAGCACTCTTGAATGTCTTATGTTAAAATTGGTGTAGACATTTGACATCTAGGTAGTTAGTATGTTTGACTAAAAAGGTTAAAGGTTACTTGGTTTCAATAATAAAAGTGGTTACAGCTAAGGAAAGAAAGGCAAGTCAAAGGAAGAAAAAGAAAAAAGAGGTCAGTTAATAGAGAATGTAGAGCAAAGAAATAGGATGAAAGACAAGAATTCAATTAACTTTTGTGACAACAAAGCCTTTCCTCTGAGGAAGAAGAAATTAGGTGCTCTAGTTCGTTCTTTATTTTAGGGACACTTACTCAGTTTACTGTATTATGCATGACCTCTATAAGCAAGATACAGAAAGAATTATAAAATAACACTGACTTTTTTCCTACAATTAGTAATTTATTAAGTAGTAAGTTTCTAGTTTCATACAGGAACTGGCATGACTGAGGGGACTACAAAAGAACTGATACTTTATACTACGTTAATTTTAATGAATGACAGTGACAAAGTTATTGGCTCATTGTCAAATTAATATTAATACTTGTCAGATCTTCTGTTTTTCTAAATAATGTTTTATTTAATGTATATTTTAATGGATTCTAAGAATTTTGAAGGAATTTAATTAATGATTCTAGGATATCTAAGGGAAAATCAAGAGAAGACATTAGTTTTCATTATGGCAACAGTTTTCTAGAGGCTTATTAGTATCCTTATACATATAGATTCATTTCAAACTTTATTTACCATGGCTGTATCTTGGTCCTTCTGGTAGGAAATAAAGGTACCAACTCCCATGGACTCTTTTGTCTGGTGAGCAGGGCTAAGGGAAGTCTCTGTACTCCCAAACACTGAGGGGAAATTTTGAATTTATTCTTTATGCTACTGAAAGTATGCCTATTGCCATTTTTGGCACACATGTCTGATTACCAGTGCTTCTTATGGAAAATAATTACTTTCCTTATTCCTAAAGAAAATAAATTAAATCTTTATGAAAATGTACCACTTAAAATATCTCCAGACTAACTCAGCCATTTCTTTTACATTTATTGAGCTCTTTCTATGCTCTAGACACTGTACTTGGCACTTGTAGGGAAGGGGCAGTTGCATAATAGATAGTAAAATTGGCTCAGTCTCCGACCTTCTGGAGCATATACTTTTTTTTTTTTTTTTAACATCTTTATTAGAGTATAATTGCATATACTTTTACAAGATGCTAAACTTTATAGTTGGAAATATAGGTTATGAAAGAAACATGTAGGAAGGGCAAGGCAAACAAGGGTCGGTCACATGCTAGGTCCCCAAAAAAGTTTAAGATAAAGTGACCATCAGAAAGCCATCAGGAAAACCAGGCGGGTGAGGTATAGAAGACATCAATAACAGTTATGATTTTGCATATTTGTATGTAATAGCATTTTCTTCATGGAATCTTTCACATGTATTGTTATGTGATTAATAATTTAAGGATACATTTCTTAAGATTAGAAAATAATTTTATTTATCCCTGTAATGTATATATTGGAAAGGAGGGCAAGTGAACCATTTGTAGTATTTTCCTTTAAATTTCTTTCTGATAGAAAATTATATAATTGGCTTAGTTTTATATCAAGAAAAATAAGATTAAGCAGTGATTAGATTTTTGTAGAATTGAGTTTAAATCAGGAATTACTGCATTTAAAGCACTTAGACCAAAAAGATGATTCTTGCGCTTAAGTATTATAAAGTAAAACTACTTTTGGTTTTGTATTATTTCATATACATAAGTTTATTTTAGTCCCAGTTCATAACTTAAAAGGCTGTGAACAACAGTGTTCTTAACAAACTACAGAAAATTAAAAATTGGAATACTGCATCAGATTTTTTGTTTTCCAAAGATGAGTGCAAAATATTAAGTCTAGGGCTTGTTCTAACTTATATTAAATAACAAGCAAAAGCATATATCATCTCCCTGTGAAAGGTATATTAGTCTTAAAATTATATTTTCATTTTTTTTTTTAGCTTTTATTTTTTCATCATGTAGATAAAGACTTTCCTAACATTTTCTACCCTCGAGAACCTATTGTATTCTAAGTAATTCCAAAAATAAATATGACTTGGTTCCTCTGTCAGTGAATCCCCATTCACCTTAGAATGGGGACTTACACTGTGTGATAAGTGTAATAGAGATAGTATAAGATAAAATAGTAGCACTAAGGAGGGAGAGAATGATTACTCACCCTCACATTGTGTATTGTGTCAGGGAAGGTTTCACAGAGAAGGTGAAGCTAAGATAAGGTTTAAAGAATAAATAGGAATTTCTTTGACTGGATAGATAAGGATATTTCAGCATAGATAGCATATGCCAGAGCACAAGCAATGCAAGAGCATTGCAGGTTCAGAGAACTGCACTTGCTTTCTTCCTGATGAGAAGGGCATGAAGTAGAGCTGAAAGGGCATGATATGGAGAAGACTTAAGTCTTGTAAAAGGGTTGCCACGGAGACCATTAAAGATTTTAACGTAGAGTAGTGAGGTGGTTAATTTTGCAAGTGTGTGAAAGTCAAGAGTCTGGAGTCAGGAAATCATTTAGAAATTATACAATAATTGAATCAATAGTGCTGTTGAAGAGAAGAGGATAGAGTCAGCAGGTTATGTAGCCATTTGTATAGAGGGTATAGGAAAAGAAAAACCTCTCTTAGGTTTTTGGCTTTGGTTTTTATAATATGTGTGTGTGGGTGCACAAATATTGTAGGAGAATAATGTAGGAAAGCTTATTATCAGATACTACTGAATTTTACCTAATTTTAAAATATTAAAATAATTTCAGACTTACAGAAAAGTTGCAGAAATAATTCAAAGAATTCCCCTATCCTCTTCTTCACCCCAGATTCCCCAAATGTTAACTTCTTACCACAGTCGCTCTTCATAAAATAATAAATAAATATTTTTTTCTGAACCATTTGAGAGTAATTTGCTAAATTATGGTCCTTTGCTCCTAAATCCTTCAGTTTACACGTTCCAAAAAACAAGGTTATTTTCTTATATAACCACAGTACAGTCATCAAAACCGGGAAATTAACATTGATAGAGCACTAAATAAGCTTAATTAAAATTTTGCTGAATTTCCTAATGTCCTTTTGAGTAAAAGAGAAAAAAATTTTTTTTCCGGGTATAGTTCAGTCTAGGATCATTTATTACTTTTAATTGCTGTATCTCTTTAATCTCCTTTAATCTGGAGCACTTCCTTGGTCTTTGTGTTTCTTGATAAAAAATTTTTGAAGACTACAGCTTAATTATTTTGTAGAAATATTCCACCATTTGGGTCTGTCTGATGTTTCCTCCTGATTAGATTTAGGTTATGCATTTTTGGCTGGAATACTACAAAAGTGTATCAGTGTATCATATCTGAAGGTCCATACTACTGTTTCATTACTGGTGATGTAAATTCTTATCACCTGGTATGGTAGTGTCCTCCAGTTTTTTCCACTATAAAATTACTTTTTTTCCCTTTGTAGTTAATAGGTATCTTTTGGGGAAATACTTTGAGACTCTGTAAATATCCTGTTTCTCCTAAAATTTTGCCTAATAGTTTTAACACACAATAGTAATTTTTACCTGAATCATTGTGTACTTTTGACATGTACCCATAAATCTTTGAGCACTTCCTTCTGTTCTGGCAACAAGGTGTTTCAGAGTTCTTTTGTACTTTCCCTACCCAGTGTTGGAATCTGCCATTTTTTCAAGGAGCCCTGATTCATTTTAGTGGCAGTAGTACTTAGAAATCAAGATCTAGGCACTGTGCTCATTGCTACTGAGAGGTCATGGATTTTTAGACCCTTGTATTAGTTAGCGTTTTCCAGAGAAACAGAACCAATAGGAAATATGTATAAGGAGATTTATTGTAAGGAATTGGCTCATGTGATTAGACTGGCAAGTCTAATCTACAGGGTGAGCTGGCAGTCTAGAGACCCAGGGAGAACTAATGTTTGATGGTCTATTGAACCAATGTTTCAAGGCCATCAGGCAAGAAGAGCCGATATTGCAGATTAAGTCTGAAGGCAGTCTACTTGGAGAATTCTTTCATGTTAGGGGAGGGTCAGGTCAGTCTCTTTGTTCTGTTCAGGCCTTCATCTGTTTGGATGAGGCCCACCCATAATATGGAGGGCAAGCTGCTTTACTAATTAAAATGTTATAATCATATCTAAAAACATCCTTGCAGAAACATTCAGAATAATGTTTAATCAAACATCTGGTCACTCTGGGCCACCTGAGACATAAAATCAACCACCAGAGCCTGCTCAGTGGGCGGAGCTAGGGGATACACACACACCTATATTAAGTGAAAACTATGAGTACATATTACTTTCTTCAGCCATCATTATGGGGCTCATTGTAGCCTCCCTCCCCACTTTACATATTTGTAACTCTCTTCTTTGACCATGAGAACTCCGGCTCCCATTATCCACAGTTTACTTATTTATTTGCTCAACCCTAGAATACACAGAAAGTAATTCAGAATTGCTAGTCTTTAACACTGTGAAAAACAAAACAAAACATTTATTGGAATTCAGTGTTTATTTAGTTTTCTGTTTTTGTTTTTTTTTTAATTGGGGTATAGTTGCTTTACAATGTTGTGTGTTTGTTTATAGCCTGAGAGTATTATTAAAAATACTGTGTTCAAAAGTTACTTGGGTTAGTTCTCCCTTCCCCCTTTCCTCTTTAGTGTAATTGTGTTTGTCATTTGAAATGCCATTAGAGACATTTCTTTCTGTTTGATTTCTCTTTTAGGGTTCTTTTTTTTTCTCTCATCATTGTTAATTTTGTTATTTTTGACAAATGTTATTTTAACATTCACATAGTTCCAAAATTTAGAACTATACAGAAAGAGAAATGTTAGTCATCCCTCCCATGTCTTCTCCTCCTTTTCCAGTCCCCCATCCTTTCCATCCATTCTCTCCTACTTCCCATAGGCAATTAGTCTAAGTTTCTCTTTTATCTTTTGTTTCTCTTTGCACAAGATGAGCATATACATATATATATTCTTCTTTCCTCTTTTTTACTACACAAAAAGTAGCACACTGCAGGCATTCTTTTGCACGTTGCTTTTTCCACTTGTCTATGTGTACTGGATATCTATATTATTTCATAGGGATCTCCATTCATTTTTAGAGCTGCATAGTACTCCATTGTGTGGCTATACCAACTGTTTATTCAACTGTTCTTACACTTTGGACATTCACATTATTTCTAATTGTATTTTTCAATAATAAGTAATACTGCAATGAATAATCTTGCATAATATTTGTTTTTATATTGTTGAAAGTGTATCTTCCCCCTTATTTTGTATATTTATGTTTTCTCCTTTTGTTTTTTCTGGATTAACCTTGTCTGTTTTCTTAACTTAAAAAAGTCTAAGATTTTGATTTGTGAATTAGATAAATTTTTAGAAATTCTCTACCTCATTAATTTCTTTTTAAATCTTTATTATTTCCATGCTTGTGTTTTCCTTTGTTTATTTTGTTCTTTTTGAATTAGGAATTTATTTTTATTATTGATATAAATTTTCAAGTGTATAGATTTTCCTCTTTTCAGTGCATTAAATGTATCATTTTTTAGAAAATCTGTAATTTTGGTTCATACTTACTTGTGTAAGTCAAGTTGTTTAATAGTAGACAATTTAAAAATTTTGGAGTAGAATGCCCTTGTATTTTTGATTCTGTTAGTGATGTCTAATTTTATTAGACTTGTGATCAGCCTTTGCATTATTTCTACTTCATGAAATATACTGTTGCTTTCTTTAAGACCTACGTATGATCCCCCTCCACCCCCCATATTTTTGGTCAGTATTCAGGTCCACTTGAGGAGAAGTTTTTATTATCGGGGTATAAAGTTTGATATATAAGATTTACCGTTTTATGTTATGTAAGTTGTTTATATTCTCAGTTAAGTTCATCAGTGTGTGTTAGTCTTACATATTACTAAAGTTGTTTTTTCTGAGTCTTTTTGCGTCCCTTGTAGTTTCTGCCTTTAAAGGTAATTGCTGTGGTATTTGAAGCATAAGTATTCTTAATTATTATATCTTCATTGTGTAATATGGCAGTTAACATTAAATGTTGCTTCTCTTTGTCACGTTTAATGCTTTTTTGACTTGAATTCTTCTGTATCAGGATCACTACTGCTTTTTGTTTACTGTTTTTATTTGCTTAGATATGCTTTTACCTATCTCTTTAATTTTTAGTCTTTTTGATTTACCTTGTTTTAGGTTATCTTTTTTTTTTAATTGAGGTATAGTTGATGTACAATATTATGTGTTTCAGGTGTACAACATAGTGGTTCACAATTTTTAAAGGTTATATTCCGTTTTTAGTTGTTAGAAAATATTGGCTATATTCCCTGTGTTGTGCAGTATGTCCTTGTAGCTTATTTTATACATAGTAGTTTGTACCTCTTAATCCCTTACCCCTATCTTGCCCCTCCTTTCTTAGGTTATCTCTTGCATACAGCATTTAATTAGGTCTTTTTTTATAAGCTGTATTAAAAAATCACTTTCTGTTAATGACTGTTGAGCTCAATCTCAGTTTTGTCATTTTATGTTATATATATACTACTGTATGCATTATGTTATATTTTTCTTTGTTTCTTTGTGATGTGCTTTCTTTGCACTTCCCTTTAAAAAATTTCTTTGGGTATTTTGGATTTATTGTTTTTTGTTATTATAGTAGCTACTTGTGTACTTATGCCTTTTTAAAATGCCCTCTTCCTTGTTTAACTTTCTACTATCCTTTATTTTAGTTTTTAATGGTGTGCTTTGATTCTTACCTATAGCTATTTGAACAATCAGTGAGTTTATTTTGTGTTCTTTTTCTCTCTTCTCCCATGTTTTTAGTTGAATTATGTCTACTTTCTCTTCAAACTTAACTGCAACTTTGTTTTGCTCTTAGTTCTACAGTTAAATGTGTTAAATCCTCACCATCAGTCTTTTGCTGAGGTTTCCCAGTCACCTACTGGTAGATATGTCTCAATTTTTAGTAGATTTCTTAAGAAGAGCTTGTGGGCACAATTTTCCCTGAGTTCTTGCATATGTAAAGTTGTTTTTCTATAGCCTTGATACTGGAAGGACAGCTTGGTTCACACTTTGTTTCCTTGCTTACAGTGTGCCCTTGCTTTTTATGTCATTTTTGAGAAATCTGATGCCAGTCTTAATTTTCTTGCCCTTATAAGTTATTTGACCCTTTTGCTCTGTTTTATTTTCCCTTTTATTTTTAAAGTCTAATAGTTTCATTAGGATATGTCTTAGAGTTTATTGTAGCAGGTCAGTTTTCCCTTCTACCTACTGGATCCTTTTAATATGTATTATTGGGACTTTTGTTTCTGAAAAGCTTTTTTTGGATTGTAGTTTTAAATATTCTAATGTTTTGTTTTTCTTCTATGGGGACTCTAGTTACACATAATTATATCTTCTTTGTCTATCTTCCATTTCAAAAGCTTTCTCTCTATTTTTACTTATCTCATTTTCATCCTCTTGATTCTTTTCCTGTTTTCTTCAGTGTCTTTTATTAAGTTTTTATTTGAATTTTTTCTTGAGCACCTTGCAATTTGGTCTTCAATTCTGATAGAATTTTATCTTTTTCATTCACCTCGTTTTTTTCATTTCTGTTAGCTTTTGTTCGTTCTGTTTTTCGGTTTTAATTTGTGATCCAACGTGTTTTTTCGTATACCAAATTTGTATTTAAGGAGATACAATTGAGTTTGGAATGTTTATTAACATTTTCTGCTTTGTTATTGATTTGGGGGGGTATTTTTCATCAGTGTAATTGTTCTGATTTAATTTTGTAGTAGTTTTATAGAGATGAAAATTGCTCATGCCTCTGCATTTATGTGAGCAAGGCTGATGTTTTAGGGACTTACAAGAATACTAATTTAAGAGTACCCTCCTCCGTTACTGTAGCAGAGTACCGACTGTAGCAGAGTACCTACCTCTGGTAGGTGAAAGGATTGTGTGTCGCTCAATTTGCTTCAGTGGTTGGTTGATAGATATTGATATCAAGGAAGATTCCTGGGAGCGGGGAGGATCTGAGGGATGGAGTTCAGGAAGGATAATTGTCTTATTTTTAGTCCCTTTAATTTTAAGCATTGAAGCCAGTGTAATGAGCTTAAGCTAAAATGGGATTTATTGAAAGCTGGGATTTCACCCTACACAGAATGGCAGCTGGGCCCTCTTAGGTACTAAAACCAGGGTGAGAGGTAAAGCAACCTGCTTAAGGTCACACAGCTGATAAGGGGCAGAGTTAAGATTTGACCCCAGGTCAGTCTGACTCTAGTTCTTAATTATAACACCCTTCTGCCTCTGCTTATTTTCAGGGCTTCCACAAACAGTACAGAAGTCATTAAAAATGGGAAGTGCTGCTTTGTTGCCTCCTGCCTAACTGGTATGCTTTGTACTAGAAGCAGGGGCCACTTCAAGAAAGCCCTTTTAAACTTAAATCATTTTTCTGTAAAGTAAACAGTTTCTCACTTTAAAAAATTTGATTTTGTATGTAGTGTGTTCCAACAAAAAAGTAGTATTCTTTCTAATTGCTGTTGCCATAGTCTCCCTTCCAAAATATAGGATTAGTTGATGGCAGACATGATATTGCTTCAATTATTCAAAATACTTGCTGTCAAAAGCTTCTTTTTGGCTGTCCAGAGGAATCCCAAAGTTTCCTCTGTGGTTGTTCTGTGGATTCTACAGATTAGATGACCTGACAAGTGAGATGTGGGTGCTAGAATCAGGAGCCATCTAAATATTGCAAGAAAGAACTAGGAACTGGAAAGTATTTATAGATATTAAAATGAGAAAGTGAGGTGGAGGAGGGGCTGATGGTGAATGCTGTAATAAAAGTGAAGATGCAATTTCAGAAAATGAAAAAGTGTTCATTTAAATAGTGACTTTTTCCAAGTGTTGAAAATAGATAACGAAAACTCACTTAGGCTATAAATGTAGTAAAGTTAAATAAGCCATTTCTAAAAGCCAAAATTTAGAGTTGGCTCAGCATAAAGAAGGCTTTATAAAATGCCTCTCTTCATTCATGATCCCGATGGGCCAGGTCCCAAGATGTTTCAGTAAAGGTCCCTGAACTATGAAATTTAATATTCTCTTCAGAGTAAATGCATGCTCTTTTCATAGTGCTTTGTCAAATTTAAAATTATCTGATTGTTTTCCCCTTGCTTCTTCTCCTTCTTCCTCATTATTCTGCCCAGTGGCACTTAAATGAGAAAGCTGGCAGGGTTGTGAGAAGGGATTTTGTTCAATGAATATTTATTGTGCATTGGTCATGTGCCAGGCTTTGTCCTGGGCAAACAAGTGGATGCATTCAAATGACTGAGCTGACACCTACTTAAGATTTCAGAAATAACTTTTTTGGCTCTGTTGACTGTATAGGTAAAACAAATTGTTATTAAATTGGAACATGCTCTTAAGTGTTAATATGTGTTACATGCAAAGCCTTTGGACTCTCTTTCTTTTCTGAGTCAAACAGTATGGTGCTTAATTGAGTCTTCCACCTAAGAGATCTTCCTGTCTTCTGACCAGCCACTACATCACAGTGAATGCCTGTTGTGGACATAAACTTTTGCTTTTCTTAGTAATTTAATTTCTTATAAAAGAGTATGATATAGTGATATATAAAAGAGTATGAAAGTGAGAGGGAGACTGCTGAGAAAATGACTCCAGTCACAAAGTGAGAAAAACCTAAAGGGACAGGAAACAAAAGTCTCCAGTGCCAACGCAGCAGTGAAAGCAGGGGTTCCGCCTGCCTATCTGCTTCTTTTTATCTTCTGGTTATTTTGTATGTCAGAATTGGTCTCCTCCTCCTCAGCAATTTTACATGGGGACCAAATACTCAGATCTTTCTACATAAAGAGCTTTAGGATATGTTGGTGAATATGTGAATATTTTAAAAAATTGTATGTAGTCTGCTGTTTTTTCTTGATTTTGAAATAAAATATTGCTAAATGTAAAAAAAGTAAAGGATTGTAGCTTCCTCTTTTACAGTATTGGTATGTTTAAAGACTTAGTTTTCTTAATTTAATCATGGACATTTTCAAACATACAAGAGCAGAGAGAGTAGTAAAATGAACCACTGTTCACCCATCATCTGTCTACTTTCAACAATTGTCAATGTGACCAAGCCTATTCCATGTATGTTCCCCCTCCCCATTATTGATGCACATCCCAGACATATTTTGTTTGTAAATATGAAAGTATCTGTCACTAAAAGATAAGGTACTCTTTTTAATAAATATAACCTTACTGTCATTACATCTGAAAAAATGAACAATTCTATTTGAGAGATGTTAAAGACCTTTATTATTCATATCATAATACAGGTCACTGTGTTAAACAAGAGCATGAGAAGTAATGTCACTTAAGCCTTGGACTCAGCCTTAGGTTTAAAATGCCAGTTTTGCTGCTTTTTAACTGCATGACCTTGGGCACGTTAACCTCTCTTCATCTCACTTAGCCTCAGTTTCCTTAGCTGTTAAATGGTAATAACAGTAATTCTAGCCTCATAGGATAGTTGTGAGTTGTAAATGAAGCAATGAACATGAAGTGCTTAGGATACTGCTTTATATGTACAACATTCTCAATAATATTAGTCGTTGTTATTTTATTTGGAGGTATAAGGAAATATACAGATAACTAATTTCACATTCCACCTTTTAGTGTAGGTGATGTTTCAAAGTGATTTGCATTCAGTGATCCTCTAAGCTTTTGAGTTTTAGGGAATGCCGAAAAGTCTTAGTATTATTTTAATTCAAAGGTTTATTTTACACTTTTCTCAAAAGTAAACAGTTTGTTTTAAGACGTGTGATACTGTTGAAAGCAATAAATGTTTAACCTTTACTCAAATCTTGGATATTTTTATGTGTGTTGGTATGAAAACTTTGAGATACCCTGAGATAAGACCATTATTTATAAATCTCCATATAGGTTAAAAATAAAAAGCAAATCTAAATGCCAGTTTACCTAGAGTGATAGTTTGGGCAACTGTGAACATAAAAGTGGTATCAATATTATCGCTTACACTCTCCTTTCTTCCCTCTATTTAATCCATTTAATCTTTTTTCTTATTTTACTCCATCCAGAATGTACAATGTTGAAGGAAATTTGTCTTTGCAGCTAAAGTTCTTTCATAGTAGTGTGTTCTAATTATAGTGGAAGTCGGGATAAAATGCTCAGCATATGCAATTCATTGTACAGACTTTCTGGAACATATTGCTTACACATCTTTAGTTTTTATTTGTTAATACTTAAAGTGCTCATCACTTTCATGCAGATTTTCCTGATTTACAAAATGAGCAATTCTGTTTTTTTTTAAAATTATTTTTTGATAGCTTTATTGAGGTAAAATTTGTAGCCATAAAATTTACCCAATCTAAGTGTACAATTCAGTGGTTTTTTAAATAGATTTACAGAATCATCACCACAATTTGATTTCACAGCATTTCCATCACCTCAAAAAAGAATCCTTCTGCCCATTACCAGTCATTCCTCATACTTACCCCACCTCTAGGCAACCACTAATTTACTTTGTCTTTATAGATTTGCCTCTTTTGGATATTTCATATAAATGGAGTCATACAATTTGTGACTTTTTGTGTCTGGCTTCTTTCACTTAGCATAATGTTTCAAGGTTCATCCATGTCGTACCATGTATCTATATTTCATTCCTTTTTATTGCTGAGTAATATTCTATTATATGGATGTACCATGTTTTGTTTATCCATTCAGAATTGACGGACATTTGATTGTTTCCATGTCTTTAGTGTTTTGACTAATACTGCTATGGACATTTGTGTGTAAGTTTTCACGGGGACATATTTGTTTTAAAAAATTATTAACATATGTAGAAATAATGGTTCTCTTTTATTCATGTGTTTTTAATTTTGATTTTATTATGCGACAATATAGTGGAGGGAAGCTCTGTGCAGGGTTTTAGGAGTCTGAGTTTCATGTTAGTACTCACGTGCTATGTGGCCTTAGAAGGGTAAATCTATGTCTGTAGATCTCAGTTTCTGCTCTAGATTGAATATTTGTATCCTCCCAGAATTCATATGTTGAAAACTAATCCCCAGTTGAAGGTATTTGGATGGGGCCTTAGGAGGTGATTAGTATTGAGGCCCCGGAGAGCTCCCTTGTCCTACTACCACGTAAGGACAAATGTAGAAGATGGCTCTCTGAGGACCAGGAAGTGGGCCGTTACCAGACACTGAATCTGCCTGTGCCTTGATCTTGGACTTCCCAGCCTCCAGAACTGTGGGAAATAAATTTCTTTTATTTATTTATTTATTTATTTTATTTACCCACTTTATGGTATTTTCATTGTAGCAGCCTGAACGGAAATGTGAGAAATAAACTTCTGTTGTTTATAAGCCATTCAATCTATGATATTTTTATTATAACAGCCCAAATGTACTAAGACAGTTTCCTTATTAATAAAATGAAAAAATTGAAGTAGATGCTCTCCATGGTTCTAAATCCCTGGTTATAAATCTATTAATTTCTGTGTGACCTTGGGCAAATTATTTAATTTCTCCGTGCCCCAGTCTTCTCATCAGAAAAAAAAGGGGATATTAATATAATTATATGTTGTTCTGAGGATGAAATAATATTCTTGGAACATAAAAAAATGCCAAGATGTATTAAGCTGTGTGTAATATGTTTGTGCCCATTTTAGTATGTTGGACCAAGAAGTCCTTAGTGGGAATGCTTTGGCTGTGGCCTTCGTGGAGAATCAGTGGCAGTAAGCTAGTAATTGGTGGAGGAAGGAGAATTTAGCTGCTAATAATAGGTACCATTTATTGAGTGTTTAACATTCTGAAGTATACTAAACACTATACATACATTAGCTCACCTAATCCTGGGTCCTGTGGGTTCGGTGATTATGCCCATAAAAGAAAGTAAAGGAATTGCCCAAACCACCTAGCTAGTAAGTGGCTGCCTCAGAGTCACACCCCGGCTCTAAGACCATGATGTTTACCACTGCACCAGACTGCCTTTCAGGGAGAACAACTCTTTGAAACAGAATCCCATGGCAGAAAGGTCTTCAGTGGGGGAGGACTTTGCTTGGGAAAGATATCTAGTATTGCTAACAATCCTTCTGAGGGATAACAGGTACTGGTTCACAGTTTTCCATATGTCTTATATTACTTTGTTACATGTGATTGTGATGTGACATTTTAGTTACTGAACAAGTTAAAGGATTTGCAGTATGTTCAGTATTGTTTTTGTAGTTTTACCTCAAAAGTACATTATAATATACATGGTTTTTTTATTTTTTTTATTTATTTATGGCTGTGCTGGGTCTTCGTTTCCGTGCGAGGGCTTTCTCTAGTTGCGGCGAGTGGGGGCCACTCTTCATAGCGGTGCGCGGGCCTCTCACTGTCGCGGCCTCTCTTGTTGCGGAGCACAGGCTCCAGACGCGCAGGCTCAGTAGTTGTGGCTCACGGGCCCAGTTGCTCCGCGGCATGTGGGATCTTCCCAGACCAGGGCTCGAACCCGTGTCCCCTGCATTGGCAGGCAGATTCTCAACCACTGCGCCACCAGGGAAGCCCCCAATACATGGTTTTTTTAAATGGACTTTTAATCTGATGGAAGACAACTTTCACATGTTCCACTGGCTTCTTTCTGCTTGGGTAATGCCATAATAATTTCCGTTTTTTTGAGCAGTTTTCTGTCTCTTTAGTTAGCTTAAATTTTTTAAACTTTCTTTTGTACTATATTTTAAACTTTTTTTCCAGTGTGGTGTTTGGTATATACCAAATATTTTCATTATATAAACAAAAAAACTTAATAGTACCAAAGTCTTAATTCATGTTTTATATATATATTATTTCATTTGAACAAAAGTACTCTTTTGTATATGTGTGGTATCCAACATATAAACAATTTGGTACTAAAAATTAATTTGTATGCCAGTTATTTAGAATTAGGAACCTGATGATACATATGAACTTCTGTTCAAATCCATTAGACTATTATTTGTATGAATTAGATTTAGCCTGAGATTAGCTCAATGAAAGGCATGTATGTCTTTGCCAAGTGTAGAGGAGGAACATTTCTTTCTAGGATAAAGGTCAGTAGAGAACAGGTTTAGTGATGACCCAGAGAAACTGTGAGATAAAGAAGAAGGGAGGAGACACCTACAGCAGGTCAAGAGAGGTTGGGATCTAGAAATAAGACCGTGAGTTTGTAAAGTTATCACGTGCTTCCCCTGATGATGGAGGAAGACCTGTAGCCAGGCAGGTGAACTCAGTGGACACATCCATTGCCCTGGGGAAGGAAGCAGTCCAGGCTTCTTGGAGCTCAGTGCAATACTCAGATGCAGAAGGCGTGCAGGAAGAGAGCTCACCTCAGAGAGCTCTGACAGCAGGTGAAGAAGCTCTAGCTATAGGGTACTCTATAGCTGGGGATGCCAGAAATATCTTTACCTTACCGGAATTCCATCAGCCTGATTCACTTCTCTAAAGCAATATTCCTTTTTCCTTTTGCTGCCCCAATTTTGGTGAAGGAGGATTTATCTATAAATTAACACAGACAAGAAAAGCCAAAGATTTGAAAAAGTCATGGAGTAAAGGACTTCTTGAAGCTGGACCTTCAAAAATGAAAGTTTGCCGCTGCTAAGGGTTTGGTAGACTAGCTAGGGAGGTGGGGAAATCCTTAAAGAACTGACTTCCCTTTGACTTTGTAGAAATTGGTGTCTGGCTCCTGTGGAGAGGGGGCAGGGCAGGGAGGGTGATGTAGGGGTAGTTGCTTATATTGTTTTTGAAAAGGGTTTTTAAGTGGTAGGCTATCATTACCATAAGCTTTTGAATTTTTGACGTTTAAATACAGTGTAGGACTTTTCATGTCCCATTGGACCTTTAATATAGAATTTTCTTGTCTTTCGAGGTAGATTATATTTTCATAGAAACCTCAGAACTTTCTCTTTCCGTTTCCTTCCTCCCTCCCTCACTGAATAAACTAGGTCCTGATCCATCTGTAAAATACTTGATATTTCAGCTTTCAATTTTATTTAGAAGAATTACTGTTTTGGATAGATCTGTATTTTGATGAAAGTTAATAATTATTTTATCATTTTCATTTAAAGTCTGTCCAAAAGGATTGTTTTTCTTTCATTTAGAACTGTCAATGTTATTGTAAAACCAGATTAGTAATCATACACTGGCACCTACAATAATAAAAAAATGACATATTTTCAACTGTTGATCTGCTTTACTGATATATTTTCCTAAAGTTGAGTAATGTTTATTTCTGCATAATTTTATATATGGATACATAGTGTGACGAGCCCAGTTAGGTAGTAGTGAGTACCTGTGTGTGCTTGTTTGTTTTCCTCTAGGATTGCTCTTGCTCTGTCACAATAGTTGAAGGTATTTCTAATCTGAATTTAAGGACAGCTATAGTATTTCTTCTGAAAACGCAGGGCTGAGGGGCCTGCATTCTGATTTTGTTCATTGCCATTATGTGTCTACATGATGTAGACTCATTAGAGATGATTTAGTTAGCCTTAGGATGCTATCTTAATGGGTTTTCACTGGTTGTTAAAAATGCCTCTTCGAAGAATCTAACTAAATTTTCCAAATAAACTGGTTGATTTATACTTACTGAGAGAGGAGTTCCAGTGTACCCACTCATATCATCAATTACAGTCTCTTATGAAGTGTAATTTGCCCAGTCTTGATTAAAAGGCCTGCAATTCTCTTTTCCTGCTCCTTAAACACATCCTCTGCTGCCCTCTAACGGCTGCCCATTGGTAGCACCCATTGAGGTCCCCCTTACCATCATCATAGACCTGCCTTCCTCCGGCATCCAGTGATTTATGTAGCGGCTGGATCCGTGGGAGAGTGTCCCAGTAGAAGGAGCTGGGAGGAGCCGCTTTGAAGGAGAAGTATGCATGTGTGGTCTATGATCACACCACAAGGTGTTGACTGTCAGGTAGTTGTGATAATGTTACGTTTCCTAGGGTATGTGTTTCACTTTACTGTTGGTCTCATATGTTTGTTCATTTGTTCGTTCATTTATCCATTCATTAATCAGATATTTTTTGAATGCCAAATATATCCAGCGCCTCGCCTTGACTCGATCTAGTAGGTGCTTGTTGTAGATTTGTTAAATGAGTGAATGAATGAGTAAATAAATGTAAAGATAAATAGGACTTGGTCTCTAACTACTTAGTTGCCCCAGTTTTCCTCTTTTAACTCTTCAAGATCTTGAGAAAGATGTTCAAACTAGAAGATAGATACAAATATCAGTTGAAACCTAGTCTCCTTACATTTTTCAGAATTTCTCAGAATTCATCATCCCTAACGTAGGATTCTGTTTTTAGGTAGGGTTTATTTTGCACCTAGAAACGATGTTAATTTACTTTGCTGTTTCTTGCTTTTGGTTGAAAGCAACATGCAGTCATGGTTGCACATTTTCCTTTATATTCACCAGTTTCCAAGGCACCTCACCTGCTATAAACTCTAGCTTTCTGCCTCTTTTAGGTATAATAAATCGTGACTTAAAATAGGTCGTTTTAAATAGCCATGTATGAAATATGACATGTTTGTGTTAAGCATGTTGTGAATTGTTGAATTTTCTGCCATTTTTTGGCCTGCTTCATTTGGCAAATTTTTTTAAAAACGTGTTTTCCTTGTCACTTTCCATTGATTCATATCAGGTATATGTCTGCCACTGACTTCATTCCTTGTTTGAGAATATAATTCACTCAGATATATTTAAGTTGAGTAAGCTTCTTGTGAAAAATAATGATCTATATCTACCCACTGGAGAAGAGCATGAGCAGATACCTCATGTTATTTAACATTTATTGTGGTGATGGTAGTGGATGGTTGTGTTGTATTTTGCAGGATTTTCTCTTTATTTTGTGTGTTTTGTACATTTCTTTATTCTATGAACTATATAAGATAACTAGAAATAGGCAGATTTTTTTTTTCTTATGGCTGTGCTAATGACTTGAAAAATGTAAAACAAATGACTTTTGCAAAACCACATTTAATTGTAACTAGTAGTACAGTAATCATTACTTTTTATTACCCATCTCTTTTATGATAACAATGAAAGAGATTGATGTAAAGGGGACTGTAGAAGGGAGGAAGATATGGAGTAAACATTACAGCTTTCATCTCTTGACTGCTTCACATTTTATTCATCAATTCATTTGATATTGGCCCACACAGCCAAAAATCTATATTTCTCATTACTTTAAATTACTTTTTCATCACTTTCAAAATGTTCTTTAAAAATAAAAAGGCTGTTGGATTAAAAAAAATTAGTATTTTGCCATGCTGAGGTGGTTTTGTGAAGTCATGGAAAGTTTGGAAAGAGCATCTGTGTCTCAGGAGACAGTGATGAAATGTAAGATTGCTTCTGGATACTATAGTTTGCCAAGGTAAATCTAGACCAGAGATTGAAACCATCTCCCTTTCGCACTTTAAGTATGTGGAGAACACAGTGGTGAAAAATTTGGCACTTGCTGGCATAAAATTGATAACCTGACTTGCAAAGCTTAGATAACACAGACATTATTCAAAGGGTTACCTGCAGCTATCATTTCTTATGCCTTAGGAATTCCAGAGGTTCTTTTTTCTTGGGTACTGGTTAATTAGGTTTTATTGTGACAAGGCTTAACCCTCAGTGTATTGATGGACATTTTCATTCAGAATAAATGGCAACAGATTGGGGGAAAAAAAAAAAACCTACAAAGAAGAAGCAGCGGTGCTGAGTGATTGCAGATATGACCTACCAAACTCTGAATTGCAGTTTTGCTTCCTGTACCAATTAAGTTTCTCCACTGACTAAAAGAGAAGGCTGCTCTAGCTAAAACCTAAGCAGAAAGGGGTTCATTAGAAGGATGTTATATAATTCAGAATTTATGAGAAGGATGGAGAAATAGGCTCAGAAAATAGGAAAGACACAAAGGCAGTTGAGAGGTTGTCTGGAGCATCCCATTGACAGCCTAGATCAGCAGTTCTCTTGTTACTAGGTTTCGGGGCGTCTGTGAGTTCAAAACTATTTTAATAATAATTCTTATTAATGCCCCTTTCACTGTGTTGACATTTGCACCGATAATGCAAAAGCTAGAACTCCATCTTGTTCAATTGGCCAGATGTCACTGGATATTTTCAGGGCTGTTTTATTGGTAAGCTGATCATGTGATATGAGAACATCTTTACTGGAACCAGATTGCCTGGTTGTGAATCCTAACTTCCCCACTTACTAGCTTTGAGATGTTGGGCCACATTTAACCTCTCTCAGCCCCAGTTTACTTTTCTATAAAATGGGGTTAATAATAGTAGTTATCTCATAGAAATGTTGTAAGGAGTGATTAAGTTAATACAAGTAAGTTATTTAGAACAATGTATGCCTTGTAGTAAACACTTGGTAAATGTTAACTTTCTTAATCATCATTATCAGACTTTTACATCTGGTCTTTGACAAGCTGGTCACCAGAGAAGGGAGCTTAGACGTGAGTCTGAACTGTCTGGTTCTTGTAGTGCTGGAGAAAAAACTCATCAGGTCAAGGTACTGATCTGGAAACATGAAGTGCTACTATTTTAGGTTAAACATGTAAAACATGAGCTTTTCCCTCATTCTTCCTACTAATTGTATGTTAGCCTGGGCTGATGTAGAACAAAAATGAATGAACAAATTGCAAACAAATATTCAAGGATAAAACTTGAAGAGAATATATCATATTTACTTTGACAACATGTTTTCTTTTGTAGATATATACAAATAGTAGTGATTTTTTTTTAGTTGTATATACAAAAGCTGTAAAATAATATACTTCTTTAAGTAGTCTTGCTTATGTAGTCATTATCTGACAAGTAGTAAGACTACATCTTTTTTTCCCAAGTAATCTGGGATTTTTTTCAAAAGACTACATTTTCTTCAGGGCAAGGCTGTGACTTGAGTTTTTAGCTCCAGCTGAAAGCACAGTGCTTGAAATGGGATAGGTTCATAGCAAGTATTTGCTGAGTAAGTAAGTCACATTTTCTGCTCTGCTGGAAAATTATTTTCAAGAGAGTATGCTTTCTGATTACTGTAGTTAATAACACTGTATTGCATATTTGAAAGACCTAAGAGAGTAGGTCTTAACAGTTCTCATCACAAGAAAAAAATTTTTGCAACTATTTATAGTAGTGGATGTTAACTAGATTTATTGTGGTGATCATTTCACAGTATATACAAGTATCAAATCATACTGTACACCTGAAACTAATATAATTTTCTGTGTCAGTTATAGCTCAATAAAAAAAGAGGGGGATGTTTATAAAAGAGTATACTTTCACTAAATGCAATGCAATTTTACAGTGTCCTCCAAGGAGCTGACACTATATAGTGATGGTGTGTGGGTATGAGGTGGGACAAGGGAAGGAGGGTTAAATGTGATGGAGAATACTCTCTCAGAGATGAAGCTAAGTTTAGGTGGCTAATATAATTGAACCTTTGATTTTCTTGTTCTGTTTTGTTTTGAAGGTCCTGCTTTTCTTAAAATCCTGCTTTGATGGTATATTGGGCTGGCCAAGCATACAGATGCCTGCCATGCCAAAGCTCCCATTTAAAGCAAACTGTCTTGCTCTTAGCCCTTGCTGTATGGATAGTCCCATTTTGTATTTTCCATAACCCCTGGGGGTACCTGAGTGGACACTAGAAAACTAAACCAAGATCAGTGAATTATGGCTTGGTACAAAAAGATCAACTAGGCTAATCAGATTTTTCCCTGGCAAATTTAAAATATAAAATGTGGAGAGATAGAGACAGTTAACAGTGAGGGCAAAACTTGAAATAGTGTATTGGGAAGTAACTTGAGGTAAACATGAGGATAAGGTGAGTTATCATGTGTTATGGGGAAGCAAAAATATGAGAAGTGAGAGAAAGCCATTTAATAGTGGATCTGAAAGAATCAGATATTTGGAATTAAGCTGCGTAAATAATGAGAGTAATAGAATATTGCAAGTTTGATTAATTGATTCATTCCTTTTTTCAACAAATAATTTATTGAGTTACTGCTATGTACCATGCACTGTTCTAGCCCAAGAGCATTGCTCCGAAAAACAGTTAAGCCAGTGATTCTCAACTAGCTGTGATGTTGCCTGCCAGAGGATATTTGGCAGTGTCTAGAGACATTTGGTTGTCACAACTGGGAAGGGGGAATGGTATTAGTATTCTAGTGGGTAGAGGCCAGGGATGCTGCTAAATATTCTACAAGGCACAGGACAACTCCTTACAAAAAAGAATAAATAATCTGACTCAAAATGTCCGTAATTCTGAGATTGAGAAACCCTGCGTAAGCCGTAAGTATAGGCATACCTCAGAGATACTGCTGGTTCGGTTGCAGACGACCACAGTAAATACTGCAATAAAGCAAGTCACATGAATTTTTTGGTTTCCCAGTACAAATAAAAGTTATGTTTATGTAATACTGTAGTCTGTTAAGTGTGCAATAACATTATGTCTAAAAAAACAGTGTACATACCTTAATTAAAAATATTTTATTGCTAAAAAATGCTAACCATCATCTGAGCCTTCAGTGGGTTGTAACCTTTTTGCAGTGGTAACATCAAGGATCACTGATCACAGACCACCATAACAAATATAATAATAGAAAGTTTGAAATATTGCAAGAATTACCAAAATGTGACGCAGAAACACGAAATGAGCAAATGCTGGTGGAAAAATGAGCAGTAGACTTGCTTAACGCAGGGTTCCCACAAGCCTTCAATTTGTAAACAACACAGTATAGTGAAGTATAATAAAACGAAGTATGCCTGTATATATTTCATAGAGTAATTATTATCTTGTAGTTGACATTTAACTTTCTGTGTTTTCAGAAAGGAAAATTTACTAGAGGAGGTTTACTGGAGTAAAATGGAGGCCTCAGTAATATTACCCATTCTGAAGAAAAAACTAGCCTTCCTTTCAGGTATGTTTTCTTCTTAAAATTGGAAGTGTTTGATGTATAAATTTGTTTAATCTTTTTTTCTTTGATAAGTTTGGCAGAAAGGCATTTCATTTTTCTCTGAAGGTTTTGTTTTAAACGTATTTCTGAGATACCTTTTACTCAGAATGGATAGCAGTGCAAGCCAACTCTGTCACTGTTAGTGCTTGGCAGCCAATTTTTATTCTGTTCTGTAATTTGATTAAGTGACCTCTACAAGGTAGATGTCATGACATCTCACTTCTCATATAAAAATGAAATAATTAATACAGGCTGAGAATAATTGACTAACCAGCATCTAAAGTATTGTTTCTGAAATATAGAGTAATTCATTTTTGTGATATCCCATCCTAGCTTTTGTCTTCCATCTTCCTATGAGGGGGAGTTATGAAATATAAATTACATGGTTTTCACTTTTTACTGCTCGAATTTGGTTATAAGGCTTGAATTTACCTTCCATTATTAACCCAAAGTCTGCATTGACTAAGAAGAGTCAAAGAGAAGCTTCAAGATATGTTACTAGTGTGAAAGCAGTGGTGACGCTGGGTGTAGCAATTTTCTAGAATTTTGGACCATTGAGTAAATTTTCACATGCTTTAGAATAGATACTGTGACCCACCTATTGAAGATTATTTAAGTTATATTATCTTGCTTTTTCTCTCTTATACTCTTTAGGTCCTATCAGAATTGTCTTGATATTTAGGCTACTAATGTCGTTTTCAATGTATATTGTATCTTTCTGTAAATTGGCATGTTTTTTTAGTGTACATTATAAAGGAGAAAATAAGATATTGAATTCCACTAGTAATATTAGTTCTTTATTTAATATGTATTTTCTTTTTTAAAAAAACTTCTTCCCTTACCAGTTGACACTTAAGTTTTCTCTCTATTTTTTTATGATATGAATGATACTGTAGGAAACGTTCTTATTCACAGTTTGTGCATTTTGTACAAGTTCAGAGGTATAAATTCCTATAACTGGAAGTATTAAAGAGAATTTACATTTACATTTAAAGGTTTTGTCAGATTGCCCTATAAGAATATTGTGTCAATTGTTGTTTCTCCCACCAGTGTATGAAAATGCATGTTTGAAAACAGAAATAGACCCACAGACATAGAAAACAAACTTATGGTTACCCAAAGGGAAAGAGGGGAGGGATAAATTTGGAATTTAGGTTTAACAGATAAACACTACTAAATATGAAATATATAAACAACAAGGACCTACTGTATAGCACAGGGAACTATATTCAGTATTTTGTAATAACCTATAATGGAAAAGAATCTGAAAGAGAATAGACATATATGTATGTGTATAACTGAATCACTTTGCTGTACATCTGAAACACTGTAAATCAACTATACTTCAATTAAAAAAAAAAAGCCAATTTGCCCATACTGTTGCCAAGAGTGGATATTACTATTTAAAAAAAATCTTGATCAGTGACATTTTTGCATTCTTATTTTACTTGTCTCTGTGCAGCATTTGACCCTGGTGACCATACCTATCTTGAAAGTCTTTTTCTCCTTGACATCTGCCTTCTTTTGCATCTACACTGGTGATTATTTTATTGTCCCTTAGTGAAAGCTGAGGGCATGAGGTTAAATGTAATCCTGTATGTTAGACCTGTGCTCTGCAGACAATTTCACAGTGGGTCAGAGTGCTGCAGTTCAGATATGAACCTTTTTGCAGTTTGGTTTAATGCAGGGCTTAGCGATTTTTGAGGAGAAAATGAGACTTCTCTGAACCCAGTTCCTCTTGACTTGCTCTTGACCATTAATTATTTCAACCAGTAATTTTCAAACTTTTTTAATAATAGAGAAAAACTTCTCAAACCAACAAAATTATTCAGGGGATACAGTTTGAAAACCATGGTTGCAGTCTATTAAAAAAAAGATAAAACCTGTATTCTAAACAAAACAACATTTGCAGTTGAAGTCACTATTGATTATCGATTAAGTTGAACCATTTGAAATTGCCATTTATTGAGATTAAACAAAGTGGTTGAATAACAGTAATTTACATGGTTAATCTGATAAAAGATCATTTATGGTTGGTACCTTGTGAATTGCATCCATTTTATTCATAGGAATCATTTTTTTTCAATTCAGTCCTTTAAGTTTTTAGTGATAGAGATCACATAAAATTGTTTCCTTTAGTATTTGCTGGCTTTTAAGTTTCTAAAATTGCCATAAATGTCGGTTGGGTCAAAAGATAGACTTCAGAGTGAAAATCAATCATGTGGGGAGCTTTCAAAGAAGCTGTGTGTGTATAAAAGTACTAGTTATATTTTAATGTTTATGGAAAATCGAAGAGAACTTGAACATCCATGAAATGTAAGTGCATTCCACTTCCTGGCTTTCAGACTTCTATATCCAGGTCCTGTGCACTCTTCTCAGCTGGACAGGGCTTTCCCTTTATTGCCTCATGAACAAAGAATGCCTGTCTGACCTTTGTGAGTTAACTCAGATCATTCACGGAATGCTCTTTTGACTTGGTGTATAAATTCTATTCATTTTTCTTAAGTTTTAACTTTTCTATGAAGTTTTTTACATTTATTATAGCTCTTATCATTTTCTCCATTTTCTAAATCCCTTTTTATAATATTTTATTTATTTTGCACAACACAGCCTAGCAAATAAACTGTCATATTTCATACTGTTATTTCTTATGACTTAAAGTTTTCCTTCCTAGGTTGATAAGAAATTTATGTTATTTTACTTGCACATGCTTACTGTGCTAGGCACATAATAGGTGTTTGATGAATTGATTACAATCAGAAGCAGACTAAGTGGAAGAAATTAAACAAAATGAGAATTGCTATGTTTAAGTGAAGATTTCATTGGTGAATTTTTTTTCCTCTTATTTTTTCTTAATTTTGCTGTACTACTATAAACATTTACAATATATAAAATAAACAGCCATTAGATTGTTCTTTACTGATGTCTTAAACTTGTAATTGTTTTAGTAACATTGGATGCAAATATATATAATTCATTTAGTGCTTTAATATCTCTTACATGTTAAATTTATATATATTTTTCTTTAATAGGAGGAAAGGACAGACGAAGTGGCCTCATTCTGACAATTCCATTATGCCTGGAACAGACAAATATGGATGAGCTGAGTGTCACCTTAGACTACCTACTCAGCATTCCAAGGTGACTCTAAAGGTGTCTTTTCTTAAATTTCAATATGTTTTCATTTACTTACGAATGATTCCTGCTATTGTTAAAGTATACTTTGCTATCTTATCTGCTTTTATTAGCAGTGAAATTATAATTGAAAACACGAGAATCAATAATATATGATGCCACAGCAGATAAAATAAAGACATTTTATATTCTTGATGCACTAAATGATACCGATTTCTAAAATGTATATACTGTAACTTTTAAGGAATGCAAAGATTGAGCATCTGTCTATATACCATGTAATTTGAGAAAACTTAGAAAAGTGAATTCAGTAGAAAGCTCTTGTATTTAGGTAGCTATTTCAATATATAGATATAAATACATCTGTATGTTTTAATATATTGAGTGAAAGCTATTTGGAGTTTAAAACATATTTTTATTTTTAAAAAATGCAAAAAATGTTTATATTTTAATCCAAAGATCATTGGATTTTTAATTTTTAAATTTCTTTGGTGAAGACAAAACTTAAACCTTTGTATTTGCTTGAGCCTACCCATCATTTCAACAACAAGAACAGAAAAGCCCCCTCTCCAACTTCCTTTCCCACATGTGATATTTGGGGGCTGAAGTCTGACTGCACATTAGAATCATCTGGAGATTTTTTCCAAAATTTTAATGCTTGTGGGTCCACCTCCAGAGAGTCTGATCCAATTGTTTTTGGGAGGACTGCTCATCAGACTTTAAAAAAAATTCTTTAAGCTTCCCAGATAATTCTAATATGCAGTCACATTTGCAAACCACTGCAGCAAAGTGCAGGAATGAGGGCAGATTTTTTTGTGTGTGTTTGTAAAATATAGAGGCGGTAAAAGGAACAAAACTATCTCTTACATAATGCTCTTAAGCTCGAAATAGTGAATTTTAAACATTTTAGTCAGAGCAAACAATTCTTTGTATCCTTTTCCTATATTTGCATTATTGACATAATAAATTATTTCATTTTAAACCACTTTGAAGAATACAGGGTTAAAATTATGTTTTAGAACAACTGACTTTAATCACATCTGCTTCCAATATTAGTGTATAATATAATGATTCTGTTGCTGAATGTTTTTTCAATATTGGGAAAATACAGGTCTTAAAGTGAAAATTTTCAGTTTTTTTACTTTCTGGAAAGGAGAGTTATCAGACTTCACAGTGTATTAGTACTGAATAACCTTGCTAATTCTCTGAGCTGCTGATTGCCAATTTGTGTTATTCATCATTAGATAATGAACTGCTTTTTAGGTAAATGACACTAGTTAAACATATAGCTAACAAATTATGAAAAAAATATTCATGGATTCACAGATGGTTAAAAGTGTTCAGGGAACTTAGAGACCATCTGAACCAACTGCCTTATTTTACAGTTGAGGGAATTGAGACTCAGAAGTTAGTTACTTGCCCAGGATCACACAGCTAATCAGCAGTAGAGCTGGGATTAGAATCTGCAGTTCCTGACACCAATCCAGAGCTCCTCATACTTCAAATGAATAGAGTACAGTGTAGTTGCATCTTATGTGGGGTGAGGTTCTGAAGTTAGAATGTAATGCAAAAATTACTGATAGTCAAAATTACCCTTGAAAAATGCCTGAGGAAGAATTAGAGACTTATGAACTATTTTCCCGTGAACACGCTAGATTTTCTTCCAGCATTGGAACATGTCAGTCATTGAGGCTGAGTTCCGGAAGACACAGTCGGCTTGTGGTTAGGTTTGTGATAAGAAAATGTGCGCTTGTATATACTAGAATCACGCTCAGCCTGCCAGGATGCTCACACTGTAAGAGGCACTGGGTAACTGAGGCAGGCTAAACGACCAGTTTCACTCATGCAGCCTGTCTGCTCACTCTGGGTGTGCAAACAGGAAGTACAATGGAGGGCAAAATAGCCTACACTACTTAAACGTTCTCTCTCTTTCTTTCTTATATAGATATAGTACTATTTCAATGTAAATTATGAATCAGTTTCTGCATAGCTACACATACTTACCTGCCAGCTAATAGAGAAGATGTAAGTTGAAGCGAGATGAAAGAACTTAACTTAGCAAGACAAAATAGATACCTGGATACTTCATTTTTGATAATTGTTCTGCTAAAGTTTGACTGTCTCAAATATTTGTGAACGCCCTGAATTTTTAGCCTTCTGCTTTCTTGGATCAACCTCCTATAACTTTGGCGTTTAAAAACGTAGTTGGCAGCTTTATATCAGTGCTTGCCATTTCATTAGAGAGCTAGAGGGTTTTTGAGCTCTTCATTGCGACTCTGGAGAGTAGTTCATTAGGTGCAACCTTAAAAACTGATTTTTCTCCTTCAGAATGCCTGCCATTCAAAACTGCTTTTAAAAAAATTTTTATTTATTTATTTATTTATTTATGGCTGTGTTGGGTCTTCGTTTCTGTGCGAGGGCTTTCTCTAGTTGCGGCGAGTGGGGGCCACTCTTCATCGCGGTGCGCGGGCCTCTCACTATCGCGGCCTCTCTTGTTGCGGAGCACAGGCTCCAGACGCACAGACTCAGTAGTTGCGGCTCACGGGCCTAGTTGCTCCGCGGCATATGGGATCTTCCCAGACCAGGGCTCGAACCCGTGTGCCCTACATTAGCAGGCAGATTCTCAACCACTGTGCCACCAGGGAAGCCCCCCAAAACTGCTTTTAAATTTTATTATGAGAGATTTCAAATACACAAAAAAGTTGAAGGAATAGTGCAGTAAACACCATTATGCCCATCACTTAGAAGCCTGCAACTAATGTTGTAATACTATCACATATCTATGTGTCTATCCACCCCTCTTTCCATCCCAGAACTGTTTTTAAGTTTACCCTGTCATGTCAGTCTCAGCTTGGGTCTAGAAGGTTTTTCCTTTTTTAGTATGTCTGCATTTGTTTTGGTGTGACTTGTTTCTCCCAGACCCTGCTGTTAAAGCTTAACTCCTCCCAACTGTGAATGTCTCCAGACAGCTCCAGCAGTGTAGCTAGCTAATGCGGCCTCTTCTTTATACATGTCCAAAAGTAGTCTTTCATTGCAGTGAAAATGTTAACATTTTGAGTATAGTAACAGCTTTTTTTTTTTTTTTTTTTTTAAATTTTATAGCTACTTTATTTATTTATTTATTTATTTTTTGGCTGTGTTGGGTCTTCGGTTCGTGCGAGGGCTTTCTCCAGTTGCGGCAAGCGGGGGCCACTCTTCATCGCGGTGCGGGGACCGCTCTTCATCGCGGTGCGCGGGCCTTTCAGTATCGCGGCCCCTCCCGTTGCGGGGCACAGGCTCCAGACGCGCAGGCTCAGTAGTTGTGGCTCACAGGCCCAGCTGCTCCGTGGCATGTGGGATCTTCCCAGACCAGGGCCCGAACCCGTGTCCCCTGCATTAGCAGGCAGATTCTCAACCACTGCGCCACCAGGGAAGCCCAGTAACAGCTTTTTAAAAGTTATTTAAAAATGGAAAGAAACTATCCAGTTCTTACCCATATTTTATGCTTAGTTTCATGACCAGGAGCAAGGTGTGATACATACCTATTTTAAATGGGTAACCCAGTACAGTTGAAAATGGGGTCATTTCCTGATTCCTTTTCACACAGCTTGGTCCTAAGCTTGTTTTTGGTTTCTGACTCTTGAGCAGAGGGCTGAGAAGAAAGGAGAAGTTCAGGTTAATCGTAACCTGACCTGAATACTAAGTTTATGTTCAGGTAGCTCCTCATGTCCAGGTCTGTGTGGAGTTCAAGACTAAACATTACTGCCCCATTTTCTACAAAGGGTTTTTAATAAAAAATAACATAGACTGACACAGCTGGGCCAACCTGAGTGTTAAATTTTAGGAGAGGTAAATGGAGTGTTTCTTTTGTTATACCAGCGATTGCTGTACATTTTAGACATAAACAACATGATTAGAAAGTCTGAGTCCAGACTCAGAAAGCAGAATCAAATTCAGGATTACCTTATGGAGATAAAGAAGAGATATATAAATTAATCTGCAAATCTTTTCATTAAAATAGTAAATATTGAGATTAGCACTAAACAAAACCTCACAAGTAGATCTTTATCTCATATCATTTCTTTATATATTTCAAAATTTTAAGTCAGAAGCATATTCACATTCAAAGTATAAAATGAAATTTGTGTCAGTACTATTACACAAAGTATGATTATAAGATATTGAGACTACCAGCTTTTTAAAAACATGTGGCAAAACATATGCATCAGTGTTTCTCAACCTTTTTTGTCATTGTTATCTTTGTAAGGAGCCCTTTTAGGCAGCTTTTCCTATTCACTTCTGCTTGATGTCATAGAGTTTACTGTTAAAATCAGTCTGATATTAGAATGCAGAGCCATGTTTCATTTATCTCAATATTCACAAGGCCAATAAAAATGATTTGGAGACCTTAGGTGTTTGTTATATGGATATTGAAGGAACCAACCAGACTTAGCAATAAAATCATAGAAACGACTTAAAATATATTATGAAAGGAGATATAACAGCTGTGTATGGTGAAATATCATTTGAATCCCATACAAGTAGTTTTGTAACTGCCAGAATTCTATGGGGCATATATTCTGTACATTCAGAATTTTAAAAAATTTATCTGTGGACATTTTTATTCAAAGAAAATCTTACAGAGAAACTAAATTTATAAAAGAGCTAGAAGTGTAGGCCCACAGCCATTCCTGCTCATCCCCGCCTTCTCAAATTCCACTTCCACTGCAGTGCCCCCTCACCTGCTTTTAAGGAGCCTCCTTGGAGCTTACAGGACTCTGCAGAGCACTTAGAAGATAACTTGAATATGAATATAACACTGATTGGTTCAGTATAGTCTGTGAGAGTGTGACTGGGATGGCTCTTCTTTTTTTTTTTTTTTAATTTATTTTTTATACAGCAGATTCTTGTTAGTTATCTACTTTATACACATTGGGATGGCTCTTCTTTATTTTTGTTTTTTTATGGGACATGCTTCTAAGAAAGTTTAAGGCAGTGCCTTCCTTTTTGCTCCTTAGCAAATGCACTTCTGGCAAATGACGGTATAATAGTGTTGATCTTAGAGTTACTTCAAAGCACTGTAGTTAAATGCTCTGAACATGCTTTATGCTGTTGATGAGTGCTTTTTTAATATTTACTTCATTCATTCAATGAATATGTATTGAAAACTTATAATGTCCCGTTTTAAAATGTGACAGCTAAACTAGTATTTCCTTTCTTTACCACGTATTTTTAAACTTCCTGTCTCCTCTGTTCCCTTTTCATATGCTTAAGTTCACGTCGAGGGATGGCTGAGTTGTCAAGCTGGACTAGTACAGCAATAGCCAAGCTAATTTCTCTATCTCCGGTCTCTCGCCAATTTGTACACAAGGACAAGATAAATTTCACCAAAACAACAGTTCTATCATCCTTCTCAGTTTTCTAGGACCTCCTCTCCTTTCCACACAATGAATTTAATTCAATAGTCATTTATTTTGTTGCTACCAAGTGCAGACATTGTACACCGTGCATTGTGAAGACAAGAAAGACTAGGTGTGTGCTCTCAAGGACAGTCTTTCAGCCTTCTTAACTGCTAAGCCAAGACCTTGTGTGATTTGACTTATGCTTTCATTTCATATTTCTTGAGCGCTTATCATGCAAGGCACTTAGTTTTATAGCACTTGTATTAACTCAGTCTTCAAAATAACAATATTATTATCCCTATTACATAGATGAAAAAGTGAAGGCAGAGAAATTTAAGAAACTTACCCAAATTAATAAGTGGTACCTTTGCTTATATTCCTCTTGCTCTGTATCCTTTTTTTTTTTTTTTTGTATCCTTTTATGTTAAGTTTCATTAGCTCCTTTATGTAGGTACTTCCCAGAATCTTCCAGCTTTCTCCAAACTTACAGCACTTGCTGTTTCTGACTCTTTAGGCATTTAATCATAATGTGTTTAATGATAATTCTTGAATTTTTACATTTATTATTTAAGTTTTACATTTAAAAAAATTTCAAAGATATATGTTTCCCTAGTAACATTAAAAAGGTGACGCCAGTGAGTATAAAGTAGACACTAATTAAAATACTTTTATTTTACCTTTTCACCTTTCTAAATGATCTTAAGCTTCTTGAAGGGAGAAACTGTGTTGTATAATACATATTTTTTCATAATCCTGTGCAGTACCTCATATTGATACTTAGTAATCAATAGTCAGTGGATATGGGTTTCTGTTCTTTATCTTAAGTTTCTTCATAGCTCTGTGTACTCAAATGCAGGCTGGGTGATCATTTTCAGAACATCTTACATTTGTTGGAAAATCAAACATGTAGAAGTTGCAGCTTAGTAGAAGCTATTTTGGTGGATAAGAAGTTTGTCTAGGCTGATCTTACTTTCCTTTGAAGACATTAAATTTGAAATGGACCTGGGAATTTACTTATGGGTGATGATTGGGAGGCATATGTGAAAAAGAATATCCTATACTTAAGGAAATAATAGATAACAGTAAGTCATTTAATTCTCATAACAGCCCTATGAGACGAGCACTATCATCCTTATCCCTTACATATAAGGGAACCGAGGCATAGAAAGAGTGGGTAATTTAAGTATCTTGACCAAGAACATGTGGCAAACCAGGGTCGGAGGGGGACTTGGACCTGGTGGTCTGACTCCAAGCCTGTGTTTCTAGCCACTGTTGTATTCACCTCTGTTATAATCACAGTGCCATAGCTACTGATAACTTTTAATATTCATTTGCATTTAACCTGCATCTATCACAATTGAGAATTGACATATGAAAATAAGTATGGTGAACGTAGTTGAACATAATGGAAATATTTTTTGTTTTAACATTTTCTTTCAACAGTATATTCAGCGTATATTTAAAATCATAGCATTTTTCTAGCTCAAAGGGAAATTGTTGGTCATCCAGTTATGGAATCATGGAATGTCAGGATTAGAAAGTACCTTAACAATCATCTAGACCAAACATCTTCAATCATCTAGACTAACCACTTTACCCATACTTAAATCCTCTTTATAGAAATGCTGCCAAGTACTTGCCCAGATTAATCTAATTCTGTAGAGAGTCAACATCTATGGAAGTTACTTTTCTGTTTCTCTCAAGTATTGATTTTTTTCAAATTTGGATTTTAGGCCAGTTCTTCCTAATTGTAGAAAAACTCATTTATGTCACAGAAGAAACATCAGAACACAGAGGTTTAATGACTTGCCAAGAATCACACAGAGATTACTCATAAGTCTTCAGTCACTTAGTAAATATGTGAGGTCCTGCAATGAGTTCCTCATCATTCTAGGTGCTGAGGAAATGGGTGAACAAAGGCCCAGTCCCTGCCCTTATGGGCCTGATGCCCTAATGATCAAATGAATATTATAAATAAATACATAATATGTTGGAGGTTCATAAGTCTATAGAACAGATCATGAAAAGAATTAAGGGAGGGATGGAGTGCAAAGGAGTGTGTGGAAATATTTTATAAAATGAGAAGGTAACATTTTACCAGAGATGGGTAAAGTGAGGGCCCGGCCATACAGATAGCTGAAGAAAGAGCATTTAAGAAAGAGTATCTTAGAGGGAGCAGTACGTGGAAAGGCCCTGAGTCACGAGCAGGCTCAGTGTGTTGTGCGATCAGAAGGGAGGGTAGTGTGGGTGGAGCAGTTTGAGACAAGGAGGGTTCTGGGAGAGCCCTCAGAGGGGCTGCAGTCAGACCTTAGAGGACCTCGTAGGCCATGGGAAGGGCTTCAATTTTGAATGAGAAGGAAGGCCATTGTTACATTCCTACCAAGGAGTGATATGATCTGCGTCATCTAACATTTCTAGAGGCCCTCTGTATTTAAAGCTGGAAGCTGCCAAGATATCAGTAAGACAATAATATCCTTGCTTTCTGGAAGCATGTTATCTAATGAAGATGAATTATAAACAAGCAATTATAATAAAAGCATAAGTAAAATTAGTGCCATTAAGTAAGTATAAGCAGAGCTCTCTGAGTGGTAAAGAAGGAGCCCTTAGTCGTAATCAGAGAAATTAGTGAAGAGCTACAGAAAACCCATTGACAGTCTCTTTCTAGCCAAAGTGAGTGAGCTTGTTAAGGACCTGCTCCTCCTTTAATAGCTGTTTTAACTCAGCCACGTCACCCTTGAAAGGCTCTAATGGAGTAGCAACAAGGAAGTGGGGTCTTAATAGATTTTTTTTTTTTTGGTTAGTGGTCTTAAAATTATAAAATGTTAATAGTAGTATAGGAATTTACTAATATAGCACTGCAGCTACTCTAACACACCCTTTATAAGGGACATAATATGCTTCTAAATCTAAGCATGTTCTTGTTAAAAACAGTTTAAACCATCACTCCACTTGTAGGATTGCAATTTTTTTAAAAAAAGGACTTCCCTGGTGGTCCAGTGGTTAAGAATCCACACTTTCAATGCAGGGGGCATGGGTTCGATCCCTGGTCGGGAAACTAAGATCCCACATGCCGCGTGGTGCAGCTAAAAAATTTAAAAAAACAAACAAACTATTCCTTTCAGGTAGTTGAAAGATCACTTGGTCTTACAACTTTCAAATACGTAGTATCTTTGAATTGTGTGTACTTTCTTTATCTATCTTAGTAAAATGTGAGAAAATTATGATTAAGGGTGTTTTTAAGTACTCTAAAAGATAAATTTAGAGTATTTTATGCCCTTAAGATCACTGCAGATGGTATTTGCAAGCTTCATTACTTTCTTTGTCTTAATATACAGATTAATTTAGTGTGCTTTGAAATATAAATGTCTCGTTTGTGTAGAACTTACTTGTTTAAGAAAATGGTTGTGTAACCTGTACCTCATAGATGCAGGTGCCCAATTATGGGGATGACTCACTTCTCTTGGGCTCTAGTCCCAACCAGGGAAGGCCCTCCACTGGACAGCTCCATGTATCTTAGCTCCCCTTCCTGCAGATTTCCACACTGTACTGGTAGAGTCCCTGAGTTGCCGCCACTTCTCTGAAGACCACTCACTGACAGTTACTCTACTAGGCTGGTCTTTCTTGGGCTTGTATCCTCCCTAAGTCAGAGTGGTCTTCTCCTTACCTGATCCCACAACTAGCAGTTAGATGTCAGATTTGCTTCCCCCAGCAAGTCTTTATGTGCTGTTGCTAATGCGGAAGAGATCACTGTATTGCCTTACTCCCACGAATGCTTAGTGGATCCTTTATTTTGTAATGCAAAATCCAAAAATAGAATACTTCAACATTTGTTTATTAAGATATAAGTCACATATCATAAACATCATTTTTTAAAGTGTACAATTCCGTGGTTTTCAGTATATTCACAAGGTTGTGCGACCATCACTCTCTAATTCCAGAACATTGCCATCAGCCCAAAAAAGAAACCTATACCCATTGGTAGTCCCTCCTCATCCCATTCTCCCCTCCTCCCAGCCCTTGTCAGCCACTGGTCTGCTTTCTGTCTCTATGGATTTACTCATTCTGGACATTTCATATAAATGGAATCATACGCTATGGGCTTTTGAATCTGGCTTCTTTCACTTAGCGTGTTTTCAAGGTTTATCCATGTTGTAGCATATATCAGTACTTCATTTCTTTTTATGATTGAATAATACTCTATTGAATGGATTACCACATTTTTTTTCCATTCATCCATTGTTGGACATTTGAGTTGTTTTGGATTTTGGCTGTTATGAATTATGCTGCTATGAATATCTGTGTGCAGGTTTTTTGTATGGACATATGTTTCACTTTGCCTCACCTCTTGAACACTTCTCTGCTTTCTTTGGGAGCTCAACTTCTGTCCCTGCCTACAGAGGCACCTATTCTTCTTCCAAATCTTTAGCAATATCATCCTCATTCTTGTGACCTTACTGTTTGTCAATAGAATTGGATATCCTTCTCCAGTAATCCTCTTGAGGTTAATGTGAATGTTTGGAGAGAGTAAGGGAGGATTAGTAAAATTCCCTGGACTGTTGGATTTAAATCTCAGGAAAGGGCCTGCTATTCACTTTTCCTATAATGTAGGCAATTGGGAGAACTTTGTGTGGGGAGAATTTTCACTAACAAATCCTTGCTCTGCTAAGCAAAGCTGCAGTTTCTTCCACTATATTAGAGGGAGGGCAGTTGAGATCTTTGCATTAAGTTGATTTTATAAGTAAAACAAATAGTAATTAGTAATAATAAATAATAATAATATAGCTATGTAGTTTTGGTCCTAAGATAAGAGTTTTTCCATGTTGTTGTTGCATTTTACTAGGGCAGGCTTCTGAGAAGTGTTTAGTTGGTACTTGAATAATTGAATATAATATATAGCAATAACACATTTTCCAACACTCAAGATAATATTGTGCTGGTCAAGTGACTAAGAATGCAGAAGTGAAAGCAGAGGTGGGTCAGACATGGTGTATTCAAGCTTTGAATTCTTACATACACCAATGCTACTTCACCTCATTAAATTTCCCCAGAAGAACACCAAGAAGCTTATTTCCAATGGTCTCATAATAGCTTACTTTATTTTCTACCTGTTTTGAAATATCGCTTCACAACCTTACACTTCTGGCAGGAAGGAGAGACAAGAAGTACGTCCACACTTGGCAGTCATTAGTTACCTACTTCACTGTGATCCCATTTTACAGATGAAGAGATTGAGAGGCTAGTGAGACTATTTGAATGTTGCTTTGATTTCTTCTCTTTTTAAGACATTGAATTTACATGCTTTTAGAGTAATTTTCTTACCAAATTAGCTTATAAATTGTCAGTGTTTCCTGAAATGAGAAAAATAAATTGCTTGAGAAAACTGAAAGGGCACTGAAGAATTTTATTTATTGACAGTGCAAACCAAGTCAATTGAGATTAATGCTGCTCCATATATGATTACACTGTAAACTTTATTTAGGGTTATGAAGAGTAGAATAGGAAGCTTGTTTTAATACTCTGTAATTTTGTTTCATTTCAGTGAAAAGTGTAAGGCTAGAGGATTTACCGTGATTGTGGATGGCAGAAAATCCCAGTGGAATGTGGTGAAAACAGTGGTCTTAATGCTACAGGTAACTTTATGTTTGACTATTAGGAAGTGGTTTTATTGTACAGCAACAGATGAGGCGGTAGTGACAAATGCATTTTGTTTATCGGACTGTGCCCAAGCTTCTCAGCAGTGACTGAGCTCTGAAATGCACAGGTCACTATTGGATTGTTTAGATTCAATTCTTACAGGTTTTACTTGAGGAGTAAAATAAATTTCAACCCTATTCTAAAGGTTTGTAAATGACCAAAAATAATACGTCATGTTTAAGTAATTTAAACAACTAGGCCAGTGAGTCTCAAAGTGTGAGGGCAGAGGTTATCAGACTCATCTAGGAGCTTTTGCACACTGTAGTGGCTGCATCATCCCACCTCCACCCCCTCCTAATACTACAGGTAGGGAGTAGGACTGGGTAATTCTAATCTGAAAAAGCTTCTCAGGTGGTTCTGATAGGTTTCTCCCTTCTGTTACCCTTTTTCCTTCAAAAATCACCAGGATTCATAATAGTCTTATATCTGTCTCTGATCTAGAAGAAATGTACTCGACAGGTGCGTCCTTGGGGGCTTTAGCAGCTCACAGATAAGCATTTCATAAACAGCTGTGATTATAGAATCCCTGATCTGGTCCTAGTCTTATGTTTATATTTCCTTGTGCTCCTCACAGAATGTTTCTGTAATCCCTTGCACATAGTAGGTACCTAGTAAATATTTGTTGGTTTATTGTGAGAGTATTGAGGATACTGTGATCTGAAAGAGAAAAATACAGTATTTGAGTGATTGAAAGGGGACAGATTGCTCTCATGTACCTGGGTTTCCTTAGAAGGGCTTGTATAGAAAGTAAAAGTTAAGTGAGTTAAATAAGCGAGATTATCTAATTTAAATGACAGAAGGTGAAAAGGGCATTCCTGGCAGGGACACTGATTTAGTGATAGCTCAAAAATTAAGTGAATACAATGAAAGGAGCTGATGACAGGCCAGTTTGGGGGCAATATATTGGCTGTTACATGGGATGTTGAACATTGAATTAGGTAAATATCAGTGATACTGAAAGAAAGATCAAGAATTTTAAATGAACTGGGAAATAATTGGTAGCTGCTTTAGGGTTCTGTGGAAAGGAATATAATTTAAAATTTTAAATGATAACTAGGGAGAATGATTCTTAATGGTTTATTTTTTATTTGTGATAATTAGGAAAAAGAAATTCAAGGGATGGGAACTGGTAATTTTAGTTTTTAGCTTTAGTGCTTAGTATGGTTCAGGTACTGTGCACTAAGCTTGCTGTATAAAAGATCTCATTTAATTTCCTCTTCACAAACTTGGGAGGCAGGTTCTACGGTCCCCAAAGGTCTTCAAGGATTTTAAGTAATGTACCCAGGTTCTCTTGGTGAACATGGGAGAGAGTCACGATTGGAACCTGGCACAACCTAAGCCCCAGGTTTTTATCCTTTAAAAGTGTGTATTTACCAGTGGGATGTATCTGAGGTGGTTCCCAAATTATCTGCCCATTACCTTATTCTTAACTGGTTGGCCTAAACCTTCATCATTAGAATCACTCCTTTGGGTTGGAAAGGACATAGGTTCCAGTGGATCAGTTTTTTTTTTTTTTTTTTTTTTTTTTGTGGATCAGTTTTTAAGGGAACACAGATGGGTGTCCATAATAACTTTTTCTGTCAAATATGTTCCCAGCACTTTTGCATTCCAAACCCTGAAGATTAACTCTTCTCTGTACAAGTTGTTAAAATAACTGTTAGATGAGAAATCCATTCATTATGACCTTGTGTTCTTCCATTCAACTGTGTCACAGTTGAGCTGTTTGGGACTTGCTGTCTGAACTGGACTTTGACCAGTGGCACTTTTGAAGAGCAATCAATGGATGATTTAATCCCCTCTTGCGATTTCTTTTCTGATAGGTATTTTAACAACTTTTGGGCTTATTAATAGTTAAGATTTTCAGAAGTTGCAATGGCCTGTTGTTTGCTCCTAGTCAAACAGTTTCTACATACAAAGTTATTCATTGCTTTTATTTCAGAAGGTACTGGTACTGGCTGTTTGGGAGCCCAGAGCTTAGTGCTGGCTCTGCCTGTAACAAATATTCTCTAAAATGAGTGGCTTGGTTTCTCTTGTTTCTCACAGCTTTAATATGCAATGATTTTGAAATAATATTCTTCCACAATCAACATATAAATAAACCTCATTCTACCCGAAATTTCCCAGCCCCTCTGATAAAAGTTTTGATAACACTGAGGTTTTTTTTTTTTAACTTTATTCACAACCCAGTCATTGCAGGAGGTGCTAGATTTGTGATGTGCACAGTGACATGTTTAAATTGGAAGGTTTTCTATTTTCCCCTAATCAATACTTATGATTATAATTATATAACATTATTATTATTCAGTAGTGCCATTTATGGTCTAGAATAGTGGTTGACCACTATTTTATAAATAGAGTTTATAAATAGAGTTTTATTGTTTACATATTGTTTATGGCAGCTTTCATACTATGTGGACAGAATTGAAATAGTTGCAACAGAGACTGTATAGCCTGCAAAGCCTAAAATATTTATTGTCTGGACCTTCAGAAAGAATTTACTGACCCCTGGTCTAGAACATTTGGAATGGTACGGTAGAACTTTAGAGTCAGACCGACCCGGTTTCTAATCCAGTGCCATCCCTCACAACTCTGTTCCCTTGGACAAGTTACTTTAGTTCTCTCAAGCTCAGTTTACTTTTCTGTAAAATTGGAAGGATGAGATCCACTTGTTAATGTGAATTCGTTTATTCAACAAAGATTTATGGAGTATCTTCTATATGTCAGGCACTGTCATAGGCTCTGGAGATATAGGAGTGACATTATAGATAAGGTACCTGCGATTGGGAAGCCTATATTCTGTTTGAGTCAGACAATAAGCAGTTAGGCAAATTACTAAGAAATGTAACATCATATAGGGATAAATTCTATGTAGAAAAATAAATTGGTGAAAAGAGACTGAGTCAGATCCTGCTACTTTAGATAGGGTGGTCAGAGAAGGTCTCTCTGAAGAGGGAATATTTGAGTAGAATCCTAAATAAACTGAGGAAGTACTCCTAGGTATAGGGCAAAGAACATTCCAGGCAGAGGAAACATCAAGGGCAAAGTCCTGAACTGGGAGCAGACTTGCCACATTCTAGGAGCAGCAAGAAGCTCAGTGTGGCTGTGTTAGAGGAGTGAGCTGAGAGGGGAGAGGTGTGAGATGAAGTCTGAGGTCATGGGACCCTGAGCTTGGAGGGCCTTCTTGGCCTTGGTAAGGGGTTTGAATTTTATTCTGAGCATGAGAAAACGTGAAGCAGGAAGGCCTGCTAAGAGGATATTTCAAAAGGCTGACTAGTCTGGGAATGTTAGCAATGTAGGTGGTAAAAATGGGTAGGTTTAATTAAGATATATTTTAAAGATAGACTTCATGGGACTTGCTGATAAAATATATGTGGAATATTTATTAACTCAGTAAATGTTAATTTCCATTCTTTAGATGATCTGAATAACTGCATCTAGTAAATGTGAAATTGTATTTGTCGAGGTTTAGCTTTGTCCTCTTCTTCAAGTTAATAATCATGCAGAATCTTGGCTTTTTTGTATAGTGGCTGGTAAGAAACTTATTTTGTGAGACTATTGATTTACATTATTGGAGGAAATTCTCTAAGATGATTGTGTTATAAAAAATTTTCATATCATAGAAAAACCAAATTTAATAATTTCTCAACTAAAAATTATCTTGCAGCTTAAATATATTCCTGTTAGAGAGATTCAGTAAAATACAAAAATAATTCACATGTACTGTCTGTATTACATTGTTTTTTGAAAACCTTCTCTGAATCAGCTTGTCTTTCAAGTATTTCTTTATTGCCATGTACGTTTTGAAGTTTGCAGTATTGCTTCTATTTTATTATTTTAATTATTTTCCAAAGGTCTGCTAATTACTCAGCCTAATCATGAATATCTAATAATTTATAACTTTAATAAATTATTCATTTTACGTGTATAATTTGTAATTTTTTTTTGTATTTTATAGAATGTTGTTCCAGCTGAAGTGTCCCTTGTTTGTGTAGTGAAGCCAGATGAATTCTGGGATAAGAAAGTAACACATTTTTGTTTTTGGAAAGAAAAGGATAGACTTGGCTTTGAGGTAAATATACTCTATAAAAAAATAGAAGTGTGTTATATCTTTAAAAACAGCATTTTGCTGGTATTATTTTGTTTGTTCAGCATTGGATACTAAGCAGTGCTTATGCCATGCTCAATCAGTACCTAAGTAATGATTAATATTTAGTCAGCACTCACATACTTGTTGAATGAATTATGATTCCTTGTCAAGGCCACAAATGCTTTCTTGTTTTCATTTTCATCACTCTTTGTGAATCTTTGGAATAAGTAGAAGCTTTTTATTAAAAACATTTTTAGGGACTTCCTTAAAAATCCGACATGCTGCGCAGCACGACCAAAAATAAATAAATAAATGAAAATAAAAACATTCTTATTACATTACCAAGAAGACATTTAACTAATACTAGGAAATCCTAGACATTTAGAAATTGAAGTTAGAGCCTATTTTGTATGATGTCATAATTATTTCTTAGTATCTGGTTTGGTTTTGATACGTGAAAACCTGTTTTGATACAGTTATCCATCCTTTCCTTTTGGCATTACTCTCTCTCTCTTACTTTTCTTGTGTGAAAGCTTGGTTGACCCTTGAACAACATGGGTTTGAACTGCACAGGTCCACTTACAAGTGGATTTTTACAGTCAGCCCTCCCTATTTCGGGTTTAACATCCACAGATACAGAGGGCCAACTGTATTCATTGTACTTTGCCATCTTATGTAAGGGAATTGAGCACCTGTGGGTTTTGGTATCCATGGGGTTTCCTAGAACCAATCCCTTGTGGACACTGAGGGAGGGCTGTACATATTACTGTAGATCAGAAAGAAGTCCTAAGATGGAATACAAATTTAAACAATTTAGTCATAATTTTCCTTCCACAGCCTATTAATCCCAGCTTCCTAGTAGGAGAGTTGATAGATACTAAACTTTACATTAGTTAAAGTGTGGAAGCACTGAAGGGTGCAAAACCTAACTCAACCCTGTAGAATCTAGCCTTGGAATGTTTACAGGAGTCAGACAATACAGACTCATTGTGGACTTTGCCAGACTACAATAGTCATTTTTATTTTCAGTAAAGTCAATATGTTTTGGTATGGAGGAAGAGTCTCCAAGGTGTCTTAGATAAAGATTTAAGAAAATCTAGTTAAAAGTTTTCAAATGAGGTAGCACAAAATGTCTTTAAAACGTGTGCACTTAAAAAAAAAAAGTTAACTTAAAAAAAAGTTAACTGCAGTAACTGCAGTTAAAAAAAAGTTAACTGCACTTAAAAAAAAAAAAGTTAAGTGCAGTAAAATTCATCCATTTTAGTGTACAGTTCTGAGAGTTCTGACAAACACAGACCGGTCTGTAACCATCACCATAATCAAGAAACTAAGGAATATTTCATTACTCCAGAAATTCTCTCATGTTCTTCTGTAGTCAACTCCTTCTTCCATCTTTAGTCCCTGACAACCACTGATCTGTTTTATGTCCCTGTGGTTTTTGCCTTTTCCAGAATGCCATGTAACTGGAATGATAAAGTACGTAGCATTTTTAATCTGCTTCTTTCACATATGCATTTGCATTTGGGATTCATCCATGTTGTTGGATGTACTGGTAGTTCCTTTCTTATTGCTGAGTAGTAATCCACTGTGTAGATGTACCACAGTCTGTTTATCCATTCCCCAGTTGAGGGACATTTGGGGTTGTTTTCAGTTTTTGGTGATTATAGATAAAGTCACTGTAAACATCTGTGTATAGGCTTTTGTGTGAAGTTTTTATTTTAAGAGATAAAATACCTAGGAGTGGGATTCTTGGGTCATATGGTTAAGTGTATGTTTAATTTTATAAGAAACTTCCAAATTGACAGTTTCAAGGTGGCTGTATCATTTTGCATTGCCACAGGCATAGTGTGAAAGTTCCAGCTGCATCTTTGTCAGCACTTAGTATTGTCAGGTTTTCTTTGTTTTTAAATTATAGTTACTCTAGTAGGTGTGTAGAGGTATCTCAGTGTGGTTTTAACTTGCATTTCTCTAATGATTAATGATATGAGTATATTTTCAAGTGCTTGTTTGCCATCCATGTACCTTCCTTGGTGGTGTCTGTTCAATTCTACCCAATTTTTAAAAAAGAATTAAGCCTTTTTGTTTTCATATTATTGAATTTTGAGTTATTTATGTATTTTGGATAGAAATCCTTTATCAGATATGTCATTTGCAAAAATTGCATCTCCATCTGTTCGCTTTTTCATTCTCTTGACAGCATTTTTAAAGAAGTTTTTAACTTTGATGAAGTCTGATTTTTAAATTTTTCTTTTATGAATCAGGCTTTTGGTATCATAGCTGAGAAATCTTTGCCTAATCCAAGGTCACAAAGATTTTCTCTCATGTTTTGTTTTAGATGTTGTATAATTTTAGGTTTTATATTTAGATCTATCCATTTTGAGTTAATACTTGTATAAATTATAGTCTGACAATATATATTTTGTGACTTCGGTTATTTTAAGTTTGTTAAGGTTTGGTTTTTGACCCAGTATATGCTCTATCTTGGTGATTTCCTTATGCACATGTGTTCTCCATGTACTGTGCATGTGTGAATTCTGCTGTTATGGGTGGAGTGATCCATAACTGTCAAGATTGTTCATAGTATTGTTCAGGTCTTCTTTAGTCTTTGTAATATTCTGTCCACTTATTCTATCAATTACTGAAAGAGGAATATTGCATTCTTCAACTATAATTGTGGATTTATTTCTCATTTCTATCAGTTTCTTCTTCATGTATTTTTAAGTTCTTCTGTTGAGTTCATAGATTTAAACTCATTATGTCTTCTTACTGAGTTGACCAGTTTATCATTTCATTATTAAATGTCCCTTTTTTATCCATGATAATAATCAGGTTCTGAGGTGCACATTGTCTGATACTAATGTAGCTACTCCAGCTTCCTTTGACTAGTGTTTGCATATTGTATCTTTTTCCATATTACCTGTTTACGTATCATCTATTTACCTATTTCTTTACATTTAAAGTGGATTTTTTATAAATATAGTATAGTTGGGTCTTGTTTTCATATCCAGTCTGACAATCTGTCTTTTCATTGGTTTATAATACCATTTATATTTAATGTAATTATTAATATGGTTGGATTAAAATCTTCCGTCTTGCTAGATTTTATGTATTTTTTTCTTTTTCTGCCTTCTTTTGGACTGAGTATTTTTATGATTACATTTTATCTCCATTATTGACTGGTAATTTATATCTTTTAAGTTTTTTTTTTCCAGTGGTTGCCCTAGGTTTACAATATACATCTTTAATTAATGGAGTCTTATCTTCAAATAATATACCACTTAACACTGGTAATTCCTTAATACAGTATATCTCTAATACTTTCTTCCATTGTTTACATATTTTACTTTTACTATAGTGTAAGCACAAAATATATTGCTACTGTTTTTGCTATAGTCTCTTGTCTTTTATAGCAATTAAAATAATAAAAAATGAATTTCATATTTACCTGCATTTATGACATTTCCAGTGTTCTTCATTTTTTTTTAATTAAACATTTCTTTACTATTACTACAAACTTTTACTTTGCTTAATATGTGTTGTGAATGATCATAAGATACATTTAACATATAGTGTTTCCCATTCTTAGTTTTCCCCAGGGCTCTTCCTTTGGGAAGCATCTCCTGGAAGTATGGTTGCTCACAACACCCAGTGTTCTTCATTTCTTTTCAGCTTTTTGGTTGGTATATTCCTTCTGCCTAGAACTTCCTTTAAAAATATCTTACATTGCAGGTCTGTTTGCATTGAGTTTTCTCAGATTTTGTTTGCCTGAAAAAAGTCTTTATTTCAGTTTTGAAAGTTATTTTCTGTCAGTATAGAATTTTCTTTCATTGTTTGTTTGATTTTTTTTCTTTTAGCACATTAACTATATCACACCATTGCCTTCTCATTTCCTTGGTTTCTGAGGAGAACTCTACTATTATTTGTATCTTTGGTCCCCTATATGTTATATATCTTTTATCTTCCTTGGCCACCTTCAAGATTTTTGCTTTGTTTTTGGTTTTCAGCAAAAACTGAAATTTTTTTTCAAATCTAGACATTTTGTAATGTCTAGATATGTTTTATTTGGTGTTAATTCTATTTGTTGTTTGCTGCACTTCTTGGATCACTGGTTTGACTTCTGCTATCACTTTTGGAAAATTCTTAGACATTTTCATTTCAAATATTTCCTCTGCCCCATTTTGTTTTTCTACTCCTTCTAACCTCCAATTGCATGTATGTTAGACCATTTGAAAATTTCTCACCATTCTAGGTTGGTGCTCTATTTTTTTTTTTTTTTTCTTTTTGTGTTTCAGTTTGGGTATTTTCTCTTGATCCATTTTCAAGTTCACTGTTTGTTTCCTTGGCTGTGTTGAGTTTATTAATGAGCCAGTTGTAAATGCACTTTATCTCTTTTACCATGTTTTTGGTTTGTAGCATTTCTACTAGATTCTTTCTTATGGTTTCTGTCTCTTTGCTGTAATCCCCATCTGTTTTGCATGTTGTCTTGCAGTTCTTCCATGAGAACTGTTAGCATATATCATGGTTATCTTAAATTCCATACCTAATAGTTCCAATATCTTGGGTCTGTCTTACTCTAGTTATGTTGTTTGGGTTTTTTTCCTGACAGTGGGTTGTTTTCTTTCTTGCTTTTTGTATGTTGGGTGTTGGACATCTTGTTTAGGACAGTAAAGACTGAGATAAATCGTATTTTTGCCTGCACATGGACCCATCTTGGTTTGTGTTAGGCTTTTAGTGGGGCAGGGGAGGGGTTGATTTAGTCTAGCCAGGAGTTGAATTGGCTTTGGCTTTTGTTGTTGCTCTTCTTTTCCTCAGTGTATCACAGGCTTTAGATTCCTCTAGAGTTAGTGTTTGTCTCACCCTCAGCTGTAGGTCTTTCCTTTGCACCTGTGCCTCAGAAAAGGTCTCTGTTTGCACTGTTGACCCTCCTCAGGAATAGAGTGCTGTTACTTGTTACTCAGTGTTTGTTGGTAGGGCATTTTCTGTTGTTCTGATTCAGCCCCAGTCTTAGGCAGGCTCTGTGACCCAGGGTCTAGGGGATAGGGCCCTCTTCCCCAGCTTTAGGAGGCCTATGGTAGTCTGGGCTCATAATATATTCCTGCCTCCATTGGGATAGAGGGCCTGTCTTTCCCCTTCCTGTATCAGCAGTGGGGTTTTATTTGTGCTCTAAGGTCATCCAGGCTTGCTGCCTTCCCTTGGGACCTGAAGGTTTTTGTTCTCTAGGGGAGAAAGAGTTGAAGAATCTGGGCTGTGCTTCAGCTTCGTGCCTTTACAGTGGTGGTTGCTGTTCCCTTCCCCCAGACCTGTTTTGAAGTTTCTTATCCTCCCTACCCCCATCTTTCTTATGAGTCCCTGGGAGGTCTGTGGAGAAGAGTCTACAAGTGAGTTTGAATTCTTCTTGTATCTTTGCTTCCCACAGGTTCTATGCTTTCATACTAAACCACATGTGGCCTTACGCAATTCATTAAAAACTTTAGCTGAATTCTTACCTGGCTTGTATCATACCTGGTATTTTCCCCAGGTAAGCAAGTGCTCCAGCTGCATGTGTCCTTGGATTTCATCTTTCCTTAGATTTCAGGTTAATTGGTGTTCCTGTGGACTTACAACTCTCTGATGGGTTCAAGAAAAGTTGTCATTTTTCAGATTAATATGCATTATTTTGTTGTTGTTGTAAGGATTGGAACACTGCTCTTTCCATCTTTCTACATATCCTAAGCAGAAGACAGTTGTTTTGTTGTTCAGTTTTATCTTGCAAACTTTTGTCATTGGTTGACTTGACTGTGATGTAGACTTATTAGAAGCTGTGTGCCAGCAGTGTAAGGGAAGGCAGCCCTGGCTGCTGGATTATGTTAGGAAAGGTGTTACCCTGATTGCTGGATAGGAAGCTGCATACCAAGGAGGAGAATCAAAAGTGTAGTGAGGGAAGAAAGTAAAAGCTGAATGTAGGAGGCCTGGATGTTGCCATGGTGAATGAGTATTTCATACAGGCAGGGAAGTCTACCTTTCATGCCAGAGGCATGCAGGAAATGTTGCTCTGAAAGAATGCAAAGTGGACGGAGGCCAGTGGTTCAGAAACTAACTCTGTGAACTCCAAGTAGAAGCAAAGATCCTTTTGTGAGGAACCTGTCACATCCTGCTTAGGTGTGCACATCTGATCGGAAATACTATGTATGCCTAGTTGGGTCTCATGCTATATGAATTTGTAGTGGCTAAATACCCTTGCATCTTAGAGGAAAAAATGGAAGACAGAGAATTCCTGTCTGCCTTGAACTGATATCATAGATTGATGTTTTAAGACTCAGGTGTTAAAGCTTCTTCTGTCAATATATTTTCTTTTAGACACTAAAGAGATTCAGTTAGAATATTTTTCCCAAGTAAATAAGCACTAGACACTTATTTAAAAGCCTAATGTCCTAATGAGACGAGAGTAATTTCAAATGCTGGCTAATATACCGCCAAACATAATCAGCTTTAAGGGGCAATTCAACACCAGCCATTAAATGATACTTAGAGCTATATATAATTAAATTCAATATAGATGTTTGTTTGATCAATAATTATTTTCCATGATGTTATTTTGGATCATTTGGGCTGTTGTAATTCAGCCTATGTTTTTGTATATATTCTAAATATTTTTAAAAGGATAACTTTGTTATGAGTACTGGTGTTCCTGTAAGCCAAAGTTTGTGTTTTACCTTATTGAATTATTCATAACAAAGACTTATTACTAGCTGTCCACAATATTCATCAAATAAACATCCAGTTGTCATTTTAATGACAACCTGTTCCCATGATTTCACATTTTCTTGCCTATCATCCTCTCTAAATTCTTTCTTCTAGATGGGCTTCCTCTTGTTCACTTCCCTAATGTTTTTCATCAGCAACTGAATATTCTTTACTCATTGGTCACCTAAATGTTTCTTTATATATCCTTCTTGTCTCTGAAATTGATACCTACCTGTTAATTTTCCTTTTTAGCAACTCAGATATTCCAGTACTTTCTGACCTTCAGCAACATTATACCTGGTGGCTTTGATACCTTTTGCTGGTTAGATAATAGTATCTATAGTCTGTCTAATGACAAGGTAAAATTGAAGTAGTACTGGCGTTAATCTTGTCCTCAAATTGAGAAAGTAATAATCAAAATGATCTCACCTTTTCATTCTTTATTGTCATTCATGAGAGTCAACGTGTTTTTTTTACTGGTAATGATAACCAGCCACCATTCTAAGTTGTTTTCTTCTCTTACCTCGTCTTATTACTACATCTGATCCTGTTCTCTTTTTGAGGTCATACTAATGTTAGGATCTAGGACCAAAGACTTCCTTCATGTTTCTCTGTCAAGAATACCTCTGGCTCCATCTCTTCTGACTTCTTTGTAGTTTTTGCAGAAAGTTATTTCCTTTAGTGAGAAAAATATCCTTCCACAAACAGATGTAAGCAGACGTACACTTTGAAATAGTATGTGTATAACGCATACACATGAATCTGTACTAAGCACACAAAGATATATACAAAGACACATTTTCATTTTAGATCTTGCACATACATTGTTAGCATAAATAAAATTAAAAAATAAATAAAACATCTGAGTGCCTGCAGAGTGAAAGGTTCAGTGTTAGGTTCTTTGGGAATGTTTTATTAGGAGAGGATAAGTGTTTTAGTTACAGATGGAAGAGTGGCAGTAAAGGAGAAGTAAGTTTTAAGTCTTTTTGTAAATTGAATTCCAGAAAACCTTCATAGATGTTTTGATTAAGGACCATATGATAAATATCTTTCTCCTCAAACTTGCTGAACAACGCTGTGTGCTAGTTAATAAAATACTGTGGCTTAGTTCAATTTGTCTTGTCTTAACCTCTCTAACATATATAAAATAAAGGAAAAAGTAATATTTATGTAGGACTTTACTATTTTAAAAATATTATGTTTTTTTATTTCCTTTGAAAGGACTTGGCAAAAACTCATGTAGGTAGTGGTCTTTTTCCCTCCTTTTTGTAGTTCCTCCATTTTACTCTGGTTCTGTTTGTGCTTGTTACTAGGTTTCAGATTTCCCTGGAAATAGATCTGAAATTTAGATTTCTGTTTCTTAAAATGATAGCTGCTTTGAATATAACCAATAAACCTTTTCTTCAAGAATTTAATTGTATCCATACATATTAGGATATTCATGGAGGTGGCTATTTGAAGATAATTAACAATTGCTTACTAGATAAAAATTAGAATATAATCCCCACCATATCCCTGAACAGATAAGATAAAGCATATGTTGAAGTGTGATTTTCATAAGGGTAAAATCATGACTCCTATGTAAGTATAAAATAAGTGTAAATTAAACGTATTATGCAACTCATTAACTAATGAAGTTATCAGTAATTTGTGAGGTGTGGTTCAAAGAGCATTTGAAGAATTTAGGATTTTTATAGGCAGATAAGCTTGCCAAATTAGATACAAAACTAGTTAATGTCCTGCAGATCCATAAATTCTAAACTTCGAGGTTCTCTGTTACCCTACTGGACAGAAATTTATCTACTGCACAGATCATAAATTATTTGCATTTCTTCTGGACAAAATCTGAAAGTTAACCCCTGTCCCTACAGATGTTAGTACCTATTGATTAGTCTGTAGAAAGTCAGTCAAAGGCACGAGCTCAGCACTGCATGAACAAACACCCAGTAATATCTTTTGACCATTCCCTAAGATTTAGATAGTTTTTCGGATATGTGAATTATATTTTTTATAGGATTATATTTTGTAAAATTTGAATTTGGACATTAGTGACATGCTGAACATTCATATCACTGCAGAATAATAGAAACTACTTTCTGAAGTTTGATATTATGTTTTTCATATCAGTCTCTCTTTGAGCTTTGTATTCCTAGCCAGGACTAGTGTTTTTTAGTGTTTTCCCATATTATTTTACAAATTTTTAAATGCTTAAAGGAAGACTTCATTTTAAAAAATATTCCCCCTTTTAAAACTATAAGCAATTTGTTTCATTTAAAATACATTGTTTTTTTTTCTTTATACCTTTTGACCCCCTTCACCCATTTCTTCCAACCCCCACCCCACCTCTGGCAACCACCAAGCTGTTCTCTATATTTATGAGCTTGTTTTTTGTTTTTTTAAGTAAATTTATTTATTTATTCATTTTTGGCTGTGTTGTGTCCTCGTCTCTGCGCGAGGGCCCTCCCTAGTTGCGGCGAGCGGGGGCCACTCCTCATCGCGGTGCGCAGGCCTCAAACCATCGCGGCCTCTCGTTGCAGAGCACAGGCTCCAGACGCGCAGGCTCAGCAGCCGTGGCCCACGGGCCCAGCTGCTCCGCGGCATGTGGGATCCTCCCAGACCAGGGCTCGAACCCGTGCCCCCTGCATTGGCAGGCGGATTCTCAACCACTGCACCACCAGGGAAGCCCTTGTTTTTGTTTTTGTTTGCTAATTTTTAAGATCCCACATATAAGAGACACTATTTTTCTTTCTCCTTCTGACTTATCCAGAAGGTACAGAGGTTTTGGAGGAACCTCTGTGCTGTTTTCCGTAGTGGCTGCACCAGTTTACATTCCCACCAGCAATGCACAAGGGTTCTGTTTTCTCCACATTCTTGCCAACACGTGTTATTTCTTGTCTATTAGATAATAGCCATTCTAGCAAGTGTGAGATTGTATCTCATTGTAGTTTTGATTTGCATTTCCCTGATGATTAATGATGTTGAACCTGTTGGCCATCTTTATGTCTTCTTTGGAAAATATCTGTTCAGATTTTCTACCCATTTTTTAATCGGATGTTTGTTTTTTTGCTATTAAGTTGTATGAGTTCTTTATACATTTTAGATATTAGTCCCTTATCAGATATATGATTTCTAAATACTGTCTCCCATTCAGTTGGTTGCCTTTTCATTTTGTTGATGGTTCCCTTTGCTGTGCAGAAGCTTTTTAGTATGATGCAGTCCCACTTACTTATTTTTGCTTTTGTTGCTTTTGCTTTCGGTGTCAGATTAAGAAAAATCAGTGCCAAGACCTCTGTCAAGGAACTTACAGCATATGTTTGCTTCCAGGAGTTTTAAGGTTTCAGGTCTTAACGTTGAAATCTTTAAACCATTTTGAGTTAATTTAATTGAGTTTAAAATCTTTCTAATATTATCAGTTGACTAGTTAGTTGTAGATCTGTCAGTCATTCAAGATTTATCACTCAGCTAGAAATCATAAATGATATGGTGGTTTTATTTTAAATGAAACACTCGTCAATAACAGAAACCATAAAATTCACTGATATTTGTTATATATAACAACTTAATAAGGAGCATAAGAATGGTAATCCTGAAAATTTGCCTCAAGACAATTATCCCCAGATGAATAAATTGTACTCGTTTCATCAAAATTATTATTTCAATATCATAATGTCTTTAGTACTCTAAAAATTATGGTAAAAAAGATAGTATATAATGTGATTAAATTGAATTTGGATCTTCATTTATGGGGAATGAAAGACTTTCTACACAGTCAGTGAGTTGTCTACCAGGCCAGCCTTGCAAATGTTTTCTCATATATAGTTGCTTAAAAAGAAACGTAAAAATCATAAAAATAAACCAGCTAGATATTTTTTTTAAGTGTAAAAGTTAAATTTCAAAGATCAGTTTATAAAAATAGTTTCCCCCTCTGTTTTTGATGGCATAATACCATTTTTCATCCTAATTTATATGTAGTCTTAAAATCCAACATGAAAGTCGTTTTAAAAATGATTTACAATTCATTCTGTATCTTACATAACTATTTTAAAATTAAAGATTATGACTTCCATTTGTAGATGGGAAGAGCCAGAATTGGTCTTTCTTTTACTTTGGTATACGTTAAGACGGTATTATGAAGTTCACTTTAATTCAGTATTTTATAATATTAATAATTTAGTGAATTCTTTTTTTAAACTTAAAGCAAGCTCATTGTATATTACTTCTACATTATGTTCTGGGAAAAAGTGATAAAATGCTGTGGAATGATATAAGATTTTCATACCTGTTTGGGAAGTACTGCTTTAGAGTGATGCAGTGGACTGTTTTCTAAAATGTACAGTACCTTTGGAAAATGTATTATTTTAAGTATTTTTTGAAAAAAATGAAATGTTGAGTTCGTGGTTCCATCTTCTCCACAAGCAAGGCATTGTTTGATTTTTAAGGAGATTTGCTTTTGAGCTAGAAAAATGGTCTTCCTATCAATTAACCACTTAATTAGAGTAGATGACAATGTCAATAGATATTTGGAAGTTTTATAGTAGATAATAAAGAACTGACTATATTATGTTTAAGTGAATATTCTAATGCCTAGAGTCTTTTTGTACTTTTTAATATTTTTGCTGTAATTCATAGTGTTATTTCTTATTCGTTAAGTAGTCACTTAACTAACGATTATAGCTTTTTCTATAGCTTTGGAAAATATTTCTTCAGAATTTTCAGCAGTTATGTCATTATTTCTGTGTTTTCATATTTAGAATCATAGGTGAAAAGGGGTCAGACATAATACATGTGGCCTCAATATTATGTTTTGGACTCTTATTTTCTAGTTTTGTTTTTAATTTTGGTGATCATTGCTTTGGGGGACTGGATTTTTTATTTATCATTTTCTTCCTCTTTGCCGGTAATAAAACATCTCCTATAAGATAAAGTGACTCCCTGATTTGCATTGCTTTATGTTTAAACTTTTGTACAGGTTTGCTGTACTAGTGGCTTCTTTAAGAACTGTAACAGAAGGGAATATAGGAAATTTTACTAGTATTTTGTAATTTAAGAAGCTGCAATGAATGATTTTAGAGAAGATAACCTAGTGTGGGATTCCAAATCTGTTTTGCCACATTGGCTCTGAAATGTGTCAGTTTTCTCTTTTTTTTTCATGTAGATTATCTATTTTCTAATGTTTCTCTGCCTTCCTAACATCCAGAAATCTTTCTCTACACAACTTCTTTTTTTAGCATTTCTTTTTTAACATTTTACTTCAGGCCTGAAGCTCCCACTCTCCCCCACCCCACCCCCGAAAAACGCAGTGTCTTATTTTTGCTTGTGCCTTTGAATTTATTCTTTTTGTGAAATCACATCCCTCTGTGACATTTGCTATCACTTAGAATAGAGTTAAATTATCTGTCCAAACTTGATTTATCCTGTTGGAAGCAGTTGTCTGTAGTTTATACATTGCATTCTGGCAAGTGGTGTCATTTCCCAAAGGCCGGTGAACAGTTCTTTACCTTTGTAAACAGAGTGTACTTTTGCTGTGTGCTGGGAGTAGGGCTTCTCCTTCCTCTTTAGGATGCCACTCCTGACTCCCTTCAAAAAAGGTGATTCTTAGATATACAGCATTTTCATACAGTAAGATTCTTTCCTACTACTGCAAACTCTTCCTAAAATGTTGTTTCCCTCATTCTTTTTGAAACATGTATTATACAATAAAATAGAAGCAGTTAAAGCTGTTTTGCCAGCCTCCTCTACACTTTCTCCTCTCAAGTAAAGATGAGATTACTGCATTGGAAACTGAGATATTTCATCAGGGTAGATAGTTCTCTAAATTGTTAATTTGAAGTGTTGGTGGTTTTCAGTCAGCTGACTGTTTAAACTATTGTGCTTTTTTTTCACATTATTTAGCTTTGAGATACCTTTGCTGTTGATATAATTCTGTATATCTACATGGCAGATCTACTGTTTTCACTTTGAACAGCCACCAGTGAATTTTATAAGAATATGGATTCTATAAAATTTTTGTGATGATGGAGAACATTTGTTCTATGCAGGTCTCTATAATTATGATGTTCCCTTGTTTATGTTTGTTTTGCATATGTAAAAATATCATAATAGGAGTAATCTTAGCCAACTATTTAAAAAATTATATTTAGTAAGGGATAGTATACTCTCAAATATATTTTACATCATGAAAGAATCTGTACTATTTACATTTAAGTTGATTTTTTAGGAAAAAGCTTTCAAGAGGAATATTCAGATGTAAATAAACTTTTGCCATATATAACAATAACTGCGAATTTTCCCTTTGGCTTATTAAACTTGAAATCTGTTGCTAATGATTTTAATGTATTTAGGAACTACAACTGCAAAATGATTTTAATATATTTAGGTATAATAGTGAGATTAACCAGAGTGGGTAGAAAGTGACAAGTGCTCTTTTTCATTGGGCAAGACAGGTCATATATTAGAGAAAATGGCCCAAATTAAATGTATAGGATGACAACTCATTAGAATTATGACCTCTTAGAGCTTAAAGAGACATCACAGATAATTTAATGCAGCTGCCTTCTTTGGCACATGGGGAGATAAGCCTGGAGTGAATTCCTTTAGGTTGACTTCTACAAGTCAGTGAATTTGTGGCAGAGCTAGGGCACAAACGTGGAATGATTGGCTCCTGGCTCAGTATCCTTCCAATTATCATATATTGGTGTTTAACCTAGGAAAGGGATTTGGAAATCATTTGGGGTATTCTAGTAAAGCCTTTGGCCCTCTGTGCTACTACGACCAAAGGGACCACATTTAGATTTAGTTAGAGTATTTTCAGTAAAGGCTTTAGAAGCAAACCAGAAAACTTTAATCTATTTCTTTTTTACAAAAGCGTGCACAACTCTCTCTGGAATATTGCAGAAACGAAAAGCTCATTTACTTTGTAGAAGCATGACTTATTTATCCTTATATTCCCAGCACTATAACACATAACTTCTAATAAATAATACTTCTAATAAATAAATTTAATGTCCAGTAAATAAAGAATGTTGAACAAATGAATAACATATCATTAAAATGTCAAATTATAAGGGACATGATAGCAATTTCTCAAGAGATATGTTTTCACTGTTTAAACTGAATATTGTGCCAAATAAGGAGAGCAGAAATAGAAGAGCAGAAGAGCAAAAAGACCATTCATTATGTTATTTAAGTTTTCTATTCAGTCCTCTTTTCATGAGAGAGTGCTCTGGAAATGTTATCTTTTCAGATGTGAATTGATGCTCAATTTAGCAAGTAGTTTATTTCCTCATGGAATAAATACGTATTTCGTTGTTTCATTATTAGTATATTTCTGTTTAATAGATTGACAATTTTGAAGAAAGGAAAAGCCCCTCCCTGGGATCTGATTGTGTTTAATTTTCTTAGTGTGGAAGTTTCTGTCTTGATCCGAAAAGGAGTTGGTGGCAGATTAAATGGTTTCCGTGGCCTAACTCCACTTATTATTTCATGTTTAACATCATACCTGTCTCTGAGAACTAGTCTAAGGAAGTTGCATTAGAACAAGAGGATGAAATAGAGGCCCTCTTTAACAAGTTTTTCACTAAGAGGAAACCGTTTTCCGTGTTCTTTTTATTGTTTATCTTAAATTAACTCCCATTAGTACCAAAACAGGAGAACAGTGAAATTGATATGCTAAACTCTTCATAGTAGAGATAACATTAAATTGCCTTTTAAAATAGATAGGCATAATATAGTTTGTTGTTATTAAACTAACCAAAATGTAATTTGATGTTCAATATCTTTTTTATTTTTTTAATGGAAAAAAAGAGGCACATAAACTCCCTCTGCTTTCTGTCATCACCACCACAAGATTGTCCGTTTTTTCTCTAACCTCCTTATTTGTTGCCTCAGAAGAGTTACCCTTTCTTCAGTCTGAGTTGAGATCTCGTGGTGCCCCTTCTGTCAGTGATTCCCTACTTCTGTTCATTCTTTCTGTTTTTAGTATTTTAATATAGTATTTAGTACATATTCTTAAAAAATACGTATAACATAAAGCTTAATAATAAAACACTTGGGTACCCACAGCCCAACCTAAGAATCCAAATATCAACAGCTTGAAATAAATTTGAGTGCCCCTCCCTGGTCTCATTCACGTACCCCCCCATCCCTTAACACCTAACTTATTTGTGTCTACCCATCCTTTGTTCATGTTCTCGTGCGTGCGTGTGTGTTTGTGTGTGTTTATGTGTATTAAAAACATAAGTGGGAAAGACAAAATCTTTAGAAGAAAATAGGGAGTGTTTATCTTTTATTATTCTTTTATATCTATTTCTATAGAGTTCCCATTTAAAGATATTATTTATTCTTAAATAATATAGTTTCACCTATTTTTGAACGTTATAAATAATATCATGATTTTAGTCTTCAGTACCTTGCTTTTTCTCACTCATCTTTATATGTTTAAGATTTATGCATATTCTTACAGTAGATGTAGTCGATTCATTTTCACTGCTGACTGTTATTCCATTCTGTGAATAAAAACAATTTACTTGTTCTCCTATTGATGGACATTTGTGTTGTTTCCATTCTTTGACATTATGAATGATGTTTATAAATATTCTTACATATGTCTCCTGATAAATATGTATAAGATTTTTCTGCTTGCAGAATATCCAGGCATAGGTTTTAGAAATGTTCAAATTTTCAAGATAATGCCAAATTGTTTTCCAAAGGTGTTTTAATTTAGTTATCCACTTCTGCTGTGTAAGAATTCATGCTGCCCAACAGCTTTGCTGACACTTGATACCGGCTAAACCTGGATATTTGCCATTCATTTTGGTTTTTTCTTTTCTCAAATTGTTGTTGGGTTTCAATGTTATTCTAGTCTCATAATATGAGTTGGAGTATTCGCTGCATTTCTGTTCTTTGGAAGCATTTGTTTAAGATAGAAATGATCTGGGAGACTTCCCTGGTGGTCCAGTGGCTAAGAATCCGCCTTCCAATGCAGGGGACGTGGGTTCAATCCCTGGTCGGGGAACTAAGATCCCACGTGCTGTGGGGCAACTAAGCCCATGCGCCACAACTAGAGAGCCTGTGTGCTGCAATGAAAGATCCTGCATGCCGCAGCTAAGACCTGATGCAGCCATAAATAAATAAATAAATACTTTAAAAAAATTTTAAAAAAAAGATTGAAATGATCTGTTCTTTGATATCAATTGGTTGAAGTATAGTTAATTTACACTATTACATTAGTTTTGGGTGTACAGCATAATGATTTAGTATTTTTAGAGATTATACACCATTAAAAGTTATTACAAAACAATGGCTATAATTCCCTGGGCAGTATAATATATTCTTGTTGCTTATCTATTTTATACATAGTAATTTGTATCTCTTAATTCCATACCCCCATCTTGCCCCTCCCCCCTCCCCTCTCCCCGCTGGTAACCACTAGTTTGTTCTCTGTATCTATGAGTTTGTTTCTGTTTTGTTACATATAATCATTCGTTTTATATTTTAACTTCCACAAATAATTGATAACATATAGTATTTGTCTTTTTTTGTCTGACTTATTTCACTAAGCATAATAATCTCTAGGTCCATCCATGTTGCTGCAAATGGCTGAATTTGTTTTTTTTTTATGGCTGAGTAATATGCCATTTTATATATATATGTGTGTGTGTGTGTGTGTGTGTGCACCTGTGTGTATTTACACACAGGCACACACATATGTATATACACATATACCCACACACACACACACACACACACACACACACACACACACACACACCACATCTTTATCCATTCATCTGTTAATGGACACTTGGGTTGCTTCTGTATCTTGGCTATTGTAAGTAGTGCTACTATGAACATTGGGGTGCATGTATCTTTGAATTAGTGTTTTTGTTTTTTTCTGGATATATACCCAGGAGTGGAGTTTCTAGATCATATGGTAGTTCTATTTTTAGTTTTTTTGAGGAAACTCCATACTGTTTTCCACAGTGGCTGCACCAATTTACATTCTCACCAGCAATGTAGTGTGGTCCCTTTTCTCCACATTCTCGCCAACATTTGTTATTTGTGGTCTTTTTGGTGATAGCCATTCTGATAGATATGAGGTGATATCTCATTATAGTTTTGATTTGCATTTCTCTGACGATTAGCAAGATTGAGCATCTTTTCATGGGTCTGTTGGCCATCTGTATGACTTCTTTGGAAAAATGTCTATTCAAGGCTTTGCCCACTTCTTTATCAGGTTGTTTGGGTTTTTTGATATTGAGTTGTATCAGCTGTTTATTAACCCTTATTGGTCATATTATTTGGATATTAACTCCTTATTGGTCATATCATTTCCAAATACTTTCTACCATTCAGTAGGTTGTCTTTTTGTTTTGTTGATGGTTTCCTTTTCTGTGAAAAAGCTTTTAAGTTTGATTAGGTCCCATCTGTTTATTTTTGCTTTTATTTACTAATTCTTTTTTTTCCCTTAGGAGACAGATCCAAAAAAATACTGCTACAATCTGTGTCAAAGAATGTTCTATGTTCACCTCTAAGGATTTTATGGTTTCAGGTTTTACATTCAGGTCTTTAATCCATTTTGAGTTCATTTTTGTATATGGTGTGAGGAAATGATCTAATCTCATTCTTTTAGATGTAGCTGTTTAGTTTTCCCGGCACCACTTATTGCTAGGACTTCCAAAATTGTGTTGAATAAAAGTGGTGAGAGTGGGCATCCTTGTCTTGTTCCTGAATTTAGAGGAAAGGCTTTCAGCTTTTTACCGTTGTGTATGATGTTAGCTGTGGGTTTGTCATAACTGACTTTTATTATGTTGAGATATGTTCCTTCTATACCCACTTTGATGAGAGTTTTAATCATGAATGCATGTTGAATTTTGTCAAATGCTTTTTCTGTGTCTATTGAGATGATCATGTGATTTTTATCCTTTTGTTAATGAGGTGTATGACATTGATTTCTGAATATTGAACCATTCCTGCATCCCTGGAATAAATCCCTCTTGATCATGGTATATGACCCTTTTTATATATTTTTGGGTTCAGTTAGCTAATATTTTGTTGAGGATTTTTGCATCTATATTTATCAAAGATATTGGCCTGTAATTTTCTTTTTTTTTTGTAGTGTCTTTGTCTGGTTTTGGTATCAGGGTAATGCTGGCCTTGTAGAATCCATTTAGGATTGTTCCTTCATCTTCAGTTTTTTGGAATAGTTTGTGAAGAATTGGTATTAGTTCTTCTTTATATGTTTTGTAGAATTTCCCTGTGAAGCCATCCAGTCAGTCTGGGGCTTTTGTTTGCTAGGAGATTTATTTATTTATTTATTTATTTATTTATTTATCTATCTATCTATCTATCTATCTATCTATCTATCTATCTATTTATTTATTGCTGTGTTGGGTCTTCATTTCTGTGCGAGGGCTTTCTCTTGTTGCTGCGAGCGGGGGCCACTCTTCATCGCCATGTGCGGGCCTCTTACTATTGCGGCCTCTCTTGTTGCGGAGCACAGGCTCCAGACGCGCAGGCTCAGCAGTTGTGGCTCACGGGCCTAGTTGCTCCGCGGCATGTGGGATCTTCCCAGACCAGGGCTCCAACCCGTGTCTCCCGCATTGGCAGGCAGATTCTCAGCCACTGCGCCACCAGGGAAGCCCGCTAGGAGTTTTTTAAATTACAAATTCTGTTTTGCTACTAGTGATCAGTCTGTTCAGATTGTCTGTTTCTTCTTGATTCAGTCTTGGCAGGTTGTACATATCTAGACATTTGTCTGTTTCTTCTAGGTTGTCCAGTTGGTTGGCATATAACTGTTGGTAGTATTCTCTTGCAATTTTTTTTTATATCTCTGGTATCAGTTGTTATTCCTCCTTTTTTTCTCTTTTCTTTTGTTTATTTGGTTTCTCTCTTTTCTTCTTGGTGAGCCTGTCTAAAGGTTGATCAGTTTTGTTTATTTTTTTTAGAGAACCAGCTCTTGGTTTCATTGATCTCTTCTCTCTTTTGGTATCTATTTCATTTATTTCTTCTCTGATCTTTATTATTTCCTTTCTTTTGCTGACTTCAGGCTTTGTTTGTATTTCTTTTTCTAATTCCTTCAGATGGTAGGTTAGGTTGTTTATTTGAAATTTTTCCTGTTTCTTGAGGAAGGCCTGTATCGCTGCAAACTTCCCACTTAGAACTGCTTTTGGTGCACCCCATAGATTTTGGAAAGTTGTATTTCCATTTTCATTTGTCTTCAGGTATTTTCTGATTTCCTCTCTGATTTCTTCATTGATCCGTTGGTGTTTTTTGTAGCATGTTGTTTAGTCTCCACGTATTTGTGGTTTTCCCATTTTTCTTTCTGTAATTGATGTCTAGTTTCATTCTGTGGTGGTTGGAAAAAATACTTGATATAATTTCTGTTCTCTTAAATTTGTTGAGACTTGTTTTGTGGACTAGCTTGTGATCATTCCTGGAGAACATTCCATGTGCACTTGAAAAGAATGTGTATTCTGCTATTTTTGGATGAAATGTTTTGTAGACATCTGTTAAGTTCAGCTGGTATATTGTTTCATTTAAGACCACTGTTGCCTTACTGACTTTCTGTCTGGAAGGTGTCTATTGATGTAAGTGGGATGCTCAAGTCCCCTACTACTGTTTTATTGGGTTGGCCAAAAAGTTCATTTGGGTTTTTCCGTAACATCTTATGGAAAAACCCAAATGAACTTTTTGGCCAACGCAATATTATTGTCAGTTTCTTCCTTTATATCTGTACTATTTGCTTTATGTATTTAAGTGCTCCTGTTTTGGGTTTATATATGTTAACCAGTATAAAATCCTCTTCTTGTGTTGATACCTTTATCATTATATAATGTCCTTCTTTGTCTTCTGTTATAGCCTTTTTTAAAAAAAGTCTGTTTTGTCCCTGCTCTCTCATCATTTCCATTTGCATGAAATATCTTTTTCCGTCTCTCACTTTCAGTCTATGTATGCCTTTAGCACTAAAGTGAGTCTCTTATGGGCAGAATGTAGATGACTCTTGTTTTTTATCCAGTCAGCCACAGTGTCTTTTGATTGGAGCATTTAGTCCATTGACATTTAAAGTAATTATTGATAGGTATGTACTTATCGCCATTTTATTACTTGTTTTCTGGTTGTTTTTGTAGCTCCTTCTCTGTTGATTTCTTCTTTTTGTTTCTTCCCTTGTGGTTTGATGATTTTATTTAGTATTATGCTTGTGTTTCTTTCTTCTCAGTTTTTGTGTACTTATTGAAGGTTTTTGATTTGTGGTTACCATGGGCTTCATATATGTTGACTTATAACTATACCTACTTGTTTTAAACTGGTAGTCGTTTAAATTCAAACACATTCTAAAATATCTACATATTTTACTCCTTCCACTTTGTGTTTTTTTTTTTTTTTTAAACAAATTTTTTAAAAATTTATTTACGGCTTGTGTTGGGTCTTCATTTCTGTGCAAGGGCTTTCTCTAGTTGCGGCAAGTGGGGGCCACTCTTCGTTGCGGTGCGCGGGCCTCTCACTATCATGGCCTCTCTTGTTGCGGAGCACAGGCTCCAGACGCGCAGGCTCAGTAATTGTGGCTCACGGGCCTAGCTGCTCCGCGGCATGTGGGATCTTCCCAGACCAGGTGTCGAACCCGTGTCCCCTGCATTGGCAGGCAGATTCTCAACCACTGCGCCACCAGGGAAGCCCCACTTTGTGTTTTTGATGTCACATTTTATATCTTCATTTTATGCCTTCACTGTTTATATAAAGTTATAGTTGCTTTTATAATTTTTTGTGTTTTAATCTTTGTACTAGCTTATTTAAGTGGTTGTTACTCAGCCCTTACTGTGTATTTGCTTGTCCTAGTGAGATTTTCCCTTTTCCATGGATTCTTAACTTCCTTTCCACTTGGAGAAGACCCTTTAACACTTCTTTTAGAGTTGATTTAGTACTGATGAACCCTTCTAGTTTTTGCTTGTCTGAGAAGTTTTTTTTTTTTTTTTTATCTCTTCCTCATTCCTAAATGATAATCTTGCTGGGTAGAGTATCCTAGGTTGCAGTTTTTTCCCTTTTAGCACTTTAGGTATATCATGCCACTGTCTTCTGACCTGCAAAGTTTCTGCAGAAAAATCAGCTGATAGCCTTATGGGGATTCCCTTGTATATGAATCTTTGTTTTTCTCTTGCTGTCTTTAGAATTCTCTCTTTAACTTTTGCCATTTTAATTATGGTATGTTTTGGTATGGATCTGTTTGGTTTCATCTTATTTGGGACCGTCTGTGCCTCTTGTACATAGGTATCTGCTTCTTTCTTCAGGATTGGGAAGTTTTCAGCCATAATCTCATCAAATACATTTTTGATCCTCTTCTTTCTCTTCTCTCCTTCTGGGACCCCTATAATGCGAAAGCTGATATGTTTAATGTTATCCCAGAGATCTCTTAAATTGCTGTCATTTTAAAAAATTTGTTTTTCTTTTTGCTGTTCTGACTGGATGATTGCCATTATTCTGTGCAGAAGACTGCACCACTTAGTCTGCTATTCATTCCTTCTAGTGTGTTTTTTATTTCAGTTATTGAATCCTTCATTTCTGATTGGGTTTTTCTTGCTTTTTTCTAGTTCCTTGTTAAAATTTTCACTGTGTTAATCTATTCTTTTCCCTAATTCAGTTAACGTTCTTATTACTAATGCTTTGATTTCTTTTTCTGTAAATTGTTCATTTCTGTTTCATTTTTTTTTCCTGGTTATTCTCTTGCTATTTCATTTGAGACCAGTTCCTCTGCCTTTTCATTTTACTTTCTCTGTCTCTATGAATTTTGGTGAAATAGTTACCTATTGGGTCTTAAAGGGCTGTCCTTATGTGGGATCGTTCCTGTACAGACTGCATATGCCCAGTGCCCAGTGGTTGGAGAGCTGGATTTGACGTGGATGCCAGTCATGTCTTTCCTCAGGGTATGCTGGCCACTATCACTTTGGTAAGAGGTGGCGCTGGAGATGGAGGGGCCAGAGCTGTAGCCGGGTATGAGACGAGGCTTCTCCTCTGCTCAGTGGCCATCACTGCCCTTTCAGGTGTGGGGTCTGATCCCAAGTTGGTGGAGCAGAAGCCCTGAAGGTCAGGCCTGCGCTGACTTTGTTCCCTTTAAGTGTGTGCTTTCCCCTTTCCCAGCACCATGACCCTTGACCTGGAGTAGGGGAGTGCTGAAGCAAGTGGGGCCTGTTTGCACTCTTGGCTTGTTTTGCCTGCAGACAGATTCTAAGCTGCACCACCTTGCAGTTGCCAGCAATTGTTTCTCCCCCTTCACTAAGACACAGCCTTGGGGTCCAAGTCCCCTTTGTCAGCCCCAGCCAATCACACCCCCAGCCTCTGCCACCATTGCCCTGTCATGAAGCCACACCACAGGGCAGGTGGGGCCTCGTGGTCTCAGTGTGTATTGGGAGGTGAGCTGTAGTGGAGTGGCTGCTGTCAGAGTTCTGGGCTGCTTCTGATGCACTGCCTGAGTATGTGCCAACAGTGGCTGTCGCTGCTCTGCAACCGAGTTGCCTCTGAATCCACAGCTGAGCTTTCTCCTGGTCATGTGACCCCCTAGATCCAGTACCACTTGCAACATGGAGTAGGCAGGCCTGGAGCCTTTGCTTGGCTTCGGCTGGGATATGCACTGAGGCAGTCACAGGAAACCCTGCAGACACTGGATGGTCCTCAGTCTGTTCTCTCCTCATTGCCTCATGGGCAAACCAGCATGCACTTTTCTCACAAATGGAGTCCAGGCTTCCCATACCCCTCCAGTTAGTCCCAGCAGTCCTCCAGCCAGCCACGGGCCTGTCTCCCCTGTGTTGGACCCCAAGAGTGAGATGCCCAGTCTGTGGCTTGAACTGCTCACTCCCCAGGGCGGGTCTCCACCTATGTAATCTCTCTTTTCCTCTGTGTCCCCTTTCAGGGGCACAGGTCCCGACCTTATCATGTCTTTTCCCTTCCTACCTGATTCCATGTGGATCTTATAGCCTTTCTTGTATGGGAGTCTTTCTGCCAGTTTCCAGTTCATCTTCAGTGAGAATTGTTCCACACGTAGATGTACTTTTGATGTGTTCATGAGGGGGAAGTGAGTTCCACATACTCCTCCTTGGCCATCTTGATTGATCCTTTGTTCTTTAATTTTTAAAACTCACTTGTAAATTGGCTGGGCCTGGTATTTTCTTTCTGGGAAGATTTTTTTAAAAGAGAGATTTATATGTGTTTTAGTTTTTTAGTATTTTTATTATAAGGAGTTATGAACACATCAAAAAGTAAACAGAATATTATAGTTAACTCCATGTATCCCTATACCCAGTTCTAACAACTGTCAACCCATGGTCCACCTGCCGCATCCTTACCCCTATCCACTTTGCCCAAGGAAGGCTGGGGATGTTATAGTGAAGGAAATTTAAGACATTTGAATGTCTGCAGACTATTTTTTTAAAAATACAGCCCAAGACAATTATCATGCCTTAAAATAAATAGTTCCTTAATATCAAAGAACCAGTTGGTTTCAAATTTGATGAATGTTATAAAAGGATTTAGTAATATATAAAAATATTTTGTATAAGTAATATATTTTAAAATTTATTCATAAATTTATACATAAATTGTGAATGCACACAGATTGATTTATTTCTTTGAATTAGGATCCAGATACTGTCCAGATATTGTGATTGGTTTGAGATGCCTTTCCAAATGGATAGGTTTTAAAATCTTGTTAATGATTTCTGATTTGATTGGTTATTGATTTCTAACTTAATTTCATAGTGGTGATAGAACGTTATGAGTTATTTCCTTTGAAATGTACCAAGGTTTTCTTTATGACCTGATATACACTCAAGTTTTTAAATATTTCTTGTTTGCTTAAAAAGAATATGTAATTCTCTTATTATTGGTTGTGGAATTTTGTGTTAGTCCATTAAATTAAGCTTTTTAATCTTAATTTCTCTTTCTCTTCTCTTACACAATTTTTTTTTTCTTGGGGAGACCAGGATATGTGTTTTACAGGATTTTTTGTTTCAGTGAGCATCCACGTGGTGTAGTTTAACATATTATTCTCCTCTTTTGCATCTCTGTATTTCCGTGAATTCATAGTTGGATTCAAACAGTTGATTAGATTAAGACCTGAATTTCTTTTTCCAAGGCTATTCACTGGTGATGATGTTTCCTTGATCATGAAGCTCATAATAGTTGTCTTCTTTTTTTGTGATATTAGCAGCCATTGATGTTCAATGCCTAGATCCTTTAGTTTATTAAAGAATTTGAATTGATATGCAAATTGTTACTTATTTGGCCAGTGGATGCCTTTTCCGGACCTTTTGGCACAACCCTAAAAGTCTTGGATGACTTTCTTGATATTTGAATGGGAAGATGTTACAAGCTCACCATGTGTATTTCCAGCCCCAGACCTAGAATTGGCCATTTCTCCAAGGAACCTTGATTCCATTTAGGGGGAAACAGTATTTGAAGACAACAATCTGGGATGCTAGGAGTGTGCAGAATGCCTTCGTCATTATTTCTAAACGTTTCAGTGGACAGAACTAGAAAATTTATATTATGTGAGTGTGCATGTTTTTATTTAAAATGAAATACATCATGAGTTTAATCTGATACTTCCAATTCAAATTGAAGACCATAAGGGTAACTTTTTCCCTTTCACATCTTCCTTCTCAAGAATTCTGTTTTCTCAAGGACATGAGGGATAGGAGGATAAGAATAACCCATATTAATCATTTGCTTTCTTTTTCATCAAGTGATCTCTGAATAGCAATGCTAAAACTACCACTAACAGTATGATCACTGAAAATGAAAAGAATATAGTGATTCACTTCACCTCATTGATTATAGGTGTTCTGGGGTTTTTTAATGTCAGTTTTGATAAATTACTTTTTTTATAGGAATTTTTCCATTTCTTCTAAATTTGCATAGTTATTGACAAAAGCATGTCCTGTGTCCATCTGTATCTTTTAAATCGCTGCTGTCTATGTAGCCATGTTCTTTTTATTCTTAGTGTTATTTATGTGTACCTTCCTTTTCTTCTTGCTTTACCTTATCAGAACTTTGTTGATTTCATTTTAGTCTTTTCAAGGAACAACTTTTGGCTTTATTAATTTCTTAATTTCTCCCCTTCCTTCTCTTTTCTTTGGATGTATTCTGTTGTTCTCCTCCCACTCCCTGCCCCCCAACTTCTTAGGTAGGTCACTTAGCTCATTATTCATTAGCCTTTCTTTTCTAACATAAGCATCTAAGACATTTAATGTGTTGTTACCAATAGCAGTTTGTTATAAACTATAATTATGACAGGATTTATTTTTCTTTGATAGTTTTATGAACTTTAAAAAATTTTTTTATTTTGTTTTTTACTTTTATTAATTTATTTTTGGTTGCGTTGGGTCTTTGTTGCTGCGTGTGGGCTTTCTCTAGTTGCATTGAGTGGGGGCTACTCTTCATTGCAGTGCGTGGGCTTCTCATTGCAGTGGCTTCTCTTGTTGCAGAGCACAGGCTCTAGGTGCACTGGCTCAGTAGTTGTGGCACACAGGCTCTAGAGCGCAGGCTCAGTAGTTGTGGTGCATGGGCTTAGTTGCTCCGCGGCACGTGGGATCTTCCCGGACCAGGGGTTGAACCCATGTCCTCTGCGTTGGCAGTGGATTCTTAACCACTGTGCCACCAGGGAAGTCCCCTTTTATGAACTTTAGATACCATGTTTTTGTTATCTTCCTAAGGTGACTCCCCTTCCCTCCTTTTAGCAAAGCGTTTTGTAGTCTTGGTTATTTCCCCTTATTTACTGTTTACATTACAACGTCATATATAGTATGGATATACCTAGTTTTGCATATTGGGTATGTTTCTGAATTTTTCTTTTCCTTCTTTCTTTCCCTGGTACTTCTTTCACAAGTCCTCCTTATGTTGTTGAGTTTATTCCCCCCCTTTTTTTTAAAGTTAAGTTTATCAAGGTATAATTTACATACAGTAAAATTCCTTTTTTAGCCTACAATTTTGAGATATGACAAACAGATATAGTCATAAATCCTTCATCACAGTTAAGATACAGAATAATTCCATCGTCCCCAAAGATTTGATCCTCACATTTGATAGTCACCCCTTCTACCGCTCTCTCTATGGTGCCTATCTTCTCTGCATATTCAGACTAGTTGGTTTTTCTGTGACCTCAGCTCTCTGAGGAGTTTCAGAAAAGTTTCAATTTTGTAGATTATCTGGGCTTTGTCGTTGTTTAGGGTGGGGATGGACACGTTGGACACGTTATTTTTCTTATCAAGTCTTTTGCATTAACGCTACCATTTGACTATCTTTCTCCCACATATGTATTTTTTTAATACTCATTTGTATCTTCACTGAAGTTTTATTTAGTGCTAAAATGGTATCTTTCTTCATTTTGTAATTTGTGTTTGAAATCTTTTAAAGTTTAAAGAATATCATTTTAATGGGTAAGTTTCAAGTTTATGAATTCTCTGGACTTCTCCCTACTTTCTAGTTCTGTTTTTCAAATTAAATATTAGTATGTGCTATCCTGAGTTTTACTCTACTATTAGAGGATATGTTTTGTTAATATATAATCAAAGGAATGATAGAGAAATTTCATATTAGAAAAGTATATAAGTTTTTGATTTCCAGATTTATTATTCATTTGTACTTATTATTGTAGTGTACCTAGCTAATTTTAAGACCACGTGAAAATTCCTTGACGAATACATCCTTGTACTAAAGGAGTTGATTTTTACTACCAAGAAATTATTCATATTGATAAGATCTTGAAAATATTTCATCTGAGCTACTAACGTCTCTTGTTTTTTAAAATGTGTTACTATAAATGGTTTATGATAGCTTATTTCTTAACAGATAGCCACAATTTATTGAATTGATTTTAAATGCTGTTGTATTATTTAAATAAATATCTATGTAATATTTCATCATGTTGGAAATAGTATTGCATATGCTAATCAATTTTACCTTCTCATCACTTTTCATGGACATTAATAGTGGCTCACTAAGTTTTTTTTTTCTTTTCTTTTTACCTTTCTAGGTTATTTTAGTGTCTGCCAATAAATTGACTCGTTATATAGAACCATGCCAGTTAACAGAAGATTTTGGTGGGAGTCTCACCTATGATCATATGGACTGGTTAAATAAGAGGCTGGTTGGTATATTACAATGAGATAACATGTTATTATATATAAATAAGACATTTTGATAGCTTTTTAATTTTAATCAACTGAAAAGTAGATTGTTTACTTTTTACAAAACTAAAGAAATATAATGCATACCACATGTTGGCATAATGCTGGAAGGCATATACTCTGGAGTCGGACTCACAAATATTAGCTATTACTGTTGTCATTAGTAGTAGTATTATAGTCAAAGTCGTAAATGTTTTGAGTTGAATAACAGCAGCATAATTTCCTGAGAGGTAATCTAGTTGATACACCATTTTTTTTATACAGCAGGTTCTTATTAGTTATCTATTTTATACATATCAGTGTATATATGTCAATCCCAATCTTCCAATTCATCCCACCACAACCCCCGCCCACTGCTTTCCCCCCTTGGCATCCATACGTTTGTTCTCTACATCTGTGTCTCTATTTCTGCCTTGCAAACCAGTTCATCTGTACCATTTTTCTAGATTCCACATATATGCGTTAATATACAATATTTGTTTTTTTCTTTCTGACTTATTTCACTCTGTATGACAGTCTCCAGGTCCATCCACGTCTCTACAAATGACCCAGTTTCGTTCCTTATCATGGCTGAGTAATACTCTGTTGTATATATGTGCCACATCTTGTTTATCCATTCGTCTGTTAATGAGCATTTAGGTTGCTTCCATGTCCTGGCTACTGTAAATAGTGCTGCAGTGAACATTGTGGTACATGACTCTTTTTGAATTATGGTTTCCTCTGGGTATATGCCCAGTAGTGGGATTGCTGGGTCATATGGTAATTCTGTTTTTAGTTTTGTTTTTTTTTTTTTTAACATCTTTATTGAAGTATAATTGCTTTACAATGGTGTGTTAGTTTCTGCTTTAAAACAAAGTGAATCAGTTATGCATATACATATGTTCCCATATCTCTTCCCTCTTGCATCTCCCTCCCTCCCACCCTCCCTATCCCACCCCTCTAGGTGGTCACAAAGCACCGAGCTGATCTCCCTGTGCTATGCGGCTGCTTCCCACTAGCTATCTATTTTACATTTGGTAGTGTATATATGGCAATGACACTCTCTCACCCTGTCACATCTCACCCCTCCCCCTCCCCATATCCTCAAGTCCATTCTTTAGTAGGTCTGTGTCTTTATTCCCATCTTGCCACTAGGTTCTTCATGTCCGTTTTTTTTTTTTTTTCCTTAGATTCCATATATATGTGTTAGCATACTGTATTTGTTTTTCTCTTTCTGACTTACTTCACTCTGTATGACAGACTCTAACTCCATCCACCTCATTACAAATACCTCCATTTCATTTCTTTTTATGGCTGAGTAATATTCCATTGTATATATGTGCCACATCTTCTTTATCCATTCATCCGATGATGGACACTTAGGTTGCTTCCATGTCCTGGCTATTGTAAATAGAGCTGCAATGAACATTTTGGTACATGACTCTTTTTGAATTATGGTTTTCTCAGGGTATATGCCCAGTAGTGGGATTGCTGGGTCGTATGGTAGTTCTATTTGTAGTTTTTTAAGGAACCTCCATACTGTTCTCCATAGTGGCTGTATCAATTTACATTCCCACCAACAGTGCCAGAGGGTTCCCTTTTCTCCACACCCTCTCCAGCATTTGTTATTTGTAGATTTTCTGATGATGCCCATTCTAACTGGTGTGAGGTGACACCTCATTGTAGTTTTGATTTGCATTTATCTGATAATTAATGATGCTGAGCAGCTTTTCATGTGCCTCTTGGCCATCTGTATATCTTCTTTGGAGAAATGTGTATTTAGGTCTTATGCCCATTTTTTGATTGGGTTGTTTTTTTTTTTAATATTGAGCTGCATGAGCTGTTTCTATATTCTGGAGATTAATCCTTTGTCCGTTGATTTGTTTGTAAATATTTTCTCCCATTCTGATGGTTGTCTTTTCGTCTTGTTTATGGTTTCCTTTGCTCTGCAAAAGCTTTTAAGTTTCATTAAGTCCCATTTGTTTATTTTTGTTTTTATTTCCATTATTCTAGGAGGTGGGTCAAAAAAGGTTTTGCTGTGGTTTATGTCAAAGAGTGTTCTTCCTATGTTTTCCTCTCTAAGAGTTTTGTAGTGGCCGGTCTTCCATTTAGGTCTTTGATCCATTTTGACTTTATTTTTGTGTATGGTGTTAGGGAGTGTTCTAATTGCATTCTTTGACATATAGCTGTCCAGTTTTCCCAGCACCACTTGTTGAAGAGACTGTCTTTTCTCCATTGTATATCTTTGCCTCCTTTGTCATAGATTAGTTGACTATAGGTGCGTGGGTTTATCTCTGGGCTTTCTATCCTGTTCCATTGATGTATATTTCTGTTTTTGTGCCAGTACCATATTGTCTTGATTACTGTAGCTTTGTAGTATAGTCTGAAGTCAGGGAGTCTGATTCCTCCAGCTCTGTTTTTTTCCCTCAAGATTGCTTTGGCTATTCAGGGTCTTTTGTGTCTCCTTACAGATTTTAAGATTTTTTGTTCTAGTTCTGTAAAAAATGCCATTGGTAATTTGATAGGGATTGCATTGAATCTGTAGATTGCTTTAGGTAGTATAGTCATTTTCACAGTATTCATTCTTCCAGTCCAAGAACATGGTATATCTTGCCAACTATCTGTGTCATCTTTGATTTCTTTCATCAGTGTCTTATAGTTTTCTGATTACAAGTCTTTTACCTCCTTGGTTTTTTCCTAGGCATCTTATTCTTTTTGTTGCAGTGGTGAATGGGATTGTTTCCATAATTTCTCTTTCAGAGTTTTCATCATTAGTGTATAGGAATGCAAGAAATTTCTGTGCATTAATTTTGTATCCTGCAACTTTACCAAATTCATTGATTAGCTCTAGAAGTTTTCTGGTGGCATCTTTAGGATTCTCTATGTGTAGTATCATGTCATCTGCAAACAGTGACAGTTTTACTTCTTCTTTTCCAATTTGTATTCCTTTTATTTCTTTTTCTTCTCTGATTGCTGTGGCTAGGACTTCCAAAACTATGTTGAATAATAGTGGCGAGAGTGGACACCCTTGTCTTGTTCCTGATCTTAGAGGAAATGCTTTCATTTTTTCACCATTGAGAATGCTGTTTGCTGTGGGTTTGTCGTATGTGGCCTTTATTATGTTGAGGTAGGTTCCTTCTCTGCCCACTTTCTGGAGAGTTTTTATCATAAATCGCTGTTGAATTTTGTTGAGAGCTTTTTCTGCATCTATTGAGATGATCATATGGTTTTTATTCTTCAGTTTTTTAATATGGTATATCACATTGATTGATTTGTGTATATTGAAGAATCCTTGCATCCCTGAGATAAATCCCACTTGATCATGGTGTTTGATCCTTTTAATGTGTTGCTGGATTCTGTTTGCTAGTATTTTGTTGAGGATTTTTGCATCTATATTCATCAGTGATATTGGACTGTAATTTTCTTTTTTTGTAGTATCTTTGTCTGGTTTTGGTATCAGGGTGATGGTGGCCTCGTAGAATGAGTTTGGGAGTGTTCCTTCCTCTGCAATGTTTTGGAAGAGTTTGAGAAGGATGGGTGTTAGCTCTTCTCTAAACGTTTGATAGAATTCACCTGTGAAGTCATCTGGTCCTGGACTTTTGTTGGAAGATTTTTCATCACAGTTTCAATTTCATTACTTGAGATTGGTCTGTTCATGTTTTCTATTTCTTCCTGGTTCTGTCTTGGAAGGTTATACCTTTGTAAGAATTTGTCCATTTCTTCCAGGTTGTCCATTTTATTGGCATAGAGTTGCTTGTAGTAGTCCCTTATGATGCTTTGCATTTCTGAGGTGTCTGTAACTTCTCCTTTTTCATTTCTGATTTTGATTTGAGTCCTCTCCCTCTTTTTCTTGATGAGTCTGGCTAAAGGTTTATCAGTTTTGTTTATCTTCTCAAAGAACCAGCTTTTACTTTCATTGATCTTTGCTATTGTTTCCTTCATTTCTTTTTCATTTATTTCTGCTCTGATCTTTATGATTTCTTTCCTTCCAGTAACTTTGGGTTTTGTTTGTTCTTCTTTCTCTAATTCCTTTAGGTGTAAGGTTAGATTGTTTATTTGAGATTTTTCTTTTTTCTTGAGGTAAGATTGTATTGCTATGAACTTCTCCCTTAGAACTGCTTTTGCTGCATCCCATAGGTTTTGGATCGTCGTGTTTTCGTTGTCATTTGTCTCTAGGTTTTTTAAATTTCTTCTTTGATTTTTTCAATGATCTCTTGGTTATTTAATAAGGTATTGTTTAGCCTCCATGTGTTCGTGTTTTTTACTTTTTTTCCTCTGTAATTTATTTCTAATCTCATAGCATTGTGGTTGGAAAAGATGCTTGGTATGATTTCAGTTTTCTTAAATTTCCCGAGGCTTGATTTGTGATCCAAGGTGTGATCTATCGTTGAGAATGTTCCGTGTGCACTTGAGGAGAAAGTGTAATCTGCTGTTTTCAGATGGAAGTTCCTATAAATATCAATTAAATCTATCTATCTATCTATTGTGTCATTTAAAGCTTGTGTTTCCTTATTAATTTTCTGTCTGGATGATATCTCCACTGGTGTAAGTGAGGTGTTAAAGTCCCCCACTATTACTGTGTTACTGTCGATTTCCTCTTTTATAGCTGTTAGCATTTGCCTTATGTATTGAGATGCTCCTGTGTTGGGTGCATATATATTTAGAATTGTTATAACTTCTTGGATTGATCCCTTGATCATTTTGTAGTGTCCTTCCTTGTCTCTTGTAACATTCTTCATTTTGAAGTCTATTTTATCTGATATGAGTATTGCTACTCCAGCTTTCTTTTGATTTCCATTTGCATGGAATATCTTTTTCCATCCCCTCACTTTCTGTCTGTATGCGTCCCTAGATGTAAAGTGGGTCTCTTGTAGACAGCGTATATACGGGTCTTATTTTTGTATCCATTCAGTGAGCCTGTGTCTTTTGGTTGGAGCTTTTAATCCATTCACATTTAAGGTAAGTATTGATATGTATGTTCCTATTACCATTTTCTTAATTGTTTTGGGTTTGTAGGTCCTTTTCTTCTCTTATGTTTCCCACTTAGAGAAGTTCCTTTAGCGTTTGTTTTAGAGCTGGTTTGGTGGTGCTGAATTCTCTTAGCTTTTGCTTGTCTATAAAGCTTTTGATTTCTCCGTCAAATCTGAATGAGATCCTTGCTGGGTAGAGTAATCTTGGTTGTAGGTTCTTCCCTTTCATCACTTTAAGTATATCGTGCCACTCCCTTCTGGCTTGTAGAGTTTCTGCTGAGAAATCAGCTGTTAACCTTATGGGAGTTCCCTTGTATGTTACTTGTTGTTTTTCCCTTGTTGCTTTTAATAATTTTTCTTTGTCTTTAATTTTTGTCAATTTGATTATTATGTGCCTTGGCGTGTTTCTCCTTGGATTTATCCTGCCTGGGACTCTCTGCACTTCCTGGACTTTGGTGGCTATTTCCTTTCCCATATTAGGGAAGTTTTTGACTGTAATCTCTTTAAATATTTTCTCAGGTCCTTTCTCTCTCTTCTCCTTCTGGAACCCCTATAATGCATTTGAATGAATGTTGGTGCATTTAATGTTGTCCCAGAGGTCTCTTAGGCCTCTTCATTTGTTTTAATTCTTTTTTCTTTATTCTGTTCTGTGGCAATAAATTCCACTTTTCTGTCTTCTAGGTCGCTTATTCGTTCTTCTGCCTCAGTTATTCTGCTATTGATTCCTTCTAGTGTATTTTTCATTTCAGTTATTGTATTGTGCATCTCTGTTTGTTTGTTCTTTCATTCTTCTAGGTCTTTGTTAAACATTTCTTGCATCGTCTCGATCTTTTCCTCTGTTCTTTTTCTGAGGTCCTAGATCATCTTCACTGTTATTATTCTGAATTCTTTTTCTGGAAGGTTACCTATCTCCACTTCATTTAGTTGTTTTTCTGGGGTTTTATCTTTTTCCTTCATCTGGTACATAGTCCTCTGCATATTCATTTTGTCTGTCTTTCTGTGAATGTGGTTTTCGTTCCACAGGCATCAGGATTATAGTTCTTCTTGTTTCTTCTGTCTGCCCTTGATACACCATTTTCAGAGGATATTTAGACATTAGTTTGAGTTGAAAAGCAGTTTGACAGGTTAAGGTTTTCATTTCTGAAAATATATCTTCTTTTTCAGGGCAGATTTTGGAAATTTGCCACTGTATAATATAGTATTGTTTAATCAAACTGCCTGGGACTAAAAGAAAAACCTTAAAATTTACTCACATTAGATTATATGCTAATTTTTTTGAAGACTAATGAACTTTTGGATATTTGAGAATGGATAACCAGTTCTGTTTTCACCATATTTGAACAATGATATCAAACAAATGAGTGTCTATTTTATTCTAAGCAGACTTGCCCAAATCCCTTTTTTGAAATATTTTAAGAAATCATGTTAAGATTATAACTAATTTATTTTTATGCTACTTGCTTATATATAAAACTTTTAAAGTATTAACATGCAACCAGAATGATTAATAGAATAACATAAAGAAAAGTTCTTTAACTGGAATTAGAGGGTTAGAACTGGTCTGAATAATGTTCATGTAGTTAAAACTGTTGTTGTACACATATTTCTCATGGGAACGGGAATAAATATAAACTTGTCTCAGGAATAAAAATAATTTCTTAATGTGTTTAAATAAAAAAAATTCTTTATCCATTAAAACTATTCATTGTTTTAGGAAGCAGTTTTGTCTTCATTGTTTTAATTGTTTTAATTTTGTCTTCATTGTCTGCATTGTCTATGCTGTGTGGTCTGGTGATTAAGGTGTAGTAAGTGAGCTCCAGAGAGGGAACCAGAATCCTGCTTGACTAATTCTGTTGCTCTTAGTTGAAAATCCTTATGTACATATCAACTTTTAAGATCGTCCTTAACATGTTAATAAAATCTCATACTTTAGGTTTTTGAGAAGTTTACAAAGGAATCTACATCATTATTAGATGAACTTGCTTTGATTAACAATGGAAGTGATAAAGGAAATCAGCAAGAGAAAGAAAGGTAAGTGTCTAGTGTCCTACAATTACACCTTTGCAAAGCTATGATTAGTGTGTTAAAAGATAACCTCCGTTGTTAATGCAAGCCAAGAGAACTAAGGTAAGCAAGCCTGCATTCAATCAAACTTCGCCTATAAAAGTTGTGTTAAATTTATTTTTTAATACTTGAGAATTTGCTTTACATATAAAATTTATTGATTTGAATCCAGGTTTCTTTACAGAAGACTTTTAATTTTGTTGAATAATAATATATTTACCTTTTTCTGACACTGTGCAAAATAATTATTTTTCAAGAACATGTTTTCAGAATGAAACAATTTTCTGCCTTTTTAGAGTTTTACTTTGCTTGTAAAGAATATGGAAAAGGTTGCAGCTTGAAATAAAATCATTATAACCTTATTTAAATACATTAGCACTTAAATGTCTATCTTGTAGAACTCCTACACCCTTGTGAAATATGTGATATTCATGAGTTTAACTTCGAGAATTTAGTATTTTATGACACTGGATCTAATTGTAACTACCTAGATTTATCATTTTACAGATTTCCATTGAACTTTTCAACCTCAACAGTTTTCAGACCAATTTCCTTTCCCCAGGTAAAAAGTACTGTAGGAAGCAAATTTATCCTCAATAACAAAGTAGTCACTAGGCAGTAATTTTTCATTAGGAAATTTGAAAGGATCAGCACTCATCCTTGTCTATCTCTTTTGAATCTGACCTTGAAAATGCAATGGAACCTTGATAGAATGCATCTTGTTATTCCATGAATCCAAATATAGTCATAGACCAGTTAACTGGGATAATAATGTAGGAGGGATGTGAGAAGGTCATAGTTTTAACACCAAATCTTGATTTAAAACAAAGTAAAAATATGAAAACAAATGGTTTGAATATAAATCTAAAGTTACAACAAACATTTAGGAACATTACTATCTTATAGATAGAGGCCATATAAAAATGTAAATAACAGTTTTACATATATGTAAATATGTGAGTGTGTGTATAGACATCACACACACACACACTTATATACTACGGAATTGAAAATATCACACAAGTTACTTGACAAAAATTTGCCAAACCTCTTGCTTTCTGAGTAGTCCAGCAGGGTAAGTCTGGTGTTTCTCAAAATCATGTTCTCCAGGAAAGACATCCTAAGAGGGTACTGGTAGAAGATGAATTCATGGTCATAGAGTTTAATGCTGTTTACTATGTTTCCTTCTCTGGGAATGACTGTAAACATTTACAGATTACATGTTCTGAGAAAGTGTTGCAGTAAAGAAACCTGTTTAATTGCTTTCTTAAAATTTCCCGTACTTACATGACAGTGGAACCCCATCTTCTCTACTCAGTAGTATCACATTCAGTGTTTTGGGAAACAATGGTTTGTGTGACTACATGAAGTGCCAAGTGAAATCTTGTATTTGCCAATCCCTCCCTAAGGAACTCAAGTGTTATTACTTAGTCTCTTTTAAACCCCACACAATGAAGTCCCTCTTGCAAATTTTCATCACCTTCTTTGTGTCAGTCCTCAGGAAGCATCTGGGCTATACAAGAGGTGAAGGCCTAGACCAGTTGACAAAAATGAAAGGTATAGAGCAAGACCTGTCAGTTACAGTAGCAAGGCCCTAGGCTTTGATTTGCCATGTACTCTATCTTTCCTTCATATTCTCCACTTTCCATATATGTTTAAGAAAATAAAGCCCATAGTCCAGCTGCAAATGAAACATAGTTAGTACATGAAGAGTGTACATCTGCTAGGGTACACATACATACGAATATCAAGATTGCTATAGATAAGTAAACTTTGGATTGGAGGATGGCTGCACACAATTTTAATGTTAACGTTTCTGGGTTGTTATATAGTGACAAATTTCAGTTTGAATCAGATATCCAGTGGAAAAATAATAAAATGGATTCCTTTGATATACTTGAAATAATACTGTAGTTAATAATGATAAATTATATTTTTCCAAGTAGTATATTTTGTGATTTATCACATAGATACTTCTTTGGCTAATAGTGTTTAATTATCTCTAATGGGTTTCCTGATGCTTAAGAGAAATTAGCCTGGTAGGACAGTATGCTTCAGATTTTCATATTTGTATGCCCCTGTTTTGGTAAGTATATGTCAAGGATTTTTTAAAGTTATATAAATGGAAATACATATAGTTTTTAAAAAATACTCTTTTGGTGCTTGCCAGGTCTGTGGATTTAAACTTTCTTCCATCAGTTGATCCTGAAACTGTTCTTCAGACAGGTAAGATGAAAAAACATATTTATCAGTGATAATCATAATCCATTAAACCAACCATACATTAATTGGCTCATGAAATAAACATTGATTTGAGTATGGATTATGTTGTAGAAACTCAAGAATTGTTTCAAACTGCTCTTTGGTTTAACCTAAGAATGTGTTAATAGACTCTACAATATTAAAAATTATTAATAATGATCAATTATCTTGAAATATTTGAATTTGAATTTATTTCTTTATCTATAACATGAAGATACAAATTTCTGTTTGATGGGTTTGCTATGAGGATTATTGAATATGCATTATGCTTCTAGCATTGTATTTTTATGTATTTTCATATTTCATTCTTCTAAGTACTTCTAAGTACTTATCCTTGAGATAATTAGTATTATTTTCTCTACTTGAGGAAGCCAAGGCTTAGAGATATTAAAAAACTTGTTCAAGATCAAATAACTATTAAATTCTATCACCATAGCACTAAAAAAATGTCTAAATCCAAAGCCACTAGTTGTACTGTTTTACAATCATCTGTGTAAAAACACTTAGCACCTTGCAATGGCCTTGCACGTAGTGTGTGTTCAGTGCTGCATGGTTTGTATATTCCAGCCCAAATAGCTTTAGTAGTAGTTTCACAGATTCTAGAGAACACATTGGAATTCTTTTAAATGAAAATACCTTAATTTTATTTCTAATATATTTTTCTAATAGGGCATAATTCTAATCCTACTGCATAGCAGGTACTGTTCTAAGCACTTTATGTACGCTAACTCATTTATCCTTCACCACAACCCACTGAAGTAGGTACTGTTGTCATCCCAATGTTAAGACGGGGAAACTGAGGCATTAAAAAGTTTAGTAACTTAGGCAGATTACACAACTAGTAATGCTAGATTTGGGACTTTAACCAAGGCAGTTTGGTTTTGAAGTATGGTCTTTGAAATCATTATGTGGTGCTGCTTCTCTAATGTAAATGGTATCCACAAGGAAAACATTAAAGGTAATAGTCATCAAAGGAGAAAAATATATATATTCTGATCTTAATGACTTTTATGGAAATATATATATAAAGAATACGAATGTGTGTGTATATATATAGAAAGACTTTCCATAAGTCTTCAAAACAGGTGTTCTTCCAATTATAAAGTGTAATAAAGAGTAAAGAAATAAATTCTGAATATCTTCATTATATCGATTCAGTTTTCCTGAGTTTTTTCAGTATGATTTAGGTCTTACTTCCTGAAAGAACAAGGAAATAATTGTAATCTGTGAATTACTACATGTTTAGAAGGTACAAGAGACTGTCAGTAAAAATATTGCTTTAGATTCAAAACTTAGTTCCATGTTTATACTTAACATTTTAAAAGCTGCTTAAGCCATTGAATTAAGGAACTTGTTACATTTGTATTTTAGAATTATCTTTATATGTCACTAAGTCCTTTTTAATATGCTGTTGACTCTTAAAGTAGGGATAGAAAGAGTATAAAATGGGGACGTTTAAAACAATCTTGGATGTTCTTCAGAAATTGGAAATGCCTCCAAATCATAATAAAAATTGTTTCTATTATTTAAAGCCATTTAAGTTTAGGACATTTTCTTGAATAGAGATGAAGAGAAGAGAATTTAAATATCTGCATATTTTGGGTTCCTTAATGATAATTGGAATAGTATTATCCTAGAAAAACAGTTTGCGATTTATTCACTTAAAAAAAATTTTTTTTTTTTTGGTGGAAAGAATAGTTTTCTTTGTTTTGGATGCCAGCAACTGGGGGGTAAGGCAGACTCCTGTCCAGAGGTCAACAACTCCCTCCTCCCCAACTGACGATCAGTGGGCAGGAGCTATTACAGACGGAGGGAGGGAGCTACATGCAGAAACAGCACAGTCAGCTCTGACAGTCATCTTGAAATTGGTCATCAGTGGGCTGACCAGCGTCATCTTATAAAATTGTTAATGTTATACTTATAGCTTTAGATGTTGCACATTCTATAATTTTAACTCCTTGTGCATGAGTGATTTTCTCCACGAGTTTGCTGTAATCAAATAACATTGAATGCAGTTCTTACATTAGTGTGGCCCCTCATGATTCACAGTTAATATGTTGTAGAAATTTATATAAATAGAGATTATTTAAATGTTATTTTCTACCAGTAGTAAAGACTTTCTCCCTTTAATCATACATTTGTTACACACCAACATTTCTTTTAGGTGCTATGATTAAGGTTATGGATTAATAGTGAAATCCTACAACATAACGCTTAGTATTGATTAGGACTATCAGACAAAACATACTAATTAGTACCATCAGACAGAAATCCCAGATTGTAATTGTACTCTACAGAGAAATGGTTGGCACAATGTCCTGAGGAGTGAATCCACCAATAACAAGAATGTGATAGATAGAAAGATAGGTCTAGAAAATATATGTGCCATATATACTATATACTTACTATATAGTATGGCATATATAGTATATATGACACAGATCTTCCTTAACTTACAATGTGATTACATCCTGATAAACCCATCATAAGTTGAAAATATCATGTTGAAATGCATTTAATACACCTAAAGTACCGAACATCATAGCCTAGCCTAGCCTACCTTAAACGTGCTCAGAACACTTACAGTAGACTACAGTTGGGCAAAATCATCTAAAACAAAGCTATTTTTATAATACAGTGTTTAATATCTTGTGTAATTTATTGAATAATGTACTGAAAGTGAAAAACAGCACAGTTGTATGAGTACAGAATGGTTGTCAGTATATCAGTTGTTACCTTCATGATCATGTGGCTGACGAGGAGTTGCCGTTCACTGCTGCTGCCCAACATCACAAAAGAGTATCGTACTGCATATTGCTAGCCCAGAAAAAGAAAAAATTCAAAATCTGAAGTACGGGTTCAACTGAATGCACCATCATAAAGTCGAAAAATTGTAAATCAAACCATCGTTAAATCGGGGACTGTCTGTATATGATAGAGCTATGATATATGACATAGTATATATCCATATGTATATGTACGCATGCAGTTTTCCTATTTATATCTATATAAATTGAGAAATTGCATTTCAGTACTTAAGACCTGGTAGGTAAATATATAGGCAGATACGTTCTAAAAATAAGGGATTAGAATTGAGAAGATTGAGAAGTAAGATTTGTATTTCTTTATGGATATTAATTATAAGTATCTTTCCTTCTTAAAGGACATGAATTGTTATCCGAATTACAGCAGCGTCGATTTAATGGCTCAGATGGAGGGGTCTCGTGGTCTCCTATGGATGATGAACTGCTTGCACAGCCACAGGTTATGAAATTATTAGATTCACTGCGAGAGCAATATACCCGCTACCAGGAAGTTTGTAGGCAACGTAGTAAGCGTACACAGTTAGAAGAGATTCAACAGAAGGTGATGCAGGTAGGTGTCTGATTCCAACATATTAAACTCTTTTTAAAATCTAAATTTTTTTGTGTCTGTGTGTAATTTCTACTCTGTACCTGATTTTATACTAAGCCTTATTTACATTATATAGAGAACTTTAGAAATGTCAAACCAGACTCTCAAACTATTTTTACAATTAGTATTTGCATTTAAATTATATTATTTCTACAGTGATGACATTGACATTCAGCTTACTCTATCAGAATTTCAAAAATAACTAGCTGTTGGAAACATCACTTGTGGTCTCTGTATTCTTGGAATAAATAACATTTTATTATTGACCTTAGATTTATTTTAAATTTCTAATAACTTGTTTTTTTGTTGTTGTTCTTAATTTGGGCATTATGAAGAGTTTTTCTATCCTAGCAAAATGTTAATGTGTAATATAAGTAATTATAATATTAAGTTTCCTTATTTTATGATACTGATAGAAAACTTTAAGTATATTTAATTCTTATGAATTTTTAGTTCCTTTAAAAATTGATTTTTATAAGTAGGTTAAAAATGCTAAAAATCGATACTAAGGAAGACATTTCTGTATTTAGACTACATTCTGGATTTTGATCTGTTGAATTATTAAGAAGTAAATCTTAAATATTTCACTTTAAAAATCCAGATTAGAAGTGTCCCAAAGTTTTTAATCTAAATTCATTCATTAGATAAGTATTTGTTAAGTACTTATTATATAGAAGGCATTGTGCTTTTTCTACAGGATATAAAGGTAAACTTGGGCTTTGCTACATTAAACTTAAGTGGGGGGAAAGTGTTAGGTGTCACAAGGGAATGCCTGAAGTGCTGTGGGCATTCAATGGAAGGATTATTCCTCTGGTTGCAGGTGATCTCGGAAGACTTAGTGGAAAGAGGTGGTGCTTGAGCTTGTCCCCAAGAATGTGTAAGACTTCACCAGGCACCTCCTTTAGGTTTTAAAGGAGAATTGGCATTCTGTGGAGGAGAAAGAATAGCATGAATAAACAATAACATGAAATCCCAAGTTCTATTGAAGAAAAAGGCAGCAGTAGGCACCAGGGAAAGTGTTTGGCCTTTGAGTCATGGAACATAGTCAGTGAGCATGCTCTGAATCCCAGTTCTTCCACTTATTTGCTGTGTGATCATGGTCACATTATTCACCCACCTGAGCCTCAGTTTGACTTCCTTCTTTCTTTTTTCCCTTCTTCTCTTTCTCTCTCTTCCTTCTTTCTTTCATTCACATAAAACAGGGGTAACAGGACCTCTTTTGAAAGGTTTGTTGAAAGAACCCAGCACTCAGCTAATGCTAGCTATTATATTTGTTCCCATTGAACTAGATTGTAGCCTAGAATTCTAGTTCAGCTGTTGGAAAACTAGTTCTGTAAAGGGCCACGTAGTAAATGTTTAGGCTTCTTGGACCATACAGTTATTCTTGAACCCGTGGCTATTTAACTGCCATTGTAATGCATAGTCATTGTGTAAACAAATGTGTTTGGCTGTGTTTCAGTAAAACTTTATTTATAAAAATAAGTGGTAGGCTAGAATTGGCCTGTAAGCTGTAGTTTGCTGACCCCTGACTAGAGCATCAGGGTGTCATGGGGAAAAAGGCTTGAAAGGAGGGAAGGAGTTGGATCCTGGAAGATCTTGAATTCCAGGCAACAGGATTTAGGCTTTATCTCATGATAACTACATAGAAACTGAAGATTTCTGAGCATATGTTAATTATATATAATTTTTTCTACATAATATATTCATAAATTAAAGGTAGCTTGTATTAAACTCAGGTAAACTTTAGTTAAATAGCTTGAGAGTATCTTTGAAAACCATAAAGATGGAATAGCATAGTGGTATACAAGTACCCCAGTAACCTGGGTCCACTCTCTTCTGCCACTTTCAAGTTTGTTCTTGGGAAGGAAGTGTACTCCTCTATGCCCTAGCTTCCTCCTCAGTAAAGTGAGGAAAACAATAACAACAACAATAATAATAATAATACCTACTTAATAGGGCTGTTACAAAGATTAAGAAGATAATTTTAATAAAATGTTTAGCTTGGCACATACGCGTTTTTATTAGTATTATCTATTATTTGCTCACTCGTTAAAGAAATGAGTATCTACAATAGTGTGACATTGTGCTCGGTGGAATGTAATGGTGAGTAACAACAGACAGGGTGTCCCGCCTTTTGGTGCATGGCTACATAACTACACAAATAGTTGTAAAATTGCAACCACTCAAGTCCCAAGGAGAGTGGAAGGAGGAAGGGTGAGAAAGAAGACAATATCAGAGATGAAGCATTTTTCTGGCTTGCAAGACTTAATGGATGTTGGTGTTGTCTAATTAGGGAAATTGGACAGGTTTGGGTTTACGTGCAGATGGAAAAGGTGTGGAAAATCATGAGTTTGGTTTTAGACATGGTGAATTTTCAGGAGACTTTGAGACATCTAAGAGAAGATATATAAAGGTAGTCCCAAACAGGTCCAGAAATGAGAAGTCTGAGCTGGTGACATACTTGTTTGTCATCTGTGTATGAATGGTAATTAAAGCATTGATGTGGGTGAGAATTTCCCAAGGAAAGAGCTGAGAGTGGATGAGAAGAGGGCTTTGTAACTGAGCTTTGAGAAGCTCCAGCATTTAATGACAAGATAGAGTAGCATACTCCTGAAGAGAAGGCAGTGGAGGATTGGCCAGAGATGAAGAAGGAAAGTGTGAAGAGCTCTGTGTCCTGGAAGTCAAAAGAAGAAAGCATGTCAGGGAAGGAGTTGGGAACCCTGTCGAATGCTGCTGGAAGATTGAAAAAGAGGAAAACTTAACATGCTCACTAAGAATCCACAAGGTCAAGGTCGTTGGTGATCCCAGGGTATGCAGTAGCAGGGCCAGTAGCACATTGGAGTGAATTCAGGAATGAAAGTGAGGTGTGGTGAAGGAGACGTGGAGTGTAGGGAACTTGCTGAGAATTTTGTCTCTGAAGGAAAGATGAGAAACAGAGCAGTGCCTAGAAGTGAGGGTGTATTAATTTGCTAGGTCTGCTGTAACAAAGTACTACAGACTAGGGGACTTAACAATAGAAATGTATTTCCTCATTTTTCTGGAGGCTAAAAGCCCAAGATCAAGGAGTTAGCAGGGTTGATTCCACCTGAGGGCAGTGAGGGAAGGATCTGTTCCAGGTCCTCTCTCCTTGGCTTACTGATGCCTTCTCCCTATGTCTTCATATCATCTTCCCTCTATACCTACCTGTGTCCAAATTTCCTCTCCTTTTAAGGACACCAGTCATATTAGATTAGGGCCCACTTTAATAACCTCATTTTAATTTAAGTGCCTCTTTAAAGACCCTGTCTTCAAATAAATATGGTTACATCCTGAAGCACTGGGAGTTAGGACTTGAGCATATGGGGAGTGTGGGAACACAGTTCAGCCCACAGCTGGGGTCAAGTGTAGTTTATTTTTGTTAGTTTGTGTTTGTAATATGGAAAACTAAGAGGCTTAAATTCTAGGGGGGAAGTATATGTTTGGAGGGAGGAGTTGAACATGGAAGAGAGAATAATTAATACTATCAAGTTCGTGACAAGGTGGAAGTGAATGGACTCCAAAGCGGAGCTGAAGGGATTAGCTTTAGAATGGAGGAGGGAGAACTCTTCCTTTGTAACAGGAGAGAGATGGTAGGATGATCCAGAGTTGCCTCCATATATATAAGTCAGGCATCAAGAAGATGAAGTAGTTCTTGAGTGATTAGGTTTTTTGTTGTTGTTTTTTGTTTGTTTGTTTTTAAGTAAGAGACAAAGGGAATCTCTTTGGTGGTGGAGGTTTGGAGGCAGGACGGGGATGGGGAGGGCAGTAGTTAAAGAGGGTTAGAGGTTTAAATGGTGTGGAAATGATTCAAAATTTTCATTTTGGGGATTGGAAGAGTGAAATTACCATGGAAGTGTAGATGTATTTTTAGATAGTGCTGATCTTGAACTTACGGTGGAAACTTTCTGGCCTGTTACGTGACCCTGTCAATTCATGGCTGGCTGTTGATGTGCAGGCACCAGAGGACGTGGGTGATGGGATTCCCCCAGCATTTGTGCTTTGCTATGTGACATCAGGGGCAAAGGAGTTAATGTATTGACATGCATTTTTGAAATGATGGACCAGCTCAACTGGATAAAGAATAAAGAAGCTAGAGAAAGGAGATGATGATGATACTTATAATGCTGGTGGTGATGGTCATGAGATTATTGTTAAAAACAAATAAACCTCATTACAGTTCAATTTTCTTTATAAGCATTACATGTGAATTGGTTAGAGCATTAATATTCATCAGGTGATGGTTTCTACACTCTGTTTTTCACAGGTCACATTTTAGGGAAAGTTCTATTTCTCTTGCCAGAATGATTACTTAAGTTTAGCTATTTAGTAACATATGTTGATCATGTCTGCACACACAGAATATAAACTACCATCTTCAGTCTTGCAAATTTGGGGAAAATGAAATTTTTTGATGTTTATGTAAAGATAATCATAAAGTTGACTACCTCTGATTGTGTAAAATTAATGAAAGTTGAAATTTTCCACATCTCGTTTTTTACTGATTTATCACTGAAAACAGAACATAATGAAAAAGAAACCAATAGCTCTAATAGATAAACTATATGGTAATAACCATTGTAGTTGTCAGCCATTTATTCCCCACAGTGCAGATCGGTAGCATTAGACTTCACGTGGAATGCAGAAGTTCTCCATGTTGCTGCCGCTACATTTAAAAATCAGATTTCACGTACTTCTGGATAGGAGACGATGCCACTTCACTGAAATAAGCTATCGCTATTCTCATTATTTATTGTGGCAGTAATTTCTGCCAGCATTGCAAATGTTATTTCTAGAATCATCCATGTGATTTTCTTCCTTTGTAGAAAGGAACCATAGATGCAAAATAGGATAACTCTGAGTTGCTAAAGTATACAGCTGGAGGCAGTGATCCCAGTTCTCCATATTCTTTCTTCTGGTCAGATGCTTGACATCTGCTTGATATGCCCTTCTACCTGGTTTGACCTAACATGCTTCTAGATATTCTCTCATGCAGTCTTTAGAAATCAGCCTGGCCAGGAAAAAATGATGGATAGTCACATGAATTTTTGGCCTCTGCAAATATTTGTCATGGTGGATTCTAAGAGCACATCTCCAAGGTTATACTTTGCATATAAATGTAACCGTTTGAGAGGTCACATTGATATGGATTGTGCATGAAACTGTTTTTGCAGTAAGTTAATATTCAGATTGACTGATGAGCAAGATGTCCTGATTGAAATTAAGTTTTATAACCCAGTTTGGCAAACCACCATCATTAATGCATTTAAATAGATTTATTTACTGGGGTATCAACCTCAGTTTGCATCATTTTTATTAGAAATAGTCACACATTTATGGTGTTTACGTTACTGATGTTACATTCTAAGGGAAATTAACTTTCAGCATACGTTAAAACTATATGTACACTTGACTGTGTAACTGTTTTTGTGTGTGTGTGTGCCAAGGAGATGTCTTTGCTTTATTTAAAATTTATTTTTAAATTTATAACTCTTTGAAAGTTCCCTGCTAATGAATTGTTTTTCCCCAGTTATCATGATTTATATTAACCTGCCTCTTTTGTTTCTACCGTTTAAAAGTTTTCTAGAGTTTCAAAGTTTAAATTTTAAATAATGTTGCCATACGTTCTTAAAAATAATATATAACACATTAATTAGTTAAAATTTCTGAGTTATTTTCATTCCACCCTTATTTTTAGAATTTAGACATTTTTAGTGAAATAATTTATTATATTAATTGTTTAAAATACTTAAATGCCGTTGTATATCTGTTTCTATATTCATATTCGTAATACATAGTAATCAGTGAGAAGCAATTGAGTCCCCCAAAGGGAATGGAAACTTGTTTCAAAGTGTTTACATGAGCTTTCTTAAAACTTACTCTTTTTATTTCCATTTTTTAAAAGCATAGACTAAAAACACTTAGTTCGGGGATTAAAAAACATATGGGTTTTACTGTAAAATGCAGATGTGAGACATAGTTTATAAAGAGTGAATAAATAGAAGGAGCTAGGCTTTTTTCTTCAGAAAAAGTGGGGAAAGCAAAGAGGCTAACAGCTATTGGTATCATCTACTGTGCTTAAGTGTCTTATGTATAATGACTGTATAATCCTGACAAGAACCCTGTACAGTAGGTAGCATTAACACCATTTCAAAGGTGATGGACCAAAGTCTTTCAACTCCTAGGGGCAGAGCCAGAATTTCAGAGTCATGCCTAGTGCTTCCTTAAGACCGAACTGCTCATCTGTCTCTTTTGTGAAAGAGTGATACTTTCCACAGGCTAGCAGAGACAAACAGGATCCTAGTACCCTGCCCCTCCAAATATAGCTCATACAAAAGAGTAAAGCAGAAAAAGTGGAGATGTTGAGGAGCAAAGCATTGTATTCTAAAGAGTACCTGGCAGTAGAGGTTTGCAGATGAATTTAGGACTCTGAAAACAGAATTTAGCAAAGAAAATCATAGCAGTTAGGCTATTCCAGTGAGTCAAAAATAATACTTGGACTTTTTTGTTTTTGAGTTTTTGCTCTTTAGTATTAAAACCTTATAAAGAGAAGGTGGAAGCTAAGAATATATTAATATTTAAGATACTAGGACATAAATGGGCTCACACATAAAGAGAGAAATCCCAAAAGATCATGTACTGTTAGTAAGCAAACATTTGCAATTTATTCATTCTCACTAATATTTAGAAATACACCTGAAGAGATTTCTGTTTTAAACTTGGTGGAAGTATTTTAGAAGTAATAGTCAGCCATGTAGGGGGCAAAACTAAAAGCAGAAAACCTGGTTGGGCGGCTACCACAAGAATCTAGGTAAGGCCTGAAGTAGGCTTAGAACAGGTTTATTTTGAAAGTCAAAACAACAGGATTCCAGGCGTATCAGATATGCAGGGTGTAAAAGGAAAAAAAGAAGAGTCAAGAATGACTCTAAGGGTTTTTGGTTTGAGAATATTGCTCTAAATTATAACTCCAAAACGCATAATTTATAATAATGCTCTTTAAAGTATTCTCATTATGTAGGCAGTTTCAAAATTAAAAAGAAATAATGAGAATAATCACAAGAATGTCATCTTTATTTGAATTCGTTTTGACAACTAGAAATCAATAGTGTAAGTTCAAACAGATCAAAAGCATCCAACCCCTTGGAAATGAAAAAATAACTCATTTTAAAAAATGGATCAAAAGAAAAATAAACAGTTCAGTAGAAAACTTAAAACCAAAATCATCAAAATCTATAGCGTGAGATGAATCTTGAAAGATGAAAAAGAGGTCACAAAGAGAAGGGGCTCAAAAGATTTCAGGCAGGAGGACAACCCATGTCGAAGCAAGACTAGTGAGAGAACATGGCGCCCTTGGGGAGCACTAAAAGTTCAACGTGGGCTCGGTTAAAGAAGGAAATGGTGAAGGATAGGCAGGGCCCCATCATCCATGGCATTGTATGGCCATGCCAGATAGCCACATTTCATCACGAATGTAATGCAGAACCAGTATAGGATTTCCCACTGGGAGAAATATTTAAGCAAAGATGAGTATTGGGTCCTCATGAAAAGATTTTTATTTAGTATGTAGTTCTGTTTTTCCCCTCTGGTTATTAAGAAAACAAAAAGTCTTGCTGTTTTTTACCAATCTATGTAAGGAGATATAAAATTCAAAAGTAGATCACGTCTACGTTGTTTTCCAGGAAACTTTCCCCTAATTTTACTCAAAGTTAGTATCATTCACGTAGGAAGTATCATTCACGTAGGAACTTAACCAACATTCTTGTGATCTAACCAACTTTTTTCTTAGTGACTGTTTCTAACCCACTTTTGTAATAAATATAAATGCTTTCAAATTAAATGTAATCATTGCTGCATTATTTTGGTTGACTACCCATCTCATCTCTTACATTAAGCTTGAAGTAGACTGAGGACAAGAACCCCATTTCCAGAGTTTTTTTTGAAACGACAAAATATATTTGTTGTCAGAAAGAGATACTGTTTCTCCCAGAGCCCTCACGTGGGTGTTTCTCAATAAATTGCACTGAGAATCTCAGAAAATAAAAAAAAAATAAAATAAAGTAAAAGCAGTAGTCAGTTTATATACCTTGCAAAGGTTATTCTCAGTTAAAACTTTCATGACTTGGATGTTTCAAATAGAAACAAGTGTTTTAGAGAGTAATTTTATGATGTATACTATTAGCGATTAACATTGCATCATCATTGGACCCAAGATCTCTATTGAAAATGTTTTCTAGGAAAGCAATAGAGATTTAGAAAAAAATTCTGTTGCATAACTGCTATATATATGTTCATCTTAAAATTACTTAGATGCTCAACAATAGGGAATTGGGAGTTGTGAAAGCAGGTATAATAGTTACTTGAGGTAGGACGTTGCTTACTTAGCTCTTAGTGGGGTGAGTTGGTTGGTTGTTTGTACAGATGGGAGGGAGCGAAGGAGGGAGGCCGGCAAGGAGGCTGGCCTTCTTAAAAAAGGGGTTTTGAGCCATTAAAATGATAATAACTGTAGCCACAAGGAAGTGAAAAACACAGGATAGAAATGACTTGTACTCTGACAATCGGCTGCAGCACTTAAATCTGGAGTAACATATGAAAATGCAATGCATGTGAAAAATTAATGGAAGGAAACACATATGATTTTCCCCTATGATGTGGTACTTTTATACGATTATTAAAATTACATAAACTCTTAGATTTTAAATATATTTTAACCTAGTAATAACTATGGAATGCACTGTGGGTCTGTGATACGGTTAGCCTGTCTGTCCACTGAGTCTCTAATATCATGCTGCACAGACATCCTCATTCACTTCTTGGGAGCTATCCTAAGTTTAGATTCAGGGTATATCCTAAGTTTAGCTGTTGTTGACTTCCTGATTGTAATTAGCTTGATAAATAGTAATTCAGCTTGGTAAAGCTGGGCAATATTTTTTTCTGTTAGAATTACTTCACTGTGTCTGTGTAGTTTTAGAGTATATACGTTTGTGGGTAGAGAAAACAAAACCCTTTCTTGTTCATGAGAATTTGATCTTTGCTTAAGTATCTAGGTCTGTTCCCTTGAAAACCTGATAAAAATGCCAACTGTGTTACCAGGCGACATTGCTTGTAGTAAAAATTATTCTGGCTCTGGACTGGGAGAACTGTTAATACTTGATGGAAGGCATAACTTCGGGCATCTTGGAGCTCAGTGACTTTTATAATGGGCATGATGCCTGTGTGGTGTGAGGTTTTGATGCCAGAGTGTCTCCCATATCTGTCCCATATGGATCTCATCTCCTGAACTGTTGGACTGCTTCAGGGACCCGGCAGAAGAGAAGCACCCAGTGCTGCTACCCTGGCAGACTGTAGTCCCTTCCCTTCATCCTTCTGAGTAGACTTGGTGCCAAGGGGACTTCAGATGGTCTTGTGGGTCTGAATGTTTGGCTGATCCTAAGAAGAACCCCTAGAGGGTACTGCAGTAGTATAATTCTACAGTTTTTAACTTTCTTTTCAAAGTGAGAAAAATAGTATTTTAACTTTAATATCAGTTAATTGATTCTGTTTTATGAGTGCTTTGGAAGGAACTTTAGAGTATGAGGCAGGACACGTGGCTTTTAGTCCTAGTTTTTTAATAATGAATTATGTTACCTTGAACAAGTCACTTAATCTCTCTGAAACTCAGTTTTCTTAAGTATTAGATAAGAAATTTGACCAATGTCATTTCTGGTGTCCCTTCCAATTCTAAATCCTATAGTTCTCTAATTTTCTTATCATCATAAGTTAATTTTTAAGCCTCTTTTATGGGAGCATGTCATATTTCTTTTAGCCTGGCAGGTGATCAGATAGCTGGAAGCCTGAGGTGCTGTAGTGTACATTTTATCAAATTTAGGTTTTGGAAAAGTTGTCACATTATGGCTGTATAGTAGAAGAAACGTTTACTGCCTATACAATAGAATTTAAAGAATTTAAGTTAAAAATACTTGAGGAACTTTGGGAAGGGAAAACCAATTAGAATGAAAGTTTGAGAAGTTTTTGATTATTTAAAAATTTCATCTCAACTTCCGTTCATAGGTTGTGAACTGGCTTGAAGGGCCTGGATCAGAACAGCTGAGAGCCCAGTGGGGGATTGGAGACTCCATTCGGGCTTCCCAAGCCCTACAGCAGAAGCACGAAGAGATCGAGAGCCAGCACAGTGTGAGAGGCTCTTTCCTCTGCAAGTTACAGAGCTACTATTAATGTGCATAATTAATAGCATGTGTGGTACTAAGTGATAAGTTGCTGTACACCTTGGTTTAGGGGCATAAAGTACGGTATGTTTAATGGCTATCAAGTACATTTTGACCACCTAGTACGTACTCATTAGAAGTTTGGTTTTGGTTTTGTCTCCAGTATAGCTTAATTACATATTTTTATAGAAACACAATTCATGTGAAATTTTAAAAACTAGTGTAACAGAAGAAAGAGTGATAGTACAAAAATACAACCTTTATCTAGTCCTGAATTTAAAAAGTATAACCTCAGGAACAGGAGCTGTAAGTTAAATACAAAGTATTCAGGTTTTTTTTCAGCATAAAAGGAAAAACCATTATGTTGGAACCTGTGAAATGCATAAAATATATAGATTTTTCAATTATGGAATTTCATATTTAAGTCTCTTACAAGTACTAACTAGGAAAATTGCAAAGATAATATATATATACAGTTGGCCCCTCCGTATCCACAGGTTCCATGCACATCCAAGGATTCAACCAACCAGAGATTGAAAATATTCAGAAAAAAAAATTCCATGAAATTCTAAAAGGCAAAACTTGAATTGCACTGTTTTAACCAATAGGTGGCACTGCATTGTCACCTTGAGAATAGGTTGTTTGCTGCCGGACGCGTATATCAGCTTATTTTTAAGATGTTCTAATATTTTATTTAAAGTTTTCTTTCCTCTTTGTAAATAAAAGTCAACACTTTAAAGCCTATTTTGGAATTGTTCAGGTCCTATGAAACTATAATGACAAATTCTTAGTGTATTGATTGCTTAATATGGGCAGAATTTGGAGAAACTTTTAATATACCATTTGGTGTTAAAGCACTCTGTCAAGTATTACATTTTAGATTCTTTATAAAACCATAATTCAGAAATAAAGCTAAAAATAAACCCAAATTGATTAGGATATTCAATGCTAATATATAGAAAATGAAAATGCTACTAATATATAGTTCTTTGTCAAGGAGTGGCAATGAGAAGTTTACTTGGTTTTTGAATAGTAGGTAAGCACAACAGAAAAAATATTAAGGTGTATGAAAATGATTATAATAACTTAAAATAATTTTTAAAGTATTTTCATCCAGTAATCTTACTTTAGCTTTTAGGTGGAGGTAGGTGAGTGGTAGGAAAAGCACATAATAGGAAGGTGCAGAAGCATAAATCTCTGACGTTGCTTTAGGATTCTGTCAGTGTCTCCCCATCCCACAGTACTGACTTCTGGTCTCCGAAGAGAATACTGGTGTGTTGTGCCTTATAGTAAGCAGCAAAACAGGTCTGCGTAAAGAATCAAGACCCCATTTCTTCCTAAGGTATTAGCCTAAGTGAGTTGGCAGTGTTTCTTTCCTCCTAGACTGAGATTCCTATATCATAGTATAAAGTATAAATACCCATCATTTCACCAACTGTGCATCACCACCAATTCACATACATTTCCAGTGTCAATCCTGATGACTGCTCTTTGCTAGTATGTGAACATCCAGGTTCATTTCTTATTTACCATCTTAATCCAAATCCCATATCTTGGTGGTGGATTGTTTTTTTAAGTTTGTTTTTGTTTCTGTGTGTGTGGTTTTTTTTTTCTGGGGGAGGGGGCTAGAAATAATCATTTTCTATACAATTAAATGTTTATGAGAAGTAAACCAGAGAATGACCATAAATGAACTGAATGCAGCCTGTTCATCTGAGGTTCTATAAATTTTATGTTCCCCAATTTCCTAGGAAGGAACATTTTGATTAAAATATGTGTGTGTGTGTGTGTGTGTATTTATATAATATATATAAGATTTTTTCCCCCACATCCCAGAGAGACTGATTATTTCTCTATGACAACCTCAGTTCTAATTTCAGGTGTTAATTTCATGAGACATAGGAGTTCTTAAATTGTTTGCATCTCTGGTCTGGTTATTAGGGCCTATAGTTTGCAAGTTTAAACCAGGAAAAAAAAAATCAGCTTGAGGATGGTAGTTCTTAACCCTTAATGGTCATGAGAGTCACCTGATGTGTTTGTTAAAAGGCCTGTGGCAGAGCCCCACCCCCACAGACTCTGATTTGGTAGGTGGGGAGGCGCTTAGGTATTTTTAATAAGCACCCCAGGTGATCTGATATAGAGAGTTCTCACTGCAAGAAATAATATCTCAGGTCCTTTATCCTTTAGTTTACTGTTTTCCTCTGAATCACTGTTATTCTTCAAAGAATTAGACCAACTTATTTAGAGCATTAACTAAATTTGTAAGTACTATAGATAAGACTGAAATCCCTTTCTATTTAGAACACAACAGTGATCATTTTCTCAGGCAATATTTTCTGCTTTAAATCAGTCAGTCTCCATTAACCTTATAATCCCTGTGTGGTTAGAAAGTATTTTACATAAATTGGGACTTGAGCATGGCTGGAATTTGGAATCCCCGGCACCAATCCCCCAAGGACACCGAGGGACAGCTGTAGAGAACAGGTTTTCTCAACCTTGGCATTGCTGATTTATTTATTGATAAATCTTTGTTGTAGGGACTGTCTTGTGATTGTAGGTATTTAGCAGTATCATTGGCCTCTACCCACTAGATGCAGTAACATCCCTCCCTCCCAGTTGTGACAGCTAAAAATGTCTCTAAATATTGCAAAATATTCCCTAGGGAGCAAAATCGCCACCTGTTGAACATACTGCTGTAAAGAAATGAAAAGATTCTGAGAGATTAAGTGACTTGATGAAGATCACACCCTTAGTAAGCAAAACGACAGACCTTGAGTCTGTCTTTCAAATCTAGTGTTCTTTGAATTACGTATGACTACGTCATCTCTGTAATCATACTCAAAAATTCCATAGTAGTTCAGGCAATAAGACAATATGACAAATTAGAGAAACCCAAGTTTTAGGTACAGGGCATAAGAGAGACCGCATTTGGAACAGTACCTGTTACCTACCTAATTTAATGTCAACAAATCTACAATACCTAATATAAAAAGTGTTTTATATGTTCACTCAGTACATGCTAGTAGGGCACATACTAAATGTCACTTGTTGTTCTGGGCTCTTGAGAATATAGCACTGTCTTATCATACGGAACCTACATTCAAGTTGAGGAAAGAGGGAGTGGAGAGCAGTATAGGTAAGGCTTTCCGGAAGGGCCTCTCTGAGGAGATGACATTTAATCAGAGACCTTGAAATGATATGAAGGAGTAATCCAAGCAAAGGGCAATTCAGATCGAGGACACAGCAGTAGAAACACTCTGTGGCAGGAGCTTGCTTGCCATGATAGAGGAACAGCAGTTATGTTGGCAGTGTTGGAGTGCAGTGAGCAAGATAGGGAGTCAGGGGCCAAAACATGTCATGTGATTTTAGCCCAGAAAAAGGAACTTGGAGTTTGTTTTAAATATTATGTGAAATCATTGGAGAAATATTTGAGCAGATAATTGATTTATGTTTTTAAAAGATCACCAGCTATTGTATAGGGGATAGGGAGTAGGGACGAACAGTGAAATAGGAAGACAGGAAGCTAACAGAATGGAGGCAGCAGAAGTGGTGAGAAGTTGTCAGGCTTACGAGGTTGAGCCGGCAGGACTGGCTCTTGGAGGAGTCATGTGTTTAGCCTTAATGACTATTCAGGTGGGGAATGCTGAGAGAAGTAGGTTTGGGAGGCTGGAGAATCAGTATCTGTGGGGGCAGGTTAGTCATCCAAATGAAGATAGCTGTTAGACAGTTGGGTATCAGTATCTGGGGAAGAGGTCAGTGTTGAAGATATTATTAGTCTATAGATGTTACTTAAAGGCGTGGGACAAGATGAAATCATCCAAACCCAATGAGTATTGGTTTAGAAGAAAAGAGCCTTTGGAAAGCTGAACCCTGGGTCACTCCTAAATTTAGAGGGCAAGGAGAGGAAGGAGAGCCAGCAGAAGAGGCCGAAAAGGATCTGTGTGGCTCAGGAAAGAAGTGCAAAAGGAGGGAGAGGTGGTCACCTTTGTTAAAATCAACTGAGAGGTCCAATAAGATAAAGACTGAGATTTTTTGATAAGAGTGGGAAGGACAAAAATCCTGATCAGAGTGAATTAAAAAAAGAATAGGAAATAAGATAGAGTGAGTATAACGATCTCCTTTAAGGGAAGGTTTTTTATCTTTAATTTACATACATTAAAATGCACATATCTTAAGTATATATTTTGTTTTTTAGTAGAAGATGCAGTTTATTTGTACGCTGATGGGAATAATCCAGTTGAAAAGAGAAGATAATTGCAAGAGGAAAGCCTTGCATAGGCAGCAGAGGTTAGTCTATAGATTGCAGTGGAGCAGTTGGCCTTAGAATCAGGCAGAGTTCCTTCATTATTTTAGCAGGGAGGGCAGAGCCTAGGGCTGCAGAAGCGGGGAAGGTCATAGATTTGTCTGTGAGAGGATGAAAGAGTTCTCTTCTGATGGCGTCGAAGTGAATTATGAAGTTGGATTTTTGGCTAGAGTGAAGAGGTGAAAGGGAGTTGGAGATTTAAGAAGTGAAAAAAACATATCATAAGAATAGGGAGGTGAAATAACTAGAGAAATACAATAGGGTTTCTGAAGGCCCATTTGAGGTTATTTGGTCACAACTTTAAAAAGACACCTATCCACATAGTTGATTTGATCTAGCCACCTTCAGCTGCTGGAGGCACACAGCAGGCAGAGAAACCAGGTCTGAGGTTTTGTTTGTTCAAATGGAAGTACAGTTAATACACAATATTATATAAGTCTCAGGTGTACAATATAGTGATTCACAGTTTTTAAAGGTTATACTCCATTTATAGCTATGATAAAATATTGGCTATATTCCCCATGTTGTACAGTATATCCTTGTGGCTTATTTTATACCTAATAGTTGGTAGCTCTTAATCCCCACCCCCTGTCTTGCCCCCCCCCACTCCCTCTCCCCACTGGTAACCACTAGTTTGTTCTCTATATCTGTGAGTTTGCATCTTTTTTATTATATTTTCTAGTTTGTTGTATTTTTTTAGATTCCACATTTATATGGATTATCATACAGTATCATATAGATTTATCTTTTTCTGACTTATTTCACTAAGCATATTGCCCTCTAAGTCCATTCATGTTGCTAAAAATGTCAACATTTTGTTCTTTTTTATGGCTGAGTAGTAGTCCATTTGTGTGTGTGTGTGTGTGTGTGTGTGTGTGTGCATGTATCCCACATCTTCTTTATCCATTCATTTGTAGATGGACACTTAGATTGCTTTTATATTTTAGCTATTGTAAATAGTGCTGCTATGAACATTGGGGTACATGTATCTTTTTGAATTAGCGTTTTTGGGTTTTTTTTGGATATAAACCCAGGAGTAGAATTGCTGGGTCATATGTTAGTTCTATTTTTAGTTTTTTGAGAAACCTTCATACTCTTTTCCACAGTGGCTGCACCAAGTTACATTCCCACCAATAGTGTACAAGGGTTCCCTTTTCTCCACATCCTTGCCAACATTTGTTGTTTGTGTTCCTTTTGATGATAGCCATTCTGACAGATGTGACGTGACAGGTGTGAGGTGGTATCACATTGTGGTTTTGATTTGCATTTCCCTGACGATTAGTGATGTTGAGAATCTTTTCATGTGCCTGTTGGCCATCTGTATGTCTTCTTTGGAAAAATGTCTGTTCAGGTCTTCTGCCCATTTTTTAATCAGGCTGTTTATTTTTTGATGTTGAGTTATGTTGGCTGTTTATGTAGTTTGGATATTAACCCCTTATTTGTCATATCATTTCCAAATACTTTCTCCCATTCAGTAGGTTGTAATTTTTGTTGGTTTCCTTTTTTGTGAAAAAGCTTTTATGTTTCATTAGGTCCCATTTGTTTATTTTTGCTTTTATTTCCTTTGCTTTAGGAAACAGATCCAAAAAAATATTGCTGCGATTCATGTCAGAGAGTGTTCTGCCTATGTTTTCCTCTAGGAGTTTTATAGTATCTGGTCTTATATTTAGGTCATTAATCCATTTTGAGTTTATTTTTGTATATGGTGTTAGAGAATGTTCTAATTTTATTCTTTTACATGTAGCTGTCTAGTTCTTGCAGCACCACTTATTGAAGAGACCGTCTTTTCTCCATCATGTATTCTTGTCTCCTTTGTCATAGATTGACCACAAGTGCATGAGTTTATTTCTGGGCTCTCTATTCTGTTCCATTGATCATGGGTCTTTTTTTGTGCCAGTACCATACTGTTTTAATTACTGTAGCTTTGCATTCTGAAGTCAGGGAGGCTGATTTCTCCAGCTCTGTTTTTCTTTCCCAAGATTGTTTTGGCTGTTGGGTTCTTTTGGGTTTCCATACAAATTTTAAAATTGTTCTAGTTCTTTGAAAAATCCCATTGGCACTTTGATAGGGATTGCATTGAATCTGTAGGTTGCCTTGGGTAGTACGGTCATTTAAACAATATTGATTCTTCCAATCCAAGAATATGGTACATCTTTCCACCTGTGTCGTCTTCAACTTCTTTCATCAGTGTCTTACAGTTTTCCGAGTACAGGTCTGTTACCTCCTTAGGTAGGTTTATTCATAGGTATTTTATTCTTTTTGATACAATGGTAAATGGGATTGTTTCCTTAATTTCTCTTTCTGATAGTTTGTTTTCAGTGTATAGAAGTGCAACAGATTTCTGTAATCAATTTCATATCTTGCAACTTTACTGAATTCATTGATGAGCTCTAGTAGTTTTCTGGTGGTGTCCTTAGGATAGTCCATGTATAGTATCATGTCATCTGCAAACAGTGACAGTTATACTTCTTCTTTTCCAATTTGGATTCCTTTTATTTCTTTTTCTTCTCTGATTGCTGTGGCTAGGACTTCCAAAACTGTCTTGAATAAAAGTGGTGAGAATGAGCATCCTTGTCTTGTTCTTGATCTCAGAGGAAATGCTTTCAGCTTTTCACCATTGAGTATGATGTTAGCTGTGAGTTTTTCATATATGGCCTTTATTATGTTGAGGTTTGTCTCCTCTACGCCCACTTTCTGGAGAGTTTTTCTCATAAATGGATGCTTTTTCTGCATCTGTTCTTCATTTTGACACGTGAATCTGATGGAAGGAAAGAGAGCAGGGCATGAGCATGGTTTGTGCCCTGGGAGGTGGTTGTAGCCTCTGACAAAGGGTAGAAGTGAGGACATGAGGCTCCTGAGTGCTGGACAGTAGAACATGCTGAGATCAATGGATTGGTGGACCTCATGGGGCTGTAGGAACAGACATAAAGGATGTGAATTGGAGAGTCAGCAACTGGTGATCAGAGAATGGGATTCTTGAAATTAAGATTTGGGGGCTGTATAGTAGTATATGATAATGACAAAATTTTGTGTCTGTTGGAGTAGGTAGCTGAGGTGGGGTGAGGACAGGATAGTTGGAAGTGAGGGAGGGAGTCAAGGAACTAAGAGTTCAGTGTTGATTGGATGTCTACACAGTGGAAGTCAGGAAGAAGGCTGGCACTGAGAGGAAGTTCAGGGAAGTCCGCTAACTCTGAGATGAGGGCATGCAACAGAAAAGGTTGGCAGGATGTAATCCGACTACATGCATTTCACAGGAGATGTGGTTTTTGAGAGAAAGAACAGAAGAAATGGTTTGGAAATAGTAATGAGGAGTGAGGCAGCCATCTCCCCCACCTCCAGGCTTGTGGTAGGTTGGCTGTATAAACAAAAACAGCCATCAGAAGGGCTGCAGAGCTAACTGCTTCCTCTGAGGGTGACAGGTTTCACATACAACAGGAAAGAGAAGGGGACATTTAGAGGCCAGGATGAGCAAATAGATCTTGCTATTGGCAGGAGTGAATTCCAGGGATCGCAGTGGAAGGATTTGGGCGCTGGGGACTTTTCGTCCTCAATTTAAATAATTTTGCTTTAGAAAACTCTCATATATGTTACTTAGTATATCTGGAGATATTGTAAAATGTATTCTTCAGGAACTGATTTGATCCTTAATTTACTTTACAACGTCTATATTACAGGAATGGTTTGCAGTTTATGTGGAACTTAATCAGCAAATTGCAGCACTCTTAAATGCTGGGGATGAGGAAGATCTTGTGGAACTGAAGTCGCTGCAGCAACAACTTAGTGATGTTTGTTATCGACAGGCCAGTCAGCTGGAATTTAGGCAGAATCTCTTACAAGCAGCTCTTGAGTTTCATGGTGTTGCCCAAGATGTAAGTGTCTACTCTGACTGCTTTTCTTTTCTTCAAATTATCTGAATACTTATCTGCACATCATTTTTGCAGGTTTGCATGTCTCCTAATTATTTTTCTGGAACAATAAAATTTACTGGTGGGGGAAATAAGATAAACTTCTTTGATTTTTTAAAAAATTTTAAATCATTCTGCATGCAACTAAACTTTTTTTTTTTTTTTTGTCTAAATAGAGTGTCCCAACCTCTTAGATATATTTCATTTGGATAGTTTTTCCATCTTCATGCTTTATAACATAGATTGAAATGGAAGTTTCAATACTTTTTAACATTCTGCTGACCTGGACATGCTTTGTCTTCCTGGTGCATGCATCTGTGTGTTCTGTCATTCAGATAACATGTATTCTAATTATTTGTCCTTGTCTTTTAACAGCAGAGTCTTTTTCAAGTATAATTGTGATAACCTCATTAGATATAAACCTCATTAATCATTAAACACTTTAGATGCTGATTACATCAGGGTTATCTCTTTGGTGTCCCTCTGCTTTAGTTGTCTCAGCAGTTGGATGGCTTATTAGGGATGTTGTGCGTAGATGTAGCACCAGCTGATGGAGCATCGATTCAGCAAACTTTAAAACTGCTTGAAGAGAAGCTGAAAAGTGTTGGTAAGCAGATTTTAAAAATGCTGAAACATAAGGGTTCTTTTTTTTTTTTAAATATCACTACCATGGTTAGACAAGTCAACTTACACTGATCTAATTATAATTATTTACAGGGAACATAGGAAAAATTGGTATAAAAAAGCCCTTATCCCCTTAAAGGGTGTAATTTATGCTACAGTTTTTATTTTTCATTGTTGGTCAGTCACCCTTCCTTCGCAGGGCCTTCAGCCTTTCTTGTTTACCCAGCCGAATCTACAGGTGCTATGTCTTGCATATTCTTTGAGCAGTTATTTGTAGTGCATGCACAAACTGTAATTAGCTGTGTAGTGTTCTGTGGTAAACCCTGTATGCCCCAAACTGTGTTTTATGCAGTGATTTTTGTTGTTGCTATATCCTAACCTTGTGAAAAAATAGTTGGTTTGGTTCTGTGCATTTGTTTCTCCAAACTGGGAATACTGCCGAGGTTACATACTCTCCAAGGAGAGGATGGTCCAGTTTCATTAAGCTAGTACCCTTACTTGACACCAAGGCTTTTTACATTTTACTACAGTAGGAAATACAGTGAATTTCCCTAGGACGTGACTGGGAGAGGTGGATAGTGGATGTGAAAATGGGAGGGGGGTTGTATTGAGTGGGACAGGAGGGCAAAGGAGAATGGAGGAGAGGAAAGCAGTAACTGAAGGCAGAGATTTAGTGGAAAATGGTGACATGTGATTGAACCAATTTAATTAATTTTGAAAAGGACTTGAGCGAATGGGTTTGAAAAATCACGTTTGTATTGGCATTTTACTTGCTTACAGTCTTCGTTATTTTTAACAGATGATATGAGTAATACATGTTTAGTATTTAATATGCCAAATGAAATTTATTTCAAAATGTCACAAGTTTTCTTAAACCATATTTTTCTTTTAAAAATGCTAAAAGAATTCTGGTATATGTACCTAATTTAGAGCCTTGTAAACATATCCTAAGTGTTGCTTCTCGTTGGGTGTAAGCTGGACAGCACCTATACTCAAAATGTTCAGTGTCCTTTTACAGTGAGAATACATTGCTTGAATGTTTTAATGTCTTGTAACTCATATGTTTTTTGAACAAAATATTTGCCTTATTCTCCTAAAAATTGGACTACATAAAAACAGAAAGGAAAAAATTGAAAATCTTATCAAAATAGAAATTCTCACACTTCCTATTTACAGTTTTGAAAAGTAATTGTTATCTATGGAAATTCACCTTTTGGAAATTCTCTTTAGGGAGAATTTGAATGAGAGGGAGCTCCAGTTTGAGCCACATTTAAAGGGGTTTTATTGATCGAAATATTCAGAGGGCTCCATCCCAAAGTATTTTAATGTACCAAGTTGTTATACTTGGAATCCAAGTACAGTATCTGCTAGAGGATTTACTTAAGGGAGGGAAAGCTTCTCTGGTTTAAGAGATTAAATATAGTAACTTTTGTTTTAGATGTAGGATTACAAGGTTTGCGTGAAAAAGGTCAAGGTCTTCTGGATCAGATCTCCAATCAGGCATCCTGGGCCTATGGAAAGGATGTAACCATTGAAAATAAAGAAAATGTGGACCACATACAAGGAGTGATGGAAGATATGCAGCTTAGGAAACAAAGGCAAAGTTTGACTGTTCATGTTAATTTTTGCTAAGACATCCTAATATTAATTAAAATGAAGAGTGATGTAATTATATTTTCCATACAAAGTAAAAATTCTTACCTGTTATATAGTAGGCATGTAGTAGGTTTTTGGTGAATGTAATGATTATTGTATATAATTGTACTAACAAATAATGGCAGTTTGTTCAATTAATGGGTACATTTTCCCTTTTTACTCAGTGGTAAAAATTTCAGTTCCACTCAAGTACATCACATTCCATATCCCCAGTGTAGCCTATGACTCTTCTATCTTTTAAGAAAACTCTTTTTGGAGAATTTTGCTTTTCCATTTTCATTTAGTTTAGAGTTGCTATTAAATGTCATTTACATTGATGTGTTTCTTCATCTAAACGTCTCAGAAATTTTCATGCATCCATTGTTCTCATATTTGCTGTAGAAGGATTAGACAATAAACTCTGGGTAAGATGATGTTTAGCTTCCTTTGATGTAGAACTAGGAATTTAAAGGGTTCTTTGAAAACTCAGTTTGCAATAGCAATTGCAGAGTATTGCAAGGTAAAGGATTAAATTAACATATGCTAGTATATATAGGCTAGCATGGTTGTGTGAAATCTTTGTACACTTAGAAATTCTGAGGTCATCAACAAAAACCTCACAGAAACTCTTCCCCTGCATCATAGAGAAAGTAGTCATTAGACAGAAATTCCTTCTATCCTCATATCTGCAGACGTATCCATTTCATTATTTATTCTCATCACAAAGATGATACATGTCTGCTCTTATCAAAGCCGTGTGTCCCCATCATCTTCTCACTCCGTCAATTCCCATTCTCTACTCTGATCCCTGCCTTTCATTTAAATGCTTAAATCTCTCCTATTAAAAAAAAATTAGACAATTGCACACATGCATATACCTTCAACCCTTTGTCTTCTAGCCCTAGAATTCTCCTTTCTGACAGCTGTCATTGATGGTCTAATCTGCACTCATACTTCCTCACTGCCTCTAGTTACTTTTCATCCCTTCTCAGTCTCCCCTCTCCCCTCACCATTTCACTGAACATACTCTTACTGATGTCACAAGTGACTTTGTAGTTGCCACATGTAATAAATGCTTGATCTTGCTCAAAATCCAGGGAATACTTTTGGTCCTGACATTGCTTGACCACTCTGAATAGAATTAGGCACAAATGACTTTTTCTTCCTTCTTCAAACTTCCTGACAACCTTGTCTTCTTTGAAAACACCCTTATGAGTCTCCTCCTGGCACTCTGTTTCTTCTTGGTTTTCTTCACTGATTTCTTGTCCTCTAGCTAATTTCACTGCTTTCAGGGTTTGTTCTGAGGCCAAATTCTCTTCTCACTCTTTGTCTTCTCCCTACTTTAATGACTTTCTTTAATATGACTGTGATTGAGTAGTTATGACTCTGACCCAGACCCCTCTCCTGTATGTTAGACCCGTAGTTCCTCTTACTTACTGAATGTCTCCACCTGGATGCCCCATACACTACTCAAAAAAACTAATATGGACAGATGAGAATCATTCTCCTCCAAAACTTGGCTCTTCTCCTTTAGTTTCCTATCCAGGTTAAAAGTACCATCAGCTACCAAACTTGGAATTTATCCCAAGGATTTATTAAAATCCTTACTCTTCCTCATCCCTTACAGCCTAATCAAATGTCCAAGTTCTGCTGTCTCTGAATCATGAACACTTCTTTCTTCCCGATCTTAGCTGCCTCTGGCATTTCTCGTCTACAGTCTGTTGTGCCAAGAGCGCAGTCTTTTGTAAAGCGCACATCTAATCCCCAACTTCCTTGTATAAACCCCTCTCAGTGACTTCCTGTTTTCTCAGATGAAGTTCAGTCTCCTTGGAATAGTGTAGGAGATCCTTCATAATCCAATCCTGCATAATCTTACCTCCTTTAATTTTTCTACAAAACCACACCTTGTTTTCACTTTCCTGAACGCATCATGCTATTCCATGCATCCATGACTTAGAATACGTCTTTCCTTGTTTTCTGCTGAGTGGATTCCTACTTATTCTTTAAGACTCAGGGGTACTTATCCTTGGAAGCCTTTTTAGATTTCTAAGGCAAGTTTGTTACTTGTTCCTCCCTATTCTCATACAGCTCCACAGTAGTGTTTATCACATTGTTTATTTAAAAGTGCATCTCCCCAAATGAGACCATCTTAATAGTAGAGACCATGTCTTATCCTTTTCAAGCACATTATTCATACCTGACAATATGTGTTGAATATGTGTATGATATCATCTTCATCACTGAAGTGTCTTACATTGTCTTTTAGCTTCAGATTGTAAAAATACTTACCATGATTACTTCCCTTCAGTCCCTTGTAGAATTATTTAACCAAGTAGCATTTTAACAATACGTTATGGGCTTTTCTTGAGGGCATCCTTATAAAAAATAGCCTTGTGACAATGACTTACCTATTGTTATCAGGTTTCCTTAAGAATATCAACTGTAGTGGAGTCCAGTGCCTCATGGGTAGCTTGTTATTGGTATTTGGTACTGCAGTGAGTTTCTACCTTCCCATCTAAAGTTCATGGAATTGCATGGGAATGAAGGGAATCAGAATGAAGGGATCAGAGCTGAGCTAGATCAAGTCAGCTTAAAATTGTAATCTGTATATTATCCAGGCAGACCACAGTAAAATTTAAGAATACTGTGAATTGTGTTTCTCTCCACCCAGAGATCAACAGAATTTTTTTTCTTAAGAACATAGATGGAGGTTTTTTTAAATTCAAAATTAGATATTACTCTGGGTAATGTATAATGTAATGAAAAGCTTTATTTTTTTTTTATTCCCTTGGTGCATCATTCTCTAAATTAGTATTTTAGAAACTTTACATTTTTATCTTTGAAGGTTGTTTAATGCTAATTGGCAGTTGATATTGCTTTGGGTTTTAGTGTACTGCTGTGTTTGTGCTTTGCTTCAGTATTTTGCAGAATCCATACTATACTCAGAAGGGTTTGTGATTTAGTACCATTCAGGTATTTTAAGGTTTTGATATAACACAGATACAGATATCCTTAAAATTCTTACAAATCAATACAAAATAGTTACAGTCTCCATAGTGTAGGACTGAGTATTTTAGTATACTGTAAAACACGTGTGCCGGATGGTGGTGGTATACTAGTTATCAACAAAACTGAAATGTCCTAAACTTATGTTTGGATTTATTAGATGTGAAGACATGGTAGATGTGCGAAGATTAAAGATGCTTCAGATGGTGCAGTTGTTTAAATGTGAAGAAGATGCTGCCCAGGTAAAGATCAATCAGGCACATTATGCACTTGTCTTTTCTTAGAAGATTGATTTCACCTAACTGTAAACAAAAGTGTACTTTTCATGGTCCTAAGCAAGTAAATTCATTAAGTCAGATTCTAGTTTATCCTGTCAAAATAATAAAGTTTTGTATTCCCACTTATCTTACTGGTCTCATTTTTTAAAAATTTATTTTAATTTATTTATTTTTGGCTGCGTTGGGTCTTCGTTGCTGCACGTGGGCTTTCTCTAGTTACGGAGAGTGGGGGCTACTCTTCGTTGCTGTGCGCGGGTTTCTCACTGCGGTGGCTTCTCTTGTTGTGGAGCACGGGCTCTAGGTGTGTGGGCTTCAGTAGTTGTGGCTCGCGGGCTCTAGAGTGCAGGCTCAGTAGCTGTGGTGCACGGGCTTAGTTGCTCCGTGGCATGCGGGATCTTCCTGGACCAGGGCTCGAATCCGTGTCTCCTGCATTGGCAGGTGGATTCTTAACCACTGCACCACCAGGGAAGCCCTTACTGGTCTCATTTGACTTATCTTCTCAATGAAATTCTCTATTGAGCTAGCAATTGGGATTATTTATTATTTATTACTGTTGATTTGGTTGTCAGTTACACATCCCAGGATGAAGGCTGGTGTAGCTTATTGCTTTTTAACCCACAAGAAGGTTTTTCAGCTAGATAAACAGTTTGCTATCTTTGTGCAGTTAGCATCAAAGAACATGATTCCAGCTTGACATAGAAGAAACTTAACGATTTTAAGTAGCAACATAAATCTATAATGAGATTCCAATAAGATTATATTATTACATAAACACATGATGTTCTCTTAATATAAATCTTGTGATGTTGATTTTAAATGAGTGCTTCTCTTTAATAGGTCTTGCCTTTAGATTTTTAAAAATTTTGAGTGGGAGGAGAGGTCATTAATTCATGCAGCTTGGCATTGAATGAAATAAACTATTAAGGTTATAACTAATGGATTAATTAACCACATGCTAGTAATCTTTCTTTATATAAATATGATGTTTTGATATAAGAGTTTATAAAGAGTTATGAATCCAGCTTCACTGTTACTTATTTTCATTTAGGCAGTAGAATGGCTAAGTGAACTTCTGGATGCTCTTCTTAAGACCCACATCAGATTGGGTGATGATGCTCAGGAAACGAAAGTCCTACTGGAGAAGCATAGAAAATTTGTCGATGTTGCACAGGTGCAGAACTGGTTATCTTCCTTTTCTACAAGCTCTGTGTTTGCATAGCTGTCTGCATGATTGTAATGTCACTTAACCTTCCAAGTCCAAGAAGATTGGTTACGTTAATCCAGAAGTATTACAGAACTAAGAAAATGTCAGCTGGTGAATCAAAACTAGCCTGCATAAACTTGAGAGGGTTTATGTTTTCCTGAATACAGGTTCTGTATGCTTCCTCTGATTTATGGTATATATTATGACATTTTTAGGGAGTAACTGTTCATTCACGAAAGTAAATCAGTAAATGACAAACCCTAGTTTCTGCATCTCACTAGTGTTAGCATAACAACACAGATTTTCTTTTTTTTTTTTTTGCATGTGAAAAGTATCTTAATTTATTTTCCCTAACTATTGAGTTCACATTGTAACAGTGTGGTTTCCTGTATGGAATATAAAGTGCCCACTTGCCACCCATTCGTTTTGATCAATGAGTGAGCAAACTTTTTTTTTTTTTTTTGTGGGGTGAGGGGGTCATGGTTGAGCAGACCGAGGTGGGGAAAACGGAGTAAGAGAGGGAAGCCAGACAAGAAATAAACTTAATAAAAATTAACTGAAAGTATTGCTTCCCCTTTATTATTTATGCATGCAGACAATTTGTAGCAATAAGTGCCAGTGGACTTATTCATTATTGATTCCTAGTAGTGTTGCTTAATTGTAACCACAGTCCTCCTGCACACTTTCCCATCCCTCTTTTCAGAATTCTTTTATTATAATTTCATGTTGACTTCTTCTTTTTTAGAGCACTTATGACTATGGAAGACAGTTGCTACAGGCCACAGTTGTGCTGTGCCAGTCTTTGCGCTGCACCTCTCGATCATCTGGGGATACACTTCCTCGACTGAACAGAGTATGGAAACAATTTACAATAGCATCTGAAGAGAGGGTACATAGGCTGGAAATGGCTATTGCATTTCACTCAAATGCTGAAAAGGTTCGATTTTTTAAAAATGTAGTTTCAGTAGTGTTTGTACATTTAAAATGTGTTAACCTTGTAATTTTGTTATTAGTCTGTTTTTTAAAAATTTATATTAATTCCATTGTTTAAAGCTTGTTTAGATATAATGTATTGTCTTAGAAAGTTCAAATCAGATTCTTAGTAAGCCATACCAGTGCTAGAGTACTATGGTTAGAGGAGTTGAAACTATCCAGTAGTCCTCTCTCAGCAGCACGTCTCTCCTCACCAGACCTGATGCCCAGAATGTACTGTTTGTTCTTTCAGGTGTCATGACTCCCATCTGTTTCATTATGCCAGGAAAGGAAACTCTGCTTTGGCAACTACTACTGATTGTCATAAATGTTTTAAAAGGTCATTTGTGATTTTTATAATGTTTAGAGACTGTCCAGCTAAAATTATGAGAGTAAGGATAAAAATAAAACCTTTTTTTTTCATGTGTTATCTTTAAAGATTCATTCTAGAATTTATTATTTAATGAATTCATTAGTCCCAGAAACCAAAAATGACATATGCAGGCAAATTTTCAATAGAACCTTTTTCTCAACTGCACAGTGAAGATTTATAGCACCCGAGCCTTATATTTCCATTCCAAAGAGGAATCTTACTAAGTGGTTAACTTTGTTTTGATCTCTTAACAATCACAGTTTATATGTAGGGAATGTTCAATACAATTTAAGATATGAGAAACCTAAGATGTAAATGTGATAGCCTTAGTCTGTAGAACAGAAGAGAAATTGCCAGGAACCTCAGGAATTAAGCAGTTTCTGTCTGTGTTATGCAGTACATCTGTTAGGAAATGTCCACAGTTAACTCTTTCTGAGCTGGTCACTGAACTCCACAGGTCAGTGTTTTAGTGTAAAATGGGCCTAGTGATGATGAATGAAAGTACACAAAATGGCTTGACTTGTTTATCTGCTGATTGTTTTAATGAAAACTTTTTATTGAAGTATAGTATTAACATAGAAAAGTGTACAGCTCAAATGTTCTGCTCACTGAATTTTCATAGAGTGAGCATGCCTGTGTAATCAGTGCACTGTTCAAACAACAGAACGTTACCAGCACCCCAGAGGCTCTCCACCCTCTTTTAATCACACTGCTTCTGCTGCCCATCCTGGGGTGGCCACTGGCCTGATTTCTAACACCACTGATAACTTTTTAGGATCGTGCTTTAAAAATGTATCTGCAAGGACGTTTTAAAACCTAGATCTTTTTAAGAAGTTAGGTAAGAATGAATATGGTTGAGACTTTTTTTCATAGAAAATTAATGTTCTTATTTTTTCTGGTACATGGCCTTTATCATGCTTATAATAAACTCTATTTAAGGTTATTTTATTGTGCCAACCTATGTAAAGCCTAAGCCTTTTGTTATCAGATGTTATTTTTCTTTTGAGTGTGTTGTATTTCATACCAGTAAGCATAAATATAACCACAACTATAAGCAAATTGTATAGCAAATGATAGTGACTGGGAAAATATTTAAATTGAATCTAGAATTTTACAATATGAAAATGTCCTTTATGAGTAATGCTGAAGTAAACATAATTGGATTAAGTAAAGTATAATGCAAAAAAAGTTGTAAAAATAAATACTTTCTTCTGCCCCAAATTTTGCAGGTTTTTTTCTTGTAGGTAATTTTTTAAAATTAGTATTATTATTTTAAATCTGGAGTGTATCTTAGACTCATAGCACATCTCAATTTGGGACTAGCCATACTTCAAAAGCTCACTAGCCACATGTACCTAGTGGCTACTATGTGTGGGTCTGTACTTGTAGACTTAACTGTTACAAATCGTAGCATTTTTTTTCTTTCTTTCCTTATTTTCTTTTGTACCATTTAAATTTAAATGGTAATAGTTAAGGAAAAAATAATATCAAGGACTGCAGAACTTCCTGTGTTTGAATTAAAACCTTATCAATTTACATCTTTTTTTGTTGTTATTTTTATTTCATTTGTATGCTTACATCATTTAACTCAGGTCAGCGGATCACTTTTTAAAATAACTATAAAGTTTCTAGCTAGGTAATCACATCAGTTATGTGTTTGTACTCTGAGTATATATTGTTACGTATTTATATTTTCTTTCATTTTTGAAGTCTGTAAGCTCTTTGAGGTCAAAATCTGTATCTCATTCATATCCCAAGCTGCTACATAAACATAAAGTAAGTATTCAATAAGTAGTTACTTAATGAATGAAAGAATACTACTTTTTAAGCACAGTTTGAGCTTAGATTCCAAGTAGTAGTCTAGTATTATTTTTTTCTTGGAAATCACTATAAACCTCTTCATACTCCAGTTATATTATTAGTAGGGATTGTGTATTTCATTTTGTTTGAATTTCTTGGGCCAGCTTTGATCAATCTTCTATAATGGCATACATGAGGATGCTAAGAACAGAACAAAAACACCTTCAATCTACTAAATTTGCATGAACTTGATTCCTTTTCTGTGTCTCTTGATTGATGTTGCACTTTTATTTGTTGCAGATTTTGCAAGACTGTCCAGAAGAGCCTGAAGCTATTAATGATGAGGAGCAATTTGATGAAATTGAAGCAGTTGGGAAATCCCTTTTAGATAGACTAACTGTTCCCGTGGTTTATCCTGATGGGTATGGTGCATGTTCTTGTAATTTGTGTTTTTATCAGTAAGGTCTTAAAGGGATATCAAGAGAAGAAAGTCTGTTTCTTAAAAGTCCTAGTAAATTAGCTTTGGTTCACATTTTCAATTTCTACAAAAAATTAGTTTAAAATGAAAAGAAATCCGTACTGGGCTCTTAACAATAGTAGCAATTGGTACTTGCTGCTGTCAAATGTATTGCTCTTGATAGCTTGTTGTAGAATAAAGATCATTGACTAGGTTGACATCTTGGGTTCTCGCCTTGACTATGATGGTAAGGAGTTGGGTGACTTTGGGCTTCATTCATGGAAGGGATGGGGAGGGAACTAATGTTTAGTAACTTAAAATATATACCAAGCCCCAAGTTAAACACTTCACCTTAATTACTTTTGACCAGGGCTAGAGCAGTATGATTATTTTGATTTACAAATGAAGAAACTAAAGCTCAGAAAGATTAAGTAAGGTCCTCAGGATTTCACAGCTTCTAAGTGGAATTAGAATATAGTTTCAGGTCTGTCTGGCTCCAGATCCATTCTCTTTTCACTGTGCTGTATGGAGTCCTAATTTCTTCATTTGTAAAATGATGGGGTCGTGATTCTCACATTCCTTTCCATTTCAAAAGTTAATGATAAAAATAAGAAATAGCCTCGTGAAAATAAACAGACCAGTAAATGAATCAGAAGGAGCTTTATCTACAAGGAGCTAGACCTTCTCAGTAAAAATAATTTAGAGGTAATCCAGAGGATGTTTAATTAAAACACTAGAGAAACCAAACCATTGAATACAGGTATCCTTACATTGTGACATAGTGTAATGGGTACGATTGTGGACTCTGGAACCAGATTTGTTGGGTTTAAATCTCAGCTCTGCCACTGATGAGCTATGACATCTTGGGCAAGCCACTAAACCTTTCCGTGCCTCAATTCCCTCATCTAAAAATAGGAATATATTTTCCATACCTCCTCAGTTTACAAGAGCGAGGGAATTAAATGAGCTAAATGTATATAAACTACTTAAAACAATTGTGACACATGGTAAGTGCCACTACCACTGTGTCATGAACTTCAAATGATTATTTGGAATTGATATTGAGAAGATATAACTTTATGCCCATGAACAAATACTGTTCATAGTCTGTACTTAGATAATCTCTAGTCGTACCTAAACTTGAACAATCAGAAGTAGCTTAAAGTCATGTATATCTCCAATGTATAAAAGAGAAAAAAATCTAAAAGTTTATAAATTCAGCTGGTAACAGCATTAGTAGGGTGCTTCTGGTTGTTCCATTCCAGGACACCCCCCCCCCGACCCCGCCAAAATCTCATTTCTGTGTTTCATAACCAGTTGTCATAAAGTCGGTCTCATTCTACTTAAGTCATCCTAGGAGCATATACCCCTGGTATTTTTGCTTGGGCGTCTCCTCCTGTGTTCTACAAATAGTTCATGTGTCATTTTCATTTTTAAGATAAAAGAGTAAGTTAGGGCTGTATATTCAAATTTCACAACTTTAATATTTGCAATTATTATTTCATTCCCTCTTATATGATAATTTGTTTATGCTGTGTAAAGTTTGACAGTAAGCTTAGTCAGATTTATCTTTTGTAACATTCTCCTAGAACAATAAAAGAAATTAGGTGGTCTCTCTGGATTCACTGCTTGAAGACCCAGGTTCAAATTCTGTTTTTTCCACTGTGTGATCTTAGTCGTTTAATTTTCTAGGTCTTAGTTTTCTGATCTAAAAAATGAAGAGCTTAACCAGATTATTTCCAAGAACTCTTAGAGCTCTAAAAGATTCTGTGACTCTGAATACTGTGTCTTTGCCGATTGGATAAAATTAAATAATTTTACCTATTAACATCCCAAATGATGGCTTAACATTAAACGGATATTTTACTTGTTAGCTATATTAGACAGCTGGTGTCCGTAGCCCTTAGCTCTGAAGTACACATACAGATTTTATATTTGTGTATGCTTATGGGCCCCAAGCTAAAAGTATAACATTTATACTGTTGCATTGTTTTGTTTATTTGTTGAATTGTTTGGTTTATTGAGATTATCATAAGTGTACATGATAGGACATTTATACTTCTAATAAATTTTTCTCAACATGTCTTAATATATATTATGCCATTTTAAAAAATGTTTCTCCTACCAAATTGCTACTCAAAGGTAAACAGTATGGTCTGCAAAAGAACTAACACCATACCACGTAGGTAATTTTTATGGTAATTTTTGCTTCCTTTTGCATTCACTACAGTCAATGGATTTGTATTAATCTGACTAGGCTTTTTCTGTTTTGATTTTTAGAACTGAACAATATTTTGGGAGTCCAAGTGACATGGCTTCTACTGCAGAACACATCAGAGACAGGATGAAACTAGTTAGTCTCAAAAGGCAGCAGCTGAGACATCCTGAAATGATGACTACAGAGAGCTAATAGCTGCCTTCTTCCCGCAGATCTGCAGTTCATAATCCCGCATGTCGTTGGCATGCTGCAGCATTAGCTACGATTTGTTAAGATGCATTTCACAGCCAGGATAAGCCTCATTTCTTTCCATTACACACTTCTCTCCACATGTTAACATCTTGTAACTACCAAGCAGAATTATTTAACATGCTTTGAGACCATAGACTCCAAGTATCTTAAAAGAAGGAACTGTAAACATTGCACTGAAAACTTGCTTTAAAGCTTTACCTGACCGGTCAGTTTGTAGATGAATAACTGATAATAAGCTTTGAATGGTGCTAATAAGAGTTTAGAACTTCTCTCTATAAAAAATGGTTGCCCTTCCTCCCCAAGTGATGTAGTAAATTTAGACTATAGTTAAACGGTTATTAGTAGACAGTGGTGTCCTCAAAATTTTACTTTGTAATTCTCCTTCAAAATTGAGTATTTTTATTGTGTCAGTATGAAGAAAACCTTCAGATTTTTGATATATCATATTCATTAAAAAACATTTTCCTATTTGTATTGATAATGTATAAAAGTTGTTTGTGCTTAATAAAAGGCTTCTTTTAAACATCTTATTTAATTTGGTGGTTATATCTATTTCCAAACATGAGTGCCTTATTTAAAAGGGCATTCTTAGCATTGTGAGGATGGTTTAGTATTTGTTTTTTCATGTTGGTTGCATGTATTTTAGCCAGGAAATTTATATGTAAGCATGTGTATATAATAAATAAGCATGTTTTATCATGAAAAATTATTGTGAAGAACAATTTAGATCTTTAAGAACTTATGAATAATGGAATACTATTTCTCATTTTTCTCTTCTTCAACTTGAAAAATGTTATCCAAATTATTAACTACCCTGAAGATATTTTGTTTCTGGGGGAGGAGGGCTGGGGAAGAAGGCATACATAGTTACTTAAGTGTAATCCTTTATATCAGAGTAATCCTTCAGGAACTAAAATAGCAATTGTTAATAAAATTTAATTTCTCAAGATAGACTAGAAGCAAGATTCTGAAGTAGTATAATAACAAAAATTGTACAACTCTTTTAGAAATAAAATTTATAAAATGTTAGTGCTTTTAAGTTTATATTAAGTTTAAATGGTAAAAACATACAATTTTTTGTTAATTTTTATTTCAGAAAATGTTTTTGAGAAAGATTAAAAACAATTTGTAGTCTGTGATCAATACAAAATTATGCAAAGAATTGTATGCTGGTTCCTTTCATTGTCTACAGAAATGCTCGTGTATCTTCTAATGCAAAAAGCTCCCTCTGAGCCTGCTGGTTTCTCCAGCCTTCTTCACTGCCAGACTTCTTGGAGAAATCCATATCCATTGACCCTGCACCCTCATCACTCACTGCTCAGCACCTTGCAGTCTGGTTTTACACAGCCCTGCAATGCAGTGGTTCTGAATGGGCTCCCAGTTACCAAATTGAATGACTTTTTTTTTCTCAGTCTGCATCCCTTATCCTTCTTTGCCTCTGCAGCATTTATACCATTGAGCAACCTTTCCTAGACAGTGTCTCCTCCTTTGAAGATATTATCCTCTGCTGTAACTTGAGTCCAGTCACATAACTCTTACTTAAAATGCATCTACTAAAAATGTGCTCTCTCTGATCCTGTCTTCAGAATGCTTCTGGAAGTATCTCATCCTTAGGGTTTCTGTTTTATCCCAGTGTCCTGGGTTGCGTATCTGGTCCAAAATTCTAAGCCTGTACTTTCAGCTACCTACTTGACATTCCAACCTAGGTGAAGTTATTTATCATATTTTCCACCTTTCTCCTCTTGGAGTAATTTTGGTAAAAGATGCAGCCTTTTTTTGATAGTCAGACATGCCAGAAAATCTGGGGGCCACATTCAGCTGTTCCCTCTCATGCTGCCACTGCTCTGAGAACATCCAGGAAGGTTTTTCTATATTCGATAATCCTCAGTCTTTTAGGGCTTAACTTTTGTGAGTGTGAACGTTTGTGATTCTTCAGTTCAGTCTTCATGATGGTGCTAACCATGAGCTACAGTTGTTTATGTCTGTACCTGCTACATTATAAGCTCTTTTGAGGGAAGGAATCTTTTGGGCCTGACTTCTCCTGTTCCCAGCCTTTTGCTCATGCATAATAGTTTCTCAGTTCCCCTGTGTGTGAATGGTCTATTGTAGGCATTAGTAATAATCCCTCTTGTATTGTAGTCTGAAGTATGTTTTAAACAGATTTCCTAAAGTTAGGACTGACTTATGAGTAAATCTATTCATCAGGAAGTCATTTGGTATTTTAAATACTGGCTAATTTAGATATTTAGTTGTACTCAATATCTGTTTCTCCTACTGAATTTCACAGAATTCGAATGTTTTTATTAAGACTTTGCCAGAAAGGAACTTGACTGTAAGTAAAGAGACTCTTTAGTTCTACCATCAACTCGCCTACTCATTGTCAAATGAGTTAATTTTATATGCCTTAAGCTATCCTGTCTACAGCAAGAGTGAAATAAGGCACATCTGGAAATATTTGTAATTTGAGTAGTTCAAATGAAGATGAATATGTTTTTATCACATAATAAGTACTGTTGCTTTTCATTTGTAACTTTGCGGCTACTTTCTATTTGTGTATCCATATACACATAGACAGTTATGAATGAAAACCCAACAGTGCCCTAATGTGATTTTTTTCATAGGGTCATAGTTCACTTGGAATACCTGTGAAGGAAGTGACTGCGGTCTGTTTGAAATGACAAGTTCTTTGTACATCATAAATTAACATTAGCCCCGCAGATATAACAGAGAAAGAACCATCATTTCTAATTGATATATGCTACAACCTTCCACATTACTTTAGCTCATCTCAGGGAATTATTGAAATGTTAATTGGGCCAGCTTCATTTGGTTTGGTTTTGCTTTTTTCCTTTTGTCTTCATGTCATGTATTTGTTCCCGTGTAAGCTCCATATCTAAGGACAGTTTTGGCCTCTGTTCTTCACACATGTCTAACCCGGCAGAGTTTTGATGTGCGAAGATGATAACTTCATTTCAGATGAAATTGACTTTATTCCCAGTCCTCATTGGTGGTGACCTTGTTCTACTATGGTAACTCATTGGTGATGTTGACGAAACTGCTCAGCCTGCCAGCTAGGATATCAATGGCAGTTCGAGGCTTTCTTGCTGTGTAGAAGGTTGGATATTTCTTTCACTTCACAGGCCTTTAAATTGGTCAGTGCTCCAAAGCGTTACCTAGTATTAACGTGTTTGTTGTTTGTTTCATTACCCTGTCAGTTCATGTGTGGGGTGTGCTATTTAGTGTATTATTATTATGGTTAGTGCATTCTCCTTAATGTGAACGTGACAGTTACTTTTCTGATGGTGCTGAGTAAATCATACATAAACCCACTGTAACAAATGTCATGATTGATTGTGAACCTGTGTCACTGTACCATCTGCATTTGGAGAAAGAATTCAGAATTCTCCACTACACTGTTAAGTTCTCTGCCAGAGAGATTGGAAATTACTGTGTACTTTTCCTGTCCTCACAGGACCATAATAAATACTGTGGTTACTAAAAACCAAGCATACTATAATTGCTAAAGTCCTCCCCATGTTGAGCCTATTGAAAATGGTAGAGGAAATTAACATCAGTAAATATCATCAATGACAAGAGTTCTATGATTGGGGTGTCTTTGCTTAAACCTTGAAAGGAAAAAATTCTATAGGATTAAGAAGATGGGCTGGAACATAGCTGACCAGTTAACCTAATTAGCAAACTTAACCAGTGTTAACTTTCAGTTCTAAAAATAAAAAGCTCCAGATGGGAGTGGAAAATACGCTCTTGGTGTTTAGGGCAATGAATACCTTGATGAGGCAAAATGAAGTACAGATATAACACCTGACATTATTTGACTTTAGTGTGTGCTACAGAAAACCTAGTTTTAGCTAAGATACATGAATAATGGCAAGAATAGTAGAGGAAAGATCATAAAGGCTAAAATAACAACTGTAGTGAATATAACGCAAAGAGTTTGGAGTTTAAATACCTGACTTCAAAGTCTGGCTTTGCCATTTACTGACCTTGGTAAAAAATCACTGAATTTCTCTGGATCTGTAAGATAGGGAAATCATATCAGATAATTTTAAGAATGAAGTACGATCATGTTAAAAAATGTATTGAAAGCCAAAATGTCATTCAAAATGGAAGGTATTATCTTTTCAGAATAGAAAATGGAGCATTCTTTAATCTTGCTCTTGTCACAGATGGCAAGCATGGGGTCTTGGGGGAAAGGGAACCTTGTCTGCTCACCTCCCAACGCTCCGTTTCCCTCCATTCTATACACTGAAAATGCCAAGGGTGGGGTCAATGAGCTTGGCAGTAAATAGGATGCCGTTTAAATCTGACTAACTCTTTTATGACAGGATGATAGGCCAGCCAGATGGAGGACAAATGAGGAGTATCATCTACTTTGAGGTTGACAGGACACGACACAGTTCCATTAATAAGCAAGAAAGTAAGTAAAAGTCTTACTCAGGATCTTAGTGAGTCAGCACCAACCTATAGAAACAAGAGCATGAATCTGACCACCATTAGTGCTGTTATGGTTAGAGAAGAGCAATCCTGGTAAACTTGGGCAGTGATAATAACAGAAAAAGACTGGTCCTGTAATAGAGGCTGATAGAACTAAGGGTGCTCCATGAAATAGCATAAATACGGGGGAACGTTTAAGACTGAAAAGCCTCCTAGATATGATGCTGAATAACATGACCGTAATATCTTAAAGCAGACGTGAAAATATGTCAAAACTAGCCCGTGTGCTTCAAGAAAAAGCAGAGCCTGTACTAGAACATGAAGAACTTAAGAGATCACAGGAAAGCCACAACCATGACTACGTAGTGTGAAAGCAGTAAGTAAAATTTTAAAAGAATCAAGATTATTTTTGTTAGAAAACTCTTAGGAGGCAATACACGTAATACCCACGTATCATGATACAGGAATTCTTAGCAAATAACTAAAAATAGTTACCAGCTTTAGGTATTATGAGCAGTGTTGTTATGGATCCATGGCATGTAGAAAACTATTTCTGTCAAAAGGCTAAATTCTGAAGCCATTCTTGGTGAATCTCAAGGTGCCACTTTAGAAATATTTACAAGTCAAATGCCATCTCTTTAGGGTGTCCCCAAATGTGTTGCTCCCTGGAGAGACAGGAGGATGGTTCAGATGTCCTTCCATTCAGAAAAAGGGACCTGTTCACTATGATCAAGCCTCACATCACGTTTTGGTTCTACACATCTTTTCTATTATTGTTACCCTGGTTGTTTTAGTTTTAGAAGTCAGTAAAAATGTCTATGCTTGGTTTTTCCCTTAATGATTTTTCATCTTAACTCTTATGTTAGTCTACGCAGCCAACAAACTTGCTCAGAATATACTATCAACGTATGTATTATTTTTATTAAAGTATGAGGAGATTGAAATATCCCTTTGACAATTTTCAGTCAGCATAGATTTGAAAACTGATTGCTCACCTCACACTCAGGAATATCCTTTCACAAACTCTTAAGTTTCTAAGTTGACACTGTTTGGATGAATTTGATGGTTATGTTGCTATGAGATCAGTGATGAAATTCTCAGCAACATTATTTGGCAAGCATTGCACCCTGGATTTTTTCCCCCAACATTTTATTATAAAATTTTTCAAACATAAAAAAGTTAAAATTTTACAGTGTACTCACCACCCAGATGCTAGTTAGCATTGTGCTTTATCACCTATCTATCCATCCATCAATTCATCAATCCAGATTATTTTTGATGCATTTTAAATTGCAGAAATCTGCACACTTCCTACTAAATACTTTAGCATACATATCATTAACTAGAATTCAGTGTTTGTTTTTACTTTTATGTAAAATTAACATACAGTGAAATGCATAAATCTTAAGTGTGTATCTGCTGGGTTTTGGCAAATGCATACAGTGCTATCAAAATATAAAATGTTATCAGAAAATTCCCATATGGCCATTCCAGTCAGTCCTTGTTCCCCCCGCCCCCGGCCCCCCACAAGCAACCTCTCTTTCTTTATTCTACCGTAAATCAGATTTGTGCTTTCTAGGTCTTCGTATAAATAGAGTCACACAGCATGTACTCTTTCTAGAAGGCGTCTTCATTTACTGTGTTTTGGAGATTTATCCATGTGGTTGGGTGTTTCAATAGTTCGTTCCTTTTTTATTGCTGAGAAGTATTCCATTCTATGACTATATTACAGTTTATTTATTCACTTTCCTATTTATAAATACCTGAGCAGCTTCCAGTATTGGCAATTATAAATGAAGCTGCTATGATTATTCTTAACGTAAGTCTTACGTGAACATAATCTTTCGTTTCTCTTGAGTGAATACCTAGGATTAGAATTTCTGTGTCACAGGGTAGTTTTAAAAGAAACTGCCATACCTTTTTTCATTGTGGTTGTGCTGTGTCCTGGATTTTCACCATATTTTGAATGTGTAGAAAGGTGTAAACTACTTTTATGACCCATATTTGAAGTATGAGAAGTGGGTTTGGGATCAAGATGGCATTCTTCACAGTTGGCAGTTGGTGTTGAGGGAAGCAAATGCCTGTCTGCCCGGAACAGCTCCCCAAATGGTTCCCATCCCTGAAATTTTAGAACTAGTTTAACTCCTTGAGAGATTAAAGTACTTACCCAAGCATGGTGATATATTAACTAGAAGAAACAGCATTAGTTTATGTTACTAACTTTTGCCACCCGTTTTCAGTAGGTAAAATAAGACTGATAACTGAACAGAAAAGATTCTGTTCAATGGCGGTAGTAAAGAACATGTACTACTAGTCATTCCCAGGTACAGCAGTGTGAGAGAGAACCATCTGGACAGGAAAATCCCCCAAATGGTGGTCAAGAAACCAGAAAACGGGGTGGGGAGAATTCTACCTCACAGCTGTGCATAAGGGATAGCGATGTTTCTGCAGGACATTTTAACCTTTACAAATCATATTTTCAATATTGTGTTTTTATTTTGTACCACCCAGCTGTAGTTATTTCACACCCCAGTGACTTTTATCCCCTTTGTCTTACCCTTCCTGCCTGTTCTATTACATATAGTGGTTACCTGTATAAGGCTATAAAATTATAATCATATGTATGTTTCCAATGCTTGTGTTCAAAGATATTTATGTATGATTCATCCAATCTTTCCTATTTGATTTTTAAGGGCTGGGATATTTGGCTTCTACTGTAAATCCTTATAATGTTCCACACACACTGTAAATGTAATAAAAATGTTAAAAACTATAATTCATGGCAACAGATTTTGATATGTATTTCTTTGTATGTTATCACTTTGGACAATAAATTTGGTTTCTGTTAATAAAGATTGTTCATCCCTTCTAGGGAGAATTAAGTCATACTGGTCTGTATAACGTAATCTGATGAATTCTGCACTTCTGAATCTATTCAAATTAGTTTTTTTAACTTTAAATTTTTTCTAGCAATATTCTCTAAAATCTTTGATTAAAACAAAAATGTAACTCCTTTATTCTGAAATAATCTGGAGTCTTAGAAGACGGAGGCTAAGTACACTTTCCCTTGTGCTTCTCCTTCCCTTGTCAGTAGCCCCCATCCTACCTTCCCACAGGCTTGGCACAGAAACTCAGGGCTTTCTCTAAGTCCTACTTTGTCAGAAATTGTTAGGTTCTCTTCACAGTAGGTAGTAGTTAAATTTCTTTTGTTCCTACCAAGAAGTCCTTTTTTTTTTTAAATTTTTATCTTTGGCTATGTTGGGTCTTAGTTGCGGAGCACGGGCTCTTCACCGCAGCGCATGGGCTTCTCTCTAGTTGTGGTGTCTTGGTTTTCTCTTCTCTAGTTGTGGTGCGCAGGCTTCAGGGAACGTGGGCTCTGTGGTTTGCAGCAAGCAGGCCCTCTAGTTGAGGTGTGCGAGCTCAGTAGTTGTGCCGTGCGGGCTTAGTTACCCTGGGGCATGTGGGATCTTAGTTCCCTGACCAGGGATCGAACCCACGTCCCCTGCATTGGAAGGCAGATTCTTTGCCACTGGACCACCAGGGAAGCCCCTCAAGAAGTCCATTTTTAAGACTGAAAAGGCGAATGTGTATTTGGGGCTGGGGAATGCGTAATAGAACAAAGTTAGCTGTATTTAAAATAACACAATTAATCATATTATGCTATACATAGTAGCAGCTCCAGAATGGCTACCAGGAATTTAGAGTTGCCAGAATTTGGAAGTTGGCATGCCTTATACCTTGTCCAATGAAGTTAAGTACATTTGAGTGACAGTTCAACATACAAGGAAAATATGTGTTTGAAAAAGAATGTATCTTTATTATTAATATTTTCATTTTACTAGCTACAGTGTCCACCCTCATCTCTAGATTTCCCATTAGACACATGTATCCACAAAGTTGTTCCACCTTCTGCATAAAATCTACCCAAAAGTATTCTCATAAGCATAAACTCTTATGTGAAAGTTAAAATAAGCACAAGAAATACCCAGTTTTTGCCAGGACTAAGAGGAAGAGAATTACAGTGATATGAAGAAGTCAAAAAAGTATCTTAAAAACAATAGGTGGAAAAACTGGAAAAGAAGTGAACAATAAGCATAAAAGCTAGTTTGTAGCCATGATTAAATAAAATGTAATGGTTAGTAAATCATACTCCCTTATTAAATATCCTTGCACTGCACCAAACTGTAACTTAGCTACCTTTAGAACTTTAAATTCCACTTAAAGAGTCTATTCTTGAAAAGATTTAATTATAAATATGTTTATAAGAATAAAAAATTGCAAACAATCCAAAGGTTTGAATAAGTTTATTCTGTAAGGTTAGAGTATTATGTTGTTGTTATAGAAGTATGTTTTTTGAAATTGGTAAAAGTCTATTTATTGAAAGATAGTTATGATATATTATTGGGTAAAAACATGCAGGTTCCAAAACTAAAGAAGTATTATTCCATTTTAAAAATAAAAATAACTTTTTAGGACTTGAATAAGTTATCTTTGAGGTGTGGAATTAATAAGTCATCATAATTTTCTTATGTTTGTTACTTTTATTTTCTGATTTTTTTTTGTTAAAATGGGTATTTTTAAAGAGCTTCTAAATATTAAATTCCTAGCAAGTATTAGTAAGTATATTCTGAAATATCTGTTGCAACAAAGGTGAAGTAGGAAAGAAAAAATATGAAAATCTGGGGGGATAGAATTTTAAAACTCAATATACCTTTTTTATTTTCAAAATGCTACAAAAAGTAAATCTCATTGAAGTCTTAATATCTTAGATATGTAGAAGATAACATCATGGGTTTAAATACCTTGAGAAAACAATGTGCATTGAAATCTGCTTACATCCCTCTCTTCAGGTCTATTTCAAACAAATTATTTTGTATAGGACAAAGATCCATTTTAAGAATGGGTAAGCAAAGAAAATACTCTGAAGATTTCAATGGTAACTCTGTTGCTGCAGGTTGATGCTAATGAAGCCATGCCTGTATTGGAAGGGTCAAGTACCTCAATCCCAGGATGATGCGTTCCTCCAAATCCCTGAAGATAAGTAATATTGCCAGTGTCTATCCTTAGTCAAAATAAAGTCTGGGAGGGAACATGAAAGAGTCAGCAGCAATCTTTGACTTTCCTGTCTTTCTAATCTGTTTTATTCTTGTATCTAGAACACTCTCAGAATAGGACTATTTGCTCTACCCACTTGTCTACACAGTTGAATCTTCAGGGAAGTCCTGTAGTGATGACAAGACCAGGCTTTCCTAGAGTATTCTTTTAGAACTGGGGACATATTTTCCCACCAAAACGATTAAAATGCAATTGGTCTTCTACATTGTGGATTAAGCAAGTTACTCTATTGGATGACCTAGAAACTTAGTATTAATATTATTGTATGTTGCAATTTATGAACAACTGACCTACCAATAGATTTTTAGAACATATCTCATTCATTAGTTGGAAACTGAGTGATGATTGTGGTCAACTGTCTCTTTTTGCTTTATTCTTTAAAATTCTGTTTAAATATAAGAATAAAGTATAGTTATTGTTTTTAAAAAGTACCCTAGGAAATAGAGAAAAATATTAAAAATTAAAAACTGCCCATAATTTGGCAATGCAGAAAATATACAGTTTATATTTGATGCATTTCCTTTGTATTTTACCTAACAATATTATACAATTACTCAACTTTATTTTCTGCTTTTTACAGTCATTGTAACATAAAAATTTCCCTTTATTAATTTTTTCCCAGTGCAAGTCAATAGCTGTGTAATATTCAATGATAAGTAGATTCCATAATTTAACTATTATTACTATTAGGCAAAACATTTTACTTCATTCCTTCTTTTTTCTTTCTTTCTTCCTTCCTTCCTTCCTTCCTTCCTTCCTTCCTTCCTTCCTTCCTTCCTTCCTTCCTTCCTTCCTTCCTTCCTTTCTTTCTTCCTTCCTTCCTTTCTTTCTTTCTTTCTTTCTTACGCTTTGATAAGTAATGCTGCAGTCAACATTCTTGTATTGAACTGTGATTGCGTCTATCCTTGAGATTGTTTCCTTAAAGTGGAAGTATTGGATTGGAATGTATCCATATTTTAGGACTTTTGATAGCTATGATTAAATTGCTTTCCAGAAGCAAATTTATGCTTCCCATCAAGAGCTAGAGTGCCCATTTCACGGCACTCCTTCCAGCACGAAGTGTTATTTATTAAAAGTCTTTGCAAATTTTTGAAAAAAGCATTTTATTTTACATTTCTTTAACTGCCAGTGAGGCTGAAAATAATTTAATAATTTGGTATTATTTATTGTGTTTCCTCTTGATGATTTGCCTGTTATTATTTTTGTGTACTTTTCCTCTGGAGTCTTAGCCTTTTTTCTTATTTGTTTGTAGAAGTTTTTTAATAATCCTTTATCATACTTGGAGCAGTATTGTTCCTAGTTTGTCATTTTTTAAAATCTTTATGAATTTTGGTGACGTTAGTATGTTTATTTTTATGGTGAAATCTATTAACCAATCTTCTTTTTGATTTCTTACATTGCCTTAAAGCTTAAAAAAATCCTGCTCCTTCAGCTTAAATTTTGTTCCTCTTGTACAGTTTTAATTTTTCACTTTTAAATCCAAAAGAACTGGCACATTATATGAGATAATGATCTAATATGATAGATTTTTCCAAACATCAAATGTTGTCAACATTACTTATTGAATAATCTATCTCTCCCATTGATTTCTGATACTCCCTTGAAAATAAGTTCTTAAGTTTCCTGGGCCTGCTTCTGGGCTTGTTGTTCTGTCTGCTGATTGGTGTATCTGTTCTTTTGCCAGTACCACACTGCTTTTAGGACTGCTTTCAAAACAAAACAAAAATCAAAAGTTCTTTTTAGTAGCATCACATAGAAGCAGCTCTTTTGTACTGAAAGAATTTTTTTTGTGGCATAAGTAAATGAAGAAAAAAATCCCTGGATGAGTATAGGTGTCAGCAGATTTAAAGGAATGAAGAGAAAAGGTTATATGCTTAAAGATGATTAAGACAAAAGAAGAAGGGAAGTGAAGAAGCAGTAGCTGTAGATTGTATTACTTGAATGGGCACAGTATACAGCATGGAGAGAGAGAACAAGATGGTATGCAGAATGCAGAGAAGAAAAAGTATAAGAGAGAAGTACAAAACAGCCAGAAAATAGTGAAAATGGAAGGGTAGGAGAAAATGGAGAAACAACGTGAAGTTTTGCAAGAAGAGAATAATGATTGTAGTATTACAGTATAAATATACAAAGTGTATTTATAGTAGAATATTTCCATATAAAGTGTAAAGCACACACATAACAAGGCCCAACCCATGGGGTAAATAAAGATGTACAAGAGTAGCATGTTGTGTCAACATTAATGACAGATGAAATAGACTGAAACAAGAACCCAGGTCCCCAGACTAACAAACCACAACCAATTCTCTCTTGTGGTCAGATTGATGGTAAAAAGAATTTGTAAGTGTAGAGCTTACCTGGAAATTATTCATATACAGTTGACCCTTGAACAACATGCATGTTAGGGGCACCAACACTCTGCTGCAGTTGAAAATCCGCATATAATTTTACAGTCAGCCCTCCATATGTACAGTTCCGCATCTGTGGATTCAACCAAGTGCTGACTTTGTAATACTGTAGTACATATTTATTGAAAAAAATCCACATGTGAGTGGACTCATGTAGTTCAAACCCATGTTGTTTATGGGTTAACTGTATAATTTTTCAATTTGTAAGTTTGCTTTGGAGTTATACAAGCCTTGGCTCTACAGTCTAGAGCCAGTGGTTAACAGTCTTGTTTTTGGTGTTGGGTTGACATGAGTTAAGCCATATTAACCTCATAATTTTGGATAAGTTATTTAATGTATCTACGTCAATTTTCCTAATAAAATGAGATTAATAATAGGAAATACCTGAAAGTGTTTCTCTGGTAATTATATGAAATCATAAACTCTTTAATAAGAGGTTAGCTGGCACATGAGCAGTGCCCTATATTGAAATTTTTTTCTGTGAGCTTCCTAGACTGCAAATTCCTTGAGGGCAAAGACCCCATGGGTCTCCTTCCCATTGTTTTGCTGGTGCCTAAATCAATGCCTGAAACATCAGAAGTGCTTTGTTGAAAAAATAAATGAATATTTGCATGGAATCTAATATGCCATCAAATTTTTGTTGTGTTTTGTTTTTAACCCATTTGACCATTTTACAGGGCTTTTCTATAAGGGATACAAGTGTGATGATAGGGGAGAGAGAGAGGACAAGACCACAGGTTTGCTTTCTGAGGGTCTACTCTCTGAATGTAAAAATGCCATCTTTTCTTGTCAAGAGACGCCTCTCAATGCAGCTTCATCTAAAAGGAGCCATAGCATAAGTCAGCATCTACTAACACATTAGATTAAGAACCCCCTGATGGGAAATGGTTAATAACCAGGTAAGGGCAGGAGTGGATGACACTGAGGCAAGGGACCCATGGCAGGTGGTGTGCAGAGGAGACCAGGAAGGAGCAGAGACTGTGAGGGTACAAAAACCTCTACCTTGCAATTCCCCATGAGCTGGTCTGCCTGTTTTATTCTGCAAAATTTTCACATCCAAATATACTTAGGAGATGGAATTCTGTGGAGAGATGCTAAATAAAATACACCCTATTCATTATTATTCTGGAGCATACATTCTGAACCAAAAGGCTTCCTTCCAATTCCTCAATCTCAAAGTTCTGTTTTTAAAGAAATGAGTTTGAATTCATACTTCAGTTTGATTAAAATGTGCCTTTGCTTCAGCCATGTTACTTATCCAGGCCTCCTGACAGCCATGAAGGAGAAAATTAAGGAAACTGTCCAAATACATAACTCATATGTCCTCAAACCTAACCAGTCTGTGGATGCTAATGGTGAGAGGGGATATCACATTGCAGTAATAACTCAAATTTCCTGAGTTGAGTAATAACGCAAATTAACCATATTATTTGTTCTACCACCTGTTTGACCTGGACTGTTTGGCCCATTCAGTCAAATCTACCCTGTGACCTATGGGTGGCTGATGATACAGCCAAATCACCCTCCTGTCTTGTCCAGGTATCTACAAACCAAAATAGACAAAAGTGGTTTTTAAAGTAGGAAGAAGAATCTCCTGAACAACCAATGAGTCAAAGAAGAAATCAAGAGGGAAATTTTTAAATGCCCTAAAAAAAAAAAAGTGGAATCACAACATACCAAAATCTATAGGATACTGCAAAAATCACTTTAAGAAAACTTTGGGGCAGTATCCCTGATGAATATAAATGCAAGAGGAGAGGGTTCAAGATGGCAGCATAGGAAGATCCTGAACTCACCTCCTCCCAATGGACACAACAAATCTACAACTACATATGGAATAATTCCCTCAGAAAGTTACCTGAAAACTGAATGGACAGAGCCTCCACAACACAGGATAAAAGGACAGCATTGAGACAGGTAGGAGGACTGAGATAAGGTCTCACCAAGGGGAAAAAAACCACACCTCAGCCACAGCAATCCACAATCAGGAGGGATCACAACATTATGGATCTTTTCCATAAGGAGTGAGGGATTCGAGTTCCACACCAGGCATCTCAACGCTTAAATCCTGCACCGGAGAAATGAGCCCCCAAAACATGTTTGGCTTTGAAAACCATCAGGGAATATGTCCAAGAAAACTATAGACTTCAGAGAATGGAAAACTCACTCTTAAGGGGCCTACCTGCAGACTCACTCAACTTGAAAACCACCACCACCAAAAAAAAAAAAAAACAAAAAACCCACCAGGTTGAGAAGTGCACGGATCATAGGTGAAGGGGACCCACTTACTAATCTTGAAGCAGCTGCCAGAGAGGCAGGAACCAGTTGGAATTCTCCCCGCAGACATTTTTGCAACCTCAGGTTACCTTGCTAATGCAGCACTGGCAGGCAACATTTTGAAATTCTCCCTCTAACCTGTTAGTGCCAGTAGGCATGCCCCACTGAGAGCATCACCCACCTCTGCACCTCAGCTAGTCCTCTCAGCCAGCCAACCAGTAGCCCCACCTACCATCAAGTGCAGCAGCCATGGCTGGGCCCTGCAGCTTGTCTGGGAGCCAGCACCACTCACCAGTGCATCACAGCAGCAGCTGTGGCTCCACCACAACAAGAAGGCACACAGAGCCATCAGAGGGGATACCCCTTGAGCACCAGGCTCTGGTGTACAGGCAGGATTGCACCTCTGAGCCCCACAGGACATCTCCTAAATAAAGCCACTCCTTCAAGACTGGAAGAGATTGCTGATTTACTTAATACACAGAAACAAACACAGAGAATTACACAAAATGAGAAGACAGAGGAATATGTTACAATAGAAAGAATAAGACAAAACCTCAGAAAAAAAGACCTAAGCAAAATGAAAATAAGCAATTTACCTGATAAAGGGTTCAAAGTAATGGTCGTAAAGATACTCACTAGACTCAGGGGAAAAGTGGATTAACACAGTGAGAACTACAACAAAGATATAGAAAATATAAGAAAATACCAAACGGAAGTTATAACTGAACTGAATTAACAGACTGGTTCAACAGCAGACTGGATGAGGTAGAACAAATCAGCAAGCTGGGAGACAAAGCAATGGAACTCAACCAGATAGAGCAGCAAAATGAAAAAAGAATTTTAAAAAGTGAAGATAACTTAAGGGACCTTTGGAACAACATCAGGAGGAATAACATTCACATTATAGGGGTTCTAGAAGAAGAGAGAAATGATCAGAAGACCCAGGTGAGGAATTAGTGGCCAAAAACTTTCATAATCCGGGAGAGGAAACAGACATCCAGGTCCAGGAATCCAAGAAAGTTCCAAATTAGATGAACCCAAAGAGGAACACACCAAGACACATTATAATTAAAATGGTAAAAGTTAAGGATAAAGGGAGAATCCTAAAAGCAGCAAGAGAAAAACAACTTATATACAAGGGAAATCTCATAAGGCTATCAGCAGATTTTTCATTAGAAACTTTACAGGCCACAAGGGAGTGACATGACATATTCAAGGTGCTGAAAGAAAAAACAGTCCAACCAAGAATTCTCTACCCAGCAAGGCTATCATTCAGAATTGAAGGAGAGATAGTTTACCAGATAAGCAAAAGCTAAAGAAGTTCATTACCACTAAACTGGCCTTATAAGAAATGTTGAAGGAACTTCTTTAAGCTAAAAAATAAATGGCACTAATTAATAATTAGAAAACATACAAAAGTAAAAATCTCACTGGAAAAGATAAATATATAATAAAGATAATGGATCAATCACTTTTAAGGCAAGCATGAGGCTTAAAAGGCAAAATAGTAAAATTAACCAGAATTATAATAATTAGTTAAGGAATGCATGAAATAAAAAATGTAAAATGTGTCATCAAAAGTATAAAATGTGTGTGGGGGGGTAGTAAAAAGGTAACGCTTTGGGAAATGTTCAAATTTAAGTTGCTACCAACTTAAAACAGGCTACAATTTACATAGGGTGTTATATATAAACTTCATAGTAACCACAGGGAAAAAAACCTATAGTAAATACACAACAGAAAATGAGAAAGAAATCTAAACAAAACACTGAAGAAAACCACCAAAACACAAGGGAAGAGAGAAAGAGAAGAGAGAAACAGAAAGGAACTATGAAAATAGTGAGAAAACAATTAACAAAATGGCAATAAGTACATACCTGTCAATAATTACTTTAAGTGTAAATGGACTAAATTCACCAATCAAAAGATATAGCATGGTTGAATAGATTAAAAAAACAAGATCTATCTATATGCTGCCTACCAGAGATTCACTTCATAAGAAAGGACACACAGACTGAAAGTGAAGGAATAGAAAAGAGATTCCATGCAAATGGAAATAAGAAGAAAGCTTGAGTACCCATACTCAGACAAAATAGACTTTAAAACAAAGATTGTAATAAAAGACAAAGAAGGGCATTACATAATGATAAAGGGGTCAATGTAGCAGAAGATATAACATTTATAAATGTATATGCACTCAACAGAGGAACACCAAGATATATAAAACAAATATTAATGGACTTAAAGGGAGAAATTGAAAGCAATACAATAATGGTAGGGAGCTTTAACACCTCACTTACATCAATAGATAGATCCTTCAGACAGAAAATCAATAAGAAAACATTGGACTTAAATTACACATTAGACCAGATAGACTTAGTAAATATATACAGATCATTCCATCCAAAGACAGAATACATATTCTTCTCAAGTGTACGTAGAATGTTCTCTAGGATAGATCATGTATTAGGTCACAAAATAAGTCTCAATAAATTCAAAAAGATTGAAATAATATCAAGCATATTTTGCAACCACAATGATATAAAACTAGAAATCAATCAGGAGAAAAAAAAAACCCAGGAAAAACCACAAAATAGGAGGTTAATCAACATGCTACTGAACAACCAATGGGTCATCAAATAAATTAAAGGAGAAATAAAAAATACCTAGAGACAAATGAAAACAAATTAAGTATACCAAAATCTATGGGATGCAGCAAAAGTGTATCTAAGAAGGAAGTTCAAAACAATACAGGTTGACCTCAAGAAACAAGAAAAATCCCAAATAAACAATTTAACTTTACACCTAAAAGAAATAGAAGAAGAAGAACAAACAAAGCCCTTAATTATTGGAAGAAAGGGATAATAAAGATCAGAGCAGAAATAGAGAGTGAAAAAAATTAGAAAATATCAATGAAACTGAGAGCTGCTTTCTTTGAAAAGATAAACAGAATTGACAAACCTTTTGCAAGCCAAACCAATAAAAAAAAGAGAGGACCCAAATAAATCAGAAATGAAAGAGGAGAAGTTACAATTGATACCACAGCAATACAAAGAATCACAAGAGACCACTATGAAAAATTATATGCCAACAAATTGGGCAATCTAGAATAAATGGATAAATTCCTAGAAATATACATTTTTCCAAAACTGAATCATAAGCGAATAGAAAATCTGAGCAGGCCAATTACTAATGTTGAAATTGAATCAGTAATCAAAAATGTCCCAACAAACAGAATTCCAGGACCAGACAGCTTCACAGGCGAATTCTACCAAAGATGTAAAGAAGAGTTAATACCGCTCCTTCTCAAACTATACCAGAAAATTGAAAAGGAGGGTAAGCTTCCAAACACATTTTACAAAGGCAGCATTACCCAGATATCAAGACAAGGACACCACAAAGAAAATTACAGACCAGTATCCTTGATGAACATAAATGCATAAATCCTCAACAAAACATTAGCAAACCAGAGCCAACAATACATTAAAAGGATTATACACCACCCTCTAGTGGAATTTAAATTCCAAGGAGGCAAGGATGTTTCAAGATCTGCAACTTAATCAATGTGATACATAACATTAACAAAATGAAGGATAAAATTTATATGATCATCTCAATAGATGCATAAAATTCAATATCCATTTATGATAAAAACTCTCAACAAAGTGGGTATAGAGGGACCATACCTCAATATAATAAAAGCCATATATGACAAACTCAGAGATAGCATCATACTCAACAGTGAAAAGCTCAAAGTGAAAGGAAGAAGTAAAACTGTTACTATTTGCAGATATTTGCAGATTAAAAAATGGGTAGAAAAATAAAATAAAAAATGGGTAGAGCATATGAATAGACATTTTTTCAAAGAAGACATACAGATGGCCAACATCACTAATTATTAGGGAAATGTAAATCAAAACCACAGTGAGATACCACCTCACACCTGTTAAAATGGCTATTATCAAAAAGACAAAAAATAACAGATGTTGGAGAGGATGTGAGGAAAAGGGAACCCTCATACACTGTTTTCTACTATGGAGAATGGTATGGAGAGCCCTCAAAAATTAAGAATAGAACTACCATATAGTCCAACTATTCCACTGCTGGGTATTTATCTGAGGAACAGGAAAACACTAATTTGAAAAGATATATGCACCCCTATGTTCATTGCAGCATTATTTATAATAGGCAAGATATAGAAACAACCTAAGTGTTCATCAATGGATGAATGAATAAAGAAGATGTGTGTATATATACATACACACACACAATGGAATACTACTTAGCCATAAAAAATAATGAAATCCTGCCATTTGTGACAACGTTTGAAGGTATTATGCTATGTGAAATAAGTCAGATGGAGAAACACAAATACCGTATCATTTCACTAATATGTGGGATCTAAAAAAAACAAAGCAAATGAACAAACAAAATAAAACAAAAACAAACTCACAGATACAGAGATCAGATTAGTAGTTATCAGAGGGGAAGGGGGTTGGGGAGTGGGCAAAGTAGGGGAAGGGGGTCACACTTGTATGGTGAAGGATGGTAACTAGACTTGTGGTCGTGATCACTTTGCAGTGTATACAGATGCTGGATTATAATGCTGTACACCTAAAATTTATATAATAATAAAAATATGCATATAAATGCAAAAATTCTAAATAAAATATTAGCAAACTGAATTCAAGAGCACATTAAAAGGATCATACATAATGATCAAGCAGGATTTATCTCTGGAATGCAAGAAATTTCAACCTATACAAATCAGTAAATGTGATACACCACATTAATAGAATGAAAGATAAAAATCAAATGATTATCTCAATAGATGCAGAAAAAGCATTTGACAAAATACAACATCCTTTCATGATAAAAACTGTCAACAAGTTGAATATAGAAGGACTATACCTCAACATAATAAAGGCCATATACGACAGGCTCACAGCTAACATAAGAGTGGTGAAATGTTGAAAGCTTTTCCTTTAAGTTCAGGAACAAGGCAAGGGTGCCCACTCTCACCAGTTTTATTCAACATAGTACTAGAAGTCTAACCAGAGCAATCAGGCAAGAAAATGAAAGAAAAAATATTTAAATTGGAAAGGAAGAAGTAAAACTGTCTTTGTTGCAGATGATATTATCTTATATACAGAAAGCCCTAATGACTCCACCAGAAAAACTGAGAACTAATCAACAAATTTAGTAAATTTGCATGATATTAAATCAACATACAGAAATCAGTTGCATTTCTATACATGAACAACAACTGTTCTGAAAAAGAAAATTCCATTTACAATAACATCAAAAATAATCAAACACTTAGGAGTAAACTTAACCAAGGAGGTGAAATATTTGTACACTGAAAACTACAAGATTTGATGAAAGAAATTGAAGGAGACACAAGAAAATGGAAAGATTTGTGTTCATGGGTTGGAAGAATTAATTTTGTTAAAATGTCCACACTGCCCAAAGCCATCTGTAGATTCAATGCAATCCCTATCAAAATTTTAATGGCATATTTCACAGAACTAGAATAAACAACCCTAAAATTTGTATAGCTCCAAAAGTCCCTGAATACCTAAAGCAATCCTGAGAAAGAAGAACAAAGCCAGAGGCATCACATTTCCTGATTTCAAACTATACTACAAAGCTATAGTAATGAAAACAATAGACCAATGGAACTGAATTGAGAGCCCAGAAATAAACTGCCCCATATTTGACAAGGAAGCCAAGGAAGCTAAGAAGATTCAATGGGAAAAAGATAGTCTCTTTAATAGTTGATGTTGGGATAACTACATGCATAAAAATGAACTTGTGCTCCTATCTTACACCCTTCACAAAAAGTGACTCATAATGGACTAAAGACTTAAACATAAGATCTGAAACCATAAAAATCCTAAGAAAACATAGGGAAAAAGCTCCTTGACATTGGTATTGGCAACAAATTTTAGATACGGCACCAAAAAGCAATAATTTATAATTGGGGTGACATCAAACAGAAAAGCTTCTGCACAGTGAAAGAAACAATAAACAAAATGAAAAGGCAACCTACGGAATGGGAGAAGTTATTTGCAAAGCATATGTCTGATAAGTGGTTAATATACAAAGTATATAAAGAACTTATACAACTCAATAGCAAAGAAAAAAAAAGACCAAAAAAAACTGATCCCATTAAAAAATAGAGGAACTGAATAGACATCTTTCCAAAGATGACATACAGATGGCCAACAGATACATGAAAGGATGTTCAACATCACTAATCATTAGAGAAATGCAAATCAAAACTACAATGAGATATCACCTCACACCTGTTAAAATGGCTATCATCAAAAAGACGAGATGACAAATGTTGGCATGGATCTGGAGAAGAGGGAACCCTTGCGCACTGTTGGTAGAAATGGAAGTAATGCAGCCAGTGGAAAACAGTATGGAGGGTCCTCAAAAATTTAAAAATAGGACTACCATATGATTCAGCAATCCCACTTCTGGGTGTATATATAAAGGAAACGAAACCAAGATCTCAAAGATATCTTCACTCACATGTTTACTAAAGTATTATGCACAATAGCCAATATCAGGAAGAACCTAAGTGTCTGTCAGTGGATGAATGGATAAAGGAGATGTGATATATATATATGGAATATTATTCTGCCATGAGAAAGAAGGAAATGCTGTCATTTGCAACAACCTGGTCGGACCTCAAGGATGTTATGTTAAGTGAAATAAGTGAGACATAGTAAGACAAATACTGTATGATATCACTTACATGTGGAATCTAAAAAAAAAAGCCAAACTCATAGAAACAGAGAATAGAATGGTAGTTACCAGGGGCTGAGAGATTGGGACAATGGATAGATGTTGGTTAAATTGTACAAACTTCCAGTTAGAAGATGAATTCTGGGGGTCTAATAATATATATATGTATATATATTAAATCAACACATTGTATACCTTAAACTTACACAAGGGTATATGTCAAGTATATCTCAGTAAGCCTGGAAAAAATACATAGTTGGAATACTAATATTTCTAAGCCTAAAATTTGTGATACCTCAAAGTATCTTTAAACATCTCCACAGGAATATAAATATTTTCCCAAAACATCTTTTAAAACCTAATTAATATTACAACACAATTTTCTCCATGATATGCCATTGGCAAGAAGAAGGAAGTGATGTGTTAGTAATTTCATTGATTAGACCAGAGTGTGGTAGTTTAAAAGATGGAAATCATTACATCAAAATATGTTCTGAAAAACTAGTGGAAAGGCCAAAGTTAGTGGATTCAGATAGTCAGGGAGTCAGCCCGTGTTTAAACCTGGTCATATATGCCTCTACTTTTTATCTGTATTAAATTTATCTATCTATCTAACATAATCCAATGAAATGGCAGGTAAAGATAGACTGAATATTCAACATACTGGTAAATTTCAAAATGAATGCTCAAAACAGCTATTTCCCCTCCCCCTGAATTTTTTTTCTTAAATATCAATGAGGTACATGGAAAAAAGAAAATCCAAGGAAACCACATCTTATTTTAATTATTTATATTTACACATAGCTGTTTAAAGTATGGAGAAATTAATAAAATAGAATTAGGAACCTGAGAAGTTGGAAGTACATAAGATAGATTTTAAACAGACATTTGAAAAGCAGATACTTTCATGTTTTAAGTCCAGGAAAGATGAATATCAATGCATAATTCATATAAATGGCTATACAAATCACTAAACAATCCTATAGTGTATGTTAGTAAAGAATTGATTTCCATTCGTCTATATCATAAATCCTTAATGTGATTTCATTTTAACAACAGCAGAAAAGGAACTATGACACAAACCCAAATCAGTTTTATTATAATGTTAATTTACATCCATGCATAAAGCTGTTCTGTCTAATGATTGTTCACATTGATTTGGAAAATTCTTTAAAAGGGTTCTTGTCATTTACAGGACATTTTAGTTTTGTATATTTCTTATGTTATAAAGCTTTTCTGGCCAAATTGCTTCATGTGTGTATTTTATCTTTAGTTTTCTAATAGGGAAAGCTGAGAATAGATATGTGGCTTTGTACTTCTGTTGTTGCCTTTTAAGGGTGGTTGGTGTAGTGTTCTGACTCAGAGGGCTCTTGTCAGCAAATGCTCAACTTTTGTGGGCTAGCTGGTTTGTATGGACATCTGTATAACTTTTCATCCAACATTAGGATAGAACTTACTCCCTGTGGCACTGGAGCAAGAGAGTAAGAGGGAAGTGGCTGGGTTCTAGACTCACTCACTTCATGAACTTGAATAAGCCATTTTAACTTCTCTAGCCTCAATTCTCCAACTCATATGGCAGAATTAACAGTCCTGCCCTGACTATAGTACAGTCATCCTTCGATATCCACAGGGGATTGCTTCCAGGACCTTCTGGGGGTACCAAAATCCACGGATGCTTAAGTCCCTTATATAAAAATCTTCAGATACGGAGGGCCAACTGTACAAGGTTGTTGAGAGGTCCAGCCAGATTAATTGGTTATAAATTTTACAAACCTAAAGGGATTTAATGAGGATGGGGCTGATAAAGGGAATCAGGGCCCGTGTACAGCAGGTGCTCAAGAGACATTAGTGGTGAGGCCTTCAACTCACCCTGATAGCAGGAGCTTAAGGCAGGGACATGCCAGAGCAGAATCTAAACTCTGCACAAAGTAAATTGACTTTGCTTTTGAAGTCCTTCCTTTGTGAGAGTGGAATTTGTGATAGGAAACCAGTTTGCTCAGAGTGGTGTGAGTTGTATGGGGTGGGGCACAAACGACCTGCTACTTTTGTTTCCATTTTTGATTTCCAGATTTCTCTGAGTTTCTCTCATCTTGTTTCCTGTTTTTCCTAAAAGCCTGAGTATATGAATATCCTTTTTCCTGCAGGTGTTAGTAACTTCTTTATCCTTCTGGACATTCTCAACAATCATTGCCTTTCAGGTGGGTTCCACAACTGGGGTGAGTGATGTATTAACAAAAATGAAGATAACGATAGCAAGGGACTTCTGTATGAATGCTGGTTTGAGGCGTTCTTACTTGGACTGAGGATGCAGATCTCAAAAACCATACAGTAAATTTATAGAAACTCAGTTAAGTAAGTTTTTAAAAACATAATCTACAGGGGAATTCTATTAAAAATGGCTTTGTCATTAAGCTGTTGCCAATAAACTGTCAGTAAATGATGAAACATCACCTCATACAACTGATAAAGCCCATTATAACAACATAAAAAGTCTTATTACATATAATCATCTGCACACATATGTATATTTTATACAAGATATATGCACATATACATTAAGTTCTTTAGGTCTTAGTATTTCTTAATAAAATGTCATTTTAAAAAAAAAACTTTCTTTTTTTTAATTCTTTGCATACTTCCTGCTTAGAATCCATGGATAACACCATCTTGTTGAGGTAATGTGATCTTTATGTTCTTGAGTTTTATATTATTTTTCCTTCCTTGGCAAAAATTATAGCTGCATGGAGAAGTGGCAGCTCACCCTTAGTGTCACTGCTGGGTTCCCAAGCAGCTGGAAGGACTGCTGCTTTTTAGGACTCCCTGGGGATTACTCTGGAATGGAAATTCTCAGCCTCAACTGGAGTTTAGCAACAGTAAGGAAAAACAAAAGAAGTGTAATTTTCCAAAATCAAGTTGACTAAGACTCTTGTCTTCTCATTTACTCACCCTCCCTTCTAAAGGGTAACTCTCAGGACACTTCATTATGTTAACTGGAATTATATCAGAGAAAGAACCCTGCTACACTGAAGCCTGGGTGCACAGCCCAATGCAGGTAGAAAGCCTTGTGAGTTTAAATTTTAAAAATAAACTTTCTACATGAAAGCTTTTCAGTGATTTTTTTAAAAAAATCTTTTCTGGCTTGAAGTATCATATACATCTCTCCCATTCAGAAAAGAAAGTTTTGCCAAATCAATCATAGCCACATTTGCTGATTATTTTTACTAAACTCTACACAAGTATTTGACAGTTTTCCAGATCATGCATTGGTCTAAATAGAGAATTTTAGGAAAATATGTACATAGTTGAACAGATATTGCTATCATTTCACACATCATTTTGGTAAACTATGGCTTAAAATTATAGTAAATACAGCCATCTTTGATCTTTGACCACACTAGGTATTCTTTGAACTTTCCCAAGTTTTGTTTTGCTTTGCTTTCCTTACTACTTATAGAAGGGAAATTTGCTGGATATTGAAGTTGCTTATTTATAATTATTATCCCAGGTCTTATGGAGAAACTAAGGATTTATGTCATTACATACATTTAATTGTAAGGAATTCTATGGCAGTCAATGTACACAGAATGTAAAACTGTTAAAAAAGAGTCATGATATTTCTTAAGTAAAACTTAAGTGTCTGTAAAGAAACATCCCAAAGGAGAATTGTACTGGCATTTGTGTTTTGGGTGCTATGGAATTCATCCTACCTCTACTTTCACTCTTGACTCCTACAGTCTCTTCTCCATGAAGAGCTTCTTTAACAATGTTAAGTCAAATGATGTTATTCCTTGGATGAAAACCTCACAATAATGTCCCATCTCTCTCAGAATGAAATCCAAAGTCCTTACCTTGGCATAATAGCAGGGTTACCACATAATTTATCATCCAAACAGAACTCTTTAAAGAGTCGAAGGGGCCTTAAGAGTAATTGTGCCAGGGAAACAGGTGTAAACCAGGATTGTCCAAGCAAACCGGGCCCCTACCTGGTTGATATCATGTTCTATCAGTGTTCTCTTCTTTCAATCCTCACTTAGCTCCAGCCACATTGACCTACTGGATGTTTTTCAGATATAACAAGTGTGCCCAGCTACCTGGAATGTTCTTCCCTAAGATATCTGCATATCTTGCTCTTTTCAACTTAATCCTGGTCTCTACTCAAATCTCATCTCTTCAGGAAAACTTTCCTGACTCCTTCCTACAGTAGTATCCCTCTTCCCCTGTTCACTCTCACCTTCTTACTCTGCCTTATTTTTCTTCATAACACTTATTACATCTTTACATAATTATATATGTATTCTTGTTTGTTTGTTTTCTAGTTGGTTGTGCCTCCCCCACCAGAAGGCAAGCTCCATCGGTGGATGAACTTTGTTTTGCTTATTGCTCTGTGCCTGGCATCTAGAACAGTGCCTCACACCTACTAGGTATTTAATCTTACTCAGTGAATGAACAAATGAATACCTACATAGAAGAACAAGTTGATGGCCAGAATGGAGGCTGTTTTAAGAGGAAAGAGCAGCTTCACTTTACTTGTGGATGTTAAGTGACAGTGCTTGTAAACTAAGAAATAAAAGAATGAGTTAGGGAAAATTTTGTCTAAAGTGAATGGTTAAATACAGTATTCTAGAGAAATGCTGACTCATTGAGATTTTTTACCGTTTGATTATACTGAAATATTTCCTCCCTGGTAACGCATATTTTATGTCTTTCTAATATATTTCATCCATTTGGGTTGCCTACCAAGTGTTGTAATTCAACTTAATTTTAAAAAGTTATTTCAAATTTTGTGACAGTTACTAGATTTAGGAAATCCCTTAACAGATGTTGTCTTAGAAGTGATCATGTATAACTATCCGAACACCACCTATGTGCCAGGCATTAAAGTGTTTTACAAATGTTATTTTATTTAATCCTCCCAACAAACCTATATGACATAGGTATTCCCATTATCTCCCATTTGCATTGAGGAAACTGAGGCACAAAGAGGTAAAGGCAGTCTGACTTCAGAGCCCCTAACCCATTGCCTTTGCCATTTTGTATGGTTTACTTTTTCTTGTTGTTGTTTTGGAATCACTATCAGTTTATTATTCCTGTTAATCTCTGTATTCCAATAGAAATACCCTGAAAGTATCCCCTGATTTCTCTGTCAAATTCTAAATGAAACCTTTTGTGATTCAGTCTACTTAGCCACTACCAGTTGTTTTCCCTTAGCTTTTATCACTGTGGATTTCTATCTTGGTTATGTTTTTCATTGTTTATGGTCTTTTTTCACTGGAATGTCACCCTTTCGAGAGTAGAGACCTGTTTCGCTTACTGCTATATTCCTAATGTGTAAGTGCCTGGTATGTAGCAGTGCTCATAACTATTGGTTGCATGAGTAAATACTGAATGAGTGAATTGTATCAAAACTTCTTCTATATGACTAATGTGATTCAATCAGTCAGCCAGTATTTATAAGCACTAATTCTGTGCCTAGTACTGTGCTCCATATATATACTAATACACACACACACCTATTTATATATGTGTGTGTGTGTGTGTGTGTGTATGGTATTTGCTAAATGTCAGGTCCTCTTCTAAGTGCTTTACATAAAGCAACTCTTTTATTCTCTACGATAACCCCTTGAGGTGGTCTGCAAAGATTTAAAAAAAAAAAGACATTAAGACATAACTCCTTTATGTAAGGAGCCTTAAATCTAATTCAGAAATAATATCAATAGAAGTGAAATAAATAGAAAACAATACAAGTTTATAATTCAAGCAATTATTAAATTGTGAATTACAATTAAATTTTGAGGAAAGGGGAATATAAGTAGGTATTTCAACTTTTAAAAGGAGTTGATACTTTATCTTGGTCTAAGCAATGGGAGGAATCGGATAGATGAAGGGAAGAAGACAATGATATTTCTGGATAGAACAACTGAATTAAGGTAGAGAACAAAGATGATCTTTGGGGCCTAGGAATAATGGTATACGTTATTAGGCAGGTAGGAGAGACCAGACCATAGACAGCTTTGAAACCCAGGCAGAAAAGGTTAGACCCGAGGTGGCAGGAATCAGTGAACCACTATATGTGAATGTGTGCGTGCGTGCGTGCGTGTGTGTGTGTGTGATTTATAAAGTCAGAAAAATAAGTCTTTGCAGCCATTACGTCATGTGGGTTAATGCAATAAAGAGTATAAAGTACTAATCCCGGTTCCTGGTAAACAATTAGCTGTTAACTAAATGGTAGCTATTATTTTTACTGATAATAATAGCAGAGAAAATTTTGCCTTAAATTTTTAATCTGGATAAATAAACTTATTTTGGGTTATTTATATTAGGTCTATCTAATTTGTCTTTATAAAAAGTTAAATACAGTTTAATCAATAATAGTATTGATTAAGATAAACACTCAGGATGAGCAGACCCCACGTATGCTCCAGCAAAGAAAATGTGTTGTTTTAATGGCATCCTCACAGATAGAGCTAAAAAATAATCATATGATAAAGTTTTCATACTATCAGTTACCTGTTATTTCATTAAAATGTGCTATTTGCCATTGTGGAAAACAGTGTGTTATTTCCTCAAAAAATTGAAAATAGAATTACCATGTGATCCAGCAATTCTACTTCTGGGTATATACCCAAAATAATTGAAAGCAGGGTCTCAAAGTGATAATTTGTACACCCATGTTCATAGTAGCATTATTCACAATAGCTAACACATGGAAGCCACTCAAGTGTCCATCAGTGGCTGAAAGTATGAGCAAAATGTGGAATATATACACAAGGGAATATTATTCAACCCTAAAAAGAAAGGAAATTCTGACATACGCTACCACATGGATGAACCTTGAGGACATTATGCTAAGTAAGATTAGTCAGTCACAAAAGGGCAAATACTATATGATTCCACTTATATGAGATACTTAGAGTAGTCAAAATCATAGAGACAAAAGTAGAATGGTGGTTGCCAGAGGTTTGGGGGAGTAGGGAATGGAATTATTGTCTAGTGCGTGTAGAGTTTCAGTTTTATAAGATTAAAAGAGTTCTGGAGATGGTTGCACAACATTAAGAATATATTTAATATCACTGAAACTGTACACTTAAAAATAGTGAAGATGGTACATTTTGTTATGTGTATTTTACCACAATAAGAAAGAAAAATTGGGGAAAAGAAGTGCTATTTGCAATTCTACAGAATCCAGTTATAGCTTTTTGATTCCCCACGGAGGATTTTTCACTAAAATTCAGCTGGTATAAAAACAGACATTTCCCAGAGGGATAAACAGAGAAGACATAATAACCTCTGCAAGATCTTCTGTAAACTTCAAAGAATATGAGAATGCCTGTAAGGGTTTTTGTTTTGTTTTGTCTTTTTTTTTTTTTGGTGATGATAGGGGAGGTGGAGTATAAACAAACTGAAGCTCAAAAAGCTTTAAAAAGTCTAATTATAGTGTAGCAATTTCTTTAGTACAATATATTTTATATTTGCTATTCTCCAAACTATTTCCCAGAGTTAATAATGCAACTTATAATTAAATGTTATGCTAGATAAAGGGACATAGACCAAGGTTCTAAATGAGCTAGATGTGGATGGAGAGGTCTGAAAAACAGAGCTTCTGAAGGGAGAAGGACTAAAGAGTTGAAGAGGAAAGAAATAGAAAGCAAGGGAAGGGGAGAGGAAAGTGATTCAAGCCTTTGCAAGATTTTAAAGCCAAGAATTTGAATTAAAAGAAAATTAGTTAGAAACCACTTAAATTCGTATATGCAGTTTACATTATTGCTCACGTCCACCAATGCAGAAAACATTTTCTGTGCAACAAACACTCTGGGACTGCTTGGAAAGAAAGGTCATCTATACACAGAAACATACGACCTTTGCTGCTGCACTGTTGGATTAATCTTTAACAAAGTCTTAAATATTTCTAATTCCTTTTGCCCTTAAGCCTTGGAATTAATCAGACTTTCAGCGGTGTTCTCTCTCCTCCCCCACCTCTCCCCTTCCTTTCCCTTCCTGTGGGCCGGTGACTCCACACAGCCCACACTGCCCTCCACACCCTTTACATAATCATCCACCTGAAGTGGGGCTCTGTGGACGTAACCACGCATTTCTAGCCGTGGTCTGTGCAGCCTGCTGCCAAAAGTTCCCTTTGACTCCTGAGGGCCTTTAGGCAACTTTTGACACACACTGAGTTTCTAACAGTAGGATTAACCTTGGGCGAAAGTGCACTGTGTATTTTGGGTGCGGGTCGCTGTTTGCTGTTCTGGTTTGCCGTGTACACAAAGGCTTAAGCAAGGCTCCTTTGGGCATTTTAGTTTAGGGTGTGGAGATTATGTGACACAGTTGTCAACTCTTGGTTTTCCTTCAGGGCAATTAGCTGAAAACTAGTTTCACTCAATTTGTCTTGGTTTGTTTGGACCAACTATTTGCTAAAGCAGAAGGAGCCCGCCTTCAACACGGAGGCAGCCCCTACAGAGAGGTTGGGTTGGTTCTCTGCAAGCTCTCCATCCCCGCCATAAAAGGAAACCATTTACAATATTTCCTACATCATGGTGTCTCTTGTCATCTGCTCTCCCGAGCTTGTTCCAAATGCTCCCTTTCAGGCCTCAGGTAAAGTTCCCAGAGCCCAGGAACTGGGATCCAGGGTGGTTTCCTTTCCCTGGAACAGCAGGCAACTAGGTCATGGCTGCATAACTGCAGAGCAGCCAGGACATGCTCTGGGGAAAAAAATAGTTGCTGAAACCAAAGTATATGTAAAAGCACTATTTCCCCTTTGATTCAAGAATATTATCATGAACCTTAGCAGAACGAAACAGTGGTGCTGACTCAGCCTTCTGAATATTGCCCCTGAACCTGACCGTGCTTTTAAATTGAGCTAAGGGTTTAAACAGCAAGTGGACTCATTTAACTCTGTTTATTGCTATATCCTCTGTTCTGGCTTTGTTCCAGAGATTTCCGATGGCTCCAGCAGCTCTGGAGTCAGTATCTCTGATGTGTTTGCATCTGACCTCTGACCTAAGCTTCAGGGTTATTTTCAGCTGTTCCTTGACAGGGAATCCAACAGCTGCTGTTTAATACCACCGACAACTTGTAACACACACTGAGTTTCTAGCAATAGGATTAATCTGCCGATCCTGGGCTCTGATTTAAGCTGTCTATAATTTTCCTGCACAAGGCATGGGGGAAAAGTAAAAACCGAATCTGAAATACAATGTTATCCTTTTTTTAAAAAGTGTAGCAAAATACACATAGTGTTAACCTTTAATCCAAAACACCCAAAACATTTTCCTGCTGCAATTCAAAGTAACAGCAAAGTATATTACTTCCTAGTAGTTGTGGCAACTGCACTTGAAAATACTGTTCAGTGGAATAGATGGTCTTAAAGAAATCCTGACTTGGTAGATATCTATTGATAACTGCTCATGGAAATATTTTTTAAATGTCCCTAAGAAATCTGAGACTCTGAGAAAATGTGACCATTTCATATAAACTTCATTTGACAAAAGGCAGTAAGTTTTAGGAAAACAGATTAATCCAAAAAGATATTTCAAACAATTTTGTGGCTTAATCCCCAAACAAATACCAGAACTTATTTTTAAAGTACATTTTTGGGAGTTTTCTTTGCATGGAGGAGACTTCAAAAATTTTGAAAAGATTGATACCCAGGTTAGTGACTGGCTGGTTTCAAAGCCCACCAAAACTGTATAGATTCAGTGGCTAAAGTAATTTGGGTTGTGAGGATGTAATTCTTTTTCCATTTGCTATCAAACATCAGCTGATAGTCAGAGAGCTAGAAGCTGCCCTCTGCATTTAAGATAATGGCCAAAATAACAGGCGTTCAGCGTTACCATACTAGGGGTGTGGCGATTCTCTCCAGTTCTTTCCTCTCTCTCTCATGATAAACTCAATGGGGTTGTCTATTTTTAACCTCCTGTTCTTTCCTTTTGGCAGAGTAATCAGTGCGAGGGGAGCTCTTGCCCTGAATGAATCCAAGTAACCCCGGTGGTTGCCTTCTGAAATGACCAGCAGACACACATCTGTACGGAGGCTGCCCAAAGCGTAAATTCTGGTTCTAATGTACCATGTCCAGCCAAGGAAGTCCTGGTGAGGAGTTTTCTACGACAACAGTCAGTTCAGTAGCTGTGCAGGCTGGGGACTCCAAAATCGTTATAGCCATCATAAAGGTAAGCTGACAACTTCCTTTTTTTCTGTGTAGCTGTGGGCTTCTTGCTGTGTGCTGTTAATCCTAAAGAACATTCCACACAATCGGCAGTACACAGCATATAGAAAATAACCCAGCAGGTACATCTTATTGCTTTCTTAAATTGCAACTAAGAGAAAAATCTCTAAGTTTCAGCCAGTTGCTAGAGTTTCTCTTTCAGTTAGCCAGGAAACATCTATAAGCAGCTTGATTTTTCTAAAAAGCAACAACAAACTCTACCATATACTTTCAGTTTGGTTTTTAAAGAAAAGCATTTGTGATTAAAAGTTCGTGATTGCCAGGCTGGAGTCCAGTGGACCTGGGAAATGTCTGTGATTTTTGAGAGTGGATGTGATGAAGGAGGGAAGAGGAGGGTCCCAGCAGATAAGGGGTGGCATGTTTTGGCATGATGAGTGCAGGGAACACCTAATAAGAGACTGTGACACGTGCCCTCTGCAGCTTTGGTTCTGACATGGTAAAGACACTAGTAAATCCTTGTCACATGGTTGGGGGGAATAAAGACCCTACCAGGGAAAGTGCTGAGGGCGTGTGTCAAATTTGCCCCTAACAGCAGGAAGTTGAAGCCACTTGGGGCTTAAAGGTTTTTGCATGTTTTATGTCAAACAGTTTGCTCATTTGCAAAGGTGACCACAAATCTTTAGGTTGAAGAAGGCATCCATGATTTTATTTCCTATGAATATGTCCTGTAAAAATCCCTGAAACCTTATGCTTGGATTTAGACAACTCACCACCTCAGGAATTCAGTGTTTAATGAAGGGAGTTCAGCAAACAAGCTGGTGCTCACCGCAGCCTGTTACTTTCAGGGCCCCACCAAGCTTAATTGAATGACTTTTCTGGCCTTTTGTAAGAAGCATAGAGGACAGGCCTCTTTACTTTCACTTAATTGCTGCGAACTTTATGTTAATGTGAAAATTCGTAACAGGAAAGCAGCACTTGACACTGGGCAAAATGATTCACTCTAGAAGCACTGAATGCAAAGTGTGCCTACCCAGGCCGATTCCCCAGGGCTCTTAAGACTTGGTCTACATAAACGGAGCCTCTGCTGTGTCCCTTGACCTCTGTTCTTTTCAAAGGCAATGAGTGGACATGGAAAGAAGCCTGAAGCAAAAGTAGCAAAATTGATAATTTGTGTTTGATTTTATGATGCTTTGAGTAACTGCAAATTTCAGCAGAGAGGGAAAAGAGGAAAAATTACTGTTTTTAAAAAAAGTTAAATTTTCTTTCCCTTAAATATGAAACATTTCTTAGAGTAGGATGAGGAAGAATGCATACAGAGTAAATGATAAAAGAATCAGAGGTAAATTGACAGTAAGAAAATAAAACCTCTAAAATTGTACTGGAAACTCTTATTTTAACTGAACTGTGTTTCTAAGAATGTTCCCTCCGTCCTCCCTCCCCAGCTCCCTTAGTTCACTGCCATCCCATATGGAATAAACCCAAGCTATTCAAAGTGGGAAGTCCATCTGAAGGGAGTAGAAGTGCCTGTGTCTGCTCTGTATGGACTTCTCATTTCTAAACAGTCTCAGGGCACTGATGATCTAGAATAGACATGTGGTTTCTCATTTCTCTTCAGCAATTCACTTAGCCACGTGCACGTGCCTGATAGCGGTTCCTCTTGCTTCATCGGTTGTTTCTTCTTAGAAAAGCAATTCCTTAGGAAATGCAATGATGAATTATATCTTGGAGCAATGAAAGGGTCCTAAGTGTGGAAAACAAGCTGGCTGCATTCAAGTAGCAGTTGTCACACATCTAATTTCACTGACATTTTTATACATACTTTATTGAATATTCAACAACAAAATTTGGAAAATATTGTTTTAACTTTGGAAAAGGCGAAAAATCAGTTGCTTCATCTGCTGTTTATTCTTTCTGGTTGAATCAGCAAGGCCAGTGTAAAGACACTAATCAACCTAAATTACATTTATGAAACCTTTTCCCTTTGGTGAAGTTTGCACTCTACTTGCTCAAATCACTATTTTTATAGAGTTCAGTTTTGTGAGTGAGAGAATGTAAAAGTGTGTGAATTATTCTATAATTTGGTACTCTTCAATAATACATAATCTACTGTATATATTCCTCATTTGGGAATTCTTAATTTAAATCCAGTATGCTAAGAGAAAGGAATTTATCCCTAAGCATAAAAAAAAGAAGGAAAGTCAGGGCATGGATTTATGTTAGACCTGTTCTATTTCAATTTACGTAAGGCCTGTCTATCTCTGTGGAAAGAATAAAGTGTTCACAGTGTAACTGGAAGCTTAAAAAAAGAAATGAAAAAAAAAAAAAAGGAGAAGGGTGAAAGGGAAGGAACAAGAGGAACTAAAAGTGCATTTTATTTCATTTTTATTTTTAGTGTGGCAAGTGGGTACAACTTCAATTGGCTGAATCACAGCCCAATCTTCTGGAAATTGGAAGCAATCAAGATGAAACCAAAAAACTTCTTCATGATCATGAACTTCTTTTGGCCAAGCTCAAGGTAAGATATTAAGATATGAAGCAGATACAAAATTAAAAAGAGATAAAAAGCTGTTTCTTACACTTCCTCTTGATTCCCCTGGTGCCACTGGCCTGTGGCCATGTTAACATAGTGCCAGATAGGTAATGGAAAAACACTATAGTTATTTATGGGCAAACACCAACATTGGAGAGAAGTAACAAGATTTTTTCAACTTTCCCTAATGTGATAGAAAATATGGAGTGATAATATTTTCACTGTGGAGAAATAAGTACCTTTTTTTTCCTGGCTGCCTCAGTGGAAAAAAAAAAAAAAATCCATCATTTTTCCATTTCATGCAACATACTGTCAAGCCACAACAACAGATCCAAACTTCCTATTGTTAATGAGACCTGCTGGCAAAAATAATATAGAGGCTTTTTCCCTCTTGAACTGTTGAAAATATCTGATTTTATATTTAATATTAAGAGTTCTTGAAACCAAAGAATGGTTTTAATAAATAGAGTTATTATTACCTATATGTTGTGGTTATGTAGTTAAGAATCTAAAAACAGTGTTGGTTTGAGATTGCCAGGTAAGGTATCTAATCAGAGACAAGAATGTAGTTTGTGGGGCCCTGTGCAAAGTGAAAATGTGGGACTCCCTGTTCAAAAAGCAGGAAAAAGCTTTTTCTTGGCCTGTCATGGTGTTTTTTAAATCTGCTATTTAATGTCTGGCTCCTTCAGCCATGGGGATATATGTGGGGTGAGTGCAGCCCCTCACAGGCACTGGGCCTCAGTCCCGGCTCAGTGCAGAGGGTGTGGACCTAACTCCACCCCTTCCCGAGCTGTGCCCTGACCCCTGCCAGAGCAGATGACAGAGGTCACTGAGCAGGGGCGGGGGAGCAGACAGGATAGCAAAGAGATTCTCTCCCCGGAGGGCAGGACCACACACGAGATGACGCTGCCATCCCCTAGCACTTCCTCTGTTGTCCCATTGGGCTTCACTTATAAAGCACACAGTCAAAGATAAAATTGTTAAGAATTTCAAGACAGTGACAGGTAAGACGTTAAACTCCAAGTGGTTTCTCCGTCTGAGAATGGAGCCCTGTGCAGCAGCCAACTCTGTGAGTAATAACCCTCTTAGGCAAATGAATGTCATCACTAAGATCAAAGAGGTTTGATTCAGAAGGCTTCAATGACTAGATGTTCTGTGTCTTTAGTACTTTAATATTACTGGCTTCTTTGAACATCTAGCCTGGAATTTCCACTTGCTTCCTAGATTTAGAGGCAGATCTGTTCTGCTTCTGACATATACCAACAGCAGTAGTGAAAGTAAAAGGGAAAATCAGACTGAGAAGTTGAAGAAAGAATTAGTACTGAAGCAGGGGGCTATTAGAATCCAGAATTCGTTCTCCTGTGTAGACAGCTCCTTGCTCTGGGCTCTGGGCTGTCTTTCAAGGTAGAAATCCCTGGTGACCAGGAAGTCCTTTGTATATCTTAAAAAACACATGATGATGTGAACAGTCATTGAACCAGGAGTCAAAAGACCTATGTTTTAGCGCTAATTGTGCTGCTAACTAGTGTCGTTTGGCCTACAATTCAAGGTTTTGCTGCTACACAAAAAGCTCAATATTATGAATTGTGGAAACCCAACACTTCCTTGCAATTCTTGCCCATCCACAGAGTTTTACTTTCTCAAGGTCTCCTGTGTCCCCAGCCCCTCCATATGTACGTGCCAACTGTTTCTAAAGTTAACCTGGATTTGAAGCTACATCCCTTCCCCAGGTCCCGCTAGCAATTCATGCCCAGCCAGCACTTTCGGGTACACTGATGAACTGTGAGTGGTGGGGAAGCTCACAGCAGTCTGGGTCTCTCAGGCTACCTCTTTCCCCCCCAACCCTATTCCTGTCCAGGCCCACAACTCCAGGGAGAATTCTTTCGTAAGCAGAGCAGTTCATCTCTACTTAACAACTATGCTCAAATTTGCATACCTACATCCATTCAGGAGCTCAGCTGGAAAAGTGTTTTCCATTAACAGGATCCATCTTTAGAAGGTGCTTGTGATTCTCAATTTTAAAGTCTTGTCCTTTAATGCCCGTCTTCTGGCTATGGACTAGCCTTCTGGACTTCACGCTTTTATCTGTAAAAATGATTGGGAGAGGATGAATCAAAGGTTCATATCTATTGTGGATCTTACCATAACAAGCAATGGAATAGTGGGACCATTCTGCCTCTCTGCACGTGGGTCTAAGAACATGAGGTCTCAAGTAAAAAGGCCTTTTGGCTTCACGCAGGCCTCTAACCATGACCTCTTAATGTCTATCTCCCATACCCTCTCCCACCCCACCTTACCCAACAAACCAGCCACTTACCCCCAAGAAATTTTAAGTAGTAGCATCGTTTTGGTTAAAAAAAATCAAGGAGTCTGAAGTCTGTTTCAGATCTGCTGACAAAATACTTTTTTAAATAAGAAAAATGTGAATTCCATATTACAAATGGGTAGAGCACTATTTTAATCAATGTACTAGTTATTATGCTGTTAGGGTAGGTACAGTCTTAACCTGTAGCAGAAAATTGTTGTACCAAGTCATTTTTAAAATGAGCTTTTTGAATGATAGGAACATTAGTAGTTCAATAAGCCAATAATATTTCATATTTAATGTTCATTCCAGTCCTTTTCCTATGCACAGGGCCCTGGGATTTGTTCTAATTATAAAGAAGAATGTACTCTTAGGAGTGTCGGGAGGGTGTAGGAGTTCTGTGCTGAGTCCACTCTGCTTTGGGCAAAGCAGATAGACTCTCTTGTCTCAGGTTCTTTATTTGAAAAATTATGATAATAACAGATACCCTTAAACACCTAAAAAGGAAATCTGGGGGAGACGTGCAATGATTTATAGAAGTGCTTGCTGTTGATAATTAATATATCAGAGAAATTTGGATGTTTAATTTGATAGAAAAGCTATTTTCTGCCTTCCATTGAAAAATATCTCAGACCATAATAATTTAGACTAAAGGGAAAAATTCTGGAAACACAGAATTTTTATGAGTGTTTCTAATGTTGGTAATGTCTTATATCCCAGAGATCTTATTTTCCTTTCAGCAGGGTACTTAACCATTCCTGTAGAGTGTCCAGAGAAAAAATATTTCCCTATTTTCGGTGGGGAAAACATAGTCATGTGGAAAAAGCATTCATTCCCTAAAGGCATCTAGATTCCCAAACCAGACTCGATTATTTTTAATGAGAAAGAAGAAGTTCAGGAGAGGGGAGAGGGAGATGTAAGCAGGTAACAAAGATCTGTCTGTGGCCACTGTCAACACTGTATCCTCAGGTGGTCAAGGAGGAAAAGAGGGGTTGGAAATGCCTTACGAATGTTGCTGAGAACGTTCTATCCCTCAGTATCCATCTTGCAAGTAACTACATTACTATTGTGCAAAGGAATTACAACTGTAAGAACCAAGAAAACCTCTGGACCCTAGCTCCTGTATTTGTATTTAATACATGATATTAGCATTCAGTGAAGAATGACCTTTTAAAGTATAAAAAACTGAAAAATTTCACCTCTGACTTGACTCATAAATCTATCGACTCCCTGATTCTGACTAAATCTCTGACCCAGTGAGTGTTTATTTTTGTCCTGTTTCTCTTTACTTAGTTAAAAATGAATAGTCAAAATATATTAGTAGTGAAGTTTAAAGTCTTAACTAAAACTTATTCCTTAAATAAGGAATAGTGTGATTTTCTGCTGTAAACTGGAATATTTAGTGTGAATACATTATTTTAAAAAATTATTATTGTGGTAAAATATATATAATATAAATTTGCAATTTCAACCATTTTTAAGTGTACAATTCAGGGGCATTAATTATATTCAGCATGTTGTGAAACCATCACAGCTATCAATTTCCCAAACTTTTTCATCACCCCAAACAGAAACTCTGTACCTATTAAGCAAAGACTCCCACTCCTCCCTTCCCTGGTTACCTCTAATCTACTTTCTGCCCTTATGAATTTGTCTGTTTTAGGTATTTCATGTAAATAGAATCATGTAATATTTATCCTTTTGTGTCTGGCTTATTTCACTTAGCATATAATGTTTTTAAGAGTCATCCATATTGTAGCAGGTATCAGAACTTCATTCCTTTTTATGAATGAATAATTTTCAAATATATGAATATACCACATTTTATTTATTCACTCATCTGTCCATGGACACTTGGGTTATTTCCACTTTTTCAGCTATTGTAAATAATGCTACAGTGAATGTTGGTGTACAGGTATCTGTTTGAGTACCTGCTTTCAATTCTTTTGGAGTGGAATTGCCTAGTCATAGCATTTCTGTGCTAACTCTTTGAGGAAACACCAAAATGTTTTTCACAGCAGCTGCGCCATATTGCATTCCCATCAGCAATGTACAGGTGTTCCAGTTTCTTCACATCCTGGCTAAACTTGTTATTTTCTCTGTGTGTGTATGTGTGTGTGTTTAATTATAGCCATCCTATTAGATGTGAAGTGGTATCTTGTGGTGGTTTTGATTTGTATTTCTTTAATGACTAATGACGTTAAACATCTTTTCATGTGCTTACTGGACAATTGTATATCTTCTTTGGACAAATGTCTATTCAGGTCTTTTACCCATTTTTTAATTGGGTTATTTGTTTTTTGTTACTGAGTTGTAGGAGTTCTTTGCATATTCTGGATATTAATTCCTTGTCAGATATAGGGTTTGCAAATATTTTCTCCCATTCTGTAGATTATCTTTTCACTTTCTTGATGATGGTCTTAATAATGTATTTTAATAAAGTAAGTCTGTGTGACTTGAATTATATATATTTACATATTAGAGAAAATTTTATAGCATGTGTGTTGTGAATGTGATGGAACCCTTTAGGACAGTATTGGAAGAGGACTAACCTATTTTACGTTATCTATGTCATAGCAGTGTTTTACCCTAAATGTTTACTTCATATAGGAGATTCGTTTTCTCTCCTTCGTGTTTTCCTATAGACCCACAAGTTAGGGAATTCTACTCTCTCAGAAATGTTGCGGACGATGCTTTCACCCATGTCTTCTCTTCCCTTCTCTTCCTTTAGGAGTGAGGGGGGTGTGTTACCCAGTTGGTGAGACTAGGGGAAGAAGTGGCCACCATGGGGAAGCCAGCCTCAAAGGCTCTCTCTGCAGACTCTGACTACCCATGGGCTGCAGGTTCTCTATTCTCTCTGCTTCTGCATGACTTGGCCAGATGTCCCTATGTGGAAGAGGAAGGCCACAATCCAACCTACACAGAGCAGCCAAATATGTGTCTATACCTCAGACCCAGTTGTCTCCATAGGCAGGTCACAAGGACTAGATTTTTAAAGAGAAAAAGAAAGTCAAATCAAACCCACCCTCCAGTACAGCTTTACCAGTAATAAGAGCAGATATTTTGATCCATATCTGACCTTGATGTCTATTTCTCAGTTGATTTGGAATCTTGAGGAGAGAGAGGTGAAATTAATTGGCATCTTCCAAATTCCAACACTTAATTGATCTTTGGTTCAAAGGGATCTGCGTCTTAGTGTTCTATACATGTAACGTACCTGGCATATTTTCACTGATCATTTTGACAAAGGTCACTGAAACAATGTAAGAACAATGCAGGGTTCCTGGGGGAGTGGGAACTAGTGGACGGTATAATTTCTCTTTTAGGCTTTTGAGAATAGAGAACTTTTCTATTTAAAAAACAAAAATAGTATTCTCACAACTATGAAACAGCAAAGCTTCCCAGTGATTTTCCCTGGCTGACTTAACACTTTCCTAGTGTACAGGGTATTTCTTTTCCCAGATGTTCAGTTCCAGTGAATAGTATGGAGCTGTGGAGTGAAATAAAATTCGAATAGCATTCTCTGTATTTGGAAAGTGCCATGGGCAATCTTATAAAATATTGTTTTTATAAGATAGGTTGGTTTAAGAGGCTAGAGAGTCCGTGAGATAGGCTTCTCACACATGGAGTTAAGGCACATTAAGATTGCAGATATCACAAATAATTTGTTACTAGTTTGGGCTAAGCCGCAGTTCAGAGGATGTCCATACTTAATGAAGTGTTAATGCGAGTTGATTTACTAGAGGGGAAGGAGTTCTATAAGACGAAAATTTTGTTGGCACAGAGCCTGAAGAGTACAAAATTTGGAAAAGACGTTCTCTATCTTATCCCTGTCTTGGTTTAGCAGTCAAGGTTGGACTCCTTGGCTGAAGTTGAAGGGCCTGTGGGAAACATGAAGCACTCATCGTATTGCTTTGTGGCTGGGACACCAAGTGACACAGAGTCCACAAGAAGAGAAGCATCTTCCACAGTTCTGCAAGGAACAGAGCAGGGCTTGGTTATGGCAGATACTGACAACTTTTTTGACAACTCTAGAAGGACCCAATATACAAGAAGATTACGGTAGATTAAAGATGGCCATAAAGTCTTCGGCACTCTTCCCAATGAGAAGTGGGGTCTATGTTCATTCCCTTAAAACTGGTCAGACTCTGGGACTGCTTTGAGCAAAAGAATACAGCATAGATGATGTGGTGCCAGTTTCCAGTCCAGTCTCAAGAGACTGGCCTCTTTCTCTTCCTGTAATTTCAAGTAGTTGCTCCTGGAACCTAACCAACTGAGTACGTCAAGGAGTACTATGGAGAGGCCCATGTGGAGAAGAACTGAGGGTCCCAGCAACAGCTCTGGCTGAGATCCTGGCCAACAGCCAACCAACTTGCCAGCCCTGTGAGCGAGCCATTTGAGCCATCTTGAAAGTTGATTCTCCAGACCTGGTTGGGCTTCCAACCTGACCTATGTGGAACAGAGACAAGTCTTACCCACTGAGCCCTGCCTGAGAATCATGAGCACAATAAATAATTGTTATTTTAGGTCTTTAGAATGTACAGTGGCTTGTCACACAGCAGTAGATAACTGGAACAGAGGGCAAGAGCAATGGTGGCATCCTCTAGGGATTTTGAAGGCAACACTCATGAATGAAAAGAGACAGGCAGAAGAAAACAAGAGTTTTCATGGAGAGACAGTTGAGAAGCAGAACTAAGATTCTTTAAAATGAAAGATGGTATGATAAGTAAATAAATAAATAAAAAGAAAAATTTGAAGTTTGTGAGTGATCTACTTTTGGAAAAATGATTCTGAAAAGCAGATGCAAAGATACCTATTATAATGTTAGTCTCTTTGACTTGAATTTTGATATACTTTCTTGATCAGGAGGAAAAAGTTTGTAGTTATAATTCAGCACACAGGGGTGTGCACAAAATATTATGGGTATATTGTGGAAGGAATGACTAATTCTGCCAGGAAAACTAGGGGAAGCTTGACAGAGAAAGTGATTTATGAGCTGTCCTGGAGATGAATATGAGTTTTCCAGACACCATTGACCAATTTAAAGGACAAACGATGAACTGGAAGGAAAATATTTGCAATTTATATGACAGTCAAAGGGTTATACTCCTTCATGTTGATAAGAAAGACAAATAAGCCAAAGATAAATAAATAAAAAATAGACTGTTCACAGAAGAGAGGCAGATGGCCAATAAACATGTAAAAAGAAGCTCAATGTCAATAATGACCTGAGAAATGAAACTAAATAATGATAAAAAGATAAATTTTTAATTGCCTATACACCATTAAAAGTTTAAAATATTGATAACATTCATATATGGTGAGAATGTGAGGAAAAGGGCATTCTACTATACTGTTGGTGAGGATTTGGATGAACACAATCATTTGGGAAACTAGCAAGCATTAAAATGTAAAATGTTCACATCCTGAGACTCAGCAACCTCACCTCTGGGAATTCATCCTTGGAAATGAAAGCACTAGTAAGGATATAGATATGAAGATGCTTTGCTATGATATTAAGCATCTTTTCACATGTTTTTGGTAGAATAACCTAACTGGAAACAAAACAATATCCAACAATAGGGGAATAAATTTATAAACTGATTATTTATGCTACTTTTATACTGTGGAAGAGTATGCTGAGCCCTAGAACTATTGCTGTGACATAGATGAACTCGTGAGTGTTTAAACCAGTGTTGGTTGGGCTTTATGTTATTTGTCACCAACATATTCCTATTTGAAAACTTGGTCAAAAGTCAGGATCACAACTAACATTTTTGAGATCATAGGCCTGTAGTTTCCAAGCTGTTAATTATTTTAAAAGTATTCCTTTAAAATATAAATCTACAAGCAAAAATTTTTAATGGAAAGTAGAACCCACAGTCCTTATTAGTTATGAAAAGAGGGTCTTGGTCCAAGATTTGGACTGACAAGGCAGAACTCTGACAGTTCAAGAAATATAAGTGAGGGGTAGCAGAGGTAAGATGGTAGCAGGTAGCATAGGACCCACTCACCCCCACTCCCAATCTTCAATATACTGAGTTAGATTAAATGTCAGGGTAAAAATATACCTTTTTCATTCTATCCAGAAGGCAACAGATACTTCTGCTCTAGAAAAGCCATAAGTAAGTATTGTACTTAACCAAGAACGAGGGGATTTTGTTTTGTTTATTTGTTTTAAGTCTAGTACGACTCCTACCTGATTAGCCTTAGCCAGAATGCGTCTTTTCTAAACTCTAGACTTATCTTAGATATACTATAAGTATAAATGTGTAAAACTCAAGATGTTTTCAAATAACATGGCTATATCATTCTCATGACAAGTTCATCTAGCTATTAGTCCTCAGGAGAATACAGCAAACTTCTGATTCTGTGGTTAGCTCTGATCTTCAAATTACCTGTATCCTCCATCTCCCACCTAACACATATTTGAAGTTCAGGGACTTGAGTGAGATTAGAATTTTTGTCTTTTTTTTTTTTTTAAATGTCTTAAAATTGGATACTGGTTCCAGTTCCAGGAAAGATGGAATAAATACCCTCCACCCTGTCTCCATTAAATGCAACTATAAACCTTGGCAGTATGTATGTGTGCTGAGGATGCTGAAAATGAGGGATTAGCACGTAGATTAGGGAAAGAGACTAGAATTCCAAAGACCACCAAGCCAGCAGTATTGTTTTTTCTCTCTTCAATATTACCCAGCTTGGATTCAAAAGCAAGTTGACACTCTGAAGTATGCATCAGATATGGACAGAAAAAGTTCCAGAAAAGTCTCCTCTTTCAGATCTGAGCACTAGAAAGAGGACTTCTGTGAGTCAGACAGAAAGGGAGGAAATACTGTGCTTTTGCTTTTGCTTTGTGCTTTTCTGTTCTCTCTGCCCCAGCCCAGGCTATCCCCCAGTGATGGTGAAGATGGAGGCAACAGGCAGGTGCCTGAATCTCTGAGAGAGGGGGTCCTCTCTGACCAGAGGACCTGTGGTCCCTGAGCTTGTTGTAAATTCACATGGCGTTTTCCTCCCCCTGTTCTCCCCAGTGCTTGGTCCGGCAAACACAGTGGTGGAAAGGAAACCAAAGCCCCAGGTTTCAGGCCAGAAGACCAGTAAGGGGGATTCTATGGTACAAATTTCAGGCACTGGGTCAAGCCAGTGAAAGGAGAAGACAGAGAAGGTGAGAGAGAAGTCTCGCCGTTCAGCCCAGTAACTCACGTTATGCAGATGGCTGATTTTCTTAAAGAAATCCTAATTACTCTGTCAGTAGAGAGGGAACTCTAAAGAACCATGAGCTGTTAGATTCAGTTTCGTAGGACATGTTTTTTTTGACTGTAAGTTCAGCTCAAAGCATATCCGAAGTATTTACATAATCAGAACTAGAGAAACCCAAACCACTGAAGGCTGTTGCAACTGCTTTCTGAAAGCCTGAGATTTTTGCTTCAGTGTTCCCATAGGCTATTAAACTTTTATTAATGTGTTGGACAGAAAATACTTTGCTAGTGTGTTATACTTCTTAGAGCAGCAATAAATAGAAACATATAATGTGAACCACAAATGCAATCTCATATTTACTTTTATTTATTTATTTTTCCAATTTTATTGAGATAATTGGCATACATCACTGTATAAATTTAAGGCATACATACAGCATGATGGTTTGATTTACATATATTGTGAAATGATCACCACATTAGGTTCAGCTAAGATCCATCTTCTCATACAGGTACAATAAAAAAAAGAAAGAAGAAAAGGAAAAAAAATTCTCCTTGTGATAAGAACTCCCTTACTCTCTTAACAACTTTCCCCCGTATCATGCAGCAATGTTAGCTCTAGACATTGTGTTGTATGTTACATCTTATAACTGGAAGTTTGTACTTTTGACCACCTCTCTCCAATTCCCCCTCTCCACACCTTCTGCCTCTGGTAACCACCAATCTGTTCTCTGTATCCATGAGTTCAGTTTTGTTGTTTGTTTGTTTTGTTTTTAGATTCCACATGTAAGTGAGATCATACAGCTATTTGTCTTTCTCTGACTTATTTCACTTAGCACAATGCCTTCAAGGTTCATTCATGTTGTTGCAAATGGTAGGATTTCGTTGTTTTTTTTTATGACTGAATGATATTCCATTGTATGTATATACCACATCTTCTTTATCCACTCATCCATCAATGGACACTTAGGTTGCTTCTGTGTCTTGGCTATTGTAAATAATGCTCTTATGAACATGGGGGTGCAGATAACTTTTGAGTTACTGTTTTCACTTCCTTTGGATATATTCCCAGAAATGTATCATTTGGTAGTTCTATTTTCAACATTTTGGGGATCCTCCATACTGTTTGCCATAGTGGCTGTACCAATTCACAATCCTACCAACAGTGCACAAGGGTTCCCTTATCTCCACATCCATGCCAGCATTATTATCTCTTGACCTTTTGATGATGGTCATTCTGTCAGGTGTGCCGTGATGTCTCATTGTGTTTTTTTCTTTTCTTTTTTTAAAAATAATTAATTAATTAATTTTTATTTTTGGCTGCTTTGGGTCTTTGTTGCTGCGCGTGGGCTTTCTCTAGTTGTGGCGAGCAGGGGCTACTCTTCGTTGCGGTGCACAGGCTTCTCATTGCGGTGGCTTCTCTTGTTGTGGAGCACGGGCTCTAGGCACGCGGGCTTCAGTAGTTGTGGCACACGGGCTCAGTAGTTGCGGCGCACGGACTCTAGAGCGCAGGCTCAGTAGTTGTGGTGCACGGGCTTAGTTGCTCAGCAGCATGTGGGATCTTCCCGGACCAGGGCTCGAACCCTTGTCGCCTGCATTGGCAGGCAGATTATTAACCACTGCGCCACCAGGGAAGTCCCCTCTTATTGTGGTTTTAATTCACATTTGCCTAATGGCTAACGATGTTGAGCATCTTTTCATGTACCTGTTGGCCTTTCATATATTTTCTCTGTAGAAATGTCTATTCAGATCCTTTGCCCATTTTTTAATTGGGTTATTTGGGTTTTTTGCTATTGAATTGTAGGAGTTTTTATATATTTTGGATATTAACCCCTTTTCAGATATATGATTTGAAAATATTATTTTCCCATTCCATAGGTTGTCTTTTCACTTTGTTGATGGTTTCTTTTGCTGTGCAGCAGCTTTTTAGTTTGATGTAGTCCCATTTGTTTATTTTTAATTTTGTTGCTTGTGCTTTAGATGTCATATCCAAAAAATTATTACCAAGACACACGTCAAGGAGCTTTGTTCCTGTGTTTTCTAGGAGTTTCATGGTCTTTAATCCTTTTGAGTTAACTTTTGTAAGTGGTGTAAGATACAGATTCAGTTTCATTCTTTCACATGTGAATATCCAATTATCCCAGCACCATTTATTGAACATATATGTAATTTTAAATTGTCTAATAGCCTAATGTAGATTTTAGAGCATTAAACACTTACATTAGAAAAGGATAAATGTCTCAAATCAACAATCTATGTTTTTGCCTTAAGAAACTAGAAAAATAAGAGCAAATTAAAACTGAGGCAAGCAGAATGAAGCAAAAAATAGATAAGAGCAGAAATTAATGAAACAGATAACAGAAAAATAACAGAGAAATGCATGGTTCTTTGAAAAAGTCGGTAAAATTGATATGCCTCTAGCCAGACTGAGAAAGGTAAAAAGAGAGAAGGCAAAAATTTTGAGTTAGGTATGAAAGATGGGGCATCACTATAAACCCCACAGACATTAAAAATATAATGTAATAATACTATGAACAACTCTGTGCACATAAATTCAACAATTTAAATGAAATGAACCAATTCTTTGAAAACCACAAATTACCAAAACTCACCCAATAATAAAAGTAAAAAAAAGTGAAATTAATTTAATAATATGTTTAATTTATTCTAATATATCTAAATTGTCATTCAATATGACAATTTACAATGATTATAATCATTATAATGATTATAATATGTAATCATTATAAAAACTATTAATGAGATATTTTAATTTTTTGTATTAAATCTTCAAAATCCTGTGTGTACATTATACTTATAGCACATCACAATTTGAACTAGCCACATTTCAAATGGCTAGTGGCTACCGTATTAGACAGTGAATGTTTAGAGACTAAAGTAGGTTAAATCTTCTGGGAATGAAAATAGTTTATTTTTTAGCTCAGGAGAAGTATGCTTATAATAAAGCCAATGTATGGAGAATCTGAAAAGGATAATTATGAGACGAGATTTCTTTCAGGGACAAGAAATGAAAGAAAAGTAGGCCAAAATATTTCTAATGGCAATTTTTTGAAGGTGATTAATAAAGCAGTGTTATTAGATACTTTCACAGGAGTAGATATATTTTTCCCAGTGTAATATTTTTTAAAATGTAGGAGTGTAATTGCATTTGCACATGTGTTTTAGCTATTGCAATTGATTTTACTTGAAAGAGTAATTTCTTTAAAACAAATTACATAAGCATTTTGAAAGAATGAAAAGAAAGCTTTGTATCAATATTAATCTAGTTTGAAAGGCTGACAGTAGAAGGCAGTAATTAAATGGTGAATTGTCTGGTTGTGAGTTCTGAAAGCATTATTTCACATTTCGTTAATGATTTTATATGTATTAGTTTGTTGTTCATTGTTCATCCATTGCTCAGATATTGCTCAGTGGACTTCTTATGGTTTTGTTGCTTAGTAGTGCTAATAACATGGGAGGCCAAATGCAATTCAGATTCTAAAAACAGCTGAAAGAATTCTGTTAATATGCCTTGGTTAATTTTGCTTAATGTTGGTTAACAGGTCATCAAAAATTATATATTTTGTTACTTGAGTGATGAATATAGAGCAAGGATATACTTTTCGTTAGCATATTTGTAAAACTTGGACTAAAAGAATTTTTCTTTGTGTTGCTTAATTCATTTATAAGTATTTCACATATGACTAGTTTTCCTTTATGGTTGTAGGCGATGGCCTAAATTCTGAATAATAAACAAAAGAGAGGATGCAAATGTTACTGAAAAAATACGATCTCTAGTAACTTGAGTGGTCCACCAGTTTTTATTGTCATTAAGTGTTTTGTACTTGGAGAAGGACATACACGGTCTGTAAATGGTTACTTATATAAATGAGGTAAAGATTTAAATCTCTGGTAAGTCCTGCTTTTCAGAACTAAGCCACCCCCCTGGAAAAAGTGTTGGATAATTCATCAAGATGAGGAAGACAAATAATTATAAATTCTGGATTTTCTTTCTCTTTCAAGAATAATAAGGTTTTCCATATTATCTGAGACTTACAACTGGCCTGCAAAAAAGTTTAAGTAAACACAGGAATACCAAACAACATTTTCAATCCTGAAATTCCCATTTTGGCCAATTCATTAGTCATTGTGAGAGATTACTTTTAATAACTCAGGTTTATATTTCTACAAGACAACTAGCTAAACTTACACATAGAATTTCACCATACTTACCAGAATTTTCATCATTGACTTAGGGACCCAATATATAGCTATAGGTCATCCTCTGTGTACACAGGTCAGAATTGGGTGCCCAAAGGGTTATGGCCATGAAACATTACAAAATGAGGACAAGTTCCTACCCCTTGAAAGGCTTGCAGAAGCAATAATGTTTACTACCTATTGGCCATCTATTATGTGCCAGTCATCATACTAGCATTAGGTATTTAATCCTTACATCAAGGATATATTCACATTTGCCAGATGATTAAACAAGTTCAGTAGTGGCTTTTGCCCAAGTTCCACAATAGCTTATGTCACTATGTATCACTGCCACTCTAATTTATTTAAAGAGGTAGGATTAATATTCAAAATATATCCATTGCCAGATAATATCAATATATGAAAAACTATATACAAGGTGCTGACAGATGGCCCATGCAAGAGTTACCAGCCCAAGAGATGAGAATATTATTTGGATCTCAAAGCAAGTGACAGGTAAGGATTGGGAGTCAAAATGACATTCCAGATCAGAGAATGGGTTAGCAAAGCTGTTGAGACAAGTGTAAGCAAGATACACATAGGCACATGAAGAACACTGCCAGGAAATATTGAGATGAGGCAAAACTTGTATGGAGGATAAGGGCTTGCGCTGAAAGGCAGGACATGTTGGGCTATGCAGTTAGATTTGATCGTGGCCAAGAGTGGGTTCTTAAAGTAGGGGAAAGTTTGCTAAAAATGGAGTTTGAGAAAGGTTACCTTTAAAACAATATACAGGGTGAACTTGAATGGAAAAACCACTGGAGTTAAGAGATGTCTATGGAGACACTGGAACTTGGATTAGAGTTCTGAGTGTGAGAGTAAAGAGACTCAAATTTAAAAGTCCTTGTTTCTCAAATAAACAACCTAACCTTACACCTAAAGCAATTAGAGAAAGAAGAACAAAAAACCCTCAAAGTTAGCAGAAGGAAAGAAATCATAAAGATCAGATCAGAAATAAATGAAAAAGAAATGAAGGAAACAATAGCAAAGATCAATAAAACTAAAAGCTGGTTCTTTGAGAAGATAAACAAAATTGATAAACAATTAGCCAGCCTCATCAAGAAAAAAAGGGAGAAGACTCAAGTCAACAGAATTGGAAATGAAAAAAGAGAAGTAACAAATGACACTGCAGAAATACAAAGGATCATGAGAGATTACTACAAGCAACTATATGCCAATAAAATGGACAACCTGGAAGACATGGACAAATTCTTAGAAAAGCACAACCTTCCGAACTGAACCAGGAAGAAATAGAAAATATAAACAGACCAGTCACAAGCACTGAAATTGAGACTGTGATTAAAAATCTTCCAACAAACAAAAGCCCAGGACCAGATGGCTTCACAGGCGAATTCTATCAAACATTTAGAGAAGAGCTAACACCTATCTTTCTCAAACTCTTCCAAAATATAGCAGACGGAAGAACACTCCCAAACTCATTCTACGAGGCCACCATCACCCTGATACCAAAACTAGACAAAGTTGTCACAAAGAAAGAAAACTACAGGCCAATATCACTGATGAACATAGATGCAAAAATCCTCAACAAAATACTAGCAAACAGAATCCAACAGCACATTAAAAGGATCATACACCATGATCAAGTGGGGTTTATCCCAGGAATGCAAGGATTCTTCAATAAATGCAAATCAATCAATGTGATACACCATATTAACAAATTGAAGGATAAAAATCATGTGATATCTCAATAGACACAGAAAAAGCTTTTGAAAAACTTCAACACCCATTTATGATAAAAATCCTCCAGAAAGTAGGCATAGAGGGAACTTACCTCAACATAATAAAGGCCATATATGACAAACCCACAGCCAACATTGTTCTCAATAGTGAAAAACTGAAACCATTTCCTCTAAGATCAGGAACAAGACAAGGTTGTCCACTCTCACCACTATTATTCAACATAGTTTTGGAAGTTTTAGCCACAGCAATCAGAGAAGAAAAAGAAATGAAAGGAATCCAAATCAGAAAGGAAGAAGTAAAGCTGTCACTGTTTGCAGATGACATAATACTACACTTAGAGAATCCTAAAGATGCTACCAGAAAACTACGAGAGCTAATCAATGAATTTGGTAAAGTAACAGGATACAAAATTAATGCACAGAAATCTCTTACATTCCTATACACTAATGATGAAAAATCTGAAGGAGAAATTAAGGAAACACTCCCATTTACCATTGCAACAAAAAGAATTAAATACCTAGGAATAAACCTACCTAAGGAGACAAAAGACCTGTATACAGAAAACTATAAGACACTGATGGAATAAATTAAAGATGATACAAACAGATGGAGAGATATACCATGTTCTTGGATTGGAAGAATCAACACTGTGAAAATGACTCTACTACCCAAAGCAATCTACAGATTCAGTGCAATCCCTATCAAACTACCACTGGCATTTTTCACAGAACTAGAACAAAAAATTTCACAATTTGTATGGAAACACTAAAGACCCCGAATAGCCAAAGCAATCTTGAGAAAGAAAAATGGAGCTGGAGGAATCAGGCTCCCTGACTTCAGACTATACTAGAAAGCTACAGTAATCAAGACAGTATGGTACTGGCACAAAAACAGAAATATAGATCAATGGAACAGGATAGAAAGCCCAGAGATAAACCCACGCACATATGGTCACCTTATCTTTGATAAAGGAGGCAAGCATATACAGTGGAGAAAAGACAGCCTCTTCAATAAGTGGTGCTGGGAAAACTGGACAGCTACATGTAAAAGAATGAAATTAGAACTCTTCCTAACACCATACACGAAAATAAACTCAAAATGGATTAAAGCCCTAAATGTAAGGCCAGACACTATCAAACTCTTAGAGGAAAACATAGGCAGAACACTCTATGACATAAATCACAGCAAGATCCTTTTTGACCCACCTCCTAGAGTAATGGAAAGAAAAACAAAAATAAACAAATGGGACCTAATGAAACTTAAAATCTTTTGCACAACAAAGAAAACCATAAACAAGACCAAAAGACAACCCTCAGAATGGGAGAAAATATTTGCAATTGAAGCAACTGACAAAGAGGATTGATCTGCAAAATTTACAAGCAGCTCATGTAGCTCAATATCAAAAAAACAAACAACCCAATTTAGGCAGAAGACCTAAATAGACGTTTCTCCAAAGAAGATACACAGATTGCCAACAAACACATGAAAGGATGCTCAACATCACTAATCATTAGAGAAATGCAAATCAAAACTGCAATGAGGTATCACCTCACACTGGTCAGAATGGCCATCATGAAAAAGTCTAGAAACAATCAATGCTGGAGAGGGTGTGGAGAAAAGGGAACCCTCTTGCACTGTTGATGGGAATGTAAATTGATACAGCCACTATGGAGAACAGTATGGAGGTTCCTTAAAAAACTACAAATAGAACTACCATGTGACCCAGCAATCCCACTACTGGGCATATACCCTGAGAAAACGATAATTCAAAACGAGTCATGTACCACAGTGTTCACTGCAGCCCTATATACAGTAGCCAGGACATAGAAGCAAGGTAAGTGTCCATCAACAGATGAATGGATAAAGAAGATGTGGCACATATATTCAATGGAACATTACTCAGCCATAAAAAGAAACGAAGTTGAGTTATTTCTAGTGAGGTGGTTGGACCTAGAGTCTGTCATACAGAGTGAAGTAAGTCAGAAAGAGAAAAACAAATACTGTATGCTAGCACATATATATGGAATCTAAAAAAAAAAAAAAAAAAAGGTTCTGAAGAACCTAGGGGCAGGACAGGAATAAAGACGCAGATGTAGAGAATGGACTTGAGGACACGGGGAAGGAGAAAGGTAAGCTGGGATGAAGTGAGAGAGTGGCATGGACATATACACCCTACCAAATGTAAAATAGATAGCTAGTGGGAAGCAGCCGCATAGCACAGGGAGATCAGCTCCGTGCTTTGTGACCACGTAGAGGGGTGGGTTAGGGAGGGTGGGAGGGAGACGCGAGAGGGAGGAGATATGGGGATATATGTATATGTATAGCTGATTCACTTTGTTATAAAGCAGAAACTAACACACCATTGTAAAGCAATTATACTCCAATAAAGATGTTAAAATAAATAAATAAATAAATAAAAGTCCTTGTTTTGGCAGGTAGCACAGTATGTTATGTATAATAGAAATATATTTTTGATGAATTAAACTAATAAGTTGTAAAGGAGATATTAGAGAATCAGATCATTTATTTTATGTAGAGAGTGAGGGAAAAGTCCATGATAATCCCAAACCTTAAAGCCTGTCAGATAAGAAAAGTAGATGTCCTCCTGATGTTATTACGTAATTGCCAAAGGAGTGCCATTTTAATTGGAATTTTCTTGCTATTTGACAGGTTGGAGGTTACTGGTATCACTTACTAGAGTAGTTTCAGGGGAGCAATGATGCTGGGCACCAAGTTGTGGTTGTTTAATGAATGAACAAATGTAAAGAGAAGAATCAGAGATAGCAAGAGTAGGCCATTCTCCAACAAATTTGACTGAAGTAAGAAGGTGATGCTGATGGAGAGAGATGATTTCGTTACAGTGGGAGAGACCGGTGTTAGGGGAGATGAGCAGCCTTCACTTAAGTAGTGGAGTGTGAGAATTAGTGAAGAGTTTGTCTGCTATGAATCTGAATTTCCATGAGATACAGTGGTGAAGTTTGGAAGGAAAGGAATCAGGGAGAGGGTTATAAAGAGGATAGATGATCAGAGGGTCTTTCACAAGTGACCAAGGGCAAGAGGAATGGGAGGCAGTTCTCAGATTACACATGGTCCCAGTAGAAGTAGTCTTAGAAATGGTATCCTGGGTGGAGGAGTCTGGGACGGTGACTTCATGCTCCACAGTTCTCAGTCTGAGGACTGTTTCCAGGCCCAGAACTGAGACAGTTCAGGAAGCCGGTGAGAGGGAATGACGTGAAAATGAATAGTCTCCACATGGGACAGTTAGAAGTAGGCAGGCCTACGTAGGTGGTTCTCATCCTGACTGGCATAAGAATCTTTAAAAAAAAAACAAAAACAAAACACATGGCTCATATATCCAGGCCCCAAAACCCAAGTCAAGGGAATGCTGGGACACCTGTACATTTTAAAAAGATTTTGCAATGATTCTCATGCACAGTAAAGAATAAGAAACTCTGGCCCAAACCAGAAGAAACAACTACCATCAAACAACCACATTAAAAGGTTTGAACAGAGGTGCCATCAATGGAATTGGAAAAGGGCCATGGAAGGTTAGAGGCAAAAATAATCAGGGTGTCATCACAAAATTTGGGCAAAAGGAAATTTCAAGACAGTTTTGGAGAGTATTGGAAGCAGCAGCGTGTTTGAGGAATGTGCCGTGAGATTTGACAGTGAGGAAGTTATTATTGCTCTCTGAAACCTGTCTGGAATCCTCCCCATTTATGCTATTGACAACATTCTCCTCTGAGGCCCCTCTGCAACTTGTAGCCTACTACCTCTCCTGTATTATCTGTTTCATGGAAAACCGTCTATGTTTCATTTTTGTCTTCTTCATTAGACTGTTGAACGTGTTTCCCCTTAGGACCTATAGCACTGTGCGTAGATTAGATATTCAACAAATTGTGTTTGTAGAATGAGTGAATGAATGAATACATGTATCCATTACATAATTTCAGGAACCATTCATCTCTGTGTATTAAAAAAAGAAACGTGTAAAAAAGGACTGTGGTAAAGAAAATAGTGATGATTTAATGGTATTCACATACCGTGCTCTTCTTCCTCACAACAGCTCTGAGGGTTTTAAGAAGACTCAGTTATTAATGTACAGAACATTTGGGCTCTTAAGAGAACAGGGTGGAACTGATAAATTATTCATACTTGTAGTTTTTCTGATTTGTGTCATTATTCTTCTTTTAACTGAGCTGGGGGATGAGTTTCCGAGTGAATTATTGATGTCCTTGCTTTAGAATGCTAAGTCCGCCTCCTCTGGGAAGCATTCCCTGGGCTCCAGCCCCACCTTGGGCCCATCTCTCTCCACTTGTTTCCACTGGGCTTCTCAATCAGCACCTCTTTATATAAGTATAGTCTCATACTCTATTATGGTACCTGTTCAAGTGTGGCCTATATAAATGTGTTGAAAGTGTGGTTTATGAGTATTTACACCAGAATCATCTTGGTACCTGCTAAAAGGAGCTACCTAGAGCCCTACGTGATAAGACGCTGGATAGGGCAAGGGCAAGCCACAATTGCCACCTGCAGGTCTAATGGGCTCTTCCTCATCAGTTAGTGTCACTTTTAACATCGGTTTGCTTAGTTTTTCTACATGCATATATATTTCTCCTAAGAGTATAAGCTTCCTTCTGGGCAGAGATTGTGTCAGCATATATTAAGTTATTATCTAGATCATTTTTGTCTAAATTAGTTGTAGAGTTTTGAAGCCTAAATTATGACATACGTATAAGCATGATACCGTGGACTTTTATTGAGTACTTACTATGTGTCAACCACTTTAAAATATTTAATATTTAACATCAAGTATTAATAAATATTTTAAAACTATTAATTTGTTTAATCCTTAAAATAATCATGAGGGGTAAATTTTATGAGAGGCATTATACCTCGCAGGTGAGCATGTAAGCTCTGCCTGCCTAGATGTGAATCCCAGGGTTGCTGCGTAGATGTGTAACTCTGGGAAAGTTTCTTGCCCTCTCTCTGTCTGTTTCTTCACCTGTAAAATGGGATAATAATAGTGCCTACCTAATAAGGTGTGTGTGAGGATTCAATGAGTTAAAACATTTAAAGACTTTAGAACAGTGCTTCACAACATAGTAAGTGTTGAATGATTATCAACTACTATTATTTTTAATCCCCATTTTACAAATGAGGAGACTAATGAACACACAAGCCAATTGCCATACAGCTGGGAAGCAGTGGAGCTGGGACTCCAGCTGCCGTGGTGTGCCTCTGTGCCGTGTCTGTACTCAGCATGCTGCATGCCTCGGCCATCAGCTGGAGTATAAAATCCCACTCATTCGAGAGTTGGAAGGATGTGACTTCTCAACTGACTGAAAAGGACCACTCTGTTATTTCTTATCAATGTTACAGCCGTGGATCTTAGAGGATTTGCAGGAGTCTAGTTGTGTAGCACCATGATGGCTCTGCTCTGCTGGACTGGCCTCCCTGTCTGCTGTGTTCCTGGCTCTGTACGTGGCATTGCAGGGTGGGGAGGCACAAAAGAAACGGAAGAGACATCTTTGGCCTCTAGAAATTTATAATATGTAATAACATGGGGAAATGACCCTAGGAGACCCATGAAGCAGTGAAATCACAACATCAAGGCACTGGATGATTAATTAGGTCCCCGGATGAAAATTGATGATAGTGAAAGTATAATAGGCAAGTTCAGGTGAAAAGAGAAATTGATTTAGCTGGAGTAGTTTCATGGAGAAGGTAGAATTTAAGGTCAAACTTGAAATATGGGGCTGTGGGAGTATTGGGTGTGAGAAGTTTTGTTTCTGGGGCAGGGAAGAGAGCTAACTTTTTAAGACAGAAGTAGCTGTCTCTTTCCTCTACTTTGGCTTCATCCTGTGAACAAATGTTAGTTTAGTACTCGTATTTATTTATCCTTCTGTTTGGTACAAAAACTTCCCAATGTCCTAGCTTTCATCAAGTCTTAGGGAGTGTGTCATTCTCTTTGTTGTTATTTTGGTTTTTTTATTCAAGCATGGTAGAGTTCAAGTTCTCCAGTAAAATACACAATGACATTCTTGATAAGCCTCCAGGACTCTGTTTTTTCAGTTACATAAAAAGCTACAGATCTGAGGGAAAGGTAGTAAAATCTAAACAAATCCAAGGGTACAGACACATCCCTCAAACAACAGAAACCACTGCTAATAATCTAATCCATGCACCTGTAGATTATTTCTAATTATATTATTTATGTCATTTCACAGAGCAGACATGGAAGAGTCATTTATATGCAAATACCCAAGAAGGAAAAGTTAAGAAAATTCATTTATGAAAAATAATGTTGTAGAGCTCTTTGGGTACATTTTATTTTTTTTATTTGTTTTTTTTTTACTTGACTTTTCTTTGCTACATTTATTTGTTGAGACAAACTTCTGTTCTTAGCCTTTTTTTAATGGCTCTGTTAAATATAACGGACACAGTACACTGCACATACTTAAAGAACACAGTTTAAGTTCTGAAATATGCATATACCCATGGACCTGCCAACAAAATCAAGAAAAGGAACATATCCATCACTTGCAAGTGTTTTTATGCCTCATTCATAAAGCCTCTTAGGGTACATTTTAAATCCGTTTTAAAATACCATATTTTATTGGGTCTGTACAAAAGAAATCTTTGTACAAAAATTTTTTCGCAGTAAATTGAGGAAAAGAAAATATCTGATTCTGTTTACATTTAATTATAAAGGGAATAAGTTGTAACTATGAAAGGGAAAGGTGGTTCTGGCATTTCCTTTATGAGCAGATTTTCTGCTAAAATGGATGTTTTATGGGCCTTTAGTAAAATGGCTCTGGTTTGAAAAGTGACCAAAAAAAAAAAAAGACCTGCTTATTTTGTTTTTTTGAATCCACATTGACTGATTCAATACAATGTCAGAATTTTCCAAGTTAGTTTTCTTAATTTTGTCTATTTCTGTCATGGCTTATGTTACTGACATTTCCTAGCAACAACAGAACCATCTGATATTTTACTAATTTGGTTTTAGCACAGGAACCACTGAAAGGTAAAGAGTTGCCCCAAGAATTCTTAACTGAATGAGGGCCATGGCAAGCTTTCAGTGAGAGGCTATTTCCACCCTGGACAGCTGTGGCCCTCAGGGTTTTCAGCAGCCCATTAGCTGCAGCTTCTGTTTCAAACTGGAAGCCAACCAGACATCGGGTTCCGTTATGTGTGTGCCAGTCTGGGTTAAGGGCAGCCCTTGCAAACAGGGCAGGGTGATAACACCACCCAATAGGCATGTGCAGTCAGGTTTTCACAGCTGGAATTAGGTATGGCATGCTCCTTTCTCTTGCATCAGAAAATATTTTAAGCCAGAAAGCCTTTTTGTTTCCATACTGTATGTATGAACTAAAACTTAAATTCAATAAGTATGGTTTACAGAGGAGGGTATATAACCTATGTTGATAGTGAAATAAAGGCGTAAACTGCCTGTGAAAGGAAGTACGTGGTTTCCAAAACATTTATGACCTTACCATTATCTTACATTTTGGCAACTGTCAGTAGTGATGATGGTGCTAACAGTTGCTAACCTTATAGAAGACTGCAGTCGCCAGGCACTGGGCTAAACACTTGCCATGCATCACCTCATTTTGTCAGTATGACAGTATTATGAGGAAAGCACATTGCCTCTGGCAGCCACCAGTCTGTTCTCAGAGAGGTTTGATGACTTGCTCAGGGCGGGTAACTGGCTGAGCTGGGACTCCCACTCTGATTAAAATCCAGTTTGTCATGGTCTTTCCACTATGCCGTATCCTGAGGTCTCCTGGCACAAGCTGAGCACTCAGGCCTCATCCTATCTAGAAGTGTGCACTTGATTTCACAAAAAGTGCTTTACATCACAGCCAACAATGAAGATGCCTTGGTCCCCAATGGGGAAAAGTGACCTAAGTCTTGTCCTGTGCCAGCATGGAAGATTCTGGTGTGCAGATCCTTAGGGCCCCTGGCGGAGGCAGTGTGGATTGGCCAGAGGAACACCTGGTGGGGGACGTCACATAATTCACATACAGGCTAAGGACAAAATTAGGTAAAATTAAACTTTTATATTTTAGTTCTAAAGATCCTCATATGGTTAGAGTAGCAGGACAAGATACAGCCTTGTATTGAGACACGCAAATGCTTTCTATGGAATTCTTTGGATTCTAAGTGATCATAATGATAATAAAGTATTATTATTATTATATTGTTATAATAAAGTTATTTATTATAATGATAAAATAGCACAAAATTATTTTCTCATGTCTTATCTATTTAAATAATCTTCCCATCACTATGAGACTAAGAGCTATACTGATATATTGAATTATATTGTTACAACATTTTAAAGTCAATGTTAATTATTATTTTTAATTAATTAATTTATTTATTTTTGGCTGTGTTGGGTCTTCGTTGCTGTGCGTGGGCTTTCTCTAGTTGTGAGCGGGGGCTTCTCTTGTTGTGGAGCATGGGCTCTAGGCGTGCGGTCTTCAGTAGTTGTGGCACGTGGGCTCAGTAGTTGTGGCTCACGGGCTCTAGAGCGCAGGCTCAGTACTTGTGGCACACGGGCTTAGTTGCTCTGCGGCATGTGGGATCTTCCCGGACCAGGGCTTGAACCTGTGTCCCCTGCATTAGCAGGGGGATTCTTAACCACTGTGTCACCAGGGAAGTCCTAACTATTATTATTTTTTAAAAATATAATAGAACTTCATATTTTTAAAATTATTTTTGTGCTTTACAATATCAAGTTATATGCTTCAAGGCTAACAAGGCATTTTTTGTTTACTGAGAACTTACATAAGCAACAGTTAGAGTAACTGTGTGTCTGCACTTACTTGAGTAAATGAAAGACAAGATCAAATGGAAAGTTAAGGAGATAAAAAGATGTTTTGGTGTGATTATTACAATTCTCATTATCAGGATCTGAGACTGTGAGTATCTTTTCATCTTTTGCCATAAGTTATTGCATATACATGCTAAAGCAATAGATCTACTGTCTCACTTGTCTCATTCAGCAGATTTTGACTGAATACATTACGTATGCAAACACTGATCTAAGCTCTTGGGATTTATCAGTGGACAAAACAGACGAAAATCATTGCCCTCCTGAAACTTACAATCTAGAGGAGGACTGATAACATACAAGTAACATTAAAAAATAAATATGGAGCAACAATATAGACCCAGATGCCCAGAAGAGTCCTAGTATATGCTTACTGTCATTGAATTCCATCCAGTTTTACATATTTACAAGATTTTATTTTCTTTATTTTATTTTTATGTATTTTTAATTTTAACCATTTTTAGAAATAATTTTAGACTCACAGGAAGTTGCAAACTTAGTTCAGAAAGGACCTGGGTATCCTTCACCCAGTTTCCTCCAGTGGTTATAACATACTCAATTATAGTATAGTACAAAACCAGGAACTTGATATTGATACAATGTATTTGCATAGTACTGTATCATTTTATCACATGTGTAGATTTAGTGTAACCACTTCTGCAATCAAAGAATTCCTTTATCACAAAGCTCTCCCTCTGCTACCTCTTTATACTCATTTGTATCTCTTCCCAGGCACAACCCCTAAACCCTGGCAACCACAAATCTGTCTTCCATCACTATAATTTCATTATTCAAGAATGTTATTTATATAAATGGAAGCATACAGTTTTGACTCTTTGCACTTGGTCTTTTTCACACATCATAAAGCCCTTGAGATTCATCCAAGTTGTATGTAACATAGCTCATCCTTTCTTTTGCTAGGTAGCATTCGATGGTATGAATGTACCAGTTTGTTTAATCATTTACCCATTCAGGCACATATTAGCTGTGTCCAGGTTTGGGGTATTACAAATAAAGCTTCTATGAACATTCATGTACAGTCTTTTCTGTGGACAGAAGTTTTCAGTTCTCTGGGATAGATACTGAGTCTTATGGTAATTTTATGTTTATTTTTATATAAAAGTACCAGACGGTTTTGCAGAGTGGCTGTACCATGTTATATTCTTACCAGCAATGTTGAGGGATTCAGTTTTCCTGCATCCTCACCAGCATTTAGTATTGCATTACTTTTTTTTTTTTTAAAGAAATTCACATTCTTTTATTTATTTATTTATGGCCGTGTTGGGTCTTCATTTCTGTGCAAGGGCTTTCTCTAGTTGTGGCAAGCGGGGGCCACTCTTCATCGCGGTGCGCGGGCCTCTCACTATCGCGGCCTCTCTTGTAGCGGAGCACAGGCTCCAGACGCGCAGGCTCAGTAGTTGTGGCTCACGGGCCTAGTTGCTCCGCGGCATGTGGGATCTTCCCAGACCAGGGCTCGAACCCGTGTCCCCAGCATTGGCAGGCAGATTCTCAACCACTGCGCCACCAGGGAAACCCCTGCATTACTTTTCTTTTCTTTTCTTTTTTTTTTTTTAATAAATTTATTTATTTATTTATTTATTTTTGGCTGTGTTGGCTCTTCGTTTCTGTGCGAGGGCTTTCTCCAGTTGCGGCGAGCGAGGGCCACTCTTCATCGCGGTGCGCGGGCCTCTCACTGTTGCGGCCTCTCCCGTTGCGGAGCACAGGCTCCAGACGTGCAGGCTCAGTAGTTGTGGCTCACGGGCCTAGGTGCTCCGTGGCATGTGGGATCCTCCCGGACTGGGGCACGAACCCATGTCCCCTGCATTGGCAGGCGATTCTCAACCACTGTGCCACCAGGGAAGCCCTACTTTTCTATTTTACTTCTTCTGTTGAGTGTGTTGAAGTTATTAAAGTGTAGTCTCCTACTGTAGAATAATCATTTTACTTTTGATATAAAGCAAGGTGTGAATAAAGAAAATAGAGAAAGAAAATATGTAATAGTTTTGAGTAGCTTTGCCTACCTGAACACTGCTAAAAGCATTACGTAGTTAAATTAGAATTACTGACACAGGACAAAGTGTGGTATTGAGTAATCGAAGTATACAGTAGTGAGGCCTCAGTGTTGATAGGTCTTTATAATGAATGCATCTCTCTCACCATTAATGCTCTGCATATATGAAAATAAGGCTGTAAGAGTCATTTATTTTTCTAAATAGGAAGGTACCTCACTCATCAGTGGTGTAGATCATGAATATATTTTATCAGTTCCTGAAGTCTCTAGGAAGACACACACCAAGATGATAGAAATATTTGGGATATGTATTACGTTTCTGGATTTGTATTAAGTACTGGGATCCAAGGAGACTTTAATCTTAAAATGGCAAGTAGATAGAGCCATGTAAACTGTGTATCGTTGGCTCGGTAGACACAGTAGTATTTTTGAATCACCAAATAATAGTTAACACTGACAAACCACAAGGTTCTGAACTTGGAGCTGTGGGAGGCTAAAGAAAGTGGGGCATGGTCTGGCTTTTGGGATTTATAATCTAATGGAAACTGCATTTTTTTAAAAATTGGTTTTAAGGAATTATTATCTGAAAGAAAATTTTAATGACCTTTCTTCTCAGGATATTAATTTTATTTTATTATTTATTTATTTTTACTTTATGGAATCACTGGAAGTTTACTTTGTAGTTATACGTTCTTGAAAAAAATTTTTCTCTCAGTAACCATTGTACCTCAGCATGCAATAGTGGTTGGCCATCACCAGCTTTCATCTTATCACGTAATAAAGAAAATAATATCAAATGTCATGCATTAGCCTTTATAAATCTATGATCTTCATTATGTCACTAAGCACACTGTTTAGTGCAGTTGTAGTTTCTTTTCCACAGTAAGACTTTCTTGATGAAGGAAGCGTGATGTTGATTTTCATTCCAGCAAAGCTCCTTAGTATGAGTCCAGGATATTTTCTTGTCATTTCAGTTGTCCCATCAGAACATAGACCCCCCCACAAAACTTAAACTTCAAAATATATTTGTTGACAATGCAATCCAATTTAATTTTCTCCATTTCAGAGCTAGTTGTGTTTATCAACAATAAAGCAGAAAAAAAGGAATTCTTCCTTCATATCACCATATTTACATTGCATGTATAGTAAAAAAAATTTATCATGTTAGCAATATCTGTGCAATAATCAAGTTTCAATAAGCCTATTTTCTAGCTTTATTTGTTCTCTGAATTGGCTTTCTGTATCATAAGCCAGTACCTGACTATGGCGAACGGTGGTGTCATTGGAAAGTACCTGACCTACCTTCTTTACTGCAGATTCATCAGCATTTGTAAGCAAACATCCTTCACTAACGTCTCAATGACTGTTTCAGTATCTTACTCTTCTAAACACAAAGGGCTACTTTATAAGAAACCCATGAATCACTAAAATGGTACATGGAACATCTAATTCTGTTGGCTTTTTAATTCAAAACTTTTTCAGAATATGAATTTTGAGGCACTGATTTTACTATTTTTTTGCTATTTACCTTTTGCGGTAGCTTCAACTTGAACAAATTGAAAAAAAGAAATATTGTACTGTCCTATAGAAAGTCCGTGCTCTCATCTGATTTATAATCGACAGAATTTACAACTTGCTCTTTCACGATTGTACTATAGAGTGAAATGTAACATGCAAATTAGAAAGGTGAAAATAAAGTGACAAAGGAATCCAGGCGAAGGAGGAATTGCTTTTGGCTGGGGTGAATAGAAAGGTTTCACGGAAGAGGCAGCATTGGAATTGGGATGTGAAGGCTAAGAGGTTGTGGGTAGGCAGAAATGAAAGTGTAAAGTATTCTAAAAAGAACAAGAACAAAGTAAGCTAAAAAGAACAGCAAAAGCAAGAACAAATCTGTGATGTTTTGTGCAGGAGACTGACAAAAGTAATGAACTTAACAATCTACTATTCTCAAAAGTTTCCAAAAATTTCACTCTTTGCTTTTAAGTATCCTAAATTAATTGCTTTCACTTTAGTGGTAAAACTGAGGTGTTTTGGTTTTTTTTTACTATGAACCAGAAACTGTTACCTGTATCGTGCAGTGTGTGTTACAGATAGACTCTGCAGTGTCAGGAAAACATATGCAGGATACGCCACCTATATTTGCTCTTTTAGAAAATTGCTATTCAGGGGACTATTTAATGCTCCACTGAAGAGAAAATCCATAATCCTTTTTGTGTGTTGCATGGCAGTTGAGGTGGTATAATGTCCATAAAATATGCTATACTTAAAACCAGCGATTTCAAAGCTACACTTAAAAAGAGTGCATTTTTCAGGTATCTCAGAATAGCCTTGGTTTCCTATTCTTTTAGAACCCAAAGGGAAAGTAGTGCCTTTTAGCACCTCTTTAAATAACCAGCTTTATGATGTTGGCCAGAGTGTCTTTTTCTCAGATCCAATTCCAAAATACTTTCCTGAGTTTTAATGACTAAACAAGTGGGAGAGGAAAACTTAAATTAAGCTGGTTTTGACCGAGTCCTGAGGCAAGCTATTTTTCATGGATTGCTCATCTTAGAAGCTCCATATCTCATTGTCAATACAAAGCCTGCTTACACTGTCAACTGGGCTTTCCATTTTGTTCTGTTTAACAGCTAGCTTTTTAAAAAAAAAAAAAAACAAAACTAAGCAAAACCAAAACATGTTATTACTGCTACTGTCAGTTAATCTAAGTGTTGTATTTGGTGACTGCCCTGAGGCTTCTTTAACCTGAGAATGGATTTTTTATATCTGAGAATATGTTTTTTTTTTTCAAAGTAAGGACAAGAAATGGATTTTTTTTCTTTATAGTTTGAAAAATTGAAGTGGTTTTTTTTTTTTTTTTTGCACTTCAGATAGTGTCTAACTAATTTTTCTCTGTGATATTTTGTGTAACCCACCTGCCACTTTTTTCCAATTTAAGGAAGGCACCAAGGTGAAGGGAGGGCCTTATTATGCTCTAAAGCAAGTAACAGGGAATGAGGGTGTAAAGAAGGGCTCAGAGAAGACTCATGAGGTGAGGGCCCAGGTGTACCCCCCAGGAACACCCTGATAGGGCAAATTTCTCCCAAATTAAGACATAAGTAGAAACTGGAAGCTCATTTGTAGGATGGGTCCTCCAGTTTACAAGGGAATAATGTGTCTCCTTAGCACAGCTAACACTGTAAAAAGATAGAACTACAGTCATTATTATTATTATTATTATTTTTTTGGAAAGGTCAACTATTATTTCGATACAAATCAAGAAAGTAATATGTGGGGAAAGTTGGACTAATAGGTCACTGGCTGGCACTTATTTTGTTGTAAGTAATAATTAAGAAGTTCAAAATGTCTGATAAAATTAAAAGTTTGATAATTGTAACTTAGAAGTATTTCTGCTGTGTGAAAACTGAAATTCCAAATGAATAGACAGATACATTTTTATGGGTGTGCAAAATCTTCCTCAGCCCCCACTAAAAAAAAAAAAAGAATTCTCAGAGCACGGGGCCTGACATAGGGAATACGTTTTGTCCTCAAGTTTTGCCTGGGGGACAGTTCATCCCAACTTCACCATTTCTTGCACCTTCTACCCTGTAGAAACAGTCTCAGCAGCTTAGAAATTCCAGCTTCCTCTGCTCCTGACCCTCCACCACAATCCCAACCACCCCCCCGCCCCCCCCCCCCCACCTCCAACCTCAGCTGGAATTCAAGCTATTTTCCACAAGGTAAAATTTAACTCATGCATCAAAAGAGATCAAGATATTAATGTGCTATTCCTTTCACTCACTGATTCATTCAGTAGTTAATGAAAGCAGGTATGAGATGTGGGCAATAAAAGATGAGTATGATGCTTCCCATACTCCAGAAACTTACACAAAGGTAGGCCATTTGGGGTAGTTAACTTTTCATTTTGAAAAATTTCAGTCCTACAGGGATCCTTCACCTAGATTTACTAATTGTTAACATTCTTCCATTAACATTGCAGTTCTCACTCTCTCACTCTCTCTCTCTCTCTCTCTCTCTCTCTCTCGCTCTCGCTCTCGCTCTCGCTCTCGCTCTCACCTTTTCTTTTTTTGGGAGAGGGAGGGGACTATTTAAAGTTAAGTTTCAGACATCAAAAGACGGACATTTAAACAAGTTAAGTCCAGTAAGTTTAGAGAGGCTTCAGCAGAAACCTGTATAAAATATAGTTACAGGGAAAAAGAAGAGTATAGGAAGGAATCAGGGCATTCTTCATAAGATTATTTTCTAGGTATAAAAGGGGTGGGCAGACAGCTGAGCCATAGGAAGAGCACATACCAAGGCCCCAGAGCTGAGCCGGTGTGGAGCCTTAGGAGAGCAGTAAGCAATTTTGCATCACTGGGCTACAGGCAGGGGAGAAGGGAATTGAGAAAAAGATCCTGAGACAAATAGGGATGGACAGGCAGGCAGTGGCCAGATCATGGGGGGCCAGGTATGCCACGGAGAGGAGGTTTCTCTTTATCTTATGGCTGATGAATAATCACTGCTATATTTTAGGTAGAGAATGACCTTTGCCTAAAGTTAAAAGAACTACTGTCAAGGAGAAATTATCAGGCGCCCTGATAAGTCCAGTGACAGAAGTATTTTGGGAACTGGTGGGTTTTTAAAAGCCCTAATACTGACCCATGAATAGCTGTCCTATTTTCCATCCTCAGAAGAATGGATATGTGGAAAAGTGCTTCCAAAACATGGTTGTTCATCATACTCAAGGGGGAGTTTTTTTTAAGAAACATAGTTCCCCATTTTTTCACTCCAAATCTATTGAGTCAGAGTCCTCTGAAGCAGGGCCTGGGAACCTGCATTTTCCCAAATCTCCCCCAGGTGGCGCTTGTGCAGCCAGTTCACTGCCTGAGGTTTGGGAGCATTGAGCAGTAGAGGGAGGATAGGGAGGATTCAGCTGCAGGGGTGGTTGCAAAGGGCTTAGAACTGGTTCATGCCCAGGACAACCCTACCAAAAGCTATGGGAATATATACATCACACCAGCCTGCATTGTTAGGACACCATGTCGTGTGTCTCTCTGTGACCTTGGAAAATGTCTCAAAGTCAGGCCCATGGTAGGGGCTCCACAAATATCTGATGAATGAGCATTGCTCAACCCTAATGTTAGCAAAGGAGATGGCTAGCAGTATGTTATGTAACTTTGGCCAAAACACTAAAAATACCAATTTATTAAAATCAATGACATAGATAACCTAAAGCCCAGATGTTTACTCAGACTTTTCAGCAACTGTTACTTTTTTTTAAATCAAGACTCAGCCATTTTGATAAAATACCTGCTCTGAAGAAGATAACAGAATACAGAAGATGACGTCAGTCACTTTGTGCATACTGCCACACTGAGATGTTATGGGCTAAGCTAAGAAAATGTATTCCCTGGGACTCCTTCTGAATCAGTTATCATTACTGTGTGATTGTGACAGATAAGCTAAGTGATGACAGGTGAAGGTAATAAATGGTAGTCAATCCAGACATATTTTAAGTAGTGGAGACAGGAGAAATCATTCAACACTGAACTTGACAGTGATCCCATGATGTTTATTTCAAAAGTGTTTTGAAATAAGTGTTATGAAATATTTGATCGTTTTACTTGCTAAAAGGAGGGATAGTAAGTATTACTGCACAGTTATTAGTTAATGTTTCATTATAGATGTCAAAACCAAGATTCTTGTTAGACCTTAAAAATTTAAGTCTTTTATTTCTGATCCTCAACTATCTAAAGTAAAACAGTTTTATTTAGACATTGTGGATGTGGGGAGGGGCTGAATGGGCAGTCAGAAAGGGGGTGCTGGGGAAAATAACTGATCTTCAGGGACTGACACTTCACTCTGTTCAAAAACCATATTCCAGAGTAACATGTTTTTTAAAGTGGTTAAATAATGATGTTTATCATATACAGTTCTTTTGCTAACCCTCAGTTCAAAGACAGAGGTGATTTTAGTTTGTTTCATGTATTCATTAAGTAGGTTCAGTTTGGAGAAGCCGTGAGAAATGTGAACTAAATCTCTGAATGTGTCTATTTGTGTAGGTAGGAGGATCGGGCACGGCTGCATCAGGAACACAGTAATGTTCAAGGCTTTGTCTCTCCATCTCTTGGAGGAGCTTTCACACATGGCTGGTAGGATGGCCAATCAGCTACTTCAGGCTCACATTCTACCAACTTAGTAACTCTGGTGAAAGGTCTTTTTAGATAGCTCCCACAGAAAGGACTCTGGAGGAATAGGCCTTTCCAGGCTTGGAACATCTTCCATCCATGAATCAATCACATTTTCATCCTTGCATCTATCGACCAATTCATAACTGGGGTGGGTAACTCCTGTGAGCTAGCCCTATGTCGTTGCCTTCCCTTGTCAATGGGTGAGGAAGCAGGGTTGCCCCTTCCTAAAGTCACATATCATGGGTTTCTCACATGAAAGAAGGGTACTATTGACAGAGAAGAAAAGGGCTATTCTATTGGCAAAAAGAAAAAAACCCAACAAGCCTGCCATAGCAACTTAATTTTCTCATTAGTGTTTGTGTGTCTAAGAAAGGAAGAAAAAGTAAAGTCTTCAATAGCAAAAACAAATTATGTCCTATCAAGAGAGAAAAAATACATTTCTTCAATAGTATGAACAATGGTTTTATTTTTGTATTTCAATAAGAACTTGGATATCAGAAGCCTCTTACCAACACCAACTTTAATATTAACCCCTTTGTATGAAATGTGGTAGAAAACAAAGTTGAACATTTTGCATACAAAGTTTCTAGATTTCAGCTGCTCCTTGTACCTTGCAAGTGGTAGGTACTCAATAAAGTTGAGTGAATTAATGGATTATTGTATCACAAAACCATGGAATTCGATGGGACCCTAAAAGTCATCTAGTTAATCTCTTAGATGGTTGTGGAGATCCCTTACAATATCCTGGAGAGTGGACATTGAATACTATTTGAACAATTTCATATGAAAATCCCCACTGTTTTCCTCTCAGGGTGGTTTTTTGCTGTATGTTAACATCTTATAAAGTATTTAGAAGCTGATAACATTGAACAAAGGTGCATTCACATTGTTTAATTTCTTTTTCTCTCTCCACCCATGCCCCATGCATGTAAAACACAAATAACAAGTTACAATTAAGTTACAAGTTATAATTAAGTGATATCTCAAGTAATATCACCTGCCATGAAACTCAAATGAACAAGCTGGACTTTGTTGGAAATTTGGGGAGGATTCTGGCCAAGGAATTGATTGAAGAAAGAGAGAAGGAGGCCACAGGGCATTATTTCAGGAACAGACCCCTCAAGGGCAGCCTTGGAGCTGTCAGAGAGGAAGGCTGCAGTAATGGTAATACTGTGTAGTTGACATCTGGGCCAGTAGCTGGGGGGCTTCCTTGTGGCTGGTGGAAGTGTATTTTCACTGGGGTTACAGAGAAGAGGGAAATGAGGTGTTGCTCATCTGGAAGATAGGAAAGTACAAAGTATCCCAGAGAAGTATCTTATATTAAGAAACACACACTGTATTGAAGCAGGGGTAGGGATGGGAAACAAACATCCCATTCCTCTTGTATTATTTGTTACCTCTTGTAATGAAAGTTCTTTAGAATGCTGTGTGCTGTGCTTGTTCATTGCAGTATTACTTTTTTCTTGTTATTATTTTTTCCATAGATAAATCCAACATGTAGGCAATCTCTAAATACATCCCAGTTTTGGGTTAACTTGTCTTGTTCTGCTCTTGACTTAAATAGAATACCCTAAAATATTCTCTGAATTTTTGTATGTTTGGTAATTTCAAAACTCTAAAGAAGCCAAAAGAAATTCTGCAGCTTTTAAAACTAGATTTTATGTTCTTCTTTACTTAGGATGTATTTTAAATTACCTGACAGAGAGGGCAAGTTGTGGTTTCAAGAAAACTTCAGAAAATCAATATTCAGATGTCATCTGTAGGAAAGAAATTTCAGATGGTATCTTCATCCTGACTCTGAAATGTAATCTAATAACCAAAATGCTTGGCAGTAGAATTAGAATCAGATTGAAAGTAAACTGTAATATTTATTAATTCAAAGACTGTTATATTTATAGATAAACACAACTCACCCATCAGGAAATGGCAATTATTCTTAAAAAAACTGGTCATTAGTATGGATTGTATGATGAGTTTTTTGGTTTTTTTTAATTTTTTTAAAAAATTTATTTATTATTTATTTATTATTTATTTTTGGCTGTGTTGGGTCTTCATTTCTGTGCGAGGGCTTTCTCTAATTGCAGCCAGCAGGGGCCACTCTTCATCGCGATGCGTGGGCCTCTCACTATCGCGGCCTCTCTCGTTGCGGAGCACAGGCTCCAGACGCGCAGGCTCAGTAGTTGTGGCTCACGGGCCTAGTTGCTCCGTGGCATGTGGGATCTTCCCAGATCAGGGCTCGAACCCGTGTCCCCTGCATTGGCAGGCAGATTCTCAACCACTGCGCCACCAGGGAAGCCCGTATGATGAGTTTTGAAACAAATTTGTCAGGACAGTTATTAGCATTAGAAGAAATAGCAGGAGATCACTATAAACTTTGATTTAGAATACATTTTATATCAGCATTGGCAATGTGGTTGTGATAATGACAGAACATGTTTGCTTTCACATATGTTTACTTTGTTTTAGTGAGGCATGCCCCATAGATACATAAAAAGGAATATGTTGATATCTTCCTAGTATTCATACAGTCCTCAGCCCATGGGAACTACAAATCCCAGAATGCATTCTTACTTAAACATGGGTATCAGAAACTAATGGACTCAATTTAATGAGACAATTGGTTTTACCATGAAGTCCAAAATGCTAACTTGAACTTTACAAAACATAGACCTTTGTCAAGTTTGCTACATTTCTACATTCAATTTTAACTAGTAAATGTTTGTACTGTCCATCTCATCTGTATGTGTCATACAATTGTTTTCATACATTAAAAAAAAATAATCATTGCACCATAGGGAACTAGTGTAAAATTTACGGACAAAATGAACAATTGAGAATTTTTCTGAAAGAACAATTCTTTCTAAAATGTATTCTAACATACTTGTTCCTTGGAGGTAGATCACTGTTATTTGGATTAACATTTAAATGTCTTATGTTTTGAAATTCTCACTGGCATGTCATGTAGCCACTTCAATCAGAAATAGCTTTTCGTTTTCTATTAGGGGTTTGACGTCATTTTGTTCATTCCTGCAAGGACCTCAATATGTTCTCTATCCAGTGCTTTTCTCTTTTTTTTCTTTTTTATTTAATTTTTGAATTTAATTTATTTTTTTATACAGCAGGTTCTTATTAGTCATCAATTTTATACACATCAGTGTATACATGTCAATCCCAATCACCCAATTCATCACACCGCTACCCCCATCCCCCTGCCGCTTTCCCCCCTTGGTGTCCATACATTTGTTCTCTACATCTGTGTCTCAATTTCTGCCCTGAAAACCGGTTCATCTGTACCATTTTTCTAGGTTCCACATCTATGTGTTAATATACGATATTTGTTTTTCTCTTTCTGACTTACTTCACTCTGTTTGACAGTCTCTAGATCCGTCCACGTCTCTACAAAAGACCCAATTTCGTTCCTTTTTATGGCTGAGTAATATTCCATTGTATATATGTACCACAACCTCTTTATCCATTCGTCTGTCGATGGGCATTTAGGTTGCTTCCATGACCTGGCTATTGTAAATAGTGCTGCAGTGAACATTGGGGTGCATGTGTCTTTTTGAATTATGGTTTTCTCTGGGTATATGCCCAGTAGTGGGATTGCTGGATCATATGGTAACTCTATTTTTAGTTTTTTAAGGAACCTCCATATTGTTCTCCATAGTGGCTGTATCAATTTACATTCCCACCAACAGTGCAAGAGGGTTCCCTTTTCTCCACACCCTCTCCAGCATTTGTTGTTTGCAGATTTTCTGATGATGCCCATTCTAACAGGAGTGAGGTGATACCTCATTGTAGTTTTGATTTGCATTTCTCTAATAATTAGTGCTGTTGAGCATCTTTTCACATGCTTCTTGGCCATCTGTATGTCTTTGCAGAAATGTCTATTTAGATCTTCTGCCCATTGTTGGATTGGGTTATTTGTTTCTTTAATATTGAGCTGAATGAGCTGTTTATATATTTTGGAGATTAATCCTTTGTCCATTGATTCGCTTGCAAATATTTTCTCCCATTCTGAGGGTTGTCTTTTCGTCTTGTTTATGGTTTCCTTTGCTGTGCAAAAGCTTTAAAGTTTCATTAGGTCCCATTTGTTTATTTTTGTTTTTATTTCCATTACTCTAGGAGGTGGATCAAAAAAGATTTTGCTGTGATTTATGTCAAAGAGTGTTCTTCCTATGTTTTCCTCCAAGAGTTTTATAGTGTCCAGTCTTACATTTAGGTCTCTAATCCATTTTGAGTTTATTTTTGTGTATGGTGTTAGGGAGTGTTCTAATTTCATTCTTTCACATGTGGCTGTCCAGTTTTCCCAGCACCACTTATTGATGAGACTGTCTTTTCTCCATTGTATATCTTTGCCTCCTTTGTCATAGATTCGTTGACCATAGGTACGTGGGTGTATCTCTGGGCTTTCTATCTTGTTCCATTGATCTATGTTGCTGTTTTTTTGCCAGTACCATATTGTCTTGATTACTGTAGCTTTGTAGTGTAGTCTGAAGTCAGGGAGTCTGATTCCTCCAGCTCCGTTTTTTTCCCTCAAGACTGCTATGGCTATTCGGGGTCTTTTGTGTCTCCATACAAATTTTAAGATGATTTGTTCTAATTCCATAAAAAATGCCATTGGTAATTTGATAAGGATTACATTGAATCTGTAGATTGCTTTGGGTAGTATAGTCATTTTCACAATATTGATTCTTCTAGTCCAAGAACATGGTATATCTCTCCATCTGTTGGTATCATCTTTAATTTCTTTCATCAGTGTCATAGTTTTCTGCATACAGGTCTTTTGTCTCCCTAGGTAGGTTTATTCCTCGGTATTTTATTCTTTTTGTTGCAATGGTAAATGGGAGTGTTTACATAATTTCTCTTTCAGATTTTTCATCATTAGTGTATAGGAATGCAAGAGATTTCTGTGCATTAATTTTGTATCCTGCAACTTTACCAAATTCATTGATTAGCTCTAGTAGTTTTCTGTTGGCATTTTTAGGATTCTCTATGTATAGTATCATGTCATCTACAAACAGTGACAGCTTCACTTCTTCTTTTCCAATTTGTATTCATTTCATTTCTTTTTCTTCTCTGATTGCCGTGGCTAGGACTTCCAGAACTATGTTGAATAATAGTGGTGAGAGTGGACATCCTTGTCTCGTTCCTGATCTTAGAGGAAATGCTTTCAGTTTTTCACCGTTGAGAATGATGTTTGCTGTGGGTTTGTCGTATATGGCCTTTATTATGTTGAGGTAGGTTCCCTCTATGCCCACTTTCTGGAGAGTTTTTATCATAAATGGGTGTTGAATTTTGTCAAAAGCTTTTTCTGCATCTATTGAGATGATCATATGGTTTTTATTCTTCAATTTGTTAATATGGTGTATCACGTTGATTGATTTGCATATATTGAAGAATCCTTGCATCCCTGGGATAAATCCCTCTTGATTGTGGCATATAATCCTTTTAATGTGTTGTTGGATTCTGTTTGCTAGTATTTTGTTGAGAAGTTTTGCATCTATATTCATCAGTGATATTGGTCTGTGATTTTCTTTTTTTGTAGTATCTTTGTCTGATTTTGGTATCAGGGTGATGGTGGCCTCATAGAATGAGTTTGGGAGTGTTCTTTCCTCTGCAATGTTTTGGAAGAGTTTGAGAAGGATGGGTGTTAGCTCTTCTCTAAATGTTTGATAGAATTCACCTGTGAAGCCATCTGGTCCTGGACTTTTGTTTGTTGGAAGATTTTAAATCACAGTTTCAATTTCATTACTTGTGATTGGTCTGTTCATATTTTCTGTTTCTTCCTGGTTCAGTCTTGGAAGGTTATACCTTTCTAAGAATTTGTCCATTTCTTCCAGGTTGTCCATTTTATTGGCATAGAGTTGCTAGTAGTAGTCTCTTAGGATGCTTTGTATTTCTGTGGTGTCTGTTGTAACTTCTCCTTTTTCATTTCTAATTTTATTGACTTGAGTCCTCTCCCTCTTTTTCTTCATGAGTCTGGCTAATGACTTATCGATTTTGTTTATCTTCTCAAAGAACCGGCTTTTAGTTTTATTGATCTTTGCTATTGTTTTCTTTGTTTCTGTTTCATTTATTTCTGCTCTGATCTTTATGATTTCTTTCCTTCTGCTAACTTTGGGTTGTGTTTGTTCTTCTTTCTCTAGTTCCTTTAGGTGTAAGGTTAGATTTTTTACTTGAGATTTTTCTTGTTTCTTGAGGTATATAAACTTCCCTCTTAGAACTGCTTTTGCTGCATCCCATAGGTTTTGGATCGTCGTGTTTTCATTGTCATTTGTCTCTAGGTATTTTTTGATTCCCTCTTTTATTTCTTCAGTGATCTCTTGGTTATTTAGTAGCGTATTGTTTAGCCTCCATGTGTTTGTGCTTTTCACGTTTTTTCCCCTATAATTCATTTCTAATCTCATAGCGTTGTGGTCAGAAAAGATGCTTGATATGATTTCAATTTTCTTAAATTTACTGAGGCTTGATTTGTGACCCAAGATGTGATCTATCCTGGAGAATGTTCCATGCACACTTGAGAAGAAAGTGTAATCTGCTCTTTTTGGATGGAATGTCCTATATATATCCGTTAAATCTATCTGGTCTATTGTGTCATTTAAAGCTTCTGTTTCCTTATTTATTTTCATTTTGGATGATCTGTCCATTGGTGTAAGTGAGGTGTTAAAGACCCCCACTATTATTGTGTTACTGTCGATTTCCTCTTTTATAGCTGTTAGCAGTTGCCTTATGTATTGAGGTGCTCCTATGTTGGGTGCATAAATATTTAAAATTGTTATATCTTCTTCTTGGATTGATCCCTTGATCATTATGTAGTGTCCTTCCTTGTCTCTTGTAACATTCTTTATTTTAAAGTCTATTTTATCTGATATGAGTATAGCTACTCCAGCTTTCTTTTGATTTCCATTTGCATGGAATATCTTTTTCCCTCCCCTCACTTTCAGTCTGTATGTGTCCCTAGGTCTGAAGTGGGTCTCTTGTAGACAGCATATATATGGGTCTTGTTTTTGTATCCATTCAGCAAACCTGTGTCTTTTGGTTGGAGCATTTAATCCATTCACGTTTAAGGTAATTATCGATATGTATGTTCCTATGACCATTTTCTTCATTGTTTTGGGTTTGTTTTTGTAGGTCCTTTTCTTCTCTTGTGTTTCCCACTTAGAGAAGTTCCTTTAGCATTTGTTGTAGAGCTGGTTTGGTGGTGCTGAACTCTCTCAGCTTTTGCTTGTCTGTAAAGCTCTTGACTTCTCCATCGAATCTGAATGAGATCCTTGCTGGGTAGAGTAATCTTGGTTGTAGGTTCTTCCCTTTCATCACTTTAAGTATATCATGCCACTTCCTTCTGGCTTGCAGAGTTTCTGCTGAGAAATCAGCTGTTAACCTTATGGGAGTTCCCTTGTATGTTATTTGTCATTTTTCCCTTGCTGCTTTCAATAATTTTTCTTTGTCTTTAATTTTTGCCAATTTGATTACTGTGTGTCTCGGTGTGTTTCTCCTTGGGTTTATCCTGTATGGGACTCTCTGTGCTTCCTGGAGGTGGGTGGCTATTTCCTTTCCCATGTTAGGGATGTTTTCGACTATAATCTCTTCAAATATTTTCTCTGGTCCTTTCTCTCTCTCTTCTCCTTCTGGGATCCCTATAATGCGAATGTTGTTGAGTTTAATGTTGTCCCAGAGGTCTCTTAGGCTGTCTTCATTTCTTTTCATTATTTTTTCTTTAGTCTGTTCCGCAGCAGTGAATTCCACCATTCTGTCTTCCAGGTCACTTATCCGTTCTTTTGCCTCAGTTATTCTGCTATTGATTCCTTCTAGTGTAGTTTTCATTTCAGTTATTGTATTGTTCATCTCTGTTTGTTTGTTCTTTAATTCTTCTAGGTCTTTGTTAAACATTTCTTGCATCTTCTCGATCTTTGCCTCCATTCTTACTCCGAGGTCCTGGATCATCTTCACTATCATTATTCTGAATTCTTTTTCTGGAAGGTTGCCTATCTCCACTTCATTTAGTTGTTTTTCTGGGGTTTTATCTTTTTCCTTCATCTGGTATATAGCCCTCTGCCTTTTCATCTTGTCTACCTTTCTGTGAATGTGGTTTTTGTTCCACAGGCTGCAGGATTTTAGTTTTTCTTGCTTCTGCTGTCTGCCCTCTGGTGGTTGAGGCTATCTAAGAGGCTTGATGGGAGGCTCTGATGGTGGGTAGAGCTCTAGAGTACCATTTTTTAATCACAGTGATTTTTGTTTTGATTTCTAATTTGTCTGAGATTAACATTGCTAATCCTCCTTTACTTTTTTGTCTTTGCCTGATATATTTCATCTCCTTATTTTCAAATGTTATGACTTTTCAGTTTATTTTCAAATGTTATGTCTTTTCAGTTATGTCTTTTCAAATGTTATGTCTTTTCAGTTTATTTCAAATGTTATGTCTTTTCAGTTTAGTTTTATGGCTCCAGTAAACATAAATTAGTTGAATTTTTTCCCCTTAATCTGATAATGTTTGTCTTTTAATTGAAAAGTTAAATCCATTTTTTGGGTGTTAACTGATATTTAATCATTTTCCTATCATTATGTTTTGGTTTTTTGTGTGCCCAAATAAATGTGTTCTTATTTCTTTTGTTTTCTTTGTTGTATTTTGCATTATCACATGTTTAGTTTCCTTTTCTGTTGACATTTTAGAATTTATTCATGTTGTTGTTAGTCTATTATATTTTAAAATTGTGCCTTGATTTTGGTGCCAATATCAAGAACAAAACAGGATCTGTGGGATCCTTCTTCTATCCCCAAATGAGACAGTTATGGAAGCACATGTTGCCCTTCATCTTCCATATTTTGTTGAAACAATTTGTAGTGTTGGTTACAGATATTCTAATTTTTACATTATGACTATTCACTTTCAAGAACTTACTCATAAATTTACACTAAGCTTCACAAATATATTAACAATAACAACTATTTAGAATAAATAATAAATTTTACTGGGTTCATGTCTCACAATAGTTTTTTCATGATTATTCCTTTCTAGATGTATTCCAGTTAGTTCTCCTTTTTTGAAATGTGAGGTCAACACAGTATTCTGTACCCCTGGGTATGTAGTTGTATTTTTTGTGGGGGGGGCTGTGCCGTGGCATGTGGGATCTTAGTTCCCCAACCAGGGATTGAACCCATGCCCCCTGCAGTGGAAGCATGGAGTCTTAACCACTGGACCACCAGGGAAGTCCCTGTAGTTGTATATTTTTGATAAATCTCTACAGTGTTTGAACAGTGTTTAAATGTGGATGTCTTTAGCCTGGCCATGCTCCACAGTTCACCACAATCTCCGTTGCTCCCTCCTGCCTGCTTGATCTACCTGCCTGCACAGCAATTTGTGTTTATAAATTCTCTTCTAGACCTTCCTAGAGTGCATATAATTTCAAAAATCCAAATGTTTAAAATATGATCCCAAGTTCTTACATTGAGTGACACTCTGCCTTTTCTTGCCTGGACTTAGGCTTTGGAAGACCGAGTATGGGAACTCCTGCAGGAAGCAGACAAGACGGCTCAGGAGAACAAGGATCAGAGCCAGGTCTATGATGCCATGGCCAAAACTCTGGGTGAAGCATGGGCAGCCCTGGTCTCCATGCTTGAGAGAAGGAGGGAGCTTCTCAGGTTGACCTCTGAATTTTTTGAAAATGCCTTGGAGGTTTGTGTTTAAAAAAACTTTTTCCTTCTCTACATCAGAGCACTCCTGAAAATGTTTTCTTTCTGCAAATAGACATTGTAGTCAGTTCAAAAAATGGTAGAATAACCAAGACATATACATTTAATTTTTAATTTTCAAAAAATAAAATTGTTAATATTTTAAATGTAGGCCTTCAAACAAAAACTAAGTACAGTTAATTAAAATTGATAAATATTAAGTAAAAATGGGATCTTTTACCCATAAGTCATTTTGATATATTTCCCTCTTTAGATAATAGTAATACAATTACTAAATCAAATAATTACCCCGATGATAGGATTACTAGGAAATGCTGGTCTAGCATGTTCTTGTTAACTGACAGTTGGAGGATACAATTTCTTCTACTGCTTATGAAAAGGAAATTGCAGAATATTCCATAGAATGTTTGACTTGTAAGCATAGTATATGATAGAGTACTTTCCTAAGGCATATAGTTGAGTTTCCATAGTTTGAGCTCCTTAAAATATAAGGGAAGGAAAAAGTCCTGGGCCTAAGTTTTTTTGAGGAACCCAATTTCAAAATGTGAGACTCAAAGAACATTATCAAAAGAGGTGTTATATTTAGTGTAAGATACTTATTGGAAATTTCACTTTTAACTTCTCTGTCAAGTGACAGTACATTCATTTTGATGTGAAAGCACTGCTTCATTATGATAAAGCACTAGCTTTGAAAAATATGACATTTCCAAACTGAAAATTCAGGACTTAAATCCAAAATAATGAAGGAAAGAAGATTAGTAATAGAACATTAAAATTGAGGTAGACAATTTCATGCATCATAAACTCGTTTAAAAGTTAAAAGGAGGAGCAAAAATCTTATTGTAACTTTCAAGGTTTGTTTTTCACAATTTGAACACTGAAGTCCAACTCACAGATCATCTCGGGGAAAAGTTCCACACACGGTTTTCTTTCCTGAAAAGAAATAAACCAAGCAAAATACACCTACAAGGGTCTAATTATAGATACATCTGATTCATTTCATCTTAGTAGGTGGGGTATAAGTATTAGTGCCCTTGAAATTCAGGTCATTTGAGCATAGGAAGTTATCTTTTTTTAAACATTAAGTCCAATATTTGTTTCTCACTGGGTAGGAGCATTAATACTAGCTGATTTTCTATATGATGAGAAATGACTTCCAGATATTACATGAAATAAAAGGAAGTATAAGTCAACCCGTAATTCAACCCAGCACTCTGATTCCTCTTGAAAAGATGAAGTTTCATATATTATCCTCCTTCCAATTTTGTGGACTACTTCATACTTAGCTGATGGAAAACTCCTACATGATTTTCCCTGCCCCTTGTGTATGCCAAAGCAATTTTCATTAGTATTAAAAAAAAAAGAATGAGGGTGAAATTAAGAATAGTGTCTTTGAAAAGTGTCCCCTTGTTGCCACTTCTATCCTGTACTAACTGCAGAAAGAAGAAAAGTAGGGAAAAGAAAATATCCCCGAGATAAAAGTTAATAGAACTTGAAGGAAGCTTCTTCTGAGTAAAGCATTGTTTATTTATTGGTTTGTTTTTTAAAAAGTGTCAAACCAGTTGAAATATAGGTATAAGTTACACAGTGACTCCAAAACTTCTTGTAGTGATCTACAGGGAAAACCAAACTACCCACCAGGGTTTTGTTTTATTCTTTTTCTTTGAAGTTCCTCTTCAAAGAATGTCTTTAAATTCAACTATTAGAAATAGAATGAATTAGAGATGTAAACGATATGTAGATAGGATCCACTTACTGAACTATGTGCACGCAGGAGTTCTTTAGAAATACAAAATGACTTCTTATTGCGTGGTTGATAGTACAAGATGGCTTCAGGCTCACAGGCTTCTCAAACACTGTGCTTCAATTTAGAAACAGTGTCCCCAAGTGACAGTGGCTGGTGTCCATCTGCTGGTTCTAACAGGATGGTAGAAGCCTTCTCTGCATTTCAAAACGGGATGTGCTCATCAGTTGCTCTCTCATCTTTTCAGGCCATTTATAACTGGATTTTATATGGCTATTGTAATAATCAAAATATAGTAAATCTTGTTAATCAAATAGTCACATAAAAATATTAAATATCACTAAATCCAAAGATGAGAGTTTGGATAAAACTTGAAAAAAGGTGACAAGCACTGTGATAGGCTTCTGTGTCTTTCTCACTGATACTTCACCTTTATGAGTTTATTCTACACCTGATCCAAAGGTGAATGTGTTGATTTAAATGCTCTTATAAATGATAATAATTTCCTTTGAACCATAGTGCTAAAACAAACCAGTTATTTGTCTACTACTATGGATATACTGTACTAGCATAACCAAGTATATTTTGCCCTTTTCTAAAATTTGTATCTAAGGTTATTCCCCTGAGAATTTTGACATCACTTCAAGCATCTCCCTTTCATACTTCCTCTATGGAGAAACACAAAAAGAGAGACTGGTCATGTTCCTTACCACTTAGGGTGTCAAATTGCTCTTCCTTTTTTTCTTGAAACAGAGGAGAAATTTTCCATTTTTCATTCTTGCTACATCTAATTTCATTTTTATTTCTATAAAAGTACATAAATCATTGACAAAAATGCAAACAAAATTATAAGTTATAGATTTAAAAGCTAAAAGTTTACCACCCCTCACCTATCCCTAATCCTATTCATTCTCCTAAAGGTAACCCTTTGCTATGTATCTTTTTGCACCACTCTCTGTACAAATATATGTATTTTTGCTTTGTATAAGAAATAGGATTACACATTACTTCTCGGCACTTGGGCTAAAATCAGGTGTAGAGATGGGATTAGACTATGTATTATTTTGAAACTTACATTTTTTAGTTCTAGGTCTAATTACAGAGAAAAAAATGAACTATATTTCAACCTCAAGTGGATTCTTAAGTTAAATTTACTAATAATTATGTAGGTTACTGGTTAACTAAACTTTTGTTGGTTTCTTTTAACAAACTTTCTGGTTGTTCTTTGAGAAACTGCTTTAGGATGTTGACAGTGGCGGTATTTGCATTATGGGACACAATAATTTTAGTTTAAAATTTCAATACACATTAGAACAGTAAACAAATTGGTTTATTTCAGCATAGATAACATATTTCCAGGTATGAAAAGAATGCAAAGGAAAGAGAAGAAAGTTCTTATCCCAGTACTTTGTAAACTGGCTACATGCAAACACAGAACCTCATACAAACACGTGAGCCAGCATATGCTCACACAAACACACAGCTTATCACACAAGCACATACACAATCAGCTAGGCCATTAATTCATGAAAAATGTTTACAAATAACTAAAAGTGGCACAATGTTTTTTAGTTTTTCATCTGTCTTTCCCCTGCATTTCTGTTGTAGTTTGCCATTAAAATAGACCAAACGGAAGATTTCCTCCAGAACACTCAGGAATTTGAGAGTGCCGAGTCCTTGAAATCACTCCTTCAGCTTCATGAACATCATACCAAAGGCAAGAACTATCTCTTCCTCACATAAGCTTTTAAAGGTTTTAAAGCTGTTAATATGAGAATGCTCATGCATGACAGTATATTTTTAATTTATCTGATTATGTATACCTCAACTTGTTCTAAGTAAGGTTAAATAAAGCTTTATTTCTGGTCATATTCTGCAAGAAAGAACTGGTTGTAAATGATTCTCAGGGCCGGTAGAGGAAGAGCCTCTGGGAGGTTCAGTTATGCAGTCTACTAGATCTTAGTTCCTGAGGAGGAGCCATTTCCACCTCGCTCATCCTTACATATCCTCAGCATCTAGCGAGGTCTAGGCACTTGGTGTATCCTCATGAAATATTCTTTTTTTTATAAAGTTTTAATTAATTAATTAATTTTATTTGTTTATTTTTTTGGCTGCGTTGGGTCTTCATCGCTGCACGCGGGCTTTCTCTAGTTGTGGCGAGCAGGGGCTACTCTTCGTTGCGGTGCGTGGGCTTCTCATTGCGGTGGCTTCTCTTGTTGCAGAGCACAGGCTCTAGGCATGTGGGCTTCAGTAGTTGTGGCACGTGGGCTCAGTAGTTGTGGCTCGTGGGCTCTAGAGCGCAGGCTCAGTAGTTGTGGTGCACGGGCTTAGTTCCTCCGCAGCATGTGGGATCTTCCCAGACCAGGGTTCAAACCCGTGTCCACTGCATTGGCAGCGGATTCTTAACCACTGCGCCACCAGGGAAACCCCTTATGAAATATTTCTTGATTGAATAAATGGTTGAATTCAGTGACTGTTCCTTCTAAGGATCAGGAAGTGAAGGTCACCCTTCCAATAACAGCTCTGAAGAAGGAAATTTTCTTTCACTATTGGAGTTTTTAAAAAAAAGGATTAGTGAACTTTTTCCAGATAAAAATCTAATAAAACACTATATAAAATTATTTTCAACTCCCCCCGAAACAACTGTAAAGATAGTCTAGTTGTTAACCAACAATTTGTATGCTGGGCCTTTTCCACCAGAATTTGGGCTGGACCAGGGCTGCAGTAGGAAAGGCATTTGTGGAAGACCACCTGTTTACTGTAATCTTTTTCCGTGAAAGCAGATTAGATAAATAGATAGGAACAATCACTTCTTTTCTTCCTAATGGGTTCTTCCAATTATTACTGCCAAATAGAGCTGAGTACAAGTGATGGCTTCCTGAATTCATTTGTCTTAGTTCTAACTCACCTTCTAGCTGCCAAACCTGATCATGCTAGACAGAGACAAAAGGTGTTTTTAAAGCCACAAATAGATTGTGTTTATATCACCCTCCAAAGGACCCTAGATAGTAGATCATTATTTTTCTAAAACTCAAAGATTAAAGGACTCAATCTTTCCTGTGTAAATTTGTTGAGATCTGACTACATATATACCTATAATTTTAACAGATTACTGTTCTGTAGGACCTGTCACTAACAGGGGTTATAAACAGCATCAAAAGTATCAGCATTAGAGCAGCGGCCTGCCCATTTTTATACAGTGGCAGTAATCTAGCTGGGCCCAAAGTGGGTAAACAGAAGCACATGAAATTCCTCTTAGGAGACTGGAAAGTGACTTGAGTCCAGGCCTCTGAGATGGGTTCTGTGGCCTCAATTCAATCTTCATCCCACCAACAAGATCATCACAAAGCAATTTCACCTCCAGAAACCTGACAGTGACTGATGCTTTTGGTGAAGAGGTTCAGTACTGAGGCAGTCACATGAAAGCATTTTCCAGAGGGACTGGAGGGGGAGGTTGTGGAAGTAGGGACTTTTCCATAAATATTTGGGGATGCAGCTGAAGCAGGGAATGCTTAAATGCTGTTGTTAATGTTGGCTCCTTCAATTACTAGGATCTGTGACTCAGTGAGCCAGTTTTCATGGGGCACATGCTGCTTTGTTTGGAGGGTTTAGGCTACAGGGCCCTGGCATCCAGCTGATGGTGGGACCAATGCCCTGCCTTTCAGAGGAGTCCACGGGGCCTCCTCTTAATCTAGAAAGATGGATAACAGTGCTAGCCAAAGGCAGGAAACATAGTTTATTTTTGTGATGACAAAATATTCTTCCATCCTGGTGGCATGTTTATCATGACATTTTTGTGTCCCTCTATGTGATATGTGAAGCACAGGGATTGCAGGAGACTCTAGTCAGGATATTTGGCTCCCAATTCATATGCCCAAGGGTAGCTTCAAGGGCTTTGTTTTCATAATATGGGAGTCGGTGAAATTTATTAATCAACTAATTCAGTGGAATATGATTAAGATTACCTGATTTGAAATACATATTTAAGAACAAAACTCTGATTTTCAGTTAAGGATGTCATTTCTGTCTTAGTTCATTTAGGATGCTCTAACAAAATACCACGGATTAGGTGGCTTATCAACAACAGAATTTTATTCCTCCCCGTTCTGGAGGCTGGATGTCTGAGATCGGGGTGCAGTATGGTCCGGTGAGGGCCCTCTTCTGGGTTGCAGACTTCTCACTGTGTCCTCACATGGCAGAAGGGGTTAGGGAGCTCTGTGAGGTCTCTTTTATAAGAACACTAATCCCATTCATGAGGACTTCATCCTCATGACCTAGTCACCTCCCAAAGGCCCCACCTCCTAATGTCATCACATTGAGCATTAGGATTTCAACATATGAATTTTAGGGAGACACACATTCAGATCACAGCAATATCTATTATCTTTAAATTTAAGGAAATAAATTATAGCTCTAACTACAGCTAGCAATTATCATAAGTGTCTGAGATGTTGATCAGTGAGTAGCACAAAATGTGAATGTTAGGATAATGAAGGTTAGTAATATGACTGGAAAAACTATAATCAAACATCCCTAATATTCACGGTATTTCAATTTATGTCAAAATCTATACTTTTTTCTTCTTCAGCAATGCTAAGGCTATGTTGCATGTCAGAGACTTATTCTGTAGCATTTCAGAGATCAGAACCAGGATGAATGGGTTGAAGGTTTTACACTCTGGAAAGTTACAGAATACGTTCATTCCCTCCACTATGAGACAGTCCTTGAAATAGTTGAAGACTAACGTGTCCTCTCTAGTCTTCTCTCCTTTGGGTGCAACATGCCTAGTTAATTAAAGTCTTTTCCAGCAAACATAGTTTCCAGACTACTTATCAGACTGGTTGCTTTCAATTCAACAACACATAATTAAACAATATTTTCTGAACCCGTGCCAGGTAAGAAAACCAGAGTCATGTGTGTTGAAAGAGTACATGGCCCTTGTCCTCAGGAAGCCTACAATTTGATGGGGCATGTATACATTTATTGGTGAATTCTCTCTGTTCTTTCTGTGGGTCCCTCTGTTACACCACCCGGCACACTGTGTAGTAATAATTTATTTCCCTGCTCTTCATCACCAGATTATGAGACTCTGGAGGACTGGGATTATTACATCTCTGAATCTCCAAGGTTTAGAATAACATCCAATTCAAAGTATGTTTATTGAGTGTTATTTGTATATAATCCCAATTTAAGACTCAGTAGCAGATGCAAAATGAGCAATAAACAAGGTACTACAGGGACATTAAGGAGGAGAAAATTGGTTCTAAGCCCTGAAGAATCACAATTGCACCTTTCAGTTTTCCAATGGCCTTCTTAAAATGAACACAGTGCCTAAGAAGCTTCCTCACAGGAATAATCATATTATTACTTCCTTTTTCTTAGATGTTCTATGTATATATTAAATACAGCTGAGATATAGGTACTTTGGGGTCTATTATACTATTTTCTCTATGTTTGTGTATATTTTAAAATACCCATTAATGAGTTTAAGAAATACCATCTCATTGAGTAATATTTGGAATATTTAAAAATGTATTTGGAAGAAATATCACCCATGTTCCCAGTGTCAAAATGTGACCTTGATGCTTTTTAGAAAATACTCATTTGGAAAGGTTATTTTGCAAGCTATAAATTCACTTTGACTTGTGTGCATCCCTCATTTATCCATCTTAAGTTTGTTATTTATACTTAATATTGATGACAAACTGTAAAGTTATTAATATAAAGTATACTTTAATATTATTTTTTGATATAATTACAATTAAAACAGTTAAACAACAAAAATTTATTGACTATTTACTAGCCTTACATCACAAGGTATTATGTCATAAGTAGGGTTTGTATATGGAGAAAAATACAATCATTAAAATAAATGCACTGTAGAGATTTTGTATTTCTTGAAGTTCATGATATATCTAGATAGTTTAGCCTTGAGGAAAAATACATCACTTTGCACGATCAACTGATGGAATAAATAGCTAGGAAAGCATAAACAGTAAAAAAAAAAAAAAAAAAAAAAAGTGAGATATAAGAAGCTGACAGAGGAAACTTAGAGAACAATTGATACACTTTAAGCACCACTGTAGTAGCAGGTAACAGACTGACCATAGGCGGGGTGCATTTTTACACGTTAACTTGGGCTCAGGAGGCTGCATGCCTGGTGGTACCATGGTGGTGGTTATACCATTTTGGCAAAAGTTGAAACAGAAAACCAGAAAAAGTTTGCAAATGGAAATTTTGGCTAATTATATGTATTTTGTGGGGACTAGAACAGCTTGGCCTGACCCATTTTCAGTTGCAATACCCTGAGCATGGAAAGCTGTGTTTCCCTCTTTCATTTGAAAAGTCTATTGTGGAAGAGGTAGTTAATGAAAGGAAGAAAAGAAGTACTACGTGGAAACCCCGCCACCTGCCCATACTTCCCGTGTGTGTGTGTGTGTGTGTGCGCGTACACGTGCGTGTGTGTGTGTGTGTGTATGTATGTATGTAACTGTTCACAATATCATAACACATTCTTTTTTTTTTTTTAATCAGTCATCAATTTTATACACATCACTGTATACATGTCAATCCCAATCGCCCAATTCAGCATATCACCATCCCCACCCCACCGCAGTTTTCCCCCCTTGGTGTCCATACGTTTGTTCTCTACATCTGTGTCTCAACTTCTGCCCTGCAAACCGGTTCATCTGTACCATTTTTCTAGGTTCCACATACATGCGTTAATATACGATATTTGTTTTTCTCTTTCTGACTTACTTCACTCTCTATGACAGTCTCTAGATCCATCCACGTCTCAACAAATGACTCAATTTCGTTCCTTTTTATGGCTGAGTAATATTCCATTGTATATATGTACCACAACTTCTTTATCCATTCATCTGTTGATGGGCATTTAGGTTGCTTCCACAATATCATAACACATTCTTGAATGTAAAGGAAATATGTATACCTACATATGGAGAATCAGTTATACTGATGATTACATTAAGACTCTACAAATCAAAACTCTTCAGTTTGATAGCCAAGGACTTCCATAACTTGTTTTCACCTCATTTTCAAGTTATTTCTTTCCCTTCCACATAAGAATTTTTTCTAGACAGATAGGTTTTTTTCTGCCTCTGTCCCTCTCATCTTGTTCATGTTTGTTTCCACTTCTCCTTTTAAGAGATTTACTTTAATTTGAATGCTCTCCCTGACTTTTCTTCTTCTGCTTGACTTATCCCATTCCCTGTCCTGCTTCCAAGAATATGGTTGTTTTTGTTGTTTGTTTTTTTGTATTATTAATCCTCAATCAAATTGCCCAGTGCACCTAATCACACCTTTCTTACTCTGAGCAGATAGCACCATCTAATACTTTATTGGACAGATCTAGGTCATATGGCATGAACTGTTTGAAATTCTTTCCTTTTTATCTCAAAATATCTCTTGACAGCATCTTCCCTTATCTCAGTCTCTCTTCATCTCTCAAAAAAAGGTGTCAGTTAAAAGAGACAATTGACCCAAATACCACAGTCATTGCTGTGTTGTTTAACTGTCAGATGCTAGAATGCTAGAGAGTGCCACAGCGCAGTGGGAAGAACACTGAGCTACTAACCAGAATGCATGTCTTTTAGCACTGATAAGTCCATTTCTAATAGTGTGACATACTTATTTTCTGGGTATTCTTCATAATTCTCCCATCTAAAAATAAAAAGCAGTGTATTCAACCCTGCTGATAGTCTATCCTTTTTTTTTCTTCTAACAACAAATGTCTCAAAGATTGTCCTTTCCTGTTGATTGCACTTCATCACTGCCTTCCCACTTCTCAACTTGGTAACTTGGCTTCTGTTTCTATCACTTACCTGTCACAAAACCCCAAGTCTTCCCAACATCTCTTTTTTTACATCTCTGGCAAACTGCTGATCTCTAGCACCTATAGCTCTAATTCTTCCCCCTCTTTTAATACATTTGATTTCATTCTAGCATATACAAAATTATCGAATACCTCCCCTGTGCCAGTCACTATGCTAACGCTGAGGATACTGTCACCGTCCCTGTCCTCATATTTGCATTGGCCTAGTGGCAAAGACAGATTTTAGTCAGCTAGCCCAATGCATAAATGTAGAACTATAGCTGTGATAACAGCTGTGAATGAGAGGAACATCGTGCTATGAGAACACTTAATAGGAGGATTTGGTCCAGTCTGCTTTGTCCTTTGAGGAATTGACAATTGACTAAGACCTGAAGTATGAGTAGAATAAAGGTGGAGAAGGAATGTGTTGAGGAGAATGGTATCCCTGGCAGAGAACGTAGTAAAAAGTTCTGGGGCAACAAGGAGTATACCATGTGTGAGGTATTTAAAGAAGATATGGATGGAGGTAAAGAGATTGAGACAATCTGAAAGGGAAAATAGGGACCAGACCATGCCAGAAATGAAATCATGTTAAGGGGTGTGTCCTTAATTCTAAAACACTGGGAAGCCATTGGGGTGTGTGTGTGAGAGAGAGAGAGTGTTTAGAAATGATCTTTCTAATATATGGAGAATGGATGAAATGGATTGGAGAGGAGATGCAATTAAGAGGTGACTGCACAAATCCAGGAAACAGATGACGTTTTCTGGCTTATGGGGAATGGATAGTTTCCCAAGGGCTCTTCCAGTGGATCCCCAAGTGAGGTTGGGGATCCTCAAAGTGCTACTCTCAACTCCCCCGTCTATACTCTCTCCCTTGATAGTCCTTCAGTTTTCAGGCTTAAGCTCCCGTTTCTACCAGATGTTGCCCACACCGATAATGCTGTCTACTCCAGAGAGCGCAAACCGGTGGCCCATTTGCCAGAGAGCCATGTTTTGTTGATCCTTCAGTATTTTTTAATTTAAAAAATACCAATTACAAAACATTTAAAAATCAGAAGCTTTCACATAAAAATCCGTGTTTATAATTCTTTAGAAATTGGAAGCCCTATCAACACTGACCCTGTATTCCCTCATGTCCACAGTTGGTCAGCACTGGGTGACAGCAGATCCTGTGAGACTGGGCATGTATTTTCCACTTTGCCATAGTCCCTGACGTCTGGGTACCTGGCCCACATATTCACTGAGCTTTTGTTTGGTTACTGCAGGCATTAGCCTTTAAACCTCAGATTTAGTCCAATCACCTCAAGATACAGAGCGCTACAAGGAGAGTAGGCACCTTAACCAGCATATCACCACTAAAAACCAACTGAACCAGTGCCCAAATCTCACAGTCTTTCCACTCCCCTGTACTGATTTATGCCATCACTGAACTTCAGCATCCTACCATTTGGCAGTTAGCACCGTAGCAGTTGTTAGGCCAAGGTATTTGACCAGTTGTATTGGAGGCATTTTATGTTTACACATTTGAATTCCTTATTTTTAATAGAAGGTTACATATATTTTAAATTATATGATGAGTCCAAATATTACTATATAAAAACTTGCTCATATCAGTATTCTTTCTTCTAATTTTCTTCTAGAACTCTTAGAACGATCTCTAGCCCTTTTAAACAAAAGTCAACAACTCACAGACTTCATAGAAAAAATCAAGTGTGATGGACCTAATGTGAATCCCGAGATGATTCAGGGAGCTCAAAACAGCTGCCTGAAGATTGACAGTCTTCTTGAACTTCTCCAAGACAGGAGACGGCAATTAGACAAGTACCTGAAGCAACAGCAGCAGGAATTGAGTCAGGTTCTGCAGATATGTCAGTGGGACCAACAAGAAAGTCAGGTAACCCAAAGGGGCACTGATGGTGTCCTGACCTTGTCTAATGAAGTTTGCTTGTTATGTGGATGAGCCATTTCCTGGGGCAGCTTTTCAGTCATCATGGTCAAATCTTTTGGTCTTTGATTCAGACTACCAAGTTGTTTTCCTAAGCAAGTAATATAAAAACAAAGATTTTATTTCTTCTCATTATAATATTGATTTTTTAAATGGGAGAATACCCGCTAGCAGTTTTGAAAATGACTAGGTTCTATTGTTGGATTCTCTTTCGTGCTTCTGTCCAGGTCACTACCTTTAGTTACATTTCTTTGAAATTCTGAAAAGTTCATTGCAGTTTTCTTGAATGTTGGGGAGGCATGATGCTGCTAATGCCAGTGAAAAAGTCTGTCAGCCCGAAATAGAGATAATGTTCTTAGAAGAGTAGCCTGGCACCAATGAAGAAATATGACCTTGGCCTATGTCTGGATGCTCAGTGGTTAGAGGGCTTTGGGGTGGGAGGTTGATGAGTTTGCAGGCTTGTTAGAGCTCATTACTCAGACTGCAGGCCCAGCTCTGGTCAGTTGTCAATGTGCTTGCTATGCGTTCCTTGTGTCCCAATCACTTGAGAGTAAGAGTGGATAGAACTCTCTTTGCAAACCCCCAACTCAAATAGGTAGGATATTTATGGCTATATTTATAACTGGCCCAAGCCCATGCTTTAATCTGTACAGATTAACTGGAGGGAATTTTCAGAGAGAAATGAGGTGGAAGGACATCTGGTCTGGATGCATAGGAAAGGGGTCTCTTCATATATTTTATATTATTGCTCTGATCCGAACTGGAGAGATCGACATACAGCTGGTAGCAAATATGAGTGCAGGAGAAACTGGTTCTTTCAAGCTGGAAAAATGAGGATTTAAATGATTAACCTTTCAACTTATACTTATTGAGTACCTGCTATGTACCCAGATCCTATTATAAGTACTAGGGATACATAACACACAAGATAAAGTCCTTTTCTCCAGGAATTTTCCTTCTAGTGCATTTTCTCATCCTCAGCTCTATTGATCGCCAGTGCTAGGTAATTCCTTTGGGGAGGCTGTCCTGGGCACTCTAGGGTGTTGAGCAACATTCAGGGCCTCTACCCACCAGATGCCAGTAGAATATACTCTAGTTGTGACAACCAAAAAAGGTCTCCAGACATTGCTGACTGTCCCCTGGGGGCCAAAATTACCCCCAGTTGTGAACCACTGTTCTAGTGTGATGAGAAAGGCCTATGATAAACAAATGAACAATGACAAGTGCCATAAAGAAGGTCAACTAGGGCAGTAATTTTGACTTGTGTTGGTCTACTTTTAATCAGAGAAGGAATCACAGAAGGCCTCTCTGAGGAGGTGACATAGAGCAGACACCCAAATGCAGACACCTCCAGACATACAGTCGGCTTGCATTTTGTCATCTCCTCCTTTAAGTCACTATATACTTTCCAACCCACCTCCACCTTCAGCCCTTTTGTCTTGACTGCTACCATTCACTGTCCTGCTTCTTCTGTGCTTTGCCTGCCAAGCCATAGCGCCTCCCCAATTTAGTTCTTCCCCCACCCCACCTTCATATGCTCATTACCCAGAATACTATTATCCAATGCAATAGTCTTTAACTGATGATTCTGGCATAACAAAGGAGAACTAATGCTCAGGACAAGAATAAACTTAAAGTTGTTTATCAGACAACTATTTCCAAAGTGCCTTGTCCTCCGTATCATATGGCACTCTCTCCCTCTCTTTCTTTCTCTCTCTTCGTCCTTTTCTCTCTCCCCTAATCCTGACCTGACACCATGTTCCCAGAGCTGCTGTCCCCTTAAAAAGAACCTTCCTCTTATTTCTTTCTATTGAATTCATAACCCCCAACCCCTGCCTCTAGTGCTTCCAAGAATACACTAAAAACTCCTCTTACTTCATCATACAGAGTAGTTTATCCCTTTTAAACCACGACCTCTCTTATCCAGAGACATTGTATCTGCAAAGAGGCTTCCCAAACACAGGCCAATTTCCCAAGATTGAAAAAGCAGCTACAGTAAGTTTTATTTATTTAGTTTTAAGGTAGTAATTTTGCCATTCTGCTTCAAGACTGTGGCAATACTCATCCACTTATCCTCTGCAGTAAAAAAAAAAAAATCACATGAAGATTCAAAATGAACTATCTAATCCAGTCATATGCTTGAGGGAGATCTAGATACCTTGCCAACCCTAGAATCAGAAAGATGATTTGATAATAACTAAAGTAAGGTATTACAGAAGGTTTTTGACTTGGTGAGTTTTCTAACTTACGGGGTCTCATGTTTTGGTGGAAGTGTGTGCTCTTCTTTTGAGGGAGTGCTTTTTTAAATAGAATTTATTTTTTAGAGCAGTTTTAGATTCACGGAGAAATTGAGTGGAAAGTACATGGTACCCTCTGTTCCCACACGTGCACAGCCTCCCCCATTATCAGCATCCCCCATCAGAGTGGGACATTTGTTACAATTGATGAACCTGCATTGACACATCATTATCACCCCAAATCCATAGTTTACACTAGGGTTCACTCTTGGTGCAGTACATTCTATAGGTTTGAAAAAATGTGTAATGACATGCATCCACCATTGCAGTATACAGAATAATTCTACTGCCCTACGTATCCTCTGTTCTCCTCCTTTTCATCCCTCCCTGCCTAATTCTTGGCAACAACTGATCTTTTTACTGTTTCCATAGTTTTGCCTTTTCCAGAATGTCATATAACTGAAATTGTACAGTATGTAACCTTTTCAGATGGTCTTCTTTTGCTTATTAATATGCATTTAAGATTCCTCCATGTTTTTTCATGGCTTGATAACCGTTTATTTTTAGTGCTGAATAATATTCCATTGTCTGGATGGACCACAGTTTATTTATCCTGTCACCTACTGAAGGACGTCTTGGTTGCTTCCAAGTTTTGGCAATTATGAATAAAGCTGTTATAAGCATCCATGTGCAAGTTTTTGTGTGGACATAAATTTTTAATTCATTTGGGTAAATACCAAGGAACACAATTGCTGGATGATATATGCTAAGATTATATTTATAAGAAACAGCCAAACGGCCTTCCAAAGTGGCTGTACCACTTTTGAAAGAGAGTTTCTGTTGCTCCACATCCTTGTCAGCACTTGGTGTTATCAGTGTCTTGGACTTTGGCCACTCTGATAGGTGCATAGTGGTACCTCATTGTTATTTTAATAAGTCTCATCTTTAAATTGGAAATAATAACAATTCACAGAGTTGTTCTAAGGATTAAATGGAATAACATGTGTAAAACATGTTGTACAATGCCTACCATTTTAAAAGATGCTTAATAAATATTAGTTTCCTTGTCCTCCCTCTGCTTGGTTAAACCTTACAACTTACGAATTCTTTCTCATTCAGTTCCTATTCTTTCCCCTGGGTTTAGCATTACTGTTGTTATACGTGTCTAAGTTTCTTAATACTGTTTAGTTTTTGGAGGCTGCCATAGGTATAGTAAGGCTTTAAGATGCACAGTTGTGGTTAAAAGAACCAGGCTTTCACTTAGACTCTACTCCTAATAGTCTAGAACCAAAATCAATTTAGTAATAATCTTAAGGATAAATATTATTTTAAATAAAATTGGTCAATTTCAGAAATATACAAACAGCTCATACTGCTCGATATCAAAAAAACAAACAACTCCATCAAAAAATGGGCAGAAGATCTAAATAGACATTTCTCCAAAGAAGACATACAAATGGCCAACAGGCACATGAAAAGATGCTCAGCATCGTTAATTATTAGAGAAATGCAAATCAAGACTACAAATGAGGTATCACCTCATACCGGTCAGAATGGCCATCATCAAAAAGTCTATAAATAATAAATACTGGAGAGGGTGTGGAGAAAAGGAACCCTCCTACACTGTTGCTAAGAATGTAAATTGGTGCAGCCACTATGGAGAACAGTATAGAGGTTCCTTAAAAAACTAAAAACAGAGATACCATATGATCCAGCAATCCCATTCTTGGGCCTGTATCAGGAGAAAACTATGATTCAGAAAGATACATGCACCCCAGTGTTCATTGCAGCACTATTTACAGTAGCCAAGACATGGAAGCAATCTAAATGTCCATCGACAGATGAATGGATAAAGAAGATGTGGTACATATACATAATGGAATATTACTCAGCCTTAAAAAGAATGAAATAATGCCATTTGCAGCAACGTGGATGGACCTAGAGATTATCATGCTAAGTGAAGTAAGTCAGACAGAGAAAGACACATATCATATGGTATCACTTATATGTGGAATCTAAAAACTGATACGAATGAACTTATTTACAAAACAGAAATAGACTCACAGACAGAAAACAAACTTAACGGTTACCAAAAAGGAAAGGTGGGGGAGGAGGGATAAATTAGGAGTTTGGTATTAAAATATACACACTACTAATAAAATAGATAAACAAGGACCTACTGTATAGAACAGGGAACTATACTCCATATCTTATAATAACCTGTAATGGAAAAGAATCTAAAAAAGAATATATATATATATAACTGAATCACTCTGCTATACATCTGAAACTAACACAACATTATAAATCAAATATATTTCAATAAAAATTTTAAAAAGATCATGAGACCAAATAAATAAATAAATGTTAAAAATTGGTCAATAAATAAGTCATTTCCTTAAATATAAAATTTAAGGCTCTTAATTTTAAAACGCCCCATATTACACTTTCTTTTGCTAATACCAGTGACAGCAGCTCGAGTAAATAATCACTGTCACTGTTGTTTCTGTGTGCTTGTAAGAGCACATATCCTGGGGCCAGATTGTTTGCTGCGTTCAAATCCTGACTGCACCATTTGCCAGCTGAGTAACTGAGCAATTATTTAACCTCCCTGAGGTTGTTTTCTGTAAAATGTGATGTAATAGTACCTACACCATAGTGTTACTAGAATCATCAAATGAGCTATTATATGTCAAGTGCTTAGAACTGTACCTGGCACATGGAAACTGCTATATTAGTATTAACATTTTTTGTCATTATGTCTGAAAAGAACCGTGAAGGCCCAACCCATTACATACTCCCGCAGTCCTACCCTTCTTTGCTCACATAAAGACTTACATTAAAGGCTAATTTCATTATTTATTTTGCATTCACAAGGTGTGATCAAATAAAAGTCACTTTTATAATCTTAGCCATACTGTTCAATGGGCACTCAATTAATGATTTAAAACAAGAATATAGTTGTATTATTTTCTGCTTGTGACTTAATAATGTTCACTTATTAGTGAGTTAAAACTGTAGATGAGATTACTATCCATACAGATAATTGCGATTAGCCTTTGACATGCTGCCACCTTTAGACCTTTATCCAAGCATGAGCATAGTCACAGGCACACACACATTTATTAAAGAAAAAACAAAGCAAGCAAACAAAAACTAATGGAATTAACCTATGCATACTATCTTATTACCTAATGTCAAATTGAACACGTCATAGACATAGTCTTATGTCAAAAGTACCATAGATAATTTTCATGTAGTATGTCACTATTTGAATATAGCACAATTTAAATAATATCTTACTGATGAAGAAGTAGAGTCTCTTCAGTTTCTCAATATTAGAAACAATAATTAATGTTTACTGTGTTGGTAATTATGTGAGCAAGGAAATATTTTTAAATCCAGATAGGTACAAGCATAATTAACTTACCTAAGTTTTCAAGTTTTTCCTGAATGTTCTATTTTAAAGTTTTGTTGATGATACAATGGGGAAGAATAGCAGCAGGGACACCAAATTGAGTGTAACTCTGTTAGTAATTTGAGTTCTATGATTATCATGTTCCCAGAAGATCTACCTGATAAGCCTAGAACATTGTGGAACCACAGAGGCACATGCTTCATTGGAGGGTAAAGATATTTTTGTCAGTTCTGTACTGTTTTTTAAGGGAACATAGAAGCTGTCAAACCTTCCATTAATAAAATATCAGGTTTTTCAATCATTTTAACCATGTAAAAAGAAGGAAAATTAAACGGAGAATTAGAGCAAAGATTACTAATGAATAATAATGTGGATGTCTGAATATCTAATGCATCTTCTCTCATAAGAGCCATTTAAAAGATGCATTTAGTGCTTCTCTGTTTCTAAACGCTTATAGCCTAATGCTTTTGAACTATAATAGTTTACCTAATTCTCCTTTGGAAAAGAAATTAGGTGACCAGAATGATGGCGACTTAAGATTTATATCAATTGCAGAAAAAAAAGCAAATGAAGACCACATACTTTTCTATCTTAATTGGGATGTGATAGCCTGAAAAACATAATCATAGCATGTCCTCTCTTTATCATTGTTTTCAGATGTAAAAAAATGCACTTGTTTTACATTTAAAGATGAGCAGCTGACCTTTTTTCCCAACTCCAGCCTCGTCTTATTTTGCAGATAATCTGCTTCATTAATGAAAATCAGAAGCAGCTTGGAGTATTTCGTTCATAATTAATTATCTTGGCAAGAAGATTTATGAATGTAATTTTTCTCAGTTGCTCCAGTCAGGAATAAGTGAGACAAACAAATAAATTAAAACTAGGTTATTCATGGTCTCTTTGTACAAGGCAGTATCAAGGACATCTAGGAGAATTAAATAAGACATAAGGGCAGATCATATTTTTACTACCCAGATCACATATGCTTACAAGATACCCATCTTTGTGGGAGGAAAAATGGGTAATAGAATTCACATTTGGAAGTTTTTATAATTTGAGTACCATGTATATCATAATCATGTAACCATATGTAATCATATTCTTTGTTAATAGGCAATTTAAATGATATCAGTGATATCATGATATCAGTGATATCAGCCTCAGGGCATCAGTCTTGTACCTGCTGGGCAACTGTAAAACTCTGTGTGTCTGTGTGTGTGTGTGCTCACAGCTGTGTGCACATGCATGTATATTCTCCTTTGTATGATGCTACCTTCTGACTAGGATTTAGAGCTTGAATGGTTGACCAGCTTAAATTAATATGAGGTAACAAAAGTGCCTAGCTTAGTGGCTACAACATAGCAAGGTTTTTTTTTATCTTTCTTTGAATTTAGCTTTAATTTTCTAATTGAAGTATAGTTAATTTACAATGTTCTGTTCGTTTCAAGTGTACAGCAAAGGTATTCACTTATATATATGTGTGTATATCCATCTCTCTCTCTCTCTCTCTCTATATATATATATATATATATTCTTTTTCAGCTTCTTTTCCATTATAGGTTATTACAAGATATTGAGTATAGTTCCCTGTGCTATACAGTAGGTCCTTGTTTACCTGTTTTATATATAGTATTGTGTATATGTTAATCCCAAACCCCTAATTTATCTTCCCCCCCCTTCCCGTGAATATAGCTTTTTAACATTGGGTGGCATAAGACTTAAATAAGGGTTGAATTATCTTATTATTGGATACTGGTATCTGATAGTTCAATCCAGTAACAGATATACATGACTTTCCAACCACTCATAGATTAAAATTTATCACAGAATTTCATTTTAGCACATAGGCTGTCTCTAGAATTCACTCTAAGTTATGCCAGGGTAAATACAAAGTATCTTAAAGTGTTTGTAGGAGAAACATGTGATTTTGAAAGCAATAGAACCGCCTCCTAATTAGAATGCATGCTACTACCATTACTTTCAATGACACTGCATGTCAAAGGTAGTAACAGAAGACTCTGGTACAGATGGTGTGGATATCAATCCCAACTTTTATATTTACTTGCTTTATGACTTTGGGCAAGTTACTCAGCCTCTGTGCCTCAGTTTCCTTTTCTGTAAAATGGGAATAATAATAGTATCTATTTATAAATTTGTTATAAAAATAAACAAGATTATATATGTAAATATTCTTAGAGCATGGCTTGGCATATGGTAAGTGCTCAATAAATGTTCACCATATCTCTACATCTTTCGATGGTTAGTTTCTGAGCTTTACTGGATAATCACCAGCACATTAAAATCCTACATATTAGCCAGATCCCATACCAATTCTCTAAATCACTAGATAATCTTAGCTTTCTAAAATTATGTGGAGGGGGAATGAATGCCATTTCATGGCTTGGTATCCAGCCTACTTTATTCAAAAGGTCAACTTTATTTGTAAGATTAAGTTAAAAATCAATTTTCCTCTCCCTTTCTCCACCCTTTAGCTATTTCTTTAGCTCATTTATACCTATTGTAATTGATTACATTTTCATTAAGCTTAGTTTTTCACTTCAGTATACCATTCAATTGGACTGATGGCTTCACAACATTTTAATTGGGCACAGTTACTTAAGATGGTAAGAGGGTTGGGGGACACACACTGTGACTAAATTACCTTCTCAGCAGTGATAAGACTGATGACAAAGCTGTTTGATGTGTGTGCTCCCTGGAAAAGGCTCTTCAGTGCTCCCATTGTATGCACCTTCCATTGTGTGACAAAGTTAGCAGCTGCTACTTGAGCTGTCTGCTAAGCCCCAGGGCTGCCTGTGTATCTTTCCACCATCCTGACCTCTTTTTCTTCCCTGCCTCTGGTGCTGGAGATTGTTGGCTTTCCTTTTCTCAACACCACTGCCACCCCATACTGGGCAGGGAGTGGGACTCATTCTCTCCTCTACCCTCATTTTCATGGTTCCCAAAGACAAGCAAAGAGGCCCAATTAATTTTAATGCTTTTTATAGGGCAACTCATAAGCAAACAAACTAAATGGCACACTTTAAAAGGATTAAAACATCCTTTAAAATGTAACAGTTATTTATCCTGTCAATATGATAGTTTCTGGCTCTCGTTTTTTCTGACAACTAGGTGTTTAGGCCAAAGCTTCAGTATGAACTCCCTTAGGCTGCATGACCTAGGATCTGGGATGATAATATGAAAATGTGACTTTGGTCTCACTCCCAAGTAGCCCTGTATGTTCCTCTCTCTCCCTCTCTCCTTCTCTCTATCACACACGCACACACACACACACACACACACACACACACCCACACCCACACACACACAGTGAATGGCTCCAGATAATTTAGGGTGGAACCCTAAGTTATACTGGGAAAACCATGCCTTAGATATCTTAGGCAGAGATGCACATCACCAGGACACTCGGTTGGGTCTCTGTTTCCTTTCTTGAAAAAAAGACTTCCTTCCACTGCTGGTAGGATTCTTACCAATGACTCAGAGTTAATGCTAGAAATAGAATTTAGGTCCAGAGACTACTACTGTATTGATTTTATTCATTGGACTAAATAGTTTCGACTGTTTAAGTAGTTGGAGGTTAAGAAACTGCCTAAACACAAACAAAAGTTGAGGGCAATCTTGGTAAGGGAAGAAGTCCTTAGTGCCATTTTTCTTGAATTATAGATGTGAGAAGAGAAATGATATGTTAAGACAAGTCAAAATAATCAGAAGACAAATTTGTTAGCACAAGTAGAATAATTAAATACATAAAATTATGGTTCTAGACAGGGAGATAGATTATCTGTGAAGCTGTTAAAGTAACAAAAATTTTGCCTCAAGACAAACAACATATTTTAGCTTTCCTACTGCGCATCAATAGAGAATACTGGGATCTGATCATTTGTTGAGGAGATACTAATACCTTCCAGTTGACTTCAGTTAATCATGGAGGGCTTTCAAGTTCCACAGAAGAAGATTGTGAGCTTTGTCCTCCTAGAGTCTCTGAGATGAAGTCCAAATAATAACAAGCCAATAATTAGATCAGTCCCAGAATACATCCCAAGCCACGTTTTTGGCAGGAATTCTTTTTCTTTCTCTGCTCCCAAGCCCTCAAGTACAATCATCAGAGACACGTTTCCATGCCTCTTCTCCTAATATGCATTATCACCTAATGGAGCTAATGGATATTTGAAGTCTGGTTATTGCCTAGTTAAATACAGAGCACATTTGACCAGATTTCCTAATACAAAATAATGACAAGTGGTTTCCCTACTGTAAAAAAGAAAAAGAACAAAACCTTACGGGAGCTAAAATGGTTGTTATAATACTAACATGCCTTCAAAATCAAAGTAGACATTAGAACTGTCACCTGAGGCCATCAACTATAATTGAAAAGACCTTTGTATATGTGTGCATCTTTGATAATTGGAAGAGAGACTATCAAAACATCTTGAGTTAAAGAAGATACATAACTGATGTCTTTTTCCTCCTTTATCAGTTTTTTTGTCTCTAATAGTAACTGTTTATTCATCAAAAACTGTTCTGCACATGGAAAAGAAAATGAAAGTGATTTGGAGAGATTTTCATCTTCCCTTAAGCATTTCTGTTAAGATATTTGAATTACTTATTGCTAGTTCACCTTCCCCAGCATAGTTTTAAACAAAGATCAAAAAATAAGATCTGATCTTGGATTGTAGAACAAATTGCAGAAAAAGAGACCGTGATGGTTTATGGCAGTATGATGCCTAGCTTTGGGCTGCAGCAAAAATTCACCTTCTTGCCACCTGAGTTGTTTATCCTTGATTGTCAGAAAGCATTTTTCTATTGCTCGTGTTCCCCGTGTTTTAGTCCTGTCTTTGGCACGTGCTGTTTGGGAACTGGAATTCTCAGTTTGTCCTTGCTGTCTCCTCTGCCCGCAGCCAGCCTCTTCCTCTAAGGCACTCCTTCTGGCAGACCTGGCCCACACGTCCGTTCTCCTCTCTAATGCAGTATGTCCACTGAGCCCCCGTGATTATTCACAGGGCTTACTTCCATGTTAGAATTAGATTCTGTAACTATAGTGTTGCATTTTAGTTTTATCTTAAGAACATTCGTGAACATAGCCTAATAAGAAACATTCCTCTTCCCTGGAATCCTTTGGTTCTACAGATGGATATGATGAGAAGAAAAAACACTAGACAAGGAAGCATGAATTCTGACTATGGCATTTCTGCCTCAACCTGTAGGACTTTCCTCTTGTTGGTTGTGTGACCTTAGATGAATTGCTTACCCTGACAGGGGCTCAGTTTCCTTATTTGTTGAAAAAGCAACTGCCTCCATCATAGGAGGTATAAGGATTGGGTGAGGTAACCTGAGACCTGCCTATAGTACCTGACACCGCTCTGGGAAGGTCCTATTCACTTCTCTTACTTTCCTCATTCTTATCTCCCAGCAGGGGTCCAGGTGAGACTGGATCATTCAACAAGCAAAAACTAGCCTTTTCTTGCCCAAAGCTGATAAGATCAGTAGTGCTCTCTTCCAACCTTCCCACTCTTTCTGGTATCAATACATTCCTGCCTCAACTTTCCTTAATGCATCTTCAGTACCCTGCACCTACAAAAAATGCTTACGTCTCATCTAATCAAATGAAAAAGTTGGAAAGAACCCCTCTGTTACCTCTGCTTTCCTCGAAGCTGTCAACCGATCCCCCCTTTCCTTATCCAATAAACTTCTTTGAAAGAGTCATTAGTTCTACTTCCTCACCACCACTCAGTGGTCTATTCATGTTTACCAACCATAATCTCATCCCACCGTTCTCTTGACTCTGCTATTTTAAATTACCCTTAATTAATACTCAGTCCTTAGATCTACATTTAACAAATAAGGATAATCTGAATATCCTTGAATTACAGAACCATCCAATAAAATATATAATACAAGCCATAAATGTGATTTTAAATTTCTAGTAGCCACATTAAAAAAGTGAAAAAAAATTTAAAGAGAAAAAAGTCACATTAAAAAAAAGCAATAATATATTTTGTTTAATCCAACATATCTAAAATAGCATGTCAACATTTAATCAATATTAACAATCAACAAGATATTTTCATTATTTTTTATACTAAGTCTATGAAATCAGCTATTTTATACTTAGAACACATCTCAATTTGGATTTGTCACATTCCAAGTACTCAGTAGCCATATGTGGTTAGTAGCTACAGTATAGGACAAAGCAGATCTACACCATTTGACTGAGTCTTCCTGGCATCTCTCTTTAACTTCCAAGGCAGCTCTTGGTTTTCAGTGAACATCCCTGATTGCTCCTTCTTTGCGTCTTTGTTGATTTCCCTTCCCTTTCTCTCTGGCTCCCTTCAACCTCTAGTAAGTGTTTCCCCTCCGATCCCCACCTCACCTCCGCAAAAAAAGATCTACCCCACTCCTTCTCTACCTTAGTTCTACCTCCTCTGAGTACTGAGTACTTAGAATGTCATGTCATACAGGTGGGATGGCCACAAACATATCACTTAGATCAATCTGAAAGGTAGGAACTGGGAAGAGAAAGTAAAAATATTCTCATTGGGCTTCCTTGGTGGCTCAGTGGTTGAGAGTCTGCCTGCCAATGCACGGGACACAGGTTCGAGCCCTGGTCTGGGAAGATCCCACATGCCGCGAAGCAAGTGGGCCCGTGAGCCACAGTTACTGAGCCTGCGCGTCTGGAGCCTGTGCTCCGCAACAAGAGAGGCCGCGATAGTGAGAGGCCCATGCACTGCGATGAAGAGTGGCCCCTGCTTGCCACAACTGGAGAGAGCCCTCGCACAGAGATGAAGACCCAACACAGCCATAAATAAATAAATAAATAAAATTTAAAAAAAAATGCCAGAAGAAGTAATGATTCCCAAAGAGCCCATCTAATCTGACAATTTACAAAAAAAAAAAAAAAAAATTCTCATTTTCCCTTTTAATCCATCATTGCCCAGAACTAATTTCCAGTGCATACTCTGAATGCGTTTTGTTCTTCCTTTCTTTCCACATGCCCCCAACCCTTGGCTCATGTTTCTATCCTTTTGCAGGGACCATGTTCTATAGAATAGAATGTCCTGATGCATCATTTACTGTACTTATCACTGAGGCCTTTGAACAGCAGCTGATATAATTTAAACGCTTATAAAAAGTGCTCTTGGAATATCTGTGCAGCTGTCTGCAATAGCTACTCACGGGATGCAATGACTGATTTACATTATGGTTGACATGCTGTCGGTTATTTAGGGTGTCTTGCTTTTACATCAGATGGACTCTGAGAGTCTATTCTGCGTGCATCTCCCAGCACACAAAGTAAATCTGATCTAAGAGGCTGCTCATGTATGTGACTGCCTCATGATGAGATGTAACACCCTGACGATGAACCATTTTCTTCTGAGTGTTATGCCAACCTGTTTTTATGTTTCTTCCCAGGGTGCACTTGGTAGTAAAAATGTGTAGATCTAGAGAGTCAGTATGCTTTATCAGGCAGGTATGTGATCAGGATATATGGAATACCACCATAGATCTTACATTCTCTTATAGGTAATATTTAGTATTGCCATGCCCAAGGGAATAGTATCCCTTTGGGGGGAGCTGAAATAGTATTTGACAAATCTAGGGGATGAGGTCAGTAAATACCTTTAAAAAATCAAAACATCTTGCTCCTTCCCAGCTTTCATCACTGCTGGCATATGTTAGATGACAAGTCTTTGACTCACAGAATTTAATAAGATTATCTGAGGGTTCAGACTTCTCACCTGTTTTTAGAGATTAGTGAACACCTGTTTGTATCCATGTTTTCTTCACTCAGATTCTATATTAACTTTCCCTATTAAAGCATTCTTGAGATTTTTGAGTTCCTACCACTTTAGCTAAAAATAAATAAAGCTCACTCCCAGTACTTAATAAAATAAAGGATCTCTGAAAGTTAGTTATATTCAGGATCCATTTTTCTTTGATGAAACCCTTAAATCATTCCTCTAGTTGTGTTTTTATATAGGCCTACTGCATCTTTTGTGAGAAATTTTAATAAAAATTTAATAATGTACAAATTTTATAGCTCTTGATAAAATACTCTCTGGGGGTTTTGATATGCACATAATACATATCATTTAGTCCTAATTGGGATACCAGAAAGACAAACCATCCTCAAATCTTTGTAAATACATAAACACCGTACTTGAGATATGGGGACCGGCTAATATGTGTATTGTGCACAGATCACCAAATGTTCTGAAGAGAATGAGGCGTACTTCACATGAAAACTGCTACAGGGTCACCGTTATTCTTTTCTTTGCACTGACAGTAGCCTAAAATGCTGGTCAACAAAGATTTCCAATTAGCAGAAAGCTGGAGAAACCCTGTTCCTGCCTATTTTACTGCCTATTCTATGCTGGAAAATGCTAAGTGTTGGTATAGACATTTGATCTCATAATCAGCTTTGTGATATCAGCCCTGTAATGGTAAAGGAGTGTATTCTTCTCCATAACCCCTAACTTGACTTCTGTGTAGTGTGTGTAGTGTGTGTGTGTGTGTGTGTGTGTGTGTGTGTGGTGTATGTTTATTTATTTTTTTAACATTTATCCATTAAGTTTGCCGTCTTTTTTAAAATAAATTTATTTATCTTATTTTATTTATTTTTGGCTGCGTTGGGTCTTAGTTGCTGCGTGCGGGCTTCCTCTAGTTGTGGTGAGCGGGGGCTACTCTTCTTTGTGGTGCGCGGGCTTCTCATCGCGGTGGCTTCTCTTGTTGCGGAGCACGGGCTCTAGTCGCGCAGACTTCAGTAGTTGCAGCACATGGGCTCGGTAGTTGTGGCTTGCGGGCTCTAGAGCGCAGGCTCAGTAGTTGTGCACAGGCTTCGTCGCTCCACGGCATGTGGGATATTCCCAGACTAGGGCTCGAACCCGTGTCCCCTGCATTGGCAGGCGGGTTCTTAACCACTGCACCTCCAGGGAAGCCCTGTGATGTATGTTTGTTGTGTGGAGCTTCAGGACTAACATAACTTTCTCTTTGGCCACCTGCTTCACATGTCTCTCCATGTTATAAGAGTTCAGAGAAATCCTGAGGCTGTGGCAGACAAGACAAGCTAGGCTGGAGAAAGACCTAGTGTGTATCCTGGGCAGTGCCACCACTTTAAGTGGGCTGCCGGGATTCATTTTTCAGATGTGAAGTAATTTCCCCTGATGACCACAGACTTTAAGTTGCCCAAGGATGGTAGCAGGGCACAGTGGAAACAGCATGGACTTTGGAGTAATGTAGGTGTGGGGACAGATCCCGGCTCTGCCACTTACTGTATGGCCCTGGATAAGCTGCTTAACCTCTCCTCATCTCTACAGTGTCAATATCATACTTGTTATAGAGTTGTTGAGAGAAAAAGAGATGATGCCCGAAAACCAACTAGCAAACTGTTTAGCATGTAGTGGGGTTCTTACGAATCGGTAGCTATGATGTGATCATGAGAATAATGCTGTATAAGATTTGAGAGTAAAAATCCAACTCTCTTTCCTTTAATTGGGATAAGGAATCTGCATCCAGGGGCCACATGTTATCAGTCTCACATCAACTTACATCATCATTTTTAAAAGCACAGCTTCTTTCAAGTCTTTTGTTATTTGTTGTTTTAACACTGTGTAAGGCACGTATTGTAAATCAAGTCTAAATGAATGTGAGTTATGCCCTTAGACATTTATAATGTCAATGGAATTTTAATAACTTCTCCATTTCCTTTTCTGAATACAGATTTTCAGCAATTGCTACAAAATAAGTATTTTTGCATTGTCTTTTAACAGTAGAAACATAATTCTACATATGCTATTTAGTATCTTCATGTGAGTCTATGTAACTACACTCAGATTCATAATCTTATATTCTAAAAGAATGCATGGTTTATAGACTGTGTGGGAATCTATTTTGGTTCTTCTTCGCTAGGAGATTTTGAATTATTTTCTTCATGCTGTGTAATCCAATGAAATGATATATTATTCTCATGATTTTGGGGTATTATTTTGTTTTTTCTCTTAACCATGTAGAGATTGAAATGAAGAAAAAAAACCTGATTATATTAACTTAACACATGAGTTTATATAAAAAGAAATTGAAGTAGCTTAAGTTTTGAAAGCTTAGGGAAGGATTTCTGGATTTTTACTCATTTATTCTAATCATTTGAAATTTGACCTGTCTTTGTTGCTTCTTACCTAGGTTACTTGTTGGTTTCAGAAAACCATAAGAAATTTACAGGAACAAAGTCTAGGTTCATCACTTTCAGACAATGAGGAGCTAATTCGTAAGCACGAGGAACTGATAATAAAAGCAAAGGTAAGAGACACATTAAAAAAATAATTGAAAACTGCATGGACTTCTCTTTTTTTTTGTTTTTTGGTTGTGTTGGGTCTTCGTTTCTGTGCGAGGGCTTCCTCTAGTTGCGGCAAGTGGGGGCCACTCTTCATCACGGTGCGCGGGCCTCTCACTATCGTGGCCTCTCTTGTTGCGGAGCACAGGCTCCAGATGCGCAGGCTCAGTAGTTGTGGCTCACGGGCCCAGTTGCTCCGCGGCATGTGGGATTCTCCCAGACCAGGGCTCGAACCCGTGTCCCCTGCATTGGCAGGCAGATTCTCAGCCACTGCGCCACCAGGGAAGCCCGCATGGACTTCTCTTGAATACACTTCTGTAGGTAATTTAGTGGAGTACTGAAAAACTCTCTTTGTATAGTTTGCTTGCTGTTCCCATTTATATTTCCCTAGTTCCTTAACTTGCTTCACATTCCTTACTTTTGCAGAAAGTAATAACTACCAGCCAGGCAACAACTTGTAGGTGTGTGGATGTGCACAATGGAACCGTAAAGTGCTGAGAGCAGGAGGAGCGGAGCAGCCACATAGCAGTGCTCCTCTCGCCCTTGTGTCTTGTTATTTGGAAATTGACTCATTTGTACATGTGGGGTCTATACGTATTTTCCAAAGTTCTTTACAGGTGCTCCATTTTTATCTGCAGAAAAATGAAAGTCCGGTTTTAGTAGATTGAGTGGGAACAGTGAATACTTTAATCAGTTTCAAGATTTAGAGGACTTTCTGTTGTTAATATCTTGGGTGGTTGATAGTTGTACGTACAGCTAGGTCATGAAGCTCAGGAAAACAGTGGGCCAACGCTAATAGACAATAGTTGAACGTAAGGAATACAAAGCAAATAAATATTTACATGTTTGGGAGGTTGGGATTTGGAGGGGTGGGGGAAGGGGAGGCAGCAGGTTGCGTTTATCTAGACTGAAGTCTCCTCATAGGGCTCATGATGTTTTCATTTGCTGGTTTTTGCTTCTCTTTGAACACTACAGGATACTTAGGTACTCAAAGTGTATGGTTTGAATATTTGCCTGACTGATAAAGATTCGGTTACAAAAGACTGTTACGGCTGATGATTTTTTTAATTTAAAATTTTTCAGCATTTGATTTATCTGTTTGAGAAATTAGTTTTTTTTCATTGAAGTCATATAGCATTTTATTCTGTGCGTGTGATACTCAAGTTTTATCAGTGAAAAGTCTATAAAAATTCCTAAATGCTAAGGACAAGAGATGACCTGAATTGCATAGGATGGTTGCTTCCTTAAAACATATAAATAAAAATGGTATATTCACATAGCTTGGACATACTTTGGGGTTATATTTACTGTAACTGTGGCTTTATTATGGTTTCTCACAGCCCTGAGGACAGTTTTGAGTAGAATATTTGTTAATGTATAACCTCAGTTTAGCTTATATCATAGTTTACAGTTTACCTTTGTAGCTCTGATGATATGTATAAACAGAAAAACATAGATATTCTTTCCATCATTATCCCTATGTTGTTGTACGCATAAGTGGTTTAAGAAATAAATTTTTAATAATACATATTTTATTATATAAAGTATATCATAGAAAATTTCATAACTATAAGAAAAAGGAAAATAAAAGTGAATTCTTAACCCAAAGATAATCATTATTAAGATAACCGTTATTAGTATTTTTGTGCACTCCCTTCTAGTCTTTCCATACACAACCCTAGAAACATAGCATTAGAGTCATGCTTTTTTTATTTACAACTTTATCATAAATATTTTTCCTATGTAAACTAATATCCTTTAACTGCAGCATATTTCATTACATGGATAAATTTATATGACAGAGTTACACATTTTGGTTATATGTATAAGCTAAGCCATATGAATACCCAAGCAAATATTGTTTGAAAAGGGTATAGATTCCTGATAAACACCATTATATTTCAGACAAGATGACTACTTCCTTTCAGGGTCCTGAGCCACTCAGGAACCAGTGACAGATCTCATACAGAAGCTGAGTATTGCCCCATGTACTCAGTAAGTAGTTTTGGGGCCGAATTGGTTTTGGAAACTGAGGCAGAGAAACCTATTTTCCTATAGCATCCTTGCAAATAAATTTATTTTCTAAAAAAAAAAAAATTGTATGTTTGCTTTGCTGGGAGTTCATGTTTTATTACTTCCCATGAAGCATTCTGTATGATATAAGATCTTCCTTCAACTATGGGCTGGCCTTTGGAACCCCCCTAATCTCAATAGCATCTTTAGAGATTATCAAATATTGAATATCTATTTAGAGATGAAAGCTCAAACATAACTTATTGATAAAAAAGTTTTTTAAGACAATTGTCATCAATTTGGGACACTAGATAGTCCAATGTCAAGATAACTGGTTATTCAAGGCAGCAGGGGTCCCTGAGTCACATGGGTTGAAAGAGACCCCATCAGTGTAAATGCAGAAGAGGGAGTGACACTCTGTTCTGGGGTGATCCAGGTTGGCTTTCCAGAAGGGTGGGGTTTGAGCAGATGGATGGAGTATGAGTGGTTGGTTAGGCAAGGGCGATCATTCCTAAATAAGGTAGAATAAGGGAAAACAATGATCAGACCAATTTGTCTGTGATGAGAGTTAAAGGTCCTAGCAAGGTTCAACCCAGAGACAAGAGACCAACGGGAGTTGTCTCAGAGGTCATACTTATCCACAGCCATTCCCTAGAGAAGAAATGCTAACAGTGCATGGTCATTACAGGGAAGTAAACTTTGCAGGTTGGAAAATAGAAGAGAATTCTGAGGCCACAGAAGGTGGGCCTAAGTGACCTTAAAACTCCCTTTAAGTTTCAGTCTCATAAAAGAGACAGGATTTAGATGATAATAACTGTTATGCTTGTTAAATTTAAAGCAATGTGAGTGTGAAAAACACCTTTTCAGAGATGGCTGAAATGATAGGACTAGATTGGGAAAATAGCAACATTTCTTTCTTTCTTTTTTTTTAGACACCAATTCTATTTATTTTTGGCTGTGCTGGGTCTTCGCTTCTGTGTGAGGGCTTTCTCTAGTTGTGGCAAGCGGGGGCCACTCTTCATTGCGGTGCGCGGGCCTCTCATTATCGCGGCCTCTCTTGTAGCGGAGCACAGGCTCCAGACGCGCAGGCTCAGTAGTTGTGGCTCACGGGCCTAGTTGCTCCGCGGCATGTGGGATCTTCCCAGACCAGGGCTCGAACCCGTGTCCCCTGCATTGGCAGGCAGATTCTCAACCACTGCGCCACCAGGGAAGCCCATAGCAACATTTCTTAAACGTGGAGATAGTATCTTACTCATCTTGGTATTCCCAGCACCTAGGACAGTGCCTGGTATTAAAAAAAGGATGTTTGATTCATGTCTGTTTTTTAAATCCTCTTTCCAGAAGAAAGAAACATTCTTTTAGTGTCTTTCTGTGATTCTCTAGTGACTTTAGATAGTGACTTAGCCTCCTTTTGCCTACCTAGCCATCCATTATCTTTATTTATTTATTTTTAAATGTTTGGTCCTCAGTGTAGAGTTACACAAACTCTTTAATTCATCCTAGATCTCTGGGTCGGCTACTCTCTTGGCTTATTTTATTATTTCTCCCTTCATTCTCTATCTTCCTCACATCCCCATTCTCACAGGCACCTACTCTAATGGGTTCGATATGTGTCTTTAGACATATTCCCATTCTTAAAATATGTACAGAGTTACATGTTTTCAATTTGCATAGATGATATGAAGGCATAGATTTCATTGTGTTTCTTCCCACAACACTGGTTGCACCTAGTAGCTGTTTGTGATCTTAAGTAGCTGTTTGTGATCTTCACTATGGTAATTCCTAGATGCAGCATAGCTTTGGAAAGTCCTATTATGTGGATATTGATGTCCTACTTCTGTCCTTCATAATGTTAATGGCCTCCCATTTCTTTATCCCTTATAATACCTGGGCTTCTAGTCACTGACTCTTCTATTTAGCCCTTCTGCTGAGTTCCTCACTTCAGCTCTTACGTTTTTCATACCCCATTCCTCACACTGATTATTCCTCATAACTTTTTTCCTGCTTCATCTGTCTAACGTCCTTCTTTATATCCTAAGGTGTGCTTTATTCATATATTAAATTGTTGGTCTGTCCGGTGCATTAATTCTGTGTCCTCTGACTTAGGTATTTCGGTGTGTTGCTTGTGCTCATCAGATGTTATTTTTCCCTGTAAGTTAATATTCCCTTGGATACCAGCAACTTCACTTGGTAAGGCATGGGAGGTGTGAAAGCCAGTCCTCTAACTTGTCCTTTTCTGGGTGAATTGGGGTCAAGGTGCGGGGAGATGCCCCTGAGTGCTTCTGTTGTTAGAATTAGGGCTCCACCATTTCTGGTTTGCCCCTCTACCCCAGATATACACAAAGGAGGGGGACCCCTTGGAGAACCTCCCACTGATTGGACTCCGGACCCTGCTTTGTTCCAAGACCCATTTCCCATACTCTTCCCAGCTCACTTGATGGAGAGTTGAGGGCGCACTGAGAAACAGGTCAGGTTGCTTCCCTCTCATGTATTAGCTGTGCACCTGGTCAGATTCCAGTGCTACCCTGATGTTGTTTCTCTCCTCTGGCTGGTACTGGGTTGGGGCTCCTATTTTCTTTCCTGAAAAGATACATTGACAAACAATGACCAGGCAGATGGGGAAAGAAAGCAACACACCCAGAAAGTTATCCCCTAACATATCTCCTGTCTAAGGCATCGGCCTTATTCTACTCCAGAAAGTCATGTGGCCCTGACACTGAGAGCCAACCACCTGTTGTCTCCTCAAGGAAGGTTCTCTTATCTATAAACTTTACCGTCACTTTGTTGGCCCTTGCAGGAAGGACAAGCTACATAATTTGTGAGACCCAGTTTAAAATGGAAATATGGAGGCCTTTCTTAAAAAGGAATTGAGATTTCAATACAGCAACAGCAGAACCTTAAACCAAGCATGGGGACTTCTAAACAAATGTCGCTGTGATGATACAGATCACTTGCCCATGATGCTGGTCCTATTTACAATGTTAGGATTTTTGAAAGGACCTAGAAACCTTGCTTCAAACATTTTCCTTCACCATCTTTACTAACCTCTTCCTACCTGGATTAGCAAGTTTTCTAAAAATAAAGATTGCAATACTATATCGGGTTATATCTACATAAGAAAAAACAGGTTTGAATTCCTGCTGTCACTCACTTTGCAATCTTGGGTACACTTGACCTCTCGCAACCTCACCTTCCTGACCTGTAAAGAGGAGTCATAAATAATTCAATTAGAAAATATTCGTGAAGGCGCCCACATTTTAGTAGTGCCTCCAAAAATGTTTCCTTTCCCATCCATGGTGTAAACATTCAAATAGTTTTCGTCTGTGGTTTTTCAACAATATCATTCCTTGCTCCTGGAGGAGGAATCCAATTTTAGATCTCCTTAAACAGGAAGCAGCATATTACACTTTTTTTTTTTTTTTTTGAGTGTGGATATGAGGAGAAGAAGGGGGATTGTTTCTTTCAAAGATGTTTTAAAATAGAAATAAGACCTCAAGCTGGGGATTCATTAGTGAGACACATATAAATAATCTGGTAACATAGAGAAGGTAAGCTAAGTCAAATGGTAGCAAGCTGTTCTTTATTGCTTGTTAGTCTACTCAGTAAATTCCTTCTAAATAATCTTTGAAAATTCCTCTCTCATTTCTTACTGGAATGCATTCAAATAAGAAATATGGCAACTTTTATATCTCTTAATAATTGTGATACCTTATTCAGAATGTGTTGAAAGAACTGAACCAAAAGATTTTTTAATACAGCCTTTAAGTATGAGTAATTTTGTATTAAATTATACTTTCTTTACTGAATATGAAAAAAATATTTTCCTCTTACATATGTAACAGTTAAAGAAATAACAGACATGGAAGATTATAAGCGACCCTTCGGTTAAGAACCTTAAATACTCTTAGATTTTATCCTGTATCAATTTGATGCTCCAAGGCTTGAATTCAAAGTCTGGAGTTCAGAGTTGGTTGTAGGGTGTATTAAAATATGTTAACAAACACTTCCTTATTATCTCCTTTGAGGAGACATAATCATTCCTTCTTCTGCACATCAGAAATAATGTCTATCCAAGAACTGCCTTCAGGAGCCAACCTTTACTTCTGTTGGGAGGAAAACTTTTCCTCTTCCAATTTGGTTCCAGTGATTGGGGCCCTGCAAATTAACTGACAATAGACAGGTCAACAGGAGTGAAGACAAGGTTTATTTTCACACAGTGTACGTGGGCGGTCCCAGTAATGGAAGACTCATGGAATAGCCCAAAGTAAAGTTTTACAAAGATCAGTTTAACAAAAGAAAAGTTTTTAGGACTTCAGTGGGAGAGTATGGAAGGTTTTATTGGGCTTCTTGATGATAAAGGAATGAGCAGTCTGTCTTCTTCCTGGCTGGAGGTTTCCCAGTGGGAAGGTGTATGGCGGTTGAATTTATACTTCCTGATGCAAAGTATCAGTCTTCTTTAAATCAGGAAACTCCCTGGGAAGAGGTCAATGGCAACTGTATTTTCAGGAGGCTCCACTTAAGTTTAGGTAGTATTTCTTTCTGTGGCTGCTAATTGTTTAGCTGTTTTCAGTTTAAAGTAATTTTCATACCACCATGGTGGACTATAAATCCCCACACTTCTGTAGTGTCAACTCTTGCTTCAGTTCAGGCCCTTTACACCTGGTACACACAAGAATCGCACAGCGGCTTTGAAAAAAATACTGCCATCTGGATCTCATGCCCAGAGATTTTATGTAGTTTGTTTGGGGAATCGGGATTAAAAAAAATTCACTGCCAATCTTAAGATATTGATATTTTCATCAAAATGAAATCCAGATTTCCTGTTCCTTCTAAAAAATGGAAGACCTGGCATTGTCAGACTCATCTTTCCTTATAGACATAGCAGCTCTTGGCTGGAGCCCAGCAATAGCTATTTCCTTGAGAAAAGGCATGTGTACTTCGGTTTGCCACAGTCCCCACCGTTCCTCATTACCTCCTCTTCCACCTTTGCTTCACTCATTTACATTACGTGCCTGTCCCCTGTAAGCATTTGGGTTTGAGACCTGATGAGCAGTGAGGTGCAATTTAAGTGGAGTAGTAGCTTAAACCGATTTGCATTTTAGAAGATTACCTTGGAAAAAATGTGAATGATAAGAATGGGAAGAAGTGATATTGAAGACAGAATAGTCTCTTAGAAAACTGCTGAAGTTTGAATGAGAGTAACTTTAGATGGGGCATGATATCTTTTGAGATGGAGGTTATTAATGCCCATTTAAAAGGCTTAAAGGCGACATAAAGACTTACTCAAGTTGTGGCTCCCAGACAGCAGCATCTGGAAGTCATTAGAAGTGCAGAATCTCAGATTCCACCCACCAAACCTATTGGGTCAGAATCTGAATTTTAACAAATTTCTCTCAGAAGATTTGTATGGACACAAAAGTTTAAGAGACACTGACTTAGAGGATTTTCCCATATATTTCATGTATGTCCATATTCTCCTTAATTTTCATAGATGGCTATATATTTTTTGTAAAGTCCTTGATTAACAAATAATCTTTGAAGTTCTGCCAGAGAAACAAACTGAAAATAGTGTAAAGAAACATCATCTTCAATGTTTTACTATAGTAGAATTCACATTCCTCAGCTTCAAGATTAAAATAATCTTCCATGATTCATCATCTAATCCGATTTTCCAAGTCATTGAAAATATTTTCCATTTGTTGCTGAGTGATTTCATAAATTGGATTTGTGACCTTAGCCTCAAGTTCCTTTAAATAATATTATTTGGAGATCTTACAAAAATACCAATGCTTAGGTCCCAAGCAAACTTTATTCAGAGGAAAAAGTCAAGCTTAAAGTTACAAAATATTTATAACTATGAGATAAGGAAGTAAAAGAGTCTCTTGCAAGCTTATTTGAATAATTTAAATGCATAATTATCATCAACAGAACCACTACAGGAATGTGGCTCTTTAAAAATGTGTTTATTGTTTTATTTTTCTGATTACATAATACATTCTCATTTTGGAAAAATTAGAAAATACATAAAACTAAAGAAAATTAAAATCACCCATAGTGCATGGGTGTATATGAAAATGAAAAGGAAATATAAAACATACAAAAAATTGAGTATTCCAACCCTGTGTGTGTATGTGTGTATGTATACACTGTATGTGTGTGTTCATGTACAAAGTTGTGTATGTGTTGTTTTGCAGTGTAATTTTTCCAGTTAGCATTATGTCATAAGCATTTCTCCATTCAAATGCATATTTTAAATACGGTTTTTTAATGATTACATGTTATTAAACTGTGTAGATATATCATACATTATTTGAGGCAGCAATACATAGTATCTCAGAATATGGCAGTGGAATGAATGGTACACTCCCAGGGCCTAGAGTTAAATCCTAGCATCTCTGCTTACTTCTGATCTACGCTTGGGCAAATTTCTTGTGTATCTGAGCCTAGGTTCCCCCTTTTGTGAAAGAGGGTAATAATTGTACCTAATTCATGCAGTCGTTGTGAGGATTAGTTGTATTCTCATGCAGTACACAGTTAGCACAATGCCTCATACAAGCACAACATAGTAGAGGCTTTTTTTAAAATGATGGTAAAATAAACATAACATAAAATCTAACTTCAGTGACATTTAGTAAATTCACAATGTTGTAGTTTGAGAACATTTCCGTGACCCTGAAAAGGACACCATACCCATTAAATAGTCAATTTATTCCTCTCTCTCTCTGCTTCTGCCTCTGACAATCATTAATCAACTTTCCATGTATTTACTTATTCTGGATATGTCATAAATGGAATCATACGAGCGGCCTTTTGTGTGTGATTTCTTTCAGTTAGCATGTTTTCAAGGTTCATCCATGTTGTAGCCTGTATTGGTACATTATTGCTTTATACTGCTGCATAATATTCCACTGTATAAATATACTACATTTTGTTTATCCACCCATCAGTTGATGGACGTTTGGGTTGCTTCCACCTTTTGGCCATTGTGAATAACGCTGCTATGAACATTCACATAGAAGTTTTTGTTTGAATACCTGCATTAAATTCTTTTGAGTATATCCCTAGGAGTAAAATTGCTGGGTCGTATGATATTTCTACATTTAGTTTAATGAGGAGTCACTATACTGTTTTTCACAGTAGCTGCACCATTTCGTGCTCCTACCAGCAATGTACAATGCTTTCAATTTCTCCACATCCTCGCCAAAACTTACTTTTTGTTTTTGTTCTTATATTAAAAAAAATTTTTTTTCTAGCCATCCTAGTGTGTGTGTAAAGTACTATCAGTGGTAGTATTTTATTTGCATTTCCCTAATAGCTGATAACTTGTGATGTTGAAGATCTTTTCATGGCCATTTGAATATATTTTTTGAAGAAATGTCTATTCAGCTCCTTTTCCTGTAGCGTCCTTTGACGAACAGAAGTTTTTAATTTTGATGAAGTCCAATTTATCTATTTTAAATTTTCTTGCTTTTGCTTTTGACGTCAAAGCTATGAAACCATTGCTAAATCCAAGGTCATGAAGATTTATTCCTGTGGTTCTAAGAATTTTGTGGCTTTAGCTCTTACATTTAGGTTTTGCTCCATTTTTTTTTTAATTAACTTTTTTTAAAAATCAATTTTAATTAATTAATTATTTATTTATTTATTTTTGGCTGCGTTGGGTCTTCGTTGCTGTGCGTGGGCTTTCTCTAGTTGCGGTGAGCGGGGGCCACTCTTCATTGTGGTGCGTGGGCGTCTCACAGTGGCTTCTCTTGTTGTGGAGCACGGGCTCTAGGCGCATGGACTTCAGTAGTTGCGGCATGTGGGCTCAGCAGTTGTGGCTCATGGTTCTAGAGCACAGGCTCAGTAGTTGTGGTGCATGGGCTTAGTTGCTCTGCGACATGTGGGATCTTCCTGGACCAGGGCTCGAACCCGTGTCCCCTGCATTGGCAGGCGGATTCTTAACCACTGCGCCACCAGGGAAGCCCTGCTCCATTTTGAGTTAATTTTTGTGTATGGTATGAAGTAAGGGTCATTCTTCACATATGGGTATCTGGTTATCCTAGCACAATTTGTTGAAGAGACTATTCTCTTCATTGACTGGTCTTGGCACCTTTATTGAGAGTAATTGATCACAGATGTATAGGTTTATTTCTGAACTCTCACTTCTATTCCATTGATCTATATGTCCATCCTTATGCCAGTACCACACTGTTTTGATTACTGTAGTTTTTGTAGTAAGTTTTAAAATCAGAAACTGTGAGCTCTCTAACTTTGTTCTTTTCCAGGATTGTTTTGGCTATTCAGGATTCCCTTGCAGTTCTACACGTTAGGATCAGCTTTGCCATTTCTTTTAAAAAAGGCCATTGAGTTCTGATAGGAATTGCATTTTATTTGTAGATGACTTTGGGAGTATTGCCTTCTTAACAATATTAGATTTCCTGATCCATGATCACAGGATGTCTTTCCAGTTATTTAGGTCTTCTTTATTTTTTTCAACAATGTTTTATAATTTTCAGTGTATGGGTCTTGAACCCCCTTGGTTAAATTTATTCTTAAGTATTTTATTCTTTTTGGTGCTATTGTAAATGAAATTGTTTTTTCTTAATTTCCTTTTCAGATTATTCATTTCTAGTCTATAGAGGCACAACTGATTTTTGTGCATTGATCTTGTATCCTGAAACTCTGCTGAATTAATTTATTAGCTCTAATAGTTTTTTAAGGATTCCCTATGTATAAGATCATACCATCTGCAAATTTCCCCTTCCATAATCATTTTTCTCTCATTCATCTATCTGATTATAAAAAGCCATTCTTTCAGTGTATTGTAGACCAGATCTTCCCAAACTATAATGTACTCATGAATTACCTGGGGACCTTAAAATGCAGATTCTGATTCACCAGGTCTGGGGTGGGGCTTGAGTATCTGCATTTCTAACAAGCTCCAATGTAACAGTGATGCTGTTGGTCTCTGGACCACCCTTTGGGTAACAAAGGTTATGGAGGAAAGAACTGCAGAAGAATGAAAGAGAGTTTAAGTGATGGAGTTGAAATATTGGGTCATTGTAAGAACTTGGAAGGTTTAAGTCTAAATAAATCTTTGAGTCTCTTAAGGTATGGACATGATTGTCTGAGCTTAGAACTTGATTTATTTTTGTTGCTTGTATTTATTACTCAGGTAATTGAAGATCAAAAGACAGGTGTTTAAATTGTTCAAATGTTCCTTTTTTTGAAATAGAAATATTTCCACAGGAATAGCACTTACATGAACTATTTAGTACAAAAGGAGCTACTTGTAGGTCTCTTGGGTGGTTCAGGAAGTGTGTAGCAATATCTAGAGTTTGTATAATTTTAGTTCCCAGGTTGTCCAAATATTTTCAAAGCATTTCACAATCATTGTTGAGTGATTTTCTTTTCATTTCAGTATGTATTAACCTGTATAATGAAGCTGACTATTCTGGTATTTGAACTTCCATTACATCCCCAAATTCCTTCACTGAAGGTATGCGAAAAAATGGCAAAACCACTTTAAAACATATTGCTTCAGTAAATCAGCTCACAGCATCTCTGATGATTATAAGGAAAATCTACAAAATGAAGCAGAGTTTGTTACTTTTATAATGTTTCATCCAATTTAAAAAATAAAATGGGGTCTGAATCTGAAATGTCTCAAGGCAGAAATTAACTGAGTCTCTGAACAGTAGAGACATCTGCATTAGTGCATTTCAATTCCTCTGTCTTCATTTTAACAAATAATTTGTTTTACTTGTCTGATTCTTTAATGAACTTCCCAATTAAAAGCAGATGTCATTTTTCACAGAACATAAATTATAAACAATTTTATTACTAGCAGGCAAAATATGTATAAATAGTATTGAATTTGCCTGCAAGCATTGGGAAAAATCTATAAAATGATGGGATTTCTCACTTGGTAACCCTACTTCCGCCTTAACTTATGGGTTAATTTAAAGCTTAGTGAACCATATGCTTTCATTTCCAAGGGAAATTTAACTGAGAGAGTCTCTCAGAATGTTTATGCCCATCTAAGAAGGGGATGAGTTCAGAAAACAAATAGAGAATATTGTACTCTGTGATCACTAAGTTTAAATCTACCTGCTGTCACCTGCTTATGAAACCTTCACCAGCTCGTTAAGTTTAAATGCTTAGAAAAATTTTTTCTTTTTTTTTTAGTTATGACTTTTATAAAAATTCTTCATATATATTCTTTCCTTTTCTTTTTCTTGCCCTTATTCTTCCTCCTCCTCCTCTTCCTTTTCCTGCTTCTCCTCCTTCTTGTCATTTGTCAGCCCTTAAATAAAAATTCCCACAAAGCATGGCTTCTTATAGTTGCTATCACAACTCAAGGTAATATTACAATGATAATAATAATAGTGAAGTTGAGTCTTTGAGGTGGACACCTAAAAAGGCATTTTCTTATGTCTTAATCCAGTCACACCTTAAATCCCTACAACCTTCCTGTGCTACTCTTTAGCATCCATTTGGTGGCATTCAGTGCAGTGGCCTTAGATTTCTGTGACATTCATTACTCCAAAGGCCTTTACTTCAGTTTTCCACTCCTGTGGCCACACTTGTTTCCATGGTATCACCCAAAAGTTCTCTCATCCCACCCCCCCTTTCCTTTCACCTTTTCCTGGTTTCCCTCCTTGTACGATTCAGCATGGACCAAGGCTATTTGTGAGTAAACTCAACCACCCATTTTCTCTCTTTCTTCCTACTTCTCAAAGAAGATGAAACAATTGGCACACTTTTTCTGATTAGATCTATTTAAAAAGCAAATGATCTATTATCAGTTAGCCTTACAAATTCTTTTCTTTATCAGCCATTAATTCCCTATTTTGTCCCCATAACAACCAGTACAAAACTTTCAGGCTCTTTTAAATTTCTCAACCAGGCTTTAACCTAACTTCACAGTCACTTAGTCATTCAAAGCGAAATCACTTGACTCTTTTCTTCTCTGTCCTTTTTTGTCTCTTTTTCACTTTCCTTCTCCCAGTGTGTTTCCCATTCCCCTCTTCTCCAAATTTAAGCCTTCATCCATTCTTCGAAGTCCTACCTTTTCCATCTCTTCATTTTGTATCTCTCTTCAATCTTTTTTTTAATAAATTTATTTATTTATTTAGTTATGTATTTATTTATTTTTGGCTGCATTGGGTCTTCGTTGCTGCACACGGGCTTTCTCTAGTTGTGGTGAGCAGGGGCTACTTTTCATTGTGGTGTGCTTGCTTCTCATTGCAGTGGCTTCTCTTGTGGAGCATGGGCTCTAGGTGCGTGCGCTTCAGTAGTTGTGGCACGCAGGCTCAGTAGTTGTGGCTCGCGGGCTCTAGAGCACAGGCTCAGTAGTTGTAGCGCACGGACTTAGCTGCTCCACAGCATGTGGGATCTTCCCAGACCAGGGATCAAACCCGTGTCCCCTGCATTGGAAGGCGATTCTTAACCACTGCGCCACCAGGGAAGCCCCTCTCTCTTCATCTTAATACCTCATTTAGTCTCTCATTAAATAGAAAACATAAACATTGCTTCTCAACCCTTAAGACACTATTCTACCTTTTTCATGACTAACAGGTTGAATTGTGTCTACCAACATTTATATGTTAAAGTCCTAACCCCCAGTGTCTCAGAATGTGATCTTATTTGGAAATAGTGTTATTGCAGATGTAGTTAGTTAAGATGGGGTCATCAGAGTGTACCCTAATTCAGTATGACTTATAAAAAGGGGAAATTTGAACACAGAGGCAGACACCCATAGGGGGAAGACGATGTGAAGAGACAGAGGGAGAAGACAGCCATCAACAAGGCCAAGAGAGGTGCTTGGAACAGGTTATATCCTCACAGCCCCAAGAAGGAACCAACACTGTTGATATCTTGATTTTAGACTTCTAAAATCTAAATCAGAGGACTGTGAGAGGATAAATTTCTGTTGTTCAGACCACTGACTTTGTTGTACAGATGTCCCTCAGTATCCTTGGGGCATTGGTTCTTCCAAGACCACCCACAGATACCAAAATCTGTAGATGCTCAAGTCTCATGGTCAGCCTTCCATATCCATGGTTTCCCCATCCACAGAGTCAACCAACCACAAATCATAAACATAGTAGTATATGTATTTAAAGAAACCTGTGTATAAGTGGACCCTTGCAGTTCAAACACATGTTGTTCAAGGGTCAACTGTACTTTGTTACAAGAACCCTAGGAAATGAATACAACTACTTCATTTTCTGCCTCCCTGGCCTCCCCACCCACTAATCCTTTACCTGCATTAGGAGAAGCTGCTCTTTCTCAAGTAACAGATGACTTGAAGCTCTCTGTGCACTTGGCCTCTGAGACACCACCTTCTCTGGTTCTCCCATCTGTCTGATGGTTCCTGGCTCCTTCTAAATCTCTTTCAATGCCATCTCTTCCTCCAGTCTCCCTTTACATGAAATGCTTAACTTCTGGCTCTTTTCTCTTCTCATTTCATACTTTGCTCATGTGGAGTTATCCAGTCCCACAGTGATAATATAGGTTTTATCTTAATGATTTCTAGACTTAAAGATCTCCAACTCTTACATCTTTTCTCAACTCCAGTCTTCTTCTTTTTTTTTTTTTTTTAATTTTTATTTATTTATTTATTTATTTATTTATTTATTTATGGCTGTGTTGGGTCTTCATTTCTGTGCGAGGGCTTTCTCTAGTTGTGGCAAGCGGGGGCCACTCTTCATCGCGGTGCGCGGGCCTCTCACTATCGTGGCCTCTCTTGTTGCGGAGCACAGGCTCCAGACGCGCAGGCTTAGTAATTGTGGCTCACGGGCCCTGTTGCTCCGCGGCATGTGGGATCTTCCCAGACCAGGGCTCGAACCCGTGTCCCCTGCATTGGCAGGCAGATTCTCAACCACTGCGCCACCAGGGAAGCCCCTCCAGTCTTCTTTTTAGAAGTTCCTGTGGAAGATTGACTTATAGATTTCTTACCAGCACTTTAACTCAACTAAAATTATTATTTTCTCCTCCAAGCCTTCCCCCATTTTTCTTTCTTGGCTAAAGAAATTGCAGCCCTTCAGTCACCCAGATTAGAGACCTCAAAGTCACATTATTCTTCCTCTCCCCTCACTTCAGATCATCTCTCAAATTTAGTCAGTTCTTACCTCTATCTCCTTCTTGCCTTCTCCTCCCAGGCCCTACTTTAGTTTCTCAGAATCTTTCACTAGGTCTACTACAATTACATTATGTAGTACTATGAATCTGAGCCTACAAACTACAATATGTGTATGAAATATTGCTGGCTTGTTTAAAAAATGGTTTTTTAGTCAACATAAGCCTGATTCTGAGCTCCCATCGTATGACTGGCGACACATTCAATCTGTCATTGTTGGAGCCCCTTTCCAGGGTTCTGTAAATGTTCCTGGGTCCACACAGCACCACAGCACTGGGGAAGCCACTGTGGTCATCAGTTCACTCAGCTTCCCTCTGAGGCAATCATTGTCTCAGCCTGTATGGAGGCCGCAGTTTCAGTGGCTCTGCTGCTTCTGTGCCTGTTTGAGGTGCCAGGCTGGTCTGACTCCCAGTCTCCCTGGAGGGAATACACAGCCGTCCCCAGGGAAGCCGTGCATGTCTTCATGGCACTGCCCTGAGAGGACCCTGCATCTCCTCCACGCGCCTCACCTCACATCCAGCCTTCTCTCCGGCACCAGCCAGATCTCACTGTCTCTGTATGGCCCTCACCTTTATCTCCTTATCCTTTACCACATCTCTCATAATGTCTTTATTGGACTTAGTCTTTTTGCAAAAGGCAGGAGGGAAAATGACTTGCAGATAAGTTCTGCTTTTGGTCTTAATATAAACTTCACTAAGGCAAGAGGGGCATAGAAAATAATTGACTTTCTTCTTGAAACAGGGCAGATGGGACAATATAGGAAGAACACAATAAATTATCCTGCCACACGCCTAACTGGCGTCTGGGCCTCCAGTCTTTCTGTTTTGCAGTTAATCATTTATGACGTCATCAAAGTTACCTTTGGACAAGCTGAGACTAGGCCAGTTTTTTCTCAAGCATCTCCTAAAATGCCCTTTGGATACAAAATAAAATACAGACTCCTGTGACTTTTATTAAAGCCCCCCATGACCTGCCCTTTGCCTGCCCCCTAGCCTGTACGTCTCTGTGAATCTAAGCTTTCTTGGTCTGCTTATCACTCCCATGCGTACCACAGACTTTCTCACCTCTGAGACTTGAGTTAGTTGGACCCCTCACAGAGAATCTCTTTTCCCCTATTTTCTTCCTCTTCTTTTTCAAAGTTAGTTGCTAATTATAATCTTAGAGTTGACATGGGAAGAATAAAGCTAAAAAGCAGGCAAGCCTGAGGTCACAATTTGGTTACCAAAGAGGAGGAGGAGTAGAAGTCAGGGCAAAGTGTTAGCAACTGAGGCAGAAAATCTAAGCAGAAACAGAAGCCGTGGACAGAATTTGGTATGTAGTTCAAGACTGGACCTGACAGAAACTGGCTAAGAAGCAAGACAAAGCACCCACATTCAGGATGTCTGGATAATATTTTGAGGTCAGTACATTGGGCAGAGAGGGTCTGTCTAAAGCTCTATGTATCCACTTCAGCCTAGGGAGTGATTTTAGTTGATGACCTACAGGCTCAGTGTTGGTCCAGATTCCTTCTCTGAAATGGTTGTTGATCTCTCCAGTACTGGTCTTTCCCTTCTTAGAGTGTTGCTTATTGCTCAATTAAAGCAATTAATGCCTTCCTGGCATTTCAGTTGTTCACATGTCTGATTTCCCCACAGCTGTGAGATTCTCAAAAACAAGGGCCATGATGTATTCATTTCTGGATTCCCTGTAACACCCAGTAGATGGGTCTGGGACATGAGTTAAACGCAGCTAGTGTTAGTTGGGTCAGTGGATGACCCCATTGGACAGGAACCTGGCAGCAAAATGTTACCCTGAGTCAGTCCTGGCTGGACTTCTAAATTGCTGTTCATAAGTGACATTCAGTTTGGCTAGGAAGTCATGAGTCTGTCTATCTACTGCATGATCATCGTTGAGACTACAAACTAAACGCAGTTCTATGGGCACTCTCCCGATTCTGAGGCAACAGAGAAATAATGGGCAAAACTTCATGATGGTGGTCGCAATGCTGCAGTTCTCGAGTGTTAAGAGGAAAGCAATCTATTCACACTAATGTGTGAATGTCTGCCAACTTCTTAACCATCCTTGACTTTTGTTTTTCTTTTCTCTTTTCTTTTGCACCACCCCACCACCGATTTTTGGAAGTGAACGTTTTATTAACCCAAACACAAGAAAGCAATTTCAGGTAATGTTGAAAAGTAAAGTGATCTGCAGAGTGGCCAAAGCCAACACTGCCTCTGAGTTGCACCTACTGTTAAGGACAAAGCACCACGGTACTTTCTCTTCTGAAGCTGCACACTTGCACACTCCCATGATGGTAACAGGGTGTTGATGGGGAGTACAGGCACAGAAAGGGTGATGCAGGCTGTTTGGATTCTTTGTAAACCTGGTAGTTGTATACAGGGATTCCCTGCATCATGAATCCAGAGATTTAAGCTTTTTCTTTTTTCCGTTTTATTGAGGTATAATTGACACAAAATTGTAAGCTATTTGGAGTGTTTATCGTAATGATCTCATATACGTATATGTTGTGAAAGGATTCCCCTCCATCTAGTTAATTAACACATCTATCACCTCACATATTTATCTTTGTGGATATGTAAATTTCAGTTATATAGTACAGTGTATTCCCTTAGAAATTTCAATTATATAGTACAGCGTTACCTCTAATCACCACGTTTTACATTAGATCCTCAGAACTTGTTCATCTTATAGATGAAAGTTTGTACTCTCCTACCAATGTCTCCTTATTTCCTCCGCCCCCCCAGCCCCTGGCAATCACTTTTCTACTCTGTTTCTATGAGTTTGACTTTTTTACTCCACATCTAAGTGATAAAGAGACTTAAAGTTTTTTCTTCACATATTCCATAAGCCCCTGAGAAACCAGACTGAGAAAGACATAAAGGAACTGCTCACAAGGGGGCTTTTAGGGAGTAATCAGAAAGGGTTAGACACCTCTCACTTTGTATGAATTATCACAAGAAGCAGTAAAGGGAAATTGTTTGATGTCACCAGTAGGTTTTACCCAAACCCTCACATTTTGAAAAGCACTGTCACTTCTTACCTATCACTATGCAGTACTTCTGAAAACTGAGTGTGTTGAATATGTTACTGGCTTCACACCATTTCTTTGAGACATTCCTACTACCTGGGATTGAGGTGCAGCACCACCTCATGGTAGCTGGCTTTTGTAGTCATTTTGCTTCTGCATTCCAGAAATGAAAAGAACCACTGGCTGTGTATGTTACACGCATGTCTGTGCATTTAAAAATGTATTTGAAACCGCTGGATATTTAGTTTCTTCTTGCTACTTTAGGTTTGGGATCTTATTTGCCTTATAGGCAACTTGAAGCCTTTATTCTTCATAGTCCTTTAAATAGACTGTTCTAGTCTAAAAGGCTTAGGGCATATTTGGGAGGAATCTGTGAGAGTATTTGCTAATGGAATGTGAGTTTGTGAGAGAAAGTGTGTGTGTGTGTGTGTGTGTGTGTGTGTGTGTGTGTGTGTGTAGAAGTGGGTGGTGGGTACTGACTTCAGGAGCTTAAGCACAGCCTTTCCAGAGAGACAGGCTCAAGAGGATGTCAGAAACTGAATTCTTCTTCTTCCCACTCAAAACCTCTTCTGCCTAGTTCTTCATATCTCAGTTAAGGGCAACTCAATCCATCCAGTTACTCAGGTCAAAAGAGTCTTGATTCTTCTTCCTCTTACTCATAGGAAATCACCTGGGCTGTGTCATCTAAGTAGATCCAGAATATCCTATCATTTCTCATGATCTCCGCTGCTGTCCTAGGGAATGACCTACCTCCATCTTTCCTGGCTAATTGCAGTAGCTTCCTCAGGAATCACTGTGCATGCATCCCTGCACCCCTCCACCAGCAAAGTATTCTCAAACGACAGCCCTGTGCTTTTATTTTTGTTTTTTTTTAAAGTTATGTCAGACCCTATGCCCCAGACCTTCCAACAGCTTCACGCTTCTCTCAGAATAAAAGACTTCAGTGTTTACAAGGCCCTGCCTCTGGATCCTCCCACTCTGGCCCCACCGTGCCCCTCTTACTGCTTCTCCTCCTGCTTCCTCCGTGGGACACTCAGCTCTACCGCGCTGTGTCCTTGCTGTTCCTCCACCCCAGCAGGAAAACTCCCACCTGGGAGCCTTTATTCTAGCTGTGCCCTCAACCTGGAAAATTCTTTCTCCAGAGATCCTCTTGGCTCATCCCCTTACTTCCTGCCCATCTTTGCTCAAATCTCACTACTCAAAAAGCCTACCCTGACCACCATATTTAATACTGCACACAACTCCCGCCCTGCGTGGCACCTGAGAGTCCCCTAACCTGCTCTACTTGTCTCTGTTCTACAGTGTGGTCATCTTCAAACTAACCAGACAATGTACTGATTTACCATGTTTATTGGTTATAAACAAAATAAAATACATGGTGGACCACCACCATCACTAACACTGGAGCTAAATTCACTGGCCTAGATGGCGTATTTAGAAGAATGCTTGGCATAGACTAGACCTGCCAAATACATGGTTGAACAAATGACTGCCTCATAATGTTTATTGCTCTTATAAATGGGATCTTTATTAGAAAAGATAATTGGCTATTGTTGCTATCTAGGAATGTTATTGGTTTTCTTACATTGATCTTGTACATAAGAACTAAAAGTCATTGTTCTAATCTATATCTGATGTTCCTTGTGGGTAAAATATATGGATACCCCCTTCCCAACTTAATCTGCTTGATTTAGGGAAATCTTCTTAAGAAGTGAACATCAAAACCTTGTAATTCTCCCCATGGTTGAATTACATGTTGAGATCCTGAAGATATCTCCAACAGATTCTCTAGAAAATTAAAAAGTAAGTCTTTTGAAGACATTAATATAAACTGCAATCACCTAGTCGGCCAGTGGCACACTCTGATTGTAGGCAAATTGTGTTAGATGAAAATAATTTGGCCAGCTAGACTTTATTAATTTTGATTTAAAAATTGGAAACATCAATAGCCCCCGATCTGGCTCTACTCCTTACTTAATCAACTTGAAGAAAATGTGATCAAGAGGAACAAAAATCTAAGAAAAACAAGGACAAGACACTAAAGAAAAAATAATGATTCTCAGAAAACACAAATCTTGGGACAATTTCTTCCCGACTTCCTGTGTAATTAAATTTTGATCTAAAAACTATGTTGAACCAAGGAAGAAGAAATAAATGTATTTCTGCTCCAAACATTATTTTGAAGACTTGCTTATGAGTGTAATTTGTTATGATTTTATTTGATTTAAAAAATTTATTCTGCCACACGTCCTTTTGCTTCAGTATTAGCAGCAAGCACCCTGCTCTGTGTGGCTGGCCCACAGGCTGCACTTGGTGGCCAAGCACTGAACAGAATAAAGGAAACAAGAAGCTTCCAAGCCCTGTTTTTTCCTGCACCTTTTGGAATATTTGCATGGACTGAGAAAAAAGAAAGCAGCAACTATTATTCAAAGATTGCTTTGGTGACATCTGTCATTTCTGCTGTAAATAAACTGTCAGTCCCAAATCCAGTAGGGTACTTGTGGAAAATATAGCTAAAAATCCAAATTTTAGTAGGGCCTTAAATCCAGGAATTTGAAGCACAGCCAATTCACCGTTGAATTTACATCTGATTCACTAGAGAAGCCGAAGCATATGTGAAATGGTGGTGGCTCTTTCTGCACTGCAGAGAAGTAAGGCTCAGGAAAGCAAAATGCCCTGCCGGAGGCCACTTACTAAGTTTGGAGTAAAAAGTGCACTTCCATTTCTCTGCTCTTGCCCACAGGCTCTCCTTGATTCAGTAGCTATGATTTCTGCCTTACGGCCGGGAGGCGAAACACCACAATTCTTTCATCTCTAGGTGATACACAGAATCACAGTTCTTCCCTGTTTGCAGTCTGTCTGTGTCTCTGCTGAAATACACCACAGTGAGGGCAGAGTTCAGATGGCCTGTGGACACTGAACTCAGTACTCATCCAAGAGTGAGATGACCCTTGCTTTTGTGTATGTCGGCGAGAAATGCCTGGGAAAGGAGCATGAGAAGTAACTGTGGCCCAGCTGGCCATCCAGCTCGGCATGATCAGAGACTTTCAGCTTTTCAAGGGCTCACTGCCACTCTCCAAAAGCGTAAACATTTCTTCTCAAAAAATTTCTGCTCAAAGCAGACTTTCAAATATTCTCTGATTAAAATCGCCAGGTTTATTTTGTTTGTCCCATCTGTTAATGCAGTCACGTAAAATTCTATGATTTGTTGTCAGTGAGTTAATTCTCCTCGGTGCTGAACCAAATGGGACTGTAGACTTAAAAGACTGAACGAGAAATGAGCTGTATCTACTGAGATGTCCTCCGAAGCGGCCATGGCACGGGGCCTACACATGAGCCGGACACATGCTTCTGCCACATGTGATTTGGGCCAGTCATCTCCACAACTGATAGCTTCTTAGCAGTTTATAAATATGTTCCCTGGGGCTTCCCTAGTGGCGCAGTGGTTGAGAATCTGCCTGCCAATGCAGGGGACACGGGTTCGAGCCCTGGTCTGGGAGGATCCCACGTGCCGCAGAGCAACTAGGCCCGTGAGCCACAACTACTGAGCCTGCGCGTCTGGAGCTTGTGCTCCGTAACAAGAGAGGCCGCGACAGTGAGAGGCCCGTGCACCGTGATGAAGAGTGGCCCCCGCTTGCCGCAACTAGAGAAAGCCCTCGCACAGAAACGAAGGCCCAACACAGCCAAAAATAAATAAATAAAATAAATTAATTAATTTAAAAAAATATCCCCTATTGTTTCTTGTCCATCTTCTCCCACTTAAAAATTATATTCTGAAGTCAAATTTATAAGGAAAATAATTTACCACGTGGTACTGGGTCATCTAAACCCACCCCATCCACTTCATCAGGGAAGTTTGCAAGTGAATAAAAGCTTACTAAACATATTGGGAGTATTTTGTTTCTTTTCCATTGGAGTAGCTAATATGTTTTTACTTTTTAAATTGAGTGGCTGGATAATTTTTATACCAATCCATAATTTTATTTGAAAAGCTAACCTGGGACTGTTAAAAAAAAAAACAGGTGGGGGAAGAAGAAACCATTTTCGCCTTCTTGTCTATCAGTGCTAATCCTCTTAAAAGTACCCTTACAATCAAGGGATGCAAGAGAAGCTCCATTTCCTCAGCAAATGGAATACTGAAAGGCACAGTTTAAAAGGGTTGCTACTGTGAGTGAAGAAGGAAAGTAATGGAGTGACCTGTGGACACACCCTGAGCCCAGGAACACACAGTGCCCCACGTCTTTATTGGCTCAGAGATACACAGGTCCATCTGTCAAGCTGAAAAGCCAAGGAAGTGGCAGACTTTGGCTTTCTGCTGGTGGGGACAAGTACTGGAAATATTTTATCGCAAAGTGACTGAAACCCAGTCAGAGGTTTAATACTTAGCAGGCAGGCAGCAATGGCTTAGAGAAAAAGGACCAAGATTTTCTCTGTTGGGCTCCTCCAGCCTGGACAACAGGGACAGCTAAGTTTTTAAAATAGCACGCTGGATTCAGATGACTCTGGAAAGTTTTGTCTCAAAAGTAAAATAGGCGAAGCATCCCCTAAGAAAAACGGCTGGGGAAATAACATCATCAGAACAGTATGGAAGCGCATCAGAAACTGCCTATAGATTGCCCAAAGAAAACAGAACCAATTTTCTGAGAAGATTGCAATAGAAGTATTGAGTGGACCCAACTTCATTTACTGCCCACAGAGTTCATGTGAAAATGTAATTAAAAAGACTGGGGATGGAGAATAAGAAAAGGTAGGAGGCACAAAATAGTCCTTTACAGTTTCCTTGGAAGGTCACAGCCCACTTTATATAACACATTATGAAGCACAAGGTTACAGTGGGTTTTCAAAGACTTGGCTCTACTCCAGAAGTCTCTCTTTAATGTTGTTTGCAAAATTTATACTAAAGGCAGATTTATGAACTCTGTTAGAGAACAAGGATTTCTCTTCTTATTCATAGAGAAGAACTTTATTATTTTGGTCCAGTTGCTAAGCAAAATATAGCTTGAGTTTGGCTGTAAATTCTCAGTTATATATGTAAGGCATTGTGTTTATTTAGAAATAATAAGGCTTCTAATTTCAAATCAGAAAATCCCAGGGTCATATAAGGACTTTTATCAGTTTCAGGTCTTATCCAGACCTTATGGAAGTTTCACCTCTGTAATTCTAAGTTAATGTGTTTAATCTTTCCGTGGTGTAAAAAGCACTGTTTATCACCTCTCTGCAGAGCTGAGGCCAGGATACTGGTTGAGAAAGCAGGTTCTAGAGTCAAACTACCTGAATTTGAGTTCTGGCTCTTTCACCTACTAGTGTTGAGACCTTGGGAAAGTTCTTAACCCTTCTGAGCCTCAGTTACCCCATCTGTAAAATGAGGATAATAATAGTTCCTACCTTGTAGGGGTGTGGTGAAGATTAAGTGAGATACTATACGTAAAGCATTTAGCACAGTGCTAGCATACAGGAAGAAGAATCAACCCTTACGTTCTTGCAGACAGTTAAGAAACCAACACCGTAGAGTTTAGTTTTGTCCAGACTGAGCACGTAATGGCTGTAACCTATCTCTCCATATCCTAACCTCCTCTCCACTTTCCTTCCCTCAGCTCTCTGGGCCTCCCCTAGCTTCTCCATATTTGTTAAGTGTTCTTCCTCTAACGAGCACAGAAGATTCTGGTCAATGCCAATTTTTTGAAAGAATTACCTGCTTTACTCTATGTCTTCACATATTGAGCATTTCTTTTTTTTTTTTTTTTTTTGATGTTTAACAAAATCTTTTCTGTAACAGCAAAATACTAGCTGAAAAATTAAATAGCAAGAGAATGGATAAAGAAGGCGCGGTACATTCATATTATGGAGTAAAGCAGTTAAATTGAATTAAAAAAGAAAGGAATGATCTAATGCTCTAGCACAAGGAATATAAAAGTGATTTCACCGATTTATATTCTCTATTGTTCTATGTTTGTTTGTTATTCATTTTTTATTGAGCATTTCTTACTTGAGTTCATTGAGGATTAATGCCCCACAGATCTTAGCAGACAGAAATTGAGAGAATGGATTCAAAAGACAGGAAATGGACTAACTGGGTAGCTGGAGGGATTGGGACAAAACAAAAAAAAGAAACAAAGACTTGTGAAAGCAAGTGAACCCGTAGCTGGTTCAGGTGCTTTTAGCCACAACTGTAGTGTTTCTCAGCATTGTTCCAACCGGAGCATTGGTCCCCTGAGATGATTAGCAAACAAATGGTTTCTTGGTCAAAGGAGTTTGTCCAAAACGTTTCACACCACGTTTTCCTCTAGGAGTCTCAGTGCATGTTAACACAGTAAAAATTCTAAGAAGTACTACAGTAAAGAAACCTGCTTTGTTTTGCTTATCTCATATTATTGATCAGTACATAACACTGACCAGTACATTTGGAGAAGGCTTCCACTATTGTTATTTTAGAACTGGGAAACAGGAATTCCCATAAATAATGAACAAATTTTGGGACACTAATGAACCATGATAAAACTGACGGGAAGAAAAGTGGGACTAATATTTAGTGAGTGCCTATTATGTATGCCAGAAATTATGCTAACTGCTTTAGAAATATTTGCTTTTTCCCGATAAGGTTAAAGTAGTGGTTTTTAAGTGGGAGGGATATTTACAGTGCTTTACAAAATAATGTCATGGCACATATTAGCAGTCCTTAAATGGGGACAAATAGCTGTTTAAGAAATGAAGGATCTTGAGAACTCACGTAGCCCATCTTCATGCCTAAGAGTATTGCTTTTGCACTCACTGAGAAATTTGGAGATTCTGGAGTCTCTGTACCCTCAGTTCCCTGGAATGTAGCATTGTATACAAACCTGCGAATAGTCCTAGCTCTGCCACTTATTGGATATATAACCTTGAATATATTATACCCCTCTGAGCCTGTGTAAATACTAGGAAAACAATAACATCTAACCTAAGTTGGTGAGGGTTATACATACAAAACATAAGCTCGTAATTGGTGCTCAAAAAAATGCCAATGCCTTAATCTACCATACTTATTCTTTTTTTTTTTTTTTTTTTTTAACATCTTTAGTGAAGTATAATTGCTTTACAATGGTGTGTTAGTTTCTGCTTTATAACAAAGTGAATCAGTTATACATATACATATGTTCCCATATCTCTTCCCTCTTGCATCTCCCTCCCTCCCACCCTCCCTATCCCACCCCTCTAGGTGGTCACAAAGCACCGAGCTGATCTCCCTGTGCTATGCGGCTGCTTCCCACTAGCTATCTATTTTACATTTGGTAGTGTATATATGTCCATGCCACTCTCTCACCCTGTCACATCTTACCCTTCCCCCTCCCCATATCCTCAAGTCCATTCTCTAGTAGGTCTGTGTCTTTATACCCATCTTGCCACTAGGTTCTTCATGACCTTTTTTTTTTTTCCTTAGATTCCATATATATGTGTTAGCATACTGTATTTGTTTTTCTCTTTCTGACTTACTTCACTCTGTATGACAGACTCTAACTCCATCCACCTCATTACAAATACCTCCATTTCATTTCTTTTTATGGCTGAGTAATATTCCATTGTATATATGTGCCACATCTTCTTTATCCATTCATCTGTCGATAGACACTTAGGTTGCTTCCATGTCCTGGCTATTGTAAATAGAGCTGCAATGAACATTTTGGTACATGACTTTTTTTGAATTATGGTTTTCTCAGGGTATATGCCCAGTAGTGGGATTGCTGGGTCGTATGGTAGTTCTATTTGTAGTTTTTTAAGGAACCTCCATACTGTTCTCCATAGTGGCTGTATCAATTTACATTCCCACCAACAGTGCAAGAGTGTTCCCTTTTCTCCACACCCTCTCCAGCATTTACTGTTTCTAGATTTTTTGATGATGGCCATTCTGACCGGTGTGAGATGATACCTCATTGTAGTTTTGATTTGCATTTCTCTCATGATTAAGGATGTTGAGCATTCTTTCATGTGTCTGTTGGCCATCTGTATATCTTCTTTGGAGAAATGTCTATTTAGGTCTTCTGCCCATTTTTGGATTGGGTTGTTTGTTTTTTTGTTATTGAGCTGCATGAGCTGCTTGTAAATCTTGGAGATTAATCCTTTGTCAGTTGCTTCATTTGCAAATATTTTCTCCCATTCTGAGGGTTGTCTTTTGGTCTTGTTTATGGTTGCCTTTGCTGTGCAAAAGCTTTTCAGTTTCATTAGGTCCCATTTGTTTATTTGTGTTTTTATTTCCATTTCTCTAGGGGCTGGGTCAAAAAGGATCGTGCTGTGATTTATGTCATAGAGTGTTCTGCCTATGTTTTCCTCTAAGAGTTTGATAGTGTCTGGCCTTACACTTAGGTCTTTAATCCATTTTGAGTTTATTTTTGTGTATGGTGTCAGGGAGTGTTCTAATTTCATACTTTTACATGTACCTGTCCAATTTTCCCAGCACCACTTATTGAAGAGGCTGTCTTTTCTCCACTGTATATGCTTGCCTCCTTTATCAAAGATAAGGTGACCATATGTACGTGGGTTTATCTCTGGGCTTTCTATCCTGTTCCATTGATCTATATTTCTGTTTTTGTGCCAGCACCAAACTGTCTTGATTACTGAAGCTTTGTAATATAGTCTGAAGTCAGGGAGCCTGATTCCTCCAGCTCCATTTTTCGTTCTCACGATTGCTTCGGCTATTCTGGATCTTTTGTGTCTCCATACAAATTGTGAAATTTTTTGTTCTAGTTCTGTGAAAAATGCCAGTGGTAGTTTGATAGGGATTGCATTGAATCTGTAGATTGCTTTGGGTAGTAGAGTCATTTTCACCATGTTGACTCTTCCAATCCAAGAACATGGTATATCTCTCCATCTATTTGTATCATCTTTAATTTCTTTCATCAGTGTCCTATAATTTTCTGCATACAGGTCTTTTGTCTCCTTAGGTAGGTTTATTCCTAGATATTTTATTCTTTTTGTTGCAGTGGTAAACGGGAGTGTTTTCTTAATTTTACTTTCAGATTTTTCATCATTAGTATATAGGAATGCAAGAGATTTCTGTGCATTAATTTTGTATCCTGCTACTTTACCAAATTCATTGATTAGCTCTAGTAGTTTTCTGGTGGCAGTTTTAGGATTCTCTATGTATAGTATCATGTCATCTGCAAACAGTGACAGCTTTACTTCTTCTTTTCCTATTTGGATTCCTTTTATTTCTTTGTCTTCTCTGATTGCTGTGGCTAACACTTCCAAAACTATGTTGAATAATAGTGGTGAGTGGGCAACCTTGTCTTGTTCCTGATCTTAGTGGAAATGGTTTCAGTTTTTCACCATTGAGGACAATGTTGGCTGTGGGTTTGTCATATATGGCCTTTATTATGTTGAGGAAAGTTCCCTCTATGCCTACTTTCTTCAGGGCTTTTATCATAAATGGGTGTTGAATTTTGTCGAAAGCTTTCTCTGCATCTATTGAGATGATCATATGGTTTTTCTCCTTCAATTTGTTAATATGATGTACCACGTTGATTGATTTGCATATATTGAAGAATCCTTGCATTCCTGGAATAAACCCCACTTGATCATGGTGTATGATCCTTTTAATGTGCTGTTGGATTCTGTTTGCTAGTATTTTGTTGAGGATTTTTGCATCTATGTTCATCAGTGATATTGGCCTGTAGTTTTCTTTCTTTGTGACATCTTTGTCTGGTTTTGGTATCAGGGTGATGGTGGGCTCGTAGAATGAGTTGGGGAGTGTTCCTCCCTCTGCGATATTTTGGAAGAGTTTGAGAAGGATAGGTGTTAGCTCTTCTCTAAATGTTTGATAGAATTTGCCTGTGAAGCCATCTGGTCCTGGGCTTTTATTTGTTGGAAGAGTTTTAATCACAGTTTCAATTTCAGTGCTTGTGATTGGTCTGTTCATATTTTCTATTTCTTCCTGGTTCAGTCTCGGTAGGTTGTGCATTTCTAAGAATCTGTCCATTTCTTCCAGGTTGTCCATTTTATTGGCATAGAGTTGCTTGTAGTAATCTCTCATGATCGTTTGTATTTCTGCAGTGTCAGTGGTTACTTCTCCTTTTTCATTTCTAATTCTATTGATTTAGTCTTCTCCCTTTTTCTCTTTATGAGTCTGGCTAATGGTTTATCAATTTTGTTTATCTTCTCAAAGAACCAGCTTTTAGTTTCATTGATTTTTGCTATTGTTTCCTTCATTTCTTTTTCATTTATTTCTGATCTGATCTTTATGATTTCTTTCCTTCTGCTAGCTTTGGGGTTTTTTTGCTCTTCTTTCTCTAATTGCTTTAGGTGCAAGCTTAGGTTGTTTATTCGAGATGTTTCCTGTTTCTTGATGTAGGCTTGTATTGCTATAAAATTCCCTCTTAGCACTGCTTTTGCTGCATCCCATAGGTTTTGGGTTGTCGTGTCTCCATTGTCATTTGTTTCTAGGTATTTTTTGATTTCCCCTTTGATTTCTTCAGTGATCACTTCGTTATTAAGTAGTGTATTGTGTAGCCTCCATGTGTTTGTATTTTTTACAGATCTTTTCCTGTAATTGATATCTAGTCTCATAGCGTTGTGGTCGGAAAAGATACTTGATACGATTTCAATTTCCTTAAATTTACCAAGGCTTGATTTGTGACCCAAGATATGATCTATCCTGGAGAATGTTCCATGAGCACTTGAGAAAAATGTGTATTCTGTTGTTTTGGGGTGGAATGTCCTATAAATATCAATTAAGTCCATCTTATTTAATGTATCATTTAAAGCTTGTGTTTCCTTATTCATTTTCATTTTGGATGATCTGTCCATTGGTGAAAGTGGGGTGTTAAAGTCCCCTACTATGATTGTGTTACTGTCGATTTCCCCTTTTATGGCTGTTAGTATTTGCCTTATGTATTGAGGTGCCCCTATGTTGGGTGCATAAATATTTACAATTGTTATACTTTCCTCTTGGATTGATCCCTTGATCATTATATAGTGTCCTTCTTTGTCTCTTGTAATAGTCTTTATTTTAAAGTCTATTTTGTCTGATATGAGAATTGCTACTCCAGCTTTCTTTTGATTTCCATTTGCATGGAATATCTTTTTCCATCCCCTCACTTTCAGTCTGTATGTGTCCCTAGGTCTGAAGTGGGTCTCTTGTAGACAGCATATATATGGGTCTTGTTTTTGTATCCATTCAGCCAGTCTGTGTCTTTTGGTGGGAGCATTTAATCCATTTACATTTAAGGTAATTATCGATATGTATGTTCCTATTCCCATTTTCTTAAATATTTTGGGTTTTTTATTGTAGGTGTTTTCCTTCTCTTGTGTTTCTTGGCTAGAGAAGTTCCTTTAGCATTTGTTGTAAAGCTGGTTTGGTGGTGCTGAACTCTCTCAGCTTTTGCTTGTCTGTAAAGGTTTTAATTTCTCCATCAAATCTGAATGAGATCCTTGCTGGGTAGAGTAACCTTGGTTGTAGGTTTTTCTCCTTCATCACTTTAAGTATATCCTGCCACTCCCTTCTGGCTTGCAGAGTTTCTGCTGAAAGATCAGCTGTTAACCTTATGGGGATTCCCTTGTGTGTTATTTGTTGTTTTTCCCTTGCTGCTTTTAATATGTTTTCTTTATATTTAATTTTTGACAGTTTGATTAATATGTGTCTTGGCGTATTTCTCCTTGTATTTATCCTGTATGGGACTCTCTGTGCTTCCAGGACTTGATTAACTATTTCCTTTCCCATATTAGGGAAGTTTTCAACTATAATCTCTTCAAATATTTTCTCAGTCCCTTTCTTTTTCTCTTCTTCTTCTGGGACCCCTATAATTCGAATGTTGGTGTGTTTAATGTTGTCCCAGAGGTCTCTGAGACTGTCCTCAGTTCTTTTCATTCTTTTTTCTTTCTCCTGCTCTGCAGTAGTTATTTCCACCATTTTATCTTCCAGGTCACTTATCCGTTCTTCTGCCTCAGTTATTCTGCTACTGATCCCATCTAGAGTATTTTTAATTTCATTTATTGTGTTTTTCATCGTTGCTTGGTTCCTCTTTAGTTCTTCTACGTCCTTGTTAAATGTTTCTTGCATTTTGTCTATTCTATTTCCAAGATTTTGGATCATCCTTACTATCATTATTCTGAATTCTTTTTCAGGTAGGCTACCTATTTCCTCTTCATTTGTTAGGTCTGGTGTTTTTTGACCCTGCTCCTTCATCTGCTGTGTGTTTTTCTGTCGTCTCATTTTCTGTCGTCTCTTATCTTACTGTGTTTGGGGTCTCCTTTTCACTGGCTGCAGGTTCATAGTTCCCGTTGTTTTTGGTATCTGTCCCCAATGTGTAAGGTTGGTTCAGTGGGTTGTGTAGGCTTCCTGGTGGAGGGAACTAGTGCCTGTGTTCTGGTGGATGAGGTTGGATCTTGTCTTTCTGGTGGGCACGTCCACGTCTGGTGGTGTATTTTGGGATGTCTGTGGCCTTATTATGATTTTAGGCAGCCTCTCTGCTAATGGATGGGGCTGTGTTCCTGTCTTGGTAGTTGTTTGGCATAGGGTGTCCAGCACTGTAGCTTGCTGGTCGTTGAGTGAAGCTGGGTCTTGATGTTGAGATGGAGATCTCTGAGAGATTTTTGCCGTTTGGTATTACGTAGAGCTGGAGGTCTCTTGTGGACCAGTGTCCTGAAGTTGGCTCTCCCACCTCAGAGGCACAGCCCTGATGCCTGGCTGGAGCACCAAGAGTCTTTCATCCACATGGCTCAGAATAAAAGGGAGAAAAAAATAGAAAGAAAGAAAGAGGATAAAATAAAATAAATCTATTATAATAAAAAATAAGAAAAAAATTATTAAGAGTAAATGTATTCAGAAAAAATTTTTTTTTTAATTTTAAAAAATAGATTTATTAATTTTTTATAATAAAGAATAAGAAAAAATTATTAAGAAAAAAATTTATTAAGAAGAAAAAAAATTTAATTTTTAAAATAAAAAATATGAAAAAACTTATTAAAAATTTTTTTTTAATTTCTAAAAAATAGAAAATAAGGAAAAAATTATTAAGAAAACATTTATTAGGAAAAAAAATTTTTTTAAGTTAAAAAAAAAAAAACAAAGAAAACGGACCTAACCCTAGGACTAATGCTGAAAGCAAAGCTATACAGACAAAATCTCACCCAGAAGCATACACATATACACTCACAAAAAAAGGAAAAGGGGAAAAATTAATATATCCTGCTCCCAAAGTCCACTTCCTGAATTTGGGATGATTCGTTGTCGCTTCAGGTATTCAACAGATGCAAACACATCAAGTTATTTGTGGAGCTTTAATCCGCTGCTCCTGAGGCTGCTGGGGGAGATTTCCCTTTCTCTTCTTTGTTCGAACAGCTCCCGGGGCTCAGCTTTGGATTTGGACCCGCCTCTGTGTGTAGGTCGCCTGAGGGCGTCTGTTCTTTGCTCAGACAGAACGGGGTTAAAGGAGCAGCTGCTTCGGGGGCTCTAGCTTACTCAGGTGTGGGGGAGGGAGCGGTACGGAGGAGGCGGGGCGAGCCTGCGGCGGCAGAGGCGTCGTGATGTTGCAGCAGCCTGAGGCGCGCCGTGCGTTCTCCCGGGGAAGTTGTCCCTGGATCACAGGACCTTGGCAGTGGTGAGCTGCACCGGCTCCCGGGAGGGGCGGTGTGGAGAGTGACCTGTGCTCGCACACAGGCTTCTTGGTGGCGGCAGCAGCAGCCTTAGCATCTCCTGCCCATCTCTGGGGTCCGCGCTGTTAGCCGCGGCTCGCGCCCGTCTCTGGAGCTCGTTTAGGCGGCGCTCTGAATCCCCTCTCCTTGCGCGCCGCGAAACAAAGAGGCAAGAAAAAGTCTCTTGCCTCTTCGGCAGCTGCAGACTTTTCCCCGGACTCCCTCCCGGCTAGCACCGAAGCCCGAGCCTCAGCTCCCAGCCCCCGCCCGCCCCGGCAGCTGAGCAGACAAGCCTCTCGGGCCGGTGAGTGCTACTCAGCACCGATCCTCCCTGCGGGAATGTCTCCGCTTTGCCCTCCGCACCCCTGTGGCTGCGCTCTCCTCCGTGGCTCCGAAGCTTCCCCCCTCCGCCACCCGCAGTCTCCGCCCGCAAAGGGGCTTCCTGGTGTGTGGAAACCTTTCCTCCTTCACGGCTCCCACCCACTGGTGCAGGTCCCGTCCCTATTCTTTTGCCTCTGTTGTTTCTTTTTTCTTTTGCCCTACCCAAGTATGTGGGGATTTTCTTGCCTTTTGGGAGGTCTGACGTCTTCTGCCAGCGTTCAGTGGGTGTTCTGTAGGAGCAGTTCCACGTGTAGATGTATTTCTACTGTATCTGTGGGAAGGAAGGTGATCTCCGTGTCTTACTCTTCCGCCATCTTGCCCCCTTACCATACTTATTCTTGCGTCCATTGATCAAACTATTTTTCTCTTGCACGATTACTAGAACAGGTTCTATGAAGTCCATAAAATAATATGTACAGTTTCTATTTTCAGCATCTACCAACTGCAATTTGAAATACTACCATTTTGTGTGTATGTACATGTATTTGTGTGTTTGTAGAAACAGCATGTATTTAATACACTTCATAATGCAGTATATATAAAATTACGTAAAATAGCAGTTTATGTATTGTTAAAGGAAAGAACTATATTTTATTCTTTGTTTATATTCCCCAAGACATCTATCCTAACATGGTCCCAGGTACACAGTATTTAGTTGTCTTGTGAAATAAATGAATGGAAATGATAGCGGTAAAGTGCACTAAAATTGTATTATTTTATACAATATAATGCAACAAATGTAACTTAATAATAGGACATTTTGCACTGGGGAGCAAGCCAGGATGGAGTCAGACTGTGATTTTTAAAATTTGGTGATAAATTTCTGATGCTTTAACAAGCAGCATCTGCTCACTGCTCAGTCTCAGCTGAGATGGGTACCAGAAATTTTGCTAACAAGACTCCTGTGTGAGAGATAAGCATTATTTTATGAAACTAGATCTGTCTTCAGTTCTTTTGCAAGAAATTTGAATTTCCCTTCAAATAAATGGAATGTTAATATGTTTGATTTACTTCAACTCTTGTTATTTTCTTTCTTCTCTATTTACTGTTTTTCACCCTCATGCAATAGAAAGTAAAAAACTACCTCTTTTCCTTTGTTGAAATGTTTATAAATCATTAATAGTGAAACATTGAGAGGTGAAACTGGGGTCAGGAAGGAGAGAATACTGCACAATAACAGCTATTAACTTTGTGCAGAGTAACAGGTCTTAATTTCAGTTCTAAGTGTAGGCAGATGCACAAACAACCATGGACTATGAGATTTCCCTTCCTTTCTTGTGCGTATTTGCCCACATTGCCAGTGAGACTAAATTGTGGGAGAGAAATGTTTTTATACTTAAATGAATAAAAATAGGTAAAAATGAGTTAGAGATTGAAAAACACTGATGACCATATTTTGGGTATATTTTCAGGTATTGTTAAGGGAAATGGCAAGTGACCTGAATTCAGGGCAACCAGACCCTCCATCAATCACGTATCCCAATTGACCTGCCCCTTTCTACTATCGTCCCCTCTCCCTTTTTAGCCTCTTTTCTGTGTCTCTTTCTTTTTTTACCGATGTCTCGATACTCAAACCTGGAATGTAGCATTGACTCCTTTATGATTTGAAAATAATGACAGGTTGCTGATACATTCAACACGTGTAAATGTCCTCTGAGTCTTACCAGAGATTCCAAAGAGGAGGATGTGTAAAATAAACTGAAGCGTGATCTCTTGCAGGAATGGAATTCCGCAGTGCAGAAGCTGAAGACAGAGGCACTGGGGATTCTGCTCTCCAAGGAGGATGTGGAGAAAGAACACCTACAGCTCTCTAACCAGAAACTGACTTGGCTTCAAGAGGAATTTGGTCGGCTCATGGTGGAAAGGAAAACCTGGTTAAAAAAGGCAAATGACTTTTTTAACAGCGCAAACAAGGTCAGTGTGAGGTGAAGCTGGTGATTTTAGGTCATCAGGGCAAACCAGTCAGAGACCCATGACTTCAACAGGCTGGAGCACGTCACAGAAATCTCGACTCCACTTAGAGTTTCAAAATTGATAGCAGCAAAAAGGAGCTTTTAAAATATATTCCTACTCTGGCCATTATTTTGTACTCAAAACTAAGAGATTCTGTGCTTTGACGTGTAAAAGGTCACTGAAAAAAAAACAAAAAACAGGAGAATTTTATCTTAGAGCTCCCATTGTTCTGTTTGAGGTGGACATTTGTGCCAACACGGTAGTGTTTCTCCTGGAGGAATGGAATTATCATAAAATATATCAAGGTTATATTGATATAACCTTGATATATTTGACAAATAATTTGAAAAAAAACCCTTGAAAAAAACAAAAAAACCCTTGAAAACTTTACCAAAAAAATCTTTCTCTTTTTAAAAATCCTCTTTCATTTATTAGGTAAAGATACATAAATATTGCAGGCTTTTGGCATGCAAACCATAAGGCTCTGGTTGACTGCCCTGCCTTGGTTTGCCTTTTTGTTTTTTAATTGGAGTATAGTTGATTTACAATGTTGTGTTAGTTTCAGGTGTACAGCAGAGTGATTCAGTTATACATACATATATATCTTTTTTTTCAGATTATTTTCCCTTATAGGTTATTAAAAAATATTGAGTATAATTACCTGTGCTATACAGTAGGTCCTTGTTGGTTATCTGTTTTATATATAGTAGTGGGTATATGTTACTCCCAAACTCCTAATTTATCTCTCCCCACACACTTTGTAAATCAGCCAAAGGGAGATCTTGCTTTGGACTGTTTCCAGGCCTTCTTGAGTGGGAGAAGTGCTCTATTTTCATTTAAGATTGATTGTAGCACGTGGCTCTTACTGCGTGGTAATGTTCATGTGTTCACATCACTTGAGTGTCTGAGGATGGCGATAATGTTTGAAAAAATTTCTGCCTTTCCCAATCGAACATACACCTTCAAACTGCCTTACTGGAATTAATACCTTAAATTTCACTGACGTAAAACTGGGCACTGTGACAGAAAATTAATGGGGAACCCACAGAGGGTAGGTATATTGTGATTTAAAGTCATAACATCAGCAATCTGAATACAGTGTCCTGGTAGGTATCAAAATTGTTACTTAATTTTGAATTTTTTACTAATAGGAAACTTGGAAAGCATGAACAGTAAAGTTCCAAAAGAGAGGTGCTAGAATTATGGTAGAAACAAAAACATGTCAAAGAAATATTTGTCAAATTATTGTTGTTTGGGATTTCTTTGTTTAAGAGAAGAAACACATAATTTCTGGAGCTGTTGAGCTAAGTAAATGGTAAGTGCTGGTTAAATTTCTCTTCAATAGTCCTGTTTTTGAATAAGAGATTTTTAAACTTACATTACACTCTCATTCTACAAAATGAGTGGGTCATCTTCCAGTTAGTTAATGCTGTTTCTAAGGAAAACAGTTATAGAACATGTTGCTATGGTAAAATGCTTCTAGCATAAGCCCTATACTTTATAGTCCTGCAAAATGGAGAATTTTTCTCTCTCTCTCTCATTCTCACTCCCTCACTCTTGCTTTCTCTGCTGTCATTGTCTGGTAGCTTGCCATGGAAATTTTTCTTCTTACATTATTCTTGGGCCTTGAGGGAGGAAGAATGATATCTCTTGCAATAGTAATTTTTAAAAAATTGAAGAACGGAGTGGTTACTTTTTCAAGCTTATACAGTAATTAAGGTCAAATCCTAACAAATCCTGTTTCTTAACCCTAAAGACTTGACTTCTAGATCCCGTTTCATCATTTGAATGCCCATGGCATTCAAATTATAATTAGTTCAGTTGGGACTTATCCATACTATAGAATTCTTTATAACCAAGTAGTACTTAGAAAGGTTTAGAATTTATTTTCCCTTTTCAAAGCATCAGGGAAATAATTTCCAACTCCAAATCTAAGAATTCAGTTTGAAAGATGATGGCTACTTTTACCTCAGCAAAAATGGAAGCTGGAGTTTGGAAAGTAGATGTTTAAATCATGACTCTTGAAATGAGTTATTTACCATATTATTAAGAAGCAATAAATGATGAAATAACATAGTAAATAAATCCGTTTAAATTAAAGAAGGAAATTCTTCTCAAGGCTTGTAAATGGCATTTTTCTTTTTGATTTATATTGTAGAATCTCCAAATTTTATAAAATGACCATTTTACCCCATTCTGGGCATAACACTCATAAATAACCCTAGTTAAAATAAAGCACTGGAGGGCCTTCCCTGGTGGCGCAGTGGTTAAGAATCCGCCTGCCAATGCAGGGGACACGGGTTCGAGCCCCGGTCTGGGAAGATCCCACATGCCATGGAGCAACTAAGCCCGTGCGCCAAAGCTACAGAGCCTGCGCTCTAGAGCCCATGAGCCACAACTACTGAGCCCACGAGCCTCAACTACTGAAGCCCACGCGCCTAGAGCCCGTGCTCCGCAACAAGAGAAGCCACTGCAGTGAGAAGCCCGCACACTGCAACGAAGAGTAGCCCCCGCTCGCCGCAACTAGAAAAAGCCCGCGCGCAGCAACAAAGACCCAACACAGCCAAAAATAAAAATCAATCAATCAATCAATAAAAAAATAATAATAATAAAGCACTGGATTTAAGGTATTAATATAAATTCAAAATCCCTTAAAATATTTTTTTCTAGTCTGAAAGTTTTGTTTTCACTAGTGAAGGAGTATTTTCAGTTTACATCTTCAATTTATCTCCGAAGCACTGAACTTTCCTTTTGAGAATTCACTTTATTGTGCCTTGAGGGCGCTGGGTTTTTCTGATAGTGATCGTCTACATCCTTGATGAAGCCATGCTGCCAACAGCTGTGAGGGGTCTGAGACTTTTCACCCAACCTTCCAGCTAACATATTAACTTGCCACAGTTCATGGATGCTCACAGAAGACATGTGACTTCTGACTCAGTTTTGAAAGACTTTATTACTCAAAGCAAAAGAGGTAACCAGAGTGTCACATGTCACATCAGTTCCCCAAGTCCCAGTTCCCCAGGGGGCGATGCAGATGGACCCCAATGGATGAGGGCACCGCTGCAGGGAAAGAATCCTAAACTTGGGGAATTGGCTGTTTTATAGCAAACAGTAAGCAAGCCTGCTCTTTGTCTCAGAGGAAGATGTTCCTTCAACCCTCAAGGTTGCAAATCCAACACTGAGAATGGCCCAGATAAAGAGGGGTCAGAGTCAGGCATTCTTGACACACCAGTAAGATGGGTAGGAGCAGTGGAGACTCGCCCCACACATGCAAATAGGGATGTTAGCACTGTGAAAAAAAAAGAGAGCATCAGGGCTTTAAAAAAAGAAACATACCTCGAAAACCAATTTCACTCTTGATAAATGGAATCATTTTTTAGCAAACAACATCTTGTTCCAAATTTGTTAAAGCTAAGTCAATATTCTTCAATTTCTGTGTCAAATACCAGTGTGAAAAAATGTTAGTGCCATGGGTAATATATGAATTAGTGAATGTAACAGCTTGAGTGTTTTTGCTCAGTAAAATGCAAAACATATGATTTTTAAGATAACCTTTAACTTTTTAAAATTTTGTTAAAATAAAAAGAAATGAATGTCGTAATCTCATCTGCAGAATGGACTACTGTTAGTAAGCCTTCCATATCATATTTATTTCTTTTTCATCCAGATTTTTATCACGTGTTTCTGTATTTTCTATTGCAATCATCTGAAAACCCTCCTCTTTTCCCCTTCTTTCCTTTTATTGTCACCTGTCCCTCTCTCCCTACCAATTCTATCAATATCTAAGGATATTGTTATTTACTAGAAAAAAGTCACAATAATTTTTTAAATTGAAGTTACTAAATAAGTAGTGTGGCAAATTTATGAGAATAATTACCCTTTTGCTTTACGGATTCATTTATTTAATAAATATTTATTGAGCAACTACTATGTGTCAGGCACTGTTCTAAATGCTGGGGATATAGCAGAGAACAAAACATACCAAAAAAATCAGTAAGCCAATGTAATTCCAATATGTGAAATTCAATAAAATATAATTATCACCTAATTGTCCACGTTGGCAAGAGTGCCCACTGCCTTTACTCTGTAGTTTCAGGAGTGAAATTGATTACCTTTTAATCCTGCTAGGGGTTAATGATTACCCAAGGCTCAAGAGTCTGTTTCTTACCTAGAGAATGTCTAGTCTTTGGCTTGAGGTGTGACAGTTTGTACCTGGAATGAGCAATAGGTGGCGATGTTAGCACACAGGACCTCAGGAGTAGTGTTGCTACTGATGCTTTTCTTTTTCTTTTTTTAAAATTGAAGTATAGTTGATTTACAACATTATATTATTTTCAAGTGTACAACATAGTGATTCAACGTTTTTGTAGATTATACTACATTTAAAGTTATTACAAAACAATGGCTATATTTCCCTGTGCTGTACAATATATCCTTGTTGCTTATCTGTTTTATACATAGTAGTTTGTATCTCTTAATTTCATATTCCTATCTTGCCAGTCCCCCTCCATCTCCCCACTGGTAACCATTGGTTTTTTTCTCTGTATCTGTGAGTCTGCTTCTGTTTTGTTATATACATTCCTTTGCTTAATATTTTAGATTCCATATATAAGTGATAACATAGAGTATTTGTCTGTCTCTCTCTGACTTATTTCACTAAGTATAGTACTCTCTACGTCCATCTACATTGATGTAAATGGCAGACTTTCATTCTTTTTATGGCTGAGTAGTATTCCATTATATATACATACCACATCTTCTTGATCCATTCATCTGTTGATGGACACTTAAGTTGCTTCTGTATCTTGGATATTGTAAATAATGCTGCTATGAACATTAGGCTGTGTGAATTTTTTCAAAACAGTGTTTTATTTTCTTTGGATATATACCCAGGAGTGGGACTGCTGGATCATGCAGTAGTTCTATTTTTAGTTTTTTCAGGAACCTCCATACTGTTTTCCATAGTGGCTGCACCAGTTTACATTCCCACCAACAGTGCACAAGAGTTCCCTTTTCTCCACATCCTCACCAACTTTTGTTATTTGTGGCCTTTTTGATGATGGCCATTCGAACAGGTGTGAGGTGATATCTCATTGTAGTTTTGATTTGCATTTCTCTGATGATTAGTGATGTTGAGCATCTTTTCATGTGCCTGTTGGCCATCTGTATGTCTTCTTTGGAAAAATGTATATTCAGGTCTTCTGCCCATTTATTATCAGATTATTTTGATGTTGAATTATATCAGCTGTTTATATATTTTGGATATTAACCTCGTATTGATCATATCATTTCCAAATATTTTCTCTCATTCAGTAAGTTGTCTTTTTCTATTGTTGATGGTTTCCTTTTCTGTGTAAAAGTTTTTAAGTTTAATTAGGTCCTAATTTGTTTATTTTTGCTTTTGTTTCCTTTGCCTTTGGAGACAGATCCAAAAAAATATTGCTATGATTTATGTCAAAGAGTGTTCTACCTATGTTCTCTTCCAGGAGTTTTATGGTTTCAGGTCATACATTTAGGTCTTTAATCCATTTTGATTTTGTTTTTGTATATGGTGTGAGGAAATGTTCTAATCTCATTCTTTTGCGTGTAGCTGTTTAGTTTCCCCAGCACCACTTATTAAAGAGACTGTCTTTTATCCACTGTATATTCTTGCCTCCATTGTTGTAGATTAATTGACCATCAGTGTGTGGGTTTATTTCTGGGCTCTCTATTCTGTTCCATTGATCTATGTATCTGTTCTTGTGCTAGTATCATGCTGTTTTGATTACGCAGCTTTGTAACATGTAGTCCGAAGTCAGGGAGCATGATATTTCCAGCTTTGTTCTTTTTTCTCAAGATTGCTTTGGCAATTCAGGATCTTTTGTGGTTTCATATAAATTTTAGGATTATTTGTTCTAGTTCTATGAAAAATGTCGTGAGTATTGATTGCATTAAATCTGTAGATTGCTTTGGGTAGTATAGACATTTTAATAATATTAATTCCTCCAATCCAAGCAAATAGAATGTCTTTCCATTTCTTTGTAACATCTTCAATTTCCTTTATCAGTGTTTCATAGTTTTCAGAGTATAGGTCTTTCACCTCCTTGGTTAAGTTTATTCCGAGGTATTTTATTCTTTTTGATGTGATTTTAAATGAGATTGTTTTCTTGCTTTCTCTTTCTGATAGTTCATTATTAGTGTATAGAAAAGCAACAGATTTATCTATGTTAATTTTGTATCTGAAACTTTACTGAATGTTGCTGATGCTTTTCATAAACCAGATTCAAGTGGAGATTGAGCCACGTAACTCAAAGAACCCGAGATACTCCCTTTTCATTTTAGAGTTATCTGCTGCATTCGATGAACCTATTTGCTAAATCACTTAGCCACAAATACAAGTACAGGTTGATTGTCAACACTGGATGATAGCTGATTGGAGAAGAGTTTCTCTGGTTACCAGATGTTGCTAAGAGTTACGAGGACATGCATGAAATGCGAACATAACACCTGTTATCGTAACTCATCTTGATCCCCTCAAATTTTCATCTTTCATGATTATAGATGATCTCATTTATTATATTTCTAGCACGTTCACAAAAAAGAAGCTCTGGTTAATATGTATTGATCACCCAAAATCTATTTATCATTGTTTAGGGAATGTGGTTTGAATCAGAGATAAATATATATAATATATTTCAAGAGCAGAACAGTATGAGCCTGTATTTATATGACAACGATGATTGAACCTAAAGCTGTAAAACATGACTGATGGGTCACGAAGTTTCATTCCCATGCTTTCTACTCCCAGCCATATGATTTCATTGGGGAAAGCAAGCAGGGGAGACCGAGGTCAAAACTACATGATCTGGTTCTTGGGTGATCGGCCTGAAAGCACAGGTGAAGCAAAAGTTGGGGCAGCCAGAGGAACATAATGGAAGCACTTTGAAATATAATAATTTTTATGGCTTCTACTGCTTCTGCCATCACTGCTGAAAAGTTGATGTCTTTTAAAAAGATGATGTTAATTTTTCAAGATATTTACAGTGATACAAAACAGTAATGCCTACAGCAACATTATTGTTTCAAACAAAAACAAAATAATTAAGCACTGAGTTTGGTACATTTTAAAAAATTTATATACACACTATTCTACCTTTTTCAAAATAGATACATTTTAGCCAAGATGTGAGAAACAATTAACTAAAATGGTCCAGTTGTACTACAGATTGAAAGAAGAAACCTGTCCAAGTAGAAGATCCAAAAAATATTATCCAGAAGGAATTTGTTGAAGTGACAGAAATGAATTCAAGAAATTAAGCTAATTGTCACTAGACATCAAGGAAAGTATAATTACTTTCAGTTTCATAATTCTTAAGCAGCCTGTCTCCGATTTCTCACTTCCAGAACAACTTCCGTTTCTCTTAGAAAAGCAACTTGCTTTTATTCCCTCCCTTCTTCCACATTTGCCTTCAGCTAGTATGTTGTCATGCGTCATACGGGTACTTGAGCTAAAACAGTGAAAGATACAATCCTTGCCTTTAAGACCCCATCAGCCTTGTTTAGAGGAGAGACAAGGAAACAGAAGTGTTGTGTGCTGTGGGAAAAGCCATGATGGAGTAAGCCTAGAGCATTAGGGAACACAGAAGAGATCCTTAACCTGACCCAGGGAAAGTGTCAAGCAAGGCTTCTCTTAGAGGAGGGACCAGTGAGCTAAATTTGGAAGGCTGGGCAAGAAGGGATTAGGGGAAGGCTACATGGTACAGTGTTGTTTGGGGAACCTCAGGTAATTTATTTTGCCAGGAGTGTAGGTTATAAACTGGGAGTGATGTGATGAGAGGCAAAAAGTGGTAGAAGAGGCAAGGGGTCAGGAACGGTCTTGAATAGCATGCTAGGAAGTTTCTATCTTATGCTAAACCTGTCCTTAAATATGCAGAGATACTAAGGTCTTGCAAAAATTATCATGAGGCAAACCTCCTCCTGTAGACGCAGATGATATCTTAATTTAATCTACTCCTGTGCTCCCTCTGAGAATGGTTTTAAAACTCGTGGTTTTCGAGCTCAGGGACAGGCTATTTATTTATTTATTTAACATCTTTATTGGAGTATAATTGCTTTACAATGTTGTGTTAGTTTCTGCTGTATAACAAAGTGAATCAGCTATATGTGTACATATATCCCCATATCTCCTCCCTCTTGCGTCTCCCTATCCTGCCCCTCTAGGTGGTCACAAAGCACCAAGCTGATCTCCCTGTGCTATGCAGCTGCTTCCCACTAGCTATCTGTTTTACATTTGGTAATGTATATATGTCAATGCCACGCTCTCACTTCGAGGGACAGGCTATTTAAACCACAGTAAACATTTGATAAAGATGGCTAAAGTATTAACATACAATTAAATATCTATCTAAAATAGAAAAAATATCAAAATCAAGGAATACCTTTAACATCTTACATTTCTCATGAAAGCCCACAACTCAGTCTACATTTAATAGTCTTATCATCAAGACACTCAGTTTTGTTGTCACTCACTCATGAATATCTTTCACAATAAAGCTATCAACTGAATTCTAAGGTATGAATGTATTAATTGGTTTCCCTTCTGTGCATAATTTCATACTGTTGCTCCCCTCCATTGACAGTAAATATATTCTTCCTTGTATTACAGATATTTCTGGGTAGATTTACTTCCTTTTGCTAAATTAAAATTCCTTCAGGGTAAGTAACATGTCAATTTTACTTTGTGTTCACCAGAACACCTAGAAGAGTGTCTTCCAGGTAGTGGATGCTCAATAATTATTTGAATGAGTTAAAGCAGTGGAATATTAGAAACTGTGGAGTTTCAAGGCCAACTAACTACATTATATTGTTCATAAGAGATTATATTGATCCAAGGTAGTTAGGATTAGATCATTTTGAAAGAGAAGAGCTTAATTACTTTAATACACAGGAACACAAATTTCAAGTTCAATCTTTGTGTCATATCTGAGAAGGAGGGTAGTGCTGTAGAAAGAGACTTGTCATCACCCGTATCACCTCCTCTGAGAGGTCTTCAGGCAGCATTAATTGCTTATTTCTTATTATTCCCATAGTATTTCTCTGTGCTCCTTAGAGAGAGATTGTCTTAATCATCTTTGTATGACACCTAGTGTTCAAAACATTTTGTTGAATGAATGAATAAATGATTGGCTATGTGACGAATCAATTTACATTTTGAGCTTGAGTTGACTCTTTTCTAAAATGGTCTAACACCTTGACGGGGTGACCTTGAGAGACCTGTCCTCAGAGCGGCAGATGACACGGATGAGGACCAGGGCTCAAGGTCCTCGCCAGCTCTGACATGCTGGCATTCTTTGATTTTACTATATACACATACATTTTTTTTTTTTTAAAGGACAGTTTTTGGCAAGAGTTGTATTCTTATTTATTTATTTTAATATTTATTTTTGGCTGTGTTGGGTCTTCGTTTCTGTGCGAGGGCTTTCTCTAGTTGCGGCAAGTGGGGGCCACTCTTCATCGCAGTGCGCGGGCCTCTTCACTATTGCGGCCTCTCTTGTTGCGGAGCACAGGCTCCAGACGTGCAGGCTCAGTAGTTGTGGCTCACGGACCTAGCTGCTCCGCGGGATGTGGGATCTTCCCAGACCAGGGCTCAAACCCATGTCCCCTGCATTAGCAGGCAGATTCTCAACCACTGCGCCACCAGGGAAGCCCCACATACGTATTTTTTTCTGTGTGTTGCTTTAAGAACTAACCCTACTTGAGAGTATTTTCTTTAGCTAGTTTAAAAAGAAAGAAAATATTTAATAAACAAGTATGTGGCCAAATGCAGTGCTGAAGAGACAATCATCATATAGCTTTATAATTTTTTTCCTGCTTCTGAGTGTCATCTGACAATGCTGATAGCCTTATTCTGTTGGGTTTCTGCTTTGGGGTGTGGTTTGATTGCCTTGGTTGTCATGGGGAAGAGATATTCTTAGGCAGCTACCTCCATGTAAGTGAACTCCTGGAGAAAGCGAGTTTGCCTTTCAATCAACTGTATCACCCAACAGGAAAAAATAAATAAATAAAAATAAATAAAATGGTCTAACAATTCTACTTCGGGGAACATTCAGTAATGAAAGTGATGAAAGTTCTTAAAATCAGTGATAAATGTACAGAATCTTTGCAGGGGAGAATTGGAGTGTAAATAAATAAATGGAATTGTGGAGTATTAAGTGAATATATAGAAACATTTGCTAGGATGATACTTTTGTAACATAATATAATGGATTTTGGAGCCAGGCTGCCTAGGTATGAATCTGGTCTCAGACATTTATTAGCTTTGTGACCTTGGGCAGTTACTTAACTTTCCTGTGCATCTGGCTTTCTAATCTGTAAAATAGAAATAACAATTATATGTGCCTCACAGAGTCCTTGCTTTATCTAGATGAGTTAATACATGACTAGTGCATAGAGCGGCCAAGCACGTCTACGTGCTAGCCATTATTTGTCATTATATATGCATTTAATACTGCACTCGCCACTTTAACATGACCTCAGTGCTTTTGTTCATTTTCATACCTGCTCCACAGATTTCCATAAACATTCGTTGAATAAATGACAAAAAAGTGCTTTGCACATTGCAAATGGACATATTCCATGTTAATATTCCCAAGATCATCCTAAAACCATTTAGGTCAATTTCGATAAAAGAAAACCAGAAATTATAAAGTGACTAGCTGGCTAAAGTTCTACTTATGGGTCTAGTTTATATATCTCTAAGATGGACTCATCTCATAAAAAGTAAGAAATGGTCAATATATAAAGTTCCTCCAATTCCTTGTTAATCAAAGGCTTCAGATACACTCCACTTTCAATCCCAAATGCCTTATTGTCCAGTGTTTATTTTAGCTTTTCAAATTGTGAGGTAAAACCCTGCTTTAGGTACTTGTGATTTTAAACACCTCTCAGTAACATCACTGATCAACCTTGTAACACTTGTAACACGGAGGGAGTTCTGGGGCCCAGATGCAACAACTTTAAAGAGGCAAGGGATAAGCCAGAGCAGTAGTAGGAGGCAGCAAATTATCAGGAGATGAAAATTACATCACCCTGTTGCCCCCGTCTTCATGGCATTTGAAAGCTTGGACAGGACCTGAATTAGGAATCAGCTTGCCAAACTGGGAGCCACCAGAAGTTATCTCAGGTAATGTTTAGGAAAAGACACTGAAGCTTTTGGTCTTTTAAAAAACTGAACCCAGAGGAAAATTGAATCTCTGCAGATAGTGGAGTTCAAATTAGAAGCTGAGTTAAGTTTTGCATCCTTGCTAATTATAAAGGTTCTGACCAAACTCATTCTCCAGCCTTGGGATTCATGAAAGGAAATGTTCAGGGTTCTACAGTGGTTTTTGTCTTCTTTCTTTTAATGTTGTTTCTCTTCAATTTAGTCAAGAAGTAAACAATATTACTTATTAAACATCTTTGTGAAATAGCACGATATAAGAATTATGCTGCATGATTCATGGTTCCTGCTAAACGTATTAATCTCATAGATATTTTTAAAGGAATCAAATGTGCCAAGTCTTGATATCATCTCTGTTTGATTTGGTGCAGCCTGTTTGGGATCCTGTGCTTAACAAGGGAAAAAGGAAAGATATTTATTAGCATCTTAGAACACAAAACCTAAGCAACTCCTTACTCTTTCCCAAACCAGGGCCAAAAGAGCTGATTTGTCTCCTCCTTGTCTGCTTGAGAACTGAGTGGTGCCATATAAAATAGTCAAGAAGAGCTAGAACCCAGAGGGAGAAAATATTATCCTTGTACCTATATCCTTGTTTATTCCAGTCCACTCATAAAACCTCTATTTGACCTTCACACAATGTTTGAAGAAAAAGGGGATGTGAAGGAAAAAGACCTAAATGTAAAATATTAATTCCAAAGGCGTTTATCTGGAGGTCACAGTGTTCTTGCTGGAAATAACCTGTTCTGTACCATGTGTGCAACAAAGAGATTCTTTCCAGACTGGATCCAGTATATCAGGTTCCTTACGGATCTGGTAAATACACAAGCACTCAGTTCTATTCTGGGGGTAGATTAAGTGAGAACAATGATACTTAGATCATTTTCTATGTGGGAATAAGAGAAATGAGCTTTGCATATGATTCAGACAATCGCAGACAGTATAATCTTGAAAGAGGTCTCCTCTTAAAATTAAGAAATTTAACTATATCTGTGTCTGTAGATTATTCCCATTAGGGTTAAGTTAGGATTAAGGGTAAGGAATAAGCTCTCTTACAGCATCCAGCCCATCTTACCTATAGTAGATCTTTGTAAATATATTCGTTGAGCCAATGAAGGAAAAAAATCACTCACCTCCTTTCTACTGCTATAGTTCTATTAAGTGTGATACATAGAGCAATTCATAAATACTTTCCTGACACTTTGATCTTTCTGAGAAAAAGCTCTGGAAGAAAATCTGGCTATTTTAATTGTAAGTTATGGGTTATACTGGTCCTTGATCTACCACCTCCTCCTTCTAGTGAATGTTTAGCTCTTCAACTTATTTCCATGCCATTAGGGAATGATACTTTTATGATAACCTTCAATAGGGTGGAGTCACATCACACATGCGTTTAATGTACAAGTGGCTTTAGAATCTAACTCCTATGAAGATGAGACCAGTGGCCAAGTATCTGAGAGTAGCAGCTGTTCAGTGGGGACACGAGGAGAAAAAGCCACGTAGGATGAGTGACAGGCAGCAGGTGGCCGTGCTCTTCTCAGTGATTTTTCAAAGATGTGTCTGATCAATCAACATTTAGAGTAAGAACCAGCAAATATTTTCTGAGTACTTACTACATTTCCACCATCGTGCCCTTGTTATTTTCATATGTTTTCCTTCTTTATTTCTCAACAATAAACATGATATTTAGTAAGGTTATAATGGCTTAATATTAAGATAGAATGGACTTAAACTTACAGGCAAGAAAAAGCACTTTTGAAGTCTGTATCCTTTCCCCATTCACAGTAAGAACTTGAGAAATATCTTAAAGAAAGAATGAAGTGAATGTCCTGACATCTAAGTATAGATTTATCCTTATTTCTTCCTTTATCCTAGCTCGGTGGCTCTCAGTCCTAAGTGTGAGTATGTATTACTATAAACATATATTAAACTTTAAACATGATTTAAGGGAGTTCATGATTATTTTGACTATACCAGATTTTTGCTTTAGGCACTGACTTTAAAACTAACCCTTGATTAACAAGGGACTCCAATTTATTCAAAATAAGCAATAAAATTAAAAATATAAAACAAAATTCCAGAAACAGTGGTTATTGCCTAGTGGTGTTTCAGTGTGTTATGGAAAGATCCAGGAAGCAATTCAAATCATCTTTTCTAACATCAGCATCTTGAGACATTTGGCTCTGTTGCCAGCTGCAGGAAAGAAAAAGGATCAGATAAGGAAGAGTTCTTCAGGTTCAAAATTTCTTTAATAAAGCTATCTTTCTTTTACAGTCCTATAAACATAAGAGAAATAGCTCAATCTTTCTCTGTATCCTTTCTCACCTGTAAGAAGGAAAAGTAGACACTATTTACAAAAAGTAAGTTTTTAAATCCTACCTTTTCCACCTAAGATTAACAGTCTTCTTGGAAATGCCCCTCTCTCATAAGCCTGCCATAGAAATCCTTTGCTACATGGCACCATAGCCCAGGATTTAAGAGCAGAGCCCTCGGGGCCAGACAGATTGAGTATAAATACCAAATTTGTCCCTTAGCACAAGTATGACTTCGTGAAATTTATTTAACTTCTCTGAGACACAGTTTCCTCAGTCATATAAAGGGGATAATTTCTTGCTCCCTCCCATGGCTCTTAAGGACAATATGCCTGGAACTCAGCAGACGATCAGAAATATTTGTTGATGAAATGAGAAGTAATTGTGAAACATGAAATAGAGAAGAAGCACATAGTTCTCATTAAACTGTAGTGATTATTTGTATTACTTCCTATCATCTACTAAATAAATGGGAATGAATTTGCTTTATACACTCTCAGTAAATGCAGATTCAGAAGACATGAGGACATTGGTGGGAAAGCAGAATATCAACATATAAGTCATATGACAGTATCTGAAAGATTTCATTTGTAAATTCAAATTTTGTCCAGTTCCAATTCTGCCATTAAAACTCACTCCCTTTGGTGCGGAGAAAAGGGAAGCCTCCTAATGTTGGTGGGAATGTAAATTGGTACAGCCACTATGGAGAACAGTATGGAGGTTCCTTACAAAACTAAAAATAGAGTTGCTATATGATGCAGCAATCTCACTCCTGGGCATATATCCAGACAAAACTATAATTTGAAAAGATACTTGCACCCCAATGTTCATAGCAGCACTATTTACAATAGCCAAGACATGGAAACAACCTAAATGTCCATTGACAGATGAATTCATAAAGAAGATGTGGCACATATATACAATGGAATATTACTCAGCCATAAAAAAGAATGAAATAATGCCATTTACAACAATGTGGATAGACCTAGAGATTATCATACTAAGTGAAGTAAGTAAGAAAGAGAAAGACAAATATCATATGATATCACTTATATGTGGAATCTAAAATATGACACAAATGAACTTATCTATGAGACAGAAACAGACTCAAAGACATAGAGAATAGACTTGTGGTTACCAAGGGGCAAGGGAGGTGGAGGAGGGAAGGATTGGCAGTTTGGGATTAGCAGATGCAAACTATTGTATATAGCATGGATAAACATGTTCTTACTATATACACAGGGAACTATATTCAATATCCTGTGATAAACCATATATATATATAAAACTGAATCACTTTGCTGAACAGCAGAAATTGACACAACATTGTAAATCAACTATACTTCAATAAATTAAAAAAAAAAACTCACTCCCTTCAAAGGTGGCCAGGTGCAGAGGTATGGGTGCTGTTACACAGGTCCACGGCTGTAACCTCTACATTTGGCTTAAACTGTGTTCCCTCAGCATCAACCCAGCCTTGCTCCCCTCTCTGGTCTCTCTCAGTTCTCAGTGGTAGTCGACTCACGAGACCATTGCTCTCATTGTGGGGTCTTCCTAGTTCACCTGGTGGCCCCCTGCTGAGCTCACTGGCTTCCACTGTAACAACCCAGAAAGGCTAGGCTTCAGGCCCCTGCTGACTGTGGCCCAGTCAAGCTTCCTGGGATAGGACTGTTCTTCAGAGTGGTGTGGAACACCCTGTAAGGTGGCTTCTTCCAGTACAGCCAGAGGGCAGCGTGGCAAGAGCTCCCTTGCTGTTCACCTTCTCTTCAACTTACCTAACTCATCTCCTGCTCTCCAGGCCCAAGTTCACAGATGGGCTATCAGGTGACCTATGAAGACCATGGCACTCTGATCTCTTTTTTCCTCATATTGCCACAGTCCTCTTTTACTGCTTTTATATCATATATTCCCCTTTCTTAATGCCAACTAGGCCTTAATGGCCAAAAGGATAGCTCCTCTCTACTCTATGTTAATTCTATAAGCTTAATCCCCCATACCTCTGCTAATAAAGGAAGAAAATAAAGAATTTCAAAAATCTTCTCTCAAGACAGTATCTTGGTTTGCAAGGTGATGTTTTTTCCTGCATAATCCTGTTTTACGTGTCAGAAGCTAAACATTACGTTGGTCTTAGTCTTTGCACTGTTTCAGAACCAAATTCCAATCTTCTCTATAGACAGACAGATGCCTTGGATGGAGCAAGCAGAATATCTTTTACTCAGAAAGGCAAGGGACAAAAGCCCCAAAATTTTTTGAATACTTCCCCATGGTGTTTCAGGTTCAAAGTGCAATTTATTGGGAATTTTTTTAAGGAATATTACAGAGATATTCAGGTTATGAAAGTCTGCATAATATTTTTAAAACATCTCATCCATTAGTTGTATCCAGTACAGAATATGCACAAAATAAATCTGGCTCTCCAAATTTTATATAGTTATAACTGTGTTGTATAGGTACATTCTCAATGTAAACTATTTTGGTAATTTTATGGGGTTGACATTTATCTGTGCTGAACTAAACTACGATCAGTTTCCCTAAATGGAGCCTTAAAGCTCTACAGCTATTTTCTAAGACTCAGATTGTTGTTTTTGGTTATGATCAAACCAATAAATTGAACAGGCTGGTTTGATCTCCAGTATTTTGTATGCACATTGATGTAGACTTTAAACCAGATGAGCAGAAAATGAAAGTATGTTTTCTTTGGCAGGCATTTGATGTACTTGGAAGAGTTGAAGCTTACATTAAGCTCCTTAAATCAGAAGGTTTAAGTCTGCCTGTCTTGGCAGCGAGGCATGAGGAATTACACAGAGAAATTAAAGACTGCACAGCTGATGCTTTGCAAGAGGGACAAGCCTTAATCAACGAACTAGCCTCCTGCAGGTAAGTGAAGTCTATTTCTTCCTCAGTGTGACAAGCTTTTTCACAGTTTCCACAGTCTGTTAAAAAATAAGTTGCATGATTTTTTTCCCTACTTCTGATGTTTTACTGCATTATGACATGGCTTAAAAGGTTCTATTGAATTTTGGTCAACAGTAATTCTGAACACAGCATTGCTCATCCAGAAGTGAGGCTCTATTCTGACCTGAGGACATGAAGATGCTAAAGCTTTCTTTCTATGAGTTTCTGAGGAGGGAGGAGGGAAAGAACAAAAGAAGACACAGAACTTTCCTTCTGTATACTTTTTATATCCTAGCATCTCCGTGGGATTTCTTCCTCCCTTTTAATTCGTAAACCTCGAGTCTACTCTGTCCCTTTTTTCTTTTCTGGAAAAAATAAAGTTCTAGAATTCCCTTTCATTTATGAGCTTGATGGCTCACCAAGAAAAACCCTAAGTAAAAGATGACATTATTATTAATTAATAATAATTACATTTTAAAAAATTGAGAGCCCACCACATGCCTGGCACTGTCTCAACAGCTTTAGAAGCATTATCCCATTAATCCTCACAGCAACTCTACAAGTCATAGAATATACTATTAATGTTCTCTTTGTACAAGCAACTGAGACACAGAGAGGTTAAGTAACTTGCAAAAGGTCAAGCCGCTGGTTAGTTAGTGGCAGAGCCAGAATTTGAATTCAAGTGCATGGATCCAGATTAATGGTCAAGTGCATCCTAGACCACCTGCTCTTAACCAGTGTGCTAGGGTGGGTTGTTTTTATGAGCACATTCAGTGAGTATATCAGTGTGATATACTCTGGTATATCTTAGAGATGGGTGGGAATGAGGAGAGAGAAGGACCTTGAGAAGCAGAAAGAGAATGCAGTGAGAACGTATGATCAAGCATAGGGATTGGAAGACAAAATGGAGATGACAGAAAGAGCAGATGAAGGAACAGATACTGACTAGGAAGAAATGATGGCAGGGCTTATGTTTTGACAGAGAGAGACAAAAAAAATTCTGCAAATGGGGTAAGCCCTGTTTTTATCTTCCATATCCACAATCCCCTTGAAACTCGAAGACATTCAATTTGAGGAACCATGAAATAGGTCAAATGTGGAAAAAATTATTTTATTTCTGTTTAAACCCTCATTCTGCTCTATTTTCGACATGTTTACAAGGGTTGATTTGGTAAGTTTGGGTTTAAGGAATTTTCTTTTCAGAAGATAATCTGAGTCCAGACAGATACCTTTAACCAGGGCTTGTGATGGTTGCTATGGGACCATCAAAGTCAAGATCAGAAATAATCCAAGATATTCCAGCAGGAGCTAAAAAGCTGAGGCTATGAAAAGGGCAAATAATTCTCACCTTTGGAAAACTAACAATAGCTGTAGTTACTAAGTTTCCTTACTTTGGCTCCACGTCATGCATCGGGTAATGGTGTGTCCACTCGGCTCTAGGAGAACCAGTGTGCTCATGTCTGGCCCCTATGGGTATGAGAGCTCCCTTCTCCCCTCCCCTGCTACAGGTCCAGTCTTCTAGAATGTATAAGAGTCTTGGACCAGGCAGAAGATATCCTGTGGGGTGCCTGGACTTGTTGTGCCTGGACTCAGTGTACCTGTTTGACATTGATCTGAGTCATGTGATGATGGATTAAGTGGTGAGGTCTCCAGTTGTAATTGGGGAATGGTCTCATGTCAGTTTAGTAAGTAGGTCTCAAAGCACAGATACATACTATTTCTCTGTTCAGGCCACTCTTTACTTGTGATGCTTTCCCTGACCTTAGACAGTTTCCTTTCATGCATGGGTGGATCAGAAAGCAGCCAAAGACCCCTCCCCAGATCTGAAGATCTGCCACTGATACACTGCCCCAGGAATTCTAGGTGCCTTGGCCTCCCCTAAGTCTGATCTCTGTATCTTCAAAACAGTACATCCTTTGGACTCTGTTTTGTTCCACTTCCCTGAGCTTTGGTCTGGAAATTACCTCCCAGGCAGCAGGCTGATGCCATCGTAAGGCTCACCTCATTCATTTCCCTTCTCTCAGGGATCACTGTCCTGTGCTACGTGTCCTTCAATGTCTGAGTTGTTTAAGGCATGAGGGTAAATCCAGTCCCTGCTTCTTGACCAGAAACTGAAGTTCCGTATTTAGTTTTCATGCTTAAGTCTTAAGAGTAGGAAAGCTGGTCACAAGTTATTACTGCTAAACTTTATCCTGTTTGTTCTAATCAGTAATGCTTTATTTTCAATACTTCAATATAAGAGAAGTGCTTTTATTTTACCTTACAGTCTATTTTCAGGATTCTAGTGATTCTTTTTGGCCATCCATTTTGTAATGGTCGACACGTTTATTTACTTAGCTAGTCTCATTCTTTTTGCCTTCTTTGCTCTTTCTAGTCTTAAATTTTACATATATATTGTTTTTCAAAGGGACATCTATAGTTCTGTTCTTCAGGTTGCAGACTGAGTCTTAATAGAAGAAGTAATAGTTAGGGACCATTTCAAGAAACTTGAATTAATGGTAGGTAACTGGATTAAAAAAAAAAATTAGCAGTGTGGTTTCTGTCAACATCCTAGATATATGAGCGTTCACAGTAGTTCCAAGGTGTTTGGTTGCCCTGAGATTTCACAGTATTTTACAAATCAATACTATTTCCATTTTGCAGGAGGAACTAAAGGTAAAGTGCAGTTGTTACTTGGCAAAGGACATTTTTGATTCAGAGGGTAGATGTAGAATAGAAATCCATTAGAAGCTGAATTGAAACGCATTAGAATCTCAGTCGCAACCCAGAGCCACACACACATAGTTACTGACCTCAATCCCATGCATTCCATTTGGGACTTGCTTCCCTTCCTCATCTAATGATTTATCTGTTCAACGACCTGGGTCACCACCATGGGAGAGAAGCAGAAGGAGATTTCAAGTTGCAGCCACAGCTGGGGTGAAGGTGGAATTTAGAATAGTGGCAATGGAAATAAACATAAATTCCACAGAGAAAAGTATGTGTTACTGAACATCACAATGGCTTCCTAGACTTCTGAATGCCAGCCACACTACTAGGACACAAAACACTAAAATTCCTACTATCAGACATTTGAAAACTGGTGTGGATAAGAAGCTTAGGACTTAGTATCAAAGGAGTTGTATTTCATGCATTCTGAGAGCCAAAATAATACCATGACTTTTAATTTCTCTGAACCTCAGTTTCCTCATCGGTAAAATGGAAATATGCATTTTGTAGAGGATGTTTTAATCAAATGCGATAACACCACTCTGGCATATAGAGAGCGCCCGATAAATAATTGGTTCACTTATTTATTTACCTTCTATACAAAGAGTTTTTTTAATTAATTAATTAATTAATTAATTAATTAATTAATTATGGCTGTGCTGGGTCTTCGTTTCTGTGCGAGGGCTTTCTCTAGTTGCGGCAAGTGGGGTCCACTCTTCATCGCGGTGCGCGGGCCTCTCACTATCGCGGCCTCTCTTGTTGCGGGGCACAGGCTCCAGACGCGCAGGCTCAGTAGCTGTGGCTCACGGGCCCAGTTGCTCCGCGGCATGTGGGATCCTCCCAGACCAGGGCTCGAACCCGTGTCCCCTGCATTGGCAGGCAGATTCTCAACCACTGCGCCACCAGGGAAGCCCTATACAAAGAGTTTTAAAAGCAAAATATTAAGAGTTACATGGTTGCTTCAGATGACTACGGCAGAGTCAGCTGTACCAAATCATATTCATGTTCACTAACTGGGGAAGGTTATATTAGAAATAGAGCAGATAAACATTTATCTCGAGATAATAAAGACAAAATTTAGTACTGGGGCAGATAGGAATTTCAGAGACCCTTAGATATAATTTGTTTTCCAGTTAGTTAATAAAATAGGACTTCAGAAGTTCACATTTATCTAAGATGAAGCTTCCCAGTAAATCTGAGAACTTTGTCATTATTTTAGGAACAGATCCACACTGTTTTTCTATCCTGGAATCAAATACCTTTGAAATTGGAGCAACTTCACAAAATAAATGATGGTTATTTACATGTTTCCTTGCCCTTCTATTTCCTCCCTAATGCTCAGGTGATAATTCTGAGTCATTGTTAAATTGTTTATTATCTTTTCAGAGTGTGATATCTATGACATAACCTAAGTACACTTTAACATCAAAGGCATTTTAGCGCATTCGTTTGCATTTAGTTATGATGCGAGTTACCTATCATGGGATCTGATAATGGTCAAACAAACCAGGCTTACAGTGAGGTTGAAAGCTCTGGATTCCGGCCCCCTCACCTCCTCTTAGGCCTTGCTTGGCATCATCTCTGAGCACCGAGTGTAAAGGTAGCCCAAAGGTACCCTGCTGCCGAGCAGAATACTGCATTTATTAAGCCACAGGGAGCTGTGGTGATTGGAAGTGCTGGGTTGGAGACCTTGTGTGAGGTGAAGTTTTCCATAATTGGACAAAAACTAGGAACCTCCTTTTTTATGTTTCTCAGTGAGCTACCAATTCAGAACTCAAAAACAAGGAAACCATAAACAAAAGACAACCTATGAACTGGGAAAAAATGTTTGCAAATAATGAGACCAACAAGGGCTTAATTTCTAAAATATACAAACAGCTCATACAACTCAATAACAAAAAAACAAACAACCCAATCGAAAAATGGGCAGAAGACCTAGATAGACATTTCTCCAAAGAAGACATACAGATGGCCAACAGGCACATGAAAAGATGTTCAACATCGCTAATTATTAGAGAAATGCAAATCAAAACTCCAATTAGGTACCACCCCACACCATTCAGAATGGCCATCATTTTAAAAGTCTACAAATAACAAATGCTGGAGAGGATGTGGAGAAAAGGGAACCCTCCTACACTGTTGGTGGGAATGTAAATTGATGCAACCACTATGGAGAACAGTATGGAGGTTCCTTAAAAAACTAAAAAAAAAGCTACCATATGATCCAGCAATCTCACTCCTGGGCATATATCCAGACAAAACTATAATTCAAAAAGATACAAAACTCAAAAACATAGAAACACCCACTAAGACCAGGCTACTTTATAAAGTATTCATTTGGCTTTTCCTGTCGCTAAAATTAATTTAAGATTTACAGGTAAACTTGCTTCAGCATTGACTCAATTTCTGTTCCTGCATAAAAGACTGTTCCAGTTTTCATTCTACCTTGTTGTGGTGAACTTAAGCTTATAAACCTCATCCTGACTGAATACTTTGCTTTCATATAACCTTAGGTATTGCCCTTTTGCTCTAACATTTATTGTTATTTACTTAATGTTGATTCTTCATATTTTCATATTTTACAGAGAAATAGAAACAGGGGTAAGTTGGGATTTTGCATTCTCTTTTCACGATTTTCATTTATGTTGACTACCACTACTTACCCTGGTTGATCTTGTGAATGATAATGAACTTTAGACAGAGCATGGTTCATTCAGTCATTCATTTGCTCATTCCCAAAATATTAGTGAGTGTCTTTGTAGATCAGGTGCTCCCAAGCATCTAAGGTGATAGGTGAAGTGCCTGCCCTCATGCTGTTTGTATTCTGGTGGGAAGAAACAGTCAACCAACAAATAAATCAACAGATGAGATGCTCTTACACAGCAATGAGAACTATGAAAAAAAAAATGAAATGGGATAGTGACTTAATGTGGTAGGTGAAGTGCCTGCCCTCATGCTGTTTATACTCTGGTGGGAAGAAACAGTCAACCAACAAATAGATCAACAGATGAGATGCTCTTACACAGCAATGAGAACTATGAAAAAAATAAAAAGTGAAATGGGATAGAGAGTGACTGTGGGGAGGGGACCATTTTAGACATTGTAGTCAGGGAAAGATTAAGGAGAAGGAGCTACCATGCAAATGGCTGGAAGATGAGTGGACCTGGCAGAACAACAGCAAAGGTGTAGCAGAAAGAAGTACAGTGTGGCTGGAGGAGAGGGTGACAAGGGGAAAAGGCATAAGACAAGATAAAATAGTTAGGTGGAAGTTAGACTATGTCCAAATGCTCGTTGGCAATAAAGGCAACGCTTGTGTGCTTTATCTACATTAACAAATTTTATCCTCAAGCCACCCTGTTATACAGATACTTCTATTACCATTGTCCCTGTTTTGCAGGTGTGGAAGCTGGGGCTCAGAAAGGTTCAAATAACTTACCTACTACCTGTCCCACAGTGGTAAAGGGTAGAGTGAGTGCAGGTCTTAACTGCTGTGTTAGGTTGCTAGCTCTGTCTCCTTTCTTTCAACTTCAGTCATTAGGAAGGAGCCTGACCACTTAGTGAGTGTGGATTTTTTTTTTTATTCTAACACACTTAAAATGTGCTCCATCTATCCTCTAATTTCAACTCAAGTCTCACCTTCCCTGCAAAGTTTTTCTTTCTTTCTGTTTATTTAAAACATTATTGAGCATCCATATGACATACCAGCACTGGACTTCAAGGACAGTCAAAGATACATAAACCTGGCCCTGAGTCTTCAGAACCTTATTAACGGCCAGTAAGGGAATGAAATGTCAAGGGAGTGTGATCTAGGTCTGAGGAAGCCCTGGGGACAGTGGGTGTTAGGGCCACCTCTTCAGAGAAGAGATACACAATCCCAAGCTCCTGTGACCAGGATGGGTCAAGTGAAGGAGTGAGACTTGAGAAGACCATTGTTGAATTTGATAATGTAAGATGGGTGAAGGGTCTACATCTTCCAGCCAGGATGAGCCTAATCAATACCTACCACACAATAGTTTTTTAATTCCTTTGTGTTTGTCAGCTCTATCTCACTTTTTACTCTGTGGTGTTCTGACTCAGTTCTTAGTTGTTTGACTTGTGGCAGCATTGTCTCCCCATCCAGACCATGACATCAGCTTGAGGTCAGCCCTCAAGGTCAACCATGTAGGAAACCTCCTTTATGCTCCTTATCTCGGTATTTACATACTAGGTGACTTGATTTGAAATGTTAAGAGGCTGGTGTGGCATAAAGGAAAGTTAATGTCATAGCAAAAATATTTTAAAAGATCTTGCGTGGAAAACAAAAATAATCCCCACCCTCCAACAACATAAAACAAAACAAAGAAACAAAATCAGAAATCCCTTTGTATCAGAGTCATCTATTGTCACATTTTGTAGGAATTCTACCAAGCATTTAAGAACTTAAAATAACTTTTTTTTAAGAGTTTGATGATATATTTAGATGGTAAATATCAGATACTGAAATTTAGGAAATTGCAAAGTTGAGTTATGACAGTGTTAACTCAGCCACTTTCCAAATATTTTCATGTCTGTATTAAGTTGTTCTCTTTAGGGGTTGAGTAAATGTCATAATTGCAATCTGGATCTGTTACCATTGTTAAGGCTTGTATAATTCTGAAACTTTTAGTATGGAATGCACCCAAAGTTTACCCTTTCTATTAAATGTAGGACTAATTAGATTAGGTTCTTGTAAAATATCTAGGAGTCACTCATTGCAATATGAATTTATTCATTTATGATACTGATGATGTGATGTGAAATAGCAAGGATCCCAGAGTAAGAAGGTCTGAAACTGCAGGGTCTACAGAGGAAGCCTGACTAAAGGGGCAGAAATCTGTGCCTTGGACAGCTGAGGGGGATTACTCTCCAATGAGAGGGCTTAGAGAGGAAAGAACACCAGAAAGAAGAGAGGAAGAGATGTGAGTGGACAAATATATGAATAAACTGCTCATTACAGTGTTGTTTATAATAGTGCAAACCTGAAAAACACCTAAATATTTTCAGAAAATAGGAAACTGTTTCAGTAGTTTAAGGGCAAGCACAGTATGGAATAATCTAAGCCAATATCAGAGTGTTTTTGAGGAATATCTGAAGACAGAGAGTATCCTCACAATAAAATGTTAAGAGGATAAAGTAGGATCCAAATCACATATATGGCATCTTACTAACTTTGGAGGGGAAGGGGTGGAAAGGACTGCCAAGAGAAAAACTTTTTGGAAGGAAATACATTAAAATGTATTTTTATATCTTCTAAATTACCTGAAATGAGAATATTTGTCTGGTTAGCTCTTACTGTGCCCCTTTTATCTGAGGATTTATGTCATCAATCAGGGAAAATGTTCAGCAATTTAAATATTGATTTTCTGTTTTTCTCTCTTTTCTCTCCTCCTGTAACTCCCAGTAGAAGAATGTTGGAGGCTCCCAGTCTGCCTTAGATGTCTGAACTGTCTTTCATATTTTTCATTCCTTTATCTCTTTGCATTGCATTCCCAATGAATACATCATATTGATTTTTCTCTTTTGTTAATTTTCCCTTTGTTTTCAGCCATTGAATTCTTTTGTTTGTTTTCATAACTATATTGTTTTCATTTCTAGGATTCCTAACTCATTCTTTTTCCTATCCAATTTTGTTTCATTTCTGACTGCTTTTGCTTCAGAGTTTCTTGTTTCTTTGTTATGGGTATTCATTTTTCCTTTATCTTTCTGGTGATGTGAGACATATTTATAAAGTCACTTTCAGATTGCTCTACTAATTTTCATTTCCAGTAGAGTACATTTAGCTCTTGATTGTTGAGTGTCTTTTCTTAGGATTCATTTTCCTCATGTGTTTTGAAATTTTAGATTGTCCTTCTGGATGGAAGGTGCTTGTTCTTCAGCTTTATTGTCCTTGCTTTGTTCTCTCCTCTTTCTTCTTTCCTCCTTAGCAGCTTTGCAGTGACTTCCACCTGAACTCACAGGGTCTCCTGTCCAGAAACAGTCTTCTGCTATTTGATCAGGGTCACCTGAGCTCCCATGGAGCTACTGGGGCTCTCAGAGGTGCAGCCAGAAATCCAGGTTGGGGAGCAGTGTGGGTTCCTGACTGCTCTGCTATGTCTGATTCCTTGGCTTCAGCAGCAGTGGGCTATAGCGTTTTTCAAACTCCTTTTACAAGAGGGAGAATCCCATCCCTGTTACTGATTTCAGGGAGAATCCCAGCTATGGGACCCTTCATGTAAGATATGTTTTGGTCTCTCTGGCCTCATAGGAATGGAACATGTGGGCATCTCTGCATGGATCTGGACCAGAACCCAGGAACCCTGTAGTTTCAGCCCCACTTACTACTTGCTGTTTCTTTATTGTCATGTGTATACAAGAGATACATGTGGGTGTGATATGTTTGGTGGGCAGTGATTCTCAATGTGTACAACTTAAGTCAGAAAAAAATTATTGTAAAAACATACATGTCACTTCCACAGTTCGAATGGCACTTTTTCAAAGTAGGGATGAAAACTAGATAGTGACGATTGTTTCCTCCAAAATAGAGATGATAAACATGCAGCATTCCTGTCAAGAGATAAGGAAGATATTTTTTCCCATTTTCAAAGTATAATTTGTCCATAGACAGAAAGAAAAATATGATCAACTGATTCCTTCTGATGAGATAGAGTGAGCTGGCGCGTGCTTAGCATCTGGTTCAGCTCCTAATCCAGATGGGCTGCCAATAGTAATTTATGAAAGGTTTGAAAGCAACTTGCTGCTCTCAGGAAAGAATCATTAGAACACATTAACATTAGGATTTACTCTCTTCCCCCAGCCCTAGTTTGTAACAGATGCAAAGACAGGGCAACCGCTTCCATACAGCAAATGTAACAGTCTATTTTTGAGCCAGAAGTCAATATGTCTCTGCTCTCTGGGAGGGGAAAAAAATCAGTCATTTTTCTTTCCCCCTTCCCTCCCCTCTCCTGGCTCAATGAATAGGGGAGAAAATACACCCATGATGGAGTTTCTAACAAATGTCTAAAGAAACCTTCACAGTCTGTCACTCCAGAGTATCTGTGATGCTTGAAGAAGTCAAATTCAATGTCAGGAATAATCTGATGTACCCCATGCTCATACTACAGGCAGGAACCATCTAATCCATTCATAGACAGACAGCCCAAAGATCAAGCAGTATTTCCAATGCAAGTTACAGAGCCACAGATTGTTAGGCCTACAAAGCTGGTCCACTGGTAGCTCCTCTCCCACCCCATCAGGCAGCACATGAGCAATGTGGCTTCAAAGTCAGAACAAAATGCCCTGGCACTCCCGTCAACCAAGTTTCTGTTATCCGCCCCCAGTTCTTGTCCCATCATTTATTTAATATTACTGTGAAGTAATAGGACTCATTTCTGGGTGGCTGATGGAATTCTATTAACTTATTTTCACTTCATGTAAGAATTGCTGGCAGAGTGTGAGGTCATATTTTTCCTTTGATCAAACCATTTGCATTTCAGGCTCTGAGGAAATTGGCAATATGCATGCTATACATGTTTTAAAATGTTTTGGAGTGTTCAGAAGAAATGTCTGGAATCAGTGTTTCAAGTTTCCAACTGAAAATGATAGACTAGGGCTGGTTGTAACCTGCAGACTAGGTTTTCACCAAGGAGGAATGGAGAGGGAGCGGCCCTGGGGTTAGGAGTGTGACAGATATACTCCAACTGGTAATCAGGTAGAAGGAAGGGATTAATGCCTGATCAGACAGAGATGATCTAGCTGAGGACGGAGGAAAATAGGAGCTGGCTAGGGTAAGCAAGATAATTGAGAACTTCTTGTACTAAGGAAGGGGTCTAAGCCACAAATAAGAAGGGAATGCACATGGGACAGGCAATTCAGTCTGTCCCTATGAGGCTTGAAATAGCGGAGGGAAGCATCAGTCAACCTAACTATAAACCCTAAACCATCGAAGAAGAAGTTGGGCAGTCTTTGGATAGCCTAAAACTTCTGTAACTGGGCAAAGGGCAAAGTCATCTTTGTCTAAAAACAATTAGAAACTGTTACTAGTGACATTCTTAATACAGTAACTATCTGTGCATATGTTCTTGTTCCTAAATCTGTGTCTTGTCTTCCCTTAAATGTTGATCAAAGTGTACTTTATTTAATTTGAAAATATGCATTGATCTACTTCTTACAAGGCTATGTGCTCAGGGCTACAGAGGATAAATGAATGAACAGAATGTTGTATTTTTCCCTTAATTTATAATGCAATAGATATACAGGATAAGGCATAAATCAGCACAAAATAAGACTGATCTCCTAGGTCATTGGAAAATTAAAAATGAACGATCCATCCAAAGACAGCGAGAGATCCTATTTGGCTCGTTGTGATTCATCTAAATTAAAATTGTGAGTTGCTAGAGAGCAATATTTTTACGGAAGGAATGCTTGATTTGTTTTTGTTTCCCCGTTTCCATTTTCTGTGCTGGAGGGGCCTTCAAGATGTGAATTTGAACAAGATATCGTGCCCCTCTAGTGGTCACTTTGCAAACTACAGACAGACATTTCATTACCCAGAGAAGACAGCCAATTTCAAAAGAGCATGCCAGCCGGGCTAATCCTGTTTCCATCAACACTGAGTTCAAGGGAAAGTGAAATTTTAGAATACTCCCCCCACCCCCCTTCATGTGTCATGGACCCAGAAAAGGTACTATGAGGTGGTAAAGAGTGTGGACTCTGGGATCAGATGAATAGGTTCAAATCCCAGCCCTGCCATTTAATAAATGTGACCTGGGCAAGTTACTGAGCATTTCTGTACTCACTTTGCTCATCTGCAAAACAGAGATAACAGTTACAGCCAGACCATCGGGTAGTTATGAGAATTAGAAGAGATTACTTAAAACATTAAAAATGGGGCTTCCCTGGTGGCGCAGTGGTTGAGAATCTGCCTGCTAATGCAGGGGACACGGGTTCGAGCCCTGGTCTGGGAAGGTCCCACATGCCGCGGAGCAACTGGGCCCGTGAGCCACAATTACTGAGCCTGCGCATCTGGAGCCTGTGCTCCGCAACAAGAGAGGCCGCGATAGTGAGAGGCCCGCGCACCGTGATGAAGAGTGGACCCCGCTTGCCACAACTAGAGAAAGCCCTCGCACAGAAACGAAGACCCAACACAGCCAAAAATAAATAAATTAAAAACAAAACAAAAAATATTAAAAATGGTTCCTTGTCACAGTAAGTGGATTATTTTTAGAAAATGTTTACCCATTTATTTTGACAAGCTTTATTCTCTGTACATATTTTCCACAGTGCTTACTCACCTTTTCTTTTTTATCTTTCTCATTCCAAATTTGCATGTTCTACAGAAAAACCATAACATATAGGATAACTGGGCTTTTAAGTGCCTTTTTAGCATGCAAAGTCTAAAATGTAGTTAAAATATGATTACTGTTACCAATATAATATTTTTACAGAATTTGTGGATATAAGTACAAGGATTATTTGCTAAACTCTCCTGATTTCTTGATTATACTCTTCACGGTCTCTGAGTTATTAAAATGTGAAACAAGTTGTTTCAAGTGTAACGTCTGTGGGACCTTAGGCGTCAGGAATAAGATTTCCCCTCCAGTTAAACTTCTCTGGGACTCCGGTGGTCCCACAGGACACACTTGAATCCTATGTGCATTCAACAAGATTCCCAAGCTGCCTGATGACCTCTAAACTCTTTGGCAGCCTCATTGTCATTCCTGTGAAGTCACGTTCCCTCTCAGGCAGTTGGGATCCTGCCCTCATTTCATTACTAATTCAGTTCATTTTTACAGAGTCATAAATTAATTTTTTGAGGTAAAACTACTGAAGTCTGTATCTTGTTCCAAGATCTTTTAAAGCTCTGGGTAATTGAATGTAAGAGTTATCAGCTCATCTTTATGAGTATTGGAAGGAAATGACTGATAGGAAATTAAAGACTTCAACTTCTTATATGCTGGGAGAGGCTCTATCTCAGGGATAGGTTGAAAAATTTTAAAGTGCTCACTGCATCAGCAATGTCCTTTCATTGTCTTGCATTGCTAGTAAGCCTATGTTGGAAATGGTTAGGAGACTTGCTAATGTGTCTTTAGACCACAGCAAATGGGGTCCAACTCAAAGTTCATTTGTTGTTTTAAAGACATTTTCATTTTATGAGCTGTCATGTCACTTTTCTTTTTCTCATGAGGCCAGCACAGGTACAAAATGACATGTGAGGCTTGGTTTCTTTTTATGAACAAGTACATCAGATGCCTCATTGTTGGTGATACCTTGGTTTTCACCTAATGATTACAGCCTTGAGCATTCGTAGGTATCCAGAACAAGGACCTTAGTGTTACATAAATACTTTACCCTATTGGATCATTCAGTGTTTTGTTAATTGGCTGATCTACATTTCTATTCAAAGAGCATCTTTAGATAAATGAAGCTTTTAAATAACACCCCCAGGAAAACTCTTGGCAAACATACTCAGAATGTCTTAAAGAAATATTAAAAAGTGAACCTTTAGAAGAGTAGACCAGACCTGGTTACAAAAACCCATAACTCATCTTTTCCCTCAGGACTGACTGACTTAAACAAAACAACATAATTTGGTTTTGCTCTCTGCTGTACCAGGACTACAGCTTCTTAACTTCTATTATCCTAAAGCCTGAAGCTTAATAACTTTTATCAAGTCATACTTATCATGAAAGGTTCATTTTCAAATGTTCCCTGTTCCTGGGGCCTCTCTATGAGGGTGGAGTGAACTAACAGCTGGCTTGTTCCATTCAGCTCTCGGGTGACCGGTGTCCATGAGATGATGGGATGCATCAGGAGGCGAGTTGATCATCTGACTGAATGGTGTTCAGCGCACAGGGAATTTGCTCTTAATAGACAGCAATTAACAGCCTCAGTGGAGGGCTATTTAAGAAAGGTAATTTCATAAAATGTGTCCTCCTTAAGCTACTATTTATTTCTTGGTTTGCGTAAGTTTTTTTATTTTTATTTTTTCATTGACGTACAGTTGACTTACGATATGTAAATTTCAGGTGTACGGCACAGCGATTCAGTTTTATATATATGTATATATACTCTTTTTCAGATTCTTTTCCATTAAAGGTTTTTACATAATGTGGAGTGTATAGAGAGCCTAAATGTCTTCCCTGTGCTATACAGTAGATCCTTGTTGGTTATCTATTTAATGCATAAGCTACTATTTAGATGCAGCTCCTTACCTGGTGATAATAGATGATGGTATGGGAACTGCAATATGTGGGCACGGTGGGAGGATAGGGGTGTGTCTCCTTAGGATTCTCTTCATCCCACATTAGGCTTTATATTCAAACAGGATGAAGTTGTAATTCACTACTGCTCATCAACCATCCCTGCCCCAGGTTGCCAAAACTAGAAGTGTCATCCTCCGTGCCTCCCAGCCCAGAACATGTTTACACAAAGGCAGTTCTCACTTTGCACAGAACTGTGTTAATTGAACCATGTGTATCTTGTGATTGTGTCCTCCTTGATTTACATGGTTCTGTGCATGGTTCCAATATGCACATTTTGGTTAACATGGCACCACACAACACAAGAACAGCAGATAGATACCAAAAATGTTGAGTTTTAGGGGTTCCAGGAATAAATTGCCATTATCATAATTTATTGAACCAAGACAGTGCAAAGGACATGGCTACTCTGAATAAAACCATATGTGTGAAAATCCTTTCTACAATATAGTGGAATATTTAGTGAATATAGTGGTTTGAAGAATTTTATTTCCCATTTTCAAAGAGGAATAAAACCAGGCAGCTACTATTTGACTAAATAAAAAGTTACTTGTCTGGGGGCTTCCCTGGTGGCGCAGTGGTTAAGAATCCGCCTGCCAACGTAGGGGACACGGGTTCAAGCCCTGGTCTGGGAAGATCCCACATGCCTCGGAGCAACTAAGCCCGTGAGCCACAACTACTGAGCCCTCGTGCCACAACTACTGAAGCCTGCGAGCCTAGAGCCCGTGCTCCACAACAAGAGAAGCCACGACAATGAGAAGCCCGCGCACCGCAATGGAGAGTAGCCCCCGCTCGCCGCAACTAGAGAAAGCCTGCGCGCAGCAATGAAGACCCCAGGCAGCCAAAAATAAATAATAAATAAAATAAATAAATTTAAAAAAAATTACTTGTCTGTAGATGGGGTTATAGCAAAAACTAGTAATATCTCAGTTACATTAATGCTAATGAACCATGTTGTAAAGGCTGGGTCTCAAATTTTCAATGATGTTTTTTCATTTGCTACAATGGACTTATATACCTGACTTACACAAGTAGAATTAATTGACTTCACAGGAGAGGTCATTAAATAACCAAGTCTCCATCTAAATTGCCTCCTCTCCTGTTATTGATCCAGAGATGGGAATTTGAACCTTGTTCTGATGCTTGGGTCCAGGGAGATTACAAACATGGCTGCAGCTGTAGTGCTGCATTCCCTGGAGCTTGAGATTCAAGCGAATTTGTTGGTGGTGGAAAACGCAGTAGAAATTCAAACAGCTGTTGTTGCTTGTCTGGCTACTGCTAAGTCAGAGCCAGCTTGACTTTGGGAAGTATGAACTCTAGTCAGAGCAAGGCAGTAACTTGAATTGAATGGAACCCTTTAAAGCTCACTATATTCACTAATTCATGTGTATTGAAGATCAAATCATAGACCCCACGTTCATCAATTAAATGCCTAAGCATGTTTCTGTGTTTTGTTATCACATGTACAGCATGTGGTGCTGTCCCGGGGCCCCTCAGCCCTAAATATAGTAATCCATAAAGTGATCTAATACCTATGCTGGACCTCTGCTTCAAAATATACCTGTAAATTGGGCCCCTTTCAGTGTACAGTGTATGATCATGACTTAATGCACCAGAAAAATTCATCTCTATTGATGTGTTGACAAGTGAATTATCCTTTCTGGGTAATATAGATAATAAATTCTTAGAGAATGTGGATTATTGTCTACATCTCATTGCTGTTAATAAAAGAAATATCTGTAAACATATATCCTCTATTGGTGAGTCAGTAGTATTACCTCATATGAAGAGCAGCATTATGAATTTAAATATGAAATTCTGAAATATTAAACTATTTTTAGATTAAAATTGATATACATTTAAAGTATAATGGGAATGTAGAGAGTAATATTTATCTCCTCTACACATTTGCATACATATATGCCAATATATATTACTAAGGGTGCAATATATTCTTTATTCCTAAAGGTGGAAATGTCCATTCAGAAAATCAGCCCAGTAATTTCTAATGCAATGGATGTCGGTTCCAGCCTTTCTGAATCAGAGAAGATTTTGAGTACATATCTGGAACTAGATAAACAAGCTAAGGTAAATAAAATGAGAGTTATTATTATGATTATGGTTTTGTAAATATGATTTTTCTTTATTTTCAGTAGCTATAAAACTTAATCCTAGGTCCCTCGAGGGCTGCAATTCTAAATTAGTCTTCTGGCAGATAATGACTTAAAAACGCCTACCATTTTGTGTATCTAAATTATTTATATTTACAGGTGCATTTATTAGGGCGTTTGAGCTCAGGGAAGCTCAGCATTATAGCCTGGTGCTAAACACTCATTTGGCCCTCTTTCCTAGCCTAGGAGATGTTAGCAGCTCCTTGAGGCAGGGAGAGCGCCTCTCCAAGGCTATTTGTGATTTTCTGCTAGAGTTAAGTTGCAAGAGAAAATTACCAAGAGCAACATGCAACAGTGCTAGATTCCAGGAGGCAAAATAATCACAATCTTGTTTGCACACCCAATGTTTAGAGACAGAAACTGCCCCCTCCTCTGCCTGGCACCTTCTCTAGCACCCTTTCACCGCTTTCACATGGGACTTAGGTTCAGATATTCCTGCTAGCAGCTCCAAACCTGCATGAAGTCCCTGCCTGCCCCAGCAGGTGGTTAGGAAGGCGAGGCAAGTGCCCAGGCCTCTAGGAAACAGCCTTGCTATTCCATCATTTCTTTTTTTTTAATTTAATTTTTATTTTATATTGGGCTACAGTTGATTTACAGTGTTGTGTTAGTTTCAGGTGTACAGCAAAGTGATTCAGTTATACATATACATATATCCATTCTTTCTCAGATTCTTTTTCCATATAGGTATTACAGAATATTGAGTAGAATTCCCTGTGCTATACAGTAGGTCCTTGTTGATTTTCTATTTTATATATAGTAGTGCGTATATGTTAATCCAAAACTCCTAATTTATCCAAGAGTCTCCTTCACAGACAACACTGCCACCTGAAACTCACAGATGAACCAATTATTAATGGGCTGTTTTTAATTCATTTTTTAAAATGTCTAAAATGAAATGCATGCCTGAACTCAATTTCATTTTTTTTTAAAAGAAAGCCTCATATATTTTATTTGGAGAAGTACTTTTTTCTTTTTTTATAAATTTATTTATTTTATTTTTGGCTGCATTGGGTCTTCGTTGTTGTGCACGGGCTTTCTCTAGTTGCGGCGAGCGGAGGCTACTCTTTGTTGCGGTGCGCAGGCCTCTCGTTACAGTGGCTTCTCTTGTTGCAGAGCACGGGCTCTAGGAGCAAGGGCTTCAGTAGTTGTGGCACGCGGGCTCAGTAGTTGTGGCTTGCGGGCTCTAGAGCGCAGGCTCAGTAGTTGTGGCGCATGGGCTTAGTTGCTCCGCAGCATGTGGGATCTTCCCAGACCAGGGATCAAACCCGTGTCCCCTGCATTGGCAGGCAGATTCTTAACCACTGCGCCACCAGGGAAGTCCCTTCATTTTTTTATTTAAAAAATTTTAGAGGGAAGGAGGAAATTTCAAGGGGAGAAACTCCTCCATTTCCTCCTTCCCAGAGTGCTCTCTGGGAGCAGCGCCTGTAAATTAAAATTACCTTCATTCAGTGGAGTACCTGGGAAGCATATTAAATACAGGTAGGAGAGCAATCCCTCCTTGCTCTAAATGAGAGTGGATCTTCTGTCTTTCATGTTTGCTTGAATCTTAGCTTGGTCTCACGTGAAATTTTACACAGCTCTGTGGCAGTTGTGTAAATAGTGCCTACAATACCTACTCGTCCTTTGAATCAGTGGTTAGATTTCACGTGCCAAAAATTGCACTCAAAAGAAAACATAGGAGAGCAACCCTAGCAAGTCAAATTCGCTGACTCTTTAGGTTATTCACACCTCATCTGTACCATTTTCCCTACACTTATTTAAAAACTGTTGTAGATGGAGACTTTAAGAAGACTGCATACTTGATATGGCATTTTTTTGTAAATTAAAAAATGAGTAAACAATTTCTATAAACTTGTCATCTCTTATATAACAAAATTAGTTTAAGAATTTTCTAGAGCTACTGGTAAATTTCATAAAGCAATCATCATGTATAATTATTTTATTCAAATTATTTTAAACATTTCTGCCAATGTGTTTTACAACCTTTCTTACTAAACAAACTTTCTTCTATTTGTGACACAGAAAATAGAATGTTCTAAATAAGACGTGTAGCTGATAGACTGAAAGAATAATTTGAGGTGGGTTTCATTTTACGGTGCCTTTTTTTTTCGAATTTTAAAATACATACCTTTTTCGTTGAGGAGAGTTTTGGTACAAGTTCAATTAATAATCGTAATAGATGGCTATACAGAAGGTATTGGAATGTGAGTGTTCATGATTCCCCTGTCAGCTTCTGACCTCCTATGCCTTGTTTTCATAGGAGACATCACATGAATCAGAAGCAGCTGCAAAACTCCTGACAGAGAAAAATGATTTTGAACCTGATGAAGTGGCATCGCTTTCTTCTAAAGCTAAGTGGCTAGAGGAAGAATTAAACATACTTGGCCAAAGCATCAGCTCCAGGTCACAAGTCCTGCAAACTTATGTGGCATTTCTAAAGTCATCAGAGGAGGTACAGTACCTATGGGCTGACCTCTTTCGCGGCATGGCCTCTGCCCATCTTCCTGCTTTCTAAGGGGATAGAACCGTCGTGGGTAGTTCCAGATCCTCCACCCCAGTGCATGTACTCACTTATAGCTCCTTTATTCTCCAAGGCACCATACACAGGCTCAAAGAGTAAGTTATTTTACTAAAAACATAATACAAGTGTGTATGTGTAGATACAGACAAATAAGCAAAGTGGCTGTGTTGAAACCCTTTTTACTATGGCCTACAAATATTTACAATATCCTAAACATAAAACAAAATTATTTAAAAATAAGTCATTTTCTATTTAAAAATAAGTCATGAATCTCTTTGAATACCTAAGCAATTTGTGTGATTTATTTAAAATCCACACAATTGGAAATTTATAGGCTGTTGGGTCCAGTCTCAGATCTGTCTTGTTTGATGCTTTTTAATAATTTTCCTCTGAGAGCTTTTTCTGAGGCATTGTTTTGACTGGTTTGTACTAAATAATCTGTAAAATTCCCTCTGGTAGACTAGAATTCCATCTCTCAAAGGTCCCAGGTTCTTGAAGGTGACATCAGTCATAGCAAAGTGCTGGAGTCCCACCTCATTTAACTCTGGTCCCAATGCACCCAGGCGCATGTGGTTCACTCTCCTTTCAGGGAGGGGCTGCTGGTTGAGTGGGAGGTAGAGCCATCAAGGCTCACTCAGGGGTAAAGCCAACCCAAGTTAGGTAGCATTCTCCCGCCACCCTCCCAACACTCTCACCCTTACCTCACACGACCACATCCTGCCTGCCCACATTCCCCTGCCAGCTCTCTTCTCTAAGAGTCTGAGTTCTCACCACTCTGGAGGAAGGCCACGCCCAGGCCCTGGAAATCTCAGGGAACCACTGCCTCCTTTTCCACATCTTTCTTTATTCTGGATTTTTTTTTTTTTTAATTTTTTCTTATCCTGGAACTCTCAGGGTTAGGCAGAGGTATTACAGCTGACAGGTTGTTCTGTCAATGAACATTTTTTTTTAAAAAGAAAGAATCTCTTTTTTAAAATTTAGTTTACTTATTTGTGGCTGTGTTGGGTCTTCGTTGCTGCCCGCAGGCTTCTCATTGCGGTGGCTTCTCTTGTTGCGGAGCACGGGCCCTAGGCATGCGGGCTTCAGTAGTTGTGGCACATGGGCTCAGTAGTTGTGGCTCGTGGGCTCTAGAGTGCAGGCTCAGTAGTTGTGGCGCACGGGCTTAGCTGCTCCGCAGCATGTGGGATCTTCCTGGACCAGGGCTCGAACCCGTGTCCCCTGCCTTGGCAGGCAGATGCTTAACCACTGCGCCACCAGGGAAGTCCCTCGATGAACATTTTTATCTCAGCTTGAAATGGTGGAGAAGGTACAAAGTAGTGCTTGGTTTTCTGCATCTTCATTGCCAAAAATGTACCTTCTTAGCTTCTAGCTGAGCACCTACTTCCAATGCCCCCTCTGGCCTCTGGGACCAGGAGTTTTGGAACTAGGGCTGGAACCTTAGCTTTGCAAACAGAACTTTCCCAGAAGGACCTCATGTCCTTTCATCTTCCCAGCTTTCACTTAATCTATTTTGTTACCTGGCAGAGCCTCGTGTCCTCACCTTGGCAGTGCCCTCAGTCTGTCAATCTCCTACCCCTTCAGGCTTTCTCTCTTTTCTCACCAGCTTGTGCTTATTCAATTCCATTCCATTCCCCATGCCCTCAACTCCCTGCCTTCTACCCTGACTTGCCAACTCCCAATACTAGATCACTCCAACACTCTGTTTACTCAGCTTCTCTTTCCAAGCTTCCAGACGCTCCTGTGGAAAATCATACAATTGTGCTGATTGGTGCTCTTACAAATTTATGGGTCTTTGGCTCAGCTGAGACCCCCATATGCTCTCTAGTTGGTGCCCATTCAGTAGTGAGTCGCAAACTTCTTACTGCAGTTTCCATGCCTAAATGTCAGCTTACGCCCTTACCTTGTATGTGACTGAAAAAAATGAGTCCATTGAGCTTAACTGCCTTGACTTCCTTCAGCTTCCAAACCCACTGACATATTCACCCTTCCTCCACTGTCACCAATGAAGTGGAGTTTCTGCATGTGTGCTGCACTAATCAGCCATCAGTCCCTCCCTGTCTGCTCCTACATCCTTCAGAATCTAGCTTCAGCATCCATCCTCTAATTTTATAACTTTGCTTTTTCCGTTGCTTCCTTCTCTTTGGTCTACAGTTCTGCCCAAATCGTCTTGCCCTCACTAAGGCTACCACTCTGTAATTTTCCTTCCATTCACAACTGCACTCTTGGGATGGGAAGATGACATTTCTTTCCTCTTCTTGCTGATCCTGCCTAATCCTCACCCGCTGCCATTTGGTTTATCCCCTTTTCAATCCTGCCGTTTGCACCTCTTCACTCCATTCTTATGAGCTTATACTTACTACTTACCAGTTGACAGGTGAAACGGTCAGTCTTTATCCCACTTAATCCCTCTGCTGTATTTATTTAACCCAGTTACTCACATTCACCTGCTTTGACTTTAAAGAAAAACAGATTTATTGAGGTATAATTTACATAGCATAAAATCCGCCTATTTTAGGATGTAATGATTTTTGGTATATTTATAGAGTTGTGTAACCATCACTGCACTCCAGTTTTGGTATATATCCATCACCCCAAAAAAGAGGTCTGGGGAATACTTTTCGTCAATCCTGGTTTCCACTGCCCCTCCCCCCTGCCCCCAGCCTCAGGCAAGCACTAATCTGCTTTCTGTCCCTATAGATTTGCCTTATTTGGATATTTCACATAAGTGAAATTATCCTGTCTACTTCTTTATCTGTTCTTTTTCCTGATTCAGTTCTCTGTTCCTGAAGTGTGGTGGGTTACAGAGTTCTTGCCTGTGTTCCCTCTTTTGTACATTCTATACACGTTCCCTACAAAAATCACCCGCCCTCCCACAAACACACCTATAGTTTCAATTCACCAGTAACTCAAAACTGGTTCCTCAACCCCAGCTCTTCTGAGCTCCAGGCCAATGCTTTCAACTTCCAATCATACTAATTACCTATGTATTCTGTAGCTTCCTGAAGCTCAACAAAACGCAGCTGGTTATCTTTTCCTCAAACGTGTTTCCTTCTGTATTTTGGCATTGGATTAATGACCCTACTGTCTTTCAGAAGTCCTATGTAGAAGCTCAAAGTCTGTTCCGATCCCTTTCTTAATGAGCACTTATTTTTGTACTAGGCCCTGAACTTTTCATTCCTGATCTCATTTTATCCTTATAATATCCCTATGTTTATTTACTATTATCCCTACTTTGCAAATGAGGGAAATTGAGGCTCTGAGAAGTTAGGTATGTAAGACCAAACAGGTAGTAAACATCAGAGCTGAAGTTTAATTCCCAATCTCCTCCCTTTTGTTTTTTCAAACATCAAAGGCCATGCTATCCCATGTCTGTCTTTAGAGACAACCTAAGAGATTTCTGAATTCCCCTTCTTCATTTGAACCATCACCTTTTCAGTTCAGGTCCTCATCATCCCTTGCCCAGCTTAAAGAAATTGTATCTGCCTGTTCTTTCTGCCTCCTATAATTCTCCCCTTTATGCCTTTCAGAAAATGGTCATTCTAAAGCAAATCTGATCATGCCATTTCCTGAAATTCAGGTTATATGACAAATGTAATTTATGAAGCAAGTTATAACTTTTACCCCAAAATGGGTAATGTATTAAAGTTGATCATTAATTCACTTAAAAAAGAAACTAGTCCAGATTCAAGGGAATTCCTATAATGACATCATGCTCACTTACATTCAAGGAGGCTTTTTTGAGCAGTTGGAAAAGGAGGATGAATTAAAGTTTATGTTTTAAGAATTTCACGTAACTGACAGCCCATGATATTGACACCCCCGCCTGTAGCATACTATCCCATTGAAGTACTGATGGCTGTCATGCTGATTCCGAGTCATTGTGATAGCTGTCAGTTGTTTCAAACTAACGAGAGTGTGTCACATTGTGTTGAGTATAGTAGCAAACAAGTTGAAACCTACTGACGGCTTTATGCCAACACAATGATCACTCTCACTTCTTTCTTACCACTCAGCTTGTGCTATCTGGACGTCACCCACACCAAGATCATTTATCGTGCTCTGAACCAGCCAGTGTTACACACTTGTGCCTTCACACTCGTTATTCCTTCCATCTGGGGCCCCCTTCTCCTGTTCCCTCTCACCCTGGACAATTCTGAAAGACACAGATCAAATGTCGCTTCCTTTGGGAAATTCTTGCCTGTTTACTTTATGTAGAGCTGGTGATCCCTCCTCAGTGTGCCCAGAACACTGTGGGCGTACTTGCCTTTGTGTTGTAATAATCTGTTTATGGTTCTCTTTCTCCCAGAATTATCTTTGGGAACCCAAGGAAATAACTGCTTAATTCTTACTACGGAATCTTAGGAGACTCCATGGAGGAGGTAGTATTTTAACTGTCTCATGAAGGATTAAGTAGGAGCAGAAAACTGAGGAAAGATCATCCTGGGCTGAGGAAACAAGCATCAGGAAAACAGAGTCATGAATAAATGGAATATGGAAAAAGAGGAGACAACTTCTGTTTCTAAGTGCCCTTTGCAGTGCTCATTAAATTAAGAATGATATTGAAATCTTGAAAATATAGTGACTAACCATTGCCTGAAATTTCTATCCCGTTTATATTGCTTTCAGTAGTTATGAGCTCTTTGAGTCTTATCCTATTGGCCATTAAGTATTATTCAAAATGCATAAAAACTTGTGTCAAAAATTTCTACCATTTCTACAATACCCAGTTAAATGATCTAGTTCTGCAGGCACATCTGATTTTATATAAGTTCTGTCCAAAGAGAGTGATTTAAAATAATCTAGTATTGCTTACCTTGGTTAGCAAATAAGAAAATATAATTCTAGGGAGATGAAGTAATGAACCTCAGTTAGATTTGCTCATGGAGGCAGTTTAATATTAATACATGTACAGAAAATTCATAATTATTTGTACTCTTTTGTTCTGCTTTATCACTGATGAGAAGCAAATTGTGATTTACTAATTATGAATAACTTTTCACTGACTTACATTTCTTTCTGATTTGTATTCCTTGATTGTATATGTTTATCTTTCTCCTGAATTATAAAACTCAGCTTTAAATGGAACCACATTGGTCTTTGACATAAGCTGTCTCCAATTGCAAAACATACACATATATAATACATAAATATGATTTTGGCTACAGTAAACAGGGCTTCTGGGTAATAAACTTGTCAGGTCAAGTTACTACCCAGTGGCAGTCAGTCTGATCTGTCAACAACCTGAATAGCTTTTCATGTCTTTTCAGTAAGTTGACAATATTTAATAATTATTTAAAGAATTCTGAAATGTAGGTTCCAATTAAGTTTTATATAGGCTTTTATTGGAATCTAGTATTTTTCTCCTTAAAAATGTTTTTAAGTGTTCTTAACTTCCATTTATATTCTGTTTTTTTTTTTTTTTAAGGTAGAGGAGCAATGTCAGGGCCTAAAGGAGTTTTACCAAACTGCTACCCTGCGAAAGGAAGAGGGTGACGCTGAAACCGAGCGTCACTCTGACTCAGTGGAGAAGCAGTGGCAGCTGTTTTTAAAGCGGAGCTTTTTAACTCAAGACCTCGGGCTCAAGTTCCTTAATTTAATAAATATGGTGAGAATAACATTAAATGAGTCACACCTTCTTCAAGGATCACTTTTCAAAGTCAGAATCATAAATTTAAAAGTTCAGTTGTCTGTTATTCAGCCGTGCTGGTTTAGGAAGTTCTTTTTAGCTCCATTCAACCTAGAATAGTGCTGAAGCCCAGCATTTATGTGCTTCTTTGCTCCTAGACCTCTTGTGAGTTTATCACATGAAGGCTATTTTATCATCTATTAACAAGAAAGAGTGACTATAATCCAAATGTAACATTATTATTATTACATAGAGTCCTCAGAAGATCACCCAAAAGTTCTGAGTTAGGTTGAAAGCATGCAACAAGATCCTTACAAGATTTCCAGAGGCAAAAGAAAACATCTAGGGTGAATCTTCATTTCGAAGAATTTCTTACAATACCAGATCTTTTCATAGCAAAGCTCCATTATATTTAGAAATGTACCCTAAACTTTAGTTGTTAAGTTATATCTGTAAAGTATCCTAGAATCGTTATATCAACCTGAGGCCCATATAAAGTTCTCCACAGAATTCTTGAAAGATGGTTAATCCACCTCTCCTTCAATATCTCAAGTATCTTCCTTATGAAACTGTTAGAAAATGCCAGCTGCTAGGAAGGTTTTTTTTTTAATGTTAAGTCGAATCTGTCTGCATATCTGATTCTAACCCTCTGTAGCTCCACAGGGGAAAAAAATGTATGCATATTTCATTTCTCTTACACATGAAAGTTTTTCAAACCTTGAAAACAGTTGCAAAATCTAATTTGAGTCTTTTCTGCAGTGAACTAGATATAAATCCTTTCTATCATTTAGGAGGTAGCTTTCTCTCTTTCTTCATCCTAATCCTCCCTCCCAGAATTTTCCATGATTTGTCAATATCATTCATAACATGTAAACAAGAAGTAAAGTACAACTTCAACACAGAGTACAAAGTGTACATCATTCTTTACTAATGAGACCTAAGATTGTACTAGCACTTTTAGCAATAATTTCACTTTGTTGGTTCATGTTAAGCCTGTGATGGGAAAACTGCAATTGCATTACATTTTTATTGCAGTTCCTGCCAAGCTAGGTCTCTCCCATTTTATATCCATGTCGCCTATTTATCTTTTACATACAGATGTAAACCTTTATATTTATTCCTATTTTATATCACTTTGTTAGTTTTGACTCATGATTCCATCTTGTTAAACTAATTTTGAGCCTGCTATCTATTGCATTAGCCATCTCTCCTGGGTTTAATTCTGTATATTAATAAGTAAGCCTCTTGTGGCTGCAATTAGATCTTTAATAAAAGTGTCTGAGGGGCAGATTGCTACCCCAATCCATTAAGCAGTCAATTGATTAACCAGTCTTTTAAACAGTCATGGACATTCCCAATAGTACTTTATTTTAACCACTTTTTCTTAAGTCTATAATGGAAGACACTGATCAAAGGAAGGTCTGTCTACCTAGTATCCTATCAATTGTATAATATAATTTGGCAAAAATTAGTTTGACTCCTAGTGATCATAGGGTTCTTTCCAAAGTGCTCACAATCTGCTTGATCAATGATGACTTTATTGCCCTGGTTTTCAATGTAAAGCTTACTGACAGGTAAATCACATAGGCCATCTTTTCCCCCATTTGAAAATCAGGGCATTTTCCTTTCTCTAATTTTCTGGCCCTTCTCCTATTTTCTGTAGATTTGCAAAGATGACTGACATCTGCAGTTTTCTCAGTACTCTGACATGTGATGAATCTCAGTCTGGAGCCTGAATTCATTTGGAAGAGTTGGGCTCTAACTACCCTCATCTACTTTGAGCTACAATTTCCTCTTTATCTTCATTGTTTCAAACTTTGTTGTTTAAAGACCAGTCTTCTTAAATCTATATGGAAACAAAATATGCATTAAATAATTCTAATTTATCTAATACTATCCATATGCATCAGAGAAAACTTGCTGAGTATTTTACCTATGTTCTTATGTTATATTGGTGCTTTACTGTAAAAAAAAAAATTGTTATTTTTTTACTTGGAACATTTAGAACATATCTATCTATCTATCTATCTATCTATCTTTAAGATTTTTATTCTTTTTCAGTATATCTTTATATCCATCTCTTCATTGTGTACTTCTCCAGTTTGCGCTCATAAGGGAGTTTACATATTTGCAAACTGCACTTTTTTTGGTCTATCCTTTTTCTTACTAACTTCCTTTTGAGAAATTATATTTTTCAGTTTTGGAATTTCCAGTTGGTTCTTTTTTATTAGATTTATATTGCCAGTGATATTCTCTTTTTTTATCCTCTCTTTCTCCATCTTTCCTATACTTTCGTGACCATATTAATCATGGGTATTTTAAAGTGTTTGTCAGCTAAGTCCAACATCTGGATCTGGAATTGTTTCTATTGTCTACTTTTTCTCTCGGTTTCCAGCTGTGTCGTCCTATCTTGGGATGATGAGCGAATATCTATCAAATGCCAAGCATTATGTATAAAAAAATTGTAGGAGTTCCAGATGGTGTTATCTTCTTTCCTTAGGTGGGTGTTGGTTGAAGATCACTTAAGCCAATCAGGAGCTGGTGAAGTTGAGTCCAGAGTACAGTCCTGTCAATGCTCCATCTATTCTGTTGACCTTGGGCTCTCAGCATTTTCAAGTTAGAGCTTGGTGCATTCTCTGAGGTCTCTCCCCCTGGCAGGTCTCCAATTTGGGGAGTCTTGGGAGATAGCTGAAAAACTTCCACTCTGCTTTTCAGAGGCTTTTGCTTGGGTTTTTTAATCCACTGCCCTGTTCAGCCCCAGTATTTTGTCAATGTTCTGAGATGAAGATGAGCTGTGTGCTTGAACCCCCATCCCCACTAGTGTCTGTCAAAAGTTCTATTGTTTTCTGTGTTCCCCAGTAAAGCCTCACGATCAGCCTCCTGTCGGCATACAGAATTGGGAAATGCCCCTGACTGGGGTAGGAGAGGTGACAGGTGAGCTCACCACTCTCAGGTTCGTCCTTCTCTGGAGTCTTAGCCTCTTTAGTTCTTTTTGCCTTCAAATAGATACTTTCTGCATTTATTCCAGCTTTTCTAGTTGTTCTAGGCAGAAGCACTGCTCTGCCACTAGCTACTCCATCCTACCCAGAAACAGAGGTCCTTTATTACTTATTTAGAATGTTTAAGATTGTACAGTCAGATTTTCATTTAAGATCTGTAGCAGGAATCCATTCAAAATTATATTTTGTATCTTTGTCTAAATAAACTTAGGTTTCATGTTATTCAAATGTCCATTTAGAGTTTTCAGCAACAGTGTGTATTTTACTACATACCTTGGTACCCCAAGGTCCTTACCACTGTCATATGATAAATAAATTCCTCCTTATTGATAAGAATTAAGGTCCACATAATGCTTAACTTTATTGGTTCAGTGACATTCTGACATATGAATGGTAAAGCCATTTGGTAAAGCCAGTATAACACAATTTTTATTCTCTTCATATCTTTCGGACCATTAGGCTTTTAAACAAACATTATTGCTGAAATGTGGTAACCAGTTTGGTTATTAAGAAGGAAGAAGTCCAGCTGGCATTTTCCACTGAGTGTTCTGCTCTTGATTGGGTTGCTGAGGCTCAGATTTTCAAACTTGAAATTGAAAAATTTTTCAGTTCATCTAAAAATCATCACAATTAGAAAAACTGATTTAGGGCAGAAATCTGGCAGACATATTGATGAAAGTGCCAATTTACTAATTTATAGTGGCAAATACCAAGAATGCTACATGGAATACTGCCTTCCAGTTATCAAGATATCTGAAAAGCAAGATGTCAGAAGACCACTCATTGTGTGTGAATCTACATGGAAAATGGATAATTTAGTGCCCTGTCTAGGCTAGATTATGGCAAATTTTCCAATGACCTTATACAGAAGTAGAATGAGTAGTGTGTTTACTAACTAGACCTCAGGCAAATTATTTAATCTTTCTGAGTGACCAAAATATTTCTTTGCCAAATGCATAATCACTCTTCTTGAATCCTGCTAGCTAGGCATCAACAAATCCTACCATAGCTCTCTTTTCTAGGCTTCATTCAGAGCATATACTCTTCCTGTTGTAGTTGTCATTGACATGCTGCAAATTCCAAGTTTACATTAAATTGTGTATTATATAACATTTTGATTAATATTTTCTTAATAATATGTGAAAGATACCCTATCTTTATTTATAACATAGATAAAAATATGATTTGCTTTAGGGCCTGCTGTGGCTGTCTAATACCTTTCATAATATGTGTGTCTTGTTCATCATAATTACAGAATATATCATTTTACTACTAGATCCCCAAATTCATAGGAGAAGTCACATTTAGCACAGGTATTTTTTCAATTAAACGACACTTTATAATGTCTACATTAAAATAAAAATATAAATGTGCAATATTAATGTCATTTAAAATAATTTTAAAATAAGATGGCCTGTGATTTAAAATATCCTGTTACTATTCATGGCACTATCTTCTGACTATAATCTAAAAGGTCCCTTGACTTTTAGATACCCAGCTGTCATTGCCATTGTAGAAATTCATGTGCAATTGCTCCTTAGAAATTCAAGGATTTACTGAGAAAAGCTGGCCATCAAAGTAAAAATTACTGTTTTGCCAAACAAATATTCTTCTGCATTTTTTTGACGTTTGACATAAAAAAAGCCCATTGTCTTACTTTCTACCTCTCTTATCCTTCTGCCTCTGATTGAATTTCCAGTAGTTTAAAATCATTGTTTAAAGGATTTCAAATCAGAGATCTAGAACATATGAAAGTTGGGAAGAGAAGTCTTGGAATTTAGATATTGTTCTTCTGGTGCCCAATAGAGATACAAATATAGAGATACAGTTGGCCCTCCATATCCACGGCTTCCAAATCCCTGGATTCAACCAACCTCAGAGCTAAACATAGTACACCATCCACAGTTGGTTGAAACCTGGGGATATGGAGGGCCAACCATGGGATTTGAGCATCCACTGGTTTTGGTATCCGTGGTGAGTCCTGGAACCAGTCCACCCCTGCCACCCTGCTGCTGTGAATACCGAGGGACAACTGTATATAGAGGTACATTTCAGTTCTCACAAAATGTAGTAACTTGAGGAACTGCTCACAAGGAAAATTTTAAATAATTGTAGTATTGAGTTGGCCAAAAGGTTTGTTCGGTTTTTTTCTGTAAGATGGCTCTAGTAGCACTTAGTTATCTTTAACTTCATTTGAAACAATTTTGTTAGATTGTATATGACAGCTGTCATATCAGCGTCATTTCAAAAAAGACTTATCAAAATTGGTGAATTTTTGTGTAACCATTTTAATACTGAAGCTGGAAGAAAAAAAGCAACAGTTTCGGCATATTATGCTTTATTATTTCAAGAAAGGTAAAAACGCAACTGAAACACAAAAACAGATTTGTGCAGTGTATGGAGAAGGTGCTGTGACTGATGGAACATGGCAAAAGTGTTCTGCGAAGTTTTGAGCTGGAGATTTCTTGCTGGACGCTGCACCATGGTCGGGCAGACCAGTTGAAGTTGATAGCGATCAAATCTAGACATTAGTTGAGAACAATCAAGGTTATACCACATGGGAGATAGCTGACATACTCAAAATATCCAAATCAAGGGATGAAAATCATTTGCACCAACTTGGTTATGTTAATTGCTTTGATGTTTGGGTTCCACATAAGTTAAGTGAAAAAAACCTTCTTGACTGTATTTCCTCATGTGGTTCTCTACTTAAACATAACAAAAACGTTCCATTTTTAAAACAAATTTTTACGGGTGATGAAAAGTGGATACTGTACAATAATGTGGAACAGAAGAGATCATGGGGCAAGCGAGATGAACCATACCAAAGGCTGGTCTTTATCCAAAAAAGGTGATGTTGTGTCTATGGTGGGATTGGAAGGGAGTCCTCCATTATGAGCTCCTTCTGGAAAACCAAACAATTAATTCCAACAAGTACTGCTCCCAATTAGACCAACTGAAAGCGGCACTTGACGAAAAGCATCCAGAATTAGTCAACAGAAAATGCATAATCTTCCATCAGGATAACACAAGACCACATGTTTCTTTGATGACCAGGCAAAAGCTGTTACAGCTTGGCTGGGAAGTTCTGATTCATCCGCCATATTCACCAGACATTGCACCTTCGGATTTCCATTTATTTTGGTCTTTACAAAATTCTCTTAATGGAAAAAAATTCAATTCCCTCAAAGACTGTAAAAGACACCTGGAACAATTCTTTGCTCAAAAAGTTTTGGGAAGATGGAATTATGAAGCTCCCTGAAAAATGGCAGAAGGTAGTGGACCAAAAGGGTGATTACGTTGTTCAATAACGTTCTTGGTGAAAATGAAAAATGTGTCTTTTGTTTTTACTTAAAAACCAAAGGGACTTTTTGGCCCACCCAATATATACAATGGGATAGTTTAGAAAGAAACACAGACCCAGAACAATCTGCCCCCTCATGGTCCCTGATACTCAGATATTGACATATTCTAATGTGTGTTAAAATAAAAGGTGGAATCCACTTCAAAACTTATGCATTAAAATAATCTCAACTTCAAAATACCTGGATCCCTGTGCTCATTCAGTCACCCTTTAAGCCCCAGGAAATGAACAGATCCTAAAGGAGAGGACTCAAACCCCAGTGGGGTCATGAAGAACTCGGGAGCTGACATCCAAGCATAGATTATGGGTTCTGAGAGCCCAGCTGTGCCTGTGCACAGACTTTTCAGACTTGTCTTGATATCAGAACTGTGCTCTGCTTTAGCTATGATGAAGCGTTTGCCTCCTCAAATAGTTGTATGCAAAATGTTGTATTTCTTGGGAAAGAAAAGCCATTATACAATTATTAATTTCACAGGCAAAAGCAAATGAAATATTAAATGTGAAAAATGAAGTACACATTATGGAGAACACTATGGAAAGCCAGAAGGCAGAAAGGGAAGAACTCAGCCGCCTTCGGATAGCCTGGCAACTTAAAGCCGCTGCAAGCAAGCCCATGAAACAGCAGTGGGGAGCGTTCAAAGAGCAACTTAGAAAGGTGAGGGAACAGGCAAATGGGTAGTATTCAGCCTTAAAAGGGAAGGAAATTCTGACACATGCTGCAACATGGAGGGACCTTGGAAATATAAGTGAAATCAGACGAACACAAAAGGATAAATATTGTGATTCCACTTATGTGAGGAACCTCGAGTAGTCAAATTCATAGAGACAGAAAGCAGAATAGAGGATACCAGGGGCTGAGGGGAGGGTGAAATGGGAGTTAGAGTTTAACCAATACAGAGTTTCTGTTTGGGAAGATGAGAAAGTTCTGGTGATGGTTGGTGGTAATGGTGGCACACCAGTATGAATGTACTAATGCCACTAAGTTGCACACTTAAAAATGGTTCAAATGGTAGATTTTGTTAATATTTTACCACAATAAAAAGAGGGCCTGTGCTTTTGTTCATTGGTGGTTTAGAACCACAAGCTCACTCTAGGTAGTGAGTGCTTTCATGGTCATTGAAAAGTTTGATGACACACCATGTCATCACTGGAATGATTATGACGTATTTGCTGGTGGTACGTATGCATAACTATCTAATGTCTATTTCAGACTACTCACAACTTAAAACTTCTTCAGGAAGCACTTATGCCTGTGTCTGCACTTGACCTTGGAGGGAGTCTCCAGACCATTTTAGGTCTACAGAAAAAATGGAACGAAATGAAACCTCAGTTCCAGGTGAAGAAACAAATTGATGGCCTTGGGTGAATGAAAAAGTATTAAAAACTCTTCAGTCGATGCTCACCTAATTAATTTTTACAGTCTGATGAATTATAATTTTTAAAAAACAAAAGCATTGCTTGTCTAAAAATCCACTTTAAAAACACATTTTTCTTCCTGTTTAAGTGCAGTGTGCTATATTTGATGATACACAAACATTCGGGCTACAAAAGGTCCTTAATATATTCTTATCTTAGATTATTTTAATTTAAGTTAGTTCCTTATTAATGTATTTATCATATATATTTACTCTAATTCTTTTCCTAAGGGGTATAGACATGATTTCGATTCAGACATCTCAAAACAAGGATGGGCAATCTCTGACACAGAGGTTCTGCTGTCCTCTGTCCCTGAAATTATCACTGTGATGTCATTGTGCCCACCCACTGGCACCCCAGGCTCCTACCACCATTCCAAGAATTTTGCTGTGCTCTCCCTTTCTCCCTCTCAGAGAGCCCTCAGGATGTGAGAGAAAAAACCATGGGTCATGTTCCCAGGCCCTGATTGCTAGTGCATTCCATACACCCCCACCTCTTGCCATTCCTGAGCTTGACACAGCTGCCGAAAAAGTTTGCCAGTCACGTTATCCTCCTGCCTGGATTCTTGTTCTTTGCTGCAAAGTTAAGATACCTGTGTTTCTGTTTGTCACTACTTTGCAAGTATTGGCTTTAAAGAAACCCCGAAACAGAAGTTTGAAGATTCCTTTAGGGAATATCTAACTTATGTTCCTTTAAGACAAAACTAATGCAATACATAACCACCCCTCACTCACAAAAAGCACACACACCATTGTGGCCCACAGTGAACTCTTTCCTCCAAACTCTTAGAAAATTCTCCTAGCCTATCTGTTGGTTTCTTTGTTATATTCTCTATCATATGTATCTGCATTTCATGTGTGCACATGCCCCTGCACATGAGTAAGTGTATGTGTGTAAATTCCTCTAAATCAGGAACTGTTGTCAAGCTTCTTTAGCTCTGTCACTGTGATGTGCGTATATTTGATGCCCACGTACTTGATTTCAACGTGAAGACCCTTACTAGGTCACTCTTCTGCAAATTATCTCCTTAGCCTAAATCATTTCCATTACTGTTATCCTTGACATAAAATCCAGCCCTGAAATTATAGCAGCTTCCTCTTTAAGCTGTGCACCAGGATCTAGATTCCTATAAGGGCTCTCTGAGCAGTTCTGGGTAAAAAGAAGGTGGCTTATCCCTCCCTACAAGTGGTGGCTATTTGTGGATTCTGGGATGACTGCTTTTAAAGCAGCATAGCTACTGTGCTGCTCAGCTGGTGGTTCATTTTGATCATTCTTTTATCACAGAGGACAAATAATTCCCCCAATATATTTTTATGCTTGTCTTCTTTTGGTGTTCTTATCATACCACCTGATTCTGGTTGTATTAAATATCACAGATGGTCACAGCCTCATAGAGTATCTAGAATATATTTACTTAACAGATGACCAGAATATTTGGTATGTCATAGAAATATATGACTTTCCATTTTGCCACCTAACTTTGAAACACTTTTTTGTGTTTTTTAAATTTTTAAATTTAATTAATTTAAATTAATTTTTAAAAAAAATTCTGAGGAGGTGAGGATGGAATAATAGATCCCTAGCATCATGCACAATGCCTGGACTTGCAGGGATGGGGGTGAGGCTCACAATAAGTATTTGTTAACAAATAAGAGAGTGATTTGTTATTGAGATCTTCATATAGTCAGTTGTAAAGTAAAAAGCTCTCTAAAAGCTGTGTTTCTTTTATTGCTTACAACTTTTTAGCAACTGAATGATGAGGTTCAATACATTATAAAAGAGTCAGAAGAGTTAAGTGGCAAAGGAGCCCCTGTGAAAGAGAAGTCTCAACAGCTGAAGGACCTAATTCACCTCCATCAAAACCAGAAAGAGAGAATCCAAGATTACGAGGAGATCCTGTATAAGATTGTCCAGTTCCACCAAGTCAGAGAAGAGGTAAGAGTTATCATGGATGTTTGGAAGACTCTCAGTTTTAAAGTATGAAATTAAAAATAAATGTGTAATAAATAAAGGCCAGATTGCTTATTCTGATATTAGAAGCTTTCCTCAGTCTGGCCCCTGACTTTTCTCTCACTGGGCCCCATCCTGCCCAATGTTCCAGCCAAACTGAGCTCTCCTTGGTCCCTCAAAGATGGCGTCCACATCCCTAATTCCAAGCCTTGACTCTTGGGCTGCCATTATCTGACAGGTCCTTCTGTCTCCTCTCTACCATCTAGGCCCTGTCCCTCCATCCAACAATCTACCTCCCTTGGAGTGATTTTTCTCTCTTCAAAATTCCTCGAACTCTTATTGTTTATTCCACACATCTGTCATTTTTAACACCTTGATTCTTAATTACTTTTGTTCCCCTAACTCAAGTGTAAGCTGTTTCAGGGAAGAAAACAATGTTTTTTATATCTCAAGTATCAGTAGAGTGCTCAGTAAAACTTCATAGTCCTTAGCCTCTATTAATAGAAAATGGAGACTTACTGAAATCCCTTGAAAATAGCCTCTGAATTTACTCAGATCACAGGCCTCATCTTGCTAAAGTTTTAGGCTATGAGCAAACAGTGTGTTCTTCTTTAACAGAACTGACAGTGTTAGTCCCTCAATTTTACCCTATTGACTTGCAGCATTGTAACACTTATTTGTCTATAATACTAATAATCTTAGATGGCCTTGTCAGTGTTGACCTGCTAGTTAAATGTTATAGGAAATAAGTTTTTTTTTTTTAAAAAGCTATCTTTGAGAAAGACAAATACTGTATGATATCACTTATATGTGGAATCTGAAAAATACAACAACGTAGTAAATATAACAAAAAAGAAGCAGACTCACAGATATAGAGAACTAGTGGTGACCAGTGGGGAGAGGGAAGGGGGGAGGGGCAGTACAGAGGTAGGGGATTAAGAGGTACAAACTATTAGGTATACAATAAGCTACAAGGTTATATTGTACAATTTAGGGAATATAGCCCATATTTTATAATAACTATAAATGGAGTATAACCTTTCAAAATTGTGAATCACTATATTGTACACCTGTCAGTTATATAATATTGTACATCAACTATACCTCAGTTTTAAAAATCTGTCTTCGTAAAAATATGAAGGTTAATTGTTAATGGCCTAAATTCCAGCTGGGACGACTCTTCAGATCAAGAGAACTGGAGTTTCTACAACAGCCAAAGGAAATGGGTGATGCTCACGGTGTCCAGGTTCTCCTCAGTCGCTCTCGGGAAAGGCAGGCACACATAGACCATCTGCATAAACTGGCGCTTTCCTTGGGGGTGGACGTCATCTCGTCAGTTCAGCGGCCTGTAAGCAACTTAGAACACCATCATTTATACCTAATATAGCTCTCAGTTGGCCTGTAGGATGAAAGAAACCAGGCAGATCGCCTGGTATACGTTAAATTAAAAAATACATTAAACCATTGGGCTACTTATTTGTGGTAAGTTTCTACCACGTCCAGAGAAAAGAATTTTCAGGAGAAAAATCTTATTTTAAAAGCCTTGTTTGATACATCTATTCTCATGCTAATTTAAAAAAATCATAGAGGTGTGCTATCTATAATGGCAGTTAGTTTTTCACATTTGAAATATGCCTAAATATGTAATTAAGGGACTAAACTTTTAATTTTATTGAACTTTAATTAATTTAAATTTAAAACTGATACCCCAAATTGTAAAACTGTTAAGTATATTGGGAACAATTTGGGTATGTGTGTCTACTAAACTCTATGAGATTTAAGTACAGATCAAGTGTTTCTGATAGAAATTTAGCAACAATTGAGATACGCTCTAAGTGTGAAATACACACTTGATTTCAAAGACTTAATATGAAAACCTTATTAATGTTTTTTTATATTTGGTTACATGTTTGGGTATGTGTTTGGTTAAACAAACTATATTATGAAAATTAACTTCAACTGTTTCTTTTTTACTTTTTAATATGACTACTAAGAAATTTAGAATTATTTATGTGGCTCACATTGTATTTCTGTTGGACAATGCTGCTTTAGCACGTCAGATCCAAAAGGTAGCCGAGAGATCGTCAGGCCCAGGACCCTCGTTTTATAGGTGAAGAGTCTTATCCCAGAGAAGCTGCTTTATCCATAAAACCCCAGGGTAGAAAAGCCCAAGAACCCTGGCTCCACCCAGGGATCTGGCACTCATCACTGGATCTGCTTTATTCCACTGGACTGACCTTACCAAAGGAGCCTAAAAGAGATGGAAATAATTCCAGATTAAATTTCCCTAAATAACACATTGGGCTCTGATTTTAAAAAAACTCCTTCTCCAAATTCTTAATTTGAGGGAAGAAAAGATTATGTTAATTCTATCCAGTATGTATAACATTAATAAAAATCATAATGGCCAATTTTATTTCAAAGTTCATTGAAGATATCCACTAAACTATATGGAATTCAATGGATCTGAAGTATTTTCTTAACTGAAGGACATAGAAATACAAGATATCTGTTGCTGTTAACAGAATGTTTTTCCCAAGAAAGACCTTTCTTTTTAAAGAGTTTTGTTTTATTAGTAAATTTATTTTAAAAGAAAAAAAAACAAGTAAGACGTCTCACTTTGCACAAATAATGTAAATTGTTCTCCAGTCCGCATCTGGCCTTGGCCTCGGCAGCCCTCTGCGCTGAGTAGAGGTTGGAGCACTTGCGTAATAAACCTGAGGTTACGCTCAAGTTGACAGGAAAATTATAGTGCAGAAGCCAAATGTTTCTAATGCATATTTTATGCCTTTTGAAGTAAAAATTATACCTTATAATGAATAGTGTCTCTGAGGCGTTGGGTGTGATGAGCAAATCTTCAAAACTGAAGTTTCAAGACTGGAAATGTGTAGGGGTTTGTCTTTCCCAACATTGGGTGTTGGGTGTCTGGCTTCTTTCTGAAATCATTATATTCAAAGAAGCTTAAGGTAAAACAAATCAGGAGCCTATTTTTTTTATGTCATTTATGAGTTTCACAATGCAGGTAAATAGCATGTTGTTCTCATTGCTGTTTTGCCAATTCCCTTCATCACTTCCACTTCTCTTTCATTTTTAGAACTGCTCTAATGTCTCTGCAAAGAACCTGCAGCAGCAGCTGGACATCCTTGAGGGGGACAGTCTGAACTGGCGTGCCCAGGCTGAGGACCACGAGCGGGCCCTGACCCACAGCCTGGAGTTCTGTACCGCAAGGGGTGAGATGCGCGAGGTGAGAACACACGTGCACACACACACACACGCACACACACGCACACACGTGTGCGCGCACACGCGCACATACACGCACACATACACACACGCACACATACACACACGCACACACGCACACATACGTACACACACGCACAGTGAATCAGGAGACTCTCTTTTTACCCTTGACCTTTAATCCACCAAGCAATGGCCTCAGGGCTCAGAAAGATTGAGTAAACTTTAAGCTCCCAAACTTTTTGAGGTCAGTATATTGTCAAAGCATGGAAGAACCTAGAATGCAGTATTAGGGTTTTTTGTTTGCTCCTCCCCACCCACCCCAAACCCTCACAGCAGTTGTTTTGCTTGAGTGGATACACATCGTCAGTGCAGAGTGATAGCATCCCGGTTCAGCCAGCTCCCGCCTGCTGAGATGCTATTTAAGTACCACTGACTCATGATGAAGGGGGTGCTAAGGGGAGCAGGCTTGTTGCCTCAGAGGCTACAAAGTATTATCACCAAAGTCAAGTGGCTGGTTTCACATTTACTCAAACTGAGTGGCTTCTCTGGCAAAACAACACCTAGAGAAAAAGAAATAACAGGTGATAGGTATCCTCCTAGTCCATGCCCCTCCTCCATACACAGTTAATTCCACCTCCGCTTTCTCAATTCTACCCAACCCCCAACCCCCAGACACATACTGAACTAGAGCCACACCCTCCCATAGTTAAACTTTCCATCTAAAGGTTTACTTGTTCTAGGAGAAAAATATAGGTTAGCGAGGGTCCTGGTTCCTTACTGGAACTGACAGCAGAACAAAAGGTACCACAATTCCAGATTTATCTCTGTTTAGAGCAAGATGTTTCTAAGTTCATTAATCACAAACCCATTAGGAAAGTGAGCGGAGGGAAAAAGACGTGGTGAACCTTCTTGATTTTTCTGTTTATGCCCTCTTTACACAATTTAGGACCAGTGAGTATCAAATATTATCAAACAACATTAGAGCATGGACTTAAGTATGAGCAACTAAACTTAGCAAGTGGTCTCGCCCTTTCATAGCCCACGGAGAAGTGCAGGAAAGGAGCATGGCCGGAAGGAAAGCAAGAGGGCGAGAGCAGGAGAGGCCGCTTGGATCCCATTCAGCGGGAGGGAAACAGGAAGCAGCATCGTGGAGGGTTTTCAGTTGAGTGTGCCACAGGACTGTAGAGTTTCTGCTCTGCGTCTGTGTTTCAGGAGTCACTGTGGGCGAGAGACTCATTAATTCGCTCAGTGTGAAACCCCTGGTGTAGCCTGCCCTCTGTGTAGTAGAACGGCCTCTTCCGGTTCCTGTACTGCAGTTGGCAAGACTTCAGCCAGATCACTTTAAGGAAAACAATCTTAATTCTCCTCAGGCTATAAAGTTTAGACTCACAGCCATGGAAATAGTTTTGTTTACTATCTTTCCCCAAAGTTGTTTTCTTTCTTCTTTTTCTTCCTCTTCTTGCTTTTTTTTTTTTTTTTTTTTTTTCTTTGTAAACTTTTCTTGCTGAAGAGCTCTCTCTCTGCTGTGACGTTCAGCCGTATTTCATTGAAAGCACAAGAGAGCAGGCTAAGGGCTATTCCTAGCTGCCTGTGTCTCAGTTTCCCTCTTCCTGAAGCATGGTGGCCTTTATGGAGCTGGGTCTCCCTGTTCAGGCCCTTTCCACAGTGGTTCTGTTTACAGGGCTGCCTCGTGATGAGCCTTTGCTGGGAGCCAGCAGGCTGGGAAGACAGATGGCCCTTCCAGTCATCGAAGGGACAGGCCAGGATGGTCTGTACTGTAACAGGAACCAGAAACCAGATACGTGCAGCTTTCATTTAGGAATCAAATATCACTTTAACATGATCTCAAGTATTAAGAGAGTGATTCTTCCCATTTGCTTCTACTTCAAATCCAACTAATGTTTGATATAAGTCACAGTTTCATATTCAAAGGATCCTTGACAAATTTTGGCCCCTTTCCCTTTTCCTTCTTCGCAGAGATATACGAGGCATGTCACAGTATATCATGCACAGCCTGGATTTTCCAACTACAAGCTTAATGGGAAAATAATCCAAAGGAATATTTTCAGTGCCCGTTAATAAAATAAAGAGATGTGTGGTCTAGTTTGTATTGTGAATGTCAGAGCCAGATTCTAAGTTGTAATAATATTTGATATTTTAATTATTATTATCATTATCAGTATTTGGTATAAGTGCTTAAAAATTATGTAAAATTAAAAGCTGTATGTTACACTAATTTTTTTTGTATAAAAAAAATAAAGTCAGATAGCCCACCAGGGAACTAGACCAAGCATAGCATTTGATTTTTTCAGTTGATTTTGAAATGCATTATTTTGCATCCAGTGCATTTAAAGTGCTTCTTGGAAGTTCACTGATCTGAGCTGAAATTGGTTTTGGAGGACTTTCATTTTCCAGATGAGGAAACTGAGGAGTATACAGTTTTCACTTGAGCAGTGTGCTGCAGGACTGTGAGGTTTCAGGGAGTCAGCTTTGGGCCAGAGGCTCATTTATTGGGGACCAACTTTTACTGGGCACCAGCTTGTCACCTGCCAAACTCAGAGTTCACCATTCAGTTAATGTTTGAACCCATTCAACCACTGCATGGTCTGATGTTAACGTATCCTTTTACTATGCTTTCTTCTTCTGTCTTTGTTTTCTAACATACTCGTTACAAGCTCTTTGTACGATCTGATATAATAGCACAGTTCATTTGGTTATTTCAACTAAAATTACTTTATTGCATGGTTTTAATTGCACTAAAGGCCCTTAGAAAAGGACTCAGGAGTTCCCTGGTGGTCCAGTGGTTAGGACTCAGGGCTTTCACTGCTGTTGCCTGGATTTAATCCCTGCCTGGGGAACTAAGATCCCGCAAGCCACACGGCAAAAAATAACAGAAAAAAAAGAAAATGACTCAGTATCTCAAGGTAAAATAAAGTGAGGTATTCTAAATGTGATTTTTTTTTTTTTTAATGTGATGTGATATTCCTTAACGACAAAGAACCATGGTTTTGTGCCTTGATTCTCTTTGGGTAAAATATTATTATTTTCTAATTTTATATACTATATAAGACATAGTTAGTTAATTGTAAAACCTCATTTTCTCCATGTGTACTAGAAAACACAGCCTTCCGACTGCCAGATTTTGGGAGTTTTTTCCCATTCATTTCACACAAAGATATATTTGTATGCATGAATGTTGAATCTCACTGTACATTTTCTTGCCTGGCAATATAAATAAGCTTTTAATACACAAAGCATTATAGATATTCTCTGCCATATTACGTGACAGAACATCATCAGTTCCTTATTCTTTACATGTCTTCTTTAGAAATGTAATAAGTTAATATCGAGCATGTTTTCTTCTTGCAACCTGACCAAAAAAATTACCTTTACATTTACATGATGTTAATGGAAATTTGTCACTGGAGTCTCATTATGGGTCACGAACAATTACTTTGATGAAAAGAATAGTAATGACAGAATTGGGTTGCTATTCATTTTCCCAAAATGAATTTTGCAAATGGAGCTTTCATATAATTATATTACTTCAGCCTGAAATTTCTACACTGTAGCAACATCTTACCCATCAGGAAGGAAACAGAAATATGTATGTGTATATGTATGTATGTATGTGTATATATATATATATATATATATATTCCATATGTTAGAGTCTCTTGTTCTAGTCACATAGATTCTTTTGTTCTTTTGTCAATTTGGATAAAACGGTCATCTAAGTTCCAGGGAGATAAGGCAGATTAGCAGCAATAAATTATTGTAGAATAGGGGAATGCTGCTGCCTTAGACAAATACACAGCCAATAACATTAAACCTCCTGATATTGTATAGTGCTTTGCTATTGACAAAATGACTGTGGACAACCACCATCTGGTAAGAAAGGAAGCAGAAAAAGAGGGTATAGATGAGGCAGCACTATGGTATAGTACAGACAATTACTGTTTTCCAGATTGATGACCTTAATTCATCATTTTAAGAAAAAAACTAAATTATCGTCATTCAACAGACATGACTACTGTGTGCCAGGCCATAGGAACAGGAAAGTCCTCAGGAAACTAAGAGTCTAGGCAACTTAAAGCCCAGGGGACTTCACAGTCACAACTGCTCATTACCAGGCCCCACTGTGAGTCTGTTTCATTGGTATATGTAAGAGGATAGGAAAGGTTATAATTTGTTCTGAAAATGTCCATCCCATAGGGTTAGAATCTGTTAGAAGTTTTGTGTGTAACATCTGCAAAATGACTCTTCTTACTGAAGAAGATAGAAAGCTAAAGTTTAAAATCATGGTTATCGTGTCCAGAAAATGAAACGTAAATATATTATGAACAAACAAAACTTGCAGAGTGGATAAAATAGCTATTACTGAGATACGCTGCCACCTGCAATTTAAAATGGAGCAATTGTCTTCTCCTTCCAAGCGGCCCCATTTCCTGCTTCTACAAGACTGATGGTAAGCACGGGTAGACAGCCATGTGGTTGCTGAACGGATGGAGGCCAAGAAAGTCTTGTCCCAAAATCTCTCCAACACTAAGCCTAAATATTCTACCGTTAATAATTGTAGCAAATCATTCAGGTTAAGTTATGAGTCTTTGGGTCCCTTCATTTCAAACACAGGCATCCCTGGGAAGTGATAGCATTGCAGCCTTCTTTCTGTTACTGAAAATGAGAATCAGAAAGCTTTTTTTTCTGGAGTAGGCAAAATGGTGGGCAAGAAATTAAGCTCGTGAAATGGACATTAAGAGAAATGGACTATTTGTTTTGTATTTTTGCTTCTGGACAATTGTGTGCCATAGTTCTAATGAAAAGCTCTTGTTTTAACATACATTTTCTTAGTTTTAAAATGTCTCATGTCCCTCACTTAAATTGGCCTTGCCAGCAACAGACTCACAGATAATACATTCTTGTGCCGAAGTTGCCTCAACCGGCTTCCTCAAGACTAAAAATAGCAAGCCAGCCTCCTTGTTTTCCATCTTGTTCCCTCTGCTTCTTCTCTAAGAAGTTTTTGTTTATGCCTAACCCTGAGAGAGGCTTACTGCTTCCTGGGAAATTTGGTGAAGATGCTCATTATGCTAGTTTCAGAAGAGCTGCAGTTTTAAAGTCTTAATGATTTTTTTTTTCTAATTATAGCTGTATTAAATTAGTCCGCTTCTTCCACAGCAAATATGTAGGAGCTGAACATATGGAAAGATAGGAAAATTGCACTGTTCATTTGAAAAAATATCTTTCTCCTGATTGTCTTAAGACTTTCAGAAATTTTATCAGTATGAATTATAACAACATTTAAAGATTTCGAATAGGGTAAACTTTTTCTTGCCCCAAGCTTTGGGTGTTTTTTCCTGCTTCTGTGCTCCAGTTGAGCAGTTGTCTTGGCCATCTACACCATTCCCCATTGTTGACAAGCTAACTAAAGTTAGAAACAGCTGCGTGAACAATGATACCACAGCCGAGCAACCATGGCACTCAGTTCCTTTAAAAATATGATCACAAGTTATGTGGAGATTAGGTGGGAAGTTAAGTTTTCGTATTGGAATGTGCAGGTAAGAAAATTAGGCATGGCTGGATTTTTTCTGAAAATCTGATTGCTGAAGGTAGCTCATGCTTGCTGCCTTCCACTTGTGTCTGCATAGTCCTGAATTTGAGCTGGGAAAGGTACAGGATTTAAAATGGATTTCCAGTGGGACCAAAAGAGAAGAGTGCCAGCAACTTGTCAAAGGAGCTCATGTGTCAGAAAGAAACTGCTCCCATTTCACATACCCATATCGCCATGAACATCTTTGGCTTTATAAATCATCTTCAGTGGAAGTGCATACATTCTGAGGCAAACAGAAATAAGTTTGCAGTCATCATTTATCAGTCTTAAATTTCTTAATCCAAAGTAGACTTTAAATGTCATGGCTTAGAATTAAAGTGTTAAGGCTCAGCCTTTCTTCATTTATCGTACAGTTTTCAAATAGATGTTGATTTTTTCCCATTTAAACAAGCGGGTGTAACCCAGTGGTTATCTGGTTGATGACAGAGCCCCTCTTCCTTTCTTTAGACTGAAGTTTATAATATATGTCATGTTACAGTAAGGGGGGAAAAAAGAATATAAAATTTTATTTTCCAGTGGATACATGTTAGTGACTGGACGTATTTTTTCCTCTCATTTTATTTTATTTTATTTTTATTAAAAATAAAAATTGTATTTTTAGCTGTAGTAAAAGACACATACCATAAAATTTACCATCTTAACCATTTTAAGAGTACAGTTAAGTGATATTACATACGTTCACAGTGTTGCACTACCGTCACCACTATTCATTTCCAGAACTTTTTCACCATCCCAAACAGAAACTCTGTACTCATTAAACAATAACTCCCTATTGAGGACATGTTTTTTAATACAAAAATCTCTGGTTTCCTCAGATGTGGTAGTTATTGCACCTATTGTTGCAGATTATGACTTCAAGGGAAAAAAGTTCCTGCCAAAGTTTTATGTGATTAACTAAGGATGAAGTCCGTATCTTAATCCCATAAAATCAACTTCATTTGTCCTTTCCCACTAATAACAAATACATGCATATTAAAACATCAAATGTCAAAAAATTTAAATATTAATTGTTTATTTCATAAATATACCAACTGAATATTATCTTTTAAATATTTTTCTGAGTTCTAATAGAGAAATCATTTTCAAATTTTGAAGTTACGCTTCTTTCCACTCCTTTATAGTATTACTGATTTATCAATTTAAATATTTTACATGGTCTCTGTGCTTATAATTTAAAGCTAATGCTCAACAATTTCATTTATCATATAAAATAAACAACACTGATGAAGTATAGTTGTGGCAAATGCAAAAATTGCATCAGTATAATAATTTCCATGTATGCAAATAGGCTAGGGCTTTATAGATTGTTGTCTTCAGAAAGTATTAAAGATAAGGTCAAGGATCTGTTTTTACAATATGCAGAATTTGAAATAAGCACTTTGAGAAAGCAAGCATTTTCTAGGGCAGATATGTTTTTCTGCATTATAAGTTTAAAATCCAGCATGTGCCCAGCCTTTATTCCCTCCCAAATAATTTACTTGCTGTCACTGAAAAGAATTTTAATGTCTTCCTGACTTTTCTTGTCATAGCTCAAATTTATCAACCATGACATTGTTTATTCTTGGCTGTTAAATGCTTCCATGTAATGTGAGACGGTTTATATTTTCTCTGTACTTCTCTTTGCTGATAATATAGAGTGAGTTGCCTGTCAATATGTTTATCCTTCTTGAATCTGGAGAAGGGCACAGAAAGCGTTGTTGTTAATGGAACTAGACTGCTTAGAATTTTGGCTCACTGGTAAAGTTGGACTGTTTGTTCTTAAGAAAGTCATCATCTATGCCCCGTTTTCAGTGTATAGCCATACACTCTGTTTATATACAAGTTAGCATTGCCACCACAGGCAACAACTGTCACCTTACATTCCGTTTTTTAAGGACCTCTGAAGTTAATGGCTTATATCTAAGAAGTAAATCTCTTCTGGAAACTGCCCATGAAAAATAATTTTTAATTGGATTTGGACAAATACAGTCCTTTTCCTACTGACTGTCATACTGGGTCTCCTCTTCCACCCCACTAATGTCCTCGTTGGTCTAAATGTCAACACTCCATTGACCTCTGCAACATGGACAGCTCCTTGGAGGCTTAATAAATTTATTCATGATGGCTATAAGAGCATTGGAATATGGAACAAATATTAGCACACAGAGAACAGAATGAGTTGTAAAATGATGTCAAATAAATAAATACAAATAAGAAAATTAGAGTTGTTTAAAATCTATCATATGTTAAAAACTTTCTTTTTTGAAGACCAAAGGATATTCTATAACTGTAATCCTAATTATAAATTACAAATCAAAAAATACTAAGAACAATTTATAATTACCTATATTTGGGGGATATGTTTAAATTCACATTATATATTCACTTAGCAGACCTGTCTTCTACTGAAAATCACTCTGGATACATTTCAAAGGTTATGAATATTTTGAAGTGTAGATATCTTGATTTATTTCAAGTGAATATTAGTGTTCTCATTTTAAGGAAATCACCTGTTTCTTTTTACTGAACTGCAGCTCAAAGAGTCATTCAAAGACATCAAAAAGAAATTCAACAATTTGAAGTTTAATTACACCAAGAAAAATGAAAAAGCTCGAAATCTAAAAGCTCTCAAATATCAAATTCAACAAGTAGATATGTATGCTGAGAAACTACAGGTAATGAGAAAGCACGTGTGTGTGTGTGTGTGTGTGCTACTACAATTATTGCAAAATTATTTTGCATTTCAATTCTAGATGCCTAACCCGTGGGCTTTTTTATAGCATTAGGACTGAAAAGATCATCTTTAATTTTTATAACAATTGTGTACTTCATGTAAAATACATAATTAATTGATTTATCTCTTGAAGCAGCTCCAAAATAATTTCTGCCAAATCTACCCAGCCTCTCCCCTTCCACTCTCCCCCCCCACACACACACACATATACACACACACACACATCCCCCTCTTGTATATCCCTCTTTCTTTCCTTGTACCCACCTATGTCAGGAGCTTCCTCCCCTGTTCCTGCAGCCCCTTATCACTTATACGGCTAGATTATTTGAGTGCCTTTCTCGGGAGACAGTGAGCTAACTGAGGACAATAAAATATTTGATTTTATGATCACTGTCTTTTTAAAAATCATTAGTAGCATTCTCAAACTATGGAATAGATCCTGATATGCAGTAAATTTTCTCTGTTTGCTGCTGAATCAATAAACTGTCTGAAAGAAAACCTATTCTTTCCAAAATGCGTTTTAATAATTATGATTTTAACATATTAAATGGAGGAAACTACAAAAGTTTTTCCAAGTTTTTCCCTCAATATTTAATCACTAACTAGCCTCATAAATAAAAATTGAATGCCATTAAATTTTTTTTTTTTTTGCACAGGCTTTGATAAGGAAAATGGGAAAAGTTGAGAATAAAACTTTTTTCTTAAATTATCCAAATAATAAAGTGAATGTCCTTTTGGAAGCCATGAGGGATTTGCAGAAAAATGTGGATGAGTTTGACAAAGTTGTGACAGATTACAGGAAGAATTTGGACCTGACTGAGCATCTCCAGGAGTTGATAGAAGAGGTATCCTCTTCTTGTTGTAATGTTATCTGTGTTGTAATGTTGTTTTTAAAAATTACTCAGCTGCTTTAAAACAATGCTGCATTGGCTATTATTGTCATTAAATTCATGCATCATGCCTCTTTTCATGATTATGTCCTTAAGATAATTTCCTAAAGCAGAATTGCCAGACCAAAGGGGATGCATGTTACAAGGTTTTGATTGTATTGTCCAATTGCTCTTTGGAAAGATTTTACTAATTTACTCTTTTTACCAGCAACATATGAGAGGTTCTCATTTCTCCATAAACTCATCAACTCAAGATATGTTTAACCATTATGGAATTATGTTCACTGCTGGATATCTGCTAAAACACTCAAAAATGACATTTATTTCACAGAATTTGAAAATGTTTAGAGAGAAAGGTGATACTTGGATTTTTCAGGTACAAAAATTGTTATTGATATTATTTCGTTTTTGTCAAGAGGATAAATGGCAAAGTATACACAAATTACATGAAATGTTGCAAGTTAGTCATTATTGGCATACTTCATAGTGAAGAAGCTCTACACTTGAAGTTCTTGAGTGTTCTTTGTAGTCCATTCTTCTGAGATACAAAATGTCTCTCCCACTAATGCAATAGAGCTTTTAGATTTAACACCACATTAAGGAGGATTGAAATGATCATTCTTCTATATCTGATGTATAGGTTCGCTGTACTTCTGTGGCACTTATTTAAAGCCAGCTCCTAACAGAGTCATGTGTTTCTATTTCTCACTCAGCATAAGTGTTTCTAGCCTTTGTCAGACACCTCTTCCATCACAGTTATTTATTTTCAGTGAGAAACTCTCAATTCTCCACTGTGCTTTGAAAATATGACTGTCTTCTATCAAGAAAAGGTCAAATGCTCTTCTTCAAATGATATTTCCTCAATCTATAGACTAAATCTTATTCTTAAAAGAGAAGTTATTTATCAGTGTTATTTGGGCAATACTTTATCCATGTATTGTAAATGATTTCAATTACTTAGGCTGGATTTTGTGTGTTTGAGCTTTTTTCTTTCCTTTAGCTGATATTTGGATTCTTTTTAGTGCCATATGCTTTTTATTTTTATTTTATTTTATTTATTTATTCTTAACATCTTTATTGGAGTATAATTGCTTTACAATGGTGTGTTAGTTTCTGCTTTATAACAAAGTGAATCAGTTATACATATGCATATGTTCCCATATCTCTTCCCTCTTGCGTCTCCCTCCCTCCCACCCTCCCTATCCCACCCCTCTAGGTGGTCACAAAACACGGAGCTGATCTCGCCGTGCCACGTGGCTGCTTCCCACTAGCTATCTATTTTACATTAGGTAGTGTATATATGTCCATGCCACTCTCTCACTTCGTCCCAGCTTACCCTTCCCCCTCCCCATATCCTCAAGTCCATTCTCTAGTAGGTCTGGGTCTTTATTCCCATCTTGCCCCTAGGTTCTTCATGACCAGTTTTTTGTTTTTTTTTTTAGATTCCATATATATGTGTTAGCATATGGTATTTGTTTTTCTCTTTCTGACTTACTTCACTCTGTATGACAGACTCTAGTTCCATCCACCTCACTACAAATAACTCAATTTCGTTTCTTTTTATGGCTGAGTAATATTCCATTGTATATATGTGCCACATCTTCTTTATCCATTCATCCGATGATGGACACTTAGGTTGCTTCCATGTCCTGGCTATTGTAAATAGAGATGCAATGAACATTGTGGTACATGACTCTTTTTGAATTATGGTTTTCTCTGGGTATATGCCCAGTAGTGGGATTGCTGGGTCATATAGTAGTTCTATTTTTAGTTTTTTAAGGAACGCCCATACTGTTCTCCATAGTGGCTGTATCAATTTACATTCCCACCAACAGTGCAAGAGGGTTCCCTTTCTCCACACCCTCTCCAGCATTTATTGTTTGTAGATTTTTTGATGATGGCCATTCTGACCGGTATGAGATGATATCTCATTATAGTTTTGATTTGCATTTCTCTAATGATTAATGATGTTGAGCATTCCTTCATGTGTCTGTTGGCAATCTGTATATCTTCTTTGGAGAAATGTCTATTTAGGTCTTCTGCCCATCTTTGGATTGGGTTGTTTGTTTTTTTGTTATTGAGCTACATGAGCTGCTTGTAAATTTTGGGGTTTAATCCTTTGTCAGTTGCTTCATTTGCAAATATTTTCTCCCATTCTGAGGGTTGCCTTTTCGTCTTATTTATGATTTCCTTTGCTGTGCAAAAGCTTTTAAGTTTCATTAGGTCCCATTTGTTTATTTTTGTTTTTATTTCTATTTCTCTAGGAGTTGGTTCAAAAAGGATCTTGCTGTGATGTATGTCATAGAGTGTTCTGCCTATGTTTTCCTCTAAGAGTTTGATGGTGTCTGGCCTTACATTTAGGTCTTTAATCCATCTTGAGTTTATTTTTGTGTATGGTGTTAGGGAGTGTTCTAATTTCATTCTTTTACATGTAGCTGTCCAGTTTTCCCAGCACCACTTATTGAAGAGGCTGTCTTTTCTCCACTGTATATGCTTGCCTCCTTTATCAAAGATAAGGTGACCATATGTGTGTGGGTTTATCTCTGGGCTTTCTATCCTGTTCCATTGATCTATATTTCTGTTTCTGTGCCAGTACCATACTGTCTTGATTACTGTAGCTTTGTAGTATAGTCTGAAATCAGGGAGCCTGATTCCTCCAGCTCCATTTTTCGTTCTCAAAATTGCTTTGGCTATTGTGTTTCCATACAAATTGTGAAATTTTTTGTTCTAGTTCTGTGAAAAATGCCAGTGGTAGTTTGACAGGTATTGAATTGAATCTGTAGATCACTTTGGGTAGTAGAGTCATTTTCACAATGTTGAATCTTCCAATCCAAGAACATGGTATATCTCTCCATCTATCTGTATCATCTTTCATTTCTTTCATCAGTGTCTTATAATTTTCTGCATACAGGTCTTTTGTCTCCTTAGGTAGGTTTATTCCTAGATATTTTATTCTTTTTGTTGCACTGGTACATGGGAGTGTTTTCTTAATTTCTCTGTCAGATTTTTCTTCATTAGTGTATAGGCATGCAAGAGATTTCTGTGCATTAATTTTGTATACTGTTACTTTACTAAATTCATTGATTAGCTCTAGGAGTTTTCTGGTAGCATCCTTAGGATTCTCTATGTATAGTATCATGTCATCTGCAAACAGTGACAGCTTTACTTCTTCTTTTCCAATTTGGTTTCCTTTTATTTCTTTGTCTTCTCTGATTGCTGTGGCTAACACTTCCAAAACTATGTTGAATAATAGTGGTGAGAGTGGGCAACCTTGCCTTGTTCCTGATCTTGAAGAATGTGTATTCTGTTGTTTTTGGATGGAATGTCCTATAAATATCAATTAAGTTTATCTTGTTTAATGTGTCATTTAAAGCTTGTGTTTTCTTATTTATTTTCATTTTGGATGATTGTCCGTTGGTGAAAGTGGGGTGTTAAAGTCCCCTAATGTGATTGTGTTACTGTTGATTTCCCCTTTTATGGCTGTTAGTATTTGCCTTATGTGTTGAGGGGCTCCTATGTTGGGTGCATAAATGTTTACAATTGTTATATCTTCTTCTTGGATTCATCCCTTGATCATTATGTAGTGTCCTTCTTTGTCTCTTGTAATAGTCTTTATTTTAAAGTCTATTTTGTCTGATATGAGAATTGCTACTCCAGCTTTCTTTTGATTTCCATTTGCATGGAATATCTTTTTCCATCCCCTCACTTTCAGTCTGTGTGTGTCCCTAGGTCTGAAGTGGGTCTCTTGTAGACAGCATATATACGGGTCTTGTTTTTGTATCCATTCAGCCAGTCTATGTGTTTTGGTTGGAGCATTTAATCCATTTATATTTAAGGTAATTATCGATACGTATGTTCCTATTACCATTTTCTTAATTGTTTTGGGTTTATTATTGTAGGTCTTTTCCTTCTCTTGTGTTTCCTGCCTAGAGGATTTCCTTGAGCATTTGCTGTAAAACTGGTTTGGTGGTGCTGAATTCTCTTAGCTTTTGCTTGTCTGTAAAGGTTTTAATTTCTCCGTCAAATCTAAATGAGATCCTTGCTGGGTAGAGTAATCTTGGTTGTAGGTTTTTCCCCTTCATCACTTTAAATATGTCCTGCCACTCCCTTCTGGCTTGCAGAGTTTCTGCTGAAAGATCAGCTATTAACCTTATGGGGATTCCTTTGTGTGTTATTTGTTGTTTTTCCCTTGCTGCTTTTAATATTTTTTCTTTGTATTTAATTTTTGATAGTTTGATTAATATGTGTCTTGGCATGTTTCTCCTTGGATTTATCCTGTATGGGACTCTCTGTGGTTCCTGGACTTGATTAACTATTTCCTTTCCCATATTAGGGAAGTTTTCAACTATAATCTCTTCAAATATTTTCTCAGTCCCTTTCTTTTTCTTTTCTTCTTCTGGGGCCCCTATAATTCGAATGTTGGTGCGTTGAATGTTGTCCCAGAGTTCTCTGAGACTGTCCTCAATTCTTTTCATTCTCTTTTCTTTATTCTGCTCTGCGGTAGTTATTTCCACTATTTTATCTTCCAGGTCACTTATCCGTTCTTCTGCCTCAGTTATTCTGCTATTGATCCCTTCTAGAGAATTTTTAATTTCATTTATTGTGTTGTTCATCACTGTTTGTTTGCTCTTTAGTTCTTCTAGGTCCTTGTTAAACGTTTCTTGTATTTTCTCCATGCTATTTCCAAGATTTTGGATCATCTTTACTATCATTATTCTGAATTCTTTTTCAGGTAGACTTCCTATTTCCTCTTCATTTGTTAGGTCTGGTGGGTTTTTGCCTTGCTCCTTCATCTGCTGTGTGTTCCTCTGTCTTCTCATTTTGCTTAACTTACTGTGTTTGGGGTCTCCTTTTCGCAGGCTGCAAGTTCGTAGTTCCCGTTGTTTTTGGTGTCTGCCCCCAGTGGCTAAGGTTGGTTCAGTGGGTTGTGTAGGCTTCCTGGTGGAGGGGACTAGTGCCTGTGTTCTGGTGGATGAGGCTGGATCTTGTCTTTCTGGTGGGCAGGTCCACGTCTGGTGGTGTGTTTTGGGGTGTCTGTGGCCTTATTACGATTTTAGGCAGCCTCTCTGCTAATGGGTGGGGCTGTGTTCCTGTCTTGCTAGTTGTTTGGCATAGGGTGTCCTGTTCTGGAGCTTGCTGGTCGTTGAGTGGAGCTGGGTCTTGGCGTTGAGATGAAGATCTCTGGGAGATTTTCGCCGTTTGATATTACGTGGAGCTGGGAGGTCTCTTGTGGACCAGTGTCCTGAAGTTGGCTCTCCCACCTCAGAGGCACAGCCCTGATGCCTGGCTGGAGCACCAAGAGCCTGTCATCCACACGGCTCAGAATAAAAGGGAGAAAAAAAAGAACAAAAGAAAAAGATAAAATAAAATTTAAAAGTTATTAAAATAAAAAATAATTATTAAAGAAAATAAATTTTAAGTAATGAAAAAAAAGAAAGAAAGAAGAGAGCAACCAAACCAAGAAACAAATCCAACAATGATAACAAGTGCTAAAAACTATACTAAAAAAACAAACAAACAAAAAACGGACAGACAGAACCCTAGGACAAATGGTAAAAGCAAAGCTATACAGACAAAATCACACACAGAAGCATACACATACACACTCACAAAAGGAGAAAAAGGGGAAAAAATATACATATCCTTGCTCCCAAAGTCCACCTCCTCGATTTGAGATGATTTGTTGTCTATTCAGGTATTCCACAGGTGCAGCATACATCAAGTTGACTGTGGAGATTTAATCCTCTGCTTCTGAGGCTGCTGGGAGAGATTTCCCTTTCTCTTCTTTGTTCGCACAGCTCCTGGGGTTCAGCTTTGGATTTGGCCCCACCTCTGCGTGTAGGTCGCCTGACGGTGTCTGTTCTTTGCTCAGACAGGACGGGGTTAAAGGAGCAGCTGCTTCGGGGGCTGTGGCTCACTCAGGCTGGAGGGAGGGAGGGGTACGTAGTGCGGGGCGAGCCTGCGGCGGCAGAGGATGGCGTGACGTTGCACCAGCCTGAGGCGCGCCGTGCGTTCTCCAGGGGAAGTTGTCCCTGGATCCCGGGACCCTGGCAGTGGCGGGCTGCACGGGCTACCGGGAGGGGAGGTGTGGAGAGTGACCTGTGCTTGCACACAGGCTTCTTGGTGGCAGCAGCAGCAGCCTTAGCGTCCCATGCCTGTCTCTGGGGTCCGCGCTGCCGCGGCTCACGCCCATCTCTGGAGCTCCTTAAAGCGACGCTCTGAATCCCCTCTCCTCGCGCACCAGGAAACAAAGAGGCAAGAAAAAGTCTCTTGCCTCTTCGGCAGGTCCAGACCTTTCCCTGGACTCCCTCCCGGCCAGCTGTGGTGCACCAGCCCCTTCAGGCTGTGTTCACGCCGCGAACCCCAGTCCTCTCCCTGCGATCCGACCTCCGAAGCCTGAGCCCCAGCTCCCAGCCCCGCCCGCCCCGCGGGTGAGCAGACAAGCCTCTCGGGCTGGTGAGTGCTGCTCGGCACCGATCCTCCGTGCAGGAATCTCTCCGCTTTGCCCTCCGCACCCCTGTGGCTGCGCTCTCCTCCGTGGCTCCGAAGCTTCCCCCCTCTGCCACCTGCAGTCTCCGCCCGTGAAGGGTCTTCCTAGTGTGTGGAAACTTTTCCTCCTTCACAGCTCCCTCCCAGAGGTGCAGGTCCCGTCCCTATCCTTTTGTCTCTGTTTTTTCTTTTTTCTTTTTCCCTACCCAGGTACATGGGGAGTTTCTTGCCTTTTGGGAGGTCTGAGGTCTTCTGCCAGCATTCAGTAGGTGTTCTGTAGGAGTTGTTCCACATGTACATGTATTTCTGATGTATTTGTGGGGAGGAAGGTGATCTCCGCGTCTTACTCTTCCGCCATCTTGAAGCTCCTCCCATATGCTTTTTTAGACTGCCTATTCTTCTAAGTCTGCAGCATTCCTCTTAGGAAGTATGCTTCAGGCAAATCTAAGAAGGCAGGAAAATTAGAGTGATTTCCATACTTCTGCTTTCTTACCTGACTCTAATTTCCAAGTGCAAAAGTATATGATCACCTTCTGATGTTTTCTTTCTTAGGACTTCAAGAGTTCACACTAATGTGAATATAAAGTTTGAGGAAATTGAAATTTGATATTTCAGTGGTCAAAATGAAGAACTTTGGAAGGATGGTGTCTCTTTAATCTATGCTTTGTCCCATTTTAATTTAGTGTCACTTTTGGTATGAAGATGCAAGTGCCGCAGTTGTAAGAGTTGGAAAATATTCCACAGAGTGCAAGACCAAGGAAGCTGTGGAGATTCTCCTTCAGCAGTTCAAAAAGTTTATCACACCTTCAGTGCCTCAACAAGAAGAAAGGATTCAGGAAATCAGTGACCTGGCTCAGCACTTATATGGTGAGGTCTCTTTTAAGATACCCACTGATTCACTATTGAACACATCTCTAGTGAACCTAATCCAGCAGAAAGCAGAGCATGGCAAGCCCTCAGGGTCCTTACTACACCAACCTATTCAAGGGAAAGGTTAAAGATAAGAGCAGAAGTGAACAGTAGTGAATAGAGGAAGGAACTCCTGGCTGTAGGAGATGAAGCCTGTGGATTTTTTTTTTTTTTTTTTTTTTTTATGGCTGTGTTGGGTCTTCGTTTCTGTGCGAGGGCTTTCTCTAGTTGTGGCAAGCGGGGGCCACTCTTCATCACAGTGCGCGGGCCTCTCACTGTCGCGGGCTCTCCTGTTGCGGAGCACAGGCTCCAGACGCGCAGGCTCAGTAGTTGTGGCTCACGGGCCTAGTCGCTCGGCGGCATATGGGATCTTCCCAGACCAGGGCTCGAACCCGTGTCCCCTGCATTGGCAGGCGGATTCTCAACCACTGCGCCACCAGGGAAGCCCAAGCCTGTGGATTTTTAATGACTATTTGTAAACCCTCCTTCTAAATTCTGCTTTCTCCCCCATTCCTGTTGTTCATCTTCAGGGTAATAAAACCAGAACAATACTCAGCTTACGTAGACAAAAAAATCTAATTTCTACTAGGGTGATTCCTCAAAAAACATACAAAACTCCCATAATATTATACTTAAAGTAGGTAGAAAGCTAAGACTGAGGTCTATAGCCCTCTCTTTTCTATGAGGGTTATGGTTTGTGGATATAAGAAAGAGCTGGAAGATTTTCCCTTGTCTTCCTCTCACTTGTGGAATAAATGGGAGAACTCAAATGACCATCTCACTGGTTGTGCTTTCCTCTTATCCATGACTTTGTCAGTCTGAGAAGTCTTTCTATCTGAGGGAGGCCCCCATTTAAAAGGCCCCTGGGGGCTGACAGTCCTTGAGGGTGCAAAGGAATAAGTTTCATGAATTCCCTGACATTGTTAACTACAAGGCCAAGAGTAATTCCTGGTGACAGGGCAAATTCTAGCCCCAAAGGAAGGTAGCAACAGGTGCTTCATTTGGCTGTCCACAGCTGCTGTCAGATGGATATTTTCTCTTATTACATGAAGCACTATCCATAGATAGACATAAAAACTTTGTGGGACAATATATACTGCACTCCCTAACATAACATTACTGAGAATGAATTATTAATGATTTTCCAGAGAAAAGGGTAGAAACATAAAAACAATAAAATATAGATTGAAAAATTAAAGAAAAGTAATGTGATGTTTCATTCCTACTATAGTTACCGTATAAGTGTACTAAAAAATTCTGGAGGCACTCTGCTCCTATAAGATGGTTTATGTTTTCCTCTGTTATTGTATTTTTCACACTGTAGCATAATTACCTTTTCATTTGTCTGTCTTCTCAACTGACCATAAGCTCCTTGAGGGTAAGGGAAGTATATTTAATCACTATGTTTCAGTGCCACTCAACTTCAGCACACGGGAAGTACTCACATGACACCATAAAAGTTACATTACCCTCCCATCCTGCAAGATCCCACATCCTGCTTTGTTTGTATTCCAGGCCCATATCACCAACTGACATATCGTATGGTTATTTGTCTGTTGTGTGGCTCTCCTTACTAGAGTGTAAGCTCCTTGAGAAAAGGGAGTTCACTGCATTATGGCATATACTAAGTGCTTAACAAATATTTGCTGAATAAATGAATCACTGAATGAATAAATGAATGGCATGAGTCTTCATCTGTTCAGTATGGAAGTTATGCATTTTTTAGAATTTGCATCAGGTAAGATAATTTATAAATAGTATATCAATTCTTGTAGCATTATTGAACCCAGAATTTTAATGCAAATAAATTTATCTCAAAAAAAATTTGAGTACCTATTATGTACTCGGAGCTGTGATTGATATAAAGACATATAAGACCTAGTTCCATCATTCAAGAATCCACAGTCTATACCTAGAAATCACAATATGGTAAATGCAGTGAGAAAGGTATAAAATGTATGTATTAGTTTTCTAGGGCTGCCATAACAAAATACCACAGACTGGGTGGCTTAAACAACAAAAAGTTATTTCCTCACAGTTCTGGAGGCTAGAGGTCCAAGATTAAGGTGCTCACAGAGTTGTTTTCTACTGAGGCTTCTCTTCTCTTGCTGCCTCTTCATATGGACATCCCTCTGTGCACAAGCACCCCTGGTTTGCTGGTGTCTCTCCTTCTTATAAGGACACCAGTCATATTGGATTGGGACCCCACCCTAATAATGGCCTCTTTTTAACTTTATCACTCTTTAAAGACCTCATCTCCAAGTATGTTATATTCTGAGATACTGGGGGTTGAGTCTTCAACATATTAATTTTGAGAGGGACACAATTCAGCCCATAACAATGTATAATACTAGTTTAGTCTGAACTGTGGAGTCCAGTAGTCCAAGTTTAAATCCCTTCTCCTCCAATTACTGTCTGGGTCACCTGAAAAGGCTCTGTTGAGCCTTGCATTCCTCATTTGGAAAATGCAGTAGAACCTACCAGAGAAGGATTATGTGAGCTAATGCATATAAAGTGCCTAGCCACAGGCAACTAATAAGCACTCACTACGTGATAGATATTTGTATCATTATCCCAATAGGAAGAGGTAAAATCCAGTTGGGAAAGATTAAGAACATTTTTACAAAGACGTTGGCATTTCAGGTAGACCTTGGAGAGTGGGTAGGATTTGTCAAGCAGAGATGGGGTTATGAGGAGGGCATTCCCAGTACAGAAAAGAATACTCAGTGGCTATGGGGGTTTTGAGAGAAAAGTTGCTGGTTCAGTTTGGCCAGAGATTAAATATGTGAGAGAATTAGGGTGACATACCTTTGAGAGAGGCAGGTTAAAACCATATTATGGAGGGCCTTGAATGTATACTTTTCTAGGTAGTGAAGAACCACTGAATGTTCTGAAAAGGAGAAAACTGGTTAGAATGGAGCTTTAAGAATAGTAATATAGCAACATTATTTAGGTTACATAAGAGGAACATGGCACAGCAAATGTAACCGTTTTTCTAGAATACTTGGTTTTTCCAATAATGCCTTTATTTATTTATCTGTTCAGCAGGTATTTAGTAAGCACTTACTATTTACCAGCCCTTATGCTGGACACAAGGGAGATCAATTAATGCCTGGGATTTTTTTTTCTGCTAAGGATTTGACCTTTAAAAATAGATTTAACCCTTCTCCTCCCCAGGTTTTGAAGAAGGGCAGAAATATGCTGAGAAAATAGTGGCCAAACACAAAGAGGTTCTTGAATCTGTTACTGAATTATGTAGCTCTCTCACAGAGCTTAAAGAAAAAAAGGTAATTTCTTCTTACCAGAATATGTATTTTTAAGTGATATAAATAAAAATGTGTTTATCAAGTGTCTTCTGGTACAAAGATGTTCTAATGGAAATTCTCAAGGGACATAATGTGCACATTTGTTTCAAAGCTTTCTAACATAATTATATGGTTGTTTCTGATAATTAATTCTGTTTCTTTTCTATCACTGCAGAGAAAAATATTGCTGAGAATAAGGACTAAACAATTAAGGTGTCTTGTTTATATTTTCATGGATCATATCCTAAAGGATAAATGTGTGCCATTAAAATCAAAGTCTATATTAAGTAGTTTTACGTTTTCGCTGATAAATAATGAACATAAGTTATTTTTTCTCCTCCAAATTGTGGCCCTGGAGAAAATAAAACTAATCTTCAGGTATTATAGTCATTGAACATTTAGCTTCATGGAAATATTAAACTAATCATTGGCATCTTTCATGGAACAAATAAATTGATGGTAAAAAAAATAGAGAGGAAATATGTTTATGACTATGTCTAGGTAAAATCCGGTTAAAAGAGAGAAATGTATGTATATATATATATGTGTGTGCATGTGTATATATATACATATATATGTATATATATATTGTTTTTGTCTATGTTGTGTCAAAACTGGTTTCATTAGTGCTGTTTTCACAACTGGCTGAAAGAACCGGTTGTTTAGGATGGAGAGAATGGCAAGGTAATCAAGAGCACAGGCTCTAGAATAAAACACAACCCCCTAGGAATACCAGCTCTCCACATTATTGGATTTGTGAATGAATTGGGGTAAATTCCTTAATGGCCCTGAGTCTCGGTTTCCTGATCTATAAAATGGAGGAAATAGAGGAAGCTAATCACAGGATAGCCCTGAGGATTGAATGTGAAGACACCTGTGATTATTGCTGTGATTGCTGTTGGTATTGAGACATAATGGTGCTCTTGCAGCTTGGAGCAGAATTATATTTATTTTCAGCAACTATTTTTTCTGTATGAATTTCCATGTCATAAATTTCAGTGACATTCCATTCAAAATGGTTTGCTAAGCTTATTTATTTATTTATTTATTTATTTATTTATTTATTTATTTATTTACTTATAGCTGTGTTGGGTCTTCATTGCTGCGTGCTGGCTTTCTCTAGTTGCCGTGAGCAGGGGCTACTCTCCGTTTTGGTGCGCGGTCTTCTCATTGCAGTGACTTCTCTTGCTGTGGAGCATGGGCTCCAGGTGCATGGGCTCAGTAGTTGTGGCTCGTGGGCTCTAGAGCGCAGGCTCAGTAGTTGTGGCTCATGGGCCCAGTTGCTCCGCAGCACGTGGGATCCTCCCGGACCAGGGCTCGAACCTGTGTCCCCTGCATTGGCAGGCAGACTCCCAACCACTGCACCATGAGGGAAGTCCCTAAATGGTTTGCTAAGCTTTTAATTCAGTGGGCACCCAATCAAATTATCTTTTTCCTTTGGTTGAGAATCTAGATTTTTCAAATTTTTTACCATTTTCAATAACACTGTAGTGAACATCTTTGTACATGAAGCTTTTTTCTTTCTTTTGTATTATTACCTACGCAAAAATTATTTGATTTTCATAGATGTTTTACAATTATAATGCCACCAGTAATGTATGAATGCACCATATATTTTATATTATCTTTTTCAGCCTTAATCGTTTCCTCCCCACCTTCACCCCACCCCCTGGGGATGTGTTTCTTCTCCTGACTTCTGAAACGCAGCCTGAAAATGACTGCTTCCTTTGACTCTTTGCTGTCATCTACAGCATCCCTCCCATTTATGCTGTCCATCTCCAAGTGAGCTCCACTTAACAAAATCGACTCTCTTAAAGTGATAGCCCTTTCCAGTTTTTCACCTTCATGGCTATCCTTACTGAAAGCTGTTTCTACTCCCTCTGCCCCCTTCCACTTTCCCCCTTCCTTCTACACCCCTGGAGTCAGGATTGCACCCTCTCTTTCTCATTCCCAGCCTATCACTTGGATTCTCTTCTGTGCTAGTCAGGAGCCTCCTAATTATTCACTCCTGCTAGATGACCCTGCTGGTGTCAGTTTTACATTCAAAACACTTCACTACAAACTCTTCCTTGTTTACCAGATAAAGTTCGGACTCAGGGCCTTCCAATGTTCTGGGGCGGATTGTCTTTCCAAACCACTGTGCTTCTACATCCATTGTAGGTTCCTATCTCACTGGTCTCCTACCCCACATTCCCAGGTCTCCTTCTTCTAAACTTTTCCAGTCGTTCCCGCTTATCTACAGTTTTGCTTTCCTCAGTTTCAATTACCTGAAGACAACCTCAGTCTGAAAATATTAGGTGAAAAATTCCAAAAATAAACAATTCATAAGTTTTAAATTGTGAGAGACCATATTCATGTAACTTTTATTACAGTATATGGCTATACTTATCCTATTTTATTATTAGTTATTTTAATTAATCTCTTACTCAACCTAATTTATAGATTAAACTTTATCATAAGTATGTATGTATAGGAAAAAAACATAGTACATATATATAACGTTTGGTACTATCTATGGTTTCGGGCATCCACTGGGAGTCTTGGAACATACTCTCCGTGGGTAAGGGTGGGCCATTGTACCTCATGTGCATGGCCTTCTATCTCTCTGACCTAAATTGTTCATCTCTCAAAGCCAGACCCAAATACTGCCTCCTCCACAATTCCTTCCTTAGTTGTGTCACTTCCTCTCTGATCTGCTATAGCAGGGGAACCGGGCCGCACAGCAGGAGCGAGTGCAGGCGAGCGAGCGAAGCTTCATCTGTAGTTACAGCCACTTCCCTTCCCGTCGCTCGCATTACCGCCTGAGCTCCGCCTCCTGTCAGATCAGTGGCATGAGATTCTCATAGGAGCGCAAATCCTACTGTGAACTGTGTATGCGAGGGATCTAGGTTGTGCGCTTCTTATGAGAATCTAATGCCTGATGATCTGAGGTGGAGCTGAGGCAGTGAAGCTAGCGCTGGGGAGCAGCTGCAAATACAGATTATCGTTAGCAGAGAGGTCTGACTGCACAGAGACCATAATAAATCAATTGTTTGCAGACTCATATCAAAACTCTATCAGTGAGTGGCAAGTGAAAACAAGCTCAGGGCTCACACTGATTCTGCATTATGGTGAGTCGTATAATTATTTCATTAAATATTACAATGTAATAATAAATAGAAATAAAGTGCACAATAAATGTAATGCGCTTGAATCATCCCCAAACCATCCCCCACCCCCCAGTCCGTGGAAAAATTGTCTTCCACGAAACCGGTCCCTGGTACCAAAAAGCTTGGGGACCGCTTTGCTATAGCCCCTGTGTTCCTTCCTATCATAATCATCACATATAACTACCGTGATCATCCCACCCTCCCTCCTTGATTATACCTGAGGAAACCCCGTTCAGTTTAGCATCCCACACAACATTTAACACTATGCTTTGCCTAAAACAGGTTCTCCAGAAAGGGTTTTGGCATTTGTAGTAAATGCTCAAAGGATTGGTACAGAAAAAAAAAAAAAATCATTCAATAGCTCAAAAAAGTTTGGCTTGGGTGGACATAAAAATGAGGAATGGCCTCTTTGGCAAGAGGAATGGGCATCAGAGATATGGGGATATATGTATATGTATAGCTGATTCACTTTGTTATAAAGCAGAAACTAACACACCATTGTAAAGCAATTATACTCCAATAAAGATGTTAAAAAAAATTTTTTTTTAATTAAAAAACAAAACAAAACAAAACAAACATTGCCCTTCCAAGTTATGGCCTAAACAAAAGCCTGTCAAATAATGCTTGCTAACACTTTACAGATGTTTCTATGAGAGCATAAATGTCTGGTTTTTATGTTTTTAAGGTTGATTCTGTGGCTCTCTTTTGCAGGAGGTTATTAAAAAGCAGACCCAGAAATCCCTGTCAAGGCTGAGACAGTGATAATAATCCTTTCTATTTGTATAGCATTTTGAGATTTACAAAGGATTTTCATAAATATTACCTCAGTGATTTCCAAATAACCTTGTGATGGTAATAAGGTAGATGTTGTTTTCTTTGTTTTAGAGTGAAGTTCAGAAAGGGTAAAAGTGCTTCGCTTGGGGACCCACACTCAGTAGTGGTGGGTCTGCAATATGAACTTAGTTATAATTCAAAATCTAGTACCCCTTCCACAACTGCCAATTTGGTTTATTTTATTTTATTTTTATTTTTTTATTGAAGTTTAGTTGATTTACAATATCATGTTAGTTTCAGGTGTACAACACAGTGATTCAGTTGTATATATATATAACTGAATGTGTGTGTGTGTGTGTGTATTCCTTTTCAGATTCTTTTCCCTTACATGTTGTTACAAAATATTGAGTGTAGTTCCCTGTGCTATACAGCAGGTCCTTCTTGGTTATCTATTTTATATATAGTAGTGTGTATATGTTAATCCCAACTTCCGAATTTATCCCTCCCCCCACCCCCCTTTCCCCTTTGGTAACCATAAGTTTGTTTTCCATGCTTGTGAGCCTCTTTCTATTTTATAAATAAGTTCATTTTAAGATTCCACATATAAGTAATATCATATGATATTTGTCTTTCTCTGTCTGGCTTACTTCTCTTAGTGTTGCAAATGGCGTTATTTCATTCTTTTTATGGGTGAGTAATATTCCATTGTATACATGTACCACATCTTCTTTATCCATTCATTCATTGCTAGACATTTAGGTTGCTTCCATGTCTTGGCTATTGTAAATAGTGCTGCAATGAACATTTGGGGTACATGTATCTTTTTGAATTATAGTTTTCTCTGGATATATGCCCAGCAGTGGGATTGCTAGATCATATGGTAGTTCTAATTTTAGTTTTTTAAGGAACCTCTATACTGTTCTCCATAGTGGTTGTACCAATTTACGTTCCACTTTGGAATTAGGTATCAAGTGTGTACTAAAGCAGAGTAATTTATCCAGTAATACAAACCAGTTTAAGTTTTAGAGTTGGGAGTAAAAGCTGAATCTCCCCAGTAAATGTTTCCCCAAATCTTCCAAGTTGGTATAACATGTACACTTTGAGAAGCCTGCCTGTTTCTTTAAGGCCCATCTAATGCCTATATTCCAGGTGGTATAGAGTATCTTCTGTTGCCCTATAACCTCATCCTAAACTGGTGTCCTGTCACTTGGTGTACCTGTGGCTCCTTTCACCTTCACAAAGTCTTCGAAGCTCTTGCACTGGCTCCTCAGCAGTTAGCAAACACCCTCTACTTCCATGACTAAAGCGGAGCCCCATGAACTGCAGGTGCAAAATATCACCACCCACAAAGCATCCTTTGTTCTCAATTGTTTTTTTCTTTACCATACTCAATAATATTACCTTCCTCTTTTCATGAGTCTCCCAAACATTTTGCTTGTCTAAATACTCTGAATTTCCTACTTTGTTCTCCATCAGAATCTTCAGTCATTTCCGCCTCATGGCTGCTCCCCTAGATTTTTCCAATGGTTTAAACTGCCACGCACAGTGATTTTTCTCTCTAGAGAATGCTCCTGTAGGTGCATCCTATTATAACAATGACTTTTTTCCAGCTGGGCCTTTGAACAACCAATTTTTACCAGCAATGAACTTTATCAAAGGAGTGAGGTAGGAAGGGAACTGTGAGCTTGAAGAGATAATTTTATAAATCACAACATGGGAGTACGCCAGTCTCTTGAGGAATACATTTACTGAAAGATTGCGAGTGGCCTATGTTTTCTTCCAAGTGGTTATTGTGTGGCACTGTTCCCCCAACTTTCCTGGCCCAGGCTCTCACTAACCTTCACTTTGTACATCAGGGAAATGTTTTAGAGATGAATCTGAATTTGGAATGCTTCCACGATGATTGCATTGACCTACTAAAAGAACCAGCGAGAAATGAGCAGACAATATTCAATAAAGGAAGGAATAAGGTAAAGAAAACTATGTACCCTCAGATATTTGTTACTTTTGTTTTGAGGTTAGAGTCATTGTGCATTGAAAAAAAATGAATTGAAGCCTTATTATCTATCTGAATCTTCCAGTGTAAATGAAATGTGAGTGTCCTCTTCCCTTCTTTTCTACCCCTTACTTAGTCCTTTGTCTCTCATCTGTGCTCTTTCCCTCTGAGTCCCTTCCACTGAATACTGGAGCCATAGCATTTCACAGTGGCATTGGGACAGCCATTCAAACACCATACCATCTCCCCAAACTATTTTTGTTTCTCCCATCTTTACTGCCTTTCAATCCCAACTTCAAATTTTACTTCTCCCTCTTTATCATACCACCAAGTTATGACTTTGTTGTTTTACACTACCCCCGGAAAACCTTAATACATGAAATTATTGATAGATTGTATCTTGTTCCCATAGAATCTACCTCTAAGATGATATTTCATATGTACTAAAACATAGAATGCAACTGAAATATAAATACTAAAGTATCTAGAGAAATGTTAAATTACTTTAAAGCCTATGCATTACAGATAAATTAACCATGTAGCAAGGACTGCAAATATTCACAAAATGCATATACATTTCAAAAGCATTATTTAAATCACATCATGATGGGTTTTCGGTATAAGTTGCTCACTATCTATTCATAGCTGCTGGACAATAATTAGCTCTTGACTTTATGCTTTGCCAAGTTTGCTCCCAATGTTTGTGAGTGCCCAAGGAACTGAAGGAGCAAGGAGAGTCGACATTATTCTCAACTGCTCCCAAATAAAATAAAATATACTTTTTGTGACATGAGAGTTTAAAAAAATTCTCCCCACTTGTTGCAGTCATCTCATGGAGAAAGACTTACCTTTTCTTAAACTAAATACAGTACTTAAGAGCTTCTTTATAGGTCCTTTTCTGCAGGTTAAATCTATGTCAAAGTCTAGTGTAATTATACAACCACCAGGCAGCAAGTACCATTAATTAAGCAAGCTGACTTTTTTCATGGGATGGCCTTGTAGCATTTAAACCCTGATTCCTCTCTGAGGCAAAGGAAAGCTGCCACACCTTGATCATCTTGTTGGACTTTAGTCTTACATCAAATGATCTTTGGTTACTCTGATTGTCTAAACCAGGATTACTCAACCTCAGTACTACTGACATTTTGGACCAAAGAATCCTTTGTTGTGGGTGCTGTCCTGTGTATCGTAGGATGTTTAGCAGCACTCCTGGCCTCTGGACTAGATGCCGGCAGTACCCGCTCTCCACCCAGTTGTGACAACCAAAAATGTCTATAGAAACTATCCAATGGCCCCTGGGGAGCAAAATCAACCTTGACTGAGACTAACTAGTCGAAATAATAAAGAATAACATTAAATGCATCACATTTTCTTAAATAAGTTATAAGAGGTACTAAATCCAACAACATATTATTTATTTTTTTAATTCTGCACACTTTTCTACATTGTCAACCACACACATTTAGTAAGATTAGAAAGAAAAGTTATTGCTGCCAAAGCAAACACACTCATTTATACTTAGTAAAATGGCTTTCTTGTTTTTGTTTATTTTTCTTAGAAAAAAATTAAAGAAACAGATTCCTTTAAATAAAAAAGCAAGACTTTCTTTCATTGAGAAATCACTTTTACTTTAATGTATATTAAAAGACATGATAGATCATCAGATATTTAGGATAAAAGTGAAAATCTATAATTACACTAAGATCTCTCATTGACCTCATTTCATGTATATGTTCTAGTGCAATTGGCAAAATGAAAGGGCAGCAGTAATCTTCACTTTTAAACAGCTCAACCACGTTTACCCTCTTATTGTCTCTTTCATTTATATTATAGGTCAGCTGTAACAAGTTCATGAAACACCATGTGGGCAGATAGCAAGAAGCACCAAGTGAAAAGCTTATATGTGGGAATCACTGCATTCAATTTTAATACCCTTAAATGGTATTGTTCTTCCTCAGAAAATTATTTGAGTCAGAAAGAACAATTCCACCAAACTATTACAAGAATATGTTCATCACAGGATTTTCTCCTGGAGATAGTAAAGTGCTTCTCATTTTTATGACCCAAAAAATACAGTTGGTAGAATTAGGCAATTCAGTAAATGCAGTGCCCATTGCACTGCTAACAGATTAGTGATGGTGTTTTATTCCCTAAGGTGAGCACTGAAGCTGAATCCACAGGAATATCTAAAAACCCCTAAGGTTAAACAGAGGCACAGAGTATTAAAAGCCTTGCCTAAAATCACAGAACTATGTAAGGCTTATGATACCAGCATTTAGAGTTACAGAATTCTAGTGCTAGAAGGGATTTAACAACTATCTGATCAAATCTCATTTTACAGTTGAGGAAACTGAGGCCCAAAGAGATTAAATATTTTGCCCTCCAAAATTCACAGGAAGTAGTGTCAGAACTGGGCAGGCAGCCCAATTCTCCTGAATTTCAGCCATGTAACTTTTTTCACAAGACCAAAAGGGAGCTCCAAGAAACTGCTGCATATAAATAAGCTGTTTTGTAATGATACTGTAGATTCCCATGCCAAATTTTTTCCCTCTTTCCATTCATCTATTACACAGTGATTAATAAAGTAGCAGCATGGAAGTGCTTTCATAGCAAACAATTCAGTGGAGTGCTCTTATCAAAGTGGGTGAGGACAGTCCCTGGGCCCTCTTCCAGTAATCCTGATCACCTGGTAGGCGGAGTAAGATGTTCTTGAGACATTTGCTTTGGAAAATATTGGGAAGGGCAAAAGTGTTCTTCACCACCTTTCTCCGCACCTTTCTCTTCTCTCTTACCTTGTCCTCCCCAAGTACTTAAAGGTACCAAGTCACCCCTTGACTGCCCAAATCCCCTTCCAAGAGCCTTCCCCAAAAAAGCCTTTCATAGACCAAGCCCTATGTTCAATATCTTTCTTTATCCACTTCCCACTTACCTTCATTAAATCTTATTTGTCCCAAGATAAGATTACCTATTGCGGAGATATTTTAGAAGATAAAGTCTTGTGGAATTCCCTTAAATTTACCACAAACATGGCTCCCCACCCTACGGACTTGGAGAACTGGTGCTGCACACTTAGTTCAATGGATGTAGAGTATCATTATATTTTCTCTTCCAGATGCTCATTTTGTTTGCCTACAGGGCAATGATTGTAGAGTCAAGTGATTATGTCCATCAGTGGAAATGAAAGTTCAGAAATCCTGACAGAGATACGATCTAAGGCTATAGATTTAGGATTAATTAAAAGTTAATGATCATTAGATATGAAAGTGGGTGAGATCTTTGAGTGGAAAAATATATAGAGAAGATTAGAGAACTTAAAGACAAGATTATACATCATTCATGTTTTTAGAAGGTGGGAAAAGAAAAAGGAATCAACAAAGACAGAGCAGCCAAGGCTATAAGAGAAAGAAATTGAGAATGAGCTATGTTTTGGTGAGTTAAATCAGTTTCCCAGACACTTTGCCAGAACTCATCAGATTGATGCAAATATTCCCTGTCTGTGCTGAGATACACAGATTTATCTACCCCTTTCTGGAAACACACACACACACACACACACTTTTTTTCTGCTAATAGCAAAAAATGGCTTTATGGTGGAGAAATATAAAAGATAGTTGGTATATGTGAATGTTTGGAAACCGTTTTCATAAAGGAAAACTAGTATATCCAGGAAACTATAGCTCAATGAGTTCTAAAAGTGATTTTTGTAAAATTCCATAGTGACTTAAAAACTGAATGCTTATTTGCATTTGAGAATAAAGACAGAAGTGCCAAAAGCCAACATGGATTTACTCAGAAAAATTTGTGTTAAATTCACCTTATTTTGCTTTCTGAGATGATTATTTAATAGAAAACTCTAGGTTGGTGCCGTAGACAGAATTTATTGTGATTTCAGGAAGTCATTTGATAAGCACATTCACGATATGTCTCTTAAGGTAAGTGGAGAAATGTGAATTGAATGGGCGTTTGGTCAGGTTATAATTGTGCCCAAGCGTGTTAAATAGTTCATCAGTGTCAACCTGGAAGACAGTTTGCCTTGCCCTGGGGAGACAGTTGGCTTTGTCCTAAACTCTGCAGTGTTCAACACTTTTATCAGTGGTATTAATAGACAGAGGAAATAGGACATTTTAGTTGATTAAAAACATTGTGAATCAATAGTCCTGCGTGATTCTTATAAAAACAAACAAAGAACTAATAAAGTCACTTTCATAAAAGCATATCATATAGATCAAGGAGATGATCATTCCACTGATTACTTTCCACCTGAAAAGTAAGTAAATCCTGGAAATAAACATAAGTTGAAATATTTCTAGAAAAAGATTTGAGAGAACTCTCTCTTATTGTCAGTGGAAGTTATCTGGTAGTGTATTTTTGGTGGAAAGCATTTTTCTACTTCAGGAATTATAGGGAGTGAAAAAAAAGTAATATCCTTGGATTACCTTCTTGAGTTTAGCACCATTTGAAAGTGAGACACAGGAGTCAGGAATCAGTCACCAGTAAAAGCTGGACTGGAGGACAGGGCTTGGACTTTTCTAGTGGGTTTCCCAAAACTTCATCTCTGATTGAGACAGACTTGTCTACCCAGCCACTTGGGTGCACAGCTAGACAACACAGGCTTCCCTTACAGAGGTTTTTCATGCATTAGAGCCAGTGTGGATGCACCCACTTGAGGGAAGGCACATCCAAAAGAGAGGGGCTCAAAGAGACAGAGCTGGGCAGGCTCAGTCTCTTCTTCCAAACCCACAATTAGGTAAGTCACTTCCTCCCCAGGAGCGAGTGAGGAGTAGGGAGACTAGCCCAGACTTTTATCCAAATTTCTCCTAAGCCTGTTGCAAATTTTCAATTTTTAAACATTATTCTTTTCCAGAGGGGCCTATGTTACCCATAGAAGTCATTGAGGAGTTGCCTGCCCCTGCATGAGCCTCAGATCAACAATGTCCCTGCCCTCCCATGAAGGAGTTTGTAGCTCATTAAAGTGGGACCTCCGAAGGTGACCAGAATGAAGAAAGTTCCAGGAATTAAGGCAGAATAAGACCTGGAGGTTGCAGGACCAATTCTCTAAATAGTCAAAGGGCTGTTAAAAGAGGAGAGCAGTCGGACATCTTCTATGTCATCCCAAGAGGCCAATTCTGATGTATTGGTGGATACTGAGGGAAGACAGATCTGTGATAAATACAGGAAGTTATTCTTAACACAAATAAAGCATAAACTTCTTTTCAGAGAAAGCACCCATTCAGAAAAAGTGTTCAAACAGAGGCTATCAGAATGGCATAGAGGAGATCCTTAGACTGAACAGGAGGTTGTAGGATCAAAGTCCCTGAGAAAAGGAAAAGAAACATTCTACATTCAGGGAGAGCTGGAAGGAGAGGCACTAAGCTGTGGTAGGAAAACCAGAAGAAGGAGGGGCCTTCCCTACAGAATATGTGTTTATTTAATAATTTTTTTATTGAAGTATATTTGATTTACAATGTTGCATTAATTTCTGCTATACAGCAAAGTGATTCAGTTATACATATATATACGTTCTTTTTTTTTTTAGATTCTTTTCCATTCTGGTTTATCATAGGATATTGAATATAGTTTCCTATGCTATACAGTAGGACCTTGTTGTTTATCCATTCTATATATAATAGCTTATGTCTGCTAACCCCAACCTCCCATTCCATCCCTCCCCCCCCAGCTCCCTCCCCCTTGGCAACCATAAGTCTGTTCTCTATATCTGTGAGTCTGTTTCCGTTTCATAGATAAGTTCATTTGTGCCATATTTTAGATTCCACATATAAGTGATATCATGTGATATTTGTCTTTCTCCTTCTGACTTACTTCACTTAGTATGATAATCTCTAGGTCCATTCATGTTGTTGCAAATAGCATTATTTCGTTCTTTTTTATGGCTGAGTAGTATTCCATTGTATATATATATGTACCACATCTTATCTATCCATTCATCTGTCACTGGACATTTAGGTTGTTAGTGCATCTTGGCTATTGTAAATAGTGCTGCAATGAACATAGGGGTGCATGCACCTTTCTGAATTAGAGTTTTGTCTGGTTATATGCCCAGGAGTGGGATTGCTGGATGATATGGTAATTCTATTTTTAGTTTTCTGAGGAACCTCCATACTGTTCTCCATAGTGGCTACACCAACGTACATTCCTACCAACAGTGTAAGAGGGTTCCCTTTTTCTCCACACCCTCTCCAGCATTTATTACTTGTAGACTTTTTAATGATGGCCATTCTGACTGGTGTGAGGTGATACCTCATTGTAGTTTTGATTTGCATTTCTCTAATAATTAGCAATGTTGAGCATCTTTTCATGTGCCTATTGGCCATCTGTATGTCTTCTTTGGAGAAATGTCTATTAAGGTCTTCTGCCCATTTTTCAATTGGGAGATTTTTGTTGTTGTTGTTGAGTTGTATGAGCCCTTGTTGATCACATCATTTGCAAATATTTTATCCCATTAGTAATTTTTTTAATGAGAAAAACTTTTAAGAACTTCTGGCTTTCGACCCAGGGTTTAAACTTCTACTAAATGGCTGAAGGAAACCACTTTCTCTCAGCTGGGATTATGCTTTCTCTGAGGGAAAGTCATATCTGTGGGATAGTAGAAGGAACATTGTTTTGGTTTGCTTCTAATCTTCAACCTGAAGACACATTTATTTCTCAAAAATCACTTGTAAAGTATATGTCCAGAACAGGACTATGGGCTAAAATGAAGAACTCAAAATCAAGGCAAGACATAACTTTCTCATGTGCAAGTAGTAGCCACAGGACAAAAACCCAGTAATTGTTAATTAGGTAAAAATGTGCCCAAAATGCTGAGGAAAGGCAAAGAATGAAGTGGATATAAAGCAAGTAGGTTGGGATCAATGAGATCCCTTTCAGCTTCAATATTCTTTTGAGTCTATGCCAGAAGGGTTATTTGAACCTCTTCTCGAGCCAGAGGTGGACGTCAGCGAGTGGAGAGAAATACTAGGACAGTGTGAGACGGATCACTGTTTTTCCCAGTCTCCTAGCGTGAGCTATGCTCCACATGGGACAGAAAGACAAGTGGCAAGTGTTCCTCTACTGCATGTTGGTGTGTTCTCCCGTGAAAGGCCGCAACGTGGGATTGTTCCCTTAATATCTCCCTCCCTGCTAGGCTGTCATCTCCAAGAGGGAAGGATTATATTTACTTTTACTCACCATTTATCTCTCCAATGCCTAGCACGGTACCTAGCATATAATAGATGCTCAGTAGATATTTTTCATTGTAAGAATAAAACTGAGGGGCTTTTAGAAGATAAAACCAGTCATTAAAAATGGCTTTCTCTATATGAAATACGTACAGTTGTCAAATTCATAGAGACAGAAAGTAGAAGGGACTGGGGGATGGGAGAAGGGGAAGTTAGTGTTTAATGGGCACAGAGTTTCAGTTTGGAAAGATTGAAAGATTCTGGAGATGGACAATGGTGTTGGTTGCACGACACCGTGAATGTCCTTAATGCCACTGAACTGTACACTTAAAAAGTGGTTAAAATGGTAAATTTTAGGTTGTGTATATTTTACCACAATAATTAAAAAAAAAAAAAGAATGGCTTTCCTGAGAAAAAAGGAGGGTTATTCTAGGGGGGTCTGAGGATCACCTAAAAGGGAACATCTGATATTTGGGAACCACGGATCCTGTGAAGTGTAGACAGATAAATAAACCAAACCAGAATTTGCTGGCAGAGGAAGACTCCTCAGATCATGATTGGCAAGACATGGATCCAGTCCAGACCGCATCATGAGGGATAAGAACCAGGGCTTTCTCTCTTCTGTGTCACAAGGTCTGTCACCTCGCACTCAGAGGCTGGAGGTCGGTTTACACCGATTCCTTAGTCATGGGACAGGGCTGTGCTGAGCTTAAGCAGACAAACAGTTTCAAGTTCTGTAAGGCCAGAGCCAGGGCCCCAGCTGTCACTCACTGCAGGTCTTCTCAAGTTGTCTCTCTGAAGTTGACTTTGAGATCTGGAAAAAGAAAACTCAACCACTAACTAATGCCTTTTCCATTTTGAAGGAGCAGGCCAAGCCAGCGGACGACTTGGTGGTCAATGGAGCAGGAGAGGGTCAGCTTCCACGGGAAGTGAAGCAGCTGGTCCCTGGCAAAGAGGGTGCTGTCCAAGGCCTGCTCCTGCCCGTGGATGTGCTTTCAGGAGAAGAATATGAGTGTGTCTCGCCTGATGACGTCTCCCTGCCTCCGCTCCCGGGAAGCCCCAATTCCCTCCTCTCTCCGTCTGACATGGAGCTGGAGGCGGGTGCCTTCCCATCCCTCCGCCGGCACCTAAGCGGCCACGGGACGCAGACAGGGGCCAGCGGTCCAGGGGAGGCCCCGGAGTCTGGCCTTCCGCCACCTGCTGCTTTTGCTGATGCTTGCAATGATAAGAGAGAAACATTTTCAAGTCATGTTGAGAAGCCTTCCCCCCAGTTCCAAGCTGAGCCCCCATTAACATCCCGAGGATTTCTGGAAGAGAGTACTGACTTCCACAGAATCAGTGTTAAACCTCCAGAGAGCATGTGCAGTGAAGTGCATGCGCGAGCTTTGCAACAGCGCCCCCAGGCTCAGGGAGGTTTGCTAGAAACACCGGAGAAAACGCATGCTGATAATAACGTCACTAAAACCCGAAATAGGCTGCATGCTTCCCAGGATGCAAGCTCGGGCCTCGGGTTTCAGCCAGGCTCCAGCCAGGCCTGTCAGAGGCAAATGATTCCCAGAGAAGAGATTAAAGGTACCTCAGCAAAGAACAGCGTGGTCAGCCTAGCTGGCCAGGCCCCTAATTTCTCCAGGCTCTTGTCTAATGTAACTGTCATGGAAGGTTCTCCAGTGACTTTGGAAGTTGAAGTAACAGGATTTCCAGAGCCTACACTGACATGGTGGGTAGCCTATAACGACAAGCCATAAACAGAAACAAATTGAATCACTGAGCAAATCATTCTGTGTGCACTAACTTAAAGGTTTAGGCGTAGCTGATTAATATTCTAGGTCACTGCAACGCTGCATGATTCAATCTCACATCGAACCCCCAACTCTCATTTTTGTAGCCGCATGGCTGATACCCTTAAAGAAAAGGTAACCATATCAAATAATGATTTAACCAACTCCAAAAGCACTGCAACTTAGTTGCACTATTTTTTGGTTTCAGTTTAACATTCCGCATTTCTAAAGGTTGTGCTTGAACTTCTTTCCTATTGTTTATTCCTACATAAGCATGACATTTACTTGGTTTAACATCTGGTATTCAATTAAAAAACATAAGCATTTGGGTTTTTCCCTTTTCTGTCATTTACCCATTCCATCTTTTCCCTCTTCCAACAGAGTCACACATGCCACTTTTGTAATATTTGTTTATCTCACTAAGATTTCTTTTTATACATTTCTTCAGTGTGAAAGATGGAATAAAAATATTTCTTTCACAGTTGCTTCTAGTGACAGGTAATAAAGCCATTTTTGAAAGGTGACGTAATAACTGAGCTGTGAACAATGTCGTTTTACTCTAGACACATCACTATTTTTAGCCAATTTGTTTTAATAAAAGTAAACGGCAGAACACAGGTTCTATATCACTGTTATCATAAAAGCAGTTCTAACTTTCTTAATGTGTGGGTTACTTTTAAACGTTTAGAAAATTTTTCAACCTTAAGTATATTTATTTGAGGACAAAGTTACAAATACGTAAGCATGAGTTTATACTTATAAACTAAGTAAAATAGCATTTATTTATCATACTAGTTCAGTAAACATTAAATTAACTCTTTCAGTTATTGTGTGTGCCTGTTGATGGTACTTGAAGTGTGGATCAGCTCTCTAAAGAGTTTATGAGAAAATGTTCGTTTCTCAGATTATTAAAAGAAATTGCACTTGGGTTTACCATGCAGCCATTTATGCTTTTCATCTTATTTTGTTGTTTTTACAATTGCATGTTTTTTACAGATCAGGAATTTTGTATTTATGAATTTAAATATCAGTAAATTTATTATTTAATATCATCATTTAATTCATTATTAAATATTAGTTCACTCCAAAGAAAAATGTTGTCTGAAGTGTTTCTTGTTTTGGTCCACACAAAAAAATGACTTGATTAGTATTTACTGTTGAAGAACTGCTGCAGTATTGTGAAAAAATATCTTGCCCTCGAATTGACAACAATTTTGCTCAGTTAACAACTGGCAAACTATCAGGGAATCATTCTTAGGACACTCAGAAAAATGCAAAATTATCACTTAGGCAATGGGAATAGAAGATCGTTCAGGTTTGTCACCACTTCTTGTGTGGAAGAACATGGGGATAAATAAATAAACAAGAATCTAGAGTATACAAAATAAACAAATTATTTGCTTTGTAAAATGATGCAGCTAAGTGCTCATATTCGTAGGAAATTCTTGGAAACGTGTCATTAACAGTAATCAATTGAATAAATGCCTTTCATAATTAGAAATTGTTTTCTTCTAATGAAATTAATTCACAAAAATTAAATGAACTCATCTCGCCAGGAAGTGCTATGTAAGTACCTTCCTCTAAAGCGGTGCATGGGTATTCTCCTGTGGATCTTGCGGGATGAGTCTGATGGGAAGATGAATCTTGCTCCCATAGATTTCAAGGAGTCACAAGCTGCTGTTTCATAGCGGCTAAAAGAATGACACAGGTCAAATAGAAGGTACCATTTCCCATTTGAGGTAATTGTTGCCATGAGCAAATGGTGGCCCAGTGTGACCAGATGGCCCAGTTTTTTTAAGAGGAGTTGGATATCTGAATTTTCATATGCAATATTCTAATTGGTAAATGTCCAAAAATTCAGTTTTTAAAAAACACAGTCTGAGCCCATCAAGCACGTCTGTGGCTACCAGTTGCCAACCTCTGCTTGAAGGATAAACAGCCCCACTGGAATTTGTGGTTGCTACAGAGTTCCTGCTAATGCTAGAGAATATTGCAGTAGTGATGGGCCGAATTGCAGTGCTTATTAGAACTTGGAAATGATGTGAATAAACAGTGATCCTGACTTTAAAAACTGACTCTCTGCTTCAGGTACAAGAAGGGCCAGAAATTGTCTGCAGATGGGCATTTGCAGGTTTTACACAAGGAGACAAGACATTCGGTGTTCATTCCAAAGGTATGCGAGGCAGATGCGGGCCTCTATGTGGCTCGGGCCCAAAACTCTAGTGGCATTCTCTCTTCCAATGTCATCCTCCACGTGACAGGTAACCGCAGGCCGCCCATCACAAGAATAAACTGGATCCTGCTGAGTGTCATCTATGTTAGCGTGTCCCTAATGTACTGGCTACTCACACAGTAACTGCGGGGTTGGCACCAATGGGCGTCATTCTTATGAGCCTAAAGGACAACAATACTGCTGTTTATTTTCCTGCATCTCCCACCAAGCATCCCCAACCAAGTATCCCCCACCAAGTGTACCTCCATTCTGGCCGTATTGCTTTTTTGGAATACCACTGCTCGGTGAAATAATCAAATTTTCTTTAGTGCTTTAATGTATTTGAAGAGCGCAGTAAATCATTAGCAGTGAATAAGGATACATTTCTGTATTCTCAAAAGAGATGTGTTCAATATAAAACACAGTCAAATTATACTATATTTATTCCCTCCTAATTTAAGAGCATGCAGATCAAGTCTCACATCAGCATGCAGATGTGTTTTATTTCAAATCCAATTGTTTGATAGTCTATTTTTAATTGTACGCATAAACATCTCTTTGTAGAATAAGAGTAGAAATGTTGAACTAAAATTGTAATTTTCATTATTGCATAAGATGTCCTTTAATTTTGCTTTTCATGTCTTGATCTCATTTATTGAAATGCATTCTATGTAGTTTCAACATAGCCTACGTTCCTGAGTCTGAGGATGGCACTGCAAATAATCATTCCTCCTGTTGATCTCATGGGTTTGACATTAGAGAATAGATGTGCTGTTAGCCTTAAATGGAGTTTGAAACTTCCATCAGCTGTGTGTGTCACAGAGCAAGATAGAGCGTAGCCGCAGGGGTGGACCAACAGTATTCCTGTCCTTCCGTTGACACGTTTTGGACAGCCACGTGTATACAGCTGCATCCGGCTCCTCCTGCTTCTAATCTTGATTCTGTTGCTGACCATTTTTACAGCCTGTGGGAAGGCATAGTAGTGCCTCAGTTTCCCATTTGGCAAATGGGTTCATCATCTACCTCTTGGGCAACTGAAGGTTTTCATTTCATGTCTTGTAAAGATCTGGAAAATGGAAAGTACTCTGTGAAGACTAAGGGTAATTGTATTGCTTACTGTAATTTGTCATCACACTGCCTTCTGCCCACTGTTTCTCTTTCAGATGTTGTTTCTTTTGAATATTAAATTAAAGGATGGTGTGAGTATGTGATTTCCAACTGTTTCCATGTAGGAAAATGATGTTTTCTGAATTGGAGCTTAAATTCCTTTCTGATTTCTTAAGACTATATCTTTTTCAAAGACTTGAAATTAAACTCAGGGGGATACATTTAGTAAGATCTTGGGGTAGAAAAAGTATATAATAGGATGACATAAGATAAATTCTATCCTTTTCTTATAATTATCACTGTAATATTGAAGAATGTTCTATGCCTTTCTGAAATATATTATTCAGAAAAGAGGATCATCATTTTAGTTCCTTTAAAAAATAAACATGTATAAGAGAGGCATTTGTTTTTAGATTTTAAACGTAGTCTTGTCATGTTAGGGTAAAATCTTTAGTTGAAAGAATATTCATTATAGATTTTTGATGAAGGGGAGGCATTAATTATGTTGCTGTAAAGCCTGTCTACAAATAATAAAAATATTTAAATTTAATATATTCAAGTTGGTATTAAAAAGTTACTGGATATTAACTGAAGATGTGAAATGTGTGGCTAAGTAAAAAGTTGGCATATATTTTCTTGTGCTGTGTATTCAATTTAATGAAAAAATTTAATCTCTTAATTTTCTTAAAAATTTTGACAGAAACCTATTAAAAGCATATATATACAGCATCCTAGGGAATACATAGTCTCTTAATTCTCCTGTCCTTTTCGTCCAGTTTCAAGTATTGTGCATATCTTGCCAAATTGCTATTCCCATTTGAAGCTAAAGAGTAAAACCTACTTATGTCCAAAGAGGGCCAGCAGGACCAGGTAACAAATTCTTGTCTCACTCTATCTCTTTCTTGTTAATTTAGTGGGATCTCCCATCCCTTTTTGTCAGCTTGGTTGAGTTTTTTTTAACAGGAGAAAATTAAACAGAAGTTTAATAACATGTGTACGTCAGAGAGACCCAGGAAAACTGAGTAACTCCAGCTTGGCTGAATTTTTGGTTTGGGGTTGTTAGGGCCTGGGAATTACTGGTTTGCTTTACCTGTTGCATGCCAGGAAATGTTAATCCTTTGGGGAGCAGGGTGGGATATACATATATCCATGGTGATGACCAAAGAAGGCATATAAAGTCCCTGATATATTTGATTTCTATATCAAGCATAAGGTTTATACATATATCTGATATATATATCTTATATATATACCTTATATATATCATATATTTGTATACATACACACCTAGAGCTCAAATGTTGGGATAAAGCATTATGCTGATATTCACGTTATAGTTCGGATAGCTGTGTATCTGTCTATCTATCTGTTTATCTATCTATCATCTATCCATCCATCCACCCATCCATTTACCTACCTACCCACTTACCTACCTACATATTCTTCTGGGCTATTGACTATCTAGTAATCCCCACGGCAGTGAAGAATAATTAGCTATTCAGTTATTCTTTTGGTTATACTTTAATTTCAAAGACTTCAGTGTGATTATCCTTTCTGTTAACATTTTTGTCTTGATCAAAAATTCCCCTTATGAAAGTATGAACCAAAAGTATTGGTTAAAAATGAAAAACTTAGGAAATGGACGTGATGTTTCTATTTTGAGATATATACATGATTTATACCTGTTTACTTCTAGAGTAAATTCTGGACAATTAACAATATCAAAACACTTTTCAACAAGAAAATGAAAATGATCAAAAAGACATTTTAAAGAATATATACTCGATACCTTGAAGGAATGCAACACAAAATGTGTTTTGGGCTTCCTATAAGGCAAAATTATTTTTTCCAGTTTTTATTTTCTGATAAAAGGATGTATAAACATTTTATGGTAAAGTTTTTTTTACATTCAATTCCAAGAGAAATTTACCATAGGAATCGTTACATTTGAATCTTTGCATATTCTACAATATCTAAAGTATTTGGAAAAAGAAGCAGGAAAATTTAGCTGTTTCATTCAATAATGCTAACCATCACTTATAGTTAAGACACAGGCTTAAAATAAATTATTGCAAGAACCTCCTAACCACTTCACCCTTAAATTTCTTCAAGTAGCACACAAGGTCCTTTAGTACCTATGCTTCCATTCCCAGCCTTTGTTCCATCCCTCCCAATCCCCCCATAAAGCGATACTTAAACTTCAGGTTTTACCCTATCATGGTCTTACTTCTCTCCAGTCCTCCTTCCCAGAACTCCCTTATTCTAGTCTACCCAACTTCATGTGGCTTAACTCCTGCTTATCCTTCCAGGTCCTTTGGAGACACAACCTTCCCAGGAAGCCTTCTGACCCATCAAGTCCAGTGTAGATGTTCCTGCTATGTGCCCTGTCAGCACCTGAGCTGACCATGTCACGTCCCTTAATAGTTGCACTGGAATCGCACATGTGAGCATCTGTCTCCTGGCTAGAGCGAGAGATCCTTATCAGCAGTATCTGTGACAGCACCGTTCGTCATCATAGTCCCAGCACTTAAGACATAGTCACACTCAATATTTCTTGAATTGTTGTCAGAGGTAAGCAAAGATAAGCCTAGCTTGTTTTGTCTCTCTTTTTTTTTTTTTGGAGAGATGGGTGGGGGAATGTCAAAAGAGAAAGATGTTATTTGTCGCCTGATTATTCTTTCTTGTTGTGGACCAGTCAGAATCAGGTTCTAACCTCACCTAACCTACGAAACTTAAGTGAGAATCTTCCAGAGCCTCTGGGCTGCTCCCCAATTGAAACTTTAAACTTTAAGATATAGGCTGGCTCTAGCAGTCAAAATAATACTGAGGAGAGAAGAGTCAAAATCCAGGATCATTTTTCCAACATGTTAAAGCAGATATAATCAGGTATAAATCATCATCAGGTGTAAGTGGAGAAGTGGGTGTCTCCCCTCTCAGTGACTAAGTCCAAACTGCCAAAACCAAAATTTATGTACTTCTTTAGAACACTGCACAAATTATCAATATTTTATTGTAGCTGGGGCTCAGTAATCTGGTTGTGAACAGATCTTATTTAAAACCGGCTTTTCATTCATAAGTGTAAATCTAAAAACAGCCAAATCCAAAAAATTAGATTATTGGAATTCCAAATGAAGGAAGGAAAAAATATTGCATCTTGTTCCACTTTGTTTATTTTTATTCATGACCATGCCTTACTAGAAACTGCCATCTGAAGCTTTTGACATTCCTGTTGTAGGTACAGTGTTTTAAGTGTGTCCATGAAGTAAGTTAGCTGAAACAAAATAAAATATCTCCTCCTAGTACACGCTGATATTGTGCGTGTCAATACAAATGCCAAAGCATGACAGACTGTTTTCCATTTATAATAAGCAGAATCTTGAGCTGCATCAAAGAGCCAAAAAATTTGCATTCACGAAATGAAACAGTGTCCTGCTCAAAGCAACAACAATTCATTTTCTCCTGTCTCTTCACATGAGATGAGATTTGAATGTTATCAGCTGTGCATGAATTCAGCCTCAAAATGGAAAGCACAAAGCTGCTAATTTGGCTTTTCCTCAAGAATCCCCACACCATTATTCCTTATGTGGGTGAGAGTTTATATAACATCATGAACCACCCAAAACTGGGGGTGAAAGTTGGATGCATGACACTCCTCCAGATGAACAAGTCTTTGATTCTGGAGCCTGAGTGTTTGGCCAGATAGCTCTTCCTTCTGTTCAATGGAAATTTCATTTGTTTAAGCCAGGACTTGGCAAATCCAATTCTTTGGATCCTCTTTTTTATACCATAAAATTAACACCCTATCCTCCTTAGAGGACAAGGGAACAGAAAGAATTGTATAGACAAGAACGTTTGTGTGCATATATTTCCAGTTAACGTAATAAAAACCTAGTGAAATTAAAACATATTTTAACTATAGGCATTGCTGGAAAAATTGATGACTTTTCTTTAAACCAAAACAATAATAGGTACATAATTCGAAGTTTCCAATCTGTATTCTGATGGCTCCCTGCTATGTCTCTTTTCCCATTTAGAACTCACTTAATAACAATACTTGTGAAATAACAGCTCCGGAGCTGGCTAATGAAATAAACTTTTCCCTTTGTCATTCAGCAACTGTTCTTTTGCAAGAACTTTATTGATCCAATAACTACAATATGACATTTTATCTTATATTAGCATTAAAAATCATATAATAAAATCTTCTGAAGGTAAAAATTCACAAGATGAAATACAAAGGAACCTTATCCATGGCAAATAATCTCTAACCCTTGTTATTCTAATGTTGCCAGAAAGCCGCCTTTCTTTGTAATAAGTATTATGCAAACCTCCATACAAACAGGCTGTTGGCAAGCAGGGCAGCTGGAAATGCAGACAAAGTAGGAAACCAGGTACCTGGCAGGATCAGAAAGGCTAAATGCCCGTCTGCTCCAAAGTGTCTTTTCTAGCAGCCATTGCCATGACGGCCCTCAAAGGCCTGCCTTTGATTCAAGTTAATGCAGCTCTAGAAGATGCCTCTTAAATGCACATTTATTCATTTCTATTCTTTTTAAAGGAGTAATAGAATTTCTCCTCACATCCTGGTCTAGGTTATCAGATTAAATAAGAACATTTCCCCCACCAAAAATCCCCGATAGATTCTCGTGAGGAAATGGGGTATGTGGGAACCTGAAAGATTTGTCTGCTGTGTTCCGCTAAGTGTTGGGAAATATAGGACCAGGGGGGAAAAATAGCCAAACGTCGGGATGAGGAAACTGAGTCACCTTTGTTATCCTCCCTCGCAGTACGAACTTCCTACACATCTAGGAAACGTATGTGGGGAGCTCCCTGAGAGGAAGTTAGAGGCCACAATAAAATGTGTCTGCGTGACATTTTTTTGTTATTCAATTAGAGGACTGTACTGGTTGAAGTGTCAGGGTGAGCCCTAAATCCACAACTGGTGTTCTTGTAAGAAGGCCATGACACACCTGGAGACACAGAAGAGACACATGGGAAAAGGCCAAGTGATGACAGAAGCAGGTTGGTGTAATGCAGCTGCTGCAAGATGTACGACACCAGAGGTGGCCACCACCAGAAGTGAGAGGAGCAACGAAGCAGTCTTCCCTAGAGACTTCAGAGAGAGCCTGGTCCTACTGATGCCTTCATTTTGGACTTCTAGCCTTTGGAACTGAGAAAGAAGAAACTTCTGTTGTTTTAAGCCATCCGGTTTGTGGTATAGTCCTCCTTCAGTATCCCTGGGGGACTGGTTCCAGGATACCTCCTCCCCCAACAGATACCAAAATCTACCAGTGCTCAAATCCCTTCCATAAAATAGCATGATACAGTGGGACCCTCCTTTATCCACAGGTTCTGCATCAGCAGCTACTGAAGACCGACTGTTCTTTGTTACAGCAGCCTGAGGAAACCAATGCAAAATGTTTTAGAAAAACCCATACACGTCTTTCTCTGGAAAAAAAATTCCCAGAGACATTCACTAATAGACAGCAACCATTGTTGCCAATAAGCACTCCCAGGTTGTGCTGCAAGGCCTCAGTTCTCTTCTTGATTTAGGGGATCACCTTGGTATATTTCAGTCAATCAGCAGCTATTCATCTTCTACATGAACACTGTCCCCTAAGTATACCACAGTGTACTAAAACCAGGTAAAGATATTACAATAAAACTATAGGCCAATATCACTCATGAATGTAGACACAAAAATTCTCAATGCAGTACTAACAAATCCAATCCAACAGTGAATAAATAAACTTACACATACAAGTGGGATTTTTTCCAGGTATGCAGGCTGGTCCAATATTCAAAAATCAATCAATCCACCACATCTACAGGCAAGAGAAGAAAAATCATATGATTATATTAATTGCTTCAGGAATAACATTTGAGAAAATTCAATATGTGTTCATGATAATTTTTTAAAAACTCACAGAAAACTAGTAACAGAAGAAATTTCCTCAACTTGATAAAGAACATCTACAAAAAAAACTATAACTAACATCATACTTAATGGTGAGAGACTAGACACTTTCCCCCCAAGACTGGGAAGAAGGTAAGAATGTCCTCTCACTACTCTCAGCCCACATTGTACTGGAAGTCCTACCTAGTGAATAAGACAAGAAAAGGAAACAAAAGTTCTGTAGATTGGAAAAGAAGAAATAAAATGCTCTTGTTTACAGAAAGCATGATTTTCTCTCTATAAAATCCCAAAGAATCTTCCAAAAACTCTTAGAACTAATAAATAAATATAGCAAGTTCACCAAAAGCAGAAGGCCTGCACCAATGGTATCCAGGAGAAAGGCAGGGAGTTAGCAATAAAAGAATCATGGTGAATCAGGCATCTTCTGAGGCCAAGGCAAAAGGTGGGCAACCTGAATTTGTCTCTTTCCAACAATTGATTACAGACATCATGGATACTTGTAATCTAGTTGCAACATCTCACACTTTATTTTTCTTGCAGCTTCCTGCATTATTTTGGGGGGTTTTGAGAGAGGTAAATTATTTGAAGGAGACAGTGCTCAGCAGAGCAAGGGAATATTTGATGTGGAACATAAATTTTATCATTTGCTGCCACTGTCATTATCAGTGAAAGAGAAAAAATTAGAAAGACATTGTAATTATAATGTTATAAAGCTGAGCTTTCCCCAACAATAACATATTAATATTAGAACAAAAGGAGTCCTCTTAGCCTCTGACATCAAATCCCAGAGTGGATGATTTATCAGTTGGTACTGTGCTGCCCTACAAGAATGAATGTATCTCCCGTGGATAAGTGCTTTTCCTATCAGCAAGGATGGACTCATGCTGTTAGTATATTTCTAAGATTTCTTGATAGAAATCAGAGCTAAAATATGTCAGCCATTATATTATACTTTCAAAAGTAATCAGTTTCATAAAGTCATACATTGGTCTATTAATTAATTAAAAGATGGAAAACAAATGACTACTTTGGTACCTACATGTAACAGGAAACTTCAATGAAACTAATCATTTTGTATTTTCTAGATGGTAACTATAAGTACTTTCTTCATTTCCATGTTCTTGAAGGTAATTTTTGGTCATATATATCATTTGTCTAAAACGTAATTGGTATTATACATTATCACTTAAAAGAAGACTAACTGATGTACCACAAAGGCCAAGTATTAAACTTATATTTTATCAAATGCTTTATAAATTTAATCATATAAACAGTGAAGCCCTGTTATGACTCCATCCAGGACTTATAAATGGATATGCAAGCAAAGCAGTCATAGTTTTAGTTCAAATCTATGGCAGCATATTATATAATTGCACAAATATTGATTTACTATTACAATTAAAAATGGATCATGAGCCGTGAAGAATGACTCAGGCTTAAGATAATGTACATGTGGGAGTCATGACCACAGTCTAAGGTTATGGGGCTGGTTTTCTTGACACTTGAATCCCATTCTTCTGTGCTCTGACTCTATCCCATCACAGGTAAAAATTCAGTAAGTTAAGGGATGGTACCATCTCACAAAGAACCTCAGAATTAGGAAAATCTATATGGTTTCTTTAAATGTGAGAAATTGTTGGTAGCAGTTATGTAGCACAGTGTGTCACATGTCATTAAGGTCATTGTGAATTAATAAAAACCTTTTCAAGAGTTTTGGATCTTGGTGCTCTGTATGTGTTTGTGTGTGTGTGTGTGTGTGTGTGTACGTGTGTACACCTATTTCTTAGTATGAGTTCTTATCCATATGAATTAGGTAATATATAAAATTCCCAGGTGATGTATGATTAATCAGGTTAGGAAAACACCTCTTGTTAATGGTACCAGTGCCATGAGGAACTGATGACCAAGAGTTAAAATAGACCTTTCTTATTTTAACAGTGGTATAATACAGACATATATTTATGTGCATGCCACAAGATAAAATGCTCAGCACAACTCTCCAGTTTTTCAAATGTATGTTTAAAAACCGGTGTTTCCAAACAGGATTCCCAGATTACTGATAAACAAGGGGGAATTACTCTTCAGATCTGTATACAAATATATCAGCTCCAAATATAAATCCATTTAAATTCCTCCTAGATAGCAATTCAGAGAGTTATTTCTAAATAGAACTTAGAGGTTATTTTTATTTAAATGTAATAACAATATCATAAATCATGCTTGAGAAGTAGCAGGTTTTTTTTAATCCATTGGCTATTGTATTTGTATCTTCCATATAAAGTACTGAATGTGGCTTTTTAAGATGGATTTTTCTAGTTCATTTCTCAAGGTTATTACAGCATGTATGATTACTGCAGGGACAAATGTTTTGTGTGTTCATTTCTTTTTTACTGCTAATGGTTTATACATGCAAATAATGAAATGTATATTATGTCTACTAAGTACGTGGAAACAATGTAGAATTTACTTGCCTGATTCTTAGCTCCACTGAGAGTTCTTTAAAATGTAATTTAACATTAAATTCTTGTAAAGGTAATAACTTTAATCTGATTTTCTCATACACCTTTTGCAGATAAGGGATATTTATTCTTGTATGAATATTGATTCATAAATGCTCTTAAGGAATGCAGTTGCTCCAATTCAAGAGAGAAAATTTTCATGGTATTTAATATTTGATAGGGAATATACTCCTATTTAACATCCCATTGCAGAATAGTGATCTGTTTATAACAGGACAGTAATCAAATGAAATAAAGACAGTTTTCCAAAGTCAAATATACTGGTTTCTCACTATGGTATAGTCTTTCACCATGAAAAAGGAACTAGCTATTGAATTCGTTTCTCCTGTACTTTCTCACCATGTCATTAATTTTAATGGGAAAAAGTTTAGAAGGTAGGAAATAATAAAGAATTTGTTTTGCCTGGCACTAAGTAACTAACTGTATACTGCATAGATAATTTAACCCAATGGTCATATTAAACATTTTTTAGGTTCCTGGAACTTTGCTGGTGAAATTCACTGAAATTGAATTCCATGACAGCCACAAACAGGAAATATTGTCTAAGGCAATACATAGGTGAGATGATAAAGACAAGATGTCAAGCAATAGCTATAACAATATGATTAAATGACAGATGGGACCGAGGATAGAAACCATTGGAGGAAATGCAAACCCAGTTATAATTATGTGTTAGTGTTCTTCTCTGTGATGTTGGTTTAAAAAAATTGTGTCCTCTTCCTTTCTTCTGTTCTGGAGTAAACACACATAAATGTACATATGCATACACATCCATACGTATCTACAAACTTGCATATAAATGCATCTAATTGTATCTATATTCATAATGGGTATCTTCTGAAAATCTTACAAAGACTTGGTATAGAAAGTCATCCCAGGCATCATCATCTGTCTCCATATGACCATTCCATCAGAGCTGACCCTGACAATCCTGGCATAGCTTCAGGAACGACTCCTCCAGTTTAGTATGCAGACGTTGTCATGTAAACCTCTAAGACTCAGCCTCCTTGAGCCAACCTGCAAAGTTTCAGATTGGTAGAAAAGAGGAACATTTCTCCATTGTGTGTCCACATTTGGCAGCCCCTCCCCTTCATACCTGATTCTCTTTAAGTGAAGAGTTAGTATAAGGTAGGAGGAAAATATTTTTCACAAATGCTTTAGAACTACACATCTTAAAGAATAAGTTGCCGTAAGTCAACTGCTTGATTTTATCCGGTGTGTCTTTTAGAGCCTTGCTGTAGAGGACTTCCAGCATCAGGATCACCTAGGAGCTTGTGGGAAATGAAGAATCTCAGATTCCACCCCAGCCCTACTGAATCAGAATCTACGTCTTAGCAAGATTCTCAGGTCATTTTTATGCATATTAAAGTTTGAGGAACATTGTTTTAGAGAATACTTTGGTTTCTAAAGACTTCAAGCCTTGTAGGCAGTAACTTCGTGTTGGTGACGTCTGTGCTCCAAATTCATAAGATTCAAAATGGAAAAATTCAACACTGTCATAGGAATATTGAGATAGATTGACAGATTTCTATAGTAGAAACAGTAAAAGAAGTTAGAGTGGTAGGGGTCATTCTGAAATCCGTAGAGTCCTGTGTGAGAATGAATTTAGGTTCAGGGATTACATGTTTAATCAGACAGTTTTGACAACGTGTGGTATTTAAGCAATGCCACCAAGAACTCTGCAAAATAGTTTCCAGAAGAATATGTTCTATTCTATGTTCTAAGCCCATAGTGCTAGCCAACAAAGTCTCTTAGGGCCATAGTAGGTCAGGCAGATTATAATGACTACAGTGCTTTTCTGTTTGAAAATATGCCAAAGATTTATTCAGAATGGAGACAATATTCTCTGCATTAAGAACTTCTTTTGGCAGGGTAGAGCAGGGGGGTGGCGGGAAATCAGAAACCACTTGCTGTTATACTGAGAGTTGTATGCCCCGCCAACGAGCATAAATAGACAACAAGTCAATGCCAGCATTAAATGCCCTTTGGAAAGTTTACCAATGAGTTCCCAGAGTATACTATTTCAAGTGACCTAAAAACTTGAGTTACGGTGTGATCACTTAAACATTTTGCAATGAAAGTAACTAATCTAAATTTTAGAAGATTATTAATGTTTATTGCTGCCATTTCTGTAAGTAGAGATTACCAAGGAAACTTTGTTGTTCATGTTATAAGCATTAAAGTATATTTTTGACTCCAAACACAGTACGAAGTTTATATGGCTGTTTTAATAACATTGACACATATATTAAAAATTAGTATCATTGATATTTAAATTATATGACATTGGCTGTATAGTACATTACTGGAAATAAGCAAATTATAACCAAGGTTCACTGCCATTTTAATTTTTTAATGCTGGATGTGACTTTACATGTCTAATCTAGAATTGCCATTTGGAGATAAAGTAGATGAGATAAAACTCAGCCCCTATTTTGATGTTGCTCTGAGGAACCTAGAGGCATCGAAATCTTTTTTTTTTTTTAACATCTTTATTGGAGTATAATTGCTTTACAATGGTGTATTAGTTTCTGCTTTATAACAAAGTGAATCAGTTATACATACACACATGTTCCCATATCTTTTCCCTCTTGCGTCTCCCTCCCTCCCACCCTCCCTATCCCACCCCTCTAGGTGGTCACAAAGCACTGAGCTGATCTCCCTGTGCTATGCGGCTGCTTCCCACTAGCTATCTATTTTACATTTGGTAGTGTATATATGTCCATGCCACTCTCTCACCCTATCACATCTTACCCTTCCCCCTCCCCATATCCTCAAGTCCATTCTCTAGTAGGTCTGTGTCTCTATTCCCGTCTTGCCGCTAGGTTCTTCATGACCTTTTTTTTTTTTCCTTAGATTCCATATATATGTGTTAGCATACTGTATTTGTTTTTCTCTTACTGACTTACTTCACTCTGTATGACAGACTCTAACTCCATCCACCTCACTACAAATACCTCCATTTTGTTTATTTTTATGGCTGAGTAATATTCCATTGTATATATGTGCCACATCTTCTTTATCCATTCATCCGATGATGGACACTTAGGTTGCTTCCATGTCCTGGCTATTGTAAATAGAGCTGCAATGAACATTTTGGTACATGACTCTTTTTGAATTATGGTTTTCTCAGGGTATATGCCCAGTAGTGGGATTGCTGGGTCATATGGTAGTTCTATTTTTAGTTTTTTAAGGAACCTCCATACTGTTCTCCATAGTGGCTGTATCAATTTACATTCCCACCAACAGTGCAAGAGTGTTCCCTTTCCTCCACACCCTCTCCAGCATTTATTGTTTCTAGATTTTTTGATGATGGCCATTCTGACCGGTGTGAGATGATATCTCATTGTAGTTTTGATTTGCATTTCTCTAATGATTAATGATGTTGAGCATTCTTTCATGTGTTTGTTGGCAATCTGTATATCTTCTTTGGAGAAATGTCTATTTAGGTCTTCTGCCCATTTTGGGATTGGGTTGTTTGTTTTTTTGTTGTTGAGCTGCATGAGCTGCTTATAAATCTTGGAGATTAATCCTTTGTCAGTTGCTTCATTTGCAAATATTTTCTCCCATTCTGAGGGTTGTCTTTTGGTCTTGTTTATGGTTTCCTTTGCTGTGCAAAGGCTTTTAAGTTTCATTAGGTCCCATTTGTTTATTTTTGTTTTTATTTCCATTTCTCTAGGAGCTGGGTCAAAAAGGATCTTGCTGTGATTTATGTCATAGAGTGTTCTGCCTATGTTTTCCTCTAAGAGTTTGATAGTGTCTGGCCTTACATTTAGGTCTTCAATCCATTTTGAGTCTATTTTTGTGTACGGTGTTAGGGAGTGTTCTAATTTCATTCTTTTACATGTACCTGTCCAATTTTCCCAGCACCACTTATTGAAGAGGCTGTCTTTTCTCCACTGTATATGCTTGCCTCCTTTATCAAAGATAAGGTGACCATATGTGTGTGGGTTTATCTCTGGGCTTTCTATCCTGTTCCATTGATCTATGTTTCTGTTTTTGTGCCAGTACCAAACTGTCTTGATTACTGTAGCTTTGTAATATAGTCTGAAGTCAGGGAGCCTGATTTCTCCTGATTCCTCCAGCTCCATTTTTCATTCTCAAGATTGCTTTGGCTATTTGGGGTCTTTTGTGTTTCCATACAAATTGTGAAATTTTTTGTTCTAGTTCTGTGAAAAATGCCAGTGGCAGTTTGATAGGGATTGCATTGAAACTGTAGATTGCTTTGGGTAGTAGAGTCATTTTCACAATGTTCATTCTTCCAATCCAAGAACATGGTATATCTCTCCATCTATTTGTATCATCTTTAATTTCTTTCATCAGTGTCCTATAATTTTCTGCATACAGGTCTTTTGTCCCCTTAGGTAGGTTTATTCCTAGATATTTTATTCTTTTTGTTGCAATGGTAAACGGGAGTGTTTTCTTAATTTCACCTTCAGATTTTTCACCATTAGTATATAGGAATGCAAGAGATTTCTGTGCATTAATTGTGTATCCTGCTACTTTACCAAATTCATTGATTAGCTCTAATAGTTTTCTGGTAGCATCTTTAGGATTCTCTATGTATAGTATCATGCCATCTGCAAACAGTGACACCTTTACTTCTTCTTTTCCGATTTGGATTCCTTTTATTTCTTTTTCTTCTATGATTGCTGTGGCTAACACTTCCAAAACTATGTTGAATAATAGTGGTGAGAGTAGGCATCCTTGTCTTGTTCCTGATCTTAGTGGAAATGGTTTCAGTTTTTCACCATTGAGAACAATGTTGGCTGTGGGTTTGTCATATATGGCCTTTATTATGTTGAGGTAGGTTCCCTCTATGCCTACTTTCTGCAGGACTTTTATCATAAATGGGTGTTGAATTTTGTCAAGAGCTTTTTCTGCATCTATTGAGATGATCATATGTTTTTTCTCCTTCAATTTGTTAATATGGTGTATCACGTTGATTGATTTGCGTATATTGAAGAATCCTTGCATTCCTGGAATAAACCCCACTTGATCATGGTGTATGATCCTTTTAACGTGCTGTTGGATTCTGTTTGCTAGTATTTTGTTGAGGATTTTTGCATCTATGTTCATCAGTGATATTGGCCTGTAGTTTTCTTTCTTTGTGACATCTTTGTCTGGTTTTGGTATCAGGGTGATGGTGGTCTCGTAGAATGAGCTGGGGAGTGTTCCTCCCTCTGCAATATTTTGGAAGAGTTTGAGAAGGATAGGTGTTAGCTCTTCTCTAAATGTTTGATAGAATTCGCCTGTGAAGCCATCTGGTCCTGGGCTTTTGTTTGTTGGAAGATTTTTAATCACAGTTTCAATTTCAGTGCTTGTGATTGGTCTGTTCATATTTTCTATTTCCTCCTGGTTCAGTCTCGGCAGGTTGTGCATTTCTAAGAATTTTTCCATTTCTTCCTGGTTGTCCATTTTCTTGGCATAGAGTTGCTTGTAGTAATCTCTCATGATTGTTTGTATTTCTTCAGTGTCAGTTGTTACTTCTCCTTTTTCATTTCTAATTCTATTGATTTGAGTCTTCTCCCTTTCTTTCTTGATGAGTCTGGCTAATGGTTTATCAATTTTGTTTATCTTCTCAAAGAACCAATTTTATTGATCTTTGCTATTGTTTCCTTCATTTCTTTTTCATTTATTTCTGATCTGATCTTTATGATTTCTTTCCTTCTGCTATCTTTGGGGTTTTTTTGTTCTTCTTTCTCTAATTGCTTTAGGTGCAAGGTTAGGTTGTTTATTCGAGATGTTTCCTGTTTCTTGAGGTAGGCTTGTATTGCTATAAACTTCCCTCTTAGAACTGCTTTTGCTGCATCCCATAGGTTTTGGGTCGTCGTGTCTCCATTGTCATTTGTTTCTAAGTATTTTTTGATTTCCCCTTTGATTTCTTCAGTAATCACTTCGTTATTAAGTAGTGTATTGTGTAGCCTCCATGTGTTTTTATTTTTTGCAGATCTTTTCCTGTAATTGATATCTAGTCTCATAGCCTTGTGGTTGGAAAAGATACTTGATACGATTTCAATTTTCTTAAATTTACCAAGGCTTGATTTGTGAGCCAAGATATGATCTATCCTGGAGAATATTCCATGAGCACTTGAGAAAAATGTGTATTCTGTTGTTTTTGGGTGGAATGTCCTATAAATATCAATTAAGTCCATCTTGTTTTATGTATCGTTTAAAGCTTGTGTTTCCTTATTTATTTTCATTTTGGATGATCTGTCCCTTGGTGAAAGTGGGGTGTTAAAGTCCCCTACTATGATTGTGTTACTGTCGATTTCCCCTTTTATGGCTGTTAGTATTTGCCTTATGTATTGAGGTGCTCCTATGTTGGGTGCATAAATATTTACAATTGTTATACCTTCTTCTTGGATCGATCCCTTGATCATTATATAGTGTCCTTCTTTGTCTCTTGTAATAATCTTTATTTTAAAGTCTATTTTGTCTGATATGAGAATTGCTACTCCAGCTTTCTTTTGATTTCCATTTGCATGGAATATCTTTTTCCATCCCCTCACTTTCAGTCTGTCTGTGTCTCTAGGTCTGAAGTGGGTCTCTTGTAGACAGCATATATACGGGTCTTGTTTTTGTATCCATTCAGCCAGTCTGTGTCTTTTGGTGGGAGCCTTTAATCCATTTACATTTAAGGTAATTATCGATATGTATGTTCCTATTCCCATTTTCTTAAATGTTTTGGGTTTGTTATTGTAGGTGTTTTCCTTCTCTTGTATTTCTTGCCTAGAGAAGTTCCTTTAGCATTTGTTGTAAAGCTGGCTTGGTGGTGCTGAACTCTCTCAGCTTTTGCTTGTCTGTAAAGGTTTTAATTTCTCCATCAAATCTGAATGAGATCCTTGCTGGGTAGAGTAACCTTGGTTGTAGGTTGTTCTCCTTCATCACTTTAAGTATATCCTGCCACTCCCTTCTGGCTTGCAGAGTTTCTGCTGAAAGATCAGCTGTTAACCTTATGGGGATTCCCTTGTGTGTTATTTGTTGTTTTTCCCTTGCTGCTTTTAATATGTTTTCTTTATATTTAATTTTTGATAGTTTGATTAATATGTGTCTTGGCGTGTTTCTCCTTGGATTTATCCTGTATGGGACTCTCTGTGCTTCCAGGACTTGATTAGCTATTTCCTTTCCCATATTAGGGAAGTGTTCAACTATAATCTCTTCAAATATTTTCTCTCACCCTTTCTTTTTCTCTTCTTCTTCTGGGACCCCTATAATTCGAATGTTGGTGCGTTTAATGTTGTCCCAGAGGTCTCTGAGACTGTCCTCAGTTCTTTTCATTCTTTTTTCTTTATTCTGCTCTGCAGTAGTTATTTCCACTATTTTATCTTCCAGGTCACTTACCCGTTCTTTTGCCTCAGTTATTCTGCTATTGATCCCTTCTAGCGTATTTTTAATTTCATTTATTGTGTTTTTCATTGTTGCTTTGTTCCTCTTTAGTTCTTCTACGTCCTTGTTAAATGTTTCTTGCATTTTGTCTATTCTATTTCCAAGATTGAAATCTTTTTTTAATTGGATAAACACAGGCTTTTTGTTGAGGTTATCTTGTATCTTTTTACAGGTTAATTGAAATCCTTTAATAATGTTTATTAAAATAGTGGAACATTGATTTTATAAAATATATCATGCATTTGAGCCTGTTTTAATCATCTTGCATTCAAACAGAAATAGAAATGAGCACTTGTTTTAAATATATGGGCTATTCTATATTACTCCTCTTAAACGTTACTATTTTGAAGTGTTAAAGACCTGAATTCTAATCCTAGCTCTGATACAGAAGAGCTCTGAGGATTATGGCAACTAAAATCTCTACCCCTCATGTTCCTTGCCTGTGAATGATTTTATAAATTAAACCATCTCTAAAAGTGCTTCCAGCTCTCACTGATCACTAAGGGGTATTAAATACACAAGTACATCCTTGGTTTTCTCATTAGAACAGGCAGATGATATTACCAAGGACTTGATGTTTGGGGGCCAAGTGACCAAGAGGCCAGCCAAGTTTCAGGATAAAATTTAAAGAAAATTTCCTGGGAAGAAGAAGGCAAATAAGAACTTTCTTTGCTGGGAATAGTACACACTTGGCGGTCATAGAATGTTCTCTTTATTCAACAGAGAAGAAAAGAAAAATATTACGGTAGGACTCAAATAGAGTCAGTTAAAAACATGGTATACCCAAGCACAGGCTCTTATTCAGCCCCTAAAAGTCCCAGCCTCAATGCCCTTTAATGTAGAAATGCTGTTAGCAGTCTATGATTCAGTTGAATGATAAAATAATTGCGAATATAGCACATAGTAGTTGTTGACAAATTATCCCTATGTTAGAAAAGAGACAGTTAATTGGCATAGATCTTGTCATTCTCTAGAAAAATGCAACCCTAGTTGGACATTCTCTTTGTATGGAATGGGTATGAAATTGTGTAGTGGTGAGATAGAACATAAAAAGTCATTTGGACATGTTTAGCATGTGGAATCTTGAACTTCATAGGTAGGCAACCTCATAAGACTGTAGCACTCCAAACAGGGTTATCAACATGTCCACCCACACAATATCTGCCTTCAAGGAAGGTCCGTGTCAGTTTCAGGCAATTAACAAATTTTAGCTTTTATTATACTGAAATGAAGTCAAATTATTTTTCTGTCATGATCTCTTTTGAAATAAGCTTTTACATATTTCTAATGCTTTCTTCTAAATGGTTCATATAAATTAATGTTTTTTTTAAAAAATATGTTATTTGATTTCACTTTGATCTACTTTAGCTCTCATTCTCAGGGAGAAACAACTGAGTTAAAGTCACTGTTTTAAACAATATTTTTTATTGCATTTAGAGTAATTACAACTAGAACACTTAATAATTTTATTCTAAATTGAACTAAAGCCTGGACAAAAATATTTTTAAGTGCCCAACATGTTCAGATATCATTTTCCTTGTTTTTTAAGTTTTACTAGGAAGAGATTGTGTGTTTAAGAATACATATCTAAAAGGAAAATCTGATTTTGTGAGATTATAAATTCTGGTTTTCAGAGCGAAGATAATCCTGAAAGAGAAATTATCTGAGCCTTGTCTGCAACCCTGCCACCCATCCCAGACACACAAACACACACACACACACACACACTCACTCTCTCTCTCATTCTCTACCAGTGTGACCAAGCCAAGGAGAATGAGGGGCAGGAACATAGTCACACAAGTCAGAGCCAAATAAGAAGAATAAAAATAGTACCTTAAGCTTTCAGAAGCACCAGTTTTCAAAGTGAGCCAGAGGACAGAGCAATAGCTATATATTTAAACAGAAGTAACTACAACTTTCTAATCAGTTACCCTGTGATAGAACATAAACTGCAGTAAATCATGACTCAGTGTCCTGTTATGTATCCCATAAACAAGGGGGGGGTATCGTTGGTGTGCTTTACTTGGTGAATATGCTTATGCAGATGCTTCATAAACAGATGCAATAAATATATTCTACTATGTCTTTTAATTTAATAGAAAGCTTTTTTTAAAAAAATATTCAACTTGTATGTACATTGACCAGAACATGTTCTGTGTGGAAACTGCATTTTTCTTGGGTTTTGAGAAGAGCATTCCATAGGATATCTATATTCTTACTAAAGTTACTTAAAGATAAGGAAAATGTGGTTTTTGTGGTGTATTCCTCTAAGGCTGGGCTTCTCAACCTCTGCACAATTAACATTTGGGTCCAGATACACCTTTGTTGTGGGGACAGTCCTGTGCATCGTAGAATGTTCAGCAGCATCTGCAGCTTCTACCCACTAGACAACATCAGCACACCCACCCTCAGTTGTGACAACTAAAATGTCTCCAGCTATCACCAAATATCCCCAGCATAAAATCATCCTCAGCTGGCAACCACTGTTCTAAAGACCAAGTTAGCACAGCCTTGGTCAGGATCAAACAATAGTGCTTTGTTAGCAAAATTTAGGAAATAAAATCCAGCAATTAATGTGGCCTTCACACAATTTTACTGTTGTTTCTTTATTTAATCTTTTCTTTTATCAGCTTTTTTTTCTTAAATGGATTACTACTATCCTGGATAGATTACTAAGGTTTTAGTTTAACAAATTTGTTCTGAGAGCTGAAATTTCCAGCTTCTCACCCCCCCCCCCCCAGTATAATGATGATATTCAATCAAATATGTCAAATAGAAGCCCACAAAATTCATCAGATTGGAGTCTACATACTCCTGGAATTTGAGAGGAAAAAAATGTGGAGAATATCATTTTTTGGTAAGGAAGCTAGGTCCGTTTGCCATCGAAGTCTACATGTACACTTCTAAATGTTATCGATATTAATTCAGTTTAAATCTGTGCCTATAGTATAGTCTCTAAGGATGTGGCTCTTTAGTCTGGAAACCCTTACTCTGACAAAATCCACCATAAAGCATGAAAATTTGTAGCTTAAAAACAAGTTCCTTCTTCTGTCAGTTCCTTCTCTCACCCCTCTATGTGAAGAAAATAGAATTTAACAAGATGACTGTAGTCAAGAGTCTTGACATGAAGTTACCTTAATAGGTTTTATTTTTACTTTTGCTTTTGTTTTTGTTTTTTTAAATTCAGGGAACCTATTGGTGGTTGCTAGAGGCTGGAAGATTGCAGTAAAAAGAAAATTGTTATTGTTTATAAATACTTCTGAAAATGAACACGTTTAACATACAGCATTTGTGTAGCTTCTATCAGCAATTTCAAATATCTTTTTTAGTACTAGACAAAATTCCAGCATTTCTAGAAAGTGTTGGACCCACCCACCTCCAGGAAGGTGATTTGATTCCACACTGTAGTGCCTGGAATACTGGCTTATTGGTTGTGACAAAAGTACAGCACTAAAGCAAGGTGTGTGTGGGAAAGGAGTATATGGGAACTCTCAGTACTTTCCTCTTAATATTTTTGTAAACCTAAAACTTCTCTAAAAAATAAAGTCTATTAATTTTTTCAATGGATTTGAAAAGAAAAAAACACTAATTTTTGAAGTGATAAAAAAGTGAAATCTAGTCAAATTGTGGTTCCTAGGCATAAAATGGATTGATTGTTTTAAGCATCACTTAGATTTTTAATTTGTGACACTGTTTAATAATAAACAAACCTATTAAGAGAAAAATATTGCAGGTCCCAAGAATTTTTATTTTCATTACTTTTTAATACTTGATAACTTAAATGTATGCAAATATTAAACTAAATATAAGTCCATTATGTTTATAAAATTAGGAAACAAAAAAACTGCCAACCAGAGAGAAACAAAACCAATAAAATTATACTTATTAGCATTTGTCAATGTGTCAGATGACATGTTGTTGAAACTAATCACTACTTAAAATGTGAATATGGTTTTACAGCAAGCTACAAAGGAAGGAGAATTACCATCCAAAAGGTTGCTTGGTCAGCATGGAGTTAGGTAAGTTTGAATTCATTATCATTAGGCTCAGATGGTCTGACGCGCTTATCTTCACAACATGATAAGGGTTCCGTGAACGTGTGGCCCGACAGAGTGTGCCCTGCCTGCCTTCTTTCAGGTGGTGCTGGAAAGGATGAGGAGAGCCACTGCTTCCCTTGGTAACTCCTTCTACTGCACTGCATTTCTGAACAACACGCTCATGACTTATTAAAAGTCTTTTTTTCTTTGCATTCTGCTCTAGCCTGAAAGCCATTCTGTCTCATTAAGGTAACTTTGAAAGTCTATCTACCATCCAGGAACAGTCTAGTGCTTAAGTCTGTTTCCTAATAGCAACCTTATTTCTCTGATTTTTGAGTTCTGGGGTCTGCCTCAGTGTTACCTCTACCCCTTAAGCGGATTACCACGCCTACCCACTCACTGCCAGTGGAGGCCTTTAATGAGCCAACGTGTAATCAGTCATTACTCGTTCAGTATTAAAAACCCAATTAAAATGTTGATTGTCTACAAGCAGTAGCAAGTGTGATGTGACATGTCTTTGGAATCATATTCTTATGTATTCAAGCATCCGTGTGTCTTGTGCTGTGACGTGGTGTGCCCCGACATTCGATATAGAATCTGAGCTAAATACCTGAAGCAGATAAGAGTTCATCATTGATGTAGATGCTGATTTTTCACACTTCTCTGGGAAGAATTGGTGGATGTTTCTATTTTCTACGAAAAATCCTCCAGCTACCCTTCTATTTTTTTCCTCCCTTCACAAAAGAAATTTCTTGAAAGAGGTTTATACACTTCCATCTCCCACCACTTCATGGACACATCTCCCTAATGTTAAAATGACACTGAGTCCAAATGGCACATTCCAGCAACCTTTGGAACCATTCATTTCTCCCTCATTCTTTTTTTTTTTTTTTTTTTTTGTAAATCCACTGGAAAAATAAATACTTTTTATTTTATTTTTATTTTATTTTTCTACTGAGGTAATATGCTTTTATTCTTTTTTTTTTTAACATCTTTATTGAAGTATAATTGCCTTACAGTGGTGTGTTAGCTTCTGCTTTATAACAAAGTGAATCAGTTATACATATACAATATGTTCCCATTTCTCTTCCCTCTTGCATCTCCCTCCCTCCCACCCTCCCCATCCCACTCTCCCTCATTCTTAAAGGATTCATTTCCTTTGGCTTTTGTGCTACCATTCTCACCTGGATTTCCTCTTATTCTTCCTTCTCCATCTTTGTGCACGTCTCTTCCTCCTTTTAACTGTTGCACTTTCTCAGTTGTCCATCCTAGTTCTCTTCTCTTTTAGACCTCCCTGTTCTCCTGAGTGAGAGATCATTCCCTCCCAAAGTTTCAGGTGCCAACCAAATGAGCCAAGAGCTGCTGAAGGTTTATTTCCAGTTTAGACTCCCATTATAAGCTCCAGATTCTACCATCTACTCTGCACCTCAGCTGAATCTCCCACTAGCCCCTTAGTTTTGCCTATATCAGAACTTACCTTTCCCCAAGCTTGTGTCTCTCCTTATGTCAGTAAAAGGCATTATTACCAACCCACTTACTTAAGCCAGAAATCTTGGGATCATCTTTACATCCATTTTTCTCACTCCAAGGTCTCTAATTTTTAACAACTCATAATCATCTCTCAACTTTGACCTCTTCTTTTATCTTCACTGACATCACCATGCTCTGGCCTGATGAGACAGCCTCCCTACCTGGTCTTCCTGTCCCTCAAAGATGGTCATTCTTGCCCTTCCTTGTCAGATATAGGCCCAGAAGGGTTATCGCACAGCTGGATAGAAATAAAACTAGGCTAGAATCCAGATCTCATACCTTCCAGCTACACCATGTCTCTGGCTGGGGATTTTTCCCTCCTTTAGCCTGGAAAAGAAAGATCTCTTCCCAACCCCATTCATCTCTTCTTCCCCTCTTCCAGCAGTATGTCATGCTCCAGCTGTCCCAACAGGTTCTCAGGTCCAACTTCTTGAATATCATACAAACTCCTTTCACAACTTCTTGAATATCATACAAACTCCTTTCAAAGACATGGATTATATACAAAGAAGGCATTGTGGACAGTGGGAAGATGGTCCATCTTTGGTCAGGCTAAGGGATGGACCATACTTAAAGATCCCTCGGTTCTGAATATTCTTGAGTCAAACCCAAGTCTTTCTGTCTCTGACTTTCCTAGAAGGGTGACTTCTGTTCATACCCACAATCTCATAGCCAGTCTATCCAGCAAGTAGAATTGAATCCACACTATTTCTGAAGCTATTATGAACTATTAATTTAAATTGTTGGATTTATTAATTTGGAACTGCAAATAAGTTAATCTTATTCTTACCTTAGTACAAAGTTTATGTCTTTTACACTTCTAAAAACTCTTTTAATAGAAGGTCCTCAGGAGGTAACACTTATTTATAGGAATTTCAAGACAATAAGACAATGGGGTGAACTATCCTCCTCACCCCCCAACTCCTATTTTAATATTATTACATTTTTCTATTCTTAAATGGGTCACTGATCTGGAATCATTGAATATAGAATCGCAAAGAAGAAAAATATATTGAGTTATATCTGGAACTTCTGTATGAGATAATGTTAAGGAAAAAACTGGAGACGTAGCATTAGTTTCTGCATATTTATTTATCAGATACTACTTGCAGAATAAAGTGTGGAATATTGGAATCTAACGAATTAATCAACTTGAAAAAATCTTTCAGAAGGACACAGCAGGAGAAGGAATTATCAGGGAACAAGTTGAATTAAAAGATATTAATTATTGTGAGCCATCGCCTCCTGTTTCTTGTTGTGGTTTTTTCACAGTGTCTATAGTGAAATCAGTAAAATCTAGTTATATTCCATTATAAAAGTATCTGTTCATTGTGATTTGGATTATGATTTAAATAACATTAGATTCATTTAATTCCATTGTAAGGCTATAATTTCTGAACACGAATGTTCCATCTTTTTCAAACACATTAGAGGAATTTTTCTAAAGGATAAGAAATTCCTTGCATGTGTATTTCTCTATTTTAAATAGCTTTTTCCTCTTATTATACATAGCAATAATCTTTATTGTAGAAAACTCAGAGAATATAGAAGAGCAAAAAATAAGAATATCAAGTTAACCCATCATCTACCACTCAGAGACAATTATTATTAACATTTTAGTATTTATATTTCCAGGCTTTTTGCTGTGTGCACGTGCACACACACACACACACACACACACACACACACTTGTGTATATAGCTATCTATAAACATATATGACATCAATGCTCTCCAGCCAAAGACTATCAGGAGCATATCCAAAGTTAAACATATTGGGCTTATTGCTTGTTGCAACAAAGACCACATACCGTAGGGAAGTACAGGGCACCTCAGTAACAGGGAGTTTGAAATGATTTAGGATTTGGGCTTATGTTAGGTGACTTTAGGGAATTTTAAGGAAACAGAGCCTTGCTGTGAATTGGAGGCAGAGGTGAGTGTATGTTTGGGTATCTTAATAAATGTTATCTATAGGGCGGGGAGAATGAATAGAGGTAGAAGCTATAAACTAGTAAAGAAGCAGCAGTCACTCATATTAGCCAGGATAGACTTCTGGGTCATTTATGTGGCTTGGACAACGTTCATGTTTGTGTTCAGACAAGACAGTGGAGTGGTTTTGTTGTTGTCTTGATCCGTCATAGTCCCAGAGTGGCCCTGTTGGTGTTAATGTTCTGTGATCTTGTTTATATTCAACCGGAGGACACACACCGAGCTGGGAGTGCCTGACCAGCTTCTGGATATCAGGGCTTGCTTTCTTCTCTTTCAAAGCTTAGAGAGTTTTGAAACTTACAGTACTTCCCTCCATCTTTGGAATTTGACTAGTGTAGATCGTGCCATTCAAAATTATTTACTTGGTGACTTGTTCAGTCTTTTGTTTATAGCATCTGAGTTTCCCATGTTGCTTAAGATAGCCTGTCCAAACTGTGAGGTTCCACAAATATTTTTATGTATGTAGTTATAATATTTTATTATGTTCTTTTTACTTTTAGATATTTAATCCATTTAAGATTTATGTTACATGGTATGAGGTGCTTTCTTTTTTTTTTAAGATTTTTTTTTTTTAATGTGAACCATTTTTAAAGTCTTTATTGAATTTGTTACAATATTGCTTCTGTTTTATGTTTTGGTTTTTTGGCTGCAAGGCATGTGGGATCTTAACTCCCCGAGCAGGGATCGAACCAGCACCCCCTGCGTTGGAAGGTGAAGTCTTAACCACTGGACTGCCAAGGAAGTCCCAAGGTGCTTTCTTCTGAATAAATATTCAATTATGTCAGCACCATTGTGAACTAAACCATCATAAATTCATTCCTCAGATTTCCTTGTATCTATTTCTGGATACTCTAGTCTATTTAATAATTTATTTTTATATTACTGTGCTAATACCTGGCAGTTTGATTGCTGTAGTTTTATAATAAGTTGTAGTTTCTGGTAAAGCAGGTTCCCTTTCACCATTATTCTGATTTTTCTTTCTTTTTTTTTTTTTTAACATCTTTATTGGAGTATAATTGCTTTACAATGGTGTGTTAGTTTCTGCTTTATAACAAAGTGAATCAGTTATACATATACATATGTTCCCATATCTCTTCCCTCTTGCATCTCCCTCCCTCCCGCCCTCCCTATCCCACACCTCTAGGTGGTCAAAAAGCACAGAGCTGATCTCCCTGTGCTTTGTGGTTGCTTCCCACTAGCTATTTTACGTGTGGTAGTGTATATATGTCCATGCCACTCTCTCACCCTGTCACATCTTACCCTTCCCCCTCCCCATATCCTAAAGTCCATTCTCTAGTAGGTCTGTGTCTTTATTCCCGTCTTGCCACTAGGTTCTTCATGACCCTTTTTTTTTTTTCCTTAGATTCCATATATATGTGTTAGCCTACTGTATTTGTTTTTCTCTTTCTGACTTACTTCACTCTGTATGACAGACTCTAACTCCATCCACCTCACTACAAATACCTCCATTGTTTCTTTTTATGGCTGAGTAATATCCCATTGTATATATGTGCCACATCTTCTTTATCCATTCATCCAATGATGGACACTTAGGTTGCTTCCATGTCCTGGCTATTGTAAATAGAGCTGCAATGAACATTTTGGTACATGACTCTTTTTGAATTATGGTTTTCTCAGGGTATATACCCAGTAGTGGGATTGCTGGGTCGTATGGTAGTTCTATTTTTAGTTTTTAAAGGAACCTCCATACTGTTCTCCATAGTGGCTGTATCAATTTACATTCCCACTGATTTTTCAAGAGCTACCAAATGGTCTATTGTATCAGTATAAATACTCCCTATTGGCAGACATATAAGATATGTCCAGTTTATATTTCCTATTACAAATTTTTAGAACAAGGGTTTTTTCCATCATTTAATATAATTCTATGTGGCACAAATAGAGAACAAAACCACACATTAATGTGTCTCTGATCTGCTATAGGCTCACTTATTAGTAGGTGACACTCTGGTACACAGCTGTATTGTACACATGATTCAAATTCACATTTCCCCCAAATTAACTGCCATGGCTCTATAGTGTTACTCACAATGTGTCAAACCCACAAATGTTAAAACCTTCAATGTCAAGAACCTACGTAAACAATTTTCACCCCACTGGATTTATCTTACTGGTATGCACAGCCTTCTGACCCTCAGAACTTCAAGGATCAAATGCTTAAACTGACTAATCCCTTTAATATCTTTTTCTAGTGGTAATTCCTGCTCATACCCACTGCCAAATACTATCCCCTAAAGTCTTTAAACAAAACTCTTAGAAACAGAGGTTTGAGGCAGACAGCTTGGCTTGGCTTGTTCTAACATTGACACGTGACATGGCTTCATCTTCAAAGCCCTTTTGTGTCATGAACTCATGAAAAACAATGTGTAGCTAGAACCTTTGGCCTTCTCCTGTGGCAGCAAGTTCTGACACTGAGAGAGAGATTTGCATTTCATGCTGACCTTCCCTAGGATGTTTGCTTGCCTCTAACACATTTATAAAGAGAAGATTCATTCAGTGTCTCTAAGGACTGTTCTACATCAATAGTCTACAATCCAAGAGCATAATTATCAAACTGGAAGTGGATTTACTTACAAAAATATAAATTACTTGGTAAGTGTAAAGTAGTGATTGTTGTTAATGCCAGTGAGGAAATGTGGAAAACTTTACAACAGGGAATGTGAACTTTGTTAAAAACTCTTAAAAATAATGTTAATCACTTGTCAGTCAATCACACAGAAAACCAGGATCCAAGCCAGAGTACTCCTGGCTTTCAGTTTCAATGCCTATCAAAGGAACACCTGAGAGACATGATAGTTACCAAAGATCTTTCGAATATGATAAATCCTACTTACAGATCAGGGGGTGGAGTCCCACTCCCACTCATTTTTTTAAACTTGCACTATATCTCATCAACTCCTCATTCAGTTGCATTTATGAGTTGCCTTTTAATGTTATGCCCTTGACTTTTGTTAAAAGCTTCCACCAAAAATATCAACATATAAATTAGGTCACTACATCTGTGATAGATACATTATTAAACACTTTATGTTCTGTATATCACTCAGTACCCTCTCTGTAAAGTTGTGCCTGATAAATTTTTAAAATTCAATGTTAAAAAAATTGCACTTCCCCAAGGAATTAGTATGCTTCCCTCTCTAGATTGAAAATCATGTCTCTTTATTCTTTAACTTTCAGGAAGTTCATCATCTAACCTGAAGATCATCTATAGTAAATAGAGTTGCCATCTTGGTTTGTGAGTTTATGTTGTCCTTTGACATGGTTTTATTTTTCTACTCTGTTTCTGTTTTCTCTGAAAGTTATTCTTTATTTCCATTTCTCTTATATCATTTTATCCGCTTTTGCTGAAATACCTCAATTTTTTTTGTGGAATGAAATGTAAAGTTTCCAGCCAAAGTTATCCTCTCCATGGGAAGTTCTGTTTTTGTTTCACCTTACACTGCCCTCCTCCATCTCTGGGTTCCTGGGCACTTAGTGTACCAATTGTTTTGACTCTTCCCTTCCACCATCTCCCCTGCTTTGTTACATAGCTCTCTTGTCTTTCCAACTATTAAGTGAAGGATGTTATGCTCTCTGTAGCCCCCATAGTTCTTGGTACATGGAAGACTCTCACAAATCACTTGAAAAGAAAAGAAAGCAGGGAGAGAAGAAGAGAAGGAGGGAGGAGGAAAGGAATAGCAGTCTGAACTTAATGTAAAAAATACATGCAGCCTGTAGGCAAGAAATGGTAAGGAAGAAGTCTATTGGAAATTGAAACAGTTATCCAGTAGTGAAGGTAATTGCTTAGGTTTGTTTAGCTTAGGGGGGAGAGAAATTTTTATTATTTTTTAAAATTTATTTTATTGAGGTATAGTTGATTTACAATGTTGTGTTAATTTCTGCTGTACAGCAAAGCGATTCAGTTATACATATATTTATTCTTTTTCATATTCTTTTTCATTATGATTTATTACAGGATATTGAATATAGTTCCCTGTGCTATACAGTAGGGCCTTGTTGTTTACCCTTTCTATATATAATAGTTTGCATCTGCTAATGCCAAACTCCCAAAATCCTTGCTTTCCCCACACCCCTCCCCACCTCGGCAGCCACAGTCTGTTCTCTATGTCTGTGAGTGTTTCTGTTTCGTAGATAAATTCATTTCTGTCATATTTTAGATCCCACATATAAGTGATATCATATGGTATTTGTAACAAGTTTTTATTATTGTCTCTATACAGCTAGGTTAGGTCACAGTCAGGCAGGAAACACATGCAACTCTATAGCATAACTGAAGAGAGTTTAGTAAAGGGACTATTACAAGGTGTGGGCAGGTTCATGAACACTAACAGGGGATGGTGAAGAGCCCTGGGAAAAGCACCAGTAGAAAGCCCAGCTAAAAACATGGCAAAGGAACAATTACCAGAACCCAAAGAGAGTATCTGTAGGAAAGGGGTCCCCAACAAGAGCATGGTCACAAGTAGAAGAAGAATGCAGCCAAACTACAGCTAGGCAAGGAGGGAGCCAAAGGAATAAATACCCCAAACTCTCTCCTGCCAGCACATCCCATAGAATGGAAGGGGGTGGGTAGTGGATAGAGGGGCAGCCAGAGGATATACAATGCCCCGCACTTTCACAGTAAGGGCTTGCTTCAAAAGGATTCTACGTTTATAATTAGGTGAGGAACTGTAGGCCGAGAGGGTGGGGGGAGGAGGGTGAGGGGCGGAATTTGACTAGGAATTTGAAATAGATGGGGTAAAACACAGAGGTAAAAGGCCTAAATCTCTGCAACAGACATACAAAAGCTTCAGAATTCCATAAGAACATAAATCATCATTTAAGGCTCAAAGGGTCTTGCAAATATTTCAAAGCTTACCTTTGTTTTCAAGACAGTAGAGCTGCCTTCAGGGTCATTTTTAGATTTTTGTCCCACACAGGCTCTTTTTCTTTTGGAGAATCCTCCAGCCCTTAACATATCAACCATATTAAAATGTACCCACCATTAATGCAGTTGACTAGTTAACACATCTTTTTTTGTAGGCATTTGATAAACATCTATTATTTTTCATTTTTGCAAATTCCTTTTTATATTTCAGAGCAAAACTTATTTTTCAGCTCCAAAGACATTTTTGGCCCCAAAAGAGCCCTTAATCCTTAGGTCTGTGCCTGCAGTAGTCACTGGATAAAATGAGCCAGACTGCCTCACTTTGGTGTATGTAAATCTTATTGTTTGACAGTAATATCACCACCAGTGAGCATCTGCTTGTGGTTGGATTTGATCTGGTTTATGGTTTCCTGTCCCAACCTCCCAGAAACCCAGTTTATATCTTCTTTAAGATTCCAGTAGTTCTTGAGCTTTGCTTTAATTCCACATATAAATGTCATGTCACCTTCTGAGGTCCTTCCGGGAAAGACATGACGTGTGTTTCTATGAGCTCACTCTTGGACTTCTCAAATATTTCTTAGAAAACACTATTCTGGATATTCAGCTGGGTAGTTAGATAATGATCAAATTAATATTACCAAGCACAGAAATGATTTTCTTTTATGTCATGTTTGGCAGCAGCAAACAAACTAAATGCTTACCATCTGTCAGATTCTCACTGTCCTGGGCACTATCACATTCATTCTGTCATTTAATCTTCCCCCAAACCCTTTGAAGTAGATATTACAATCACCAATTTACAACTGACAAATCTGAGACTGCAAAATTCGAGTTGCCTAAGCCCATGTAGGGTAGGAGCAAAATTCCACGTGCCCCTGGAGTCAGTACTACTGAGATACACAAGACCAACTTTTTGATCTTTCTTATTTTGATAGAAGTATCACACGTGTCTAAAATAAACTTTTCGTATTTAATGTGCCATTAAATGTGAGTGACTATTAGTATACCTGTAAACAATTGTAGAAAGCAATTAATTCAATCTTACTACTAAAGCACCTGTAACTGGAGGTAGTAAAAAAGTAGGACAAAGAGAAGCCTCGAATTTTAAGCAGCACTCCCTTGCCCCCCCCCCACCCCGTGTCCCCGATGTAGGTTTGCTTGCCTTTGTAACTCAAGGAACACAGACGCTAATCCATCAGAACGGGTTGTTTGGGTCAGCGCATTCTTCCCTGTTTACTTCCTGAATTTGCTTTTCTACTTCTCTGTGTAAAAATAGCTCAATGATAAGCCTATATTTCAACTTTGAAACACTTTATGAGTGGAAGGGACTTTATAGATGTACTATTGCCACATATTACTGTGCTTATTGTCTCTTTGAGAGCAGAGATTCTGTCTATTGCGTGCATTGCTATAATCCCAGTGCTTGAATCGTGTTTAACACAGTAAGAATGCACAAAAAAATTTAATGAATTATAAGAGACCTTAATTTTACTCTTTTCTCTCACAAAGGACTATTACATTAGTCTTAAAAACTGTACCCATTTCTCAAATAACCCCCAGTAAGTCCTTCCTTTGGTAACTGGTCCAATGGAGTATAAACAAAGTCTGACAGCAACCACAGTTGTGTAGATGGAGACACTGCCTGAGTTTTACACATATCCTAGTCTAGGTTTCAGTCGTAGATTACTGAGAATTTATTAGTAGTTTATGTGAACCACAATCTCCAAAAGTACAGGAACCATAACTGTCTTGTTGGTCACCACTGTTTAGCCATCATCTAGCACAGTGCCTGGCAAAAGTCTCCACTCATTAGACATTTGTTGAGCCAATAAGCAATGATAGAATCCCAAATTATAATAATTTAGCACAGTATTCAGCACCGAGCATATGCTTAATAAATATTTATTGAATTGCTATGACTATAATGTTCAAAAAGAGAATCACACCATGCATTCCAAAACTAAGTAGGCATTATATTTGAATCATCAGCTGTTTTGGATTATCTGTGGGACTCCTCCCCACTGTTAAGGTGGTAAATTAAGATCTTGCTGCATCAGCAAACTCCCCAAATCTGAGTAGTATTTGGTTTCCACTGGGCTAGCTTACTATATGCCAACTATGGAATATTTAATTTTAAAGCTAATGCTTACCATGATATCACATATTGTCCATTATTGTTCACTAATCCAATAACATGGACTCTTTCCAGAGTAGTATATTAGCCATTTACTAACTGGTCTCTTCCTCGCCTCTCCTCCCCTCCCCTCCCCTCTCCTCCCCTCCCCTCCCCTCCCCTCCCCTCCCTTCCCTTCCCCTCCCCTTCCTTTCTTCCTTCCTTCTTAACTCTGAATGTCATATAAGGATGTAAGTGCCAAAAGGCAAGTATCTTGACAATACTGCAAAGTCTAAAAACGTCCAAAAACAGTGAGTAGATAAGCCGCTTTGGAGGATAGACACTTGACCTATGTCTGTAATATATATGGTCCATCTTCCCTGCTCTTGAGCTCTCTATATTGCACCACATCAAGATGACACAAGCTTCAAGATTTTATTCATTCATTCCGTCTAATTCCCATAAGAATTAAAGTGGTTTGATTTTGGTTCTAACAAACATAACAATACATTAACATGCTTCGTATTAGGTCAAGTGAATCTAAAAGCATATATACAGGCCCTGAGGAGCAGGCAGGCCGGCCTGGCTCCCCTCCCCGGCTCTGACGGGCAGGCCGGTGGGCTGCCCTGAGGAGGTGGGGAGGGGAGGACTGGGCCAGCCGGCAGTCAGACTATGATGCCGAACTTCTGCACGGCCCCCAGCTGCAAGCAGAAGAGCACACAGTTGGACCTGGCCTTTTTCAGGTTGCCGCGGGATCCAGCCAGATGCCAGAAGTGCGTGGAGAATTGTAGGGGAGCCGACTTAGAAGATAAAACACCCGATCAACTAAATAAACATGATCGATTGTGTGCCAAACACTTTGAGACTTCTGTGATCTGTAGAACTAGTCCTTATAGGACAGTTCTTCGAGATAATGCAATACCAACAATATTTGATCTTATCAGCCATTTGAATAATCCACACAGTAGACACAGAAAACAAATAAAAGAATTGAGTGAAGATGAAATGAGGACCCTGAAACAGAAAAAAATTGATGAAACTTCTGAACAGGACCCAAAACATAAGGAAATAAACAGCAGCAATGCTCAGAACCCCAGTGCAGAAGAAAGGAGTGAACAGCAGGAGGAAGACATTTTACCTTTAACCCTTGAAGAGAAGGAAAACAAAGAATACTTAAAATCTTTATTTGAAATTTTGATTCTTATGGGAAAACAGACCATACCTCTGGATGGACATGAAGCTGATGAAATCCCAGAAGGTCTCTTTACTCCTGATAACTTTCAAGCCCTGCTGGAGTGCCGGATCCATTCTGGTGAAGAGGTTCTGAGAAAGCGCTTTGAGACAACGGCAGTGAACACATTGTTCTGTTCGAAAACACAGCAGAAACAGATGCTAGAGATCTGTGAGAGCTGCATTCGGGAAGAAACCCTCAGGGAAGTGGGAGACTCTCACTTCTTTTCCATCATCACGGACGATGTGGTGGACATAGCAGGGGAAGAGCACCTGCCTGTGTTGGTGAGGTTTGTTGACGAAGCTCACAACCTGAGAGAGGAATCTGTGGGCTTCCTGCCTTATGAAGCTGATGCAGAAATTTCGGCTGTGAAATTTCACACTACGATAACTGAGAAGTGAGGATTAAACATGGAGTACTGTCATGGCCAGGCTTACATTGTGTCCAGTGGATTTTCTTCCAAAATGAAAGTTGTTGCTTCTAGACTTTTAGAGAAGTATCCCCAAGCTATCTACACACTCTGCTCTTCCTGTGCCTTAAATATGTGGTTGGCAAAATCAGTGCCTGTTATGGGAGTATGTGTCCCATTAGGAACAGTTGAGGAAGTCTGTTCTTTTTTCCATCGATCAGCACAACTGCTTTTAGAGCTTGACATCTGTCCTCTTTCAGAACAATGAAGATAGGGGCAAAGAACTGAAGGAAATTCGCCGTTCTCAGTGGCCAGGCAGGCATGATGCTTTTGAAATCTTAGTGGACCTCCTACAAGCACTTGTTTTATGTTTAGATGGTATAATAGTGACACAAATGTTAGATGGAATAACTGCATGGCTGGCCGAGCATTTGTACTCTGTAGTGTGGTAACAGATTTTGATTTCATCGTTACCATTGTTCTTTAAAATGTCCTATCTTTTACAAGAGCCTTTGGGAAAAATCTTCAGGGGCAGACCTGAAGGTCATCAGACCTCTGATGTCTTCTTTGCAGCCAGTAGTTTCACGGCAGTGCTGCATTCACAAAATGAAGTGATGGAAAATATCGAAGTTTATCATGAATTTTGGTTTGAGAAAGCCACAAATTTGGCAACCAAACTTGATATTCTGATGAAACTCCCAGGGAAATTTCGCGGAGCTCAGCACAGTAACCTGGAATCTCAGCTAACCTCTGAGAGTTACTATAAAGAAACTCTTAAGTGTTCCAACAGTGGAGCACATTATTCAGGACCTGAAAGATATACTCTCAGAACAGCACCTCAGAGCTCTTAAATGCTTATGTCTGGTACCCTCTGTCATGGGACAGCTTAAATTCAATACATCAGAGGAGCATCATGCTGACATGTACAGAAGTGATTTACCTAATCCTGACACGCTCTCTGCTGAGCTGCATTGTTGGAGAATCAAGTGGAAACACAGAGGGAAAGATGTAGAACTTCCATCCACTATTTATGAAGCCCTTCATCTGCCAGACATCAAGTTTTTTCCTAATGTTTATGCATTATTGAAGGTTCTATGTATTCTTCCTGTGATGAAGGTTGAGAATGAACGCTATGAAAATGGGCAAAAGCATCTCAAAGCATACCTGAGGAACACTTTGACAGACCAAAGGTCAAGTAACTTGGCTTTGCTTAACATAAATTTTGATATAAAACATGATTTGGATTTAATGGTGGATAAGTGTACAAGTACAAGTAAGTACACAAGTGTACAAGTAAGTCAGAGCTTCCTACAGATAATTCAGAAACCAATGAAAATACCTAAGAGACTTTTTTTTTTAACATCTTTATTGGAGTATCATTGCTTTACAATGGTGTGTTAGTTTCTGCTTTAAAACAAAGTGAATCAGCCATACATATACATATATCCCCATATCTCCTCCCTCTTGCTTCTCCCTCCTACCCTCCCCATCCCACCCCTCTAGGTGGTCGCAAAGCACCGAGCTGATCTCCCTGTGCTATGTGGCTGCTTCCCACAGCTATCTATTTTACATTTGGTAGTGTATATATGTCCATGAAAATACCTAAGAGACTTTTAAAATAGGCTTTCTCTTATATTTGATATTTGAAAAAAATCTGTAAGAAATTTGAAAATATCTTACAGAAAAGTTGTAAGGTGCACGTAGGCCACTTAATCACTGAATATCTTGACCTGTAGGCCCCCCATTGAGTACATTAGTCATTGATAATCTGCCTGTTTAAATGTCCCGTTTCAACTCTCATACTTTGGAGACCTAACTGTTCTTCCAGAAGATAGCATTGAAAGTACCATGTTACACTCTGTGATCTCTGCTAATGGCACTTAGGAATTGTATTAGTTAAGTCATTTTAGACATAACATTTATCACTGTGGATCCAATTGTCAGGTATTGAGTTATCAGTTCTTTGAAGAAATAAATTGTGAGGAGGTATGGGAGGAAGGAATACATTTTATAAAACATTACAATGAAGCTCATGACTGACCTTTGAATATTAGGAGTTTTAAGTATGCTGTTAAAAATCTGTAAGGGACAGTTAAGAAAATTATCAGACTGTAATAGAAACATGTGAGCTCGCCAAACAAGGATTTCAGTGTAGATTCTGTCTTTACCAAACGAAGTTAAAGGAACAAGTTACAGTTAAAGTTTGAATGGAAGAGCCTTCCCTTGTTGTTCCACATCTGTTTGTTGCTGTTTGCATTCCTTTATTGAGCCTACATCTTCATAAGCTTTTTGGCAGGTATATGTTGAACACTTCTGTTTCATGGTCAAGACAGGATCAGAGCCCATGGATACTGACAACTGATTTGTCTGTTTTCTTCTGTCTTTTTCCATGACTGTATCTACTGTCTCATCTTGATTTACAAGCAAAACCTAGAAAACCTACAAAAATAAGTGTTTTGTGGTTTATCTAGGAATAATACAGAAAATATTGCTGTTATTTTTGGTGAAGAAAATCAATTTTGTATAGTTTATTTCAACCTAAATAAAATGTGTATTTTGTTTAAAAAAATAAAAAAATAAAAGCATATATACATACACGCACTCACCACACACACACACACACACACACACACACACACACACGCACACACACACACCTGCACACATTTTAAATAGATAACCAGTTAGTTATCTATTTAACAATGCAAATCAGAAAGATCACATGACATTTCTAGTCTTGCTTCGCTTTATGACTGGCAGGTTGCCTGTAACATAGTCTCTAATTGGGAATAATTTTTAAGATACATAACATGAAACTAGTTGTTTCTGAATAAAGCAATCAAACAGAATTTTGTCAGATAGCGTCTGTAGTAGGAAAAATAATACCAACAATACAGATATCACTGCTTAAGAAAAGACAAATGTTTACATAAATATGTCATCTTGTCTATATAGCTATATTACATAAGTTGTCCAGTATGTTTTAGTCCTGTTTAATGTTAACAAGTTAATCACTGTATAAATAATTACCAAGAATGAAATACTCAGGAAGTTGAAAAGTCTAATGCATGGCCTTCCACATCAGGGGAAATTTTTTATTACAGACATAAATTTAACTTAAAATTTAAAATTTTAGTCTTTTATTAAGAAAAATCTCTTTTTACTATCACCAAGACAATTTTCTTCCCTCTTAGTGAAGCTTTACAAATCTCTCAGCTGAACTATTTTAAAGCTCTTCTGGTATGCTCTTTTGTATTTGAAATATCTGTTGCTTGAAATTAAATTCAGTTCTAAAATAGCAACTATATCATCTCCTAACTACTTCCCATTAGTAAGAGCAAACTCCCAGAGATTAGTAAGGCAGCTTTCATGTGCCTGAAAAAGAACCCTATGGATGTTTTAAACAGAAGACTTGGCTGCTCATTAAGGATCAGTGCATGTATATTTGTAAATATTAATGCCAGAAAAAAATGAAATCTGGAAAAAAGAAATCCTTACACTGTCTAGGCTAAATCTAAGCAGAGTTCAGATTTTGCCTTTCAACTTTATTTCTTGCAGGGCTGTATAAACACTTAGCTCATTAACATTGGCTTAACTCTCCCCAAAGTACAAGTGGATTCTGGAGAAAGTAGAGAGTATAAATGAGCTCTCTTCAGTGCTGAGGTTTTTAGGCACTGGTTCTTCAAAAAAAAAAAAAGGTGAAGTCTTATGCATGAGATAAACTCCCTCATCTGTTGTCATGATTGGCAGGTCCATTTGGTTGGTTGTATGGGGGAAGGGAACAGGAATGGGGCCTCAGGGCAGAGTCCTCAGGTTTGGAGCTGTTTTGTATAATTGCCCACAAGTGTTTTCTATTGCCACAAATTCTCCTCAGACCAGTTATTTTCAGATTTTAACATGGGCAACAAGTGCTCTTCCCCAAGCCTCAACAGCGTTAGTTTTTAAGTACGGTTCTGTTCCCTTGGTAAAGCCCCTTTTGAGATGCTAAATTTAGCACTGCCAATCAGAAGAACAGGTGGTCTGCGCCGCTACCAAATAGGTCCCGCTCCCATCATGCTTTCCTGGGAGAGCCAATCAGCCAGCGCCCTGCCCTGAGATGTGGGGCTGTCAGCAGATCTGGCAAATATAAGGGCTGGGCCAGACCCTGACCCGTGAGCAGTCGTGCATTCCCAGCCTCGCCTCGGGTGTAGGGATTGCATAGAAAAGCAAAACTACACAGTCTTGACTGTGTAGTTTTGTTTTTAAGTTTAGAGGCTCACCGATTCATGTTGGAGATGGTCGAAAAAACCAACTCTAGATAGGACGTCGTTTCAGAAGCAACCTTGGGCTTTGTCCCACCCTTTTTGGGCACTCCTGAGAAATCAGGTGAGCAGCATATTTTCTTTCTTATTAGTAGTCCCGTCCTTATCGATTTCTAGTTCCCCATTTTCTTTGTGTGCTAAATGCCTATATAGAGGTGTTTGTCTAACTACTTGGGGCTGGTTCTGACCCTCTATTTGAATCTGCTTGTTAAATTCTGTTTTGAAATATGTGAAGGCTTTTCCTTTCAAAAGTTCGATGCTTTAGCGTATCAGCACAGTCAGTGATTCAAATTGTTTAAATGCACCTAATATTCTAAAAGTGTTAAAAGTTGAGGTCTGAAATGGTGATAGAAATGCTTGCTTCTTTTATAGACTTTTTTTGTTTGTTGAGAATGTTCAAGGTTATATTACTCAGTGATAACGTGAGACACACCAAGAATAGCTCTGATAAAATGCATGTGGTATCAACTACACCCTGATGACTTTTTAAGGGAATCAACTGCTGAGGTATCAGTTGCAGGACAGTGACAGAACACTTGCCTGCTGTCAGTCAACGCTGGAGAGTGTATTTTGGGAGCATGACATTTCAGATGCATACCTTCAGCCATAATTAGACAAAGGCCTCTCAAGAGCAAATGCTAAAGCAACAAAATTTACCTAAACAATAGGAATAGAAGACCAATTTAGGCCAGTTAATTGCAATATATTTAGAAATTCGGAAAAAAAGAAAAACTATATAATTGTTTTCTAAAATACTCAGAATCTCATTATGTATTTTTAATCAACTCATAATCAAATTATATGGTATGAGATAATTGTTGATACTAAGAAGGGTAAGAAATAATGTTTTAGAGACTTCTTATTTCAAATTATACCTTGATTTCCCATCTTCCTGGAATTAGATTACTAATTGTAAATGCCTATAAATATATAGGTATATAAAACATAAATGGTGTAAAAGAATATAGCTATTTTTAGAAGATGCACTCGCTTAGAAACAGGAGAAGTTTGACACAAAAAGTTATTTTTGTGTCCTAAAGATAATATGCTACACTAAGAAGTTCTTGGCAACAGTTTCTTTTGGATATTATCTGAATTTTTCAAATATAAATGTTATTGTCTCAGAGAATTCTAGTCTCATTTTCTTTTTAACTAAGTAAAAAGTTACAATAAGGTACAGAATTAGGTGATTGCTCCACAAACTTTTAATAAATAGAGAATTTTATGAAAAATAGTAATGAAGCAATTGACAACTGAGAATCTGCTTTTTATGTCAGAATAGTGGAATAGTCACATTCAATAACAAGATATTTATGTCTCAGAAATTTCTTCTCATAATCTCTCTAAAACTGATAGGCAAAGTACTTGCTTCCACTTAACAAAAGAACTTAACTGCCGATTTCATGTTAATTTCTTTGATTTTTAATATTTGTGCTATGAAAGCATAGGTGCTTTCACTTCAACTGCATTTCAGACCAGCCTTCCATTTTTCAGAGTTTGCACATTGTTCCTTATTAAGAACTCAAGTCAGTATTTTTCTTTCAGATCTATAATAAATACTGGCCTGCTCAGTTAAATTTAAACTTTCCTGAATATTCACTTCAGCAGTAGCAACATTTACTGAGCAGTTACAATATGAAGAAATATTAAGGACTAAAAAACACCGTATGCTGTCTACAAAAGGTTTGCATAGTTGACCAGGCTTTCCAAAACTTTTCAAGTAAGGAAAGAAATTGCAAAGTTCAAGTTTTTAGTTTTGGTGACTATTTTAAATAATCACCTGGATTACTTAAGGTAATAGTGCCTGAATCTATGTCAACTTTATAAATACAGATACAGTGTCTGAAAAATATTGGGAGGAAGGAAATTTTTTAAAATAATTCTTTCTGACATTGAACCGATGCAAAGATTCGTTTTACACTTTTCACACATATCTTCTATTATTCGTCACTACCCCCAGCTTCCTCCAGCTTTCCCTTTCTCCCAACTCTCTCTCAGATTTCCCACCTTTGGTAAGACTGAATTTCCCTCTTCGACCACTAGGGTACATTCCTTGCTCTGCTTGCTTCAGTTTTTTTTTTCCATCCCCCCTTAGACGTGCTACTCTGTTAGGCTACAAGTCAACTCAGAGGCCAAATTCAGGCCACAAAAGAAAAGGCCTGCCCATCACTCTGGGCCCACAGATGATCTGAGAAGCAACCCATTTGGAAAATGTGTGTCTGCCATCTTCAGAGTAGCTCCAGAGTGGCCCTAAGCTGTGACCTTCTAATTTCTTTTCCTTTTCAGAGTGCCTAAAAAGATGACAACTCAAGCACCGACGTTTACGCAGCCGTTACAAAGCGTTGTGGTACTGGAGGGTAGTACCGCAACCTTTGAGGCTCACATTAGTGGTAAGCTCACACGTTCACACTGTCCCTTTGTCTTCTTTGCCTCCTGTCCATTAACTTTGCTGTAGGAGTTGACACCAAGTTTAAGCCTTGCTTTGACTTTGTGAAATGGGCCCACCTCTATGGAAGGGTCATTGTAAGAGTATACTGTTCACAGACTTCTGACAAAATCTGACAATATAATGGCTTGAAAATGTTCTATTCATATTTATAATTCCACAAAGCAAAATAATTAGCATTGGATTAAATTAGCTGTCAGAATCCAGCTGCTAAATAGGACCAAATTTGGTCATTCTATTTTTGGATTCAGCTGCAGAGCCAGACTGGAAGCCAAGAACTCCAGCCCAATAGGGGCCAGTCATGGAGCTGCTGGGCGAGTAGCCTGTGTGCCTGAGCCTCTGTGGGTTTATGTGGAAAATAACAGTACAACTGACTTTCCTCAGTGGCAGAACTTTCAGTGATGAGCTAACTCCTAGGTATTTTATTATTTTATTTTCAATCTTTATTAAGTGATTCTAGTCAATGAAAAGATTTTCCAGTCATTTTGAAATGACACCCCAAAATAATATATGCCACTCTGGTTCACATATTAAAGAGAAACAAACATTAACCCTAGAATTGTATTTAACAGGAAGTTCTTCTGTCTCTTTTTTTTCTTCTTTATAACTCAGTTTAGGGATGGTTTTGAAAATGGATGATTTCTGGGACCTATCATCACGTGACAAAATGGGGATAATCTATGAACTATATTGTAAATAATCTCAAAATTATTTAATCTCAAATTTATCTAATCAATATTTTCTCCTTCTGCAGTATTGTAACTGGTCATGTAAGATTTTATGGATTAATTAAAAGTTGATGCTTGATGTACCTCTATGGTACACTGTTCCTCTTTTTTTTTTTCAACTTTATGGCTTATAATAAAGATGTAAAATGAGATTTCCTTTTGTTTTCTGTCTATGAACTAATCTTATTCATAACTGGATAACACTTTATTTTACATCGCACAAATAACATATAATCATTCTTCAATTTCTATTGTATATGTATATAGAGACCAGTTCAATTCCTCTCTTGTATGATAATCTCTGACTTCCAAATAATTTACTTATTTATCTTGTAACACTCAGTAACTTCTGAACTGAGCAGAACACATATGGCTTCAGTGGGAAGTTTGCCTGCTTGTGGAGTAATGGAATCTGGCTTCCTCATAATTCCTTGTTCCTTCACACTTTGTGCTAATACATTCTTAGAAAAACACCACTGAAAATATTTGAACACCCATGAATTCGTTAAATAAACTATTCACTTGGCCACAGTGGGAGATTGGCTAATGTAAGGACAACAAAATAAACTTTCTCTCTCTTATCCTCACCTCCTCAGTTTAAGGAGTTAGATCACCAGCCTTCATGCCAAAGGCAAATTAAACTGTGCTCTGAATTTGCCTCATGCCTTCTGAATGCAGAATTCTAGTATACTTAAAGCATCCAGCCGTGTACATATAGTCATTAGCTCCGTGATTCATGGTGGGTGAAGAGAATTTGACTTTTCTACCTGCAACTCCAAGTATCCATGTTGGTCTGAAAGACTTGGTTCGGCATCATCTCTTATTGTATGAGAAGCTGCCCCTCCTTTGTGTGGCATTTTGACTGAAGCACATTTGAAAGGCAGGAGAGGTCAGGAAGACAGGGTCCCTGTAACCCAGAGGAGGTAGGGGGCTGAGTGTGCTCTCTTGTGCTTATTCGGCTGAACTTTTAGATCCCTTTGCTGCTTTTGTTCTTCATTTGTTTTTGAAGAGGACAACAGTCACTTTTCATCTCACAGTTTCCTTGGCTCTTCATTTTTATAAATCTCTTTCATGATTTTAATGATGTCTATTAAATTGCATCAGATAGAACCCTGGGCAGGAGGGCAGGTGATGGCAATTCTAGTCCTCAGTGTGCCACTGCCAGCTGAGGGACCTTGGGAAAATCATTGAGCCTTTTTGGCTTCAGTTTCCTCCCCTATAGAATGAAGGTGCTGGCCTCCACGTGAACCCACAGACCTTCCTAATGGTCTGTAAGTTTACACTTTTATCACACAGCTGTCAAATTTTCACTATCATTAAATAGCATGACTCTCTGGATAGCTTTTATGGTTTAGGACAAGGAAGTGAACATAATGGGACAGAACAGAGGACTTTGCAGTGCCCCAAACATAAAGATGAATTCTTTGTTCTCCAGGTTTCCCAGTTCCTGAGGTGAGCTGGTTTAGGGATGGCCAGGTGATTTCCACTTCCACTCTGCCCGGCGTGCAGATCTCCTTTAGCGATGGCCGCGCTAGACTGATGATCCCCGCCGTGACTAAAGCCAACAGTGGACGATACTCCCTGAGAGCCACCAATGGATCTGGACAAGCGACTAGTACTGCTGAGCTTCTCGTGACAGGTAGGCCGGAGGGGACCTGCCTGTCCCCTGCACCACCCCCAGAGGGCATCTCCAGGACCTGGGGAAGGGAGTCCCCCCAAAGCTACTGAGCACATGCAGATGCATCTCGAATCTAGAGAAGGGCCCACTGGACACTGCATTGATGGCAAAGTTGTTTGTCTTTTGGAATTTGGTTTTCCTCAAAAAAGTGGCTGAGAACTAGTTCCTCTATACACATATTAAGCACTCAAAAGTATATTAAGGAAATATTAAAAATCATGTTTCTGAGCAAGTAGAAAGGCCTGGAGCCTTGTCTATACGCCTGCTAAGGAAATAGGCATATCTCCAGGAATTCACACTTTAACAAGCACATAGATGATTCTGATACCAGTGGTCCACAGAACACCCATTTAAGAAATACTGCTCTAGGCCATAACATTTAATAATGCTTTATTTACTTTCCATTTCTAAAAACATTGCACAGTAAGCGTACACAGAAATAGGGCAAATGCTTGTTTATGATTCAAATGCAGGACACAGTTTCCCCACAAAAGTTACCACCAGTCTTCGTGGCCTCTGTCATTTTTCTCCATCCTTTACTTCTTCCTAAGACATTAGTACAAAGAACATTGCATTACTTTACACATTACATAACAATGTCTTTCATGAGCTGCATAATGTTATATATGTTTATCCAATAAACTATACGTTCAGCACTGTTTAAGTATAGGGCTATCATTGACCAAAACAGAAGGAACATCAGGTAACGTCAGGTATGAACTTTAACATACATCCAGAAAATTCAGAAAGGGAAAATGCACAAGGCTGACAGCATCTGCTGTTGTTTATGACTCAAAAACATGTCAAGATTAATCCCACTCACCCTTCACATTTATTTTATTAAAAATTTCTTCCAACATAATTAGCCAAAAAAATCCCCTTTCTGTAGCATCTAACATTAAATCATGTCATTATTTGGATTAACATTTTAAATGCAAGTACATATTTGGGTTAGTTGAATACTGATTAAGTTGGAGCCAATTTAGGATTTTTTAATTTAAATTAAAACTTAATGATTCTGTAAGTCACAGGTGTATCCAGCAAACCAACCACTGGAATTCATTTTAGTGCAACTTCCTGAAATATGTAAAGTTACCTTAACATATTAATATAGTGCTAGATGTGAAGTTGGGAGGAAGTGCAGGAAAGATCCTCTAGAAATGTTATAACAAGATCTAGGCTTTTTCTTTAAAAAAAAAAAAAATGTGGTGGCCTAGAACAGCTAAACAAGACAAAGCAAATCAAATATGGTGGCGGGGTGCCCTCTGCCACCTCCTGGCTCTGCTCTTACTGTCATCTGATGGATGAGCTGGGCTCAAGGACAGTCAGGCGTGTTTGGTTCAGCTAGCCATTGCCTGATTTGGACACCAGAGCTGTAATCATTTAAAAATAGCTTGTTGGGAGCGCCCTGGCTGGCGCCAGTCCTAATTTTCTTCCCTTCCCGCTGCAGCGGAGACAGCGCCACCCAACTTTGTTCAACGGCTGCAGAGCATGACCGTGAGACAAGGAAGCCAAGTGCGACTCCAAGTGAGAGTGACTGGAATCCCTACACCTGTGGTGAAGTTCTACCGGGACGGAGCCGAAATCCACAGCTCCCTTGATTTCCAAATTTCACAAGAAGGCGACCTCTACAGCTTACTGATTGTGGAAGCATACCCTGAAGACTCTGGCACTTATTCAGTAAATGCCACCAATAGCGTTGGAAGAGCTACTTCCACTGCTGAATTACTGGTTCAAGGTATGTGCTGGAGGTTGAGCAACAGGGAGCAGGGGAGGGGAAGGATTTAGGACCAAGTGGGGTCAGGGGTCCACCTGCCTGCCCTCTGAGGTCTGGGAATGCTGTGAGTTGAAATCAAAGCTGGCATTTCAACACCCGTGAAAAGTCTCTGAGATTCCACACAGGAGTTTAGAATCATTGAAGCAATCTGTGGTTTTTAACCCTACTAGAAACTGGGAAGTATTTCAATTAAGTCATCTATGTTTTCAAATTACTGGCAAGTGATGGAATTTTTTAAAAAAGGATTCTAATTAAATTCTCATATCTAATAATAAATATTTTCTATGTTTAAAGCTAATTTATATTCATACAAAATCCAAAACTTTCTGCATTTTTGTCCATTGGGACACAGAAAATCTTATTGACTTTGCAGTCAGAATTAACATAATCCCTTTAAAAATGGGTCCTTGTGTTCCCTTCTAAATATTTATCTTTCTCTTCCTACAGGTGAAGAAGTAGTACCCGCTAAAAAGACGAAGACAATTGTTTCGACTGCTCAGATTTCAGAAACACGGCAAACTCAAATTGAAAAGGTTTTTTTTGTTTTTTTTTTAATATATACTGTCACGTTTTAAGCCTTTCAGATTGTTGCTTCATCAACAATTTCTCCTCACCATGGGCTTTGTTTTTCTCTTTTACAGAAGATTGAAGCCCACTTTGATGCCAGATCAATTGCAACAGTTGAGATGGTAATAGATGGTGCCGCTGGGCAACAGCTGCCGCATAAAACACCTCCCAGGATACCTCCTAAGCCAAAGTCAAGGTCTCCCACACCACCATCCATTGCTGCCAAAGCACAGTTGGCTCGACAGCAGTCCCCATCGCCGATAAGACACTCCCCGTCCCCGGTCAGACATGTGCGGGCACCGACCCCATCTCCCATCAGGTAAAGCCTTTTAAAAGAGATCATTATGCATTTTTGAATTAGGTTTAATCCAATAAGACGAGAGATAAAAGGAAGAAATAAGAAATGTAGGGTGTGATAAAGGAGGTAAACCAAAAAGACACTGGTTATGATTTTCACAAATCCTCACTGTCCGCTGGTAAATTGGAGAACTTTATAAACTCTGATTCTGAATTCTTATTTGTACACCATTTAATATCTGCTTTAGGAGTCAAGAAAAAGAGCGAAATGAGAAGAGCACAGAATTTGGGGTTGGAAGCCCTGCGTTCACTCAGCTTGATTACTTGTTAAAATGTGACTTAGAAAATAATTATAATAATAAAATAATCACTAATATACATTGACCACTTTCTCTATGTCAGACATTTGATTGGCACTCTGTGTATATTATCTCATTAAATATTCATAGCAACCTCTAAGAATTATCACCCCTAATTTTATAGCTAGGTGACCAGAGCTAAAGAAGTTAAATAATTTGCTTAAGGTCTTAGTCGTGTCATTTGTAAATTATAGAGAAACACAGTACGAATTATCTCAAGGTGTGTTGTGAGGGTTCAATGAGATAATTAGTTGAAGGTATCTTGTAGATATAAAATAATTATACAAGTGTTCTTCTGCTCTAATAATAAGTAAAACCTTCTAAATATTTTGCATGTGCTTATGTTATTTTGTCTAGAATGTAAAATGGATTTCTATTAGGTTTCTATGCTTAGTTAATATGGAGGTATATTAGAAAGTAAGAATGTATCATCAGGGCTCAGAAACTATTGGGTTGGCCAAAAAGTTTTCGTAATGTTTTACAGAAAAACCCAAACGAACTTTTTGGCCAATCCAATATATAAGCAAGTATAAATTATCCATAGCAAATTTGAAACTTTGGGATTTAGCTTAACATGCTGAGGTTTTTTTACATGATAAACTGATAAAAAAAGGGGAAAATTTGGAGTAAATAAAAAAGTGTTTCTTGACCAATTTAAATTAATTTTTTAAATGTAGAGAAAGTTCCCCTGCCACGAAAAATTTTAAAAGAAGAACAATACGTGGATAGTTGATCTAAAAAATATTCAAACTTATTGGAAGTTACTGTAATCAAAACAGTATGGTATTGGTAAATGAATAGAAAATACATGGGGAAAGCAGAACAGAGGGTCCAGAAATAGAATTCAAGTATCCAGGAAATTCAGTGTTTAATCAAAGTGACCTTTCAGTTCAGTGGGGAAAGGATATTTTACTCGATAAAGAATGCTGGCCCAATTAACTATCCATTTGGGAAAAACCGAATATAAACTTCTACCTACACCATTTACAGAATAAATCTCAGCTTGACTAAAGAGCTAAATTAAAAAATAAATCACAAAAATAAAAGAGAAGAAAATTTGGGAAAACAACTGTAGGGAAGAGCTTTTAAAAATAGATTTACAGACTCAACAACATAAAAATAAAAATTTATGTATGGCAAAAGCAAGGTCATTGCTACACCAAACAGTGCATTTGTGAAAAAAATTCAAGGGTGCCTCTTCCTCGAGATATGGCATTGCCTCTGCCATAAAATATTAAAACAAACATACAGTGGCTACAGTGTGAATTGTACAAGCCTAGAAACAGTGCATAATCTATACAACTGTACATGTTGATGCTGGATAAGACCCTATAAATAAGCAAATGCAAACCGTGGATCTCGGGGGAAATGTTTGCAATACTTATGACAAAGGACTAATACACTAGATGTATCAAAAAGCTTCCACAAATTAATTATTAAAGAAAAAACAAGCAACACAAATGAAGAAAAATTGACAAAAGACAGGCATTTCACACCAGAGGCAATGTAATGTCCAACAAATATATGGAGAAATGCCAGATATTTTCCAGTCTTTATTATAGTGGCCACTTTAAAGATATTGGTAAACACTAATATGAAGCCTTGACCAAAAAGCTAGCTTTAAAAACGTGTCTGGCTATCAAAAAAAGTGTTCTATCTCAGGCTAACTCCAAGTTTGCATACCACAAAATCACAAGGCAGGCCACATGTGATTTCTGGGGGAAGATAACAACCTCACCGTATTTTTAATCCAAGCCTAAGAGTCATTTAGAATTACAGAGCTTCCCTGATTCTATGGAGTATTTTGACTGTCTTAGAAGTACTGAGAATTCATTAATAACAATCCCAATTATTTAGCCCCCCAAATTTGCTTTAAAATAAATTTAAATATCAATTTGTGGAGAAAATAATGGTTATCCAGGATAGACAATTTCCTAAAATGTCTTACAGTCTAATCTTGATTTTTGTTATAGAGAAAGGCAAATATATTTCATTGAATAAGGTGCATTGTATCTAGCTGTGACCAGGTGATTTTTTTTTTTTTTATTGTAAGAGCAGAAATAAGCACTTTCCTATAATGACTCAAATTACATTGATTTTCACAGTTATGGGCTTACCTGCTGCTAATCACTCATGTCATGCTAATCATGTCTTTAACTCTATTTGAATTAGACCCACTTTAGTAGGTACAGCAAGAACAAGACACAGGTTGAAACTTGGAAATACATGTCACTTTGCTTTTCTTCAATTGGTGTAAACCCTACGTTATTCTAAACTGGTCTTCGTTATGGTTCTAAGGCAGTCACTTTCAGAGTAGATACTTGTTCCCCTAGATCTACCTTTAGTTGATCACAACTCCATTTATAAAATGTAAATTGATTTTCACCAAAAAACCCTTCTTCAAGAAAATGATTGAACATTTCTTCATGAAACTGGTTAATAGTGTAATGTTCTATTAATTTACTCTGTAATTTAGAGCAGATATCAACTGTACCTTGAGCCTTAATTAGAATAATTGTTTCATTTATGATCAGTATAAGTTAAATACCCTGTGTAGTGACAGAATACATTTATAAACATTTTCCTGCATGTAGTAGTTAAATGCAATGATAAGGCAATACTGCCACCTAGAGGGAAAAGTATAATAAACCCTTTGGATCAAGAATTAAATTATGAAAAATTTCATCTTAAAATAATGCCTGGAATTATAACTATAGATTAGGAACTGTCATTTTTGTCTGTAAATGCCTTGATTCAGTACCCAGATTCTTGAACTGATGCTATTGCAGTTTGGACACACATAAAAAACGATGAAAACTGTTTTGGAAGAAACCATTTTATCAATTTAATCAAAAACTATAGAATCCTTAGGTTTCAAATTATCCACTATATGGATATTTAAAAGAAGTCCAGAGTACAATACAATGAGGGTGAGGGTAAACAAAGACAGAATAAATTTAAAACAGCAGTTTACCATACTTTGACCAGAACAGCAGTTCGCAAAGTGTGTTGTACAGCCTACACCCAAAAAAGTTCTGCAAAAAGAGTAATGAGAAAGCCTTGCAATTCACAGGGCATATGGGCATGATGAAGGCTGTGGGAAATCCTGCAGGAAAATTAAAAAAAAGGTTTACCTTGTTTAGCCTTGAGCTGCATGAGCATTTTGATTACAGAAACCTTTCTTCCTTCAACACCTATTTGACGTCCCCTCACCCCCCACCCAGAATTGGGAGTACAGAGAAATTTAGAGTTATGGTTACCATATTTGCCATGTCCTTTCTTTGACTGTATTTTAAGGACACGCCTTCTGCTGTCTTGACTTCTAAACATGAAAAGGTGGGGCGGGGCACAGAATTCTTTAGTTTAGGATTAAATCTGATTCTCTTACAGAATTACAACAGATGAGAATAAGGCTCACTGAGATTTAAAACAAATTACTTTCAAGTACATTACTTGCCTCTGTATAGGTTATTGAGCCACGGATTTTATTTTTATTTATTTTTTAAATTTTATTTATTTATTTTTGGCTGCATTGGGTCTTCATTGCTGCGCGCGGGCTTTCTCTAGTTGCGGTGGCTTCTCTTCTTGTGGAGCACAGGCTCTAGGTACGCAGGCTTCAGTAGTTGCAGCGCGTGGGCTCAGTAGTGTGGCGCGCAGGCTCAGTAGTTGTGGTGCACAGGTTTAGTTGCTCCGCGGCATGTGGGATCTTCTTGGACCAGGGATCCAACCCGTGTCCCCTGCATTGGCTGGTGGATTCTTAACCACTGCACCGCCAGGGAAGTCCCAAGCCATGGATTTTAAAACTCTGCCTTAAATTAAACACTTCCAGATTTTTCTTCCTTTATTCATATCTGATGACCAAGGGAGTAGTTCCTTGTCTTGGCATTCTTTGACCTCTGCCATTTGATTTTCAGGTCCGTGTCTCCGGCGGGGAGGATCTCCACGTCCCCCATCAGATCCATTAAGTCTCCGTTACTCGTCCGGAAGGCTCAGGCGCCCACCATGCCCCCAGGCCCCGAAGTGCCTCCCCCTTGGAAGCAAGAGGGCTACATGGCTTCATCTGAGTCTGAGATGAGAGAAACCATGGTGACAAGTGCTACTCAGATCAGGACAGAGGAGAGATGGGAAGGGAGATACGGGATCCAGGAGCAAGTGACCATCAGCGGAGCGGCAGGGGCTGGTGCTGCTGGGGCTGCAGAGGTACTGTCAGAGCTTCGTTTCTCTTCCTTTCACGTCTGGTTTCTCCCAACAGAATCCTGCCATGAAACGCAGTCTGTGCAGGTTGCAGGGAAAATGCATACGAACATAAGAATATAACCGAAACTGAAAACCCAATTTGGCTTATGCTCTGTAAAAGCGTTTTTTAATTGGAACAAAGGCTCTAAATCTGTGAGCTTTTCATAAATGTAGGTTTTCATAGTACCTACCGTATCTCTCTTGGCAATGATAAATGCTTATGCATGTGTCTACTGTACTCTAGGTGGCTTGGTTTCCACTGTTCTTTTGTGTTTTCTACCGGGCGTGTCATTTCACAAAGTAATGTGCTTGGTCACTGCCAATCCAGGTGAGACAAGAAACTGACAAAAGTGCAGCTGTTGCAACCGTTGTTGCTGCTGTTGATATGGCCAGAGTGAGAGAACCAGTTATCAGCGCTGTAGAGCAGACTGCTCAGAGGACAACCACGACTGCTGTGCGCATCCAACCTGCTCAAGAACAGGTAGGCCTGGGGCCATGCACACTGAGCTGTGCATGCAATCAGTGCTCACATGGCTTTGAGGACAACACTGAGCCCACCATGGCCCGGACTTTTAGGCCTTTCAGAGGAGGAGGTGGTCTGAGACCAAAGGTGTTCAAGATACAAACATTCTAAGTACCTGGTCTAAGTCAGACAGCTAGGCAGGTAAGAGTTAACTCTCAGAAAGTCAAGACAGGAGGTCAGACAAGGTATCCAAAGTATCAGGGCACTCCTGAGCTAAGACAGGCAAAGGTGGCCAAGAAAGTCAGCTGAACAAGACGGTACATGTGCGTTCAGAGCTGTAGTTCCAGACCGGTCCATCCAGAGCTCAGTCTCTCCAAGAGCCAGGCAGGAAAACCATTATTTCAGGGCTGCCATTACCTTTCTCTAAGCTTCCCCCAAAGAACTTTGCTTTTACTTTCCTCAAAACAAACGTGACACTTGATTCATAGCTGAAAGGTGTTATGAATCCAAGATAATTTCCCATCTCATATTTGAATAGATTTTCTGTTATAGTTTAAAATCACTCTAGCTTTCCTCCTTGTCCTCTCCTGTGTAACATTTATGTCTTTATCCTGATTTATTATTGTGACTTTTTATGTGAGGCGCATTACAGTATGTCTTTCCTTTCCCCTATGAAAATCAGATAAAAAAGGAGGCAGAGAAGACTGCTGTAACTAAGGTGGTAGTGGCTGCCGATAAAGCAAAAGAACAAGAATTGAAAGCAAGAACCAGAGAAGTAATTACCACAGAACAAGAGCAGGTGCACGTAACTCATGAACAGGTGAAAATGGTTTTTGATATGAAATTATTATTGTGATTACCAGCGTCAACACAGATAATAATGTTTACCACGAAGGGTGTTGTTTTGTGAGCAACACGGTTGTTTCACAGTAATAAAATCCCCTGTATCTCTGTATCCCTGGGTACTGGATACCAAAGTCCCTTAGAGTCACCAGACGCTTCCCTTGTGTAGACAAAAGGGACCTCTGGGAACACATAGCAGAAGTAGAAACAGGGGTCTCATCTACACTGGCCTGGAGACTCACTGGCTAAATATGTGACTACGAGGGATGGAGAAGTAGATGCTGAGGTGGGAACTGGGAAGAGTGGAAAAGAACACTGAACACACAGTGCTTTGAAAATAGCTTAGCAACTGCTTCCTGACTCCTTAAGAGAACATTTGAACATGGATTTGAAATGAGATGGAGAGCATGGCCTTCTCGGGTGAAATAACCAGAAAAAGTGAAAAAGACAGCGCCATGATTGGAGGCATTCAGGAGCGAATTAGATGAGACCAACTGATAGGGCTGTTGGCCACCCAAGCCGATTGTCAGTTGGGTGGTTTGGGAAGATAACTTTCAAGCCTTTTTTAACCCTGAGATCCTGAATTTCAGTGATGACGCCTGAGAATGGCAAAGAGGCAAATGGAGAAAACTGCCCCCCCAGCACCCCTTTTTCCCCCACATATACCTTAGGTGTCCAGATCCAAACACAGTATCTTCAGGGGGTTAAGGATTTGGAAAACATTTTGCCTGGGATGTGTACGAAACTTTTCTCCCTTTAATGTCTCAATTTTAGAAAAGTAAGTCTTGATATTCCAAACCATCACAATATTTAGGAAATTTTTCGAAGCAAAATTATCATATAAATGTGGATTATAAATCATCTATACTTGATTTTTTATATATAAAATTAAAGGGTCAGACAGTATTACTTTTAAGGTCTTCCATTCTAATATCCTATGCTCTAAGATTTCCTTTAGATGACAAAGTGACACAAAATAATATTGCCATATATCCATTTATAAAAATTGGAAGTCTTTTTAAAGAAGACTACACTCTCCAAAGCAGTGTTGAATCCAATTTTTTTTCTCTAAGCAACATAACTTATGGTTTAGGCAGATAAAGAGCATGGTCATATTAGTGAAAATGTGATCATTTATTTTATTTAGTGATAGCTCTAGAAAAAGGACTTTTCTTATTTTACTTCCTATTTTTTTATATTTAGTAAACATTATGTCACTTCCATTAGAGATCAGGAGACAATAAGGTTTTGTTTTTATCATTGATTTCAGATAAGAAAAGAAGCTGAAAAGGCATTTGTACCAAAAGTAGTAATTTCCGCAGCTAAAGCCAAAGAACGAGAAACTAGAATAACCGGAGAAATTACTACAAAACAAGAACAAAAACAAATAACACAAGAAACGGTAAGTCAAATTTTGTAAATATGTTGTAATTTGTTGACAAATATCACATTCCAGCCAGCTACATGTACCCTCTAACCAAAACCTCTAAGTGGAGGAGTCTTTTGTGTATATTTTCTTTCTGTTGTTTCTCTATATCTAGTATTGAAACTCTTTCATGATGGAAATTCTGCTCTCATTACACAATTTTCCACTCAACTGATCAGTTTCAAGGAAATTGTCTATCTACTAGAATAGTTTGGGGCACATCAGTGACGTTTCTAGAGCATAATTAAGTGGAAGATAGATATCACTCCAGCCCAGTTACCCACTGGTACAATCAGTTTTTTCATGCATAACCTAAGCCCTTGGTCACTTAAATTGTAACACACAAACCTGACATAGTTGGAAGACACATGCATGTGTATGCGCCTACACACACACAAACACACACACACACACACACACACCAGCCACGAATACTCCAACTAAATATCAAGGGAAAGTGAGGAATTGCTGGACATCAGAGAAGACCAGTACTTCTTCAAGAAAGTGCCCTAATTCCTGGTTGATCAACAGTGACCCAGAAGTGTTTGCTGCTTTTGTGCTGTAGAGCCAAGTTGGAAAAACCCCAATATCACCAAAATCTACTTCTCTCCCATGTATGAAATCAAGCCTTATTGGGTCTAGCAAGAGGCAACTTTTGAATTCTTTCATGTTCAAGTAGATTTCAGTGACATTGAGGTTGTTCCAACTTGGCCAGCCTCTCTTAATCTCAAGCTCTTTTTTGATCCCAGAGCTACTTTTCTTAAAATATCCAGCTCAGAACACTATATACTTAAAAGGCTGGCCAGAGGTCTTTGGGTGAAGTTCCCTCTCCTTACAGTGAGTGAGAGATTTTGAATGCACAGGAACCCAAGTTGGCATAATGAAGGACATAGAAATCCCTGTTACCATTGCAATGCTGGTGACTGGCGAGTTCAGTCTAACTGTAGTTGTCTAGCCATTTGCTAGCGGGTGCTTATTAAGTTCCCTAATGTGTCAACATATCTTAAAGATGAGGCCTTTTCAGTTTCTAGGACAATTTACTCAGGGACAGGTGGGCAGAAAAGAAGCCCACTCCTGGGTTTTAAACACAAGTGTAGGCCCTCAAAATGGAACTGTGATATTTCCTCTCTCACCACCGAACATTCTGTATTCTCCCGAATGTTGAAAGGATATCTTGCCATTTCCCCTGTGCCTTTTGAAACTCAAACCTTCATTTTACTCTGAAAATCAGATAATACAGAAAGCTGAGACAGCTGCTGCATCCATGGTGGTAGTTGCCACTGCCAAGCCCACAGACTTAGAAACAATTCTGGGAGCTCAAGAAGAAATTGTCACACAACAAGATCAAATGCGTGTAACTCATGAAAAGGTGACAACTTCCTGCTGGTGTGAAATTCACTCTTGTTTCATTCCATTTGCAAGCCACCTACATTTTCATCCTGGGTCTTAATCATCACCTTTTCACCTCCTTCTCTTCTTATGACTCATACAGAAAACTTCAGAATCTCTCAGGAACCTTTTGCTGTCTATCTAGCTTTCACTGCCACTTTTCTTTCCTAACTTTTCAGACTTTCTTTGGATTCTTACTAATATGATATTATAATTCACCTTAATATTTAACATGTTTCTATTGAAGACTCCAGTGTACAAGTCAATTGATAAAATGCAAAATTATGTATTTTTTTATGACTCTATTGGCATTTCCCATAAATTATGAGGAGAATAAGGTGAGAAAGAGAAATGCATCCTTTTATTGCTCATCACATGTTTTTCTTTTAGACTGAACGTATTTTGATACTGTTACCAATGAAACAGTATGGATGATCAAAGCAACTCAGATGATAAAATGTCCTTGCATAGGAAGAAATATTCTTCCTGTCTCAGCTTTGACTTAATTTCTTTTATTAGAGGCTATATGAAATTTAATGACCATTTTCTCATCTTTTTTTTATTGTATGACCAGATAATGAAAGAAACTAGGAAAACAGTGGTACCTAAAGTCATAGTTGCCATGCCCAAAGTCAAAGAACAAGATTTAGTATCAAGAACTAGAGAAGGCATCACTACCAAAAAAGAGCAAGTTCAAATAGCTCAGGAAAAGGTGAATACAGATATTCGAGATGGGAAAAGTTTCATCTTTAAACTAATTTCCAGTAAACCATTAACTACAATGTGATATGAATTATTGATCTGTATTTTCCTTTTTGGATCCCCAACTAAAAACCACATGGTGAATGTATGACTTCTTACCATAACTTTTATCTGCACATTTGATTTTCATTCGTCTGTAACATTTGTAATTCATTTTATTCACCATTATCCTTTGCACGAAGATTGGCATTTTTAGCCTGACTTCTAAAAAGCAATATAAGGAATCATCTAGAGATTTTTTTTTTTTGTAGTTAACGTTTCTAAGGTTTGTGGTTCCCAGTCAGTGTGCACTGCCCAGTGCAAGTTAACTTCTTTTGTGTAGTTAACCCTGAATAACCTTGTCTTGCATCCCCACTAAGGGGTGGGGGGGAAGTGTCATACCATATGCGTCTGAAGCCCTGTACAATTTAAACCTGGATTTTACTATAATAATCAGATGAGAAAGGAAGCTGAGAAAACTGCCTTGTCTACAATAGCAGTTGCAACTGCTAAAGCCAAAGAACAAGAAACAATACTGAGAACTAGAGAAGAAATGGCTGCTAGACAAGAACAAATCCAAGTTACTCATGGAAAGGTGACTATTGCTATTCCAAGTGTGAAATCCCCTATTATAATACATTAATACTAAATCTCATGTGAAATCCCCTATTATAATGCATTCCAAATCTCAGAATTTCTTATGAGACACTATTAACCTGATTTATTTTTAGATGTACAATTGGAAACTAAAAAACTGAATTATTTATTACTGTTAATATTACTACATATTCCTTTCCTCACTTACCTCTTCACTATTATTTTCCATTTTTTATTATTAACAGCTAGAGATTCTCCAGAAGTTGATGATTGAGATTGCATGCAGGCTAATTTTAAGATACTCCATGGACATTAAAAAAAAGTGTTCAAGTAAATAATGACTCTTACTGTCAAAGAGATGTACATTTTGAAGTACAGTATTAAGTATAAATAAATAAATCCAGTATATTACAGTGTAGAGTATGGACTTATTTCAGGAAAAACCCCATAATTTTCATCATGTGAAACTCTACCTTTTTTTCTCCCTGTAAATATCAGATGAGAAAAGAAGCTGAGAAAATTATGGTGCCTGCTGTAGTAGCTCCCACTAAAGCTGAACAAGATGCAATATTAAAATCTAGAGAAGAAATTATCCAACCAGAATAAATATACATCAACCATAAAAATGTTATTTGTAGCATCTATTTGTGGCTATGAAATTTCCATGAATTTACCTTCTTCCCAGGACTCTATACCCCGGGTGAACTATTTACCTAACTTTACTCTTTATTGCTAATATAGTAATTGGAAATTAGCAACTAAAGTTTTCCAATTTCTTTAGCGTCATAACTGAGTCCTGTCTGTATTTCCGTCAATGCTGTTTTCTATCTCTACATCTTTGGGGTTTTTTTTTCTAAGACAGGATTTAAGATCAGCTTTTTTAACATTTATGTAAGTCTAATACTGAATGGCCTATCAGCCTTCTAGAAGTCTCATTGACGACAGAAATTCCAATATGTAACATACTTCATGAGTGATTATATTTACATTTTTGTTCTGAATCGCATAAATTTGACTATCTTATTTTTGTTGTTAAAAATTAGCTAAAAAAAAAATTAGCTAAGAATGGAAGCTCAGAAAATGTCTAGACCCAAAGAAATAGTTACCACTGCAAAAATCTGCTGAACCAGCCACCCTGCCAAGAACTAGAGAAGGATCTGCCATTAAGCGAGAACAAATACATCTTTTTCATGAGGAGATGAAAACTGATGCTGTGGACGTGACAAGCATTGTTTCATCCCATTTCGTCATCAGCTCTCCTGACTTTTCATCCATGATGAGTCGTCGTGCTCCTGCAGCTCCATTTAATTGCTTAACTGATCAACAGAACGTTAGAGACCATTAGACTCAGTCCAGCTCTTCCAGTGCAACAGTCAGCACTTCTAGTTGTGGAAAGTCAGATTAAGTAACACTTTTCTTTGTGTCTTCTAAATTAATTCTCAGCTTTAAACTGGTATGAGTTAGGGTCTCCAATTCTAGTCCAATTCTTCTTCCTGATTATCTAGGTTCCAAAAATATGAAGGATATTAGAGTCAGTCCACTAAGAAATAAGAGCAGCTATCAGCATAGATTACTCATTTGGGGTTGTCCATCAATGAGTATATGGGTCCACCAGCATATGTATATAGAGTTGACATACGTTAACTAAGGAAAGAATATATAGATGCTTCCCCAACTTAAAATATCTTACTATAGTTAAGATTCTTTTTTGCATAAGTTTTAAATTAAGAATAACATTCATATATGTCAGTTAGCAAAGGACAATTTCTTTGAGCTTAAGTTTTCTCATTATTAAAATAAGTAAAATGAAAACTCAAACTATTTCATAGACTGGTTGAAAGATTCAAGTGAGATATAATGTAAATGTAATCATTCTATAAGCAAAGTAATTTATGTGTGTGTGTGTGTGTGTATACAGTTCAAGATGTTAACATTTTAAAACATCTATAAAATTAAAGTCAACTAATGGCCTATATGGTTTAAAAAAAGAAACAACCAGAAGAATGAACTTAACCCACCTAATCCTCACGTATATTTTACATTCTTCTAAGATACAATCTAAAGTGAAAATGATATCTGCAATTCTTCAAGGCAGATTAGATTGTTTGTGGCTTCCTAGATGGAGAACTGGATGAAGCCTATAATCACTAAAGGCCCAATTTCGTCTCAGAAACACCTCATTTATATCTTAAATGGTTCAGAGAATAATTTTAACAGATATAGAGGTAGCACACTTGAAAAACACTTCAGATGCAATCTAGATTCTATTCACAGCAGCAGAAAAGAAAACTGAACATTAATAAAATATTCCAGCATTCTTTTAAAGAGCACTGATGGACACGGTGATGTGATTTTTGCGATATGCTGTTTCCATGTACTGCAGAGAATAATAACATATGAGCCGTATCAATTGGCTTGCTTTCTTTAAAAGAGAAACTCCTTTGCAAAATGTGTTCCCATTTACGATAATCAGATTCATGGAAATGAGAAAACAACATTTCTTTTTCCTTCTTCACTTTAACTTACAATAGTAATGACAGTAAATTGAACTTTGCTGTGAAAGATTGTTCTCTTGAATCCAAATATGATAACACTTTCATTTTCATCACGGTATCTTCATTCGTGTGTTTTAAGAAAGATACTTTCTAATAGATTAAAAATTTTTTATCCCTAGGGAATCATAAGTAAATTAATATGTTCCCTGTGTGTTCACAAGTTTTCATGTTATCTCAGATTTGCATGTGACTGTACAATTCTGTAGCAACTGATTTTTCTGGATGGGACTGTGACAGTATTGAGTGCATTTTTATCATCACCGTCATCGCGCCGACACCAGACTAAATGATCGGCAATAAAAATAATCAATGAAGATAACCAGCCCCGAAGTTCTGATTTCACAAGTGCTAATTGACTGTCTGCCATGGACAAAGTACTAGACAAACTCAAAACCTCCTTACTATTTTACATACGTATTGTCCCATGTTGTGTTTATGTGATTTAATGTCTACTCTAAACAAGGATTCATAGAGTGTATCTAACTAGATGTCCACACATTATAATCACCAGTGAAATATTAAATTCTTAAATGCATTTCTAAGTCATATTTCTGGAGACATTAACATAGTTGTGTAACGTAGGTGCCGTCGGCCCATCGTGCCTTTAGACATGACTGACATTACTGAGTATTAATTCTGGAAACCTTATCTGCAGGTGGGCGTTGGGGAAAAGGCGGAAGCTGTAGCAACAGTGGTTGCTGCAGTAGACCAGGCCCGAGTTCGAGAGCCCAGAGAAGCCGGGCATGTTGAAGAAATGTATGCTCAGAAGACCACTTTGGAGTACGAGTACAAGGAGCACGTTTCTGCCGCCAAGGTAGCTGAGCATCCGCCACGTCCAGCCTCAGAACCCCACATTGTCCCTAAAGCAGTCAAGCCTGGAGTGATCCACGCTCCTTCTGAGACTCATATCACAACTACGGATCAAATGGGAATGCACATATCACAGGTGAGTCTGGAGCCACTGGCTGTTCCCGGGAAAGCAAGCTTAACTGCTGTGGTCACCTGGTGAACACGAGTATCACTGAGTTCCATTTCCATGCAGATCAAGAAAACTACAGATCTAACAAGTGAAAGATTAGTCCATGTGGATAAACGCCCCCGCACAGCAAGCCCTCACTTTACCGTTTCAAAAATTTCTGTTCCTAAGCCAGAACATGGATATGAGGTAAGAAGTTAATGAGCTGGACAAAGAAATGTTAGGCTCAAAGGAAGAAAGTATCTAATGTGTGACGTAGGGTATCTTTGGCGAAAGCCAACGTGGGCCTCTTTTTGATGATGTCTGTTTGTTTTCACGGTGGACTCAGAAACCCCTAAAGTCTGAAACTTGCCCAACAGGGTGAGCCTAGGCTAGCAGTTGGTTATCTTACACCTCTGAGAAGACACAAATCCATACAGGCTTCTTTCTTTTCACATTTTGTAAAAGGTGGTGTGTTACACAGTTCAGTTTTCCTTATTCTGTGAGACATTTCAGAGTAACTTAAATGAGAATTGATACCAATAATAAAGACAGACATTGAGAAATCATGTGTTCGTATCCTCACTGTAGCAAAATGGAGAGGTGGTACTGTGTGGTAGTTGGGCTGGATTGTGGAATCACACAGCCCTGGATAAGTACCCTGGCCTCTGCCCCTTATTAGCTCTGTCATCAGGGGCAAGTTAGTACATGTAAAAACCTTAGCAAGTTGACAGGGCCTAATAACCCTCAATGTTAGTCACAACTGTTCTTACTTTACACACCCAAGGCATAGAATCTAAACTTTGTATGCTTCAAAGGATTGTAAGGTATATTTAATACCTACATTTGGGATAGTCTCAAATTACTATTGAAACCAAATAACCATGGACAACTATAGAATAAAAAGAGTAAGGAAGCCCTTAAAATATTTTTCTAAGCATCTCCATTTTCACCTTTCACACAGATTTGTGGCCGAAGCCTAAATGTGCTATTTTAAAGTAGTTCTTAGGAATTAACCAAGTATTTAAAATTTTTATTATTTTTGAATTTCCCACTGTAATATTTTCAAATACAGCTTCATTGGGATGGTTAAGTGAAAATTCATGACCGAGTTTTAGAAGACCTTCAGTCCCTTTATGATAAGAGCGTAAAATAAGAAGCTCTAAGTATAACTCTGTACGAAAGATTTTCAGATACATTTTAGAAACTGGCAGGAATGACAATGAGCTTTATAACTGGCTTATCTCTGACTTTTCATTAACTATAAAAGTGATCATGAGAACAATAAAAAAGGGACCATATAGAAAAGAGACTCAGACTCACCCCAGGAATACTAGTGGCAAAGCAGTTCCGAGTAATGACTGGGATGACAGTTAAGTGACTTTATTTTCTGACTCCGTTTCTCTTCAGGCATCAATAGCCGGTAGCGCTATTGCCACGTTACAAAAAGAGTTGTCAGCCACATCTGCTGCTCAGAAGGTCACCAAATCCGTGAAGGCACCTACTGTGAAGCCCGCTGAGGCTAGAGTGAGAGCAGAGCCCACCCCTTCACCCCAGTTCCCCTTTGTGGACACACCAGAGACTTTTAAGAGTCAAGCTGACATTGAGGTGAAGAAGGAAGTCGGGGTGGGCATCACTGGTGACGCAGTCCGCGAAGAGCACTTCGAAGTACTGCACGAGCGTGAAGCCAAGGTTGGTCACCGGAGCGCCCGCTGTCTCTTGATCCATTCCTATGGAGGAGGGCCAGGCGCTTGGCCAGTCTGTGCTACCGAAGTGGTCAGCCAGGTGTCCTGCCTTTCTCCATCACCGTGCTCACACTTCATTTTATTGAGCATGGTGTGGGTCAGAGCTCTTTTTCTCAAGTTATTTTTATGATTTTGCATATGCTAAGAGCTTATGAGGCTTCCCCTAATTTCCTGAGCATTTTGTAACATCCTTTGTAAAAATTGCAGGTAACAGAAACAGCGAGAATACCTGCGCCTGTTGAAATCCCTGTTACTCCGCCAACTTTAGTCTCGGTGAGTAAAGTTGATTGTGTTGGATCATATGCATGTCTGATCAAATAATTTTCATATATGCAAAGATCAGTTTCTCAAACTGGAAAATGCCGTGAGTGCATTTACAAGTACTAATTTTAAGACCACATACTATTTGGCAAGGAAAGGGGGAATTCTGTGTGACAGCCATCAGTCATGTATTCAACAGATTTAATGAGTTTCTGTTATGCATACGGCATATCGCAAGACCAATCTGGCCCTCTTTGAAATCTTTGTCTTACTATCAGAGAAGATGTACGTAAATAAGCGTAAAAAAATGTAGAAGGTGATAAGCACTTCAACAGAGGGAGCGACCGGAGGAGAGCTAGATTACTTCCAATTGAAGGTAGCATGGAAAGCTTTGCTGAAGAGGCAGCATCTGCTGCTGAGCCTTCAAGCTTCGTTAGGATTTGAATATGTGCAAAAAACAGAGGGTACAGAGTTGCCCCATTATATGGCATTAATACAGTTCTACCCTATGAACCTGGAAAGGCCTTACATTTATTTCAGATTGGGGATATTCCAATTTCCAAGGGAGTTTCTCTACTAATATTTCTAGAGTCTTGATCTTAAGAAAGTATTTTATGACAATTAGAGTGTGCAAGGTCAAACCTCCCCCACATTTGTTACAACACATAGAGATGATTCATGAATATGCACGCGTATCAATACTTCCTTTTTCTTCTCTCTTTAGGGCTTAAGGAACGTGAATGTTATTGAAGGTGAATCTGTCACCTTCGAGTGCCACATCTCTGGATACCCATCCCCAAAAGTGACATGGTACAGGGAAGACTACCAGATAGAAAGCTCCATTGATTTCCAGATAACCTTCCAGAGTGGAATTGCTCGTCTTATGATTCGTGAAGCCTTTGCAGAAGACAGTGGGCGATTTACTTGCAGTGCTGTGAACGAGGCTGGGACCGTCAGCACATCCTGCTATCTAGCTGTGCAAGGTCAGTGGCCACACCCCCACCAACCTTCCACGCATGCAATCACTGTCGCCTGACACTTCTTTTCACCGTACGGTGTCTGCACACCTCGCAATGGAGCGCCCTTTTGGAATTGAGGGGTTGATTATGGGGTCAACTTAACTGTGATGCTAAGCCGAGGTCACTAATGAAACAAACTAAACACCTGACTTAACAAGAGAAACTTCTGTCTTCTTCTAGTGTCAGAAGAGTTTGAAAAGGAAACAGCTGTGGCTGAGAAAATTACCACAGAAGAGAAACGGTAACACGTTTTTTTGCTAATGAGTTTTGTTGTAGTACCGTTTTGCTTTTTCAGTCCTTTCGTATTGGCAAATTGCAGTCCAGAAGCTAACATGAAGGGAATTCTCTTTCCAGCTTTGTCGAATCAAGGGATGTGATAATGACAGATACTAGCATCACAGAGGAACCAGCAGGGCCTGGAGAACCTGCCGCTCCTTCCTTTATTACAAAACCAGTGGTACAGAAACTGGTAGAAGGTGGGAGCGTTGTATTTGAATGCCAGGTTGACGGCAACCCAAAGCCCCACGTCTACTGGAAGAAGTCTGGTGTTCCTCTAACCACTGGATACAGGTATTTTGACGGCTGAATGATAGAGTTCTCTGTGATTTGTCTGATATGTATATGAAGCCAAGAGAGAATTAGAATTTACCTACCCCACCATCCCTCAAAGGTAGGCTCTTTTGTCATGGAGCCTTCATAGTGTGCTTTGAGGTATCTTCATGTTTTCATACGAAGTCTTATTGAGGAACAAAGCTATGTGACAAAAGTGGATGGAAGATACATTTCCTTATATTCTATTTTGATTCACTTATAATGCTAGTGAAATGGAGAAAATGGTGTGGATTTTTACACACACAACATATTCTTCTAGAAGGGATTGGAAAACAACTTTCAATAAAAATGCTTAGTAATTAAGCCACTAAAAGATAAAAGAAAAAGGGTCACGTAATGAAGAAGAAAGCTAGTTATACATGAAAATCTATGCTAATAAATTTGCTGCAATTGAATATAAAATTTAGCGTTGAATTTCCTGCAACTTAAACAATCTAAAAATGTAGCCATCGTATCTTGAGAAGAAATACAGTATACCAAAGGCTTAATATTGAAATGTTTAAAGGAAGTTATTTTGATGATTCATTTGATCTTCACATAAAACAATGAACAAAATAATGAGCAAAGAGAAATATCTAAGTGTTTAAATGGCCTCATCATTTGCTAACATAAACACTGAAGCCCCTTATTTCCGTACAGTTGATTCTAGTAGTATTATAGTCTATTATTTATTTTAAAGAATATATTACTATTATTTAAAATGAAAATTTTAACTTGCTTGGCCCGCATTACTCGTGCTCATGCATTTTCCTCAATTTTCAGCAATCTTATATTCTATGGTGGAGCTTAGTCCCATGTTTAGGATCATTGAATTTTATACCACAGATCCACATAAGGGTTACTTGTGGCTGAATTTTTTGTTTGTTCATTTCCATAAAGATACAAAGTGAGTTACAACAAACAAACAGGCGAGTGCAAACTGGTGATTTCGATGACGTTTGCCGATGATGCCGGAGAATACACTATTGTTATTCGTAATAAGCATGGAGAAACTTCTGCATCTGCCTCCTTGCTTGAAGAAGGTGAGTGCAATTCTAAGTGGTTCCATGTGCACAATAAGAATGGAAATGCAGGGAATTAGCAGTGCCGTGTGATTGTCAAAAGGCCTGTTGCTATATCCTGGTTCTGATACTGGCTGTGTCCCCATCTGACCCATCTCTTGGCCTCAGCTGTATAGGAAATGTTTTAGATCACACAGCCTCCAAAGCCATACCAGTGCTAAACTTCGAAGGTTCTAACAATAGTTTCTTTTCGGTACATTTATTTCTAAGCATATAATGCCTTTGAAAATGCAGGGATTCTAAATCCAGTTGCCTTCCAGATCCAGACAGATATTAGTGATCACAAGGCAGACAGTGGCAAACTGGAGAGAGTATACGCCCTGCCTCAAGGGGGCAGTAGCTCCCCAGCTCCAGTACGTTGTTGCCAGGCACGCAGTACCAGGCTCAGCGTTGCTAGAGCTTCCGATGTTTTTTTTTTTTTAACATCTTTATTGGAGTATAATTGCTTTACAATGGTGTGTTAGTTTCTGCTGTATAACAAAGTGAATCAGCTATACATATACATACATCCCCATACCTCCTCCCTCTTGCGTCTCCCTCCCACCCTCCCTATCCCACCCCTCTAGGTGGTCACAAAGCACCGAGCTGATCTCCCTGTGCTATGCGCCTGCTTCCCACTAGCTATCTACTTTACATTTACATTTGGTAGCGTATATATGTCCATGCCATGGAGCTTCTGATGTTTTAAAGAAAAGCTAGAAATCAGGATTTTCAATATTTATAAGTAATTTGAAAAAAAAAAAGTGTAATAACATTTAGGTTAAACAAAATGTATCTGTGGGTCTCCGTTATCTTTGCCTAGATGTTCGCATTTATAGTGGACCATCCACGTTCTGTCTCATTTGAGCTGCACAAAACTCCTTAGGGTTAGGATATTATCCCCATTTGGCAAAGCACTCAAGGCCCAGGAAGATAAATGAATTGCCAAAAGCCACATGGCAAATTAGGAAGACCTCTAGGGTTGATCCCCAAAGGACTGGCTACTAGTTTAAAATTCTTTCTACAATAGTAGTGGCTGCCTTGACTTGCTAACATAAGTTTGGGTTTGAAATTCAATCTAATTAGTCTATATTGAGCACTTTGATAGTAAAATTTGGCAGATCTGGCTTTTGGTTATCAACTTTCCGTGGTGTAGGACTTGCTTGAATGAACAGTGGCATGAAGGCTTTTTCATAAGAACATTAAAAATTAACTTATGTTCTTAACTCCTAGCTGATTATGAGTCACTGATGAAGTCCCAGCAAGAAATGCTTTACCAGACACAAATGACTGCATTTGTGCAAGAACCTAAAGTTGGAGAAATAGCACCTGGATATGTATACTCTGAATATGAAAAAGAGTATGAAAAAGAACAAGCCTTAATTAGGAAGAAAATGGCCAAAGATACTGTAATGGTCAGAACTTTTGTGGAAGACCAGGTGAGTATAACAATAATGACCAAGTAAATCACTTCATACATTATACTTTCCTCCCACAATGCCCCTCTTTTTGTTTGATATTTTCATTTTCAAGTGATAGGTCAGGGTTAGACTGCTATAAACATGTCCAGGTTCACTGCTGACGAGGTTCCTTAATCTTCATAACATGTTGGCACTATGACTTTAGAAATTGGAATTACGTATAAGCAGGAAAAACAAATACTAGCACAACCAAGTTCATTACTGCCAACATTTTGTCATCAGTAGGATGAACATCGCATATATAACCCATACTCTTAGAATGTCATTGACCCAAGACACCACAGCATGAACTGACAAAGATGACTGGAATGCAGATTAAAAACAAAACAAACAATGACCCATCTAATTCTCACTGACAAACAAACAAAAAAGCAAACACAAAAGCCTTCTAGATTTTTCTTCCAGTTAAAAATTTTAATCAAACCTTATCTATGAAATGAATACTCTTAAGGAATTTCTGTCAGTCAGCATATATCTTTTTAATAAAATGTCATCTTTTTCACTGCGTAGGAATTCCATATTTCTTCCTTTGAAGAGAGACTTATTAAAGAAATTGAATACAGAATAATAAAGACTACATTAGAAGAACTTCTTGAAGAAGACGGAGAAGAAAAGATGGCAGTTGACATTTCTGAATCTGAAGCTGTTGAAGCAGGATTTGATTTAAGAGTCAAGAATTACAGAATTCTTGAAGGGATGGGTGTTACTTTTCATTGCAAGATGTCTGGGTATCCATTACCCAAGGTAAAATATAAACATTGATCATACCTCCATGCTACAATAAAGACATAAATAGGTTACAGTATAACCATTTTATCTAAATTTTATTGACATATGCATGCTATTATTTGCAGATTGCATGGTACAAAGATGGCAAGCGCATCAGACATGGAGAGAGATACCATATGGACTTTCTACAAGATGGCAGAGCTAGTCTACGCATACCTGTTGTTCTTCCGGAAGATGAAGGCATCTATACCGCGTTTGCCAGCAATATTAAAGGAAATGCAATTTGCTCAGGGAAATTGTATGTGGAGCCCGCTGCACCACTTAGTGCTCCGACTTACATACCCACACCAGAGCCAGTGAGCAGAATCAGGTAGACTCGTGATAATTTGTGTTGACTAGTATTGAAATTGTTTAAAACACCAAATATCTCTGTAGCAAATTGCTATTGTGTGGCAGAAAAAATTGAAGGCTGAGATAGCACAGAAATTTGCCATTCGCAATGCCGGCAGTTGCCCAGTTTTTATTTCTTGTCCCTATGTAAGCTGAGAAAAGCATTTTCATTGTGGAGCATATTATTTATTTTGCCAGTGCTATAGCTAACGTAATGAAAGCTATAAAGGTTTATTTGACATCAGACTTTACAGATGTTACCTTAATTTATACAACAACCTTGCCATGGAAGGATTATCATTGCTATTTTGGAAGTGGGAACACTGAGCTTCCATGACCCTGTGAAAATTGCTTTAGTTCACCCTGCCTGTGTGGTGGTGTCAGCACTTGAAATCCAATCCAAGCCAATCAGGCTGCAGTGTATAGATGGAGTTTGGGATTTTTTCAAATATAATTTCTATGTTTTTCCTCTTCTGGGATAAAGAAGTATATTTTTCTTTTTCCATAAATGTATTCATGTGGTTGTTTAAGCAACCAGCATTTATTGAAATATTTTGGTAGTTGAACCAAAAAGGTTCGGTAACTAATTAAACCCAGTGGTGAGGGAGAGACAGCATTAAGGACCATTCTAAATGAACAGCATAGCTTTGGGGGCAATAATAATGTATTCCTTTTTGGATCCCAGCAAGTTTGAGGTACCTTTTAACACGTACACAAAGTAAATTCTAAAATAACATTAAGAAAGAGCTTTGTCTTGCTGAGTTTTCTCTATGCCTCATGAAAATATTCTGCTTTGCCCTTTTTCTTCAGATCCATCTCTCCACGTTCAGTGAGCAGATCTCCGATACGCATGTCCCCTGCACGGATGTCGCCTGCACGGATGTCCCCTCTACGGATGTCCCCTGCACGGATGTCCCCTGCACGGATGTCCCCTGGACGTAGGCTGGAGGAAACAGATGAGTCACAGCTTGAGAGACTGTATAAGCCAGTCTTTGTGTTGAAACCTACTTCTTTCAATTGTTTAGAAGGACAGACTGCCAGATTTGACTTAAAGGTCGTGGGTCGACCTATGCCAGAGACCTTCTGGTTTCATGACGGTAAGTATAAGTTTTTGCTCATAAATCATTAAACACAAAAATAAGCTTATATGTATGTCTAACAATTTAACAATAACTATTTTAACATGTTTTCTTTTTTACTCAATTTTTTTTACAGGTCAGCAAATTGTCAATGACTATACCCATAAAGTAGTCATTAAAGAAGATGGTACCCAATCACTAATTATTGTCCCCGCAACACCCAGTGATTCTGGAGAATGGACTGTGGTTGCCCAAAACAGGGCAGGGAAATCATCAATTTCAGTGATTTTAACCGTGGAAGGTATTTGCTCTGAAGATTAAAAAAGAAATTACCTTATCACTTGGGTTATAAACAGGTAGTTCAGCCCTACTCACTCAGAGTCATGACCTTTCTCTTTCAGCTGTGGAACATCAGGTAAAACCAGTGTTTGTGGAAAAACTGAAAAATCTCAACATAAAGGAAGGTTCCCGACTTGAAATGAAAGTCAGAGCTATGGGTAACCCCAACCCTGACATCGTATGGTTGAAAAACAGTGAGATCATTGTACCTCATAAATATCCAAAAATCAGGTAAGTTTGCTTGAAAAATAATAAAACTAAGCTCATTACACAAATCCAATAACCAAGGAAGCCACAACTACTTCTGTACTGATGATTAATTTTCCCACTTTTAATAGAATTGAAGGAACCAAAGGAGAAGCTGCCCTTAAAATTGACTCCACTGTCAGCCAAGACTCTGCCTGGTACACTGCAACTGCCATTAATAAGGCTGGCCGAGACACTACAAGATGCAAAGTAAATGTTGAAGTTGAGTTTGCAGAGCCTGAGCCAGAGAGAAAATTAGTCATCCCACGAGGGACATATAGAGCAAAGGAGATTGCAGCCCCAGAACTAGAGCCCCTCCATTTGCGATATGGTCAAGAGCAATGGGAAGAGGGTGACCTCTATGACAAAGAGAAACAACAGAAACCATTTTTCAAGAAAAAACTCACTTCCTTAAGACTCAAGCGCTTTGGGCCTGCCCACTTTGAATGCAGGCTAACACCAATTGGTGACCCAACGATGGTGGTGGAATGGCTCCATGATGGAAAGCCACTGGAAGCTGCCAACAGGCTCCGTATGATCAATGAATTTGGGTATTGCAGCCTTGATTATGGAGTTGCATATTCCAGAGACAGTGGTATCATTACTTGCAGAGCTACTAACAAATATGGAACAGATCATACATCTGCTACCCTTATTGTCAAAGATGAGAAGAGTCTCGTGGAAGAATCTCAATTGCCTGAGGGGAGGAAAGGCTTACAGAGAATTGAAGAATTAGAGCGGATGGCTCATGAAGGTGTTACAAGTGTGACAACCGATCAAAAAGAGAAGCAAAAGCCAGACATCGTCTTGTTCCCAGAGCCAGCAAGAGTACTTGAAGGGGAGACCGCCAGATTCCGTTGCCGAGTGACAGGCTACCCTCAGCCCAAAGTCAACTGGTACCTCAATGGGCAGCTCATCCGCAAAAGCAAAAGATTCAGAGTTCGCTATGATGGCATTCATTATCTGGACATCGTGGACTGCAAATCATATGATACAGGTGAAGTCAAGGTCACTGCAGAAAACCCTGAAGGTGTGATAGAGCATAAAGTGAAGCTTGAGATCCAACAGAGGGAAGATTTTAGGTCTGTCCTTAGGCGAGCCCCTGAGCCAAAGCCTGAGTTTCACGTACATGAACCTGGAAAACTTCAGTTCGAAGTACAAAAGGTAGACAGACCTGCTGACACCACTGAAACTAAGGAAATTGTGAGGTTGAAAAGGGCTGAAAGAATTGCCCATGAAAAAGTGTCTGAGGAGTCAGAAGAGCTGCGTAGTAAGTTCAAGCGCAGGACTGAGGAAGGCTATTATGAAGCCATTACTGCTGTGGAGCTCAAGTCTCGTAAGAAGGATGAATCCTATGAAGAACTTCTAAGGAAGACAAAAGATGAACTTCTCCACTGGACCAAAGAGTTAACTGAAGAGGAGAAGAAAGCCCTTGCTGAAGAAGGCAAAATCACTATTCCAACTTTTAAACCTGATAAAATTGAACTAAGTCCTAGTATGGAGGCTCCTAAAATCTTTGAAAGAATCCAAAGCCAAACAGTGGACCACGGATCTGATGTACACTTCCGGGTCAGAGTGGTGGGGAAACCAGATCCTGAATGTGAGTGGTACAAAAACGGTGTAAAGATTGAGCGCTCTGACCGAATCTACTGGTACTGGCCTGAAGACAATGTTTGTGAGCTGGTCATAAGAGATGTGACAGCTGAGGACTCTGCCAGCATCATGGTAAAAGCCATCAATATAGCTGGGGAAACCTCAAGTCACGCATTCTTACTCGTCCAGGGTAATTTGAATTTCTTTCATTTGATGGATCTGTTTCTATTTATCCATGAATATCCAGTAGTGTATTTCTTTTTATTTTCTTTTCCCATTATCCAAATTGTGAATTTAATTTAATGTGCTTTTTTTTTTTTTCCTTTTTCTTATAGCCAAGCAATTGATCACTTTCACACAGGAATTACAAGATGTTGTTGCTAAGGAAAAAGACACCATGGCAACATTTGAATGTGAAACCTCAGAGCCATTTGTCAAAGTGAAATGGTATAAGGATGGCGTGGAGGTTCACACGGGAGATAAATATAGGATGCTCTCTGACAGGAAAGTTCACTTCCTCTCCGTCCTGACAGTCGACACATCTGATGCTGAAGACTATAGCTGTGTACTTGCAGAAGATGAAAACGTAAAAACAACGGCTAAACTTATTGTCGAAGGTAGTAAATAATGATTTCATTCCTAAGTTTTAAAGTCACCCTTAGTATGTGATAAAATTAGCTATGCAATTTTCACTTCATAAGACGAATTACTTGGGAATTAAATATAAGCTCCATAGCAAGACTCATGAATTTATACTGGTAATTAAGAATATTGACAATTTGGATTTTGTATTTTTTATTTTTTTGGCCGCACTGTGCGGCATGTGGGATCTTAGTTCCCCGACCAGGGATCGAACCCGCACCCTTGGCAGTGAAAGCGCTGAGTCCTAACCACTGGACCACCAGGGAATTCCTGACAATTTGGATTTTGAAAAGCAAGGTCATTCTGATACCTTGCTTTTAAATTTTTTATTGAAATATAATTCTGTGCTTTAAAAATAATTTTTAAATTAAAGTAACTCCTTTTAATTGACAATTTATTTCTCAGTCCAGCAGTTAGATATTAAGAGTATTCCTGATAGTATGGGGGGGGAGCGGGATAAGAGATTTACAAGGAATTTTCTCTATCCTAAGTCTAGATGCATAACTCTCCAGCGAAATTAACTTCTCCTTCTCTTATGCCTCAGGTGCAGTCATTGAGTTTGTGAAAGAACTTCAGGACATAGAAGTTCCAGAATCATTTTCAGGAGAGTTAGAGTGCATTATAACCCCGGAAAATATAGAAGGCAAATGGTATCATAATGATGTGGAGCTTAAATCCAATGGCAAGTACACAATTACATCTCGCCGTGGACGTCAGAACCTCACAGTCAAGGATGTGACCAAAGAGGACCAGGGAGAATACAGCTTTGTTGTCGACGGGAAAAAGACAACCTGTAAACTAAAGATGAAACGTAAGCCTTCCCCTTCCTGTCAGCCTGCAGTGAGCATCGCTATGGCTTATTGATAATAAATAATCATAACATTCTTTTTTCTCCCCATATTTCACAGCCCGCCCTGTTGCTATCCTACAAGGACTCAGTGATCAAAAAGTCTGCGAGGGTGACATTGTTCAGCTTGAAGTTAAAGTCTCCTTAGAGAATGTGGACGGTGTCTGGATGAAGGATGGCGAAGAAGTGCAGCCAGGCGACAGGGTTCACGTTGTGATAGACAAGCAGTCACACATGCTGCTTATTGAAGACATGACTAAGGAGGATGCTGGACATTACTCCTTCACCATTCCTGCCCTTGGACTGTCAACCAGTGGGCACGTCTCTGTCTACAGTGAGTGCGACTTACATAGTCTTGTTGTATGCTGTCAAGTGAGCACACATTTCCAACAAAATTTGTATTCACAATTCCTTTGTGTGTGTGTGGTTTTGCAGGTGTTGACGTGATAACACCTCTAAAAGACATTAACGTGCTTGAGGGCACCAAGGCTGTGCTCGAATGTAAGGTCTCAGTCCCTGATGTGACTTCTGTTAAGTGGTACTTAAATGATGAACAAATCAAGCCTGATGATCGCGTGCATGCCATTGTCAAAGGCACTAAGCAGCGACTTGTGATTAACCGGACCTATGCTTCAGATGAAGGTCCTTACCAGCTGATGGTTGGCAGAGTTGAAACCAGCTGTGACCTTTCTGTAGAAAGTAAGAATTGTTCCATGTCACTTAGTATTATTTTAAGCATTCTTTTTTCCCAGTATAATAGTAACCAAGTGATTATTTTATTTTTCCCCCCAGAAATTAAAATTATCAGAGGTCTTCATGACCTTACCTGTACAGAGACCCAAAATGTGGTCTTGGAAGTTGAACTGTCCCACTCAGGAATTGATGTCTTGTGGAATTTTAAGGACAAGGAAATCAAACCCAGTTCTAAATATAAAATTGAAGCTCATGGAAAAATATATAAGTTGACGGTTCTAAATATGATGAAAGACGATGAAGGGGAATATACATTTTATGCTGGAGAAAATATGACATCTGGAAAACTTATCGTGGCAGGTTAGTACATTTATCATTTAACCTAAGTTCTTATGTAGGGCAGTTGTTTTAACTTAAGAAATCACTGCCCATTTCCTCCCAAGTTCCCACCAGTTTCCCACTTCCTTGCCTCTGCTTATGCTGTTCTCAAAACCAATAATACCCTTGACACTATTCCCATCAGCCTAAATTCCAAATGTTCTTCCAGGAAGTCGTAGCTCAAATGCCATCTCCTCTGTGAAGCCTTCCTTGATCTTCCCATTTGTAGAAGATCTTAACCCTCCAACCTCAGGATCACTTTATGTGTGTTTCTTTCATGACCCTGACTCATATACTTGTTTTATTCCCTGTTTCTTCTTCCCACACCTGAGTAGATGCTCCCCAAATGTGGAATTGCTTCTTTCTCATCTTTGTATAGTCCAATACGTTGCACATGATAGATTGATGAGTTAACGTTTGGACTGAGTTTTATTTAAACTCTCCTACTGTGAAGATGTATTTCTTTTTTTTATTGCTCGTTTCATTCACTTTTGTTTTCTTTGTTCCCTTCATACTTTATAATGAACCCAATGAATATTTTTAAAATATACCTCAATGTATGTGTCTGTGTGTCTCTTGTGAAATGAAGTAGACCATTCTCAGCAGAAGCCACCAGCTTAAAAATGAAGAATCAAAAGTCTAAACCAACTGTCAAGAAAAAACTAGGCATCATCACTAATTTGTTTGGTACATAACAATTTAGGTTTTGAGGAGATAAAATTGTGCAATCCATGGTATATAAGCAAGTCAAATGGGAATAGTGTCTTCTTTGGCATGAAAATTTCATGGTTTATACTTTATTACATTATAAGATTTCCTCAAAGATTTGACCATGAAAAAAACTTCTGAAACAGAATTTTAGATTCTGCACTTTGATATGTTTAATATAAATGACATGTTTTTAAATGTGTGGAAACAAGAAAAAACTATGAGCCTCTATGTGATTTCACCCAACATTTTTAAAGTACCTGCCATTGACCAGAGGCTGCTAGGAACTCAGGATACAAAAATGAATACGGCATGATATTTTTTTTGAGGAATTCACAGTATAGAGAGGGACAGATACATTAGCAACTAACTTGATGAAGGAGTAATTATTTCTGCCAGCGGATGATGGCACTGGAGGCAATGTGGGAAAACTTTGTAGAAGAGATGACATTTGTCAAAACAGTGATTTTTAGTATATAGGAATCCCTAATCTTCTAGAAACATTGATGACTATACATTTTGTTCAGCAAAATTTTTTCCAGTCAGATATTAGGTGTATTTTCAGGAAATCATCCTTAGAAGACTAAGCAGAATGCTTTTGAGGAAGGAACTGAGTTACGGGCCGTCCATGAGGTGTGCTTCACATTGAGGTTCTCAGAGTTCTGTATAACTTAACAGTTGCTTTTCCTTTGCAAAACCTTTCTGATTCCAGTAGTTTCCCTGGTTATCAGTGATACATACTTAGAATGAGGGGTTTCTGTGATTCCTTCTTCAAGTGCATAAAAATAATTTTATTAGACATTTCATGATGTTCAGAATCATATTTTAAAATTTGATGTTTTATATTTAATTGTGCAAAGATTTTTCTATTGTATAAATATTTTTAAAAGACTCACACTTGTACTTCTCTTGTTCCAAAGGGGGTGCCATCTCTAAGCCACTCACAGATCAGACTGTAGCTGAATCCCAGGAAGCTGTGTTTGAATGTGAAGTTGCCAACCCAGATTCCGAAGGAGAATGGTTGAAGGATGGCAAACACCTACCACTGAGTAAAAACATCAGAAGTAAATCTGATGGCCACAAAAGGAGGCTTATCATTGCTGCCACCAAACTAGATGACATTGGAGAATACACCTACAAGGTGGCCACTTCCAAAACATCTGCCAAACTTAAAGTTGAAGGTCAGTGATATAATAACAGATTTATCCACTAAAAAATCGTATTATATTTTTGGCAGTTATTCTAAAAGTCAAATGGTATGATCATTTTGGATGCCATAAATCCTCATTTCATAAAATCATTATAAACTCTCGAACTTTCTTTCTGAGCCATGTACCACAAGGTGCAAAATTGCTTATGAGTTTATGTGAAGAAGCCATGTCTTAGGTTCCAGCTCTGTGGAGCAGCAAATTAGATGCTCTCAGTCTGTATTCTTCTTTCACTGTTCTCCAATCCATTGATTAAGTTATTAATATACAGCTATGCAAACTACATCTCATTCAAGTATAGAAAAGACATTATACAAGGTACATTTCAAACTGGACCCCAGGTTTTCCTGAATAATCTTAGTGTCTTTTAAAAACTCTAGAGATGCTGCATAACTGCAAATTCTTTGATAACCATTCTTTTGCAAGATGACCCGGTAGCAATCTTATTTGGGACTTCTCTTGCCTGAATGGTATCATCTTTATTTTCTAAACAAATCATAAATTTGTCTTCAGCTGTCAAAATTAAGAAGACTCTGAAGAACCTCACGGTGACAGAGACGCAAGATGCTGTTTTCACTGTGGAGCTCACACACCCTAATGTAAAAGGTGTCCAGTGGATCAGAAACGGGGTTGTGCTGGAATCCAATGACAAGTACACTGTCTCAGTCAAAGGAACAGTTTACTCTCTGAGAATTAAAAACTGTGCCGTTGTGGATGAATCTGTTTATGGCTTCAAGCTTGGAAGGCTGGGAGCCAGTGCCAGACTGCACGTTGAAAGTAAGTTGACTTAGAAACACTTTACAAGTAGCCAACTTGTGGTTACCGTGAAGTTAACCATATCGCTAAATGGCTTCAACTTTCCTCATTAGCCGTCAAAATCATTAAGAAGCCAAAGGATGTGACTGCCTTGGAAAATGCCACCGTTGCCTTTGAAGTTAGCGTGTCCCACGACACAGTGCCGGTGAAATGGTTCCACAAGAATGTGGAGATTAAGCCGAGTGACAAACACAGGCTGGTCTCAGAAAGGAAGGTCCACAAACTGATGCTGCAGCAAATTTCCCCCTTGGACGCTGGGGAATATACAGCTGTGGTGGGGCAATTGGAATGCAAAGCGAAACTATTCGTGGAGAGTAAGTATGAGGCAGCCCCTGTGGCATTTCTAGGTGATCTCCATGTATTCATTCGTTTGTTTGCTCCATCTTTTTTTTAAAATAAAATATATTAACCGAAGTGCTCTCTGATTTTCCCAAGCATTACATATTACAAAAACCATGAAGAACATTGAGGTACCTGAGACCAAAACTGCCTCGTTTGAGTGTGAGGTCTCCCACTTCAATGTGCCTTCCACGTGGCTAAAGAATGGGGTGGAGATTGAAATGAGTGAAAAGTTCAAGATCGTGGTGCAGGGAAAACTCCACCAGCTGATCATCATGAACACCAGCACAGAGGACTCAGCGGAATACACGTTTGTCTGTGGCAATGACCAAGTCAGCGCCACTCTGAAAGTGACCCGTAAGTAAAATATATATACAAATATATATATATATATATATATATATATATATATATATATATATATATATATATATATATATATATACACACACACGCACAGACTATCCAGTAGACTCATTGTTATTCCATAGCCTACACTTTTTCTTCCTGACCAGTTACCTTGATTGAAACATCTACTGTGTCCACACTGAGTCAGGCATCTGGATAAAAGTTTTGATTAGGGTAGCATTGAAAGGCTACCTATAAAGATGCTCCAGTGTCTATCTCTTGCTTTTTCTGTTCCCCTGTCACTTGACATTGTCCTGTAGAGGGGTACCTGGAAGGTATCATGGCTCATCTCTCTGAACTGCGATCGCCTAAACAGACGTACTAAGAACATTCCAAGTTTTCATTCTGTGCCTGTTATGACCCACGTCGTATTGACACAAAATCTCCTTGGATGTATTTCCTTCCCCCTTTGCAGCAATCATGATTACATCCATGCTGAAGGACATCAATGCTGAAGAAAAAGACACCATTACCTTTGAGGTAACAGTGAACTATGAAGGCATCTCTTACAAATGGTTAAAGAATGGCGTGGAAATCAAATCAACTGACAGGTGCCAGATGAGAACCAAAAAGCTCACCCACTCACTGAACATCAGGAATGTTCACTTTGGGGACGCTGCTGAGTACACCTTTGTGGCTGGAAAAGCTGCCTCGACAGCCACTCTTTATGTGGAAGGTATGGTTTCAAAAATGTCATATCCATAAACATAAATGGCAAACACACTATATAAAATGTTAGAGCATCAGCTAATGAATGGATAAGTAAAATGAGGTATATCCACGCAATGAAATATTATTCAGCAATAAAAAGGAGGTACTGATACATGCTACAACATGGATGAACCTTAAAAAACTTTATACCAAGTGAAAGAAGCCGGTCACAAAGAACCACATACTGTATGATTCCAGTTATAGGAAAAGTTCAGAGTGCACAAATCTGTAGAGACATAAATGGGTGCCTAAGTCTGAGGGGAGGACAAAGGGAGGTGTCTGGAGGGTGATGGCTAAGGGGTACATGGTTTCTTTTGGGGGTAATGGGAATGCTTTGAAATTAATTATGGTGATGGTTGCACAACTCTGAATATACTGAAAGCCACTGAATTGTATACTTTCACTGGGTGAATTGTATAGTATGTGAATTATACCTTAGCAAAGCTGTTAGAAAGATTAATTTTTTTACATGCTGTTCTCCAGCTCGTCATATAGAATTTAGGAAACACATTAAAGACATTAAGGTTCTCGAGAAGAAGCGAGCCATGTTTGAATGTGAAGTTTCTGAACCTGACATCACTGTGCAGTGGATGAAAGATGGCCAAGAGCTACAGCTTGTGGACAGGTCCGTTGGTTTGTTTGCCACTTCCCAGTGATTCCCAGTTTCCTTTGAGTCATCATACGTTAAACCTCAATTTCTCTTTCTTCCATAGAATAAAGATACAGAAGGAGAAATACGTCCACCGCCTTCTGATCCCATCCACCCGGTTATCTGATGCTGGGAAGTACACAGTGGTGGCTGGAGGCAACATGTCCACTGCCAGCCTCTTTGTGGAGGGCAGAGACGTTCGCATCCGAAGCATTAAAAGGGAGGTTCAGGTAATTGTCCACATGCTGAATTTTTGGAGAAGTCATCAGTAGCTCCTAATCTATCATTTTGTCACTTAATTTTTTTTTAACATCTTTATTGGAGTATAATTGCTTCACAATGGTGTGTTAGTTTCTGCTGTATAACAAAGTGAATCGGCTATACATATACATAATCCCCATATCCCCTCCCTCTTGCGTCTCCCTCCCACCCTCCCTATCCCACCCCTCTAGGTGGTCACAAAGCACCGAGATGATCTCCCTGTGCTATGCGGCTGCTTCCCACTAGCTATCTGTTTCACATTTGGTAGTGTAGCTATGTCCATGCCGCTCTCTCACTTCGTCCCAGCTTACCCTTCCCCATCCCCGTGTCCTCATAGAGAATGTCACTTAATTTTTTGACTTTTACATTTTCTAACCACAGTCTTCTGAAAAAATGAAATCAGCTTATCCCTACCAGCTTACACTCTTGTGCTGACATCAACTTAGTCACAGTTTCCTCTCGCTTAGGGAATAAATGTATCCTTCACAGCTGTTTAAATACTTTAATGAAAGCAGCTGTAGACACTTCACTGTCAAATGGCCACTTAGCAAGCACCATCAACCCTAAAGGAACTAAAATTTAGATTGTGATGTTCGCACAGCAACTGGAATTAAGGGAATTCAGAACAAGGTGGCATTTTCTCAGAAGCCTTCTACCTTGGAGAGGCAGCTGTGTGGGGACTTGACTGGGAAAACTCCCTCCGAGGTCCAAGAGGAAGACCAGTTTGAGCAAAGCTGGATTCCTAGCAGCGATGCTGAGCAAACACCTTTGCTCTCGACTGCACATGTACGGCTTGTCCTCATGGGTGCCAGTCTTCCCACGCGATATAACGGGGAGATAACATGTGAAGAGAAGTATCACTTGAGCTCATGTTTATCATATTGCTCATCCAAGGAGAGCCAGGCATTACATTAGGCCAGAGTGAAAAAAAGCCTTCAGTGCATACTCAGATAACCCAAATATGTCCTTCATCCTTTATTGACCAATTCTGAACCTTGATTTTCTCACTTTTAAAAATGAGGATAATAGTTCCTACCTAGCCTATAAGGTTCACATCATATGAAATCAAATTGAGCAGTAACTTAAAAGAACTTTGTCAATGATAAACAGCCCTCAGATGTAAAGTGTCATTATTTCTTTTCTTTTTTAATTTTTATTTTATTATTTACTTTTGGCTGTGTCGGGTCTTTGTTGCTGCGTGCAGGCTTTCTCTAGTTGCAGGGAGCGGGGGCTACTCTTTCTTGCAGTGCACAGGCTTCTCATTGCAGTGGCTTCTCTTGTTGTGGAGCACAGGCTCTAGGCACTCGAGCTTCAGTCGCTGTGGTGTGCAGGCTGTAGTTGTGGCGCATGGGCTTAGTTGCTCCACGCCATGTGGGATCTTCCCGGACCAGGGATTGAAGGATTGAACCTGTGTCCCCTGCATTGGCAGGCAGATTCTTAACCACTGCGCCACCAGGAAGTCCTGCAAAGTGTCATTATTTCTGTTATGATTAACTAAGAAGCAAACATTTAAGGATGAAATCATTGCCTCCGTGCAGATGTAAGCAAAAGAAGTATGGGCACCTTTTGTCCAAGGATATGCAGGAAAACTTAGAATGTGCTATAACCAGTCAACTTCCTATATCATAATATATAGGTTTGACATGCTCTTCAAATGAGCTGTTTTGGAAACAGGTTAAAACCGAAAGGAAATCAGGGCTTCAATTTTCTTTTCCTGTTGCTCCATTAAAAGGTTATTGAGAAACAACGTGCTGTCGTTGAGTTTGAGGTCAATGAAGATGATGTAGATGCCCACTGGTATAAAGACGGCATTGAAATCAATTTCCAAGTTGAAGAACGACACCAGTATGTGGTGGAGAGAAGAATCCACCGGATGTTTATCTCTGAGACCAGGCATAGCGATGCTGGTGAATACACCTTTGTGGCAGGAAGGAACAGGAGTTCTGTTACGCTCTACGTCAATGGTAGGTAGAGATATTAACATATTTTGTGCATCCATCTGTAATAATCCTCCCTTTCAACTTACTGAAGTTCTGGTAGTTCCCAGGCAATTTCTCAAGAACCCATGGTACTCATATGTTTGAAGTTATTACATTTATTTTCATATTATACCTGTGGAAATGGGATGGTAGCTGTTAAAAGGACCAAGAAGTCATTTCCAGAAGGCACCTAATGGCTAGATCCTTATTTAGTTTGGTCAACATTATTGAACATCCACTGTATGTCAATTATAATAGACCCCAAATGGGTTTCTAGGTACAGTTTTCAGCTGTTCTAGTTCTCTGCCCTTGGCCCTAACTGCTTGAATACTAGTAGCACTACCAAGTGATGGGGCATTTCCAGCCTCTGGTGGGGCATTTCCAGCCTCTGTTAGGGCATGCCTGGGAGAACCTAGAAAGCCACAGGCGAGCTCCATGCCCTAGGACCAGGGTCTGACTTTAGTGGGGGATTCCATATGCTACCAAGTCCTCAGAGGAACACCATTAAACCATCCACTTTCCTCATTAGAAACCTTAGAGCTGTATCTGAGGCTGGTCTAGATCCATCCCTGTCCTGACCTTGGGTCCTACCTGTCTGAACAAATACCCCTGAGACAGATGAAGGAACACTAAGAGTAATCTCAAGTTTCATAAAAATGAACCATATTGCCAACATTCCCTTGGTCCCTAGAAGACCAAATGGTCATGGTATCCAGTTATTATTATTTCTATATTAGTGGTAGAGAAACTGAGGCACAGAGAAGTGAAGGTCTACCCATATGACTGTGTCAGAAATCAGCCTCACAGAAGTCATTTCTCCCCATTTCTTGGTTCCATGAACGACCCAGTTTCCCTCAAGTCATCACAACACCAAGAATATGTTTTAATTAGCATAGCAGGAAAGCTGCATTTAAAAAAAAATTACCTAATTGCCTTTAGATCTAAAATGACATTCATTCATTCATACATACTGATTGCACTTCACTGGCACCTGTATATTAAAAAATGACTATCACATATACACAAATACTTGCAAAACAAACCTGAATGGGATGAGCCACCTCACCACACAATTTGCCCAAATGACTGTTAAAAATAGGTAGCAAGTGGAAGTGTTCTAGCATTCTTTAGAGGACTGTCCATTGTCACCCCGATCCAGATCCCAGCCAGGAAAGGGGTGACCGTGTTATGCTGAAAAACTCAGCACTCCCAGCACCACCCCCCCCCCCCCCACCAAATATCAAAAGTATCTCCCTCTACTTAGGGACAAAATTCCAATTTTTTTTTTTCCTTCTTAGCGCAAAAAATGTTCTAATATTCTGAAGCAAGTGAAGATATCACCATTCCGAAGTTTAGTTTCGGGGTACATAGCCACCTGGCAACAAATTAACGTAGATTTTCCCGTGCTTTCCTGTGTTTTCATGGGCTATTTGTTTTCTTTTCTTCCCAGCCCCAGAACCGCCCCAAATTCTGCAGGAGCTCCAGCCTGTTACCGTGCAATCTGGCAAGCCTGCCCGCTTCTGTGCTGTGATATCCGGCAGACCGCAGCCGAAAATTTCCTGGTACAAGGAAGAGCAGCTGCTTTCCACTGGTTTCAAGTGCAAATTCCTTCACGATGGGCAAGAGTACACACTTCTGCTCATCGAAGCCTTCCCAGAGGACGCGGCCGTCTATACCTGTGAAGCCAAGAATGACTATGGAATTGTCACTACCTCAGCATCACTCTCTGTGGAAGGTAGAAATGCCTTGCTACTTCTCAGCTTAAAGTAAAACCTAAGAAACCCGCTTTTGCATCCTCCCAGGGCATTTAAAAATACAACTTGGTGCTCCTAAAAGTAGATTGCTACCTAACTTGGAAACTTTGAAAGGGCTCCACTGCCAGATAAATTAAGAGAAATCGGCATGCTTCATTCTGTGAGGTCTGTAGGCTGACTTACTCCTGACAAGTCTTGTGGTCCCTTCCTTTAGTTCCAGAAGTTGTGTCTCCTGATCAGGAAATGCCAGTTTATCCTCCTGCCATCGTCACCCCACTTCAGGACACTGTCACTTCTGAGGGACGGCCAGCCCACTTTCAATGCAGAGTTTCTGGAACAGGTAGGTTTACAAGCAAAGGTAGAGTTGCTAATACTTAAAAATAATGATGTGAGGAAAAGGTTTTCTTACCTCTCATGCATAATTTGAAGTTTCATGGGCATCTTGCAGAAGACTTACTTGGATTATTGAATTGAGAATTAGATCAGTGTTTTCCGCTACTGGACTGTACACCTAAAAATGGTTAAGGTGATAAATTTTATGTTATGTGTTTTTTTAAACTACAATTTAAACAAAAGGAATTAGTTCAGTGTTTTTCAATGTTTTAAACTTGAAATGTCATGTTTTCTTTATGATTGTAGTTACACTTTTGTTATCTCTTGAAAAAATATGACAAAACCTACAATTATTATTAGATTAATTATAATGGCAGCTACATATGTTTTAAGAGTCCATTTATATGTAAGATGTTGTCCAGTCTATGGACAGTGCTTGTGTGAAAAGCCATATCCCTTTGGAAGGTGGTATCCTGTAGTGGACAAAAGTGGGGGCATTATGATCAGAGAGGTTAGATTTGAGTCTTGGCTCCACTCTGTGACCTTCGGCAAATACGTGATTTCTCTGGTTCTCTTTCCCTCATGAATAAAGTGAGGATAATATTGCATTCAGTCTTAGAATGTACATTTCATGAGGGCAGGGATTCTGTCTTAGTACCGAGAACATGGTGCCTGAAAAGCAGTAGCTACTAGAAGGAAAGCTCTGTGAAAGCAAGGGTGGATCCTTGTCCTAGAATAGCTCCATACATAGTAGGTACTCAGTAAGTAATTGTTGATCGGACAAAAGAATGATTGTTAAATGGCTGATATCAATCGCTTCAGATCATTGTCATGATCATGTCAGATAACCCACATCAGCACGTATCGCAGCGCCCCTCGTACAGGAATCCCTCCATCTGTTAGCTGTTGTGATTTTTAATTGGTGCCTGTTTCCCAGAACCATCAGCCCCTCCCCTCATCCCAGGAGTCTGACCTTAGTAGAATGAGACAAAATGTTTAGAGTCATCTCTAGCCAATGATGATTGTAGATCTACCTCACATAGGGACAGGGTAAATCAACCTTATCCCGAATGAAAATCACTCCCTCACTTGCTTGACTTTTGTATACCACCACAAAGGGAAATTCTCCAAGCTCGGGCATCTCACAGCACTCCTAATAAACGTTTGTTTTGCTTATTGTGCTTCTCCCGTTAGGTTATGACCCAGTCTCTACCTTGCCATGAACTGTTTTCTTTAGCAAGTTAGTATTTCAATTGGGCTTCTATCACCTAATGATTTCCTCCTCTGGGATGGAGATGCTGATCTAGAAACCAAATAGACCTGTTTGACTTTATGAGCATAATTAAAGGATATGAGGTATATAAAGCACTTACAGGCATGGCTAGCAAGTGACTGGTGCTCAATACATTAATTTTATTACAACCATGGAGAGGAATTATAGAAACATAAAAGTCTGGTATTGGGTGGCCAACATAGATAAATACTATAGACTTTGTGACTTCAGAGCATGGTATTTGAAAAATGCCAAATATTAAGAAATGAGGACTGATTCGGTAATATCCTACTAAAAAGAAAAATGCATTTTAATATCAAATTCACTAAAGCCATACTAAAGAATTTATCCATTCATTGAATTTTTAGAGGAAATTTTTCAAATAAATATATGTATATGGATTATCTAAAGTAGTAGTCTTAACTATATTTGCATAGTGCTCTTTAGTTTATAAGTCATTTTGTAGTTTTCCTTTAAGGCATTGCAAAAGTACATTTGAAGCTCTCTATGAGTCTCCAGTTGGGGTAGAAAAAGAAAAATATCTTTTCAATGTGACTGATATCCTTAAATATTTGAATGGACTTTATAAATTCATGTGATCATTAACTCTCTCTGTGTGGTAATATTAATACACATACAGAGTTTTTAGAACCCTTTCATAAATGTATTTTCTATATGGCAAACATTAAATTCACTGAATAAATGCCTTTTTAAAATAAAGGCTCACCATGTCACGTTTCATGCCCCTCAGACTGAAAATTTTCACACAACTTCCCTTAAGAAAGCAAGTGCAGCTCTGCTTTCTGCAAATTGGGAAAAAATATGAGTCTGCAGAGGCCCCAGTCTCATGTTTTTGGGAGCTCAGTACTTGCTGAAGCATGGAGCATGGTCCTGAGCAATCTGGTGGTGCTTTTCTAAGTGGAAATGTTATCTATTGAAGGTCTCTGGTGCCACCTACTGGTGGAAGAGAAGCTTGGAAAAGTAGAATTTTAAAACTTGTAGTCAAAGCTAGCTTTTTGCTAGTGCTCATTCTACAGATAATGGTCAGTATCATTTGGTGGCTTACAGAGTGGCAGCTGGCTAAGTGAGATGATAAATAATTTAGTTTAGCAATGAGGAATGCCTACTGTTCATTTAAGCTTTTGTTTGTTTGTTTTACTCGACCGACATTTGTGTTCCTGCTATTGAGACATTACACTAGGTTCTAGGGATGCCAGGACCTGTCTCTTGCCTTCCTGGAGCTCAGTGTGTAGGTGAGGAGACGCACGTGCACAGCTAGATCCCAAGGTTGTAAGTGCTGTTAACAGCCCACCTACTCAGTGCTCTCTGTCTGGGAGAGAGCGGGAGAAAGATGCACGGACTGCACATTGAAGAATTAATAGGCTCATGAGCACGCTGGTGCTCCAGGCAGAGAACAACATTTATGAAGTCATAAAAGCTTGCCAGAACATTCCGTGTGCTGGCAACAAGTGGTTTAAGTATGGTTAGAAAGTGATGTAATGAGTGGGCGAGAAGCTAGAAAAGAAGGCAAGGGCCAGATCCTAAAGTGTTGGTATTCTGTGCTTAGGACTTTAGATTTTATCTTGTTTACTTTGAGGAGCCACTGAGAGATTTTGAAACCCCTGGGTAACATGATCAGGTTTTCTTTTTAGAAACAACACTCTGATATGGACAGATGTGGGAGGTGAGACTGAAGGTAAGGGACCAGCAGAGAGGCTATCATACTATGATAGGCTTGGAAGGTGGTGACAACTGAGAGAGTCAGGAGAAAGATGGGGGTAGATTGTGCAAGAGTCCAGGAGGTAGAATGAACGAGACTCAGGGACCAAATACAATGGAGTGGTGGGGGTGAGGAGCTGGGGCAGTGGAGTGGCCTCACAGAAGCCATGAGAGGCCAGTGACTGACACAGATAGCGGCAGCCCAGTCAGAAGTACCAAGTCCATTACCAAGACAGGTCTTGCCCTTTAGCTCATTTATTATTGGCAATTCATGCCTGTCCTCCTGCTTCACTGAGTTCACCAAAGGAAGAAGTTGTCAGGAAGAATAAGCAGGGAACCTTGTGAGGGAGAGAGAGTACCAAACTCTCCATCCTTCTCTTTCCATTGATGATTAAACACACAAACCAAGTATCTGTAGGATGACTTTTACATCCCATGTGATGATGGTATTACTTGTATATCCTATGGTCCTGTTTATGAGGTAAGTTATTGCTGATCCCTTGTGATGTTAGACATTCTCGCTTTAATGACTGACTTGTGCCTGTGGTTTATAAAGCCCTTTCCCCTGTGTATGTCATTGAATTCACACAGCAATTTTATAGCCCATGAATAGCCCATGAATTATTATGCATCTTATTTTACAAATGAGAAGACTGGTCCAGAGAGATTAACTGACATGTCTGAGGTCACACAACTGGTAAATTGTAGTGTCAGGATTCCATTTCCTACCTTACCTTGCTACCTAAGGAAGTAAAAAGATTTGTTTCTTTAAAAGGGGAACTTGTAGTTTATAACAACTACCCTAGTGGGAAGCAGGGGAATATTCATAAACCAATATTTATGCAACAGTGCAAACAAATACTAGAGGATTCGACTATTAGAAGATCCCCATGGGTGGTATTGAGATAAGGAAGTAATATAGTGACCACATTCCAAAAACAAGATGGCTTCTGATTTTTGGCTTTTAAAACAAGTAACTAAATTTGAATCCACGCTTGGCTTACAGGGCTATTGCTTTAGTGGAAGTATAATATTTTTTAAAGTGCACATCATCTTAAACTGTAACAACATAGTAATGTTTATTCTTGATTTGGGGTTTTTATTTTCTATCATTTTAAGATGGTTCAAATCCTTGTGTGGAAATAGCTAGTTTTTTTTTTTTTTTTACTTTATTTAATTTATTTTTTTATACAGCAGGTTCTTATTAGTCATCAATTTTATGCACATCAGTGTATACATGTCAATCCCAATCGCCCAATGCATCACACCACCATCCCCACCCCCCTGCAGCTTTCCCCCCTTGGTGTCCATACGTTTGTTCTCTACATCTGTGTCTCAACTTCTGCCCTGCAAACCGGTTCATCTGTACCATTTTTCTAGGTTCCACATACATGTGTTAATATACGATATTTGTTTTTCTCTTTCTGACTTACTTCACTCTGTATGACAGTCTCTAGGTCCATCCACGTCTCAACAAGTGACTCAATTTCGTTCCTTTTTATGGCTGAGTAATATTCCATTGTATATATGTACCACAACTTCTTTATCCATTCGTCTGTCGATGGGCATTTAGGTTGCTTCCATGACCTGGCTGTTTTAAATGGTGCTGCAATGAACATTGGGGTGCATGCGTCTTTTTGAATTCTGGTTTTCTTGGATATATGCCCAGTAGTGGGATTGCTGGATCATATGGTAATTCTATTTTTAGTTTTTTAAGGAACCTCCATACTGTTCTCCATAGTGGTTGTATCAATTTACATTCCCACCAACAGTGCAAGAGGGTTCCCTTTTCTCCAAACCCACTCCAGCATTTGTTGTTTGTAGATTTTCTGATGATGCCCATCCTGACTGGTGTGAGGTGATACCTCATTGTAGTTTTGATTTACATTTCTCTAATAATTAGTGATGTTGAGCAGCTTTTCATGTGCTTCTTGGCCATCTGTATGTCTTCGTTGGAGAAATGTCTATTTAGGTCTTCTGCCCCTTTTTGGATTAGGTTGTTTGTTTCTTTAATATTGAGCTGAATGAGCTGTTTATATATTTTGGAGTTTAGTCCTTTGTCCGTTGATTCGCTTGCAAATATTTTCTCCCATTCTGAGGGTTGTCTTTTCGTCTTGTTTATGGTTTCCTTTGCTGTGCAAAAGCTTTTAAGTTTCATTAGGTCCCATTTGTTTATTTTTGTTTTTATTCCCATTACTCTAGGAGGTGGATCAAAAAAGACCTTGCTGTGATTTATGTCAAAGAGTGTTCTTCCTATGTTATCCTCTAAGAGTTTTATAGTGTCCGGTCTTACATTTAGGTCTCAAATCCATTTTCAGTTTATTTTTGTGTATGGTGTTAGGGAGTATTCTAATTTCATTCTTTTACATGTAGCTGTCCAGTTTTCCCAGCACCACTTATTGAAGAGACTGTCTTTTCTCCATTGTATATCTTTGCCTCCTTTGTCATAGATTAGTTGACCATAGGTGCGTGGGTTTATCTATGGGCTTTTCTATCTTGTTCCATTGATCTATGTTTCTGTTTTTGTGCCAGTACCATATTGTCTTGATTACTGTAGCTTTGTAGTATAGTCTGAAGTCAGGGAGTCTGATTCCTCCAGCTCCGTTTTTTCCCTCAACACTGCTTTGGCTATTCGCGGTCTTTTGTGTCTCCATACAAATTTTAAGATGATTTGTTCTAGTTCCGTAAAAAATGCTATTGGTAATTTGATAGGGATTGTTTTGAATCTGTAGATTGCTTTGGGTAGTATAGTCATTTTCACAATATTGATTCTTCCAATCCACGAACATGGTATATCTCTCCATCTGTTTGTATCATCTTTAATTTCTTTCATCAGTGTCTTATAGTTTTCTGCATACAGGTCTTTTGTCTCCCTAGGTAGGTTTATTCCTAGGTATTTTGTTCTTTTTGTTGCAATGGTAAATGGGAGTGTTTCCATAATTTCTCTTTCAGATTTTTCATCATTAGTGTATAGGAATGCAAGAGATTTCTGTGCATTAATTTTGTATCCTGCAACTTTACCAAATTCATTGATTAGCTCTAGTAGTTTTCTGGTGGCATCTTTAGGATTCTCTATGTATAGTATCATGTCATCTGCAAACAGTGACAGTTTTACTTCTTCTTTTCCAATTTGTATTCCTTTTATTTCTTTTTCTTCTCTGATTGCCGTGGCTAGAACTTCCAAAACTATGTTGAATAATAGTGGTGAGAGTGGACATCCTTGTCTCGTTCCTGATCTTAGAGGAAATGCTTTCAGTTTTTCACCGTTGAGGACAATGTTGGCTGTGGGTTTGTTGTATATGGCCTTTATTATGTTGAGGTAGGTTCCCTCTATGCCCACTTTCTGGAAAGTTTTTATCATAAAGGGGTGTTGAATTTTGTCAAAAGCTTTTTCTGCATCTATTGAGATGATCATGTGGTTTTTATTCTTCAGTTTGTTAATATGGTATATCACATTGATTGATTTGCATATATTGAAGAATCCTTGCATCCCTGGGATAAATCCCACTTGATCGTGGTGTATGATCCTTTTAATGTGTTGTTGGATTCTGTTTGCTAGTATTTTGTTGAGGATCTTTGCATCTATATTCATCAGTGATATTGGTCTGTAATTTTCTTTTTTTGTAGTATCTTTGTCTGATTTTGGTATCAGGGTGATGGTGGCCTCATAGAATGAGTTTGGGAGTGTTCCTTCCTCTGCAATTTTTGGAAGAGTTTGAGAAGGATGGCTGTTAGCTCTTCTCTAAATGTTTGATAGAATTCACCTGTGAAGCCATCTGATCCTGGACTTCTGTTTGTTGGAAAATTTTTAATCACAGTTTCAATTTCATTACTTGTGATTGGTCTGTTCATATTTTCTATTTTACCTGGTTCAGTCTTGGGAGGTTATACCTTTGTAACAATTTGTCCATTCTTCCAGGTTGTCCATTTTATTGGCATAGAGTTGCTTGTAGTAGTCTCTTAGGATGCTTTGTATTTCTGCAGTGTCTGTTGTAACTTCTCCTTTTTCATTTCTGATTTTATGGATTTGAGTCCTCTCCCTCTTTTTCTTGATGAGTCAGGCTAATGGTTTATCAATTTTCTTTATCTTCTCAAAGAACCAGCTTTTAGTTTTATTGATCTTTGCTATTGTTTTCTTTGTTTCTATTTCATTTATTTCTGCTCTGATCTTTATGATTTCTTTCCTTCTGCTAACTTTGGGTTTTGTTTATTCTTCTTTCTCTAGTTCCTTTAGGTGTAAGTTTAGATTGTTTATTTGAGATTTTTCTTGTTTCTTGAGGTAGGCTTGTATAGGTATACACGTCCCTCTTAGAGCTGCTTTTGCTGCATCCCATAGGTTTTTGATCGTCTTGTTTTCATTGTCCTTTGTCTCTAGGTATTTTTTGATTTCCTCTTTGATTTCTTCAGTGATCTCTTGGCTATTTAGTAACGTATTGTTTAACCTCCATGTGTTTGTGTTTTTTACGTTTTTTTCCCTCTAATTCATTTCTAATCTCATAGCGTTGTGGTCAGAAAAGATGCTTGATATGATTTCAATTTTCTTAAATTTACTGAGTCTTGATTTGTGACCCAAGATGTGATCTATCCTGAAGAATGTTCTGTGTGCACTTGAGAAGAAAGTGTGATCTGCTGTTTTTGGATGGAATATCCTATAAATATCAATTAAATCTGTGTGGTCTATTGTGTCATTTAAAGCTTGTGTTTCCTTATTAATTCTCTGTCTGGATGATCTGTCCATTGGTGTAAGTGAGATGTTAAAGTGCCCCACTATTATTGTGTTACTGTCGATTTCCTCTTTTATAGCTGTTAGCAGTTGCCTTATGTATTGAAGTGCTCTTATGTTGGGTGCATATATATTTATAACTGTTATATCTTCTTTGATTGATCCCTTGATCATTAGGTAGTATCCTTCCTTGTCTCTTGTAACATTCTTTATTTTAAAGTCTATTTTATCTAATATGTGTATTGCTAGTCCAGCTTTCTTTTGATTTCCATTTGCATGGAATATCTTTTTCCATCCCCTCACTTTCAGTCTGTATGTGTCGCTAGGTCTGAAGTGGGTCTCTTGTAGACAGCACATATATGTGTCGTGTTTTTGTATCCATTCAGCAAACCTGTGTCTTTTGGTTGGAGCATTTAATCCATTCACGTTTAAGGTAATTATCGATATGTATGTTCCTATGACCGTTGTCTTAACTGTTTTGGGTTTGTTTTTGTAGGTCCTTTTCTTCTCTTGTGTTTCCCACTTAGAGAAGTTCCTTTAGCATTTGTTGTAGAGCTGGTTTGGTGGTGCTGAATTCTCTTAGCTTTTGCTTGTCTGTAAAGCTTTTGATTTCTCCATCAAATCTGAATGAGATCCTTGCTGGGTAGAGTAATCTTGGTTGTAGGTTCTTCCCTTTCATCACTTGAAGTATATCATGCCACTCCCTTCTGGCTTGTAGAGTTTCTGCTGAGAAATCAGCTGTTAACCTTATGGGAGTTCCCCTGTATGTTATTTGTCGTTTTTCCCTTGCTGCTTTTAATAATTTTTCTTTGTCTTTAATTTTTGCCACTTTGATTACTATGTGTCTCAGCTTGTTTCTCCTTGGGTTTATCCTGTATGGGACTCGCTGAGCTTCCTGGACTTGGGTGGCTCTTTCCTTTCCCATGTTAGGGAAGTTCTCAACTATAATCTCTTCAAATATCTTCTCTGGTCCTTTCTCTCTCTCTTCTCCTTCTGGGACCCCTATAATGCGAATGTTGTTGCATTTAATGTTGTCCCAGAGGTCTCTTAGGCTGTCTTCATTTCTTTTCATTCTTTTTTCTTTAGTCTGTTCCACAGCAGTGAATTCCACCATTCTGTCTTCCAGGTCAGTTATCCGTTCTTCTGCCTCAGTTATTCTGCTACTGATTCCTTCTAGTGTAGTTTTCATTTCAGTTATTGTATTGTTCATTTCTGTTTGTTTGTTCTTTAATTCTTCTAGGTCTTTGTTAAACATTTCTTGCATCTTCTCGATCTTTGCCTCCATTCTTTTTCCGAGGTCCTGGATCATCTTCACTATCATTATTCTGAATTCTTTTTCTGGAAGGTTGCCTGTCTCCACTTCATTTAGTTGTTTTTCTGGAGTTTTTTCTTGTTCCTTCATCTGGTACATAGCCCTCTGCCTTTTCATCTTGTCTGTCTTTCTGTGAATGTGGTTTTTGTTCCACAGGCTGCAGGATTGTAGTTCTTCTTGCTTCTGCTGTCTGCCCTCTGCTGGATGAGGCTATCTAAGAGGCTTGTGCAAGTTTCCTGATGGGAGGGACTGGTGGTGGGTAGAGCTGACTGTTGCTCTGGTGGGCAGAGCTCAGTAAAACTTTAATCCGCTTGACTGGTGATGGGTGGGGCTGGGTTCCCTCCCTGTTGGTTGTTTAGCCTGAGGCAACCCAGCACTGGAGCCTACCTGGGCTCTTTGGTGGGGCTAATGACAGACCCTGGGAGGGCCCACACCAAGGAGTACTTCCCAGAACTTCTGCTGCCCGTGTCCTTGTCCCCACAGTGACCCATAGCCACCCCCCGCCTCTGCAGGAGACCCTCCAACACTAGCAGGTAGGTCTGGTTCAGTCTCCCCTGGGGTCACTGCTCCTTCTCCTGGGTCCTGATGCGCACACTACTTTTTGTGTGCCTCCAAGAGTGGAGTCTCTGTTTCCCCCAGTCCTCTTGAAGTCCTGCAATCAAATCCCACTAGGCTTCAAAGTCTGATTCTCTAGGAATTCCTCCTCCCATTGCCGGACCCCCAGGTTGGGAATCCTGATCTGGGGCTCAGAACCTTCACTCCAGTGGGTGGACTTCTGTGGTATAAGTGTTCTTCAGTCTGTGAGTCACCCACCCAGCAGTTACGGGATTTGATTTTACTGTGATTGCACCCCTCCTACCATCTCATTGTGGCTTCTCCTTTGTCTTTGGATGTGGGGTATCTTTTTTGGTGAGTTCCAGTGTCTTCCTGTCAATGATTGTCCAGCAGCTAGTTGTGATTCTGGTGTTCTCACAAGAGGGAGTGAGAGCACGTCCTTCTACTCCGCCATCTTGGTTCCTACTCGCTAGTTTTATTATTATTTATTATTACTCCTACTTTGAAAAAAGCCAAATATATCTAGGATGCCCAAATTCCATGACTCTTTCCATTTTAAAAATTTTCTGTTGTGCTGAGACCTTCCCATGCTTGCCTACTGGTAACAAAATAAGAGAGATTTTTTTTCTTATCCTTTATGGGTGTCTCCTTTAGACTTTATGGAATGTTCATCTTCTCAGCTCTGTTTTTGATGGCTCTTTCTGCCTAACCAGAGTGCAGATTTTCCTCAGTTCCTGTCTCAGTAGGTAACCACAATCTCAGATCAAACCCTTTATGATGACTGTTTCTCAGGACAGTCTTCTTCTCATTTGACTGAAATGTCAAAACCTCCTCTTTGCTTCCATAGCATGACATGCAAATGGTTAAAAAGAATATAACTAAAATTGTAAAATTTCAAACATTATAACCCATCTATAAGCTGGATTTTTCTAGAATCATGTTTCCTTCTTAAAAATGAAAAGAAATTACATAAGATCAGATGTGGCATGCCCAAAAGAAACGTATACTGTTATTTAGATAAATATAAAATTAGTCACTAATATAGTCAATATTGTGTTTGCAGGTAAATAAAAATATCCACTTGTTCCAGTGATTTAAAGATCCTTTTCCTTTCACGTTACAGATCTAAAAGTGTCTTGGTACAGCAAAGACAAGAAAATCAAGCCATCTCGGTTCTTTAAAATGACTCAATTTGAAGACACTTACCAACTGGAAATTGCTGAAGCTTTTCCAGAAGATGAAGGAATTTATACTTTTGTTGCTAGTAATGCTGTAGGTCAAGTATCAAGCACAGCCACTTTGAGACTGGAAGGTAGAGTAAAACAACTTTAAGAACCACATTTAAATATAGATCTAATCTCACAATGTCAGTAACAAATCACTAAGGATTTCACGTAAATCATCGTTGGTCCTACCATTCTCTTAATGTGACTAATTGTTTCCATGTTATGTGCGATGTTCTCGCTTTTCAGTTACCCCTTCTCATTATGAATCACAAACCATCATTTTTTATTTTGCCCTGCTTTGTCTCCGTAGAATTTTGTAATGTGTTGCTCTCATCATCAGCTTTCATGCTTCCTGATCAGCATGTATCAGAATGGGGAGAAATATGCTAAAGAATTAGATAGATTTGTTTTCTCGTCTGGCTAGGATGCAAATTCTAAAAAAGATGTTTTTAAATCTAAGAGTGTTACCATCCCACCATTGTACTGACACAATTCTGATTTCACAGAAGCTACAGTGGGTGATTTCAGGTCTGTACACCAGCTGGATGTGTTTACCGTCATTCAGAGAATGCCTGAGGGTTGAGGGGCTCCACTGTAAGATGGTTTAACATTTCTGTTACTTGGAGCTCTTCAGCTGCAATCAGAAACACTTCCTCAGTATCGGGGTGGGGGGCACTTTGATTCAAAATGAGATAGTATTTTTATATAATCAGGCTGTTTTTTCTGAGCTAAATTAGTCTCTGTAATATTAAGCGTATACAAATACATAAAGAGGGCAACTTTTGCTTTTTTCCTTGATTTTAAACACTTATTATAATAACCAGAGGTTTTCTTAATAATCAATGTAGTGTGGTTTACAAAAAAGAAAAGCTGGTTTGACAACCAGAGGGAAAAAAGTAACAACAGAAAACAAGAATTGCCTACTACCTAAACTGAATTGCATACTCCACGACTGCCTTCATGCACAATGTAGTGAAGTTCCTTAGACTAGTTATATCTCAGCATGTTTGTCTGGAAAATGGAAGGGAACTTGTGTGACTTTGAATCAATGTGTGTATGTAGTGACATACATTGACAAGGCATCAGGATTGGTCTGGATTCTAGTTCACCATTGAAATTTACAACAGATCTGTAGACAACTCCCAGTAAGTTCTGGTTTCAGTGCAGGGTAAGACATTAAAGGTTGGCATGCTTCTTTGCAGGATTTAGCAAACTTGAAGAAGTTACATCAGACTCTCAATGGCATGTCTCTTCATCAGTTTCATTTAAGAAGGAGCCCCTTGGCCAAAAGCCCATCTTCATCCAGCCTCTATCAAGCCTCAGGGTGCACAGCGGGGAGACAGTCAGATTCCATGCCAGGGTTTCTGGCATTCCCAAGCCAGAAATCCAGTGGTTGCATAACCAGCAACCAATTCTACCAACAAAAGATGTAGTTTTCCATTTTGAGGAGTCCACAGGCATGGCTTTAATGCTTATAGTTGATGCTTACTCAGAGCATGCCGGGGAGTACTCTTGCAAAGCAGCCAATAGTGCTGGGGAAGCCATTTGTGCAGCTATACTCACAGTGACTCCAAAAGGTAAAGAAAGCCTGGCTTGCTTCAAAGACTTTGATCTGCTGCATCCCTCCTACTCCCACTGTTACTAATGAGAGTCTCTGCTGTGTGTCTTGGTGCATATTGTGGTCGGTCCATAATTTGTTAACAAAGTAACACCCAGGTGCCCCTAAGTCCTCAATTATAATTTAACCAGTGTACTTTAAATCTCACTGAAGTATGTGTTCTGAGCATTACACTAGTTATTATTTGGTTAGGCATCAACTTTGCTTGACATTTTTCTTTTCTAAACAACATCTCATCATTGCATCATTAATGATTTATTTGCTACATATTTTTGATAAAGTATATGGTGGAGGGAGGACAAATGATATCCCGAATAGAGTCAGAAAAACAGAGGGAGCGGCTATGTCATTCTGGATAGCTGCAATGACAACAAAAAGAAGGAAGCAGATACTGTATGGCATCCGCATGAGACTTCATCATCCATCCATCACTGGATCACTGGGAATGAATTTTCTTTTGTGTGATCCTGACATCCTGGAGCACACTGCATCTGGAATGCTGCTTCCAAGTAACAGTGACGTCTTTCATCTTCATCTTCCATGCCATTTTATGTTACTAACCTAGCCAGGTGACAAAGCTTAGATCTTAATATTCTTTTCTTTTTCTTGTCACTTGATCACACAGTGCAAACCCTAGCTAGGCAAAGTTCTGGGAAAAATGTAAGAGAGTCCACCAAGTTCCAGGCAGTGGCAGATTCCTGTTTCACAAAGCAGGAGAGCAAAATATCCCAAAGTGAAATTAAGTCATTTCAAGGATCATCATATGAATATGAATTTCAGGTTTTTGAAGGTGTATCTCAAAGTTCCACCCACACAGCTGCATCCATTCGAGATGTAGAGTTGCACCATACTGCATCCCTTTCACAAATTGCAGAAAGCACTGAGTTATCTGAGAAATGTGCTGAAGAGCCAATGGATGAAGCACCAAGGATTCTCCTGCATCTTCAGGACCTCTCTGTAAAGTGCGGCGACATGGCTCAATTCCTCTGTGTTTTAGAAGAACCTTCCGTTGACATAACCTGGACTCATGAAGGTGTAAAGATAGAGGAATCTAAGAGAGTGAAGCAGTCACAAAATGGCAATACTCAGTTACTTACCATATGTAATGTTCAGCTGGCAGACCAAGGATTGTACAGCTGCATTGTACACAGTGAGTACGGAGAGAAGACCACATCAGCAGTACTAAGAGTAGAAGGTGGTTATTTGATTTTTAGCTCTGACTTGCTTCATTTCATCCTCATCGCTTTATGCAGCTTTTCCATCATGCAGATTGAATCAATGTATATATTAAACAGAATACCCTTAAATTAGCACTCTATTCATAAATGACTTATGAAAGTCAGCCAAGTCATTGGCCAAACTTAAGAACATGTAACTTTCCAGTCTAGATTCAAGGAAGTTTAACTTTCAAATCTGAGTTCAGGAAGTTAAGGTTTGTTTCATATGTGCTCTTTTTTCTAATATTTACCAAATGTGCCACCTAGGAAGTGTACCAAAGAAGATTCAGATGTTAGAGTTCATCAAGTGTTTATTGAGTATGTATTATTGTGCCTGGCACTTTCTGTACCAAAGTTAGTAGTCTTTAGATATTTCTCAATAAATGCTGCTGCTTTATAGTCTCAGATCCTCCCAGAATTGTAGAATTATCTCACAGCAAGATCATTATTTTTGTTGTTATTGTGCTTGATTCACCACTGTGTCTAGAAGGGGCACAAATATATTTGTCTGGGCAAAGGATAACTTCTTCCTTCCCTCCATGGACTTTCTTTTTGGATGCTAATAAAATGAGAAAAGTATTCTTCAGGTACTAGAAGCCTGTGCTGTGTGTCTGCAGCAAAGGACCTTCACTGAATCCCATGGAGGGAAGCTGGTGGAAGAAGTTTAGGCATCTCCAGGGGTCTGTGGAGAGCTGCGGTCTCTAGCTCTTCCCTGATCCACCCATATTATTGTTAAGGCGTCAGAGATGAATGGGGGCAATACAGTGCTGTGTGCACGGCCATCTCTGCACTGAATTTTGAGACAGATTCATTAATTCACTTAAAGGATCTGCAATCCTCACTCACCAAAAGGAGGATTTTTTTTTTTCTTAATCTGACATTTTGGTCTATAGCTACTTCTGATTAATTTTCAGAGCCTAAGAAAGGAATAGCTCAAGAACTGAGGTCTAATTATGCAAATTAGGTAGAAAATTCCACCATCCAGAAAGTTGACCCTCAGTTTCACCACAGCTGCTGGCTAGCACAGTAATCACACAAGAAACTATCTATCTGAAGGCGTTGTCTACAAGTCACGTAGGTGACAACTGTGATGGTTTCCGCAGCAAGATCACTGGGCGCTGGTGTGTTGTGGAGGTGGGAGAAATGTAGGTCTTTCAACTCGCTTCCTAAAGAACCTAGTGCCCTAGGGCAGTGCTTCATCATCATGTTCCCAGAGTGGATTTGAGCTGGACATTTTTGCCTCAGGATTTCCAGTTCACTCAGTTCCAACAATTACATTATTAAGTTGTTCTTGGCACATGAGCATATTTTTTTCCCTTGGGAAGTCCAGGCTGCCTTACTTAAGAAAGTTAAAAGAGAAGCCACTTTTCAGCGTTTGAAGAGTGAAGGATCAGGCACAGTTATCTAATTATCTAATATAGGCCAGTCTTTATCTGTTCCTCTTTGATTTTGGCCTAGTAATTTTGCATAGGCTAGTTATCCATGAAAATCAGGTAGGAATGTGAACCCCCATAAGTCTGTTTGAGTAGAGTTCTTATGTGCATAGTAAGCATAGATATGTCCTAGTTTGGGGGCTAACGTGCTGCTTTCCCTCTCATCCTAATGACATTCCATCTTCTCTAAATTCCACGTGTGTTTTACTCTTACAAACACAACTAATTTATTCCTTTTCCAAACTTTATTCTTACCTAGCAAAAGAATAGCAAACCAGAGCACTTACCAAAATTACCCTTGGTTCAGACACTAAAAGTATTAAAACACTCAAAGAGTCCCAAATTAAAACAACCCATGAAGTAAAGAGAGCATCGTCAAAGAAAACATCAAGTTTGTCAATAACTTCATGCCAAAGACCACAAGGAACTGAGAAGCCAGGGCGGCAAGCACACTGACTTGTGTCATGCAGACGGGAGAATGAGAGTGTTACCTGAGCACCTGCTTTCCCAGAAGCCACCCCAGAAACGATTGTGTCTAAAGGCTGTGACTTTTCCTTATGTAATACAAGTAATTTTGAGTTGAAGACTCTTTGTTCTGCTCTTTAACATATAATTGGACTTTGCGTGAAGTTTTAAAGGTGGTTCAAATCAAAGGAGTATTTACTAGCAGAAAACTCTTAATTCTGCAGGGAAAGCTGAGAATAGCCCTCAGTTAAAAGTGGCAAGTTAGAAAATGCATGTTCCTTCTAAATGTGATTTCATCTCCTAGCAAGTATTCAGTCAACAAGACATTAAAAAAGAAATATTCCTTTTGTTTGTGTATTGCTTTTCTCAGTGCATGTGAAAGGCATGGGGAATTGTGGGACTAAAAGTGGAAATTTCATAGAGAACCTAAAATAAAAATATTTTAAAATCTTTCATCATTGTCATGTACTTTATCAGCTCATTGATTTGTTTGGCATGGATTTTGGGGGGTGCATTTGGGGGATGTAGTTTTCTATTATAGTAAAGAGAAAATTGTAATTGTATGAATCATGAATTGAGGCAGAAAGTACATGGAATTAATCATGAAAATCTCTTGTTTTTGCATTCTAGCTCCTGAATCAGTGTTGCATGAGCAGGTTGAGATGGAGATGAAAGGTATGGTTATATTGAATGTGAGATTTAAGTAGAAATTCTGAAGGATTAATAGAATCCTTGAGCTGCCTTCTGTTAGTAGTATTGAGAAAAATGACATAGATGTACAAATATATCTCTTACAGTATATATTACTGTGTTGCATGCCTGGTTTAGTATGCTGATAGTTATATGCATTTCACAGTAATTTGTTTTATGGTAATTTAAAATCTTATATTTATAATTTATCAGCCATAATCAACTTCATGTTTGCAGCCATTTTCAAAAACGTATATTAGAAAAGGTTGTCATCTTAATGCATGAAATCATGAAGTAGAAGTTTGTTTACAAAATCACAGTGAATTAAATTGAACAATAGACAATAACCTAGCTGTCATTCTCAGAATGCAACATCATGAATGAATTATCATTGAGATGCGTTTTTATTTAGGGTGTGTGAAAATGTTACATTCCCATTCTGGTTTATACTTCATGCACATACATCATTTTAACATTGATATGTCTCTTACACTGGCTTGCAGATAGCTGCCTTATGTGATCCTTATTGCCTGTTTTTCTTTGCATAACATCGTGACTTTATGGCTGTATTAGTTCGAATAAACGCCTTCTCATTTTATTTTATTTTATTTTAGCTAATCATTTATGGTTATAGTTCTCGTATATATATCTTAGATAGTTACTTCTCCAAAAATACAATAATTTAATCTATAATCAAAAGGATCAGAAAGGGCGTTTATTCCACTCTCTGCAAGTCAGGTAAGATTTTCCTCTTAGCCATCAAAAGAACAGTCTTCCTGCTCTCAAAACAAATATGCACAGGAACATGTTATTTTGAAATGCATTTTTGCTTGTTCAAGAAGAAATTTCAGCAGTTTGAAGAAAAGACCAGACAACGAACGATTTTCGTGTCAGAATCTTTTAAACAGAGCATGGTGTTGCGTTTATTCGAACAAATATGGTGAGTGAAATTTTTTATGGATTTGTGAGAATCTGTAGCATGCACTTTATTTCATTTCCTATTTTGCAATTTCATTTATTTTCAACTTTTTCAAATACTATGGAAAATAGTAAAATGCTTTATAATTGAACTTTTTTTCAGAATTGTTCTCTGAGGAAGCATCTGAACATTCAGAAAGAGATACCCGTGTTGCCTTCTCAGATTCTAAAGACATAGACCACAGCTCCATGGCTGCTAAAAGATATGCAAGTAGAATATCATCTACAAGCTCCTGGCCCAAATATTTCAAGCCTTCTTTTACTCAAAAGCTTATGTTTAAATATGTTTTCGAGGGTGAACCTGTTGTTTTTACATGTAGATTAATTGCCTGTCCAACTCCAGAAATGACTTGGTTTCATAACAATCGACCTATCCCAACAGGTCTTCGACGGGTTATAAAAACAAAGAGTGATTTACATCATCACTCTTCCAGCTTAGAGGTTAAAAGGGTCCAAGACAGAGATTCTGGAAGTTATAGGTTATTAGCAATTAATAGTGAAGGGTCTGCTGAATCAACTGCATCGTTGCTTGTTATTGAAAAAGGGCAAGATGAGAAATATTTAGAATTTCTGAAAAGGGCAGAACAGACACATGGAAATATGGAGGCTTTAGTTGAAAGGAGAGAAGATAGATTAAAGGTTGACCTGAGGTTTACTGGCTGTCCCTTTAACAAGAAACAAGATGTGGAACAACAGGGAATCATGCGAACTATACACTTTAAGACAGTAAGTCCTGTCAGGAAAACAGATTTAATGTATGATGAAGAATATTTAGAAAGTACATCTGACACAAGGGGATGGCTTAATGTAGGTGAAAGTTTCCTGGATGAGGAGACCAAAATGAAGTTGCAGCATTTACGGGAGGCTAGAAAAATGGTAATGGAGAAAAAGAAATTATCTCTGTTAGATTTGTCATCTGAAATAAGTTCAAGAACTTTGAGAAGTGAAGATAGTGATAAAGGCGTTCTGTTCTCTCGAGAGGAAATGAAAAGCAGGTCTGTATCTGATCTAGCTGACAATAGGGATAAGGTAGGTAATTCAGCTGAGGGTATTGTCCAAGATCCACAGGTCCTTCCTAATCTAATGGATCAAAATGTAGAATCTGGAGAACCTCCCACAAGCTTTCAAACTACTGTTGATGAGGAAATTCTCCAGACTGAAATGAGAATGAGCCAAGAGGCATTCCTAAGAGAAAGTCTATCAAGGGACCATTTTTATGGTAGGATTCCAGTAAATGAGAATATCCAAGCAAGAGAACAACTTGAAAAACTTATGACCCGAACGGAAATTGTAGAGTCATCTAAAGATATCACAAATGTAAGTAAGAATGAGGAAATATATGAGACCCCTGAAAAGGTGTCTCAAGTTACTGTACCATACACCAGTGAATCTTTTGATACAGTTGTAAATATTCAAGAAAGTGAAGCATTAGGTATTGACAGAATAAGAAAAGATGATTTGAGAGAATTTCAACACTCTACTTCCACAAAAGTCGATGAATTCAAAATTGAACAGGAAGAAAAAACCACAAGATTTTTCGAAAATTCTTTCCAAAAACATCCACAACGTTGCCCACCTTCATTTCTTCAAGAAATTGAATCTCAAGAAGTTTATGAAGGTGATAGCTGTGAATTTGTGTGTCATTTTCAAGGATATCCTCAACCCATAGTAACATGGTATAACAATGATATACCAATCCCATGTAATCGAGGCTTTATCACTCAGACCTTCAAAAACTATTCGACGTTAACCTTTTCTTCTGTCCATCCTCAAAATGAAGGTTTCATTACCTGTGTGCTGTTTAACCAATATGGAACAGTAAAAACAACCGGTGTACTTAAAGTGAAGTCAAAACAAAGGCATGATGTCGAAGCACATAGGGTCCCCGTGTTGCATGACTACACTGATGAGGAAGAGGAGCTGACATTGGTGTTTGACCAAGCAAAAGGCGTTCCTCCATCTTTGAGACAAGAAGGCCAAACAAATCTCCATATGTTAAAAGCTAACCCACCAGTTCCTCCCTCTGCAGACATAGAACTGCTTTCCTTTCCTGTAGAAATTCAGATAACGGCAGCTACTCCTACCCCAGAACAGGATAAAGAGTCAAGAGAGTTGTTTCAACTGGAGGAGTTGGAGCCTAAAGCAACACCTCAAGATGAGGCTACTCGGTCACCAAAGCACAAATTTATATTTTCATCTGATATTACTAACGAGCCGCCAGAAGTGTTACAAGAAATGCCAAAGCATGCCAGTTGTAGAGAAGGGGATTCCATAGTCCTTGAATGTTCACTGTCTGGTGAGCCTAAACCAGCTGTGACATGGTTCCACAATGGAGTCCTTTTAAAGCAGAACCAAAAGTTCCAGTTTGAAGAAATTAATTGTAGCCACAGGTTATATATTAATGATGTTAATTCTCAAGATTCTGGAAAATATGAATGTGTTGCTGAAAACAATTCAGGAATGGTTGAGAGTGTTTCAGATCTTACAGTGGAACCTGTCACTCACAGGGAATATAGTCAATTAGAAAATATGGGTGGAATTTATGCCAAATATTCCAAAGATCAACACATTCAGGGAGAATCTGTAAGGGCACACTTTTATGATTATCCAGCCGGTCCTTTTACTCCCCAATCCAATATAAAAGAATATTCTGTAAGAGAATATTTTCAAAGCCTTGAGACAGTTGAACAGATAGACCAGAAAGGCCAGGTTTCTTGCACATCTTCTAGAGAAAAACTGCCCATATTTATGCAGGCTGCTTCTAGATCCATAACAATCAACAAGCCTCTCCGAGCTGAACTCATACAATGTCAGGATGAAGAGAAAGAGGAACATGTAAATGAAAAATCAAAGCTACACCAAGCAGAGGGGACTGTCTATCCATTTGTTGATGATTTCAGTGAAGTTAAAATTAGTAAAGAGGTAAGAAATGATTTGGGGAAACTTGGTGGACCAGAAAGGGAAAACGTGCAAGAATATGCCCAAAGTGACTATTTATCAAATGTCCACTCTGAGAGAACTTCTGATGGTTACAATACAAAAGAATCGTCCATCATTGTATACGAAGGACCCTTTGGTGAAGGGAGATACTACCCAGGAAAAAAGGTGAGGCATAGAATCATTGCATTTGAAAAGTTGCAACACATAGAAAAAGGCGTTCTAGAAAAGAGACCTACCAAGAAATCATTTGTGAATCCTCCTCAAAAGAAGCTTGATGACAAAGACTTTCCCTTAAAGCAAAGAAAATCAAGATCAAGTAACCTAAACACAAATATGCATCAGGCAGAGGAAATGCCTCCAAACACTGAACAAGATTCATCTACCATTGTAATGAATTTAAAGCTGCTTTCTTCTCAAACTCATAAGGTATTTGAATTACAAGAGAGGGAACAACAGAAGGAAGTAGGTCTTATAGAGCAATCTGCAGTTTCTGAAAGGGCTGAACATGAAGTACCTATTACATTTGACCTAAAGCAATTTCATGCTCAAATAGAAAATGCAGATGTAAAATTTCAAGAAGTTAGACTAGATAGTGATCAATCAGAAGAAGCTTATTTTCAAACCCAGCATCCTGCTTCTGAAACAGCCGAGGCTGAGAGCATTGTGTTTGATCTAAAACAAATGTATTCTCGTTTAGGAGACCCAGCTAAGGAGTTTCAAGAGCAAGAAACTAGGCAACAGCAGGAAACACCATATAAAGAGGAAGTTCCTAGCACTGAAACATTACAATCTGATACACAGAATACCTCTCAAAGCGCACAAAGTAACATATTTACCAATCCAGAGATTTCTTCCAGTAAGGAGTTTTTAGATAGGACTGTGAGGGAGAAAAGTGGTAGTGATGAAAATGCCTCTTATTTGGAAAAACATATGCAGGAACAAAATTTAGAAATTTTAAATACTGATATTTCTCTTAAAACTATTTCTGAAGACATCCATAGTGAATCGCATGCCCTACTTTCAACCTCATCCACAGATGTAGGAAAAACTGATATTTCTGAGAAAAATGGATATAGGAGTTTCATTTCACATGTGAAAAAAGCAAGTGAGGAAAAGCTTATAGAGGTTTATAAAAAGGAGGAGGAGCATACTTTGGAACCAGAGTTGGCGTCATTTCAAAAGCAAGATGGAGGGACACAGGGGTATGCTGCTGGAATTTTGGGAGACCACATAAGTGATGTTCGGGAAGCAGACACATGCCGCAGAAAAATTTCCCAGAGTCAGCACTTTCCATTCTTGATGACTGAGGAACAACGGAATCCAAATGAACAAATAAGTGAGAAATTGGATGCTCCTGGAAAAGAAAAATGTTATGAAGAAATTCAAGTTCAGAATGAAACTTCTTTCTCCAGTACTGAAAGAGAAAAGATAGAAACTTGTTTTTCTGAAAACCCTCCTAAGTTGGATGAGGCACATACAACAGAGGTAATGGAATGTGAGACCTCCCTAACACAGTACTTACTTGCTGCTGGAAAGCATGAAGTTCCTGAGACTGCAGACACCAAGCACAAGGCAGATCTTGTCCAGAGTGAATCAGTCACATCAATGGAGGTCGAAGAAGTAAGTTTCAGCACTGTGTATGAGTACTACAACCAGCAACAGGAGTCATTAGGACGCCCATTTTCTCCTGAATCTGATATTTCAATTGATGTGGGAAGTACAAGCAGTGAAGCACTCTCTGAGCTAGATCAGTTTTATACCCCACCATCCTCTGTTGAACATTTTGAAACTCCAGAGTCTCCTGATTTGTATCTTGCTCCTATAGACACAGCTAAAACATCCTCAACAAATTTAGGAGGTAAGACTATTGAAAGGACCACACCTTTAGAGGAAGCTACTGAAAGGTACTCAACACCTTCCGAAGGACAGGTAACAGAAAAGTGTTCCACACCCTCAGGAGAGACCCTGGAGAGATACTCCACGCCCCCTGGAGAGACCCTGGAGAGATACTCCACACCTCCAGGAGAGACCCTGGAGAGATACTCCACACCCCTTGGAGAGACCCTGGAGAGATACTCCACACCCCCAGGAGACACCCTGGAGAGATATTCCACACCTCCTGGAGAGACCTTAGAGAGATATTCCACGCCCTCAGGGGAGACACTAGAGAGATATTCTACACCTTTAGGAGGAGAAACAGTTGAAAGATATTCTGTTCCTACTGGAGGACCAAACCCCACTGGAATCTTTAAAAGGTGCCCATCAAAACTAGAAAGGGAGGACAGTCCATCAAGTGCGCATTTCCACACACCTACAGAAGAGAGAAGCTCAGCTTATGAATTATGGCGTTCTGATTCCTTTGGCACGCCCAATGAAGCCATTGAACCAAAAGACAATGAAATGCCTCCATCTTTTATTGAACCTCTGACCAAAAGGAAGATCTATGAAAACACAACCTTGGGCTTCATTGTTGAAGTTGAGGGCCTTCCAGTTCCTGGTGTGAAATGGTATCGAAATAAATCTTTGCTAGAGCCAGATGAAAGAATCAAAATAGAAAGGGTGGGTAATGTGTGTTCTTTGGAAATTGCTAACATTCAAAAAGGAGAGGGAGGCGAGTACATGTGCCATGCTGTAAACATCATAGGGGAAGCAAAGAGCTTTGCACATGTAGACATTGTGCCCCCAAAAGAGAGAGCAGTGGCCCTCCCACCTCCAGTAATACATCAGCATGTCATGGAGTTCGATTTGGAAAACAATGGGTCATCAAGAACCCCTTCTCCTCAAGAAATTGTCCTGGAAGTTGAATTAAGTGAAAAAGATGTTAAAGAATTTGAGAAGCAAGTGAAAATAGTCACAGTTCCTGAATTTACTCCTGATCATAAAAGCATGGTTGTGAGTCTGGATGTTCTCCCATTGAATTTAGCAAATCCAAGTATGGCTTCAAGGGAGGAAGAAGACAAAGATTTAAAAATTGACTTAGAAGTATTTGAAATGCCTCCTCGCTTTATAATGCCTATTTGTGATTTTAGAATTCCAGAAAACTCAGACGCTGTGTTCAAATGTTCAGTCATAGGCATCCCAACTCCTGAAGTGAAATGGTATAAAGAATATATGTGTATTGAGCCAGATGACGCTAAATATGTGATTAGTGAGGAGACGGGAAGTCACACCCTTAAGATTCGCAACGTCTGTCTTTCCGATAGTGCAACGTACCGGTGCAGAGCTGTGAATTATGTAGGGGAGGCTATCTGTCGGGGATTCCTCACCATGGGAGATTCCGAAATGTTGGCTCTGCTGTCAAAGAAAAGTAAAGTGACATTGAGCAGTGTGAAGGAAGAATTAGTCTTAAGGAGCAAATATTCAGACAGCTTTTTTGAATTTCAGGTGGAGGAAGGGCCTCCCAGGTTTATCAAAGGTATTTCTGACTGTTCTGCGCCGTTAGGTACAGCAGCTTATTTCCAGTGTTTAGTCCGTGGCTCTCCGAGGCCCACGGTTTACTGGTACAAAGGTGGGAGATTGGTGCAAGGAACAAGGTTCAGTGCCGAGGAAAGTGGCATAGGGTTCCACAACCTGTTCATAACAAGCTTAGTGAAGGAGGATGAAGGTGAGTACAGGTGTGTAGCTGCGAACAAATCGGGCATGGCTGAGGCCTGTGCAGTGCTCACCCTAATTTAAAGCTCCTCATGCGATGTGTTAGTGCCCCCATAATGATGAGAATTGACTTGAATGCTTTCACACTTTCCAAATTATATAGTTCTAATAAATCTCCAAATACATCTACTCTATTTGAACACATTACATTGAAAAACCCCAGGGAAAACAGTTTCTCTATGTGGAAATCTCGTGTTTGTAATACATGTAAATATTCTATTATCTAAACTGTGGAATTATCACCTGTGTCAATTCTGCTGTGAATCATCAAACACTATTAAACACCTCCTTGGCTACCTAATCGTTGGTACTTCTACTTTACCCTCCTTCTACTCCATAAAGTGCTTTCGCAGAATGCATTCTCTTTTAGCAGATAAACTGTGTATGTCAAGTAAAATGTGAAATGGAAGACCATGTCAGATGACCACACAGACAAATTGGTAAGGTAAAATCTCTCTGCTCTGAGTATAAGTCATTTTGGAAACGATAACTCTTTTGCACCCAAATACATGCTTATTTACTCAGACTTCGAACAAACCAAGCAGCAACAGAAACCAGCTTTGCCCAATTGGTAACTAACTCTATAATCTGTTTTACCTTGCTATCTTCATATTTATTTTTAGCTCTTTAAAAAATATTTTCATTATTAATATCCCTCTTCTTAAGTGTTTTAACTCTTGCTGCTTTTGAAGGGACCAATGGTGCTCTCTTGGTGGGTAGAGTTCACCTAGACTTTTGCAGAATATGCAAATAAATATCTTTCCACTTTTGGAACTACCTCATTTTCTCAATTTCTGAGATAGCATTAAGTGTAAAATACAGCATTAATTTGATACTGGACTGGGGGTGGGACAAGAAACTACTGTATTACATTTATATATAAATTTTAAACTGCAGTATAATTTCAGAATCTTTAAAATTAGAAAAAGAAGGTGGGACATCTCTAGTATTGAAGCAATATGGTAATTTGTATTTCAGATTATATACAAATAACAAGATAATTAGCTTTCCTGTCATTTTCTCTGAATTTTATTTTTAAAACTAGAAATTAATAAGCATTCAAATTTAAGATGTATAAACATATATGTTTCTAAAGTGGCTGTTTTTGTTTTCCAAAATTATAATTATAGTAAATTCACAAAATCCTTAACGTACCTATGTGCCACTGTGAACTAAATCTTCTCGTATAAGCTGTAATAAACATAAAGAAACTTAGTTTTTTCTTACCTGAAAACGAAGGGTTAGACCAAAAGACCACAGAGGTGATTGTTCAACTATGATTCTGTGTCATCCCAACGGTAACTTTTCTTAATATAATTTGGAATACATTTTAGTTTTGCAACAGATGACAAGAGGAATAATAGAATATAGTAAGTTGATTGTGAGACTTCTCTTCCTCCAACTCTGTAAATTACTCACTGTCACCTAATGGCTATTTTCTCCCCTGCATTGAGCAATTTTTACATAACATGATCATATTAAATACATTAATTTTACTTTAATTCTAAAACATTAATCATTTAATTGAAATTTAATTTTCAAGAGAATCCATATATCCAATCATGTTTATTATGCTTCTTTCGTCTGTCAAATTTTTTATTCCCACAGTGGGAATTCCCTAAAAGCCTTTCAAATTAAAGAAGAAACTGGGAGAATGTGTAGGATATAGACAGACCAGTCAGGCTTACAGCCCACCCACCCCACCCGCCAAAGAACATTCGCTTTGCTTTCTTTGAGTCACCATAACTTATCAAGATAGATACACTATTGTGGAACCATCATTTCTGTTTCAACCAGTGAGCAGACAATATCTGTGATCATAATTATAGATATGATATATATCTATATATCACATCATAATATATATAATATATATATTATATTATATATATATTATATAATATATATATATCTAATATATCACATCATAAATCCCTGAAATAAAACTAATTCTATAGTTTAGGGACTTAAGGATTTATTCTACTATGAGCCACATAATGGACGTTTAAATAAATTAGAAATTCAGGTCATGACAAACATGATAAGCACACTTTACCCAAACATTATACAGCATAACAATAGTTCAAACCTGTTCTTAAAAAAAAAGAAAGAAAAGAAAAAAGTTTTAACACCATATCGGATTGGCAGTAAGGGCTGAAAACTATACTTTTATGCTTATAAAAAGGTAGACTTTATTTGACTTTGCTCATTAGAATTCTGTTAGTCTCAAATTCATTGCACTTGAGGATATTCAGAATAACAATGACTGAATAAAGAAAAATAAGCCTTGCCCACACTTGGCTTACTTTTTTTTTTTTTTTTGGCTTACTTATTAATTGTTGTAGATAATTAAATGGAATTTTTTATTTTCTGGCTCAATGGCACATAACTTAAAAGTCTGAAATATGAATTTCTCTGATGCTGGATAAAGAATTCATTGTTTTATGCATAGTAGAGTTTAGACATAATTATTAGCTGCTATTACTACACGTATTTTTAACTACACCTTTCATGTTTCAGGACTCTTGAATTTCATCTAGTATCTTTCGTATAGTTAATATGCCATGTTTAGAGGAAAGGAAAAACAGTTGAAAATATTTCAACACGTTAGTGAGTAGGGGTATTTTCCCTATACTGACATTCACTCCCTTTACAGATATTTTGGGAGTTCAAGTGAAAAGGGAAAGCTGACATGAGTGATACATTATAGATTAAATGTTAAGTGGTCACCATTAGTATGTGAAATTAATCAATGTTTTTACAGCTTACTGACTGAAATAATAATAACTGAGTTTGTATTCTACATGCTATAGGTAAGTTTTACCAGTATATTTATATAAGCCAACAGATACTGGAGTCCTGCCTTTTACTGCTTATACATTTGAATTAAAGCCTAAGACTATTCCATGTGATGCAAGTAGAGTAAACTAATACAATAGTAAAACTATTGTAGCTCTAGGTAAGGTAATAAAACTATTATTAACAGAGCTGTTCTATTTACCTAACAGATTTAATGAAAAGCTAATTCCTTGTTATCAAATTACGTCTTTCATCCTGTCCATGATACTGTTTAAAGAGTATCTGTTATTCACTGTTTGTTTTCCTGTTCAGTAATACTGTGTAGGTATTTCTCATGCAATAAAATATGATTAAATGTTAATTATAAAATTATAAAATAAAATATAACTAATGTTGGAGTTTTCTCTCATTTCCGATTCTCCCATTTTCTTAACATAAGCCTCATTACAAAAGCTTTGTTGAAGTAATAGGGCAATTTACACAGGCAAAAGAAGGCTTGCATTTCTAGTAACTGAAAACAGTTATAAGCAGTAACTAGAACATAGATGTTTTATTTTGAAAATAAACAGTCTTCAATTTGACAATGAAGATCACTCTTAAACTCAAGAAAATTCTAAATGTAAATAATACTTCTGGATCTTTTTAGAAATTTATTTAAATGATCCTGAATTCTTTTTTAATTAATTAATATTTAGTGGAATTTTTATTTAAAAGTTATGTTTTAAAGAAAAACATTTGGGTCCTGAATTCTTTGATTAGCAATATTTAGCCAGCCAGCAGTTTCTCAGACTTTAGAATTGGGACTGCATCACAAAGGAAAACTCATAAGAACATCTGTAAAGTTTATAAACTCTAACACAAATGAGATGGACTGAAAGTTGCATCAGTACAGTATTTATAATCATATAATATAATAAGCTAAGGTTAAAATTTTAGAAATGTGCCTTTTGATAAATTAACCTCAAGATAATCTAACGATTTCAGGAACAAAACAGAAGAAGGCCATCAACTGGTGCATAATTCTTTGACGACTTCTTTGTTTGTTTAAGTAAAATTGATAGTAAAATAATAATCATTTTTCCCCATACAGAGTTTTCTAGTTCTCTTCTGTCTGCTGAGGAAGAAGGACCTCAAACCTCTAGCTCTGGCCTTCAGTTATCTAATAGAAATGAAACACTTGAACTTTTGTCTCAACCTCCAGTTCATTCAACTAAATTCGATTCCAAAAAGGAAGGCAGTGTCCCAGTTTTCATCAAAGAAGTGTCAAATGCTGAAATAAGCATAGGGGATGTGGCTAAGTTGTCTGTTACTGTCACTGGTATTGCCAAGCCCCAAATTCAGTGGTTCTTTAATGGAGTAATGTTAACCCCTTCAGCTGACTACAGATTTGTTTTTGACGGTAATGATCACAGCTTGATCATTCTGTTCACCAAATTAGAGGATGAGGGAGAGTATACATGTATTGCCAGTAATGAATACGGACAGGCAATATGTAGTGCCTATCTGAAAATAAATTCCAAAGGCGAGGGGTTCCAAGAACCAGAATCAGCAGAAGAGAAATCTCTGGAAAAGCTCAAAGGTCCTTGTCCTCCTTACTTCCTTAAGGAGTTAAAACCAATTCACTGTGCACAGGGGATCCCTGCCATCTTTGAGTACACGGTGCTTGGAGAGCCTGCACCTACTGTTTTGTGGTTCAAAGAAAACAAGCAGCTTTGCACCAATGTTTATTATACTATCATTCATAATCCTGATGGTTCCGGGACATTCATCGTCAATGACCCTCTGAAAGAAGATAGTGGTTTCTATGTCTGTAAAGCGGAGAATGTGTGGGGTGAATCCACCTGTGCCGCAGAGCTGCTCGTGCTTCTGGAAGACACACACATGACTGATGCCCCCTGTAAAGCAACGTCCACACCAGAGGCTCCTGAAGATGTTCCCCAGACGTCGTTAATGGTCCCTGCAGTTGAGGCACTTGACTCAGAACAGGAAGCTGCAGCTTTTGTAAAGGACACCATTTTGAAAGCTGCTTTAATTGCAGAAGAAAAACAGCAGCTTTCTTATGAGCATATCGTTAAAACCAATGAACTGAGCAGTCAAGTTACTTTAATAGCTGAGCAACTGCAATCCACAGTCATGTTGGAGCAGGATATGCCCACTCCTGAAAGCATCAGTGAACTTCTTTCCATCAGTGACACCATTCATGTCCAGCCTATCAAGGAACCACCTCCCAATGTACAGCTGCACATTGTCCAGTCCCAGGACACCCTCCCCAAAGAAGATATTCTAATGTATCAAGAGCCTGAATTACAGGTGGTTCTATCAGATACTGAAAAAATCTTCCCAAGTGCCATGCCCATAGAGGAAATTAGTTCATTAACAGTTGAGTCTCTGCAAACTTTATTAGCTGAACCTGAAGGGAGTTATCCACAGTCATCAATAGAAGAAACGCCAGCCCATTCATATCCAACCTCTGTGGCTGAGGAAGTACTTTTACCGAAAGAAAAGATAGTATCCTCAGTGGACAAAGAGCAAAGAGTGATCCTTCAAAAGCAAGAGGCGCAAAGTGCTCTCATCCTGAATCAGAGCTTAGCTGAGGGACACGTGGAAAGTTTCCAAGGTCCTGACATCATGATCTCCCGGGTCCCTTCGGAACACACGTGCACAGACGGTGAAATCTTAATGGAAAGTGTGGATCAACTGGACAGTGCAAAGCAAGATTTCGCAGCCAGCGTTGAGGAAGGCAAGTCCTTAAGGTTTCCATTAGCAAGTGAGGAAAAGCAGGTACTGCTCAAGGAAGAGCGTTCTGACAGCTTGGCAATGCCCCCGAACCAAACCACTGAGTATAAAAAAGAGCCCATGGCAATAAATGGTGTGCAGGAGGTGCAGGGAAGTGACCTTCTTTCTAAGGAAAGTTTGCTTTCTGGTATTCCTGAAGAGCAGCGGTTAAACCTGAAAACTCAGATCCGCAGGGCTTTGCAAGCAGCAGTGGCCAGCGAGCAGCTGAGTCTTTTCTCTGAATGGTTAAGAAACATTGAACAGGTAGAGGTCAAGGCCATAGACTTCAGCCAAGAGCCCAACTGCATTATGTGCACCTACTTTATTACCTCAGTGAAGTCTCTAACAGAAGAATTAACCATCACTATTGAAGGCATTGATCCTCAAATGGCTAACCTGAAAACTGAACTTAAGGAGGCTTTGTGCTCTATGATATGTGAGGAAATGAACATCTTAACAGCTGAGGAAACTGGAATTCAGAAAGGAGCCACAATAGACTTGCAGGAAGAAATGGATTCTTTTTCTAATCCACAGAAGGTTGAAGCGATCACCGAACCAGAGGTTGAATCTAAATATCTTGTCTTAAAGGAAGAGATAAGTTACTTTAAGGTGGAAAGTCAGGCCAAAGCTGTGGGTGCCACAACTGCTTCCGCTGCTGTCTCTGATGAAAAACTGGATGAGATACCAAAACCATCAGAGGAGAAAGAGAAATCCTCTGAAGGTGGTACTGAGAAGGCTGGTACAGTAGAGATACAGGAGGCTGAGGGTAGCTCACTCAGAGAGGGTGGTCCTGATGTACAGACGCCCTCGGTGGACACGATTGCCAAGGAAGGTGACACCGTAAGCCTCGCGTCATCCATAACAAATGCCAAAGAGGTGAATTGGTATTTTGAGAGTAAACTGGTGCCTTCAGATGAAAAGTTCAAGTGTTTACAAGAACAAAATACATATACACTAGTGATCGACAAAGTAAATAGAGAAGAACATCAAGGGGAATATATGTGTGAGACCTTGAATGACAACGGAAAAGCAGCAACTTCAGCAAAACTCACTGTAGTCAAAAGAGGTTGGATTTTAAGGATTCAGTGAATCAAGCTCTAACATTCACTGGTTGTAATTCAGGTTTCCTCACTGAATTTTCACTTATCTGCCATTGCCAGAATGCAGTTTATTTAGAGTAAGAATGAAATCACAGACATAATCATGGTTATTACCTTTCCTCCTTTTCCCTTACTGCCTTACTGGATGGTATGTTATATCTACACTACTACTTATTTTTAAAAATGAAACGTATTTTCATATATTCCATAATACTGATAAATGCTTTTTAGTCTCTTTCTATATGAAAATACTTTAATGATATGTAATAAAAAGCTGTCAGTGAATACCTAGTTACCCTGAAATCACCAGTCTCATCCTTAAATTCAAAATAACCATGATTAATTGTCCATTTGTGTTTCTTGTTTCGATTATCTTTTTTTGCTATTGTTTTACTTCATCACTTTATTTAGTAGATCATGGTTTTTTTCACATTATTCGCAGTGTTCCTAGTCAGCATGGTATATTTAAAGAATGTATCATGTTGTTATGCATGTAAGCCAAGAGCATCACATCATTTTAATCATTTTTTCACAATTCACTGAAAAGTAACAATTGAATATGTTGAAAGCTGCTTACTGTCTTCTTTTGCCTTCAATGATCTTCCTCATTTTCCAGTCACTTGTCTTAAACTGCTGCAATCCACTTCACTAATTTCAACTGTTTCACTCCATTAACAGCAACAGAAGTTAGAAGGAAAAGAAAAATGTGGGGTACCTGAGAAGGAGGCATGCTAACGGCCTCTGCTTTCCCTTTGCAGCTGCCCCAGTGATCAGGAGGAGAATTGAGCCCCTGGAAGTAGCCCTGGGCCACCTCGCCAAATTCACCTGTGAGATCCACAGCGCCCCCAATGTCCGCTTCCAGTGGTTCAAAGCTGGCCGAGAAATCTATGAGAGTGACAAGTGTTCTGTTCGGTCTGCAAATTATGTCTCCACCCTGGAAATCCTGAGAACGCAGGTTGTTGACTGTGGCGAGTACACCTGCAAAGCTTCCAACGAGTTTGGCAGTGTCAGCTGCACAGCCACACTGACTGTGACAGGTAAATGCCGTACACTGACACGGATGTTATTCCATTTCATATTATTGCCTATTTTACTTTTTGTAGAGGTGCAGGAGGTACTTGTCCTACCAACTGGAGAGACCAGTAGCCAAGATGGTAACACAGTGGCTAGGTGGTGCAGAGCCTATGAGAGACAAGAAGTCATTGTTTACAGTCATATTTCTAAAAACAGCTAAAGAAAAAAAAAATTTTTTATTTCAAGAGCAACATGAAGGAATCACACAAGCAGTGGCACCTGATAGTTTGGTTTGGGTTTTTGTTTTGTTTTGTTCTTTTTATTAAATGGTCTGGCTTGACCTCTAGCATAAAAAATTTCAGGACAGTTTGGTGCTACTAAAAAGTAAATGATGTCCGAATGTGTGTAATACTTTGGGACCAGTTAACCAATTAAGAACAGAATTACAAAATGAAAAAAGCCAAAGCATAAGACTAAAGTCAAACAAATCCTAATAAGAGACAGGGAGCTAGTATAGAACTACAAACTAGGATTCTCACCCTAAGCTTTATTACTAATTGAAAAATAACAGTAACTACACAAATATTCTGTTCTCAATTTCCTGAGGATACACAGGATGACTGTCAAGTAGGTAACACTCATCAGGTGTTTGAATTCCCTCATTAGCAAAAAAAACAAAAAACAAAACTCTTTCCTACCTCTTTTTCTCACTCTTTCTTTCTCTTTTGCTTTCTTCCTACAAAGGGAAAGTGTGAGTATGAACTTATGAACTATGGTTTAGGGTCAGAAGTAGCAATGACTTGTGCTGTTGACAGAAGCATGCACGAAATGCCAGGGTGAGGCTGTCCCTTTGTCTTCTTTTTCTTTCTCTTTTTGAAGTATAGCTGATTTACAGTATTACCTTGGTCATCTTTTTCAATGACAGCATGGAGGGGAAGGGTAAATGCAGCACGCGTCTTTGACTTGAAAAAGCCAGGGTTCCCTGTAGCTTCCTCTCCTCTACAACTCTTTTATATCAGAAACTCCACACCCCCAGGCCCATGGTGACCCATTCAGTGGATTTCACTTTGTGATCAGTCTCCGTACTGCCAAGTGCATGGCATTATTCTTAATGACACTTTGGGAAATGTCTTTACCCAAAATAGGCCGGGTCAGTAATGGGACTAACACTTGAGCTTCAAATCACAAGAGGAAAGAAGAAAGAGGAGGATTTTTGTTTTTAATCGGAAAGAGAGGTTCCTAAAGGTTTGCTTCCAAATGCAGAATGGACATGGGAAATGACTGCTATAAATATTTTTACAACTTTGAAGTGACTTAGCGGATACATTTAAAGTTGTACCATTTAAGGATTTGCTAGTGGGCGACATGAGGGTTAGAGAGACTGTATAAAACTACAGAAACTTTTTATTACTTAATATCCCTACTCTTCAGAAAAGTCAAGTACATTTTCTTTATCTTCCTTATATGGTCTTCTAATTTGCAGAATTAAAGTACCAGCTGAATTGCTTATCACGTAATTCGAACAATTGATCAGCTCATAAAATGGACAAAGCTTTAGCAATAGTGAGTCAATGTTGCAAAATAAAGGAACATTTGTTCTTTCCCTTGATAGAGACATTTAAAGTGCTGTGTTACTCCTCTATTAAAAAAACTCTCATCCCTTTCCTTTGACACATCTTTTCACCTTAATACATTGCCTTACTTTAAGTAATGTCTCATGTCTATCTAAAGCTATTACTCATCTTTTTTCTTTCTTGGAATATCTAATTACAGCAAGAGCTTTGTAGGGACAAAATATAACACTGAAAACTTTTCTTTTACAGAGGCATATCCACCAGCCTTTCTCTCCAGACCTAAGTCCGTAACGACTTTTGTGGGTAAGGCAGCCAAGTTCCTCTGCACAGTGACAGGGACTCCCATGATTGAAACCATTTGGCAGAAAGATGGCGTGGCCCTCTCACCTTCCCCTAACTGCGGGATTTCAGATGCAAACAACAAACACATTTTAGAACTCTCAAATCTTACAACTCAAGATAGAGGAGTTTACTCCTGTAAGGCTTCTAACAAGTTTGGAGCCGACACTTGCCAAGCCGAGTTGGTCATAATCGACAAACCACATTTCATTAAAGAACTAGAGCCTGTGCAATCAGCTGTCAATAAGAAGGTACACCTTGAGTGCCAAGCAGATGAAGACAGAAAAGTCACAGTTACATGGAGTAAAAACGGGCAAAAGCTCCCCCCTGGGAAAGATTATAAGATCTGTTTTGAAGATAAAATAGCATCACTCGAGATCCCTCTGGCCAAACTAAAAGATACAGGAACGTATGTTTGCACAGCTTCCAATGAGGCTGGAAGTAGCTCCTCTTCAGCAACAGTAACTATCAGAGGTAAGAAGTGTGTGAATAATATTTCCACTCCCTTCTCTGGAGTCGGTGCATTTTGTGATTAAAATCATTTCATCCAAGCAGCCTTTTTGGTTTGGGGAAATCCTGGCATTGTTTGATTTTATTTTTTCAGTCTTCTTCAGAATTCACTTATTCTTGTTTGTTTAAAACTGTCTGCCATTAACAAAGCTTGCTTAAAACTTCTTCTAAGAACTTCGAGTGTCTAGGCAATCCTTAACTATCTTCTTTCATAAAATTGCTCTTTGTATAAGTAGAATTTGGTTGGTTTTGTTTTTGTTTGTTTGTTTGCTTGTTTTAACCAAGAGTCTGGGAAAGTGTTTTGGAATCATAGAAACATGGAAAGCTATTGAGTACACCACAGCCTTTTCAGAAATTTCAAGAAGACATTTTATGTGTGTTATGTGTCTCTTTGTTGTATGATGTCTACTTTTCTTTTGTGTAGTTTGTGATTCACATATCTTTTCCTTTCTCATTTTTGTTAACTTCACGTAGAGCCACCATCCTTTGTGAAGAAGGTGGATCCCTCTTATTTAATGCTCCCAGGTGAATCAGCACGCCTCCACTGCAAGCTGAAAGGCTCACCTGTGATCCAGGTTACTTGGTTTAAAAATAACAAAGAACTTACTGAGAGTAACACAGTCAGAATGTCTTTTGTCAATTCTGAGGCTGTCCTTGATATTACGGACGTAAAAGTTGAAGACAGTGGGAATTACTCGTGTGAAGCAGTGAATGACGTCGGCAGTGACAGTTGCAGTGCCGAAATAGTTATCAAAGGTTTGTTTACTCTGTCGAAGTCCATTGTTTTTCTGAGAAAATATTTTCTTTTCACTTGCTTGTAACACATGATTTATACAATGCTGTCATGCTTTTGTAGAACCTCCTTCTTTCATCAAAACTCTCGAGCCTGCAGATATAGTGAGAGGAACAAATGCCCTCCTTCAGTGTGAAATCTCAGGCACTGGACCATTTGAAGTTCGCTGGTTCAAGGATAAGAAGCAAATTCGAAGTAGTAAAAAGTACAGGTTGTTTTCTCAGAAGTCTGTCGTGTCCCTGGAGATCTTTTCGTTTAATAGAGCGGACGTTGGTGAATATGAGTGTGTGGTTGCTAATGAAGCTGGGAAGTGTGGCTGCCTTGCAACCCGCTTACTGAAAGGTTAGCGCTTGAAAAACTGGTATCTCTTTAATAAATTGTCAAAATAGCTTTCTTCTTTTTTTTTTTTTTAATTTATTTTTATTTATTTATGGCTGTGTTGGGTCTTCGTTTCTGTGCGAGGGCTTTCTCTAGTTGCGGCAAGCGGGGGCCACTCTTCATCGCGGTGCGCGGGCCTCTCACTATCGCGGCCTCTCTTGTTGCGGAGCACAGGCTCCAGACGCGCAGGCTCAGCAATTGTGGCTCACGGGCCCAGCCGCTCCGCGGCATGTGGGATCTTCCGGGACCAGGGCTCGAACCCGTGTGGCCTGCATTGGCAGGCGGATTCCCAACCACTGCGCCACCAGGGAAGCCCCCAAAATAGCTTTCTTAACCCAAGGAAGGAAAACTGGTACTTTCTTTTCTCCTCCTGATCTTTGAAAATATGTTTTGCCTTTGGTTTGACCTGGGACCCTGGGGAAAATCCAATCTTTATCTTGAGACCAGTATAAATATTTAATCTCTGATAACAAAAGTGAACTACATAATAAGCGATTTTGTCAGCTGATAACCGTTTAGCTTCCTTGCTTCTTTCTCTTGGGTGGAATTGTAGTTCCTCTTGAATTTGATTTCTTCTTCTAATTAACCAACACTGTGGAATAGATAAATGTAATCTAGATAAAGTTCTTAAATGCATATGGTGTTGAAGTGTTAGGGAATTAATAAATTTTGGATGCTCTCTTTCTTTAATTAGAACCACCAATCTTTGTAAAGAAAGTAGATGATTTTACTGCACTAGCAGGACAAACGGTTACCTTACAAGCTGCTGTGAGAGGGTCAGAACCCATTTCTGTCACCTGGATGAAAGGACAGAAGATCATTAAAGAAGATGGAAAAATCAAAATGAGCTTTGCCAATGGTGTTGCGGTCTTGATAATCCCTGATGTGCAGATTAGTTTTGCTGACAAATACACATGCCTGGCTGAAAATGAAGCTGGAAGCCAAACGTCTGTTGGGGAACTAATAGTTAAAGGTTCGTGTAAGAACGTTGAGTTGATATTTCCTCTTAAACTGGAACCTTAAAACACACTTCAGAATCCTAACTATTTAATAACGTTGTAGAGCCTGCCAAAATCGTTGAGAGAGCAGAACTGATCCAGGTGACAGCAGGAGACCCAGCCACGCTGGAGTATACAGTCACGGGTACCCCAGAGCTCAAGCCCAAGTGGTACAAAGACGGGAGACCTTTGATTGCCAGTAAAAAGTATCGAATAAGTTTTAAAAACAATGTTGCCCAACTCAAGTTTTATTCCACCGAACTGCATGATAGCGGCCAATACACATTTGAGATTTCCAACGAAGTGGGCAGCAGCTCCTGTGAGACAACTTTCACTGTCTTAGGTTAGTACCTTTAGAAACCTGTGCTTCCATATTCCTTTGAAACCCAACAAACAACCAAAACTAAAATCACTGAGCACTGTTCCACATTGTGCTTTCTTCTCTTCTTGTGCTGTGAACAGATCGAGACATTGCTCCATTTTTTACCAAACCCCTACGCAATGTGGACGGTGTGGTTAGTGGGACCTGCAGGCTGGACTGCAAAATCGCTGGCTCCCTCCCCATGAGGGTGTCCTGGTTTAAGGATGGTAAAGAAATAGCTTCCTCTGACAGATACAGAATAGCATTTGTGGAAGGCACAGCCTCTTTGGAGATAAGCAGCATACACATGAACGATGCAGGGAATTTCACCTGTCGAGCCACAAATTCCATGGGAAGCAAAGACTGCAGTGGAGCCGTGATTGTGCAAGGTTGGCTGGAAACTGTGCCTTTCATTCTTACGTAGACGATGTTCAAATTAAGCCTTCTTCCCTTCAGTCGCGCCTCTTAACTCTTTGAAATTCTTTCTTATCCCCCTTCTTTAGAACCACCCAGTTTTGTAACTAAACTGGCATCGAAGGATGTTCTGCCCGGCTCGACCATCTGCCTGAAGAGCACCTTCCAAGGGTCTACCCCTCTCACAGTCAGATGGTTTAAGGGTGACAAAGAGCTGGTTTCCGGTGGAAACTGCTATATCACCAAAGAAGCTTTAGAAAGTTCCCTGGAACTCTATGTAGTAAAAACCTCCGACTCAGGCACATATACCTGTACAGTCAGCAACGTGGCTGGAGCCGTGGAGTGCAGTGCAAAGTTATTTGTAAAAGGTTTGCATGGTTTTCTTGACATCTTTGTGCCACCATTGTTAGAAGTTCTTTCCTCTTTCTCACGTTTCTGGGTGATTTCTTGCCTTCCACAGAACCTGCCACATTTGTTGAAAAGTTAGAGCCATCACAGCTGTTAAAAAAGGGAGACGCCACCCAGCTAGCCTGCAAAGTAACGGGCACCCCTCCGATTAAAATAACGTGGTTTGCAAACGACAGAGAAATTAAGGAGAGCAGCAAACACAAAATGTCTTTTGTGGAGTCCACCGCGGTTCTAACACTTAAAGATGTTGCCATTGACGACAGCGGTGAATATATGTGTGAGGCTCAAAATGAGGCTGGCAGTGACCACTGTGGTAGCATTTTAATAGTCAAAGGTTTGTGTTCACATTGCCCCTTGTGTTACCAAAGTTTCGGCCCAGGGCACAGACTCCACCCGCATTAACTCACAATAATTCCTTTTCCGCTATAGAGTCACCTTACTTTACCAAGGAATTTAAGCCCATTGAAGTGTTGAAGGAGTATGATGTCACATTGCTGGCCGAGGTGGCAGGCACACCTCCCTTTGAGATCACTTGGTTCAAAGACAACACAGCACTGCGAAGTGGTAGAAAGTATAAAACCTTCATTCAGGATCAGCTGGTCAGCCTGCAGATCCTCAAGTTTGTAGCTGCGGACACGGGTGAATACCAGTGTCGGGTGACCAATGAGGTGGGCAGCAACACCTGCAGTGCCAAGGTGACTTTAAGAGGTTAGTGTCAGTTCTAATGACGGACCAGCTTTTCTGCAGTGTCAGTGATTTTTTTTTTTTTTTAAGCCAGTTTTGCTATAGAGCTGGTATTCATTGAGAATTCATTCTTCTACTAGAACCCCCAGCTTTTGTAAAGAAGATCGAGAGCACCAGCTCCCTTAGAGGAGGTACCGCTGCCTTCCAGGCCACTCTGAAGGGCTCCTTGCCAATCACGGTGACTTGGCTAAAAGACAACGATGAAATCACTGAAGATGATAACATAAGAATGACCTTTGAGAACAATGTGGCCAGCCTGTACCTCAGTGGCATTGAAATCAAGCATGATGGGAAATATGTCTGTCAGGCCAAAAATGATGCAGGAGTACAGAGATGTTCCGCATTACTCTCAGTAAAAGGTTGGTTCAGAAAGTTTGCCGTGGGTTTTAGGAAAAAATGCAGATGTAAGCCTTTCAGCAGAGCAATTCACAACCCACACCTATCCCTTTGTTTTCTACAGAACCTGCAACAATCATTGAGGAGGCTGTGTCTATAGATGTCACCCAAAGAGACCCAGCCACTTTGCAGGTTAAATTTTCAGGGACTAAGGAGATTACAGCCAAATGGTTTAAAGATGGCCAAGAACTGACCCTGGGCCAAAAATATAAAATCAGTGTCACTGACACGGTCTCTATACTGAAGATTATTTCTACAGAAAAGAGAGATAGTGGAGAATATGCTTTCGAAGTCCAAAATGATGTCGGGAGGAGCAGCTGCAAGGCTAGCATTAATGTATTAGGTTGGTACAGCTTTTCTATGGAGAGAAACTGGGCATTTCTGTGCTCCTTCATCTCTTACAATTTTAGAGAAAATAAAAATTGGTAGGTTGACCAACCATTTTTTTTTTCTTTTTCATTGCATAGATCTTATCATACCTCCCTCATTCACCAAAAGGCTGAAGAAAATGGACAGCATTAAAGGGTCTTTTATTGACTTAGAATGTATAGTGGCTGGGTCACATCCCATGAGCATCCAGTGGTTCAAAGATGACCAAGAAATAACAGCTAGTGAAAAATACAAATTCTCTTTTCATGACAATACTGCCTTCTTGGAAATCAGTCAGCTGGAAGGTACAGACAGTGGAACCTACACTTGTTCTGCCACTAATAAGGCAGGACACAACCAGTGCAGTGGCCATCTGACAGTCAAAGGTTGGCAGTTTTTATCCCCGCCTCTCAAGAACTTATTGCTCTCTCATTTCTTAATTCTTACCTTGACTGATCATTCTAAAATAAACCATTCCTTTCCCCTTTTGCTTCTTTTTCTTTCACCCCAGAACCCCCTTACTTCCTGGAAAAGCCACAGTCACAAGATGTCAATCCCAATACAAGGGTTCAATTAAAGGCGCTCGTGGGTGGCACTGCACCCATGACAATAAAATGGTTTAAAGATAACAAAGAGTTGCACTCGGGAGCAGCTCGCTCAGTTTGGAAGGATGACACCTCCACCATTCTAGAGATCTTTTCAGCCAAAGCTGCTGATGTGGGGACCTACATTTGCCAACTGAGCAACGATGTTGGCACAGCAACCAGTAAAGCCACTCTCTTTGTAAAAGGTCTGGTCTCTACATTTTCTCATTGTCTTGCTTGCCTAGATTTTCTTGGAGGGAGGGAAGAGGCTTAAGAAAACGATTCTCATTGGCCTTTGGTTTAAAAAGTGTTCAATATCACATGTTTTCCCCCATCTTTAGAACCTCCTCACTTCATTAAGAAGCCCAGCCCAGTCCTAGTGCTGAGGACTGGACAATCCACGACATTTGAATGCCAAATAACAGGCACTCCTGAAATCAGAGTTTCTTGGTATCTGGACGGGAATGAAATAACAGCCATAGAGAAACATGGCATTTCCTTCACTGACGGTTTAGCCACTTTCCAAATTTCTGGTGCCAGGGTAGAAAATAGTGGGACTTATGTCTGTGAAGCTCGTAACGACGCTGGCACGGCAAGCTGCAGCATTGAGTTAAAAGTGAAAGGTTCGTTACTGCATCTTCTCTCCTTTCTGGCTGTGCTGCTGGCTAGTCCTCGGGTCTTCCTTTGAGTAAGCTGTTCTCTGTCTTCCTTTTGAATCTTTAGAACCTCCCACCGTTATCAGGGAGCTGAAGCCCGTGGAAGTAGTCAAAGGTAGTGACGTGGAGCTGGAGTGTGAAGTTATGGGAACATCTCCATTTGAGGTCACTTGGCTGAAGAATAACAAGGAAATTCGAAGCAGCAAAAAGTATACGCTGACTGACAGAGTGTCAGTGTTTAATCTCAGTATCAACAAATGTGACCCCTCAGACACTGGTGAATACCAGTGCATCGTATCCAACGAAGGCGGCAGCTGTTCTTGTAGTGCTAGAGTCTCTCTGAAAGGTCAGTTAGACACACAAGGAGCAGGCTATCTGATAAAAATTCTGTAATGCTCTTTAACCTTGTATGATGGGTAGGAGTTCCAATATACCTCTTCTTTTCACACTGTCTACTTTAATCACAGAGCCACCCTCGTTCACTAAGAAGATAGAAAACGTCACTACTGTTCTGAAAAGTTCTGCCACCTTTCAGAGCACTGTGGCGGGCTCTTCTCCCATTTTTATAACCTGGCTCAAGGATGATCAGATTCTGGATGAAGATGATAATGTTCACATCTCCTTTGTGAACAATGTGGCCACAGTTCAAATCAGATCTGTGGATAATGGACACAGCGGGAGGTATACGTGTCAAGCCAAGAACGAGTCAGGAGTTGAGAGGTGTTATGCTTTCCTTTTAGTACAAGGTGTGTAAGCTAATCCCTTTCAAGAGTTATTCTGTGAAGACAATTTCACAAGCAGTTCCTTGGCTCTATGGAATTATTAATGAAACTCATCCACGTTTTCATTCTTACTACAGAACCCGCTCATATCCTAGAGAAACCTAAGTCTGTTGATGTCACTGAAAAAGACCCAGTGACCTTGGAGTGTCTTGTGGCCGGAACGCCAGAACTCATAGTGAAGTGGTTTAAAGATGGGAGACAAATAGTGCCCAGTAGATATTTTTCAATGAGTTTTGAAAATAACGTGGCCAGGTTTAGGATTCAGTCAGTAATGAAGCAAGACAGCGGGGCGTATACTTTCAAGGTGGAAAATGACTTTGGAAGCAGTAGCTGTGACGCCTACCTGAGAGTGCTAGGTTTGTATCTTGGCCCCAGTCAGCTTCCCTTATGTATATTATTGTCCTTGGTAAACAAATGGCGACATATTAATGGATGTGTTTTGCTGTTTGCATTGGACAGATCAAAATATTCCTCCATCATTCACCAAAAAATTAAGCAAAATGGATAAAGTTCTAGGCTCTTCCATTCATATGGAGTGCAAGGTTTCTGGCTCACTTCCTATTAGTGCTCAGTGGTTTAAGGATGGAAAAGAAATAACTACAAGTGCAAAATACAGGCTCGTCTGTCACGAAAACACTGTGTCGCTGGACGTTAGTAATCTGGAATTAGAAGATACTGCGAATTACACATGCAAAGTCTCAAATGTAGCAGGGGACGAGGCATGCAGTGGCATCTTAACTGTAAAAGGTCAGAATTTCTTTACCTCTTCCTGACCCTTCTCTGCGATTGCTTTTCAAATATAGCACTCTTTCCTGGAGTCCTTTGAAACTAAAAGTCTCCATAATTCTGTTTCTTTAGATACATATATATTGAGTTCTAGAAATATTCAGTCATTACCTCTTTTCAATAATGTTTTTTTATATGTCCATAAAACTGTCAAAATAACCCAACAACAAGGAATTTAATTATATGTATTTCCCTTAAAATCTATAGAACCACCAAGTTTCCTAGTGAAACCTGAGCGACAACAAGCCATACCTGATTCTACAGTGGAATTTAAAGCTATACTAAAAGGAACACCACCGTTTAAAGTAAAGTGGTTTAAGGATGATGTGGAACTTGCCTCTGGACCTAAATATTTCATTGGCTTGGAAGGATCAACTACCTTTTTAAATCTCTATTCAGTGGATGCTTCCAAGACTGGACAATATACTTGCCAAGTTACCAACGATGTTGGTAGCGACTCTTGTACCACAGTGTTGCTTGTGACAGGTGTGCAAGTTTGATTGTTTTATGTTTCTGTCTGACCTGTGGCTCCTGTCCTTTCTGTAATCTTTTACAATGTATGTACCCAGTCAAGAAAGTACCCTTCTTTCTAACACAGTACACTCTATTTGCCAGGCATTGTTCATGTTTTTCTCTTTCCTATGTAGTACCTAATTGAACTTTTGTTATTTATATCTGCTCTGTTCCCTCATAAATCTCCTCTTTTCTTCACTCTCTAGAACCACCAAAGTTTGCAAAGAAACTAGAAGCAACCAAAATAGTGAAAGCAGGTGACTCAGCACGACTTGAATGCAAGATAACTGGATCCCCAGACATCAGAGTTGTGTGGTACAGAAATGAACATGAACTCCCAGCCAGTGATAAATATAGAATGGCTTTCATTGACTCAGTGGCCGTCATACAGATGAATAGTCTTGATACTGAGGACAGTGGGGATTTCATTTGTGAGGCTCAGAACCCTGCTGGCAGCACAAGCTGCAGTACCAAGGTTATAGTGAAAGGTAGAAACCTCTTTCCTCTGTTCCTCATTACCTGAAACCCACCTTCTTCTCCCCAGGCTATCATAGCTCTTCATTCTTTTGCTGTCATTTTTAGCTTCCATTTGAGATCATAGAACATTTTCCCAAACTAGTATTATTTCCATTTTTAGATGTTTTTTCTTCTTAAGATTTGCTTACTGTAGCCAATCATTCTGAGATATTTTTCTTGTTAACTCCAATGCCGTAATTCTACTCACCTCAACATATTAGCCAAGAAGTTCAAATTTGATGTTTCCAAAATGCTCAAAGAAACAAAGTGGGCATTTTAAAATTAATTTTTGCCTTCAGTCCACTTATAAATATATCATCGTCCTCACTCTAATCGTTATCTATCATTAAAAGCAAGGAATATTTACCACATATATACAAGGTTCAAGCAATACGGATTTTAACCTTACATTTACAACAGGACAATTATATATATTTTTCTCTCTCAAAAGTCAGTTCCTATTTTTTAAAATTATATCACTATACTTTGTCGCAAATAGTACTAGTATTTTCAAGAATTTTTTTCACAAAGTCCAAGTTTGCCATATTGTAAGGCGATTATTACAAAAACCACTTGTTGACATGGAAGACTTAGAGCACAAATGTTGTGATAACTTCCAAGTGTCCCAACTGTAATGCGTATACAAAAAATTTCATTCCTGAAGTCAGGACTCCATACCTCATGCAAATCATATTGATTCTTACACTTGGGTTTGGGGGTTTGTTTGGTTATTGTTTTGTTTTGCTTTACAGTTTTGTGCATCAATCTTTATAGTCCCAGAAAAAGTAGTAAGGTGGAGTAGACAGAATGTTGAACTGCTCAGTAAGGTCACCTGAGGTCTAGCCCGGGTTCTCGGCCAGTGAAGCAGAGTGATTTTGTAAAGGCTGATGGCTTCTCTGAAGCTGTTACTCCTCAACACTAAAGTGATAGTGCTAGACCTATTATAGTATCTTGACTCATTCTTCCAATTTAAAAACAAAGAACTAAAAATATTCTATGAAGTTAAGTAGCCCAATTCATGAGGAATTCTTGTTTTTTACAGAACCACCTGTTTTTAGCAGCTTCCCTCCTGTGGTAGAAACCCTTAAAAATGCTGAAGTTAGTCTTGAATGTGAACTTTTGGGAACACCACCATTTGAGGTGGTTTGGTACAAAGATAAGCGACAACTCCGAAGTAGCAAGAAATACAAGATTACATCCAAAAATTTCCATGCAAGTATTCACATTCTCAGTGTCAACACTTCAGATATTGGTGAATACCACTGCAAAGCACAGAATGAAGTAGGAAGTGATACTTGCATTTGTACTGTAAAATTAAAAGGTAAGCATTATTTCCTGCTCATGGCAGAAATGGCAGGAACGTGCAAAATGCTTATTTGTTTTCTCTCTTCCATTATCTCGACAATCTTTCCAACAATCTCCATCCATCTTTCCCTCTTCAGAACCACCAAGATTTGTCTCCAAACTGAATAGCCTCACGGTTTTAGCTGGTGAGCCCGCTGAGTTACAAGCATCCATAGAAGGCACCCAGCCTATTTCTGTCCAGTGGCTTAAAGAAAAGGAAGAAGTGATTAGAGAAAGTGAAAACATCAGAATAACATTTGTGGAAAATGTTGCAACTCTGCAGTTTGCAAAAGCAGAACCAGCTAATGCTGGGAAGTATATCTGCCAAATCAAGAATGATGGTGGAATGAGGGAGAACATGGCCACGTTGACTGTTTTAGGTTGGTACAATATGGTGCGATAGTTCCTTGATACAAGGAGGTGCCAAACGCTGAGATGACTTGCTAAGAGATACTGGTAGAATCTCCTGTTTTGAATTTCTAGAACTATATCAATCATCACCCATTTCAAAGCTTTAGGGGAAAGGACCTTTCAAACACTCTTTTCTGTGTCTGTGAGCCTAACAAAAATGAGCCGTCTCTTTTATTATTTTCTTGATGGGTTAGGAGATGTAATCAGGACTGCCTTTTGTTGAAGCATGAAAAAATTGGGAGCCCAGCATATACTACAAGGAAATTTTTTCCCAAAGTAACAGTTGTTAAAGCTGACAAGAACTCCAAAGATCAAAGTTTGACAGGAACGACTTGCACTTTCATCTTTGGGCATATTCATTTTTAATTTTGCCATTGTTTGGATAACAACTTTCAAAAACCTGTCTTTAGCACCTTAAAGTGGAACAGAAATACTGAGTAATTCATAACAACATGTAGGCTTTGTTGTAGAGAGGGTCAAGCGCAAATCAATATATATCGACATTGATTTGTACATTGAATTGTTTTGGAAGCAACTAATGCACCAACATATTTCTTAATAATAACTCGTATAATTTCATGACAGTGTGTAATTATGGAATCACATTTTAAGGTCTAGAGAAAGAGAGAGAGAGAGAGAGCCCGAAGATATCCATATCATTGGAAGAAACAGTGTTAATGAATTTGATAGTAGAAACAAGGTAAAGGTTACAGGCTTTGACAGATGGCTATCACATTTTATTTCAGAGCCTGCGGTCATTGTCGAGAAGGCAGGTTCGATGACAGTGACTGCAGGAGAAACGTGCAATCTGGAGTGTAAGGTGGCTGGCACTCCTGAACTCTCAGTCGAATGGTACAAGGATGGAAAGCTGTTGACCAGCAGCCAAAAACACAAATTTAGCTTCTACAACAAAATCTCTTCCTTAAAGATTCTCTCCATTGAAAAGCAAGATGCAGGCACATACACTTTCCAGGTTCAAAATAATGTCGGAAAAAGCAGCTGCACAGCTGTGGTTGATGTTTCAGGTTAGTTCAGATATGTTCTTCCCATCGCTTATGCAAATTCCTTTCACACGCTTTCTTCTCTCAAGTGTCTTCTATTCTTTCAAACCACGAGTCTCTTGCCTCTCCTCATGCAGACCGAATGGTTCCTCCCTCTTTCACACGAAGACTGAAAGATACAGTTGGGGTGCTGGGTACATCTTGCATCTTGGAGTGCAAAGTAGCTGGATCATCGCCTATCTCTGTTGCCTGGTTTCATGAGAAAACCAAGATTGTCAGTGGAGCAAAGTACCAAACCACGTTTTCAGATAATGTCTGCGCGTTACAGCTGAATTCTCTGGACTCATCGGACATGGGCAATTACGCATGCGTGGCTGCTAATGTCGCTGGGTCTGATGAATGCCGTGCTGTGTTGGCTGTACAAGGTCAGTGTTAGACGCTCACACCCTTTCTTATGAGTTCCTCTTTGGGTGCATATCCAGGTTGACGCACATTCAAAAGTGCTCTTCTTTTTGATTCAAAATTGCAACTAAATTCGAAGCTTACAGGATTTTATCATTGTCCTCCTTGTCTATGTAGAACCACCCTCTTTTGTGAAGGAACCTGAACCTTTGGAAGTACTACCAGGCAAAAACATCACCTTCACAAGTGTCATTAGAGGAACACCTCCATTCAAGGTTGGCTGGTTCAGAGGTGCCAGAGAACTGGTGAAAGGAGACAGATGTAACATCTATTTTGAAGACACCGTGGCAGAACTGGAATTATTTAATGTCGACATATCTCAGAGCGGGGAATATACCTGTGTGGTTTCTAACAATGCCGGCCAAACATCCTGCACTACCCGTCTCTTTGTAAAAGGTTTGCTCCAGTACATTTGTGCTTCCTACTTTTTAAGGGGCATCTTTGTTTGTGTTTTCACTGTGTTTAACTGCTGTGCTTTGTCACTCCCCAGAACCAGCTGTATTTGTGAAGAAATTAAGTGGTCACTCTATAGAACCAGGGAAGTCCATCATTCTGGAGAGCACCTACGCTGGAACACTACCCATTTCAGTTACCTGGAAAAAGGATGGTGTGAACATTACACCATCTGAAAAATGCAACATAGTCACAACAGAGAAGACCTGCATCCTGGAAATTCTGAATAGCACAAAAGGAGATGCAGGACAGTATTCTTGCGAGATTGAAAACGAGGCAGGAAGGGATGTTTGTGAAGCTCTGGTATCCACATTAGGTGTGTTTCTTATTCTCAAATGATTGCCATTTGTCTAACATGAGGCACGTGGTTTTTCTTTAATTCCAGTTGCTGACTGTGAATCTTTCTTCTTTAGAACCACCTTATTTTGTTACGGAACTGAAGCCTCTGGAGGCATCAGTTGGAGATTCGGTTTCTTTACAATGCCAAGTTGCTGGGACACCAGAAGTTACAGTGTCTTGGTACAAAGGCGATACCAAGTTACGGTCAACTCCTGACTACAGGACCTATTTTACAAACAATGTGGCCACGCTTGTTTTTAATAAAGTGAACATCAGTGACAGTGGAGAGTACACATGTAAAGCAGAAAACAGTATAGGGACTGCTTCTTCTAAGACTGTCTTCAGAATTCAAGGTGATGATATTATTTTAGAAATTAAGAAGTTTCTTTTTTCCTTGTCTTCACTCTTATCTTTATGGGGAAATTTTTATTTCATCTACTAACGCCTCAAGTATTACTTGTCTTCCGACAGAGCGCCAGCTCCCACCTTCCTTTGCAAGGCAATTAAAGGATATCGAACAAACTGTTGGGTTACCAGTTACCCTCACTTGTCGATTGAATGGCTCCACACCCATCCAAGTGTGCTGGTATAGAGATGGGGTACTTTTACGAGATGATGAAAATCTACAGACATCATTTGTAGATAATGTGGCAACTTTAAAAATTTTGCAAACAGACTTGAGTCACTCTGGCCAATACTCCTGCTCAGCTTCTAATTCACTTGGAACAGCATCTTCCAGTGCTAGACTGACAGCAAGAGGTTTGTTCCCATGTTACTCTCTCTCCTTGCAAACCATGACTTCTTATTCATTGTCAAAGTAGAAACGGCCAATAAAAAAGAGAAAAAAAACCCACGTTGCCTTTTCTTCTCATCTTTCAGAACCTAAGAAATCTCCCTTCTTTGACATCAAGCCTGTATCTATAGATGTTATTGCTGGGGAAAGTGCTGACTTTGAGTGTCATGTTACTGGTGCTCAACCAATGCGAATTACTTGGTCAAAAGATAACAAGGAAATCCGTCCTGGAGGAAACTACACAATTACATGTGTGGGAAACACTCCCCATTTGAGAATTCTTAAAGTAGGCAAAGGAGACTCTGGTCAATATACTTGCCAAGCAACCAACGATGTTGGCAAAGACATGTGCTCAGCTCAACTCAGTGTAAAAGGTATCTTCACATGGCATTTACCAATATCGTTCTTTCCCGTGTTGTGTAATTTTCTTCGAAAACTTTCTTTAGTTTTTAAATGTTCGTGATAAAGTAACTGGATCGTGTTGGAATTTGTATGTTAGTGGTGGAGGCAACATTCATCGAAGTTCTGTTTTCTCTTTATTTTGTTCTTTAAGTTAGTGTATCTCTAAAAGTAGTCTTATCAGAGGGTTGTTTAATTGAAATTTGTTAAATGTTGTTTCAACTCTCTCTTTTTTCGCTCTTTCCTATTATATGGCATTCTGACTTACCATTTTGATCAAATACCTCTATAATGCATTAACTTACATGTTTTAGTTTCCATATCCAAACTACAAAGAGTAATTTGCCAATTAAATTCTCTATTAAAAATATTAGAAGTTTAATAGAAAAGATAATATATTTTACCACAAAATTCTCAGAAAGTACATATATTCTTACTAATAAACCAGATTAAAAATGTATTTATGGACTCTTCAGCTACAAATGTAAGCTGTTTTTTTCCTTTGACTTACTAGAACCTCCAAAGTTCGTTAAGAAATTAGAAGCTTCAAAAGTTGCAAAGCAGGGAGAATCCATCAAACTGCAATGTAAAATAAGCGGTTCCCCGGAAATCAAAGTTTTGTGGTTCCGAAATGACGGTGAACTTCATGAAAGTTGGAAATACAACATGTCATTCGTGGATTCTGTGGCATCGCTCACCGTCAATGAAGCCAGCACAGAGGATAGTGGGGACTATATCTGTGAAGCCCATAACAGTGTTGGGGACGCCAGCTGCAGCACAGCCCTGACGATTAAAGGTTAGACATGCTAAGCTGCTTTCTTTCTTCCTTCTCCTCTGATCTGGATTCTTTTTCAGCAGTGTTCTGAGCTCCAAAATAAAAAGGCTAGTTAAGGGGATTTGCTTGCAATTCTTAAACTAGTTTTTATGACTAGTCATTTCTTATGTTAGTATACTGTCATATGGTCGCACCAGGCACTCAACGATTTAGACTCTAAAATATTTTTTCCCTTTCATTAGGCAAATGCTCTCATCTCTTATCTTCTTTTCTTCTGGTAGCACCTCCTGTTTTCACCCAGAAGCCTTCTCCAGTAGGAGCCCTTAAAGGTTCTGAAGTTATCTTGCAATGTGAAATTTCGGGAACCCCCCCATTTGAAGTGGTGTGGGTTAAAGATCGAAAGCAAGTTCGGAGAAGCAAGAAATTTAAAATCACTTCGAAAAATTTTGATACAAGTCTCCACATCCTTAATCTGGAAGCTGCCGATGTAGGAGAATATCACTGCAAAGCTGCTAATGAGGTGGGAAGTGACACGTGTGTTTGCACTGTCACATTCAAAGGTTTGTATCCATGGGCACAAAAATATTTATCTCTTGCTTTCATCTTTTCTTGCTTGACCAATAATGTATGTGGCTGTGATTCTCATCTTTTTTCTTTAACCACAAATTTCTTTCATTAGAAGCCCCACGGTTTGTGAAGAAGCTAAGTGACACCTCAACCCTCGCTGGGGATGCCGTTGAGTTACGGGCCGTAGTGGAAGGCTTCCAGCCCATTACTGTCGTCTGGCTGAAAGATAAAGGTGACATCATCAGAGAGAGTGAAAACACTAGGATTTCATTCATTGATAACGTTGCAACACTCCAACTTGGGAGCCCAGAAGCATCTAACTCTGGAAAATATGTGTGCCAGATCAGAAACGACGCCGGAATGAGAGAGTGTTCAGCAGTCTTGACTGTCCTAGGTTAGTAACACAGTACAGCCTGAGAAAAAAATCAGGTTGATTGACCCATGATCATTGCCTGCAGATATTACTCTTAGCCAATAATATACTGATTACACTCTTAGTTGAAAGAAGACTTTGTGTTCAATGCACTATACTTCTTCTTTCAGAACCAGCCAGAATCATAGAGAAACCAGAACCCATGACTGTCACTACTGGAAATCCTTTTGCATTAGAGTGTGCAGTGGCTGGGACACCAGAACTTTCAGCCAAGTGGTTCAAAGATGGGAGAGAATTATCTGCAGACAGCAAACATCACATCACGTTCGTCAACAAAGTGGCTTCACTTAAAATCCTTTGTGCAGAAATGAGTGACAAGGGGTTATATAGCTTTGAAGTGAAAAACAGTGTTGGTAAAAGTAACTGCACTGTGTCTGTCCACGTTTCGGGTGAGTAGTATGAGGTTTTTGTGAATATACCGTTTTTCCTGGGGTAGAAAATAAAGCTTCTCTTTCAACGGAAAACTACCCTTCCCCACGTAGATCGAGTTGTGCCTCCTTCCTTCATCCGCAAGTTGAAGGACACCAACGCCATCCTGGGGGCCTCGGTGGTTTTGGAGTGCAGAGTCTCCGGCTCCACGCCCATCTCCGTGGGCTGGTTTCAGGATGGAAATGAGATTGTTAGTGGGCCTAAATGCCAGTCCAGCTTTTCGGAAAACGTCTGTACTTTGAATCTGAGCTTCTTGGAGCCCTCCGACACAGGCACATACACGTGCGTGGCCGCCAACGTGGCTGGGTCAGACGAATGCTCGGCCGTCCTGACTGTCCAAGGTCAGTGCGCAGGGACCAGGCTGCTGTGTGACTTAGTGCCTCCCTCACAGGGGATTTCTTTATTTTGTCTTCGTGTGTAGTCTTAACTCCCTTTTCTTCAAGGAGCAAAAGCACTGTTCAATTGGATTTCTTTTTTCTCTTGATCTCCCCCACTCCTGGGGTATCTAGAACCACCGTCTTTTGAACAAACCCCTGATTCTTTGGAAGTTCTCCCTGGAACGAGCCTCACATTCACCAGTGTCATTAGAGGCACCCCGCCTTTCGAGGTCAAATGGTTTAAAGGCAGCAGGGAACTGGTGTCAGGGGAGTCATGCAGCATCTCTCTGGAAGATTTTGTCACAGAACTGGAATTGTTTGAGGTGGAGCCATTGCAAAGCGGGGACTATTCTTGCCTCGTGACTAACGACGCGGGCAGTGCTTCCTGTACCGCGCATCTTTTTGTGAAAGGTTTGCTCTTTTCTCTAAAACGTGTATCTTTAGCATTCTTTTCTGATTCCTTATTTGAAGATGCCACTTCTGCCCTGCTGTTTTCTCCTTATAGAACCAGCCACCTTTGTGAAAAGATTGGCTGATTTCAGCGTCGAGACAGGAAACCCCATCGTTCTCGAGGCCACGTTTACCGGCACACCTCCCATCTTGGTGAGCTGGATGAAGAATGAGTTCCCCCTTACACAATCTCGGAATTGCAGCATTACCATGACGGAAAAATCTACGATCCTGGAAATTCTTGATAGCACAATAGAAGATTATGCACAATACAGTTGCCTCATAGAAAATGAGGCCGGTCAAGATATTTGTGAAGCGCTGGTATCTGTCTTAGGTGTGTTGACAGTTACCTCTTCTTATTGCTCTCTTTTCTTTCTTTTAAAACATCCTCTTTTAGCTAGTATGATTGATTGATTACCATCCTTTCTACCTCAGAACCACCTTATTTTATTGAGCCTCTGGAACACATGGAAGCAGCCATCGGAGAACCTGTAACTTTACAGTGTAAAGTGGATGGAACCCCAGAAATCAGAATTTCTTGGTATAAAGAACACACAAAGCTACGATCGGCTCCTGCGTATAAAATGCAATTCAGAAATAATGTTGCCTCCTTAGTAATCAACAAAGTGGATCCCAGTGACATAGGAGAATACACGTGCAAGGCCGAAAACAGTGTGGGGGCAGTGGCTTCCTCAGCTGTGCTCGTTATCAAAGGTGACGATGGTTGTCCTAAAAAGTCTTGCTGTGTGTTGACAGATCCACTTTCTTAAAAACATCCCAATGTTAATGGGTTGAAGTATGCTGCGGGTGTTTTCTCTCTTGTAAATAAGGATTGTCTGTGACTCCCTTCCAGAGCGCAAACTTCCACCTTCCTTTGCAAGAAAACTGAAGGATGTTCAGGAGACCCTTGGCTTCCCAGTTGCATTTGAATGTCGCATCAATGGCTCAGAACCTCTTCAAGTGTCTTGGTTCAAAGATGGGGTACTTTTGAAAGATGATGCTAATTTGCAAACATCTTTTGTTCATAACGTAGCAACTCTTCAGATTTTGCAAACTGACCAGAGCCATGTTGGTCAGTACAGTTGCTCGGCTTCCAGTCCTCTTGGGACAGCTTCATCCAGTGCGAAGCTCATCCTCTTAGGTGAGTAGCTCATCACATTACCCTCTTCATCATAAAGCAGTTTCACTGCTCCGGGCCACCAAAGGTCTGGTGCCACTTAGTTTCTGCTCCACGTCTGGGAGCATGAAAACTGAAGTCACCATGTTGGTCTTCATTCTTTTCAGAACATGAAGTACCTCCTTTCTTTGATCTAAAGCCTGAGTCGGTAGATCTTGCTCTTGGAGAAAGTGGTTCTTTTAAATGTCACATAACTGGAACTGCACCAATCAAGATCACTTGGGCCAAAGATAACCGAGAGATTCGCCCTGGAGGCAACTACAAGATGACTTTGGTTGAAAATACTGCCACTCTGACGGTTCTCAAAGTAGGCAAAGGCGATGCTGGGCAATACACCTGCTATGCAAGCAACGTCGCTGGAAAAGACTCTTGTTCTGCTCATCTGGGTGTACAAGGTACTTGTTCAAGTGAAGTAGTAAGGTCTCATTTCAACGTCTGAAAATATAGGAGAAAGCGTGTGCTCGAAAGATATGTTTAGGACTATGATCTAGGAATTGGAAGTGATTGAATAGATCCAGGGTCTTCTAAGTGGGAGCAAGTTTTTTATAATGTTTATTTAAAAAAATATAAAACTGGTCAAACATGGACTGAAGGTCCATTTTCAAAGGCTGAAAATAGAGACTAGAGGGAGAGTGAACAAAAACTTTTCACGGAATTGCAAGAAAACCCAAGTTTGAAAGAAATTATCTTAGGACAATAAAAGGAAGTTGTCTCGAATGACTTACTTTCCACATTAGTTTATAAATTAATGGATTTTGTTCCTCGAGGGGCTAGCAGAGCCCCAAACTATCAAGCCCTTCAAGAAGAGTCAGATTGTGTCAACTTCTTTTCCTCTACTAGCCCCACTTAAATAACAGTGGAAGCCAGGGGACTGGGGAGTACATCAATATCTGACATCGTGGAAGGCAACCATGTGTCTCTGTAGCGTGTTCAAGGCTGCTGTGGTCAGAAATCAAACATTTAACTCAATGAGCTGCTGGTCTAACCCATGAGAGCATTTTTAAGGGTTTTTCTGGTGATAGTTTATAAATAACTTTAAATTAAAACAGAGTTAGATTTAGCAGCCCATGTGCTCTGTGATATATCGCTTATTATTTTTATCTCCCTAAACTTGAATTTTTTGATTCAGTTAATGAAGAAAGCGGTTGTTCTCCCCACTTCAAAGGGATATTATGAAGGTTGAAGAAATATCTATTTAAGGCCTATAAGAGAAAATAGCACTTTAAAATATTAAGATATCTGACCCAATTTTGCTACTCTGACTCTTCATGGTACATAACTGATATCTTTGCAGCCATAGGAAATAGACCGTTCTGCACTGCTTCACATACAAGAAAGTAATCAAACTCTCTCAATCCCTGTAAACCGTAGTGTGATTTCACCAACAGATACACACTCTGACTGTGATCTTGCACAAAGTGATTCTTTTGCTGGTAGGAGGATTGCACAAAGGGGATTAATGTCTCTTCTTCTTTCCTTTTGCAATAATATTTGATGTGGGTGCTTACAAAAATAAATATATTTTATAGGAATTTTCTAGTTAAGTTTCACCTAACTATTCTTCCTTGAACTGCAGCAAATAAATATGTTTTCCAGAGCTAAAGACCTCTCTGTTTGATTTTTCACTTCATCCTGAATTATACGTGTCTTTCCCATCTCTTCCCTTGTGTTTTCTGTCTTGCTTCCATAGAACCCCCCAGGTTCATTAAGAAGCTAGAACCTTCAAGAATCATGAAACAAGGTGAATCTACAAGATATGAATGTAAAATAGGAGGGTCTCCAGAAATCAAAGTTTTATGGTATAAGGACGAGACTGAAATTCAAGAGAGCAGTAAATTCAGAATGTCATTCCTTGACTCGGTGGTGGTATTGGAAATTCACGCTCTCACTGTGGAAGACAGTGGAGACTACACGTGTGAGGCCCACAACGCAGTGGGCAGAGCAAGCAGCAGCACCTCCTTAAAAGTTAAAGGTCAGCTCCTACCCTTCTTTCATGTTTTTCACGTTAGCTTCCTCCTAGTTGTCCTCTCAATTCCCTGTTTGACTCTCCGTCGAGGTTCTAAAAATTTTAAAGGACACAATAGAAAATCGAGTGTGATATTCTCTCTCTATGGTGGAATGGAAAACTGATTCTTACTTGTAACTACATAGTTACAGAACACATCCTAATTTTCCTTTTTTCCTAATTTTAGAACCACCCGTTTTCCGCAAAAAGCCTCATCCCGTTGAGACGCTGGAAGGAGCTGATGTTCACCTTGAATGTGAGCTTCAGGGCACCCCCCCGTTTCAAGTTTCTTGGCATAAAGACAAGAGAGAACTTAGGAGTGGCAAGAAGTACAAGATAATGTCTGAGAACTTCCTGACGAGTATTCACATCCTGAACGTCAGTGCTGCAGACATTGGGGAGTATCAGTGTAAAGCCACGAACGACGTCGGGGGTGACACCTGTGTTGGTTCCATCACTCTGAAAGGTTAGAGTGACTCCATCCTCTTCTGCTTACAGTTTTCCTTCTAACTTTAATACCCTGTTGGCCCCTCAGCTCTTGCCCCATCCTTTACCACTAGCTGTCTGGTACTTTTCCCCTGTCTCCTTTCTAAATCCTTTTATATTTAGTGCCCATCCCATTTCTAAATCCTACTAATGACCCTTTTAGACAATTTTCCCAATAGGTTTTGATTGGATTTAGAAAGCTAGAGAGGCCAAGATGTTCGACTCTTTCTGCTTAGTACAAACTCTAATGCATCTCTGCTCCCATTCACCAAAAATGCCTCTTCTTTAAGAAATAGAAACGACACATGATCACCAGTTTGATTCCTAGCAGTCATAGCTTTGAGGGAAATACTCATAGCTCCACACATTTTAAATCCCTGATTTTGCCTCTTTTTCATCAGCACCACCAAGATTTGTGAAGAAGCCCAGTGACATTTCTGCCATCGTTGGTGAAGAAGTTCAGCTTCAGGCTGCTATTGAAGGCACTGAGCCCATTTCCGTGGTGTGGTTCAAAGACAAGGGGGAGATCGTCAGAGAAAGTGACAACATATGGATCTCTTATTCAGAAAACATTGCAACCCTACAGTTTTCAAGAGCGGAAACAGCCAATGCCGGGAAATACACCTGTCAGATCAAAAACGATGCCGGAATGCAAGAGTGCTTCGCCACAGTGTCCATCCTCGGTTAGTGCAGATAGAATGTCATCATGAATAGGAGGCACGCACTTACCAGTACTTGTGTCTTCTTTAGTTTTTCAATGTGATTTTAACATTTGAATACAATTTACATCTCGTTCCAGAGCCTGCAGCAATTGTGGAAAAGCCAGAATCCATAAAAGTGACCACGGGAGACACCTGTACCTTGGAGTGCATGGTCACTGGCACACCCGAACTCACTACTAAGTGGTTTAAGGATGCAAAAGAGCTGACAAGTGATAGCAAATACAAAATAAGCTTCTTCAACAAACTATCTGGCCTTAAGATCATTAACGTGGACCCCAGTGACAGTGGGGTGTACAGTTTTGAGGTGCAAAACTCTGTGGGCAAAGACAGCTGCACAGCCTCAGTTCATGTTTCAGGTTGGTTGGTTGGGCTTCTGTTTCAATGTTATTATAGTATAGTTCCCGGTTTACCTATGTGTGTATGAGAAACTCCACATTCTACAGCGTGACATGAGTCTGACATCCTCTGAATCAGCAAAATCAGAGGTCGTAGACCTATAGAGTTAGAAGAAAACCAAGTCCAAAAGTTCTATCCCTTTCTTTTGGAGGAATTCCCACAATTCAGGGTTGTAGGAGTAACACTTAATCCCTGGATAAGGAATAAGGATATGTGGTCTTCTACTGTCACTTATGCTGGAGTCATTCTCCACATAATGATTCACAGCAAAGAGAGACCAAGATTCCTAATAAGTCACCTAGCACATCTTGTCCACTGATTCTCAAGGCTTTCCACGGTGTGACCCCACTGGGAACTCTGTGATATCCTCACAGAAGAGCCAAATGGATCTAGGCATATTCCATCAAAAAGACAATAATTCTCTCTTCGAATCATTTTATAACTGATGTCCTTGTTTGTTTGATTTTTATCACATTCAGACCGAACTGTTCCTCCTTCGTTCACGAGAAAATTGAAAGAGACAAATGGTCTATCTGGTTCCTCAGTGGTAATGGAGTGTAAAGTCTATGGATCACCTCCAATCTCCGTCTCCTGGTTCCATGAAGGAAACGAGATCAGCAGTGGAAGGAAGTACCAGACCACCCTGACGGATAACACTTGTACCTTAACTGTGAACGTGCTGGAAGAGTCGGACGCCGGCGACTACACATGTATAGCTACTAACGTGGCTGGTTCTGCAGAGTGCAGTGCTCCTTTGACTGTGAGAGGTCAGCTAAAAATACAGCAAAATAGAATTGCATTTCATTATTTATTCAACATTTTTGTCATCAAAATTCAAAAGTAGTAAACTTTTTTCCGGTATGGGCTTTTTTGTTTAGAACCGCCATCTTTTGTTCAGAAACCTGATCCCGTGGATGTTTTAACTGGAACAAATGTAACTTTCACAAGCCTTGTAAAAGGAACACCCCCGTTCAGTGTCAGCTGGTTCAAGGGTAGCAGTGAACTAGTACCAGGGGACAGATGTAATGTGTCTTTGGAGGATTCAGTCGCTGAACTGGAGCTGTTTGATGTAGATACCTCACAAAGTGGAGAATATACCTGCATCGTTAGTAATGAAGCTGGCAAAGCTTCTTGTACAACACATCTATATGTAAAAGGTTTGTTTGACTGCCATTCTGCGTTTTTACAATTAATATACATGAAGTAATAGGTGTGCCTGTATCTGTGTGTGTATGTGCTTTATTTCATGTTTTCAATTTGCCTGCTACAGCCCCAGCCAAATTTGTGAAGAAGCTCAATGATTACAGCCTAGAGAAAGGAAAACCCCTGATCCTAGAGGGCACGTATACTGGAACTCTTCCCATTTCAGTTACATGGAAGAAAAATGGCACAAATATAACTCCTTCTCAGAGGTGTAATATAACCACAACTGAAAAATCTGCAATCCTGGAAATTCCAAGCAGCACACTGGAGGATGCAGGACAGTACAACTGCTACATTGAAAATGCTTCCGGGAAAGACTCCTGTTCAGCACAAATCCTGATACTAGGTTTGTTATGATTGCACGTTCGTATCTTTATATACAAATAACCATCCTGGCATGTCTCCTTCATGACTGGTTATCTCTCTTGGCTGCAGAACCGCCATATTTTGTCAAGCAGTTGGAGCCTGTGAAGGTGACCGTTGGAGATTCTGCCTCTTTGCAATGCCAACTTGCTGGGACCCCTGAAATTGGGGTGTCCTGGTATAAAGGAGACACGAAATTGAGACCCACGACTACCTACAAAATGCATTTTAGGAACAATGTTGCTACACTGGTTTTCAACCAGGTTGATAGTAATGACAGTGGAGAATATATCTGCAGGGCTGAAAACAGTGTGGGAGAAGTTTCTTCATCAACTTTCCTGACTGTTCAAGGTGATTGCAATATTTTTTAAGTGAATGAATGTGTTTCTTTTGAACAAGATTTAAAATATCTGGCGAGGATCTTCTTTTTAGGAAAATCCTTCCAAATGCAAAACTTTCTGCTTAAGTAGTTCTGCCTACAAATTAGCAGTTTATCTTTTTTGGTCGCCTTTACAGAGAGCGATAAAATGACTAAATCTTCATTTGGAAGGATCATGTCACCATTTGTCTCTGTAATTAAATCTTTCAGAAAAATGAGTAACCCTATTTTTTAAAATTCCACCCATGGGTGTCTCATGCAGATTGCTAGAAAGCAGTCTTAAAAAGTAAGAGAATCTGCTACATGCCGGAGATGTACCTTAAGCCAATCAGTTTCTCTGTTGGCTTACATATTTTTACACCTACCATGCGTCAGCGTGGCATCAAAGTAAAACTTTTGCTCCAGAAATTTACCTGCTTTTCTTTGAGTCCAAGTTAATTCAAGATATGTGAATACCTCCTGATATTTTTATAGGAATCCCATTATTTATATAACAATAATTGTGAGAAGAATATTCAGTAAATTCAAAATGTCCAGAAGTATTCATTACTTTAATTCCATTCCTACAGAGGAAAAACTTCCACCGTCGTTTTCTCGACAGTTGAGAGATGTTCAAGAAACGGTCGGGCTGCCAGTTGTTTTTGAGTGTGCTGTCAGTGGATCAGAACCTATCTCGGTGTCTTGGTTTAAAGATGGCAAGCCGTTGAAAGATGGCCCCAATGTACAAACATCATTTTTAGATAATGTAGCCACTCTCAATATTTTTCAAACAGATCGGAGTTCTGCAGGCCAGTATTCTTGCACAGCTACAAATCCTATAGGTTCTGCTTCTTCCAATGCCAGACTCATTCTCACAGGTCTGTGGATTCTTAAATTTCTACTTCTGTAATTAAATTTTTTATAACCAAATTTGAAATTAGGGGAGGAGGATTTGTGTGAACTGGGATGGTCAGGTATGGAGCCTGAAACCTTGTCTTTCTGCTCTCCTCTCAGAGGGGAAGAACCCGCCCTTCTTTGACATCCCTCTTGCCCCTGTGGATGCTGTGGTGGGAGACAGTGCGGACTTTGAGTGCCATGTGACGGGGACGCAACCAATAAAGGTCACCTGGGCCAAAGACAACAGAGAGATCCAAAGTGGCAGAAACTATCAGATTAGTTATTTGGAAAACAGCGCGCACCTGACAATCCTGAAAGTAGACAAAGGAGACTCTGGACAGTATACGTGCTATGCTGTCAATGAAGTGGGAGAGGACTCCTGCACGGCTCAGCTCAATATAAAAGGTATCTTTGAATATCACATCCTAAGGGTGCGGTTTTATTAGGACGGATAAAATGTAGCACATTTTTAAACCACTGACATAAAAATGTTTCAGAAGAAATAAGTTTCTCTAGAGAAAAAGTGATCTTTTAAAATCTGTATTTCTCTAAGTTTTTATACATCCTACATAACCCTAAGACCACTCCTTCCCTCCCCACTTTTTTCTTTTTTTTTTTTTTTTTTTTACAAATATCTGGTTCTGTAAATGACCATAAGTTATTCTTATCGTCCATCCCATAAATCAGAGAACAGTTTAAAATAAGCTTGTGAAAATAAAAGAAAAAAAACCCACAACATTGTAAATCAACTATATGCCAATGTAAAATTAAAATTTTTTTTATATTTAAAAATAAACTAAGCTTGTGGAAGGAGGCCAAATTGTTTAGGAACATTACACTGATATGCTGTATTCAGTTGGTCAGCATTGACTTTGAACTTAAAGTATGACTTTTCTTTCTTGAAAAGCCTCCTATTAATAACCTACTTCTGGATTCCACTTCATATACCCTTGAACTTTCTTACAGAGCGGCTAATCCCACCAAGTTTCACTAAAAAACTCTCGGAGACAGTAGAAGAAACAGAAAGGAACTCTTTCAAACTCGAGGGCCTTGTTGCTGGTTCCCAGCCTATTTCTGTCGCTTGGTACAAAAATAACGTAGAGATCCATCCAACGTCTAACTGTGAAATCACATTCAAGAACAACACACTTCTGCTGCAAGTCAAGAAGGCAGGCATGGACGACGCTGGTTTGTACACGTGCAAAGTGTCGAATGATGCAGGCTCTGCTCTGTGTACATCTTCAGTCGTCATCAAAGGTAAGTCACCTTCAGAGCCCCTGGCATGATGTGTTTTTCTTTACTGCCTATTAGACAGCCGTGTGTGTTTCTTCTGACATCTCGACCAAGTAAGTTATAACAGATATGAATATATATTATTTAATTGGCTTGCCACAATTCCACATATGTTCACTAAAACATATATATTAGTTGTAATTTAATTACGTGGCCCAGGAAAGTAGGTGTCATATAATAAATGGACTGTACCTTAGCTTGTAAATCACATCTCGAAATTCTGTCAGGTAGTTAGAAGTCTAAGTCTATTTTGAAATTCATACATAAGTGACATATAAATTTTTATGAAGCACATTTGTTTTGAAATTTTTTAAAATTTTCATCATGGAATATTGCATTACCTTTGCTTATTTTGAGTTCTATCACATTCTGAAACATTTTCTTTTCTAAGGATATTTCTAAAGGATTATTGTCTGACATATATTGCCCAAAGCTTTTAGCCCGTAAATGAATATTAACCTCATACAAAAGGGTAAAATTTGCTCAGAAAGAAAAAAAAATGGGTGGAAAGATGTTGCATATCATTATGAATACACAGTCATAGCTTGAGGCAAAGAAATAGACTGTATTGTTTAAGGAGATCTTCTCAATCTGATCCTCTAACCATAATGGCTTCATCCATATAACTTTTTTTCTTTTTTTTTTTTCTTAACATCTTTATTGGAGTATAATTGCTTTACAATGGTGTGTTAGTTTCTGCTTTATAACAAAGTGAATCAGCTATACACATATATATATCCCCATATCTCCTCCCTCTTGTGTCTCCCTCCCACCCTCCCTATCCCAAACCTCTAGGTGGTCACAAAGCACCAAGCTGATCTCCCTGTGCTATGTATCTGCTTCCCACTAGCTATCTATTTTACATTTGGTAGTGTATATATGCCCATGCCACTCTGTCACTTTGTCCCAGCTTACCCTTCCCCCTCCCCGTGTCCTCAAGTCCATTCTCTATGTCTGCGTCTTTATTCCCGTCCTGCCCCTAGGTTTGTCAGAACTTTTTTTTTTTTTTTTTTTTTTAGATTCCATATATATGTGTTAGCATATGGTATTTGTTTTCTCTTTCTGACTTACTTCACTCTGTATGACAGACTCTAGGTCCATCCACCTCACTACAAATAACTCAATTTCGTTTCCTTTTATGGCTGAGTAATATTCCATTGTATATATGTGCCACACCTTCTTTATCCATTCATCTGTTGACGGACACTTAGGTTGCTTCCATGTCCTGGCTATTGTACATAAAGCTGCAATGAACATTGTGATACATGACTCTTTTTGAAATATGGTTTTCTCAGGGTATATGCCCAGTAGTGGCATTGCTGGGTCGTATGGTAGTTCTGTTTTTAGTTCTTTAAGGAACCTCCATACTGTTCTCCATAGTGGCTGTATCAATTTACATTCCCACCAACAGTGCAAGAGGGTTCCCTTTTTTCCACACCCTCTCCAGCATTTATTGTTTGTAGATTTTTTGATGATGGCCATTCTGACTGGTGTGAGGTGATACCTCACTGTAGTTTTGATTTGCATTTCTCTAATGATTAGTGATGTTGAGCGTCCTTTCATGTGTTTGTTGGCAATCTGTAGATCTTCTTTGGAGAAATGTCTATTTAGGTCTTCTGCCCATTTTTGGATTGGGTTGTTTGTTTTTTTGATATTGAGCTGCATGAGCTGCTTGTAAATTTCGGAGATTAATCCTTTGTCATTTGGTCATTTGCAAATATTTTCTCCCATTCTGAGGGTTGTCTTTTCATCTTGTTTATGTTTTCCTTTGCTGTGCAAAAGCTTTTAAGTTTCATTAGGTCCCATTTGTTTCATCCATATAATTATGAGGCAGTTCATCAAAATCACTTTACAGTCTAACTTCCTTGAACAGGTGGGAGTTAATTACCAACTCTGATGATCTAGCTGGCCATGTCAGGGTGCACAGACAGTAGGTTAATATCATCAATAGATTAATGTTACTAATAAGCTAATATCATTGAGTTAACTTTTTATAATTCTAATTTCATCACTCACTTAATAGTACTTAAATGCGTTTGATTTTAAAAACATTTAGTTAAATGAAGAATGTGTGCTTAGCGGTGGCTTTTTTACATTCATGATGGTTTTACATTGAGTAGATAAATACTTTCTATAGAATTCTGAGGCTTTTTATCCATAGAGTTTAAAAATGAATAGATATCAGAAGTTTTCATCTTTGCAATCATGAATATTGCTTATTTTCCTTACATGTAGGTCTCAGAACCGTTCAATAAAATCATTACATAACACCAAGCTATACATGGCCTTCCCATCATGTTACTGATATCTTCTTCACTGGTTTTCAGTTGAGCACTGAGCTTCAACGCCTCATTCCTTTGGGCAAAGGTTGGATTTTAAATGCTACTGTAGCTGCATATAATAGCTAAAGATGATCATAAGAGAAAATCACATATTAACATGTGGGCTCATGGTTACTCAAATGTTGGCTTTCTTTCCCAGAGGGTAGCAAACATTGTATATCATGAGCAGAGTTCTCCAATAGGCCCTTCGTTTTCAGGGTTCAGTGAAAATACAGCTGCACGCAGGTTTGAGAGAATCAACGGTTCTATATGACATCGAAATTTATAGGAACGGCCAGGGCAGTGTTTGCAGTGACTAATGTTTGCAAAACACAGATGCTTGGGTAATTCATGGGCAGCATGGCATCTGTTCTTTGCTTGTTTTTAAACCTTTTTCTATTTATAAAATCCGACACATGTAACTATTGCTTTCAGAGACAAAGGCACATGATTCAGTTCTATTATAGCAACCAGTGCTACCTGTTAGAGGCAAAACTTGTTTCTTTTCTGGAGTTTAATATTTTTTTGTTTTTATGTGCCTCATGAAAATCCCTTTCTAATTCTAGCACCTAAGAAGCCACCTGTGTTTGATCAGCACCTTACTCCAGTAACAGTTAGTGAAGGAGAATCCTTGAAGCTTAGCTGCCACGTCCAGGGATCAGAACCGATCAGGATCCAGTGGTTGAAGGCTGGCAGGGAAATAAAGCCCTCAGACAGATGCAGCTTCAGCTTTGCTAATGGGACTGCTGTGCTGGAACTCAAGGATGTGGCTAAAGCAGATGCGGGAGATTATGTGTGTAAAGCTTCAAACGTGGCTGGAAGTGACACTTCCAAATCAAAAGTGACCATTAAAGGTACAGACACCTCAAAACTATTATTTGGATTAAGTCAACTGCTTGTGTTTATTTGCTTATTTGCTTATTACAATTTAAGTAAGAATGGAATTAGATTTTTAGAATTATCAGTTACTGCTCCTTTGCAATTTATAGTCACCTTATTATAATTGAAATATTAGGTCATTTAGTGGCAATAATTTCCATACAAATTTTCTGAAAGTACCCCAAGTTCACCATCATACTTCTTGACCTTTTCTTCACCATATCCAAAAGGATGTAACTAAGTGGAGTTCCAAAAATGATCCTATAATAATGTGACATAAGGTAGCCTGATATCATATCCCTAAAGGAAATCTGTATAATAAAACCAAGTTGAGAAATATAAAACTTGATGCTATTAATGTGATTGCAGTTCAATCTGCATGTAATGGCTACAACTAGTTATAAATGTCTATGAAACTGCTTTGTCTTCTATAATCCACTCTCATATAGAGTGTGTAATATTTGTGACATTGCCAAATTCTTAAAGCCTGTTTTTCAAAGGAAATTATTTATTACAATTTGAAGGTAATTGTGATTTTTAAAAAAAAACATGTAAACGTGTTTTTTTAGACAAACCAGCTGCCGTCCCAGCAGCTAAGAAAGCAGCAGTAGATGGAAAACTCTTCTTCATATCAGAACCTCAGAGTATGAGAGTTGTAGAAAGTAAGTACTTCCTGAAAATTACATCTTCATCTATCGTGTACATTTTACTGCTGATTTCATTTCAGAAACACTGGTTTTGGAAAATTAAATTTTTATTGATTTGTTTTCATTGTTCCTTAGAAACCACTGCAACATTCATCGCGAAAGTTGGAGGTGATCCAGTTCCAGATGTTAAGTGGACAAAAGGGAAGTGGAGACAATTAAGCCAAGGAGGTCGAATTTTTATCCACCAGAAAGGCGGTGAAGCAAAGCTGGAGATCAGAGGCACCACAAAAACTGATTCTGGATTATACCGATGTGTCGCGTTTAACAAGCATGGTGAAATTGAAAGTAATGTTAATCTACAGGTGGATGAAAGGAAGAAACAAGAGAAAATTGAAGGAGATCTTAGAGCAATGCTGAAAAAGTAAGTTCAATAAAATACCATGCATGGTAATGTTCCATTCATGGACCATCCCCTCCAAGATTCAGATTGTGAAAGAACATTAGCATATAGACATTTTAACAGAAACAGATAAGCAAATACACAGTATTTGAGTGGAAGTTAGTGGTGCATTAACATCAATTTCTGAATAATCTTGAGAAAATTTTGAGAATGAGATGAATTTTTATTAAAATTTTGAACTAAGGAAATGGCCTGTAGAGAAACCTGTGTGTCTAGGCGTGAAATTTTTGTTTCTATGTGTAATTTCTCTTGCTCTGAATGGCTTTCTAGATCAACCATTTTAAACATTTTCCATAATTGCCAATAATTTCAAAACCAATTATGTTTCAACATCACTGTTAATCAATTAATCAGCATTTAATTTCTACATATTTTCCTCATGATATATGTATTCTTTATTGATGCTTTCCATGGCTATTATTATTTTTCCTTATAATTCTTTCATTAGCCTCTTTTGTTGTAAAGCTTACAAAAATATTTTTGTTATCCTTTCTTAAACTCTTTGATCAAATTTCCATACTTTGTGACTATAGTCTGATCTTAATCCACTCCACCTCCAAACCCACAATTTTGTTTGTTTGTTTGTTTCACAGTTAACATGGTAAAATTAGTAGTTCTTAAATAAAGGACACAAAACTATTCCTTTGTGAAAAAAATTTTATTACATTTATAATCTTTGAATGATGATAGACAATTCAAAATAAGTAGAAGACAGGTGATTCACGTTTATTTCTTATTTCATTTAGGACTCCAGCCTTAAAGAAAGGAGCTGGGGAAGAAGAGGAAATTGATATCATGGAACTTCTCAAAAATATTGATCCAAAAGAATATGAAAAATATGCCCGCATGTATGGAATCACTGACTTCCGGGGTCTTCTTCAAGCATTTGAAATGCTAAAGCAAAGTCAAGTAGAAGAGACACATAGATTGGTATGATCTTTTGTATATAGTATCATCTTTAAAAATTCACACTTGAAACATCTAACATACACCTGTTGAGTTTCCAGAACCCTACAGTTGTATAAGATCAGTTAATATAACCTAAGCAGCATCAAAAATGGAAGTTAAATATAATCATTCGTCCTCTAATTCAAATTTTATTCCATATGTAATACTTATGCTTTTTTTCTCCCTAGGAAATTGAGGAAGTAGAGAAGTCAGAGAAGGAAGAAAAGGAATTTGAGGAACTTGTATCATTTATTCAGCAAAGGCTGTCACAGACAGAGGTAAAATGAATTATGCTGATCACAAAATGAACAAATTATTATTGGGAATTACAAGGGAAGGAGTGACTAATGCATTTTAATTCTTTATTCTCCTAGCCTGTCACTTTGATCAAGGACATTGAAAATCAGACAGTTTTGAAAGATAATGATGCTGTGTTTGAAATTGACATTAAGATTAATTATCCAGAAATCAAGCTTTCATGGTACAAAGGGACTGAAAAACTGGAACCCAGTGATAAATTTGAAATAAGCATTGATGGTGATCAACATACACTCAGAGTCAAAAACTGTCAACTTAAAGATCAGGGCAATTATAGATTGGTGTGTGGTCCACACATCGCTAGTGCTAAACTAACTGTAATTGGTAAGGAAAAAGAGTTTTATTATTTTTAAAAAACTTGTGAGATGAATTTACTACTGAGTACATCACATGTGATATCGTACAAAATGTATATTGTATCATACCCACAGAGCCTGCCTGGGAACGGCATCTTCAGGATGTTACTTTGAAAGAAGGCCAGACTTGTACCATGACTTGCCAGTTTTCTGTGCCAAATGTAAAATCTGAATGGTTCAGAAATGGCAGAATCGTTAAACCCCAAGGTAGATATAAAACAGAAGTGGAGCACAAAGTCCATAAGCTGACCATTGCAGATGTGCGAGCAGAGGACCAGGGTCAGTACACCTGCAAATACGAAGACCTTGAAACTTCAGCAGAGCTCAGAATTGAAGGTGGGTGAAAGACTGTGGCTGGAGTTATCACAGCATCGGTCAGTGGCAAATGTTGTGCAGGACCCCTGCAACCCTGCCATCACATGTATCTTAAAGCGCTTGTGTGGTCTCATTTCCCAACACACATACTCATAGCATTCACTCACGTCTCAAAATCCATTTGAAATCAAAACGGAAGTATTCACATAAGTGCCGATTCTGTTGCATAGTTCTTTTTGACCTGAAGTAGATTTCAGTCTAAACCATGACTTGACTTTCTAACACTTATTTCTGTTAAATTTCATAATTATGCTAAATTCAGTAATTTTTTACAATTCTATTAAATGCCATAATTCTCACATCTATGATTTTGAATTCTAGAAATAAATCTTAGAAAGGACCAGATTTCATGGCTATGTGTCTTGAGGATCTTGGCTAGGAGCTGACATTTTGTTTACAGGAATCAATTTGACTCTATCTGTATGAAACTTTATAGATAAAATTAACAACATATGTGATGTGTGATTAGCAGCTATTTTTCAAAAATAATTATTTCATAGGAAGATCATATTCCAACCTCTGAATCTCTGAAATGAAGTGGAATCCCAGGACTTAGGAGCAACAATATTTATTTCCTAAAGACCTACACCTTTAGACTGTATTCAGCAACATTTGGCTCTAATCATGGGCTCTACTTCCAGACATAGCCATTTATAGCTGTTGAAATAACTATGTGACTTATTTACATAAGCATTTCAACATCTCTGACTTGCTTTACAGTGGATATCAAGGCCTGGTTGTATTTTAAAGTTCAGAAATTTTAAATCGTTTTTCATTTAAAGGATCCAGTTGAAACCACTTATTTTTTAAATAATTCCCTCCTTTTATATGATCCTTCAAAGAAAAGCTCACCAGAGTACATATGACATCTAAGCTATTCATGATACTGCTGTACGTTGAATTCCAGCCTTCCAGATAAAATTTTGCAGAAGGACCTCCACGCCAGCCTATTCCCTTGCTACATACCCTGCCATTCCCAGTGGGTGGACTTCATGCCTGCCCACGTGTGCTTGCAAAGCAGGTTTCAGAACTCTTCAAAATGAATCCTTTGAAATTTAGAAGTGCAGATTTCCTACTGAGTTTGAAATTATTTTAACAGGGAAAGTTATACAAGCCAAAAACTAAACAATTCTAGATCCTGAATAGCAGAATTATTTTACAGAGGAAAGAAAGAATTTCAAAGGGGAATGAGAAGTATACAGTAAAAATTTAAGTTTATGTTCCCTTTATTTTGAAGCCCCCATTTCACTAACATTTTTAAAGTTTAAGTTTTACTTTTGGGTTATAAGCACCCTTGACTATTGCCTTCATGTAAATATTGTAAGGACTTTCAGGGATTTCTTTAAACTTTCCCACATTGATCCTGTAGGAATACACTTAAGTACTGGGATAATTTTTTGTTACTAATGCGAAGAAGTGCACTTTCTTCTTGTTTTATCTTCTCAGCCTTTTTCTGCTATTTTCCAATCGGATAAAAAGATAAGAGACTTTAAACATCTGTGGGGGAAAGCACAGTGGAAGAAATTCCTCCCCAAACAATCTAAATTTGAACTCTTTTTGTACTTAAACAGCTGAACCAATTCAGTTTACGAAGCGCATACAGAACATTGTGGTGAGTGAGCATCAGTCTGCCACCTTCGAGTGCGAAGTGTCCTTCGATGATGCCATTGTAACGTGGTACAAAGGACCAACAGAACTGACCGAGAGCCAGAAATACAACTTCAGGAATGACGGTCGCTGCCATTATATGACCATCCACAACGTGACCCCAGATGACGAAGGTAACTTAATTGACAGCGTCCCTGTGACTATATAATTTCAACTTTGCCTGTTTTATTTATTTCTACTCTAGTTTACGCTTATACTCTGTAGTTCTATCTAGATTACTTTTTTAGGAAAGAGAAATATAAATAAATACTATATTTAAATAAAGAAGCATTATTTACAAACATATCAGAAAGCAAACGTTTCATGATTTTTTCCTTAGGTGTCTATTCAGTAATTGCTCGACTGGAGCCCAGAGGTGAAGCAAGAAGCACAGCAGAGCTGTACTTAACAACCAAAGGTCAGAAAACACCCCATTCAAATCACAGTGCAATCTTGGAAACAAAGTAGCCTACCAAGGCAATTCTAAATTTTAAAAAATATCATTTTTTTTCTTTTGCAGAAATCAAACTTGAGATGAAGCCTCCTGGTAAGTTAAAAAAAAAAAAAAAAGAATCAATCCTTACAATACATTCAGTGTAATTTTGTAAATGATAGAAGCCAAACTAACATGTCTAAAAATATTATTTCTTTTTTTCAGTAAAATATTATTCAGTAAAATTATTTTCAGTAAAATAATACCAATGTTAGGCTTTGTGAGTTTGGAAAATTAGAGATAATGAGGTCACATTCAGCTGATATCTAGGATCAAGTTTGGCCGTAGAACAAATTTTCACAGGGAATAAAGTTGCATGTGTGGCTGCCTACAAAAGAATCTTAATATCTTTGTTTCTATATGTTAAATTCTGCTGTTGGAAATGCCTGACAATCAAACACATCTTAGTTGTCTAATAAATATCTGTGTTTTCAGTCTCTCGGTGCTTATCATTATTAAATGTCCCTTTTCAGATATTCCCGACTCGAGAGTTCCAATTCCAACCATGCCTATCAGGGCAGTACCACCAGAAGGTAAGATCCAGCACCATGACCCCTGGGCTTGAAGCTGCAGTATCCTACCACTAGGAAGTTACCAATGCCAAACCATAGCATATAGCAAGAACAAATTCTTTCTCATCATATTCTTCACTGTGTAATTAAAAATCAAAGCAAAAGAGTAGTTACAATTATAAATAGATGCTAATTTTGTTTGTTCTGATTGTTGAATTGCTGCTATAACACCTTTGAAGTACTGAAAGAAATGCATGAGACTTTTCATCATATTTCACACAAAATAAGAAACCAAAATATGTTACTTATGATGGCATTTATTTTCTTCAGAAATTCCTCCTACAGCGGTTCCTCCCATCCCCCTGTTGCTACCATCACCTGAAGAAAAGAAACCACCAGCAAAACGTATTGAAGGTATTATATGTTATCTACCTAAATGTCAAAATATAGAACTATTACAGACCTGGAAAATGTCGTTTAATGCAACATGTTGGCCCTCTAGTGGTCAGCAGTTTGAATTGCCTTTCAAAATGTAAATTATATGCTCTTTAAGTATTAACTAAATATGTAAGACATGTGCCTAAAAGTCTGAAAATCATCAGAAAAAAAAATATGATGCTTAATATTAAAATTTTTATTTTAAAGGAATCACTTAAGCATTAATGGCAAACTGATTTCACATTTCATATTTTCCTAACTACTACATAAAGCAATAAAATGATACAGTCAAATTCTAGTGAAGCTTACAGAAATAAAAAATACTAGTGTATAGTCAGATTTAAAATTATAGTTTGTGTTTTTTCCCAATTACACTGTTAACTACGCTAAAATTCATTATTTTGTTATAAAAATATGATTTGGAATATCTTTGATTTTTTTTTTTTTTAAAGCCAAGGAAAGAGCTCTCCAATAAACTCATGAGTGTGCCAGGAAATTGTCCTTCTCAAATATTTCAGTAGATAAATTATACTATTTGTGCCCCCAAACTGCTCAACTAATCAGCCAACAGACTGCCTGGGACTCTCTAGAGTTCTGGGGAGTTCAGAATTGCTGTCAGAATTCTCCCAGCATCATCAGGAAAAAATTCTGCATGTCAAAGTCACATTTTTCCAAAGCCAAGCCACCATAACTGTAGTAGTTTCCATGGTTTGACATGCTAGTTCCCTAATATCTACTACAATTGGCGTCAAAAGCTTGAGCTAGTTTTCAGCCAGCCTCAGGGGAAATTCAGTTAAAAAAACAAAACAAAAAACACTTCCAGTTTTATGACTACTACAATCTCAATAACAAAGAAAAGCATTTTTATAATTTATATGAACATAATTAACTATATTTCACCTACTTATGATAGCAAAAATGAATAAGAATCAAAAATCATAAAATAGATTTCCACTTATATTTGTTGTCAGGAATAATAATTTATCTTAATGAATGATTTATGATTTGAGTGTTAGTGTCAACATGACTTAAGTTTGAGTGCCCACTGGGAAACTTGAGAAATTAAATCATATTTTAAAAATTCAGAAGTGTTATTTATTCATGAATACTAGGAGCCATAATCAAGTTACGATCAGGGGCCAGGATCAAGGTATAATGTCAGCAATGACAAAAGAAAACTTCCACAATGTAGCATAGGTGGGACTTTAATTTTACTAATTCACTTGTTATTCTTTTTCCTGAAAAATATAAAGTGTTCTTACCTAAGTGAAATGAAGATGAAAAGGTGTACCTCTTCTATTTATGATATCACTTGGGTCTACTCTAGATGTTTGAAAACTTTAAGCAGGCATAAAATCAGTGAAGATGTAAGATCACCCTTCATATTCTATCTCCCTCCAAAAAAATTGTTCTGCTTTCTAGTCCAAGATCTTTCCGAAACAGATATCTTGCAATAATGTGCAGAATCTCTTGTTACCATCAAAACATATTAAAATATATATATATATATTTCAGGGCTTCCCTTGTGGTGCAGTGGTTAAGAATCTGCCTGCCAATGCAGGGGACATGGGTTCAATCCCTGGTCCGGGAAGATCCCACATACTGCGGAGCAATTATGCCCGTGTGCTACAACTACTGAGCCCGCGGGCCTAGAGCCCGTGCTCCTCAATAAGAGAAGCCACCGCAAGGAGAAGCCCGAGCACCACAACTAGACAAAGCCTTTGCACAGCAATGAAGACCCAACACAGCCAAAAATAAATAAATTAAATAAATTTTTAAAAAAATTTCAATAAACGTCCCAGTTTCATGAAAATATTTTAGTAAAATTTACATCTGACATCTCATTTTTTAGTGGCCAAAAAAGCTGTGAAGAAAGATGCTAAAAAAGTTGTCGCAAAGCCCAAAGAAGAGGCACCACCACCTAAAGGTATTATAATTAATCAAAATTCAGTCTTACTGCTTTTCTCTTGGTTAAAAAATTTAAATCCCAAATAGTGGAGGATAGAGGAAGGTTAAGAGTGTGAATTCACAAAATGGTACCTCTTCCTTTACTCACCCTCACCCTCTTTTTTGATTCAGTCCTCACTTTCTCTCTCAACTTTCTTTCTTTTCCCCTTTTTTTCCTCCCCTATCCTCCTGTGCCTATGTCTACCCATGGCACCCAATGGCAACACCAGAGAGTTCTCATTATCTCTGGATAGTGATTTAAAGAAGGCACTGCCCTCTGGTCCAACAGCTGATCTTGATCAAGTCACACCAACAGAAGGTCAAGGGCTGGCACTAATTTTAAGTGGCTGCTTCAGCCCAACTCAGCACCCTTCCTGGTTCACCTGAGCTAAATGTCAATGCTTGCAGGGAAAAAAAAAAAAAACTTTTTGCAGGGGGATCAATTTAGTTACTTTAAATTTTTATTATATCCTGGAAAATTTTTAGGAAGGAGATGGGATAACTAAATTTAAGCAAATAGTTTTATCCATCTGGCTAAGATTAAAGTACAGCAACCTCCTAAAAAAAAGGAGAATCCAGGAGCATAGGGCACGATTCACTGAGACTTTTTTTTTGTGGTCATTTGTGAGATGTTATAGAATAAGAAGAATCTCAAAAAAGCATGGCTATTTCCCAAACTTTATTGTTAATCACTGAAAAAATTAAACATGCATTATTTTTAGCATCAGACATACCGAATATTCTCTTTATGTTTCATGTTAATTTAAATTGTTTTAAATCAACATAAACTAGAATAAAATTTCAGCCTTCCTGCGTTTTCGTTAACATGGCATTACGTAGCATTTCTGGTGAGCTAAATTTGGATCTTATAAAAGCATTTGATATATGAGTAGTAGTCACAGATCATACAAATGGCTAACAAGGGTGTACAGGATTAGTAAGCATTAAAAAACTTATAGTCTAAAGATAAACATGTATTTTACGTTTTCAAATTTCCAGAGGTTGCCAAGAAGCCCCCACCTCCTACTGCCTTAATTCCAGCAGAAGGTAAATGAAATATTTTATTCTATTTATTTCTGAGATTTGCATCTCTGCGTTGTATTCTTATTTTATGTATCAGGCTTCCAACTTATTATAAAGTTGTAAAGTCTCCTCTGCTACAGTAAAATTAGCAGTGGAAATGATGGCTACTTCATACTGGTCGAATTCCGGGAAAGAAAAACCCAGGCAAATGTTTATGCAGCCTCAGTGCAGTGGACTCAGGGAAAGAAGTGGTGAGGGCTAGAAAGGGAGGGGATCCCTTATTGTTTCAACTGTAGCTAACACAAATGTTAAGGATCATATGAATAATGTTAGCCTTAATATTTTTAAAGTTGTCATATGAAAGCAACTAATTGATTTGGTTACATGATTTTAAATATTGTCTTTATCAAACTGACTAAAGAGTTATATTCGATAGTCAAAAATATAGCTTAAAATTAGTACTGTTTTTGAAAGAATAGTTTGGAATTTAAGTAACTGCAGAAATATTAAAAATAAATTCCACAAAATGATCAAATATTAAGATATTCCATGGGGAAAAAAAAACTAAGGGTTTTACAAACTGGAGCTCCCATGAAACAATGGAAGATGTGTTCATTGGATAATATTTACTGAATGCCATTTTGTTCACACCAGAAAAATCCTCAGGTTAAGAGTAGAGTGTCTCTTGACCCTCCTGACTGTGTTCCATAATGAACAAAAATTTAAACAGAACCAACACAAAGAAAACGTAAATTATCAATATAAGGCTGAGATCTCAGATACTGGTATTACTTGACTACATAGACTTTCATTTCGTGAAGTAATTGTATGGATATAATTAACATGCTAATATTATCTTTTTAAATTAATTTATTTATTTATTTTAGCTCCTGAAGTGATTGATGTATCCTCCAAGGCTGAAGAAGTGAAAATAATGACCATAACCAGAGAGAAAGAGGTTCAGAAAGAAAAAGAAGCTGTGTATGAGAAAAAGCAAGCAGACTACGAGGAGAAGAAAGTTTACATAGAATCTTTGGAAGAACCTTATGACGAACTAGAGGTAGAACCATACACGGAGCCATATGAAGAACCTTACTATGAGGAACCAGATGAAGACTATGAAGAGACCCATGTAGAAGCTAAAAGGGAGGTTCATGAGGAATGGGAAGAAGATTTTGAAGAAGGGCAAGAATACTATGAAAGGGAAGAAGGTTATGAGGAAGGGGAGGAAGAGTGGGAGGAGGCTTACCAAGAAAGAGAAGTCATCCAAGTTCAAAAGGAGGCTTATGAAGGTGTGTATTAATTGGGTGACTTTTTTCTCTTTTCCTCATTTTTTGCTCAGTTCTTTATATTTTCAAGGTTATTAACCTGATTTGCAATGGATATGAAATAGGTGAAATGACCATTTCCATTTTTTAAAGTTAGAAATCTTTAGAATCTTTAAAAGCATCATTTTCTTCAGAGTTACTTTCATGCTTTGATATTGTAAATTGAATCATTTAATCGTATTACTAAGACTGAATTCTGAGTGCTCCTTTCTAATGCAGAGGTTCAAGTTTTAGTTTCACTGCCTCACTGCATCTCTGCTTGATCCTGCTTCTAAATCCAGCATGAGTAATCCTGTTAGCAATAAAGACCCCAAATACAATAATTTACACAGTTGTATATGATTGTTAACTTATATCATTTGCCAATTGATACAATCTATTAGAACTTAACCTATTCAAGCACCCCTTATTACTGTGTTTTTGTTAAAGAATCACGTGAGAGGAAAATTCCAGCAAAAGTACCGGAAAAGAAAGAAGTACCACCTCCTAAAGGTATGTAATTGGAATTATTTAAATAGATCACATCATCAACGTCATTATCATGGCTTGCTGGGCAAAAAATGTATGAATCACCAGTTCAATCCAATAGGCACAACTTCTTCTGGAAGCTTCATTGTATCAGTGATTTTTTTGCTAAGAATATCTACCTACTTCATTTAATTCAAACATAAAATGATGATAAAAAGATTGTTGTGGTAAATATAAAATAAAAAATAACCAAAATACTTGAAGTACAGAAGCTTGTACTTAAAGTTCAGTGCAACAAACTTGCCTCTCTTTAAAAAATGAGAGAAAAAGAGAGAGACTATTTTAATAGAAATTCTAAAAGTACTGCAATTTTTTTAAAATGCTTGCAGTTGTAAAGAAGCCCGTAGTTGAAAAAATTGAAAAGACTTCTCGAAGAATGGAAGAAGTTCAAGTCACCAAAGGTATTATCATTTAAAACATTTCTAGTACCATGTACACAAGTAATTGTTTACTGATATATAGTCACATGTTAGTTATTTATATAGTCATCTAAACTAAGATATTTTAAAATTTTGTGCAAAACAATATTCTTCACAATACAAATATATTTGTACATATTTTTAAGTACCCGAAGTTTCAAAGAAGATTGTTCCACAAAAACCTTCTCGGACTCCAGTGCAGGAAGAAGTTATTGAAGTGAAAGGTATACATCTTTGTCTTTCAGCTACAAGTTTTAAACATTTTTATTTATGTGTATGAATATGTATACATGTATTACTGAACAACTCACAAATCTGAAATCACCAAAATAAAGACATATTATATATATTATATTATATACATTTTATGTTGCACATTTATATAATTTAAGTAAATCATAACATTATCTTTGTTTTTAGTATCACTTTAAAATTACATAATTTTTTTTTAATTAAAGAAGGATTTGTGTTTAATCAGTAGTCTTCTAACTTTACCGTGCCATGCATTCCATTCCATATAATATTCCTCATCTCCTCATTTATATGAATAAACCCTAATGGATTTGGGAAAGCACCACATCACGTGTGAAGAAGTTGTGTCTATTTGATTCCCATTTAATAATGTTTGATAAAGGCTGCATGGATTGTTTGTCCCTATAGATCAAAACGTGATTTGTTTTCTTGTCAATACTGAATTTGTTCTCAAGCTATCATATTAACCCACTCATTCTGTGTCTAAACAAGCCATGTATTTGATCTGATGTCTTGAACTGGAAAAAGAAATACTAATGTGAAATACTCTCTTTAAAGTACCTGCTGTACATACAAAGAAGATGGTTATTTCACAAGAAAAGATGTTCGTTGCTTCTCACACAGAGGAGGAGGAGGTGTCAGTCACAGGTATAAGGCAAATTTGAATATGGGGCTCAAATGGAAGGGCTTCAGATGGATTTTTATCCCTCTTCTTATCTAATTTGTGATTATGTAGTTATCTCTGTCTCCTTGTGAATCTTTGTCATCTTTTCATTTCACATTTGTCTGTTTTAATTTGTATTTCAATATTCTTTGTAAATTGCAATACCACCCACAGTATGGCATACCAGGAACTAAAATGTACATTTTTTTAAAGTCCCTGAGGTACAAAAGAAAACTGTTATCGAAGAGAAAATTCACGTTGCTGTTTCCAAAAAGATTGAGCCTCCACCTAAAGGTATTAGTGATTTATTCTAAGTTTAAAATCTTTCAAAAGTTCCAAAGTAAATTATCTGAATATGTTAATATTAAATAATAAGTTTAGTCACAGACCTATAGCCACTATGTGCAAATGACATCATAGGGAGATACGAAGACCATGAGGAGGGTATTGGAGAGAGGAATGAGAATTCCTGGAGGCTCTGTTCCCTGCTGCATGAAGCTTACAATCTAGTGGCCAGCTGTTTAGAAAACGAAATAGTGTCCTGGGGGCTTCCCTGGTGGTGCAGTGGTTAAGCATCTGCCTGCCAGTGCAGGGGACACGGGTTCAAGCCCTGGTCCGGGAAGATCCCACATACTGCGGAACAACTAAGCCTGTGCGCCACAACTACTGAGCCTGCGCTCTAGAGCCCATGAGCCACAACTGCTGAAGCCCATGCACCTAGAGCCTGTGCTCCGCAACAGGAGAAGCCACCGCAGTGAGAAGTCTGTGCACCGCAACGAAGAGTAGCCCCCGCTCACCGCAACTAGAGAAAGCCCGTGTGCAGCAACGAAGACCCAACGCACCCAAAAATTAATTAATTAATTAATTAATTAAATCTATTAAGAAAAGAAATACAGTGTCCTGGAGCCAGCTCATACCCACTCACCAGAGCTGATGGTTAAATTTTCAGGAATTTTGCTACCCAGCATTTAACGCTTCCATGATTAAAAGTTAAATTATATAAAATTAAATAAATTATATTTAAAGCTATGGTAATAAATGCTCAAAACTCATTACTATTTTCCTATTATCTATGTTTCTGAGGTTATGTTGATTGCCTCTGTGTTGTGGAAATACTGGATAATTATGCGCTACTTCTCATCCCTTCCCAACTCCGAGACAATGACATCATCGTTGGTAGCCAGGATGCATGTATTTGCACCACCACAGAGGCTGGAACTTGGAAACTGGCAGTGGCTACAAATTAGGGCTCCCCTCCCTCCACCGACCCTCTCCTACACCCAGTCAAATTGTTAAACATTTAGGATACAAAAATTATTTAAGATAATTGAATGCAGTTGTTCTAATGCTGCGGCTTTATAAAAGTAAAGTTTCTAAAACAGGTGTCTGAGGAACAGGCACTGGCACCTCTGAGGAAGGGGTGCTCCTACCTGTTCCTAGGAAAGTGGAGGTTCCTTCAGTTAAAAATGAGTAACAGTCACATTTTCTAATTAGCCACTAGTTCATTGCCCTTAGCCCTTGATTAACACATAATTTTCTTGCATTCAATTGGTATAAAACCAGAATGTCTACTCTTTAAGTCTTGCAACAAGATATGCCTTGTCAAAATGCACAATTTCTCAAAATCGACCCATTTTTTTTTAAAGTCCCTGAGCCACCCAAGAAACCAGTCTCAGAAGAAGTAGTCCCTGTTCCCCACCTTCCTGAAAAGGTGGAGCCCCTACCAGCCAAAGGTAGAATCATATTTTTGAAAAAAATTTCTTAATGTCTGTCTTCTTGTACCTTTTTCTGTTGGCTCTGTGTGTTAATGAGATAGTATCTGTAAACCATTTGTAATATATTTTAATTCTGTGTATGTTGATTTCATTAACTTGTGGTAATATGTTACACAAATGTCAGTAATGCTTTAGACTCCAGACCATGCTGATTGGGTCTTTGTCGGCTTCGTGTAATATATGTAATGTCTGTATGGTACTGATGTATTTAGCGTGTATTTTCATCACGTTACATGCTTGATATTAAACTACTTCCTAATTTCTTACACTCGTACTGAGGATTTATGCTTTAATGTAATCTTAAATGTCTCACAAGGAGACTAGAGTTCTCAGTTGTTTCAACAATGGTGTCTTTAAAGTTCCTGAAGTTCCCAAGAAACCTGTGCCAGAGGAGAAAAAGCCAGTTCCTGTGCCTAAGAAGGAACCTGCCGCTCCCCCCAAAGGTACACCAGAACTGATCACCTGCTGACCCTTTGCCCCAAGTGCCAATGCTTTGTCTTATACAGTCTTCGTACTTACTCTGCTGTCTACTTCGTGTCTTTTACATGCCTCTTGTGTTTTTCATTTATTTGTCAGCTTCGGGGGGGTACACTCGACATACATTATTTGTGATACTGAACATTAAAAGAAGTTACTTTTAAAAAGCAGCTATATCAAACTGCTGTCTTAAATTTTTAGTATCTTCCCTCACCTAGAGAAAGAAGAAATATTTGTGAAACTCATTTTCTGCAGGGCACGTTTCTAGGAAAAACTCTTTCAGCCCTCAACTGTGTGACTTTTTCTTAATAAAAAAAAAAAAAACTTTCATGAGTTATGACAAAGATACAAAGACTAACAGGAGGGTGTTTGGCAGAACTGAATGTTAATGAGGTAAAAATGTACACAGTGCTTCTGGGAACTGCCACTCTTCTGAAAAGTCAATAATGCCTACCCTTAAATAGTTGGAAACATCAACTTTTGGCATTTACTTTCACCATGTTTCTTGAGATATTAACTGAACATTGACATTTGCCATAAACGTTGCAATTATCTAATTAGTGAGTCAAGGGACCTTTCATATAGGGATGTTTGGATTCAAATATGCTAATTCTTGCTTTAATTTTTTGGATTTGGTTGGTTTTGGGGGTTTTAGTGATAAAAGACACTACTTTATAGAGGCAATGAAGTAACAAACTGCACACATCTGGTCAGTTATAGAGAGATCCAGTATCATCCAGCTTAGGAGAAAGCAGGCTCATACATTTTAAGAAGTGTTCTCTTTTGCCTGATTTCTCAGTGTTTCCATTTTCTTCCTGAATCAAATCTGCTTCTCTCTTTCTCAGACTCTTCTTGGCTGTTTCAGAATTCTGGGTCTTTTTTTTTTAGTCTTTATTTTTTAATTGAAGTACAGTTGATGCACAATATTATATAACTTACAGGTGTACAATATAGTGATTCACAATTTTTAAAGATTATACTCCATTTATAGTTATTATAGAATTTTGGCTGTATTCTGTTGTACAATATATCCTTGTAGCTTATTTTATACCTAATAGTTTGTACCTCTTAATCCCCTACTGCTCCTCCCCACTTACCTCTCCCCACTGGTAACCACTAACTTGTTCTCTATATCTGTGAGTATGCTTCTTTTTTGTTATGTTCACTAGTTTGTTGTATTTTTTAGATTCTACATGTAAGTGATATTATCCAGTACTTGTCACTCTCTGACTTATTTCATTTAGCATAATACCCTCCAAGTCCATCCATGTTTTTGCAAATGGCAGCACTTCATTCTTCTTTATGGCTGAGTAGTATTCCATTGTAAATATATACCACATCTTCTTTATCCATTCGTCTGTTGATGGACACTTAGATTGCTTCTATATCTTGGCAATTGTAAATAATGCTGCTATAAACACTGGGGTGCATGTATCTTTTCAAATTACAGTTTTTATTTCTTTAGGGTCTTTTTTTTTAACCAAATGATTTTTAAGAATGATTTCTGATTATTATCTAATCATTAAAATATAATGATTATATGAAAATAAAATATGATTATAATGAAAAGGTTATATTACTAAAACCAGTACTAATACCAAAGCCTCTTGGTCACTCCTGGAGGAGACTCAGGGGCATATCTCATTTATACATGAAAATAAATACACTTAGTAACATGTATGTATAAACATCCCATGTATACATAACATAATATATACATGTATCAATGTGTATCTGTATAACTACATCAAGATATTACAAATGCAAGTGTAGAGGTGCAGATGTTCAAAAAAATTGCCAATATCGTATTTAAAATGGAAAAAATTACTACCGATAATGCATGCTGTTAGAACTACATCAGCCACTTAAAAATTCAACATCATCAACACTTAGAATAGATAAATTAAACCCATTGTAAACCTTCTTTGGGTCATAGACCCTATTGAAAACTATGGAGCCTCTTACAGAAAAGCACATATGTACATACCCACAAAATTTTGCACACAGAACTCCCCAAAGTCACTGACACACAGATATCATACTGAGAGGGCTACCCTAGCAAAAGAGTGTTTCCTGAGTTTTATAGACACTACAGGTGCACCAAAAAAACAAAAAATTCAGAAGAGAAATAGAAAAAAAAAAATGATATAGATGCAACCATTCTAACGACATCTTAGTCTAAGATAGTCTTAGATAAATTATACCCATTGTTGTTTTGGATTCCATTTCTCAATACAAAGAGTAAAGGGATTTTTCTATATACTATATCCACACTCTATATTGTTTATATAATTACTGACTAATTTGCTATTTTTACTGGAGTATAATTGCTTTACAATGTTAGACTAATTTGTTTTTATCAAAAGCATACCAATATATAAAGAAAGAATGAATTCTGTGCACATCCTTCTGTGTATATAACTCGTTTTTAATCGCCTAAATGCCTCTGTAACATTACTTGGGACATTTACCACATGTGACCTTTAGAAAACTATAGTTTAATTTTGTGCATTATTTTGCCGATGCATAGAAAACCTATAACGTTAGTAAACTACGTAAAGATTTGTGTGTGTGTGCCTATATCCATTCATAAAAGTGACATATGGCTGAACTAACATTCTATTTTAAAAACTTTAAGTCCCAGAGGTGCCCAGGAAACCTGTCCCTGAAGAAAAGATTCCTGTTCCTGTTGCAAAGAAAAAGGAAGCTCCACCAGCTAAAGGTACAATGACTTTCTTAGTAAGGAAGCTCTGTTTTTATGTCTTGAGTATAAAACATTTTTGTGTTTAATTATCTAATTTAGTTTGTTTCATTCAAAATGAATGTTTTATGGTGTAAGAATTCCACAAAAGTGTCTGTCCACCTGCCTACTTTCTTACAAAATAACTGTCCATTAGCTACTTCAGAAAATACAAAGTTAACTCTAAAAATGAATGTCTTTTCAAGTTCCTGAAGTACAGAAGACGGTTGTCACAGAAGAAAAAATAACCATCGTCACTGAAAGGGAGGAATCTCCACCACCAGCAGGTAACCTCATCCCTTCTCCACGAAATAACCTTATCTTCCCTTCAAGCCTCTTTAATTGCATATCTTCTTTAATGGGCCTGCAAGTTCTATGTTGCTCATTTACTTTGCCTTTCTGAGAATTTTTAAATCAAATACTGTCCTTTAAGTGCCAGAAATACCAAAGAAGAAAGTTCCTGAAGAAAAAAGACCTGTTCCTCGGAAAAAGGAAGAAGTTCCACCACCAAAAGGTATTGTCTCTCCATCTTTCCAAGAACCATCTTTATAATATTATGTTCCTAGGCAAACAATGATTTTGTTAGTCTTGTGATATATGTGCATCGTGAGTGTGTATCTGTGTTTTGTGATGGTCTTCAATGAGATAACACTGAAGTTCTAAAAGTGCACAATGTTTTTAAATTCCAGCTCTGCCTAAGAAACCTGTCCCTGAGGAGAAAGTTCCCGTGCCAGTTCCTGCTGCTGAGAAAGCCCTTCCTCCCCTAGGTAGGATTTGTCTCAAGCCTCTGACAAAAATCTTTTAGCTGGTGGATTCTTTTTCCTATCTGGTGTCTTCTTGTACTGACCCTTTGTCTCTCTTGGATAGAATTTGTGTGTGTATATACTCGTGATAAGTTATGTAACTTGCTAGTGAAAGTGGTGTACTGTGCAAATCTTCCCCAAACTTTAGGGAGAGAAAATTGTTAAGATTCTTGATTTTTAAGCTTCAACTTTAATCCTTTCTTAAAACTGAAGTTTCTAAGAAAACTGTCGTAGAAGAAAAAAGATTTGTCGGTGAAGAAAAACCATCCGTTGCAGTTCCTCAAAGAGTGGAGGCCGTGCGGCACAAAGGTATATAATCGGAAGTGAGGGGAGAAATGAGTTTGCATGTGTTTCCTCCAAGTCTTTTCTTCTTACCACATAGTTTACTTTAGAAGTTGTTCCTATCAGTGTCTGTTGTAGCCTCTGAGACTGAATGTTTTGTGTTTGCATTGGTCCTGAATCATTCTAAGAGGGTGAGTGGGGTGCTGAACATGTGGTAATTGTGAAAGTGGCCTCATTTGGGCATAATCTGAATATTCTTCTCAGTCTTGCGCTGTACTGTCCCCTCATCTGAGCTCAGCTCTCTCCTTCTTGTAATGAAGAAGCACCGTGAAACCACCCCCTAAGCAGATAGAAGAACATTACCCATCTATAGGGAACACATGGTTATAATCAGTACTTCAGTGGGCTATTCAGGCTGAATTTAAAGTAAATCTTATCTTTTAAAGTATCCGCAGAGGAGGAATGGAGTTATTCAGAAGAAGAGGAAAGAGTATGTGTTTCAGTTTATAGAGAAGAGGAAAGAGAGGAGGAGGAGGAGGAAGCGGAGGTTACAGAATATGAAGGTAAATAATGCAGATAAGCTAGTGGTGACCTGGAGTCTTGATAAGCTGTTTTCCTTCACAGATTATTTATCAGATTAATGAAAGTGACACAAATTCAGTGAACATCTACTGGTCTTTTTTGATGTATCTTTTGATCAAAACACAGACTCAGGAGCATTAATTAGAGTAAACATCCAAAGTATTCCTTGTCCATTCCCTCTAACTTGGCTCTGTAGGAAACAAGCCTTCATATTTATAGGTAACTAATGGTGCAAGTACCTCCATACACATTTATCCTTTCAGTAGATGGGACTTGGTTTCAGTATGGTGGACTGGCCTAATCTTCACCTTGGTAGTCTAATGTCTAAAACATGGGTAACAAATAGCAGTGTTGATAGCACAACTCACTAATGTGTCCTGACTCACAGATTTTAAATGAATAAGAAATTATATACATTATTACATTCCAGAAGTCAAGGCCAGGTTTGAGAGTGAAGCACTGAACACATAAGGCTTTCCAATATTCCATGTATGGAGAAAACAATCGTGTAATATCTTTCATTAGATCAATTTGTTATTCAGAGGTTCACATACCTATAAAGCTAGTTCTCTATAGCTTAGGATTGAACAACAAGCTTTATTTCAATGTTGGGATACCCTTTTAATGAATTAAGACACCCCTAGGTTTACTGCTAAAGTTCAGCATTCTGGCTAAAGCTATATATCTGAAAGAACTTTACTAAGAAAGTTTTAATGTAGCTCTGCTTTAAAGATTAATCCGTAATTTTCTCAATAAATTAACTGTCTTCGCAATGAAAAGATGGATAGAATTGTACAGGCAGATGCCCTTGAGTGTATCTCTGGCTAATAAAAGGGGCCCCACCTCTTCTCCACTTGGAAGAAAAGTCCATGTGAAATCCAGATGTGCAGTCTTAATGGAATGGCTTAGAACAGAGCAAAACTTGACTCCCTAGAGGAAGCCCGCCAGTTCTGTTGTGCTTCCTGGGAAAGGCCAAGATGGGCATAAGTCAGGAATCTGATGGATTCAAACAGGGTCCTATCCCTTCTAGAAATGTTTGGGAAACCATAACATGTACACAAGGAAAGTTCTCATTGCAGGAATATAATTTCAGTTTTTTATACATTATAAATTTCTTTTAGTACTATAGACGCTAATTAAAAGGAAAGACATTTTATGATATTCTTATGTTTCCATTAAGCCCAAAGATTTAGGGAAAAGATGGGTAGCCTGTTAAGTTTACTCCTAGTGTTTGTAACTAGATCTTTCTATTCTGTAATTAATCTCATACACATAGACTCAAAAATCATAGGAAGGCTCTTTCCTCGTCCACCATAGCTACTCTCGCAAAACTTGGGGAAAAAGTCTTGTTTCCAAGTCCTCAGTAGGTTTTTCATATGTAATACAGGTCTTTTCTTTCTTATGAACCTACTTATGATTCCTCAAGTATATTTTTGAAACTTGTTTTCAAATTCCTGTGTTCTTGTTAACTTAGCCGCTAGGATTGTTTTTACGTCTTGCGCTTGTCCTGTTCTTCCTGTGAATACAAGCATTGTTATCTTTATGTTACACTTAAAAATTAAATTACTGAAACTTATTTTCTATGCTCTTTATTAAGGCATATGCTTTGATTAAAATCTTCTTCTTTGGGTATTTTAAATGAGAACAATCAGGGAGTTGGAAAGTGTTAAACTTTTACTATTTTACTTACTTTTTGACATAATAAAGTACAGCTAAAATTAAACATGAAAAACACTACAACCTATCTTCTTTGAAATTGATATCTTTAAAGTGATGGAAGAGCCTGAGGAATATGAATATGTTGTAGAAGAAGAGCTGCACTTTATTTCCAAGAAAGTGGACGCTGAACCAGCCGAAGGTAGACCAACTCTTAGATTAATTCTAGCCCCATATGTGTTTGGCTTGTCCCATTCTTAATGTCCTCTCGTAGTTAATTTTTTTGTCTGTATTGCAAATGTTGATGAGTATCATGTGTAATAAAAATATTCCTTAAATTTTTATTAAAAAGAAATCTGGACATTTCCACAAATGTATTTTATAATCTTTTCAAGTGCCTGAGAAGAAAATTGTACCAAAACCGAAAACTCCTGCTAAAATAAAGGAGCCTTCACCAGCTAAATGTACAATTCTCTCTCAAAGACATGGGATACCATTTGTCTTAATCACTATAATAATGCCTTTAGTTTGAATAACTGCCTCAGTTTTGTCAGCATATATGTGTAAACATTTTTACTGACTGTAAACATTAATGTTTGTGTAAATGTGTGATCTTTTCATAAAGTGAGTTCTTTGCCCCAAAATTACACTTCTCCTGTAACGCAAACTAATATTCTTCAACCTAATATTTCTAAAGTTCCTGAAGTACCTAAGAAAATTGTGCCAGAAAAGAAAATTCCTGCTGCAGTTCCCAAAAAGGAAAAGGTGCCACCAGCCAAAGGTATATTAGGCTTTCCTTTATTCTTGAATAGTGCCTGTCTTTTTAAATCTTAAATTGGTACATTCTTCAAATTTTTATGACATTAACAAGAAAATAAGTGTGCCTATGTTTAGTGTTTTTCACACTTGTATGTCTGACCATGTTGTGCAATGTCTTTTAAGTGCCAGAAGAGCCAAAGAAACCAGTTCCTGAAAAAAGGGCTCGTCCCAAAGTGGCTGAGATAGAACCTCTTCCCACCAAAGGTAGACAAAACCCCCCAGCACAACAACTAGAAACATGTCTTGTCTTTCTCGTCCTCTCACTGCTGTCCTTGGGTCACCCCTTCTGTATGGAGGTTATTGGTGTATGTTGGCCGCAAGGATATATTATTGCCTTGTCTATGGTGGACTATTACTTACTTGTTGTGAAGTTCATTTGTGTGTACCTTGTAAAATTGTTATACTCTAAAATCACAATACTTACTGGCTAATACATTTTTTTTAAATTCCACTTTAAGTAATATAACTCCGTAATCCTAAAATTATCTTTCAAGTGACTGAGAGGCACATGCAAATTGCCCAGGAAGAAAAAGTTCACATTGCTGTAACTAAAAGAGTGGAGCCTCCAAGACCAAGAGGTACATGGGGACTTTCAATACACAGAATATTGTACCTACCCTATTCTCTTTACCAAATACACTAGTTATGGGTGTTGGTTTTTTGTTGTCGTTGTTATAGTTGTTTTATGTTTGAAATCGTGAGAATATCAAGTCTTTTATGTTTGAGTTACTACTACACAACTACCTTTTTGTTGTTTGAATGAGGAAAACAGTTCTTTAAAGTGAAATCTGTCTTTAAAGTGCCTGAGGAACCCAAGAGAGCTGTTCCAGAAGAAAAAGTTCCAAGACTCAAGCCTAGAAAAGAGGAGGAGCCACCAGTAAAAGGTATACCAACTTTTCCAAAAAACAAAATAAGCTTTTAGGTGTCAAAATAAGCTTATAGGTATAACTAATCTAGTGGAATTGGGATCCTTAGAGGAAATAATTTAAATATGTATTACAAAGTAAGTAGTATGCATATGCTATTCCGTATCATCTCAAAACTAAATATTTCTGATACCAGAAAATATTCTGTCTCTTCTTCTCAAAAAATAAAAAACAAAAACAAAAGTGAAACTCCATACAAACGTGTAGATACTTTCCCTTAAAATGTATTTATCTTCTAATGTGTCTTTGTCTATATACTAAACTCCTTTGCCGAAATGCTTGTTTTGTGTGGCAACCTTTGATGAAATTAAAATTTTTTAAATCCTCAATTTTCTACATTGTGCCAGTAGAGCTTATGAAAACACCTTAGAATTAAAGTGAGGAAACTATTCATGTGATGCAACCTCCTGTCTAATGCTTGTTTGATAGTCATTGTTTATACTGTCTAGTTGTCTTTTTTTATTTCTTTTATAAATACTACTTGATCTTCTTAAAGTTATTCAATGTCTTTTAAGTATTAAGTAGCTTAGAAAAAAGTATTTATATATATATTAGAACGTGTTTATTTCCGAGTCTATTGATTTTTCTTACCACTTAAATGAAAAATTTAAACAACGAGTGTGGTTTTGGTCATCTTTGTCCTCTTTGTCCTTGGATTGTGCATATACAAGTTCTCTTAACACATGTTATTATGAATCTTGCAATTCACTTTTAATAATTACTCTTTTTAAAGTGACTGAACTCAGGAAAAGAGCTGTTAAAGAACAAAAGGTATCCACTGAAGTTCCAAAAAGAGAACCTCCAGCAGCTAAAGGTGTGTTGTGTTTTGACTAAATAATAAAATGAAGCACAAACCTACACAGCTCTTTGCCTGTTAGTTTCTAATTTGACTCTCATTCTTTATTGGCTTATTGTTGCCTAAAGGCAGGGAATCTAACATTTGAAATTATAAATAGCAAATGTACACTCTGTAATACCTTGGCCAGCAAAGGACAGTCAGGGTCTCCCATAACCAGTGCATGAGACCATCACCAAGGAATGAGATCACAGCACGTTGTCACTATGGTCCCTAAATGGGCTTCAAGTAAAAGGCACCTGTTATCAATATTATTCCAGAAGTAACTGTAACAGCAGAGGAAGAATGGGCTGACACCCAGGAAGAAGAAACTGTTCCAGTACAACGGGAAGAGGAATATGAAGAATATGATTATAAAGAATTTGAGGAGTATGAACCAACAGAAGAATATGATCAATATGAAGCGTATGAGGAACATGAATTCGAACATTATGAAGAGTATAAAGAACATGAAGAATACGTCACAGGTATGAGCAGAACTGCAAACCTGAAACCACATTAAATATGAGCAAAATCCATAGAACAGGATAAAATTTTGAATGCCCAAAGAAATTTGGAAAGAACTTTGTTTTGTTTGGCAAATTCAGAATTTTTTTTCTTGGATAACTTCTAGAAAAACAAATCTCTATAAATCGTAAAGTTGCTGTTAGAGTTTGGTTCTGGGCATAATCTATTTCCTCTCTTCTTTTTGCTTATAAGAAAATGTCATTACGTTTCTTTCTCCAAAAGGTCAAGAGTCTATCTTCAAGGGCCCTTGATCATTCTAATACATGACCAAAAATTTCTGAACGTCTCTCATCCTGAAGCTTGTTATTATCAAACATAATAGGCTATTGAGAAAACACCCTACCCTCGGGGTTCCCATCATCAAAACTTCACAAAGACTGCTTCAAAAGTAAACACAGAGAAAGCCAACACAAGCCATTGTGTTTTATCTTTGTGAAGATCAAATCTGTAGGAATAAGTTTCTATTGGAATTTCAAAATGAAGCAATATTATTTCACTTATTCTATTTTTGATGTTTCACAGCCTAACTTTGAGAATGTTCTATGTAGTTTTACAAATAGAATTAAAAAACAATATTATATGGGGAGGAGTTTAACCATGATTTTGTCTACCTGAAGTGAAATGATAATATAATATGTAAAAGAGAGTCGCAATTACCTAACTGAAGTAAATAGCAAGGAGGAAATAGCAATAAAAGCTTTTTTAGGTCTTTTATACCTTATTCTACTTGGATCTCTGATTCTCACTCACCTCTAGAGGCTACGCCTATGCTGTAGATAAGATATATTATTTTAATTCTTCATATCCATTGAAGAAATATCATTTTTTTATATTCTAACAAAAATGTCTAACATTAAATACCCTTTATATATTTTTAAAGAACCTGAGAAGCCCATCCCAGTAAAGCCTGTCCAGGAAGAACCAGTTCCCACAAAACTAAAGATCCCACCAGCTAAAGGTAGAGTGAGAAAAACATTATCAGTCATGAGACCTGTGGTCCCTACATGTCCGTCCAACTGTAAATCCATGTTGAAGTGGCAGTGTACCAATCGTGTGTGTGTTTGGGGTCATTATGTTGTACATCATATTTCTTATTTTTTTCTTCTTACTACTCTTAAGAAATTTGGTTCAGGTTTTAAAATCTGTTAATATTGATATTTTAAAGTGCCGAAGAAAGTGGTCCCTGAAGAAAAAGTACCAGTACCCATTCCTAAGAAACTCAAACCTCCACCGCCCAAAGGTACATGGCAGCGTAATAACTACCAAAAACATCTTTTTTACTTATGTTCTATAAACGTGTCTTACTACCTTGTCTGATGTTCTTTGTCTTTACTGAATATATTGTTTGGTGCTGATTCTTACATTGCTCAGCGTTTCATGTATTTTTATTTACATGATATTCGTGTGGTTTGTTTTAATGGTCTTTAATAATTAATATCTTTAAAGTGTCTGAAGAAGCAAAGAAAGTTGTTGAGGAAAAAATACACATTTCAATTATCAGACGTGAAAAAGAGCAGGTGACTGAACCAGCTGATACAGGTATAATTTCCTTCCTCGATTGTGGTCTTTTTTAATGTCTCTTTTAAAACTAAAGCAGCTGTGTTTTGCTTTTTTCTTTTTCTTCACTGTTTTGTGTCTTTTATATTAATCGTTAGGCGGATGTTGGATGTAAAAATCTGTAAATACAGGAGAAAAAGATAATGTTATCTTAAAAGGAAAAGTTATTTCAACCATAGCTTCTTATACAATGGCTGTGTCCTAACACATGGCTACAATACATATAAAATAGAATGTTTGGATTTAAAATCAGTGACCATTTGGCACATTCCTGACTTATCTAAATTGATGTGATGATATAACAATATTCACCACAGTTTAATACCTGTTTATTGATCCTAAAGTCATTTTGAAGATTGAAAAAAAGAGTTAACTCAATGTCTAACCATTTTTCCCTGCTTTTTGCTAAGTATTAAGTAACTTCGCTGCAATTTCAGAAAGTATACTTATCCAGAAGTAAATTTAGCTTTTCAGTAAAGGATGTTTCATACAAGCAGAGATACCCGAACACTAAACATCACTTCACACTTGGTCTCTGCTACCTCAGACCTCCTTGAGTACTTTTGTACGTATTTATTCCAGTAAGGTTCAGAATCCTTTCCATGGAGAGTCTGAAGTTTCTTGTAAATGAACAATCACATATCTCTTATACGAGAGGCACTTGCAGCATTACTCTATTTCCTTAAAATACAATAAAGCAAGCATTCGCTGGGTACCCTGTTTCTGACAATAAAATCTCCTTATACTTAATGTTTTAAGTGCCCATGAAGCCCAAGAGGGTTGTCACAGAAGGAAAAGTACCTGTTCCTAAAAAAGAAGTAGCAGCACCTGTTAGAGGTACCTATATTCACTCCTTTTAATGTGTTGTTTGTCTTTTTCGGTATGAAATTCATGTTCAGTTCTATGTGTAAAGTTCTTCTGTGGGAAAGATAAAGCCTATTCCTTCTTCTATTACAAATGGCTATGTTCCTAACGTGTCTTAATTTTATTGAATAATTGGAAAATATCCAACCTCAAGATAATATCTTTAAAGTGCCTGAAGTACCCAAAAGACAACCAGAAGAGATTGCCTTTGAAGAGGAAGCTGTAACCCAAGTAGAGGAATATTTTGAAGACGAAGAGTACATTGATGAAAAAGAAGAACTCATAACTGAAGAAGAGGAACTCATAACTGAAGAAGTGGTACCAGTGGTACCCGTCAAAGGTAGATTATATCTCCTGCCAAGGGATAAGCAGCAGCATCTTTTGTATCCAATTTGGTCAGATTCTGGGGCTTATTAGCACTGATGACCAATTCTGCTTATTTTAGAAAAAGACACTTTTAGATGCTAAAGTATGATTTCGGTAGTTGCTTTTCACATTTTATATCTTTTCTGCAACATTTCCAAATTTCTTCCTAATATCTTTAAAGTGCCTGAGGTACCCAAGAAACCTGTTCCAGAAGAGAAGAAACCTGTTCCTGTTCGCAAAAAGAAGGAAGCCCCACCAGCAAAAGGTACACCACCACTCTTATCATGAGCATATAAAAGACTTCATCCGCATGTAAACAGCTAATTATCTTCTGAGTTCAAAACCTTGTGTGTGTTACTGTCTATTCTTTGAAACTGTCCTGTTGTTTGTTAACTATCCTTTGTGTGGATGTGTTGTTACTGGTAGTAAGAACTTATCAATAAACAATATCTTTAAAGTGCCTGAGATTCCTAAGAAGCCAGAGGAGAAAGTTCCTGTGCCCATTCCTAAGAAAGAGAAGGCTCCACCAGCTAAAGGTACATCTCTTTGTAATCCATCAGTGGAATAGTGTAATAATTTACCCATGTATTGATAGTATAACTTGGTGAGCCGTATCAGTTCTTTCCCCATGATGATATTAACAATATTAATGCCAAGACAAGCTGGTTACTGGAGCAGTTTATTGTGTATTCATCTCTGAATTTTACCATCAGAGCATGCTGGTGCTTCATGCTTGGCTCCTCCTCTTTAGTGGAAAGTTCTTAGAGTAAAGTAAATTCTAATTGTAATACCAAAATGGACAAAGTCATCATTTACCAGACATTGTGTGTTGTCTTTATCAGTCTAAGTTTTTTCAGTGTTTTTTAATCTTAATTTTTGTGCATTTTCTGGCCTTTGTTTTGTGGCTGTTATAATTATTATTTTCATTCTTAAAGTGAAATTGTTAGAATATCTATGATGCTTCAATAAGGCCTAAAATTGCTAGATTCTTCTCTATGGGTGAAAAATTTGACACTAACCCTATTTGATATCTTTAAAGTTCCTGAAGTACCCAAGAAACCTGTACCAGAGGAGAAAGTGCCAGTACCGGTTCCTGAAAAGGTGGAAGCTCCACCTGCCGAAGGTACATGAACTTGCAATGTCATAAAATTTTTTAAATTTCAACTTTGCATATGAGTAAAAAATTAAATGGTTCAATTACGTGCTCTTTGGGGATGCAATGCTTTAGTATTCCTTTACGGAAAAGAAAAGATCTTATTTTAAAGGTAAAATGCTTCTTGAAGTAATTTGGTCATACTCTTATGACCTTAATCTTTTTGGAACTACGCTTAGACTCAAAATTTTAGGTTGTATAAAATGTTTCTCTAAATCATTTCTTTAAAGTGCCAGAAGTGCCCAAGAAGCCTGTGCCTGAGAAGAAGGTGCTGGTTCCTGCTCCTAAGGAAGTAGAGGCTCCATCTGCAAAAGGTACATCGCTTCATCATTTAAAATCCATGGGAGAAAACCTTACATTTACATATATTCACATACAAATTCCCTTATAGCATTACATGTTTTAAACAATTGTCTATCTTGTTAGAAATATAAAAGTCAGATATTTCATGATTCCTTCTTATGTCTATTGCTCTAAGACATGTAAAAGAACACATTCTTAAAGACAAATAATATCTTTAAAGTGCCAGTGGTGCCCAAGAAGGTCATCACAGAAGAAAAGGAGCCAACACCTGTTCCGAAAAAAGTGGAAACTCCATCACCCAAAGGTACATTAATCTCGAACAAAACCAAGGCAAACAAGGAAAACTAACTAGCATTATACAGCCTCACTAACTATAATTACTTATGTTGGTGACAGTTGATGCTTTATGATCACAGAATATTTGCTTTTCATGTTGTCCCACTGTTTTGAATATTGAACATAAAAGTGATGCTTGTCCGATTGAACAAATATCTTTAAAGTGCCAAAGAAACGCAAGCCAGTTCCAGTTCCAGTTCCTGTAGCTCTACTTCGGGAAGAGAAAGTTGTACTTGAAGAAGAAATTGTTCTTGAAGAGGAAGTTCTACCTGAGGAAGAGGAAGTTCCACCAGCAGGAGAGGAAATTCCACCTGAGGAAGAGGAATTTTCACCAGAGGAAGAGGAAGTTCCACCAGAGGAAGAGGAAGTTACACGAGAGGAAGAGGAAATTCTATCAGAGGAAGAGGAAGTTGCTCCTGAAGAAGAGGAAATTCCTCCTGGGGAGGAAGAATTTGTACCTGAGGAAGAAGTTGTACCTGAAGAAGAAGAAGTTCTTCCAGAAATTAAACCTAAGGTGCCAGTACCTGCACGAGGTATAGCAGTTCTTCTTGAAGTCATCAGGCCTCTTTTGTGTTGAATTCTGCCTTTCCATCTTTTTGTTCATCTCTAATTTTATCTATGTTGCTTTACTCTCTATGTCTTCTACCATCTAAATCTTAGAAAACATTCCAGACATGTGTGCTCTTATTGTTTTGTGTCTGTCTTATGTGTCTATTTTTTGTAAATCATCTGAATGTCTTTTCAAATTTTATGATATGAAATGTTATTTAGTTGTTTGTGGCCTTATTCTCATGTGTCTTTTTGTTACATATACAGTGCTGTACATGTGATTTTTAATGTCTTAAAATGAATGTTTTTAAGTGCCTGAAGTGCCAAAGAAACCTGTACCAGAGAAGAAAGTCCCTGTTCCAGCTCCTAAAAAAGTGGAACCTCCACCACCCAAAGGTACACCTCCCCAAAGTGAATGCACATTCTTCATCCATACATTCACCAGAAAAATTATAGTTGAACTGGGATTTAGGAAAATTTATGTTTATAAACTAGATAGTCACATTAATTTCTAAAAATGTTCAGGAACACTGATATCCACTTTTTATTGGCTGCAAAGCAGTATTCAAGAGCAAAGATGGAAGGAAGTATTGTCCCAAAACTGCCCCAAAACTTCTATCCAATTCCCTATAATTTTATTAAACATAATAATTTTCATATAGATATTTTACAAGGCTAAATTATCTACACAAAAAATACCTGAAAAATATGATGAACAAATCTTCCTAAATGTCATCCTTCAACCATGTATATTAAGTGCCTTTATAACATCAGGATGAAAAGGTAAAAGAAAGATTAATGTATTTATGAAAGCATTGCATAATAGCTTATGTCTTCTGATACATACATAGAAATGGTAGCCCAGCAGGTTTTGATTTTAGCCTTGAATTTGTATCTTGCTGTGTTAGCCTGAGCAAGTCCTTTAACTGATCTGAGCCTAAAGTTCCTCTCCTATAAAATGGGGATACTAATGTCAGTTCTAGTGGGCTCAGATATTATTGTGAGGATAAAATAAAGTAAGGTATATAAAAGTACTCTATCACTGAATGAATAGTATCCAGATTTATCGTATTCAATCAGTTCATAGTACAGGACATAATATATTTGTGCCTTAAAGCTCAATAATATTTTCTGCAAAAGTTTATGACATCACTACTTAAAATAACCATGACCTCTCCACTAGGTTAAGTAGTCTTATAATCAGTGAAACAGTAAAGCCAATCCTTTATTGGATTTCAGGAATTCAGAAATATTTTTTAGGTAATGATTTAATTAATTTCTAGTGAAATTTAAGTGGATGAAATGACAGCATCTGTCCTCTGGTATTCAGATAGGTTGCTGATCCCTTCCTTCACAAAACCTAATTATATCATCACACTTGGGCTCCTGACTTGCATTAGGTCCCTACCCTGAGCAACTCTTGCATGTTGGTCTTTCTCTGTGGACTTCCTGTGTTCTCTCTTTTTTGTCCCTCACAATAAATTCTTATCATGGAATGATGTCTTTAAAGTGCCTGAGGTTAAGAAGAAAGTGCCAGAGAAGAAAGTGATCACTCCCAAGAAAGAGGCAGCTCCTCCTGCCACAGGTACTGCGATTCCCAAGCGAATTAGACACTGCCATTTCTTTCTTCACCTGTAAAAGCCAAAATGTCCCATTTCCCAGTATTTGTTAACATAACTTACATTATCGTGGTGTCCATTGTCTCTGTGTTTGTGAAACTGAACTTACAAAATAAAATAATATCTTGAAAGTGCCTGTGGTGCCTAAGAAGCCTGAGCCAGAAAAGAAGGTGCCTCCTCCTGGTCTTAAGAAAGCAGTGGCTCCTCCTGCCAAAGGTACATCACTCCCAACAGGGGTGTGTTTGCTGCCCCGATGTTGAACTGTGATGCTCTTCACTTAGGAATGTTCCCTATAGACGTTTGCATTGTGTGGTCTGTGTGTAGTCGTTAGCTGGGACTGCTGCACCCGTGTTTGTGCTGTGTCAGTTCTTCCACTTTGTGTTTGTGTATTTTATGTTTGTTTGTCTATGTGTGTTGTTCCTACAAAATAAAAATACTAAACTTATATATCTTTAAAGAGCCTGAAGTACCTAAGAAACCAGTCCCTGAAGTACCCATTGCTCTCCCTAAAAAAGTAGAGGCTCCAGCAGTAAAAGATAGAATGTCTCTTTAATGGACCCTTTATCTTAAACCACAAACGTCTTATTTTTGTCTCATTAACTGATGCTATGAAATGTCAATGTTTCATCTGGTGCATGTGCATTCTGTTATTAACTCTCTTGTGTTGAAAAACGGGGAACTTGGTCTTTATGTACTCCTCTTGGTTCTTGCATTTTAAGTGCCTAAAACAATCAATATCTTTTAAGTTCCTGAGGTGCCTAAGAAAGTGGAAGAAAGACGAATCATTGTCCCTAAAGAGGAGGAAGTTCCACCAGTTGAAGGTAGATGACTTTCTAAGAAAATAGCATTTTCAAAAGCATCATTGTCTTATTTTTGTCTAATATTTTCAGGAGGTAAATGCACATTTCACTCCAGAAAATAAATGTATTCACACTGTAAAATAAATTATTCTTTACCTAGTAGAAACTGGATAGGCAAACTAAAACCGATCAAATCTCTCTTCTTACATGCTTAGCCTATTTGTTTCCTTGTTTGTTTTGTTTGTTTGTTTGTTTTACTTTAATGAGAATCTTTTAAGGGAAACCGTATTTGCCATGGGAAATTTTTCATCAGATGACTTGGTGGGCAGTTGTGGGATTAACTTCTCCAGGAGGAGTTCCAGTTAAGCCTAAGTAACTGGTGCAGAAAATCTGACTTCTACCCCTAAGTGAATGTTTGACTTCAAAAAAATCCACCTCCATTAAAAATAATAATAATAATTTAAACTAAATTCTTTCTGAAGTCCTTTCCAGTTCTAAAATTCTGTGAAAGGCCTAACATATTTTGAAGACACAGTAAGACTTTTTTCAAGGATGAGTGAGTTTTCACATGCATTTAGAAGGCTGAGTTAACTATGCTGATAAGACAACCTCAGTTTTCAGATGTATCATTTTAGTCTAATATTCAAATGAATTATAAAAATAATTTACAAAATAATAATCTTTTTTAAAGTGTTTGAGGAGCCTGAAGAGCCTATTCCAGAAGAAGAGATCCCAGAGGAACCACCTAGCATAGAGGAGGTTGAGAAGGTGGCGCCACCTAGAGGTACAGCTGCTTTTATGAGTTGGACATTTAAAATATATGGTGCTCCGAATCTTTCTCAGAATTCATCTAAACCTGATATTCGCCAGTATACTTTTCTTACATCATATCAATGATAAATTGAAGATTAATTACAACTGGCACCTGAAACTTTGTGTTCCTTTTCTTGACCCAACTTTTTCTACTGCGTCTACAATTCAGTTAGAATGAGAGAGAGAATTTTATGCTATTGACAGTTTAATTTTCTTTTGGCCAAATGCTATTGTAATACTTTCTCCTAGTTTTCAATCCTCAGTATTTTTCTTCAAGTGGGGAAAAATCTATTTCTATGGTGTTTGCTCTTCAGAATAATTGTTAGACTATCATTGCTAAAGACTATGACAATCTTTTTATAGTTGATATTATGTTTGCTTATAGGATTTCTAAGTAATATCCTTCTCACCTTTAGAGTCAGTACTTCATATATGCAATTACCATTTAGGTTGCTAATATATTTTTTAAATAAACCAATGTTTTGTGTTTGGGGGTTTTTTTGGTATATGGTTGTTGTTCTGTTAATTGCATGTCATTTTTCAAAATGTCCATGAAATATCTTTTAAGTGCCTGAAGTGGTTAAGAAAGCAGTACCTGAAGCACCTACTCCTGTTCCTAAGAAAGTGGAGGCACCACCAGCTAAAGGTATAACAAATCCTTTTATTAAAGACAATATCTTTAAATTCCCATTCATTTTCTTTTTAAAAAACAAAAATATCTTCATTCATTACTTTCTTAGAGTCATTTAAATAGAAAACTTATGAAATTGATTAAGAACCTGTCAAATATAATTCATTCGATTGTTTTAGCCTTTTTTGGAATGTTAATGAATGATTATATGTGTGTGTATGTGTGTGTGTGTGAGTGAATTATTCCAGAATATTCTTATTTTAAATAGCTGAGAATTTTAATGTTAATAGTACATCTCTCTATACTTATATACATTACAATGGATCCTTCTTCCCAACATTCCATTCCTAGATTTTATTCCATTACATAAGTCGAATTTTCTCTTGTAATTATTATAATAATTATGTCTACTGTGTTATTTTATGGAGGGGGGTTATCGGTTCTAATGCTTAGATAATAATTATTTTAAAGAGCCTCGTGTACCTTTTGTAATATCTGGCCAGAGCATTCAAGGTTATTAGAAAACATCTATCTCTCGTTGTTCCTAATTAGGTTAATGCTTCAGTAGCACTCCTAATTGATTAAGTTATGCTGTCCCTATCGCAATAGACATCCTCAGCAGACACGATAGTGCCCAGCAGAACATGACACGTGTATCAAGGCTTAAGTACTCTATGATGGTAATCACTTGAAAAAAGCCTTCATCAAATTAAAAATAGTAGAAGTAGGCCCAATACTGGTAATCCCTGCTATAAAAAAAAAAAAAAAAAAAAAAAAAAGGATAGCTCAGGTTCTTTGTGGACATACCTTCTTCTAAGGTATGGCTAGTACAAATGAGTGATTTGGAAAAATATCTTTATAGCCTCTAAAATTGGTATCCAATTTTACAATAGAGTGACTTCTTAGACTTTGATTATTGTAATGTTGATGTTGTTTCTGATGTTTTTATTTCATGTTTATCATTGAGTATTGTCAGCTAACTGAAACGCCTCATATCTTTAAAGTGCCAAAGAAGGTTCCTGAAGAAAAAGTACCTGTTCCTGTTCAGAAAACGGAGGCCCCTCCTGCCAAAGGTACATATTCTCTTTTTAACCTGAACTTTGTTATAATCTTTTCCATTAAGATTTTTATGTTTTATGTCTACGTGTCTTGATCGTTTTTGATGTCTTTTGCCTATGGAATCTTGCTCTTGACAGTCTCAAATATTAAAACTATATCTTTAAAGTGCCTGAAGTTCAAAAGAAAGTCCCAGAAAAGAAAGTCCCTGAAAAGAAAGTCCCTGTGCCTAAAAGAGAAGCTGTTCCCCCAGCTAAAGGTACTTTTGGGAAGATCTTTGATTTTCACGTGTTGTTGCATGAAAGCCTTTCTCAGTTGTTTTTATAGTTTGAATTTACGTCTTCATTTCTGCTGTGTTTAAAAAAAATAGATCTCTTAAAATAGATGCTCTTTCAGGGAGAGCTCTTCTTGAAGAAAAAATATCATTTGCCATCCACAAAAGGGAAGCAGTAAAAGAAAGAGCAGAATTAGAAATAGTGGAAGCACAAGTGGAAAAAGCTCATGAAGAAGAGCTCCATGAGGTTGAAGAATACTTTGAAGAAGAAGAGTTCCATGAGGTTGAAGAAGTCCTCAAAGTAGAAGAGTATAGAGCTGAAGAAGAAGTACACGAAGTTGAAGAAATCCATAGGGTAATAGAAGTCTTAGAGGCTGAAGAAGTGGAAGTATATGAAAAACCCAAAGCTCCACCTAAAGGTATAGGGAATTGTGCAGATATTACAAATTGTTATATGTTGCTCTAACTTCTTTTTTAAAGTACATTTCATATTCAGTTTGGACATTAGAAACCCACTTACTTTCCATGATAAAATCATGAAATACTTTAAGCATGAGTTTAAACTACTTGATAACAATGATTGACATAGAGTAGAGATTCACCACAGAGTATAATTTTAGCCAACAAGATAATAATGTTTGATATCTACTTACCTAAGGAGATAACATAATTCACGGTATGAATTTGTGGATTCCTTTTTAAATCCAAGTAAGAGTGTTACGTGATTGTTACAGGTACCAAAATATCTGGCCAGTGTCATCAGTTGAGTGAGAAAGAAACTCCTCAGTTCACTGAGGAATTTACATGTCCAGGCAAAAGAACCATTGCTTTGCTAGCATTTCAGTCAACTGTTCACAAACTGATAATTACTTACCCAAATCTTCCACCATTTTATGATATTTTCAGGAGAAATAACATTAAGGAAGGAAATGAAGTGTGGTAGTAGCACCTGCATTCTAGTATATTCTGAGGATAAACCAACAAATACATTCTCTGCAAGACTACTCCAGCTCTTGAACAAATTAATAATATGTGTGTAATATGAAGGAATGTGTGTGTGCTTAGTATGCACAGTAAATTTACAATACAGATGAAATTTAGCAAAATCAAATCTTTTTTGGAAGTAGGTGTGGTATAAATTTTTTAAGTATGAATAGAGAAAGCATTTTATGAGCCCTCATTGTACTAATTTTAGTCATCGTGGGCCATGATACTTCAGGAGTTCATGCTAAACCAAAACACTAATATCTTTAAAGGGCCTGAGATATCCAAGAAAATCATCCCTCCAAAAAAACCACCTACTAAAGTTGTTCCTCGAGAAGAGCCACCAGCTAAAGGTATTTTATTGGTGAAAAATTACTTACCTAATTTTACATACAGTAGCACCTTGGCTGCTTTACAAGTTTGAATTCTACTTGATGTTTTTCTTCTGTGTTTTGTGTTTCTGGAATGTCTAAAACAAACTAATATCTTGAAAGTGGGTGAGGGGCTAAAGAAAGTTCTATCAAAAAAGAAAGTCACTGTTATACTTAAAATACCCAAAGCAATATCGCTACTAACCAAACAGTGAACCCAGTTTTCCTTCTTTGGTACTCTTTGATTATATATTCACTAACCTGCTTATTGATAAATCCCTGTTTTCCTGTTAATTATTAATTTTAATGACCTAGTAAATATAAATACATTGTGACTGTGTGTTTAATGTCCCTGCTTTGTTCAGTTTTTGTTTTTTTGTTTTTTTTTTATTTTTGGTTGTGTTGGGTCTTCGCTGCTGCACAGGCTTTCTCTAGTTGCGGCGAGCGGGGGCTACTCTTCGTTGCTGTGCGCGGGCTTCTCATTGCGGTGGCTTCTGTTGTTGTGGAGCACAGGCTCTAGGCACACGGGCTTCCGTAGTTGTGGCACGTGGGCTCAGTAGTTGTGGCTCGCAGGCTCTAGAGCGCAGGCTCAGTAGCTGTGGCACGTGGGCCTAGTTGCTCCGCGGCATGTGGGATCTTCCCGGACCAGGGCTCAAACCTGTGTCCCCTGCATTGGCAGGCAGATTCTTAATCACTGCGCCACCAGGGAAGCCCTGTTCAGTTTTTAAACCTCTTGAATTTCACAATAAAAATGAAAAACAGTAGCTTATAAATAATATATACTTACATCTTTAAGTCTCTGAAGCATTTAAGAATATTATCACTGAAGAGAAAATATCAATTATTCCACCAAAACAAGCAGAAAGAGCACCAGCTGAAGGCATCTTATTCATTTTTCTTGTCAAGTTCTTATGATCCTTACATGGGAAATTCCCCTGGATTTTTGTTGTTGTATTTGTTATCAAAATTCAACTCATTTTAATTACTGTAATGTATTTGATACAGTGATGTCTGTATTTTGTACTGTGGCTATGTTCTTTTCTGTCTTTACATTTCTCTTACGCTCTACTTGTTAAAAAATCTTTATGAATGTTTAAAAGTAAAAGAAACTATTACTACTGTCTCCAAAGTACCTGAAGTACCCAAGAAAATTGTGATAGAAGAAAAAGTACGTGTTCCTGAAGAGCTCAAAGTTCCACCAGCTAAAGGTATCTGCCTTTGCTGATTCGCCACTAATACAAAACTCCCTTTTACTCATTTATTATGGGAAGAAAGAGAGAGAGATTGTTCTCCCCTCAACGCCACAAAATGGCTGAATTGTGTAAACTTCAATTTATGTCCCATGACATAATCCTCCCTTTTGTGACTACCCTCTGGGAACACAGGCCTAAGCCTAAAAGTTGGTTTTATTTGTATTGATCCTCTTCTTAAGCAATATTTAAATATTGACCCCTCAACTTCTTTTTCAAAAATAATTCATTTTGGAAGCTATTTTCAAGTAGCTCTGGAAACAAATAAACATGTTCCAAGTGACAATAGAAAATGATGTTGTATCCAAAGGGCAAAGTCCTTCTAATATGACAAATCAACAACTCATCAACAAGGCCGTCTAGAGAGATGCATTGATTGTGTGTTTAGATGACTTATAATTTGGGGATTTTTTGACATTCTCCTTGTTAGATGCCCCTTTTTGTCTTGATATTTTACACCCAATGATGCAATTTTTTAAAATAAATATCTTTAAAGCACCTGAAGTATCCAAGAAAATTGTTCCAGAAGAAAAAGTTCGTGAAGCTGTTCCTAAAAAGCCTGAAGTTCCACCAGCTAAAGGTATACACTGATACTAATCACAACATGAAATAACACTATGTTTAGTTATTCATGGCTTAAAGTGAATGTGAGTGATATAAATATTTGTATTTTGTTTCTTTATATTCTTAATATCTTATATTTGGTATTTATTACAATTAATATACTAATATCTTTGAAGTTCCTGAGGTGCCTAAGAAAAGTATTCAAGAAGAAATATCAGCCATAGTTCTTTCTGAAGATGCAACGATGTACAGTGAGTGTAGAAAAACTGGTGGTTCTCTTTGGTTCGTCTGTGTTTGTCTTCATAGCTTTTAAAAGTAAATATACTAATATCCTGTAAGATCCTAACATGCCAAAAATATTTGGCTAAAATTAGATAATTTGAGTGACTGTTAGCCTCAGACAAGGTATATTTCCTCACCAATTTAAAAAATAAAGAGTCCTGTACGTATACCATTACCCAATTTTAGAAAAGTCACTTGTCTTGTTGAATTTGTCATTGTCTTGTTAACCTGTTCTGTGTACAAATGTCTTCTGCTTTTCAGCAATTCATTTTCTCAGACCATAAGGCAATTTTCTTTAACTTGATAATAATATTTTACTTGGATATGTAGAATCAAAATACTTCAGCATTAGTATTTTTTACTCTTTGCAACAATCGTTGTAAACATTTTGGCAGCGCTATTCAAATACCCATCGATTTACAAGGCCATTAGAACCTCAAAAGAATTCTCAAGCCATTTTTGGTTTTGCCTTCATGCAAAATTATGATTAATTAATTTGAAGAGTAAAATAATATGAGTAAAAAAATATTCTGAGGAAAATACTGTTTAATAATCTGAATAGTGAAAATGCCAGCAGTCAAGATATCCTTCCATTTATTTGAATGTAAAATTTAAATCCAATTTTTGTCACCCTATAATAATAGGTTTGGATAAAAATATATGATGACTCCCTCCTCTGAATACCCTTTCTATACTTGAGTTTGGTTATTATTATCAGCCAGTCTTCCCTTCTGAAATCTGGAGAAATCTTTATTTTTCAGTTGCCTTATTTTCCAAATATTTAATCATTGTTATTTTTCTTTTCTTCTTCCAATCTCTGAATGGTTTTCACATTCATATTGAATATGAAGCCACAGACTAGATTTGGTTTGAAAATATAGATAACTAGTTTCCTGGAACAGGAAAGGACTTAGATGAATTTCCAGTAGGTCAAATATTGGAGAATTCTTGATGTGCAACTCAACATCGACCCTGTTCTTTAAGAAAAAAATCCATAAAAATGAACAACAATAGGGAAATTTTACCAGTAGCTTTCTGCAGACAAAGTAAAAGAATTATGTACTAGTCCCTGACCAGTGAATTCCTCAATTTTACCATCCTGATCATAAAGAAATGCTGAAAAGTCATATATCATAAAACTGGGAATGAGGCTTTTTCCTAGCCAGTGTGTTATTGTCACTAACTTGGATCTATGTAGTACTAGTCATTTGAGTTATAGATGTGTATTATGTATTATGTTTTTCTTAACACTGTACTTCATCCACCTTGAAATGCCTCTAATTGTATAAATACTAATATCTTTAAAGTTTATGAAGTATCTGAAGAATCGTCTCCAGAAGAAAAAGTACTTGTGACTCATCCTCAAAAGACAAAAACCAAAGTAGCAAAAGGTATATAATACCAATGACCCAGTGAAGAAAATTTATTTTTGGCTCATTTTAAAAGCTCAATACTCTCCTTCACCATTTATAAATATAACTATACTCATATCTTTTAAGTGCCTGAACCACCCAAGAAAGTTGTTCCAGAGGACAAGATATATGTGACTATTCCTAAAAAGAGAGGAACACCAGCAACTAAAGGTACATTCCGACAACATCAAACTTGGATGAATATCTTTGGCTTCAAGACTCAAAAATTGCATGTTATATAATCTACTGTTTTTATAACTTCTAAGTGTAAACCTACTAATATCTTTAAAGAGCCTGATACAACCAGAGATGTATTTCCAGAGGTGGAGTTACTTGAGGTTGTTCCCAGTCTTCCAGAGCATCTTCCAACTGAAGGTATAATTCTTAGTTACGAAAATCTAAATAAGAAAACCTTTCTTCATCAGTCTGCAAAATATGTTCACTGCTTTGTGTAGATTTTCACGACCTCTAATGCTAAAATACTAATATCTTTAGTGTCCCTAATGTACCCAAGACAAGGAACTATCTATGACTTGCTCCTAAAAAGTCAAATCCCACTCATATAATGAATAAACATTAGAACAAAAATAAAATTTCTAATTTAAGGTTATAATATCTGCTAATATCCCTAACTTTCTTTGTAAGTCGTGTCTTCATGTCTTTGCCTTTCTCAATGAAAAAATACTAATATCTTTAAAGAGTTGGAAGTCTCCAAGGAAGATGTTCCAGAGAGACAACCTCCTGTTACCAAAAGAAGAAAAATACCACCACCAAAAGGTACAAGCCAGAAGAAGGTTGACTTTCTTGTCTCATGATTGTAGTTGTACTCACCACGTGTAAAAATACTAATACCTCTAAAACTCCAGATGCTACCAGGGAGATCACTTCAGAGAAGTGGGTCCCCCAAAGTAGCAGCTCGACTGGGTATATACATGTCCCCATGAGTCATAAGGGGGAAAAGTCCATAACTTTATACACATGGAGATGCTTGGGCTATAAATTTTATCTATGAGCCCTCCAGGGAAAATATATATACATATAATGTGCAGATGTGACCCAGATGGAAGTAGCTATTGCTGTTTCCTTAAAAAATAAAATTCAGACTAGCTAGAAAAAAAAAATCTATATGAGAGATCACCTATAACATTTATATCCCTGAAACTAGACTGAATAGGCTCACCCCACACCGCTCTAAAGCAGAAATCAGTGCCGTAAAATGACAGAGGTGCTTGGCTGTAGACTATAGGTTAGTAATTCAAATGCTCCATGGGGTTGAAATTCCAGGATATAATACAACTACCTGTTGAATTGCTCTTCTATTAAAATAAACTTACTACCAAAAACAAGCACATAAATTTGAAATAACTGAATTCCCCTAAGACTTAAATATCATAGAAATATTTTTAGAAAACCATGACTTAAAGAAAATAAAATATTAAATTCACTGTGGAACTGTTCTATCTGTAATATCATCTCTACACGAGAGCCTTCTAAAACCAGGGCAGTTAAAACCAAAACCAGTTAAAGTTGGAATTCTGCCCTGAATATTTATTTGCTCCTCTCATTGTCTTTTATTTGTAAAGAGTCCTACGTTTTCTCATTTTGAATATTTTCAGATAAATCAACAAATGAGAACGTTTTAAAACATCCCCCAAAATTCTTCACAATGCCCATGATATTCTGTAACTTAAAGAATATCTGAACATTTTGACAATATTTTCTCTGTTTGAAATATTTTAGTTGTTCTCCTTCCTCCTTTACTTGAAAAACAATCACCTTTTTAAAGTGCCTAAGGGACTTCCCTGGGGGTCCAGTGGTTAAGACTCCATGCTTCCACTGCAGGGAACACGGGTTCGATCCCCTGGTCAGGGAACTCAGATCCTGCAAGCCGCTTGATGCAGCCAAAAATAAAATAAAATAAAATAAAGTGCCTAAGGTGAGGGTACAAAATAAAGCCAATCCAGGTAAGAAAGGAGCTGTTTTATCTTCTTCAAACTAATAGCAAAAGGTACATTGTTAATTAAAACTCAGTTTTTTTCACTTAAAGGTAAATTTTTATCTCAGTTCCTATGTATCTACCATTCAAAGAAATAAAATTACTAATATTGATAGTGCCTGAGATGACCAAGAAAACAGCTCCCGATAATCAAGTATTCATACTGTTACCAAAGAATCAGATTTGGGGAGCAGGGAGGTCACCCAGTCTGGGACATTCCTGTAGGTGGGGTTTTGACTAAAACTCTTTATTGCTCTTCATCACTCTGAAGTACAATGAATTCATATCTTTAAAGTGCCTGAATCACCTCAAGAAGTTGTCCCTGTAAAGGAAATACTCATAGCTGCTCCCCCTGAAATTGAAACACCTTCCACTAAAGGTATCATTCTATCATTCCTTCCTTCATTTATTTAACAAATGCCCACTATGTGCATGGTGCTAGGGAGCTGGGGAATAATAAACAAAGACAAGATTTGATTCCTTTCTTCAAGACTTTGTACCTCATCCAGTTCTTGAAGGAAGCATCCTTGTAGACATAAAAGTCACTTGGGTTCAGTTAATGTCATTAATGTCTCCACTGATCCCTTAACCTCTAAGTATAATATAATACTAATATCTTCAAAGTAGCTGAAGCTGTGCAAGAAGTTGCTCCTGAAATGAAAGTATCTGAGGATGTTCCTAAAGAGGCAGAACCTCCGCCTGTGAAAGGTACCTGTCACCTCTGAACAGATACTGAAGAAATTGTCTGTCTTCGGTTCTTAAAACTATGTTTTTCTAATGTTCTTCCTAACTCCTAAATGTAAACATACTAATATCTTTAAAGCACCAGAAGCTCCACAAGAAGTTCCCTCTCAAAAGAAAATATGTGTGACTGTTCCTATCAAAACAGAAAACCCTCCTATTAAAAGTGTTCATTCAACAAATACTTCATAAGGAGGGTCTACAGGGTCATAGGACCTCCACTAGTTGCTAGAGAAGAGTGAGCCCATCTTCTCAAGGATGCTGCTAATCCCATTCAACTTAGTTGATTGGTGGGGCAAGGGGAGAATAGGCAGAGAAGAAACTTCTAAAAAACTACATTTGCTGACATATTGTGGTTATTGTTTTCATTAATCATTTTAACTCCTAAATGTGAAATACTAATGTCTTTAAAGTGCCTGAAGCTGCTCAAGAAGGTGTTCCTGCAAAAAGAGTTCCTTCCAAAAGGAGAGGACCTCCATCAGTTAAAGGTACAAGTCCCCATGCCGTCAAGTTCAAGAAGAAATAGCTCCTGTAGTCTTGAAAATATTTTGCTGTTCCCACTGATCTTTGCAATACTAAATGTTAAAATACTGATTTCTTAAAGTGCCTGAAGCTCCCCAAGAAATTTTCGCTGAAAAGAAAACATATGTGGTTCGTCACGGAAAGACTGAAGCCCTTCCTGATGAAGGTATATGTTGCTGGAAGCTTAGACGTTTGGGAAAATGTCTTTTCCTGTATAAATGTATTTCCTGTTTGTATTGATTCTTGTAACTCCTAAACGTAAAAATATTAATATCTTTAAAGTGCCTGAGGTGCCCGAAGAAGTTGTCTGGGAAAAGAAAGTGCAGCCTCCCCAAAAGCCTGAAGTTTTATCTGTCAAAGGTACATCCTAACAGCCCCTCAGGAGGGAATAGAGAGGGCTATGGAAAGAACCGCCTTGCTAGCCTTGAAAGTGCTTTTGCTGTGTAAATGTGATTCTTGTCTGTGTTGATCCTCATGACTCAAATGTAAATTTACTAATATCTTCAAAGTGCCTGAGGCTCCCAAAGAGGTTTTCCCTGAAAAGAAAGTGCCTATGGCCACTCCTAAAAAGCCAGAAGTTCCACCAGTTACAGGTATTTGTCCTCGATCTGAGGTTTAAGAAGATATAACTCATCTGCTCTTGAAAATATTTTGTTCTAGTGGTCACATAACTCACAAATGTAAATTTACTAATATCTCTTAAGTGCCTGAGGCTCCCAAGGAATTTGCCCCTGAAAAGAAAGCACCAGTGGCACCTCCTAAAAAGCCAGAAGTCCCACCTGTTACAGGTATTTGTCACAAACCTTAGGCCTAAAAAGGCATAGCTCTTCTGCTCTTGAAATTAACTTGTTCCAGTGATCTCATAACTCCTAAATGTAATTTTACTAATATCTTTTAAGTGCCCGAGGCTCCCAAGGAAGTTGTCCCTGAAAAGAAGGTGCCTGTGATGCCTCCTAAAAAGCCAGAAGTCCCACCTGTTACAGGTAGCTGTCACTCACCTTGGATTTAAGAAGATAAAACTCTTCTGCTCTCGAAAACATTTTGCTCTCGTGGTCTCATAACTCCTAAATGTAATTTTACTAATATCTCTTAAGTGCCTGAAGCTCCCCAAGAAATTTTCCCTGAAAAGAAAACATATGTGGTTCGTCGCAAAAAGACTGAAGCCCTTCCTGATGAAGGTATATGTTGCTGGAAGCTTAGACGTTTGGGAAAATGTCTTTTCCTGTATAAATGTATTTCCTGTTTGTATTGATTCTTGTAACTCCTAAACGTAAAAATATTAATATCTTTAAAGTGCCTGAGGTGCCCGAAGAAGTTGTCTGGGAAAAGAAAGTGCAGCCTCCCCAAAAGCCTGAAGTTTTATCTGTCAAAGGTACATCCTAACAGCCCCTCAGGAGGGAATAGAGAGGGCTATGGAAAGAACCGCCTTGCTAGCCTTGAAAGTGCTTTTGCTGTGTAAATGTGATTCTTGTCTGTGTTGATCCTCATGACTCAAATGTATATTTACTAATATCTTCAAAGTGCCTGCGGCTCCCAAAGAGGTTTTCCCTGAAAAGAAAGTGCCTATGGCAACTCCTAAAAAGCCAGAAGTTCCACCAGTTACAGGTATTTGTCCTCGATCTGAGGTTTAAGAAGATATAACTCATCTGCTCTTGAAAATATTTTGTTCTAGTGGTCACATAACTCACAAATGTAAATTTACTAATATCTCTTAAGTGCCTGAGGCTCCCAAGGAATTTGCCCCTGAAAAGAAAGCACCAGTGGCACCTCCTAAAAAGCCAGAAGTCCCACCTGTTACAGGTATTTGTCACAAACCTTAGGCCTAAAAAGGCATAGCTCTTCTGCTCTTGAAAATAATTTGTTCCAGTGATCTCATAACTTCTAAATGTAATTTTACTAATATCTTTTAAGTGCCCGAGGCTCCCAAGGAAGTCGTCCCTGAAAAGAAGGTGCCTGTGATGCCTCCTAAAAAGCCAGAAGTCCCACCTGTTACAGGTAGCTGTCACTCACCTTGGATTTAAGAAGATAAAACTCTTCTGCTCTCGAAAACATTTTGCTCTCGTGGTCTCATAACTCCTAAATGTAATTTTACTAATATCTCTTAAGTGCCTGAAGCTCCCCAAGAAATTTTCCCTGAAAAGAAAACATATGTGGTTCGTCACGGAAAGACTGAAGCCCTTCCTGATGAAGGTATATGTTGCTGGAAGCTTAGACGTTTGGGAAAATGTCTTTTCCTGTATAAATGTATTTCCTGTTTGTATTGATTCTTGTAACTCCTAAACGTAAAAATATTAATATCTTTAAAGTGCCTGAGGTGCCCGAAGAAGTTGTCTGGGAAAAGAAAGTGCAGCCTCCCCAAAAGCCTGAAGTTTTATCTGTCAAAGGTACATCCTAACAGCCCCTCAGGAGGGAATAGAGAGGGCTATGGAAAGAACCGCCTTGCTAGCCTTGAAAGTGCTTTTGCTGTGTAAATGTGATTCTTGTCTGTGTTGATCCTCATGACTCAAATGTATATTTACTAATATCTTCAAAGTGCCTGAGGCTCCCAAGGAAGTTGTCCCTGAGAAGAAAGTTCCTGTGATGCCTCCTAAAAAGCCAGAAGTCCCACCAGCCAAAGGTAACCACCTCCACGTTGCTATGTTTGACACTGTCTGTCTTTACTCTGTCTAATCATGAAAATACTAATCTCTTTAAAGTACCCGAGGTGCCGAAGGCAGCTGTCCCAGAAAAGAAGGTGCCTGAAGCTATTCCTCCCAAACCGGAAAGTCCTCCCCCAGCAGGTAATGACAATGCTGTACATACCAGGGAGAAAAATAACTGCTATTTTAGCTAGAAAAAAATTATATGTATAAATCCCAGTACACAAAGGTGATATAATTCTAAAGAAAGAAGAGTTGTCAGTAGTCGAATATATCTTGGTGTATGATTGCATGATATAGTCATTCATTATTTCCACCTTTTCTAAACACAAATTACCAATATTTTTTAAGTGCCTGAGGCGCCGCCAAAGGAAGCCATCCCTGAAAAGAAAGTGCCTGTGGCTCCCCCTAAAGAGCCAGAAGCTCTACCTGCTAAAGGTATTTATCCTTCCATGTTGTTGGTCTCCTGTTTTGGGGGCTGGGAAAAAGTGTTTAGAAGTGTCCGCCAGTTTCATAAATGATACTTGCTTGGGCAAATGTGTTGTCGATATTCCCATTTTATAGTTTCAACTAATAGATACTAATATCTTCAAAGTTGCTGAAGTTCCTAAAGAAGTTGTACCTGAAAAGAAAGTGGCTGTACCCAAAAAACCAGAAGTCCCACCTGCTAAAGGTATTTATTCCCACTGCTGTGTTAAGAATATATATTGTCTTGTCCTCTTCATGATTATTGTAACATATGCCTTCACTGTTCCCAAATTCTAAAAATACTGATATCTTTCAAGTACCTAAAGCTGCTCAAGAAGTTGTCCCAGAAAAGAAAGTTCCCAAGGCACCACCCAAAGAACCGGAAGCCCCACCTGTCACAGGTACACGTTGGCCCAGACATCATTCTGCAGAAGAAATGTCTCTTCAGTTTTTGAGAGTGATTTTAGTCCATTGCTCATTAACCTAACCGTAAAACTACTAATATCTTTCAAGTGCCTGACGTTCCCCAAGAAGTTGTTCCAGAAAAGAAAGTTCCCAAGGCACGGCCCAAAAAACCAGAAGCCCCACCTGTCACAGGTACATGTTGGCCCAGACATCACTCTGCGGAAGAAATGTCTTTTGAGTTTTTGAGAATGATTTTAGTCCATTGCTCATTAACCTAACCGTAAAACTACTAATATCTTTCAAGTGCCTGAAGTTCCTCAAGAAGTTGTCCCAGAAAAGAAAGTTCCTGAGGCACCGCCCAAAAAACCGGAAGCCCCACCTGTCACAGGTACATGTTGGCTCTGACCTCATTCTGCAAAAGAACTATCTCTTCTGCTATTGAAAACAGTTTCCATCTATTGCCCTTTGTTAACTGAAGTGTAAAACTACTAATATCTTTCAAGTGCCTGACGTTCCCCAAGAAGTTGTCCCAGAAAAGAAACTTCCCAAGGCACGGCCCAGAAAACCAGAAGCCCCACCTGTCACAGGTACATGTTGGCCCAGACATCACTATGTGGAAGAAATGTCTCTTGAGTTTTTGAGAATGATTTTAGTCCATTGCTCATTAACCTAACCGTAAAACTACTAATATCTTTCAAGTGCCTGAAGTTCCTCAAGAAGTTGTCCCAGAAAAGAAAGTTCCTAAGGCACCGCCCAAAAAACCGGAAGTCCCACCAGTTTCAGGTATTTTTCACCCGTCTTTATTCTATAGAAGAAATGCCTCCTCTGCTCTTGGAAATACTTTTAGTCCATTGATCTCTTTAAGCTAAGCATAAATCTACTAATATCTTTTAAGTGCCTGACGTTCCTCAAGAAATTGTCCCTGAAAAGAAAGCACCAGTGGCACCTCCTAAAAAGCCAGAAGCCCCACCTATTACAGGTACCTGTCATTCACCTTAGATTTAATAAGATAAAACTCTTCTCTTGAAAATATTTTGTTCGAGTGGTCACATAGCTACTAAATGTAAATTTACTAATATCTTTTAAGTACCTGAGGCTCCAAAAGAAGTTGTCCCTGAAAAGAAAGTACCTGTGATGCCTCCTAAAAAGCCAAAAGTCCCACCTGTTACAGGTATTTGTCATGAACCTTAGGCTTAAAAAGGCATAACTCTTTTGCTCTTGAAAATGTTTGTTCCATTGGTCTCATAACTACTAAATGTAATTTTACTAATATCTTTTAAGTGCCCGAGGCTCCCAAGGAAGTTGTCCCTGAAAAGAAGGTGCCTGTGATGCCTCCTAAAAAGCCAGAAGTCCCAGCTGTTACAGGTAGCTGTCACTCACCTTGGATTTAAGAAGATAAAACTCTTCAGCTCTCGAAAACATTTTGCTCTAGTGGTCTCATAACTTCAAATGTAATTTTACTAATATCTTTTAAGTGCCTGAGGCTCCCAAGGAAGTTGTCCCTGAAAACAAGGTGCCTGTGATGCCTCCTAAAAAGCCAGAAGTCCCAGCTGTTACAGGTAGCTGTCACTCACCTTGGATTTAAGAAGATAAAACTCTTCTGCTCTCGAAAACATTTTGCTCTCGTGGTCTCATAACTACTAAAAGTAATTTTACTAATATCTTTTAAGTGCCCGAGGCTCCCAAGGAAGTTGTCCCTGAAAAGAAGGTGCCTGTGATGCCTCCTAAAAAGCTAGAAGTCCCAGCTGTTACAGGTAGCTGTCACTCACCTTGGATTTAAGAAGATAAAACTCTTCTGCTCTCGAAAACATTTTGCTCTAGTGGTCTCATAACTTCAAATGTAATTTTACTAATATCTTTTAAGTGCCCGAGGCTCCCAAGGAAGTTGTCCCTGAAAACAAGGTGCTTGTGATGCCTCCTAAAAAGCCAGAAGTCCCAGCTGTTACAGGTAGCTGTCACTCACCTTGGATTTAAGAAGATAAAACTCTTCTGCTCTCGAAAACACTTTGCTCTAGTGGTCTCATAACTTCAAATGTAATTTTACTAATATCTTTTAAGTGCCTGAGGCTCCCAAGGAAGTTGTCCCTGAAAACAAGGTGCCTGTGATGCCTCCTAAAAAGCCAGAAGTCCCAGCTGTTACAGGTAGCTGTCACTCACCTTGGATTTAAGAAGATAAAACTCTTCTGCTCTCGAAAACATTTTGCTCTAGTGGTCTCATAACTTCAAATGTAATTTTACTAATATCTTTTCAGTGCCCGAGGCTCCCAAGGAAGTTGTCCCTGAAAAGAAGGTGCCTGTGATGCCTCTTAAAAAGCCAGAAGTCCCACCTGTTACAGGTAGCTGTCACTCACCTTGGATTTAAGAAGATAAAACTCTTCTGCTCTCGAAAACATTTTGCTCTAGTGGTCTCATAACTTCAAATGTAATTTTATTAATATCTTTTAAGTGCCTGAGGCTCCCAAGGAAGTTGTCCCTGAGAAGAAAGTACCTGTGATGCCTCCTAAAAAGCCAGAAGTCCCACCTGTTACAGGTAGCTGTCACTCACCTTAGATTTAAGAAGATAAAACTCTTCTGCTCTCGAAAACATTTTGATCTAGTGGTCTCATAACTTCAAATGTAATTTTATTAATATCTTTTAAGTGCCTGAGGCTCCCAAGGAAGTTGTCCCTGAGAAGAAAGTTCCTGTGATGCCTCCTAAAAAGCCAGAAGTCCCACCTGTTACAGGTATTTGTCATGAACCTTAGACTTAGAAAGGCATAGTTCTTCTGCTCTTGAAAATATTTGTTCCAGTGATCTCATAACTACTAAATGTAATTTTACTAATATCTCTTAAGTGCCCAAAGCTCCCAAGGAAGTCGTCCCTGAAAAGAAGGTGCCTGTGATGCCTCCTAAAAAGCCAGAAGTCGCACCTGCTAAAGGTATTTGTCACTGATCTTAGGCTTAAAAAGACATAACTCTTCTTCTCTGGAAAATATTTGTTCCAGTGATCTCATAACTCCTAAGTATAATTTACTAATATCTTTTAAGTGCCTGAGGTTCCCAAAGAAGTTGTCCCTGAAAAGAAAGCACCAGCGGAACCTCCTAAAAAGCCAGAAGTCCCACCTGTTACAGGTATTTGTCACAAACCTTAGGCCTAAAAAGGCATAGCTCTTCTGCTCTTGAAAATAATTTGTTCCAGTGATCTCATAACTTCTAAATGTAATTTTACTAATATCTTTTAAGTGCCTGAGGCTCCCCAGGAAGCTGTCCCTGAAAAGAAGGTGCCTGTGATGCCTCCTAAAAAGCCAGAAGTCCCACCTGTTACAGGTAGCTGTCACTCACCTTAGATTTAAGAAGATAAAACTCTTCTGTTCTCGAAAACATTTTGATCCAGTGGTCTCATAACTTCAAATGTAATTTTATTAATATCTTTTAAGTGCCTGAGGCTCCCAAGGAAGTTGTCCCTGAGAAGAAAGTACCTGTGATGCCTCCTAAAAAGCCAGAAGTCCCACCTGTTACAGGTAGCTGTCACTCACCTTAGATTTAAGAAGATAAAACTCTTCTGCTCTCGAAAACATTTTGATCTAGTGGTCTCATAACTTCAAATGTAATTTTATTAATATCTTTTAAGTGCCTGAGGCTCCCAAGGAAGTTGTCCCTGAGAAGAAAGTTCCTGTGATGCCTCCTAAAAAGCCAGAAGTCCCACCTGTTACAGGTATTTGTCATGAACCTTAGACTTAGAAAGGCATAGTTCTTCTGCTCTTGAAAATATTTGTTCCAGTGATCTCATAACTACTAAATGTAATTTTACTAATATCTCTTAAGTGCCCAAAGCTCCCAAGGAAGTCGTCCCTGAAAAGAAGGTGCCTGTGATGCCTCCTAAAAAGCCAGAAGTCGCACCTGCTAAAGGTATTTGTCACTGATCTTAGGCTTAAAAAGACATAACTCTTCTTCTCTGGAAAATATTTGTTCCAGTGATCTCATAACTCCTAAGTATAATTTACTAATATCTTTTAAGTGCCTGAGGTTCCCAAAGAAGTTGTCCCTGAAAAGAAAGCACCAGCGGAACCTCCTAAAAAGCCAGAAGTCCCACCTGTTACAGGTATTTGTCACAAACCTTAGGCCTAAAAAGGCATAGCTCTTCTGCTCTTGAAAATAATTTGTTCCAGTGATCTCATAACTTCTAAATGTAATTTTACTAATATCTTTTAAGTGCCTGAGGCTCCCCAGGAAGCTGTCCCTGAAAAGAAGGTGCCTGTGATGCCTCCTAAAAAGCCAGAAGTCCCACCTGTTACAGGTAGCTGTCACTCACCTTAGATTTAAGAAGATAAAACTCTTCTGTTCTCAAAAACATTTTGATCCAGTGGTCTCATAACTTCAAATGTAATTTTACTAATATCTTTTAAGTGCCTGAGGCTCCCAAAGAAGTTGTCCCTGAGAAGAAAGTTCCTGTGATGCCTCCTAAAAAGCCAGAAGTCCCACCTGTTACAGGTAGCTGTCACTCACCTTGGATTTAAGAAGATAAAACTCTTCTGCTCTCGAAAACATTTTGCTCTCATGGTCTCATAACTCCTAAATGTAATTTTACTAATATCTCTTAAGTGCCTGAGGCTCCCAAGGTAGTTGTCCCTGAGAAGAAAGTTCCTGTGATGCCTCCTAAAAAGCCAGAAGTCCCACCAGCCAAAGGTAGCCACCTCCACGTTGCTATGTTTGACACTGTCTGTTTGTCTTTACTCTGTCTAATCATGAAAATACTAATCTCTTTAAAGTACCCAAGGTGCCAAAGGCAGCTGTCCCAGTAAAGAAGGTGCCTGAAGCTATTCCTCCCAAACCGGGAAGTCCTCCCCCAGCAGGTAATCATGAAACTCTCCAAACCAGTATATTTAAAAAGAAAAACTCTCTTCTTAGTGCTGTAAAAATCTTTTTGCAAAATATTTCATATACTTTAGTCAATTCTAGCGTTAAAATGAGCTTGTGTCTTTAAAGTGCATGAGGAGCCTGAGGAAAGTGCCCCAGAAGAGCCTCCAGCTGAAGTCGTGGGAGAGCCAGAGCCTGCTCTTTCTCCAGAAGGTACTGGCCAGCTGCTAGGTTGCCTTTGCCAACCTTAGCTCTTCTTGTCGCAAAGATTCTGGGCATTATGGGCTTTTCTCTTGTTTCTCACTCTTCTTCACTGATTCTAAAACATAAATTCTAATATCTTTAGTGACCGTGCCACCTAAGAAACCTGTCCCAGAAAAGAAACCACCCGCCGTCATTGCCAAGAAACCGGAACCACCACCAGTGAAAGGTATTTCCCACTGCCACTGCTTCCTACAGAAAAATGTCTGTCGTTAAAAAGCTATGTTCTGCTGCTCAGCTTAATGATTTCCATATGTCATTGAAACTGTGAGCTAAAAACGACTAATATCTTTTAAAGTGCCCGAGCTGCCCAAGGAAGTTGTTCCTGAAAAGAAAGTGCCTCCAGTGGTTCCCAAAAAACCAGAAGTCCCACCTGCTAAAGGTACTCGTAACTGTCCACTGTTTAATGGAGGTGGATACAGCCTTTATCTCTTGAAAAGTGTTTTGCTCTGTGTAAATGTGATGAGCGTTTACAAGTGATTCTTCATAATGTTAAAATACTAATATCTTTTAAGTGCCTGAAGTTCCCAAAGAAGTCCTTCCAGAAAAGAAAGTAGCTGTTCCCAAAAAGCCCAAAGTCCCACCAGCTAAAGGTGCATGTTACTAATGAGATTCTGTAGAAAATCACTCACTCTTGGTCTCAAAAGTCACTTACTATAGGAAACCCTTTTGTTTGTCAAACATCTTATATTAACAACTACAAACCTACTATACTGGATGTTTAGGGTTTTAAATGTTTTTAAATAGCATCACTAAAAAAAAACTGGTACATCTGTTATAAATATTAGAAGAGTTTACTAACATGGTTTTGTTAATCTTAATAGGCTACATTGTCTTCCCACTATGTGGATCCAAGAACAGATCACTGGCCTAATCGTGAATTTTGTTCTTGGATCTCTCCCTGGGTTATTTGAACTAGATGTGAACTAGATGTGGTATAAATTTCATGTACTTCTCAACTACCCAGAAGTAAAACCAACTCATATCTTTTAAGTGCCAGAGGTACCAAAGAAACCTGTCTTAGAAGAGAAACCAGTCGTCCCTGTTCCTGAGAAAGTAGAGTCCCCTCCTCCAGAAGGTACAGGTAATGCCATTTATGAGCTTACCACTTATGACTGTTTTTAATTTAAGCCTTGTTCCTCTTTTCTAATTCAGTATCTCTGGGTCATTTTCTGTCCTTTAATTATTTGTCTTACTTCACTATTCTTTTTTTTTTTAGGAATTCCTTTATTTTTATTTATTTTTATTCATTTTTATTTTTTTTTCGGCTGTGTTGGGTCTTCGTTTCTGTGCGAGGGCTTTCTCTAGTTGCGGCGAGCGGGGGCCACTCTTCATCGCGGTGCACAGGCCTCTCACTATCGTGGCCTCTCTTGTTGCGGAGCACAGGCTCCAGACGCGCAGGCTCAGTAGTTGTGGCACACGGGCTTAGTTGCTCCGCGGCATGTGGGATCTTCCCAGACCAGGGCTCGAACCCGTGTCCCCTGCATTGGCAGGCAGATTCTCAACCACTGCGCCACCAGGGAAGCCCTTCACTATTCTAATTAGCTCCAATCTCAAATCTATTTGGGGTCATCAGTCAGCAGTATCTACACTGGCCATCATAAGCTGTTTCAACAAAGCTTCTCCAACGCACACAAAGTAGGACAGGAAAACTAATGACTATAAATAACATTAAACACCAAAAGGGCTTTTCAAGCATTCAAATCAATAGAAACAGAAATCAGTCAAAAAAGATGGATTTCATCTTAACAAAAACAAGAAACAACATTAATAGAAACAAGGGAAGAAATCAAGATGACTATTTATTGTGTGTTGCATTTTATGCATTTTAGAATATTGTTCCACACATTCAACTAAAATTAACTATATCTTTAAAGGATATGAAGAACCTGTGGAAATTGCTCCTGAAGAGGAAGAGCCAGTTCCTGTTGCAGAAGAGGAGGAACCAGAAGCCCCACCTCCGGCAGGTACAAGACAGGATTCACTGAATGGGAAAATACATCATTTGATTTTTGTGTCTATTATGTATCTTATTTAAGGTAAAATCTGTCTTCTATCTCCTTCCTTAACATTTGACCTCATTGGCAAGAACAGAAGTCAATTACACACATAAAACTTTTGTCCTACAGAGTTTAACAATGTGCATAGCAAAGAAATGTGTGATCTTTTTTATTTATTCATAGCATTAAACTATTCATTGTAATCATCTGACTCTAAAAGAAATTCCTATCTTTCAAGTGCCTGAAGAGCCCAAGAAGATTGTTCCAGAGAAGAAAGTTCCTGTCATCAAAAAAGCAGAACCTCCACCACCTGAAGGTACTTACAGTAAAATAAATATTCACTTCATTTTTGTGTGCTGCCTAAAACTTGACATTCTTTCCTTATTTTGTATTGGGCTGTATTATGTGTTGAACTGTCATCTGTATGTTACAGTGCTGAACAGACTTGTCAAATTTATGTGTACATATTGCATCTTGCAATTTTATATTATTAAACGCTACTAATATCTTTAAAGTACCTGAGATGGCAAAGAAAGTTGTCCCAGTGAAGAAAGTCCCAACTGTTAAGAAGCCAGAAACCCCAGAAATTAAAGGTATTCACATAATCATTGACATCATAATTTTTTTAAAGTACTCTGATATCTTAAAGTGGAATCCAATAAGTTGTCTTCATTGTTAGGGACAAAAATGTCCTCATTTTGCTTTCATTAATTTTAATGCTGCTCTGTTAATTATAGTTTCTTTATTCTTAACATTGTTTTCAATGTCTTTAAATACTCTTTTAAAAATAAAACTAATATCTTCAAAGTGTCTGAGCTGCCCAAGAAACTTGTTCCAGTAAAGAAGGAACCTGTGCCTGTTACCAAAAAACCAGAAGTCTGGCAAGAAAAAGGTACCTACTATGAAGAAAAAAATATGTGTTTCTCTGAATGCTGTCTGCACATCTTAATCGTAGTTCTTAGAGCAAAAAATACTGAAGTATAAGTATATGCAAGAACAAATTTTACAGAAAAAAGGGGGAAATAATGAAGACACAGAGAAAATGAGACAGACAAGTAGGAGAAATCCAGCCTATCCTGAGAGATAAGGCTGGATATAAAGATGACAGTCATATTTTAGAGATCTTTGAATGCCAGTATAAGGCATGTACTTTAGTCTGTGGGCAATAGGAAGCTTCAGTGGTGTATAAATTAATAGGAGTTGGGCTTCAGATAACTGGCAGCAGTTCAAACTCTTAGAAAAGGATGATAATAGAAAAGAGCCATTGCAGTTACTTAAGGTCTTCAAAAATTGGACAAGATCAGTGGTGACAGAAATGGAAAAGGAGGTTGGATTTAAGAGAGGTGGAGATTGAGTTGGTGTCTCTTCTCAAAGCAATTAGGGAAATAGAGGAGCCCAAGATGATTGTAAGGGTCGAAGCTAAGCCATGAGGATGGTTCATTGGGTCCCCAAACTAAATTAATATTAGAAAGAAGATAGTAAATATATTTTTCACTTTTCAAGTATGGAAGTTGGGAACGTGCATCTGGAACTTAAGAAGGAGATCAGGGCTGGAGATGTAGATCTAGAAGTTATCACCATGGAAATAAGAGCTGAGAGTTCAGGAGTGATTGCTCAAAGAATGTAGAGCCAATTTTTAAAAGCATCAAAGTAGACCAGTGGAGAACATCTACACTTAAGGGTACGCAGAGGAAGAGAAATAAATGAAGAAGGCTGCAAAGACTCATTTATAAAAGAGGGTGTCTTGCCTCCAAAGCCATTTTCCCCAGAGAGTCTTATAAGATGAAGTACTTTCCCATGTATTCTTTGCCTGCTCTTTGCAGTATCTTGTACACCTTCTAAATTCTTAATAGTAAACAAAATCAATATCTTTAAAGTGCCTGAAGTTCCCAAGGAAGTCATCACAGAAGAGAAAGTGTCAGTTCCTACCCCTGAAGAACCAGAAGCTCCACCTGTCCAAGGTACATGACTGCTCTATAAATCTTGGAAAGATGATAGTTGTCTTCATTATCTTGCTTTGGTTGTAGATGGATCATTTGTATTTATCTGTTGTCTGTCTTATGTAGTGAAGTTATTGGTATTTTTGAAGTCTTCTGAAGAATATGTTATAATGTGTAACTAAGTTGATATGTTGAAACTTAGCAGTTGCAGTATTCTATTCTGAATTCAGTCTAAAATATAAAACACTGTGTTTTTTAAGTTGCAAAGTCTCCTGAGGAAATAATATATGAAGAAAGAGCATCCATAACCATTGGTAGAAAAGTGACTCCCCCTGTTGAAGGTATTTATACACATATATATATATATATATATATATATATATATTATATAAATATAAATATTTTTAATCTCTTGAAAACTCCTGTTAGAAATACAAAAGTATTTATAGGGTAACATTCCTTCTTGAAATTTTATATAAAAGCATTCTAGCACATGTTTGACTGCTTTGTTTTTCAAATCATTATACTTCTTTTGAAGTAGAATCTTTGATTATTCTTGATGGTAATTATAAATTCCAAAAGATACAGTTTACTGCGACAACACTGGAATAATTGTATTGGATCCTCAAATGATAACCCAATGTCAGATATTAAAAGTCATCTCATTTGCCATCAACATACATCAGATAGTCAGTAGAAAGCTTGAGTATAAGAAAATAAAAATCTTACCTCTTTTTTCTATGTAAGTGAATTTTTATGTTTTTGTTTTTGTGACTGTCATCTTTGCATCTATGTGAAATTTCTATGAGTCTTTGTGAAGAACTTTATATTACAGTCTCTTATCCTCTGTCAACATTCTTTAAAGATCGTGAAATTGAAAAGTATGTTAAGCCTGAAGAACCTGAACCTGAACCACAGCCAGAAGAAATACCAATACAAGGTATTCAGTTAATTGGACTTAAGTCTTCATCACCATATTCTTCATCTGATACATATGTGTTTTGCGTTGTTCTACATGTACAGTACGTCTCTTTGCACCTGTATGTAAGATATTCTGTTTTAAATGTGCATCTCAGTCTTATGTATTCATGTCATTTGTACTATTTATTTCACATCAATGTGGCTTATATGGATGCTTCCTTTGTTGTTTTTATTAGCGCCTGTGCTGTATTTCTCATTATCTATGTACAGTGTTGATATTCTTATATTTTATGCTGGACACTTTTACGTTTTATGTTGGATACCAATAATATGTATCCAAAAAAGCAAACTTTTTACTTCATAAATATACTAAAATTTCTACTGAATATACTGTATATCCACATACCAATTAACATATTCATATACTAATGCTCCTGAAATACTCTTTTAAGAACCTGAACCTGAAAAGAAGGTTATTGAGAAGCCAAAACTCAAACCAAGGCCCCCAGCTCCTCCTCCAGCTCCACCTAAGGAAGACCTGAAGGAGAAAATACTCCAGCTTAAAGGTATAAAATGCCACTTCCCAAGTTTTATTAACCTGCTCCAAACTTCTATTCAGACATCTGAAGTTGTACTTGCAAGAAATGTATTTTTAAAATATGTACTTTCGGACATGATCAAGTTGCGGGAATTCCACAGAGACCTGTGTTTTATGCTGCCCTGGGTGCCTTGTTGGGCCGTGGCTGCTGCCCCCAGGGTCAGAAAGTGCACCATTGTTAGCTTCATCCTGGCCATCTCAATGCAGGGACTGTCCAACTAACTTTCTCATGCAGAGTGGGGTGAAAGGATTTTCTGATTTCAAAGCGTGGTTGCTATGCATATCTTTGGGATCTTGTGCATGTGGAATGTAGAAGAAAACTCTGCAAGATATTTTTATTATTGCAGTAGCAAATTTATACAAAAGCCAAAACTTTGTTCTTAAAGAATGACATATGCTTTAAAATATACTATAGATAATATATTTATGGCATCCAATAGCTGATGTGTTCATAAACCATGAAAGGAAGGTATATGAACGCTCTGGCACTGCTTCCCCACTTTTTTTTTTTTTGCAACTTAATAAAAACCCAGTTGTGTTCCGTGGTTGTCCTCACCATAGCCAGAAAGAGCGGTTATGGATACATTTGATATCCAGCATCTCTTCCCATTGTTAAACTTCCTTTCATTCTCTTTGCATTTAGGTTTTTCTTTGAATTGATTCAACATTACTTAATTTTTTTTTTTTAACATTACTTAATTTTTTAAATAGCATCTTTAAAAGCTGAAATAAACTAGCAAAATCATATTATTCTTTTTATTTTAACAAAATGTTGTCTTATTTGTGGTGTCATGAGATTTCATGAGATTTTCCAATCTAAAATAATCTAGATATAATCTTAGGTGAGCAATTTTCCCATACTCACCTACACATGTACACAAAGCCAGAATTTTCCATGGTAAGACTTCTTTCTTGCCTCTCTACAACCCTCTTGGCCTGTAGGGGAAGCTTCTGGCATTTTTTTTTTTTTTTTTTTTCTGTGCTGTCTTTCTTTTTTTTTTTTTTTTCACACACACACACTGTATTTTATTTTTACAAGAGATAAATAGACTGACACCAAGCATTGTACATGGATGACCACAACAAAAGCAACGATGATTGCAATTACCAAACATGAAACACACTCATACTATGTCATAATATTGACATTCAGTGCTTCTGGCATTTTTAATCAGACATAGAAAAAGTGATCACTTCTTAAAAGGCTACACATCTGTTGATTAATATATTCCATGAGGACACACACTTAAATACATTTCCCTTCATGTAAAATTTATATACAAAGGAAGATTTCTTCCTCCTGCAAAGAACAAAAATTATCTTCCTTCTCAGCCAGACTTTAACTTACTACTCAAGTTTGGAGTAAAACTGCAATCTGTTTTCAGGTTTGAATGCTTCTTATATGTTCTTCAGTGGCTGTTCTTGGCTGTTATTAATGCTTTTGGGTTATAAGCAAAGCCTGGTTTTGATTCTTAGAGCAGGTATTTAATAATTTGCTTCAGATAAGACTAAATAAACAAATAATGAAAGTAAGATCTTCTTCTTTAAAGCTATTTCAAAGAAGAAAGTTCCTGAAAAACCTGAGGTTCTGGAAACAGTGGCCCTTACACCTCTGAAAGGTATTTCACAGTCTAGAAAACGCTCATATGCAGTATCCCTTCATCTGACTCCTTGCTCTTCCTGTTTTCTAGAATGTTCTTCTTCTTTCCTTTTTTAAAATAATCAGAGTAGTCTCATTGATTTCTTCTTTTTTGTAGCTTTTATGGTCCTGGTTCATGAGTATTGCTTTCTTTGTCTCCCATCAATTTCATACATTCCTGAATAGATGTTTTTTCCTTTGTCTCATCTACGTATGTCTTCTTGCATTTTCCTAAGCTCAAAAATATTAAATTTTACTGGTTAGCTGACATCAATATCAGGGCACGTCTTAGATTAAAATGCTTTGCAATTTCACCTGAACAACAATATTTTAGCCAGTGTTATAAGCACTAAAAATAAGTCCTGTTCTCCTTCTATACTATTAAGGTGATTCATAGGGATTTCCTTGTGGCTTTCCTATCTCTTTTTTCTCATGGACTCCAAGACATTCTTTCAGGTGTACAGATCTCATGTTGTAGGGAAATTTCATTGCCACTGCAGGTCATTTTTTCAAAATTTATTTCTCTTTAAACAATATTTTTCCCTATCTAAACTTAGACCCTAAAGAAAAATAAATGAATCATAAAACATCTATTAAAAATAAAATTGTGAATTTTTCCAGTAAGTATGGTGGGTAACAGTGTTCTGTTTAAGTAATTAACACATCCAGACTCATAAGTTGAATCTGTTCTTGTTTCACTCTGGAATTTTGGAAAAATCACCCATCTGAATGTATATTTCCTGATTTATAAAATGGAGATTACAAAATAATATTACTATGGATGTTAACCAGTAAAGGATTATTACAAAGCCGCGCAAATATTAAAATGACATGTAATGACATATAATGACTTTAAAAGTAATAACTACAATGGTGTGTTCTACACCTGAGTCTCATATGTCAGTAAGATCTTAAAAATAAAATAATAATATGGAAAAACAAATACAAAGATACATTTTCACTATATCCATTAAATAAGAAAAGGATATTATGCCATTCCAACTTATGTTAATTAAATGCATGGGCATCTCCAGTGTGATCAATGAAAATGGTTTACATTACGAATATTGGTAACTTGAAAATAGTATCGAAGGCCAGCACAATTTATCATGGATAGAAAAATTTAATGTTTAACTGTGAAATTTTACTTAAAATATCAGTACTTGACATAAAAAAGTCATTATTTAAAGTGAAATATTTACATATTTGCCTTCTGCATGTTTAAATTTGAAGTAAGAGACTTAGGCATGGCTGTGTTTTCACATAAAACAAAAACTTTTTAATGAATTGCAAATGTCTTTTTTAAAGCACCAAATGGGAAATTTAGAAATAGCTAAGAATTCAGATTGTAGGTGTGTGAACAAATATAATGTTACATGATACAAATAAATAATGCTTTAAATTAGATTTTAATTGACATTAGTAGAGAGGTAAAATGGTTCAGTAATCAGTAAGTGTTTCTCTTTTTTTTTTTTTTTCCCATTCAAAACCATTAGGGCTATAGTAGTAATAGGAGGCTGCTGTATATAGTATCATCTGCCATGCTTGATATTCACTAAAGATGCGATTAATTTGGAATTCCTTGGGTCCATTTTAGTTTAAATTCAAGAACATTTTCTTATTCATTAAAAATAAGCTCTAACACCAGCTTTCAAATTCTATAGTTCTATAATTTTAGGTTAGTATTAGTTCAAAAAGGGGACCTTAAGAAAGGATGCTTCTCAAGAAACTTATCAAACTCCAGATCCTTTGGGTTTCTTCTCTCATCAGTGGAGAAGATTGAATAATGTCACTAACACCTACTATAGTTAATGGTCGGGGAGATATCAAAGTAGATTTGGGCAATCTACAATTGCAGATTGGGGCAAAGATGCTGTCAAGAACCTTGTATTTGATGAAAGATTCATAAAGTCTATATAGACACTTTTAAGATGAATGAATATATTTGCCTGTAGTTAATGCAACTGAATTTCATCACAAGGTTATATAGATGTTTGCAGAGGAAACAACTTGAAGTGTATTCTTTGCTTTCAAATTCTGTGATATTTATGTGTAACAAAAATTATTACTTATACAGTAGTTACTAGTTTTGAAAGAGACATTTTTCTTGTTGAAATTTACTTTTTATATGAATTCACTTCAAAATTTAAAATCATATTCTTTTAAGTGCTTGGAGGTGAAAAGAAAGTTCACAAATCACTTCCTGAACCTAAACCTCAACCAAAGGAAGAAACTGTTCTCAAAAGCGGTATAGTATTTTTCAACTGTTATATCAGCTTCAAATACACACACAAAAAGGACTTGAAAGCTTACAAAATGTTTCTGTCCTTTGGTTTTCTTTTAATTAGATTCCCAATTTATCAAAATTCATTTGTTGTTGTATTGAAAATTAAATGTGATCATTTCCATCTTTTTAAAAGAAGACAAATTTTGTGAGCAGAGTATCTTGAAATTTACAACATTAATAGACATGACTAAATTGATAATATTCTAAACTAATGACTGTAGCTGCCATTTTCATAATCAAGTTATGTAGTAAAATACACTAAACCTCTTAAATACTCTAAATTACACCAAACTATTTAAGCCTAAACTCAGCATTCAGTTTTAAAAAGTGTAACACAGGATTACCACAACTAATAAATAACATTTTCTAAAAACTGAACTTTTTTCAACTAATAAAATATTAAAGAATTAGAAACAAGATATTTGAATGAAGAATCAAATTCTAACATTTTCTTCACATAGAATTACTTATTTCTAGGCTACATTTCTTTGGCCATCTCCACTTCAGTAAACTTTATACTTATTTAAATGCTTCTTTTCTCATTAAGTTATGACATTGGATTGTGATTAGAATTTGTTGCTATTCAAATTATTCATTTTGTGTTTGGGTCTTTTCTACCAGGGATTTAACTCTGAACAGACTATCTACATAGATATAAAGTGACTCTGAGTGTTGTTTTAATTAACGTAACCACCTTTGATTTTTTTTTTAAGCATTTTTAGTATAAATACCAAGTTCCCCAGTGCACTAGGTTGCATGCTTTTCACCTCCCTTGCTTTGTACATTATTTGCATTTGTCAAATTTATTCAACATCTTCATTTGTTTGTCTTGGTTTACATATAAATCTTTTTGTCTTTTAAGTTCTAAGAAAGAGACCTGAAGAAGAAGAACCTAAAGAAGAACCTAAAGAAGTAGAAAAAATTAAAAAACCTGCAGGTAGGAATCTCAGTAACAATTTGTGAAATTATCTTTTAACAAAATTGACATTTAACAAAAGGTTTATCTTGTAAACATAAATGGAGTTAAATATAAATGTAGCTTCATATTTCATCTGTCACATAGTCTATGTTTTCCATTGTCTGCTTTCTGTTTAAATATTTTTATAGGAGTTCTCAAATACATTCATGCATTTCCCTGCACTTCATTATTATTATTATTATTATTATTATTATTATTATTATTATTATTATTATTATTATTATTTTGCCACTTAAGTTTTCCAGTAGAAACAGTTGTGAAATAATCAAGTTGGCTGCAAAATAACTTCATGGGAGGGTGTCAGAAATGTTTCATAAAATTTGGGGGCTTTTAAGTGGGCTGATTTTTATCATTCGCCTAGTCACAAAGAGTATATTTGGAACTATTTCGAAGTAATTCAGAAAGGGAGAGATAATGGAGTTGGGAGGCAAGTATAGGTGAAATAAAAGAAAGAAAAATAAATTGAAGCAGAGTCAAGAAGAGAAAATAGAAATTAATTGATAGAATATAAGGGTTTTTTTTAAGCCATCAATAGAGCTTTTGAAAAAAGTTTGATCTGATTATTTCAGATCAGTTGATTTCGAAGGATTAAGATCCTAAAATAACGCTAGAAAATCATCTTATTATCTTAAAGTGCCAGAACCACCTCCAAAAGCTGTTGAAGAGGTTGAAGCACCTCCAGCTACTGTTACCAAAAGGGAAGGGAAAGTTCCTGAACCAGCAAAAGGTACAAACTTCCTGGCATTTTCTTAGTTGTCTCTAAAAATACAAATATGTGTCAATTAAAATATCATTACACTGGCATTAAGATTTGAACAGATGGCCTTGATCTGCTCATCTCATCCAGCTTAATTTTCTTTACCATTTCACTCTCATGTGCAGTTGCCTCATGTCCACCCATTTGTTAAACAAATTACTAAGTTTTAAAAACTAAAACAATTGTATTTATGGGCAATGAGATGAAAAACATTTGAACCAGTAAAACTGCCTTACTATATTTTCTAAGTATTTTGTTTAAAATGCAGAATAAACTTGGAGTGAGTATTTGATTTGGTGACTATATGTGTACAAATTCTAATACCTTCCAAGATGTGTTAAAACATGCCCAATTTTGGCTTGACCTTGTGAAAAACTTCAAAAATACTGTGATAATCTGCTTATTACTGTGAATTGTTTTAGTGCCTGAAGTTAAGCCAGCAGTACCTCTCCCTGTACTTGAACCAAAACCAAAGCCTGAACCAGGTAAGCAAGCTTATCCTCAATGTTGACAGCATATTCCTTCATGTTTCACACAATTAATGTGTAGCTAATAAGAAAAAGGGAGTAAAGTCCGCATGCATCAAATGATTTCTAATGTCCCAATGTATTATTAGATTATATTGCTATATTTTATTTAATATAATATGTTACATATAGTCAAATATATTATTATATTGTATATAGATTTTATTATAGTTAGAATATATTGTTCTCTGAAAAACCAGTTATTAGGAGATTTTAAAGTTACATCAGAGAAGGCAAATAGGCCACCAAATGATATTTTAGGAAGTGACAAAGGATACATTAATGCAATGGACATCTTTCTACAGAAGTGAAAATAATCAAACCACCTCCTTTGGAGCCCACACCAGCCCCTATCGCTGCCCCAGTGACGGTGCCAGTCGTTGGAGAGAAAGCAGGTACTTATTCTGTGGTTCTCTTTTTGCTTGTTTGTTTTGATGGCTTAATAAAAACTTCATTAAAAATCAAGCTCTCTTTTTGTTGAAACATAGGCATCATTTCAATTGTGGGAGCTTATATAAATTCTCAATTAAATTTTCTTCATCCGCTGCTCTATAGCAACTTACTCTCTCACCCATGGCTGCCTATTTTGTTTCAATTGGAATGTACATTCCTGCAAAACACCATTTCTTTATATGCTTTTGAGATTAAGTAATGAATATGTTCAGTGCTGATGAAAATTAAGATGTACAGATACTCTCTAAGGACATACATATAGGAATCCCATGGAGATTCAAATTTTCCATGTGCCCTGCAGGAATCATTTCTCAGTTTTTAAAGATTGCATTTTGGGATAATGAAAAAGTTCTGGAAATGGGTAGTGTTGATAGTTGCATAATATTGTGAATGTACTTAATGCAACTGAATTAAGTTGCATTAAAAATGGTTAAAATGGTAAATTTTATGGTTAAAATGGCAAATTTTATGTTAGGTATATTTTACCACAATGAACAGAAAAAAAAAAAAAAAGGACTGCATAGTTCAGCCTTTAAATCTATATAAGAATTTAGATCAATAATAATTTTCTTAAATGTACTAACTCAGTGGTACAGCTATCTCAGGTACAAACAAAATACTTATTAGTCGTACATGAGCTATTAGTAGTTCATCACTTAGGTGATAATCTCAAAACCAAAAATGATTTGACATGTATTGATCATTGATAAATACACGTGCTGACTATTTGATCTTTGGCTACTTCCTTCATCTCTTTAAATTTTAATTTCCTAGTCTGTAAAATCAGAATAATAACCATAACTACCTACTAGGATTATTGTGAGGATTAAATATATGCAAAACACTTAGCACAGTGCTTGGTACCTAGTAAGCCCTATAGAAATATTTGGGTTTTTATTGTGTTTAATAACATGAGACAATATACTATGTTCTTCCGGCTGGAGTTTAATTTTAATATTTATATTAACATATTTGTCACTGTATTTATGGTTTGGGCGTTATTCTTTTAAGCTTTTATGATTTCTATGTGATAACTTTTATTAGTTCAGAGAAAGACAATAACTGCCATTGAGATAATTAAGTATGTGTAAAAATACAGCTTTTCTCACATCCCCAGGGCCTGACACTAGGGAATTGATTCTACAGTTTATACTGCCCCTGAGTGAACTGAATTAAACTCTAAGTATAGGAACTGTCTTGGTTCTGCCTTAGTTCATTGTCTAATTAAGGTAAATCTTCAAAGGAATCCGTGCATTTGTAGAACATAGACCCTTTCTTTTTCCTTAGTCTTCTCTGGATTTATCGGCCCAACTTAATAAAGAAAGCCCTTTAGTAACTTCTGGGTCATTTCCCTTTTGCCTACATTGATTCCTTATTGACAAAAACGTATTTCCTTGGTTCACATAACCAGCACATACATAAACATATAAAATACTTTACATAGCTAGGCAAGAATAAAACTCTTTTTCACAAGGAAAGAGTAAGCCTTCCAGAAATGGGAGAAGAATTACTTGCTGAAACTAATTTTTTAAATCCTAAAAAGATTGGCAATTTAGCTTGGTCACATCATTCTCAGAATATGCCTTCTTGGAAATATCCAAATATTCTCCATGGAAGTCATATAAATCTAATTTTTTCTTTATGCATTAATATTTATAATAAAGAGCATGACTCATCCCATGTGGTTTACTACTAAGCATGAAATAAGTCTGAAAATTGTTTAAATGCTGAGTTTTATTTTTATTTCAGAAGCCAAAGCACCGAAAGAGGAGGCTGCCAAGCCAAAAGTTCCCATCACAGGTAAGATTCATTTCCCTGTACCTGAATTGTGACCTTTCACTCTCTGGGAAACTTTACATTCAAGGGAAACTTTCTATATGAGGGGGAAAAAATTCAAAATTTATATCAATCTTTATGACTTCTAATTGATTCTGCAAAAACTAGTATGTCTTCTGATATTGCAACTAATATACCTCTAATATTATTCAAGTGGGTAATACATATATCAAATATATACTTTAGCATAATAAACCCTATAAGCTCCTAGTTTCATTCTTCATATACATGATATTTATACATGACAGATAAAGTAATTAGACGCTAATCTGGACATTATATATTTGGCTTTAAAACTTGAGAAAATGAAGAGCATTTATTATTCATGGATTCCTTATGCCACCCCATTTTCTTTCTGAAAGAAAGCAGGATAACTTCAATTGACCTTTCAGTTGCCTAGTCTTTAATTTTCTCTTCTTGTCTTCTGGTCGCTCTATCACTGGTTTCATCCAGCAGACAGCCAGATATGCACTTTCTGAACGTTATGGAAATGCCAATTCAACTTTTAATTTTATTTTGAATTAGGTGTAGCCAAAAAGACTCCTTCACCAATAGAAGCTGAAAGGAAAAAGTTAAGACCAGGAAGTGGTGGAGAGAAACCGCCTGCCGAAGCTCCATTCACCTACCAGCTGAAGGCTGTGCCACTGAAGTTTGTGAAAGGAATCGAAGACATTGTCTTGACTGAATCTGAGTCAGTTGGCTCTTCTGCAATCTTTGAGTGTTTAGTCTCCCCCTCCACTGCATTAACAAGCTGGATGAAAGATGGTAGCAATATCCGTGAGAGCCCAAAGCACAGATTCATCGCTGATGGGAAAGACAGAAAGCTGCATATCATTGACGTTCATCTTTCTGATGCTGGCGAATACACCTGTGTTTTACGTCTGGGAAATAAGGAAAAGACCTCCACTGCGAAACTGATTGTTGAAGGTAATTTCCAGTCTTATGAATACGGTCTGTATTAAACTTTAACACAGTAAACCTCAATAGCAACTTTTATTGTCATTTTAGACAAAACCTCTTATTTCCAAGTTCTATTTCATTGGAAATATTGTACGTATTGAAAAGTCTCTGCAGATTCTTAATACCACAATTCTCCACAGAACTTCCTGTGCGTTTTGTAAAAACGCTTGAAGAGGAAGTCACAGTGGTCAAAGGACAGCCATTGTACTTGAGCTGCGAGTTAAATAAAGAACGTGATGTGGTCTGGAGGAAGGATGGCAAGATTGTGGTGGAGAAACCCGGCAAAATTGTGCCCAGTGTCATTGGCTTGATGCGGGCCCTGACCATCAGTGATGCAGATGACTCTGATGCAGGGACATACACAGTGACTGTGGAAAACGCCAACAACCTGGAGTGCTCATCCTGCGTGAAAGTAGTAGGTTAGTACTTTGCTGGGAAATTTAGTTCTACTTATTATTATGTTAAGAAAAGAGAAGAGAGAATTTTATTTCCCAGTATCGGGATATCAGTAGTCTTATACCTTATCTAAGAGGGGGAATATCAAATCATAGCAGATTAATCATGTCCAGTTTTGAGAATTTTTTCCTATTTCTGAAATTTACTAAGGAAGTTATTTATATTACTTGTTCAGATCATAATTATCTTTCTGACCTCACTGTCATACAGAAGTCATTAGAGACTGGCTGGTGAAACCCATCCGAGATCAGCATGTGAAACCCAAGGGGACAGCTGTTTTCACCTGTGTCATAACAAAGGATACTCCAAACATTAAGTGGTTCAAAGGATATGATGAAATCCCCTTGGAACCAACTGATAAGACTGAGATAGTAAGAGATGGAAATCATATACACCTCAAAATTAAGAATGCTATGCCAGAAGATATTGATGAATATGCAATGGAAATTGAAGGGAAAAGATACACTGCAAAGCTGACACTTGGAGGTATAAAAATCTTACCTTTTATTCTCAAAGATAAGTTTTGTACATGTGCCTGAGGCAAAACAATGTACACACACACACACACACACACACACACACACACACATGAAAGCATCTTTAGGTTGTTGAAAGCCTTATGGTATTTCATCCTTTACCAATGCAGATCGTGAAGTTGAATTGCTTAAACCAATAGAGGATGTTACCATTTATGAGAAAGAAAGTGCAAGCTTTGATGCAGAAATCTCAGAAGCAGACATTCCCGGAGAGTGGAAACTGAAGGGAGAACTTCTAAGACCCTCACCTGTGAGTAATTTCTAATTTTAAGTTGTTAGTCATATACACAAATGAACCTATCTACAAAACAGAAACAGACTTGCAGACAGAGAGAACAGACCTGCCAAGGGGGAGGCAAGATTGGGGAGGGATGGACTGGGAGTTTGGCGTTAGCAGATACAAACTATTACATATAGAATGGTTAAACAACAAGGTCCTACTGTATAGCACAGGGAACTATATTCAATATCCTGTGATAAACCAGAATGGAAAAGAACATTAAAAAATGTATACATATGTATAACTGAATCACTTTGCTGTACAGCAGAAACTAACACAACATTGTAAATCAACTATACATCAATAAAAAAAAAAATAAGTTGTTAGTCATATAAAATAACTACATTCTATAATCAGGTTTGACATTCAGATTTGGTTCAGTAATGATGGAGTTACTTCCAGCTTCTGAAGTCTCAAAGAGGGGGAGAAATTTGATGCGTTATTTGTGGACAGCTTGGCAATTTTTAAAAAATTTTATGACAAAACACTTTTCCTTATTTTTATTAGTAGTATTACAGTTATTTTTATGACTGTAGAAATCTGTATCTGAAACATTCTATCTCATTCAAATGCTAACTAAAACTGCCATTTTTCAGACGTGTGAAATCAAGGCAGATGGTGGAAAACGCTTCTTGACTTTGCACAAAGTCAAACTGGATCAGGCCGGTGAAGTTCTTTACCAGGCACTTAATGCAGTCACGACTGCCATTCTGACAGTAAAAGGTATTGGCCTTTAGAACTCGTGGAGTGTGCCCAACTTCATGTTATAGTCCTCTGCATTCTGAAAAACCTCATTCTTAATATTTGATTTTCAGAAATCGAACTTGACTTTGCCGTGCCCCTGAAGGATGTCACGGTCCCAGTAAAGCGACAGGCTCGATTTGAATGTGTCCTCACTCGAGAGGCAAATGTTATATGGTCTAAAGGACCTGATATAATCAAGTCATCTGACAAGTTTAATATCATTACTGATGGAAAGAAACACATTCTTGTCATCAATAATTCTCAGTTTGATGACGAAGGGGTCTATACTGCTGAAATGGAGGGCAAGAAGACCTCAGCACAATTATTTGTTACAGGTGAGAGCTGGTGAGATCTGCCTCTAACATCCCATAGTTAGGCACATGAATATCTGACTTTAAAGACAGAACACCAAGTTCTAACAGCTGTAAGTGACCATTGGCCCCATGACTTTATTTTCACATTGCCATCAAAAAAACCCCCTTAATTTTTTTTTAATGGAGCATAGCTCCATTTGAAAAGGTGACTCAGTAAATGCCATGTGAAACAGATTCTTTCTACCAGACAGATTAGAGTGGAATATTTCTGAACTAAATTGTATTTCTGAGCGTATTACCTTGCATTGCAGGTATAAGATTGAAATTCATATCACCTCTGGAAGATCAAACAGTGAAAGAAGGTGAAACAGCAACTTTTGTCTGTGAACTTTCTCATGAAAAAATGCACCTAGTCTGGTTCAAAAATGATGCCAAACTCCACACAAGCAGAACTGTACTCATCTCATCGGAGGGCAAGCTTCACAAGCTGGAAATGAGAGAAGTGACACTGGATGATATATCCCAGATCAAAGCTCAGGTTCAGGACCTGAGCTCCACAGCAAATCTGAAGGTCTTAGGTATATGTGACCAACTATAACCAGAGAGCCAGTTTTTCGATGGTGGGAGTGGGTAATAGTTAAACATTTTGCAACCTGTAACTCCTTAATTACCTTTCATTTTCACGTTCTTCTGATTATCTGCTGAATGTCTTTTACAGAGGCCGATCCCTACTTCACTATGAAATTACATGAGAAGACTGGAGTCGAGAAGGATGAGATTATTCTGAAGTGTGAAGTGAGCAAAGATGTGCCAGTGAAATGGTTTAAAGACGGGGAAGAGATTGTACCTTCACCCAAATACTCTATCAAGGCAGATGGCCTGCGCCGCATCTTAAAAATCAAAAAGGCAGAACTGAAAGACAAAGGCGAATACATGTGTGACTGTGGCACAGACAAGACAAAAGCAAATGTCACTGTTGAGGGTGAGTTGCGTAAAATTTTTAAATGTACCCTATCTGAAGCTGCAGTTTATTTGTTCGGTCATTCGAACAAAAGTCTGTATAATTTCAGCCCAACTAATAAAAGTGGAAAAACCTCTGCATGGAGTAGAAGTGTTTGTGGGTGAAACAGCTCGCTTTGAAATCGAACTTTCTGAACCAGATGTCCATGGCCAGTGGAAATTAAAAGGAGAGCCTTTAACCGCTTCCCCTGTAAGTCACAATGATCTGATCACACAGGCGGGGGGCTTGCTTGGTTGTTGGTGAAAAATGATACATTTCTGGTATGAAATGTCTTGATTATTTGTAGGAATAACCAGTGATGAAAATGATGTTCTCCTTCTCTTTCCTCCTAACCTCACTCCAAACAGGACTGTGAAATCATTGAAGATGGGAAGAAGCATATTCTGGTCCTTTATAACTGCCGGCTGGATATGACAGGCAAGGTCTCCTTCCAAGCCGCCAACGCTAAATCTGCAGCCAATCTGAAAGTGAAAGGTACACTCCACCTGCCAGCCACCCTTCTGTATTTTCTTTGCCAGGCTTTCTCATGAGACCCAGAATTGACGAATGGAATCATATTCTGGCTTCATTCACACCCTCTTCTTTTTTCAGAATTGCCACTTATCTTCATCACGCCTCTCAGTGATGTTAAAGTCTTTGAGAAAGATGAGGCTAAGTTTGAGTGTGAAGTATCCAGGGAGCCCAAAACATACCGTTGGCTGAAAGGAACCCAGATAATCACAGGCGATGACAAAACTGAGCTTCTTAAGGACGGCACTAGGCATTCGCTGGTGATCAAATCTGCTGCTTTTGAAGATGAAGCAAAATACATATTTGAAGCTGAAGATAAGCACACAAGTGGCAAACTGATCATTGAAGGTAAACAGTTTTATCAGATAGGCCAACTTTAATTGCTTTTTTTTTTTTTTTTTGCTTTTATATATCCTCCTTTAAGGACTGGAATTAATAAGGGTTTTTTTGTTTTTGTTTTTTTTCTTGATAGGAATCCAACTCAAATTCCTCACCCCACTCAAGGATGTAACAGCCAAAGAGAGGGAAAGTGCTGTGTTTACTGTGGAGCTGTCCCATGATAACATTCGTGTTCACTGGTTCAAGAACGACCAGCGCCTGCATACCAGCAAGTTGGTCTCAAAGCATGATGAAGGGAAAACCCATTCCATCACATTCAAAGACCTCTCTATTGATGACACCTCTCAAATTAAAGTAGAAGCTATGGGGTTAAGTTCAGAAGCCAAACTCACTGTACTAGGTAGGTGCTTTTTTTTTTCAATTTAATTTTATTGCATTCAGTTCATCAGAAATTTGTGGAGTATCTACTATATAAAATTCTTTCAAGGGTTATATTGCATGAAAGCAACACCTGTCCTTAAGAAACTATCAGGTATATTATTAGGCTTGTTTCTCAAATGTTTTTACCTAAAAATATGAGGATTTTAAAGGGATAGACTCTGGCTCACAAAATAGCCAGTTCAAATCAGAATTAAAACTCAATTAATTATTGAGCCCTGTCATGTTTAAAATAGGAATATAAATACTTCTTCTCCCCTCACTTTATCAAAATTATTTCAGAAAAATGTTTTTCAAGTCCCTAGGAATCACAGAACTTACATTAATAAAGCTCATTGTTTTTCCTGGGCCCTTAGTATTAGGCAGATTATATATAAAGTCTAACATATATAGAAACTATCAGAGGCAAACGATTGATATAAGAAAAACTAATAATGTGAATCTGAAAGCTTACAGGTAAACTAGTCATAAGAGATTTGCTAAGAAACTAAAAATTCATCTGAATACTGAAGGAACACATAATTAGGTGTGAAGCTAAATTTCATTGTATCTTTCAAACTACTGTTAATAAAATAGTTCAAAATATAATATCGATGGATTAGATTTTGATAAATCCCAGGCATTGATTGTGTTTCTAACTTTTAGAGAACTTTTGAACATAAACATGTTAAATGTTTGTGGAAGCATGGTGCAATTTCTAAGCATACCCAGACCTCTGTGAGCTGCCTCTTAAACTTTCCAAGAGACTGTCATCTCCTTAAGTGGTTAATAAAATTTTTTCACTTATACTTTACTTGCAGAGGGAGATCCATACTTTACAGGAAAGCTTCAAGATTACACTGGCACAGAGAAAGATGAAGTGATTCTACAGTGTGAAATTAGCAAAGCAGATGCACCGGTGAAATGGTTTAAAGATGGACAGGAGATAAAGCCATCTAAAAATGCTGTTATTAAGGCAGATGGCAAGAAGCGCATGCTAATCCTAAAGAAAGCCTTGAAATCAGATATTGGACAGTACACCTGTGACTGTGGGACAGATAAGACCTCAGGAAACCTTGAGATTGAGGGTAAGGAAATTTCCACGAGTTTCACTGTTGAAGCTGTTGGAGTTATTTCTGCCAGAGGCCAATGACACATGCTGACCCTGCACTTTTCTAGATCGGGAAATTAAACTGGTGCGACCCCTGTACAGCGTGGAGGTGATGGAGACTGAGACGGCCCGCTTTGAAACCGAAATCTCGGAAGATGATATCCACGCCAACTGGAAACTCAAGGGAGAGGCACTACTCCAAACACCTGTAAGGCTATTTCTGAACTTGTCAACACCTAGAGGAGCTGTATGAAATAGAAAAGGACAGGAGAAAAGTCAGACCGCACGCAAGGCATTTAAAACATATCAGGTTCTTTAACCTCAAACCAAAGAGAGCTATTAGGGTCTATGAATGGGCTTGGACAGGTACACTTGCATTATTTTTGACCCAGCATAGTGGTATGAGGCTGCAGATATTCTGTGATGCTGCTAGTTGGTTCAAAATGATGCGGCTAAAATAAACATTGCCTTCATGAATAATATTTGTTAGCTTTCTTTCACAAAACTCAAAATTATATAGTCACCTCACCAGTTATTTGTAAATTCCTTTAATTAAGATATTATATCCTCAGAAAAAAATGCCAAAGAAGATGATTGCCTACAAAACCTTTTCTTTCTTTGGGTACAGGAGTGTGAGATCAAGGAAGAAGGCAAAATGCACTTCCTTATTTTGCACAACTGCCGCCTGGACCAGACCGGTGGGGTAGATTTCCAAGCTGCCAATGTTAAATCTAGTGCCCACCTCCGAGTAAAACGTAAGTATTATGTGTTTCTGCTGAAAACAAATTGTATAGTTCTGCAGCAAATGGATGTGAGTGAAATTAATTGGATTTATTCAATTAATTAGAAAACATTTTTAAAGTATAGAAACTGGCTTTCTTGTATTTACTTTTTGTCATCCTCATAAAACTGTGGTTCAGATTCTAAAGTTTTGGAAATTTCACTGACCTTGCCATTTGAACAAAAGAAAATTAAGTCAGAATCTCCCACTTCGTAATCCTTTCACTCAAAGTAGATATTCATAGAACAAGAATCTAACTCAGAACACTTAAAGACCCTTAAAGAAATCCTTCAAGTGGCTGTACAAGTATAGCACCATAAAGAAAAACTTTGCTGTGTGGGCATTTCAGACTCATTTCAGGCTAACATTTTTGGAAGGTGCAAAAGTGTTTATGGATTGGACAGGCTATGAGATTGAGCGGCCCTTGTCCTCTCCCAATCAGAGGCTTCGTTATTTTGGAAGTTGCATACCTTACGTAGCAAGAGGAACTTGACGCCCGGCACAGAGACAGATGCAGCACTAATTTCCCGCTGACCTTACATATCAGAACGAAAGGGCCCCTACAGATACCCACTCTCAGGCCACTAGCTCTCCCCTTCTGGGCACCAAGGGGCCACGTCCACATGGGAGTGAGAACAGTGGGCAGTCCTGTGGCTCTTTCCGTCTTGAAGAAAGCAACCATGGAGATTAATAACTAAATCTGTATTTATCCTTTTGGAATTACAAAATGAGTCACCCACGGCTTTTTCCTTCCTCTCGCAAAGCACGAGTCATTGGTCTTCTGAGGCCTCTAAAGGATGTCACAGTGACTGCAGGAGAAACAGCCACCTTCCACTGCGAGCTGTCTTATGAGGATATCCCAGTGGAATGGTACCTCAGAGGGAAGAAACTAGAGCCCAGCGATAAGGTAAGAAGCAGGAGTGCCGTTGCCTTGCCTTGCTCTTCCTTTTCCCTCAGTTCTTTCATCTTCACGTGTGTGTCCCTTGTTCTTTGCTTTCCTACGTCCCCTCGTCTCCCTTTCCCTTTCTTTTCCCTACTCAAGCCTGATTTCTGCTGAAATTGTAAAGCAGATTCTTCTCATTTTTGTTGGGTTTAACCTGATGATATTTTTATTGAAATGGAAATTAACATTTTAAGTACGATCAAGTTTTAGGTTTTTGAAGAAAAGGCAAACACTCATTAGCTATCAGTGATAGTTTAATTCATCGAAAGACAGGAAGGATCAGAAAGGCTTTCTGATTCGATGCGTGCTAACGATTAAGTTTTATGGCTAATTCTCTCCATGCTGTCTAGTGTTCTGCATGTAAGAAGATTAAGAGGAGAGGATGGAAATTCCATTTCAGACAGTTGATCAAGTAGTTGAGATAACTTCTGGGCAGATATCTGCTCTTCAAGCATTTCTCCAAAGCTATTTTTAACCCTCAAGTGCTTTGAGCTGTGCAAATTCTGGAATGCAAGTGGACTATTTAAAGTGCAACGGATGGTGCTGGCAAGAAAGAAGGGCTCTGTGATTACCCACATGTATGAACAAATATACTTTAAGAAGTTTTAGGGAATAACTAGCTTCTGGTGTTACCCCAAATTTCACCCATAAGTAAAAACCAGAGTGATTATTCAGATAGGCCCAAAATACAGTTTACCCACATTGAGCTATGTATTTTGCCCCCTAAGACAATGTGTGTGTGTCTAAATTATCTTTATAATTCACCATTAATTTTGAATTCTTGAAATAAAATTATAGAAAATGCCCAACGTGGGTTGGAAAGAAAGCACAGGGCATTTCATTGTTCTCTGTCAGTTTTTTTTTTCAATATTTTTAGAAAGAGTATCAAATGTGGCATCAAGCTTTCAGTTTAAATCAAGCTGTTAAGAATTATAGGAACGTAATTTAAAAGGGATTCAGTTTAACAAAGAATCACAAAGTTGATTAAAGTATTAGAAGGAAAATGCCTTTGAACGACTGTTCTCAAACAAACAAACAAACAAAAAACTAGTATTCTACCAAAGTGATTGAAAGGTGATTCAGTTAACAGTCATCTGAGAGACAAAAATCTGCCTGCTATACTGACAATAATGACCAGTTGATCTCCTTTGTTACCAAGGATAGAAAAAGCAGCCATACGTTCAAATTGCAGCAAGAGAATAAAGTTTAATATGAGGAAACTGTCCTCACCGTGAGGTCTTCTAAATACTGAACTGGGTGATGGAGGCATCTCCACCTTCAAGTTTGCTTTTTAAAAATATGCATTTGTCCAATTAAGCGTGCTTTAACTGCTTTCATGTCTAAAGGCAGAGAATTGGTTGACTTCAAAATCCTTTCTAGATCTGTAAATTCATGATTTGAATAAAGGAACACTACTTAAGGACAAATGATATTATTCTTTTGCTACTAAATATTTTTTGCTCAAATTAAGAGCTTTTATTAAAGATCAACCATTATTTCTAATGTAAAAACTATACTATTTTATTTTATTTTATTTTTTATTTTTTTTAATTTTTATTGGAGTATAGTTGATTTACAATGTTGTGTTAGTTTCAGGTGTACAGCAAAGTGAATCTGTTATACACATACATATATCCACTCTTTTTTAGATTCTTTTTCCATATAGGCCATTACAGAGTATTGAGTAGAGTTCCCTGTGCTATACAGTAGGTCATTATTAGTTATCTATTTTATTTATAGTAGTATATATAAAAACTATGCTATTTTAAATTAAAATGCAGACTCCTAAAAATCTGAGTTACATTTCTTTTACTAAAATACACACACACACACACACACACACACACACATTTATCTTATTGTCACGGAACTTTTTTCTCAGGTTAGAAAGGATCACCTTACTATAATTCTATTGGGCCTTTTTGTGTCTCTCTTGGCATAGGAATTTTAATCTTTTACTTTAGCCACCTAAAATAATTCAGCCTTTTGTAAACTTGCTGGTATATTATTAAAAGTCTCTTTTTATAAAGAACTTAAATATAAACTGTGAAATAAAGTCATTTTACTACATTTTGCAAGTTTTGTTTAAATTAAGTCTATCAGAACAAACTAGCTATTATCAATTTAATGCAGACCTTTCATCTTCACTTTGGTATAGTTTTTGGAGGCTAAACATTCTGCAACCAAAGAAAAACACATTATTAGAATAGAAAATCGAAAGAGAAAATTTCAGAAATGAGTTGTGGTTTTTTTCCCCCCTTTGGCCATCAGTCCAGGAAAAGACTGCTAAGTCCTACATGGCCATTGAGAGTTTTGTATTTAAACTTTAATAGCTTGGTCACAGTCATAATGCCTATTGTATTATAGTAATATGCTTCCATTATAAGTTAACAATATTTTAAAGGAATAATCTCTAACATTATCTTTACATAATCTACCACAAAATCTTCAGCATTCACATTATTGGTTTATTTTTATAAAGTAGCTGTTAGTTTTTTTCCCTTTAACATAATCAGCGTATACTGTATATGAGCTATTTCCTAAGAACCACTGTGTTCTGAGCCAAGTTCTCAGTAACAGAATATTCTAGAGTAGCCTCAGAGGAATTTCAATGATAAAACAACATGTTAACAGATAAGACATACCTGTTGGTGGATTAGAACCTGAGATACGTTTTAAAATAGCCCTAAATCACAGTCCAAATTTTAAATTCAAAATTTATATTGAAACGTCATCACAGAAACGATTTTTCTCCCATTCAAGCACCATGTCCTTGAATAAGTAGCTGTATTCCTAGGACATATCTTAATTACCTTCTCCTATTTATTTTCCCTTATTATATTTTTGGCTTTCTCAATTATTAAGGTAGTTATATTAATAACCATGCCCAGCTCTTCACCAAGGAAAAACCTTTATATGAAATTTTATTCCTGACTCTTTTTTTTACACCAGCATAATAAACAGTTCCACTGGTGAAAAATTTTGACATTATTCTTAACTGTAAGTGAACTGTGAAGCAAAGTCAATCTGTATGACAGGGCACAGTGTCTTATGGAATTTTTGGATGGTAGAACTAGAAGAACCTCCAATTCTTTCTTTTATATTCTTTTTCTCTTCCAGTTTTATTGATATATAATTGACGTACAGCACTGTATAAGTTTAAGGTGTACAGCACAATGATGTGACTTACGTATATCATGAAATAATTACCATAATGTTTCATGAAGATCCATTATCTCATATAGATATTAAAGATATAGAAAAAAATTGTTTTCCTATGATGAGAACTCTTAGGATTTACCCTCGTAACAACTTTCATATGTAACATAGAGCAGTGTTAATTATATCTAGCATGTTGTACATTACATCGCTAGTACTTATTTATCTTATAAATAGAAGTTTCTACCTTTTGACTGCCTTCATCCAGTGAACCCCCATCCTCACCCCACACCCCGAGAAAATACAGATCTGATCTCTTCTTCTGTGAGTTTGTTTGTTTTTGAAGTATAATTGACCTATAATACTATATTAGTTCCTGGTACATAACATAGTGATTCTATATTTCTGTAGATTTCAAAATGATCACCATGATAAATTTAGTTACCATGCATATATTCTTAAACTGCACCTTTTTTTTTTTTCAAAAAACTAGGTGGTCACACGTTCAGAAGGAAGAGTTCATACACTTACTCTGAGGGATGTAAAGTTAGAAGATGCTGGAGAAGTCCAACTAGTAGCAAAAGATTTCAAAACGCAAGCCAACCTCTTCGTGAAAGGTAATCACATGGCTTATTTTTAAAAACATGTATAATGCAGAGGTTCATAAATAATGCCAACTCTCAACTATCTGTATATGGTAAGTACCACAGATCATTAAAATCCACCAAATATCAGAAAGTCTAATTTTACTTTTTGGCTTAACAAAATAGTTCACAGACTACTAAAAAAAAAAAAAAAGCCAAAATTGGCTAGAATAGGTTTTACTTCCTTTTTCCATCCCCACTGTTTTTACTGCATTTCATAAACAGCTGGAGGAAGAATTATTATCAATAGGTATCTATCACTCTCTTAACCAAGAGTTGGCTATTATTTCCTTGATGTTTCATATTCTCTAAAAATGCTTTTCCTCTGTATATTAAAATAATGATGAAACATCATTATTAGACCAAAACATCTGAGTGGAATCAAAACTTACAAATGAAACTTAAAAACAGAAAAGCCCTCAAGATACGAGAGGAGAATTGAGGAGGTGCTGAAACTCTTAGAGAAGGAAAGGAGAAATACCTTGGCTAATTAGTATGATTCTTTCAGAACCCCCAGTTGAATTCACTAAGCCTCTTGAGGACCAGACGGTCGAAGAGGAAGCCACTGCGGTATTGGAGTGTGAAGTATCCCGAGAAAATGCTAAGGTGAAATGGTTCAAAAATGGGACAGAAATTCTCAAAAGCAAGAAGTATGAAATTGTTGCTGATGGCAGGGTCAGGAAACTTATTATACACGGCTGCACCCCAGAGGACATTAAAACATACACATGCGATGCTAAGGATTTTAAGACTTCCTGTAACCTGAACGTCGTGCGTAAGTATTCTTCTTACACAGCACTTTTCACTTGCAACTCTTTGATAACAACAACAACAAAACCCCCACTTTTTGCATGCCCTTCTTGGCCTAACCGCATTTCTGGGCAACTTACAGTATCGATACTGACGTAACATGATATTTTATGTGTTTAAAAAAAAAGAGAGAGAGGTCCTTCCACTACATCTGGTCTGAGAAGGGCCGAGTGATCACTTTTTGCTCTGCTTCTCACTGAGTAGTGAGAGATGTGCTCTTTGTCTACATGGGGTAAGCCTACTGCAGGAATATCCCAATACAGATGAGGACAAATTGAATTTAGAAAGACAAGAAGGGTGTCATAAAAAAGAAAGGAAAGGAAATGAAAGCAATTTCCACTTGGAAGGAAAATGAATTTTCAGGTATGACGAACCACTAGAAAGTGATCATGAAATTTCAGTCTGAATAGGAGCACACTAGAGGTCTGCTGTAATATGATAAATCCCATTCACATAATGCTGTCTCTGAGAATAAGAATGGAAAAGAAGATGGAGAGAAGCCTGTATCCTTTGAGTCCTATAAATGAAGAGGGCACTAATGGTTTTTAGCACTACTTCTCCCTCTGGTGGAAAATAAAACGTCTTTTTTCAGAATGCCACATGCTAGCTCATTTTTTTCATTCATTCATTTGTCCAGCAATAATATTTTAGTGTCTTTATTTTTGTGCAGTATTTTCTATTGGTTTAGTTGCTTCCCATCTGTCAACAGCTCATAGTGGCTTGGATTGTGCTTCCATGCATCTTGGTCTGTTTTATTCTTTCCAGTTTGTGGCTGCTCTGCTTTCGCTTATGACAGAATAGCTTCTTGGGTCTCCTTCTTACCTTTGTTACCTACTTTATCCCTACTCTAAGAAGGCTCAGCAACAATGAGCATATCTTCAAGCCTATTAGCCAGCACTTGTGTCCCAGAATTTCATCGATCAAGAAAGGGCATCTTGGGAAGGACTCACAAGGAACCCTGAAAGAAGGAAGGGCGTGTGGGCAGCTCTCCAATCCTATATATCCACCAACTTAATTCTGGAGATAAATGAAACCAGAGATTAAGAAAAAAAAAAAAAAAAAATCACCCTTCCATTCAAAGCATGTTGTTTTGTCACACTAATGGACTTTATACCTGACTTATACGTGACCTCTTTGAAGCTGACACACACCAAAAAAGCTGAATGTATGTGATTTCAATGGCAAACTCATGTCTCTTAGCCATAGACAAGACTGATCATAGCTTTTCAAGCTGCACTATCATTGACGTCTTCTAATTTCCCAAAGATTATGCTGCCTGCCTTAAATAAGATAACGATTCTTTGCTACTGGTGTTTCCTTTGACGATATCAACTTTCAACTCTGGAGTGGGATCAATGAAGACTTTTCCTCCAGCTGTCATTCAGAACTGAGCTGGCAATAGATAGAGAGAGAGAGAGAGATAGGAAGAATTAGTTGGACATATATTATGCCACATAATTTTATGAAAACTAAGAGATATGTAAAATGCAAAGTATCACAACTGAATGGCAGCTCCAAGTGATTTCCAAATCAGCTGAAGCCTGCTAATATGAAAAAGCCTGCAAAAGCACCATAGTATGTCAGAGTGAATTTCTAGAAACCTCATTCTGAATTCTGATGACCTTCTCTTACAGCTCCTCATGTGGACTTCTTAAGACCACTCACCGATCTTCAAGTTAAAGAAAAAGAAATGGCTCAGTTTGAGTGTGAAATTTCCCGAGAAAATGCCAAGGTCTGTGATTGTGTGGTTGCTAACTTGTGTTTTCTGATAACTTTGTTTACTTTTGGTCTGACCAAAATGAAAAAAAAAAACAAAATGAATCAAACCTCTCTGTAGTCGTCACTTTACTTTTAGATTAATGATTATTACTTTAGTGTGAGATACATACTTGATTTAATTGTTCTCTTTTTAGTATTACGATTATTCATTTGCTGTTACTTGAAAAGCACCGGACTTGCAATCAGGAGATTTAGATATTATTAATTTGAACCATATGAAATTGATGTTTTCTTAGGTTAAAAACAATCAAATAAAAAAAAAATCAAATACCAGCAATTTCATATGTCTCAACTCAGTGCTCCTGGTTGCCATTAACTACCATTGGCGAGTCAACTTTGAGTCCTGGAAAACAAAGGAGTTGGTCTGCATGAAATCCAAGGCCCTCCACGGCTCTAATACATGATCCCATTATTTTTAATAACTGATAGTAGTATCACAGCTGCTCACTTAATGATTGAAGCAGTTTGTTCTTGTTTTTTGGGGTTTGGTTATATTTACCACTTTGGTTCTTCTTCATAATGTAAAGTCTGATGGACTGCTTTTAGAAAAGCTTAGGATCATAGTTCCTCTTAAGGACACACATGTGAAGGAACAACAGAACTGATAAAGGTATTTATTTATCTTAAATATAGGTTCAGTGGTTTAAAGATGGTGCTGAAATTAAAAAGGGCAAAAAATATGACATCATATCTAAGGGAGCAGTCCGCATTCTTGTCATCAACAAATGTCTACTGGCTGATGAAGCAGAATATTCCTGTGAAGTAAGGACAGCGCAAACTTCTGGCATGCTGACAGTCCTGGGTAAGAATGAAGTCTTTCTTTGCAGGAGTATATGTGTTGGGAAAAAAAAAAACTTCCGGTTTAATTCAATGTTTATTGTTTTTAACTCTTCTTGCAGAAGAAGAAGCTGTCTTTACAAAAAATCTTACCAACATTGAAGTTAGTGAAACAGACACTATAAAACTGGTTTGCGAGGTCTCCAAGCCCAGAGCAGAAGTAATTTGGTACAAAGGAGATGAAGAGATCATTGAAACAGGAAGATATGAAATACTTACTGTTGGACGAAAGAGAAGCCTGATCATTCAGAATGCTCACCTGGAAGACACTGGCAACTACAACTGCCGACTCCCAAGTTCTCGAACCGATGGCAAAGTCAAAGTTCACGGTATGAAAATTACAGTGAATACTATTGTATTTTAAGAAAATCATACTTGTTGCATGTAAGGTACAAATGCTTAATTTTTCAATATCTTGCAACTTTTTCTTTCCAGAACTTGCTGCTGAATTTATCTCAAAGCCTCAAAACGTTGAAATACTTGAAGGAGAAAAGGCTGAATTTGTCTGCTCTATATCAAAGGAAAGCTTTGCAGTCCAGTGGAAGAGAGATGATAAGACACTTGAATCTGGAGATAAATATGACATAATTGCTGATGGCAAAAAGAGGATCCTAGTTGTGAAAGATGCCACATTACAAGATATGGGCACTTATGTAGTCATGGTTGGGGCTGCCAGAGCAGCCGCTCACTTGACAGTAATTGGTAAGTTTGTTTGTGCTTCTTGGATTTACTTATATTTGCACCACATTAGTACTTCTTCATACTATAAAATCTTGTTGATTGCTTTCAGAAAAACTCAGGATCATAGTTCCTCTGAAGAACACCCGTGTGAAGGAACAACAAGAAGCTGTCTTTAACTGTGAGGTCAATACCGAAGGTGCCAAAGCCAAATGGTTCAGAAATGAAGAAGTCATATTTGATAGTTCAAAATACATTATTCTCCAAAAAGACCTGGTCTACACCCTCAGAATTAGAGATGCACAATTAGATGATCAAGCCAACTATAATGTGTCTCTGACCAATCACAGAGGTGAAAATGTTAAGAGTGCAGCCGATCTAATCGTAGAAGGTAAGTCACTTATTTGACATTAGAGATTTTAAAAATCAATTTCTATTATGAAAACAATTAAAATCAACACTCTTCTTCTCCTTTCCAACAGAGGAAGACCTTAGGATCACTGAGCCTCTTAAAGATATTGAAACAATGGAGAAGAAATCTGTCACATTCTGGTGCAAGGTGAACCGTCTCAATGTAAGACTGAACTGGACCAAAAACGGAGAAGAGGTGGCTTTTGACAACCGTGTTTTGTACAGAATTGATAAATATAAGCACTCTCTAATCATTAAAGACTGTGGCTTCCCAGATGAAGGTGAATACATTGTCACTGCTGGACAAGATAAATCTGTTGCTGAACTTCTCATCATAGAAGCCCCTACAGAATTTGTGGAACACTTGGAAGACCAGACAGTCACTGAGTTTGACGATGCTGTCTTCTCCTGCCAGCTCTCCAGAGAGAAAGCAAATGTAAAATGGTACAGAAACGGGAGAGAAATCAAAGAAGGCAAAAAGTACGTGAGAGCTTCTCAGTCTCTATTTCTGTAGCTATATATACAAGTTTGCCAATTTAGTGGTCATTATGCAAGCTAACCAATAATTCAATCTCTTCTTTTAGATACAAATTTGAAAAAGATGGCAGAATACATAGACTCATTATAAAAGACTGCAGGCTGGATGATGAATGTGAATATGCTTGTGGAGTAGAAGACAGGAGGTCTCGAGCTAGACTCTTTGTGGAAGGTACATATTAAGTGAAAGGACGATTTTTAATACTAGTATGTTTTTAAATGTTGTTAATCCCAATACAAACATGTTTGTATTTGTTTCACATTTTCTTTTCAGAAATCCCTGTTGAGATCATCAGGCCTCCCCAAGACATCCTTGAAGCCCCTGGTACTGATGTTGTCTTTTTAGCTGAGCTCAACAAAGATAAGGTGGAAGTCCAGTGGCTAAAAAACAACATGATTATTGTCCAGAGCGACAAACACCAGATGATGAGTGAAGGAAAGATACACAGGCTACAGATTTGTGACATTAAGCCCCGTGACCAGGGTGAATACAGATTTATTGCCAAAGACAAAGAAGCCAGAGCTAAGCTTGAACTGGCAGGTAAGTCCCTTTCTTTTATTTTCAAACATCCTTACAATACCACAGATACTGGGTAGGTTTCAGATTTCACAGTTAATTAATGAGAAAATGTTTGTGAAAGCTTTTTATTCCTATTAAGCCTTGTCCACATGTTAACTATTCTAATTCCTCTTACCACCAAGTGTCCTGAGTAAGAGGAAATTGACAGCATTGCTCTTTACATGCGATAACCTTGCACAGCTCCTGGCACACGGCAGCTGTTCGTTAACTCCTAGAATTAACCTATTGCCCTGAGAGTCTTCCAAGCAAACCCAGACCTAGAGACAGCCCCATTCTTTTCTACTTTCCAAATCCCTGTGGGGCCTCTTAGGTCTGTTCTCATCCTGACGCAAGCTTCCAAGACAACCTTAGAGGATGGCATTTTGAAAGAGCCATTAATGTACCTCTTGTGCATAAGAACAAGTTTGTCTGGTTTATCTTGAACTAAGTATGAGGTGCCTATTTTATATAAAAAACAAAAAACCAAAAACATGTTCTGTGCACTATATTCAGGCCTCTGTTGTTATTATTGGCAAAGAATGGAGATTTTGTAGTCTCATATCATACTTAGTCCTCTATTCTTCAGAGTCTGATAATTTGCAAAATAAGCTGTGAGAACTCTTAAGTCAGCTAGTGTTCTCTCCTGTAAAGTTACTGTGACATGTAACCAGTATTTGCTAACAAATGCATAGTAAAGAAGCTATGGCATAGCTGGACTACAATAAATAGCTCAAAAGTATTCACATATTATTTTTCTCACTAGCCGCACCTAAAATCAAGACAGCTGACCAAGACCTGGCAGTTGATATTGGCCAGCCTCTGACCATGGTGGTGCCCTATGATGCCTACCCCAAAGCAGAAGCTGAGTGGTTTAAAGAAAATGAACCTCTGTCTTCAAAAACTGTTGATACTACAGCTGAACAGACTTCTTTCAGAATTTTAGAAGCCAAGAAAGGAGACAAAGGAAGGTATAAAATTGTGCTTCAGAACAAACATGGAAAAGCAGAAGCATTCATCAATTTACAAGTTATTGGTAAGCCCTTGAGTCACTTGGACTTTATTGGCAAAGCACAACTAAAAGCGTGATAACACACTAAAAAAAAAAAAAATGTATATGTGAATTCCAGATGTTCCTGGGCCAGTACGTAACTTAGAAGTGACAGAAACACTTGATGGTGAAGTGAGCCTCGCTTGGGAAGAACCATTAACTGATGGTGGAAGCAAAATCATAGGTTATGTTGTTGAAAGACGTGACGTCAAGAGAAAGACCTGGGTTCTGGCCACTGACCGTGCAGATAGTTGTGAGTTTACTGTCACTAGACTACAAAAAGGAGGAGTTGAGTACCTATTCCGTGTGAGCGCCAGAAACAGAGTCGGCACTGGTGAACCAGTAGAAACTGACAGTCCTGTAGAAGCAAGGAGTAAATATGGTAAGAAGAAGTTTTTAAGTAAATTGTAAACTAGCTTATCTTTGCTTTTATCCCTGAGATAACCTAAAGCCCGTGTTTTCTGGAAATCCAGATGTTCCAGGCCCTCCTTTGAATGTAACGATCACTGATGTGAACAGATTTGGTGTCTCATTGACATGGGAACCACCAGAGTATGATGGAGGTGCCGAGATCACAAACTACGTCATTGAATTAAGGGACAAGACTTCTATCAGATGGGAAACTGCCATGACAGTAAGAGCTGAAGACCTGTCTGCAACTGTCACTGATGTGGTGGAAGGACAGGAGTACAGTTTCCGGGTTAGGGCCCAAAACCGAATTGGAGTTGGAAAACCAAGTGCAGCCACACCCTTCGTCAAAGTTGCTGATCTGATTGGTGAGTCCATCAAAAAAAAGGGAAATAAGTACTCCATTTAATCAAGAAATTAAGCTTATTGATTAAAATAAATCAAATTAAACAGAAGTTAATGAAAAGAACATCAGAAAAATTTGAGCAAAATTGTAGAAATCCAGACTGTGCCTGCTTGTATCCAGTGAATATGGGGATGATAGAAGTGATTACAGCATTATCTTAATAAGCTGTCACTGAATTAAATGGTATGCTCCAACTCTTTCTTCCAATCCAGAGAGACCAAGTCCTCCTGTGAACCTAAACTCCTCAGATCAGACTCAGTCATCAGTTCAGCTCACATGGGAACCTCCTCTGAAAGATGGAGGAGGCCCAATATTGGGCTATATAATAGAACGATGTGAAGAAGGAAAAGATAATTGGATTCGTTGCAATAAGAAACTTGTCCCTGAACTGACTTACAAGGTAGGGCATGTGTATCTAAAATAAATAGTCGGTAAATGATCATGGACTTAAATGTATATGTATTTTACAAATATTGATTCATAATTTTAGATTCCTGGATTACAAAAAGGAAATAAATATTTATATCGAGTATCTGCAGAAAATGAAGCTGGTGTTTCAGATCCATCTGAAATTCTTGGTCCTCTAACTGCTGATGATGCATTTGGTAAATGGATATTTTATTTTTAGATTTGGGAACAGCACGTAGCTACTTTGGGGTACCAGGGATTTAAATACAGTACTGGAAACTCATTAAGTTTTCTCTTTGGTAGTTGAACCAACAATGGATTTAAGTGCATTTAAAGATGGCCTGGAAGTTATTGTGCCAAATCCTATCAAGATCCTGGTTCCAAGCACAGGCTATCCAAGGCCAACTGCTACCTGGTCTTTTGGAGATAAAGTACTAGAAGCGGGAGACCGTGTGAAAATGAAAACCCTATCTGCCTATGCTGAGCTTATCATTTCTCCAAGTGAACGTCCAGACAAGGGCATTTATATGCTGAAGTTAGAAAATCGTGTGAAAGCAATTTCTGGGGAGATTGATGTCCGTGTAATTGGTAAGGAACTAAACTTTTGTGATCTAAGGTGATTTGACAGTATTAACAAATATTGGTTCAAGCTATTAATGATAATGATTTCTGACTGCATTTTTTTTTTTTTCAGCTCGCCCAAGTGCACCCAAAGAACTGAAATTCGGTGCGATAACCAGGGACTCAGTACATCTGACTTGGGAACCACCAGATGATGATGGAGGAAGTCCATTAACCGGATATGTTGTTGAAAAGCGAGAAGTCAGCCGGAAAACATGGACTAAAGTGAGTTTTGAGCAGCAACTCCAGAAAAGAGAGTGGGGGAAATCCCGGAATGTTGAGATGCCTTGCAAAGTTTTTATGTTTTTACCTTTACCTTGCTGAAAAAGTACCTAAAACTTTTTAAAATGTATTGATGCTAATGCTTCCTGAGGTAGTTCAACCAAGATTTGGTGTAATTGCCTCATTTTGTGAGCCTTACTAGATTTTCAACTAGGTTTATTAAAAAATAAAACAAAACTTACCTACTCACTTGGTACCTGATAAGTATCCAATATGCCCTTTTAAGCTATAAGCCATTCTAAGGACACTAAGTACTTAACTCCCTGGTGGTCATACTTCTTCTCACTCCACTAGATTACCTTAGTTGGCCTAATCTGCCATCTTCTCTCCTCAGTTTATACCATTACTATTTTTTACCTTGATTTATCATATTTCTAATAACCAAGCTGGTAGAAAGAATCAACACCTTATTTGCCGACTTTTTAATGTGTACAAACTATGAAGCAGTTCCACCTTACGTTAGGCATCAAATATTATTATGTCTTACTTTGCAATTTTCTCCTTAATATGAAATTAACGTAAGAATGATCCTTAGCATTCAAAACAACTTCCATTTGTAACCCTGCTCATGGTAAAAATATTTTGACTTAGGCAAAGAGTTTTTGGAAAACAGTTTATTAACTGTATTGCTTTGTCCCAGGTTACAGACTCTGTGACTGACCTAGAATTCACAGTTACTGATCTTGTTCAAGGAAAAGAATATTTATTTAAAGTCTGTGCTCGTAACAAGTGTGGCCCTGGAGAACCCGCGTATGTTGATGAACCTGTAAATATGTCAGCTCCTGCAAGTGAGTACATTCTTGATATTTTCTTACCTAGCCTCTTGTTCCCTGTTTTTGCTTTTATTTCTATTTATGTATTTATTTATTTATTTGGCCGTGCCACGCAGCTTGTGGGATCTTAGTTCCCCGACCAGGGATCGAACCCATGTCCCCTGCACTGGAAGCACAGAGTCCTAACCACTGGAGCACCAGGGAATTCCCACCTGTTTTTGCTTTTAGACCTGCAGTTGAAGTTATGGGGGAAAGACACAGGTTGGCAGTATGGAGATTTCATAGACGGCCTATCTAAGACTGACTCTCTCTTTAAAATGCTATAGCGGTACCTGACCCACCAGAGAATGTTAAGTGGAGAGATCGAACAGCCAAGAGCATCTTCCTAACATGGGATCCACCTAAACATGATGGTGGTTCACGCGTCAAAGGATATTTAGTTGAAAAATGTCCACGTGGTTCTGATCGATGGGTTGCTTGTGGAGACCCAGTTGCAGAAACAAAGTAAGTTTTTAAATTATTTGGCACAAAAGTAAATATTTACTCTTACTAAAATAGGCTTTCTTTTGGTAAATCTAAATGTTAACTTTAGAACTTCCTTGGTGTGCCTGTCTGATTTTTAAAAGTGCTGCTGAACTTACCCTTTAATCAAGGTTTTCATTAGTTAAAATGTTGAAGCAATCCAGAATTAATTTGAAGGACAGTATTATACCAGGGGTATGAATTTTGGAAATATTATGAATACTACACAATGGAACAGATTAAATGCATTAAGTAAAATATCCTATTTTGTTTTCTGACAGAATGGAAGTAACAGGTCTTGAAGAAGGCCAGTGGTATGCCTATCGTGTGAAGGCCTTGAATAGGCTAGGAGCTAGCAAGCCAAGCAGACCCACAGAAGAAATCCAGGCTGTGGACACACAGGGTACTTACTTTTGGTTTTTGCTTTATCAATCAGACTTTTGACTTTAATTCTGCCTAAACTTGGTAACATCATAAATAATCTTTTCCAATTCAGAGGCTCCAGAAATTTTCCTCGACGTGAAGCTCCTTGCGGGTCTCACTGTAAAAGCAGGAACTAAGATTGAACTTCCTGCCACTGTAACTGGCAAACCTGAACCTACAGTAACCTGGACAAAGGCTGATATGCTTCTGAAGCACGACAAAAGAATCACCATTGAAAACGTTCCTAAAAAATCCACAGTGACGATCGTGGATAGTAAGAGAAGTGACAGTGGCACATATATTATCGAGGCCATGAACGTCTGTGGTCGGGCCACCGCTGTGGTAGAAGTGAACGTCTTAGGTAAGGGAGGCTCTCGTTTTAAAAATGGGCAAACTCGTTCCAGCTACTTTTGAAAAGAAACCATATTAAAAAAATGCTTTTCTCTGAGTGTGTAATGTCATCCACAGATAAACCTGGACCCCCAGCTGCTTTAGACATCACGGAAGTGACCAACGAGTCATGTCTTCTCACATGGAACCCACCACGCAATGATGGCGGATCTAAAATCACAAACTATGTCGTGGAGAGAAGAGCGACCGACAGTGATATGTGGCACAAGCTCTCGTCAACTGTCAAGGATACAAAGTTCAAGGCAACCAAATTAACACCCAATAAAGAATACATCTTCAGAGTTGCTGCAGAAAACATGTACGGTGTTGGTGAGCCAGTTCAGGCCACTCCAATAACAGCCAAATATCCGTTTGGTAAGTTTCTTATTAATCAGGTGGCTAAAAAAAAAAAATGATACTTGTGTCAAAGTTGGATTTAGGTGTCATATTTATATACAGGACATATAACACATATGATTATCCTGTCTATAGATCCACCTGGATCTCCAACTCGCCTAGAACCTTCTGATATCACTAAGGATGCAGTGACCCTCACATGGTGTGAGCCAGATGATGACGGTGGCAGCCCCATCACGGGTTACTGGGTTGAAAGATTAGATCCTGATACTGATAAATGGGTTAGATGCAATAAGATGCCACTAAAGGATACAACATACAGGTACGCCCAAGCTCTCCATCAAGATGTTAAAAAAGCAGTGTATATAAATTTTCATTCTTTAGCATTCCTTTTGATTATACCTGATTATATATTACTATAAAATTTTTAATTACTTTTACTTATCTTTTCTATTACCACATAATTTCAAAACTGATATAAATTCCATTGAAGGGCACATTTCTTAATTTCTTACCATAAAATATAAACTGTCTGGAAGTTCCAAAGTGTTTGGTCCTCTAGTATATTATGGTAAAGATTATTATTATAGATATTATAATTAGATTGGTACATGTGACCAAATCTAAAGTGTGTGACAGTTAAAAGGCAATTTTTAATTTATGTTGAAATGTTTCAGTTAAATATCCAAACCAGTTTTTCACAATTTAAATAAATTAGCTTCTTCTATGTGAAATAAACAGAGGTTTCTCCTTCTTATCGTGGTATTCAACTCACACTTTGTTCCTAATTCAGAGTGAAAGGTCTCACCAATAAGAAAAAATACAGATTCCGTGTGCTGGCTGAAAATCTTGCTGGACCTGGAAAATCAAGCAGATCAACTGAGCTAATCTTAATAAAGGATCCCATAGGTATTATTCATATATTTTCTGTGATTATTTTGAAGCTTATATTAATTCCTTTTGACAAACCTCAATAATGATTTCATTTCATTGGCTTGCAGATCCTCCATGGCCCCCTGGAAAACCAACTGTGAAAGATGTAGGCAGAACATCATTAATATTGAATTGGACAAAGCCAGAACACGATGGAGGGGCAAAGATCGATTCTTACATCATTGAAATGCTAAAAACTGGAACAGAGGACTGGGTCCGAGTGGCCGAAGGGGTTCCCACCACCCAGCATTTGTTCCCAGGGCTCATGGAAGGGCAGGAATACTCATTCCGAGTTAGAGCTGTGAACAAGGCGGGCGAAAGTGAACCCAGCGAACCCAGTGACCCTGTGCTTTGCCGGGAGAAACTTTGTAAGTCACTCTTAATTATTTCATCCCTGCTAGCTGATCTCTTAGTGACTACTAGAAAATTTAGTGAAGACTGAATAGTGGACAATAAGAAATTGGAATTTTTTTTCCTTCAGATCCCCCATCACCACCTCGCTGGCTTGAAGTTATCAATATTACAAAAAATACAGCAGACCTAAAGTGGACAGTTCCTGAGAAAAATGGAGGGTCGCCCATCACCAACTACATTGTAGAAAAGAGAGATGTGAGGCGGAAAGGCTGGCAAACAGTGGACACAACTGTCAAGGACACCAAGTGCACAGTGACCCCACTGACTGAGGGTTCTTTATACGTGTTCCGAGTTGCTGCAGAAAATGCCATAGGACAGAGTGACTATTGTGAAGTCGAGGACTCCGTCTTGGCCAAAGACACCTTTAGTATGCTCTCTAACTTCATCTTTGTGACACCATTTGTAGTGGATTGTCACTTTTCTCCCTGGTTTTTCTAATCACTGAATATTTTGCTTTCAGCCACCCCTGGACCACCCTACGCTCTGACAGTGGTTGATGTGACAAAAGGACATGTTGACCTGAAGTGGGAACCACCTAAAAATGATGGTGGAAGACCAATACAGAGGTAGAATTTTAATTAACTCATAAAGAAAAATTTACATTCGGCTGAAAATTCTTTATTCATGCTCATGAAATGCTTTGTTATTTCAATAGATATGTCATTGAGAAGAAAGAAAAGTTAGGTACCCGTTGGGTGAAAGCTGCAAAGACCTCAGGACCTGACTGTAACTTTAAAATAACTGATGTCATTGAAGGAACAGAGGTCCAGTTTCAGGTTCGGGCAGAGAATGAAGCTGGAGTTGGACACCCAAGCGAACCCACGGATATCCTAAAAATTGAAGATCCAACAAGTAAGTAGTGTTGATTATACGAAGGATCTTGTCTAGAGCTTGATGATGAGATTGTGGATGTGAATGTTTCACTCTCTTTTCAGGTCCTCCTTCATCTCCCCTTGACCTGCATGTGACTGATGCTGGGAGAAAGCACATTGCCATTGCTTGGAAGCCTCCAGAGAAAAATGGTGGAAGTCCTATTATAGGATACCATGTTGAAATGTGTCCAGTAGGCACTGAGAAATGGATGCGAGTTAATTCTCGCCCAATAAAAGACTTGAAATTCAAGGTTGAAGAAGGTGTTGTGCCCGACAAGGAGTATGTTCTGAGAGTGAGAGCCGTCAATGCTGTTGGTGTCAGTGAGCCATCTGAAATCTCCGAAAACGTGGTTGCCAAAGACCCAGACTGTAAGAACAGTTTCTTTTTATAATTAATAAAGTAGGCTTTACTCATGCACTGCATTTTGACACACGCTTTTTTTCCCCGTTTGGATTATCTCTTACAGGCAAGCCAACAATTGATCTGGAGACTCACGACATTGTTGTCATTGAAGGTGAAAAATTAAGCATTCCTGTTCCCTTCAGAGCTGTCCCAGTTCCAACCGTTAGCTGGCATAAAGATGGCAAAGAAGTTAAAGCAAGTGATAGATTAACAATGAAGAAGGATCACATCTCTGCACACCTTGAAGTTCCCAAGAGTGTCCATGCAGATGCTGGAGTTTACACCATTACCCTGGAGAATAAGCTCGGCTCAGCAACTGCCTCAATCAATGTCAAAGTCATAGGTAATCATTCTTTGATGAAACACCAGACATTCTTCACCTGTTTGTTGGGAAAATTGGTTAACTCTGCAATGTTAGTATAAATGGCTTCATGAGCTGGCCATTCGTAAACTAAATGTCCTTTCAGATTATTTCTTCCCATATGAGAAGCAAAGCAATTCTGAAGAGATGAAATTGCTATTTAAACTCTGATTACACTAATTTACTTCTGTTGTAATTATTTGCATGTGAAGTACTAATTTAAGTAAAAGATATGGCATACCCAAAGAGTGTTTAAATAACCAATATTCATTTATTAATTGTATTTGCATGTTTTCATAGTGTTCTCAACCAGGAGTGGTAACATTTTCTGCCCCCTTCCCCCCCACACATGGATGGTGTTTCGAAATTTGGGGGGCCATTTTTGCTTGGAACAAAGAAGACTAAGGGGGAAGCTACTGACATTTAGTAATTAATTGGGAGCGAAGGATGCAAAATGGCCTGCAATGTCCGACTCAGAGAAGGAGTGTGCTCTTAATATGCTGACTTTTCAGGTTACAATAATAATTGTCAATTTGATTTCTAATAGGCCTACCTGGACCATGCAAAGATCTTAAAGCAAGTGACGTGACCAAGAGTTCTTGTAAATTAACCTGGGAACCTCCAGAATATGACGGTGGAAGCCCAGTTCTTCATTACGTCCTAGAACGCAGAGAAGCTGGGAGGAGGACGTATATACCAGTCATGTCTGGTGAGAACAAACTGTCTTGGACTGTCAAAGATCTCATACCAAATGGTGAATACTTCTTCCGTGTTAAAGCTGTCAACAAGATTGGTGGAGGCGAATATATTGAACTGAGAAATCCAGTCATTGCTCAAGATCCGAAGCGTAAGTTTGGGCATGAATGTAATAGAGCTAAGAGTTAATATGCATTTTTTTTTTTAATTTTAAGAAGATGGGTTTCCCTACATTAACAGGTTTTTTCTTGTCCTTCAGAGCCCCCTGATCCACCTGTAGATGTTGAGGTATATAATCCTACAGCTGAGGCAATGACTATTACATGGAAGCCACCTTTGTACGACGGGGGGAGCAAGATAATGGGTTACATCATAGAGAAGATTGCTAAGGGTGAGGAGAGATGGAAGAGATGCAACGAACACCTGGTACCAGTCCTGACCTATACAGCAAAAGGCCTTGAAGAGGGAAAGGAATACCAATTCCGTGTGCGAGCAGAAAATGCTGCTGGTATTGGCGAACCTTCTCGGGCCACTCCTCCAACCAAAGCCATAGATCCTGTTGGTAAGTTGTGTTTAATGGGTTTGCCATTTTCCCATCGTAAAAGAAAGAAATGAGAATAAGGTTTTGTCAGATATTTTAATCAGAATTGAAAACAATTACTGTTTTTAATCATTGCAGATGCCCCAAAAGTCATTATGAGAACAAGCCTAGAAGTGAGACGAGGTGATGAAATAGCACTCGATGCAACTATTTCTGGGTCACCTTACCCAACTATTACGTGGCTAAAGGATGAAAATGTTATCACACCAGAGGAAATTAGGAAGCGGGTAGCACCCTTGGTTAGGAGGAAGAAGGGTGAAGTTCAAGAAGAACCATTTGTCCTGCCTCTGACACAGCGTTTGAGTATCGACAATAGTAAAAAAGGAGAATCTCAGCTACGTGTCCGAGATTCTCTCCGACCTGATCATGGCCTGTTTATGATCAAAGTTGAAAATGACCATGGTATTGCAAAAGCTCCTTGTACCGTCAGTGTGCTAGGTAAGTAGGCAAAACTACACTTTCCAATGGAAGAAAGTTAATATAAGTGTTTTGCGGGCAGTTAATAGAAGTGGGCAATAGCTTCAGCGAGGTATCCTCGGTCCCATTTTTTTCTCCTGGCTACGTAAAAGGAATCAACTGACCTTGTTATTCATTAGCTAAGGTGATGATACAAAGATAGACAGATGTAGGAAAAACAGAAGTTTATGTCACAGAAGCACACTGTGTTTAGAAGTTTAGAAGCACACTAAACATTTACATTTTCCATTGCTACACAAATTTTTAACCACTTCTGTCTTTCAAAATATCAGATATACCAGGACCACCAATCAACTTTGTATTTGAAGATATTAGAAAGACCTCAGTCGTCTGTAAATGGGAACCACCCCTTGATGATGGTGGCAGTGAAATTTTAAACTACACTTTGGAAAAGAAAGACAAGACAAAACCTGACTCAGAATGGATTGTCGTCACTTCAACACTTAGACATTGCAAATATGCAGTGACAAAGTTGATTGAAGGAAAAGAGTACCTCTTCCGTGTAAGAGCTGAAAATAGGTTTGGACCTGGACCACCATGTGTTTCAAAGCCACTTACAGCTAAAGATCCATTTGGTAAGGATCTTTAGCATTTAAACTTTGCCTTTTTATCATATGTTGGTATATATATTATCACAGCTTGTAAACTTGAATTTTTATGTCATACTAGGGAATTAATTCAAATATGCCTTTTTAATTTTAATCAGAACCACCTGATGCACCCGATAAGCCCACTGTGGAAGATGTCACCAGTAACAGTATGCTAGTGAAATGGAATGAACCAAAAGATAATGGAAGCCCCGTCTTGGGTTACTGGCTTGAAAAACGTGAGGTGAATAGCACACACTGGTCTCGTGTCAACCGAAACCTTCTGAATTCTTTGAAGACCAATGTAGAAGGCCTATTAGAGGGACTCACCTATGTCTTCAGAGTACGTGCCGAAAATGCAGCTGGACCTGGAAAGTTCAGTCCCCCCTCAGATCCCAAAACAGCACATGATCCAATCTGTAAGTAATTCCTTAAGAAGAAAGTGGGGTATAGCATGGTCACTGTAATTAACAGTACTGTTTTATATGCTTGCAAGTTGTTGAGAGAGTAGATCTTAAGTGTTATCAAAAAGTGGTAATTATGTGAGGGGGTGGTGGTGTTAACTAACATTATTGTGGCAATCATTTTGCAATATATACATGTATCAAATCATCACATTGTGCACCTTAAACTTACATATGTTATATGTCAATAATATCTCAGTCAAGCTGGAAAAAAATCAAACTAAATACTAGCAATGACTATAGACACATGTGTTGAGGTTGCAATGTAAAATTTTAAACATCTGTATTTATAACTTAAAAGTTTCACAAAGCAATACTCACCCATATTACATGCAACACACTGTGAAAAAAAAAAAAGTGGGATCACGTAAGCTACTGCACATTTTAAAACCATCATCAGTGAGTTGTTGTTTGTTTTTTTAAATAAATTTACTTATTTATTTATTGGCTGCATTGGGTCTTCGTTGCTGAGTGCAGGCTTTCTCTAGTTGCGGCGAGCGGGGGCTACTCTTTGTTGCAGTGCGCGGGCTTCTCATTGCGGTGGCTTCTCTTGTTGCAGAGCACGGGCTCTAGTCGCTTGGGCTTCAGTAGTTGTGGCACGTGGGCTCAGTAGTTGTGGCTCATGGGCTCTAGAGCGCAGGCTCAGTAGTTGTGGCACACAGGCTTTGTTGCTCTGCGGCATGTGGGATCCTCCCAGACCAGGGCTCGAACCCGTGTCCCCTGCATTGGCAGGCGGATTCTTAACCACTGCACCGCCAGGGAAGTACCCATCAGTGAGTTTTGATTTCTGTGTCTGCATTCATTCTAGCTCCACCTGGGCCACCTGTCCCAAGAGTCACTGACACAAGTTCCACAACTATTGAACTGGCATGGGAACCCCCAGCTTTCAATGGTGGTGGGGAAATTGTTGGCTACTTTGTTGATAAGCAGCTGCTTGGCACAAATGAATGGTCCCGCTGCACAGAGGAGATGATCAAGGCCCGTGAGTACACCGTCAAAGAAATCCGAGAGGGTGCCGATTACAAACTTCGAGTGAGCGCCGTCAACGCCGCAGGTGAAGGACCGCCTGGAGAAACAGAACCCGTTACTGTGGCTGAACCACAAGGTACTTAAAAGTTACATAAATAAGATGATGGATATTTTCCCAGTATGAGATTTTTTTTCCCCCATCTTTCTTGGGCTAATGTATGACTGTTCTCTTTCAACAGAGCCTCCAAATGTGGAACTAGATGTTTCTGTCAAGGCTGGAATACAGATCATGGCTGGGAAGACTCTCAGAATTCCAGCTGTGGTAACTGGTCGTCCAGTGCCAACAAAAGTGTGGACCATAGAAGAAGGAGAGCTGGATAAAGACCATGTTGAAATAGAGAACGTTGGAACCAAATCTGAACTAATTATCAAGAATGCATTAAGAAAAGATCATGGCAGATATGTGATTACAGCTACCAATAGCTGTGGTTCTAAATTTGCAGCAGCCCGGGTAGAAGTTTTTGGTAAGGAATATTACATGGATTTCCACAGGATTTTTCCTAAGTGATACTATCTTCTTATTGCATTGATTTTTTTTGTTGTCGTTTTATTTTTCAGATGTCCCTGGTCCGGTTCTTGATTTGAAACCCGTTGTAACAAACAGAAAAATGTGTCTGCTTAACTGGTCTGATCCAGCAGATGATGGAGGAAGTGATATCACGGGCTTTATTATTGAAAGGAAGGATGCTAAGATGCATACTTGGAGACAACCAATAGAGACTGAGAGATCTAAATGTGACATCACAGGTCTCCTTGAGGGACAAGAATATATGTACCGTGTGATTGCCAAGAACAAGTTTGGCTGTGGCCCTCCTGTTGAAATAGGACCAATTCTTGCAGTTGACCCACTAGGTAAAAGAGAAGGTTTTCATTGTGTATATAAAGTAAATACTGATTGCTTCTAGTTCTGTCATTTATGTATAGAGCTTTATGGCTTCAAACGCCCAACAGTCTCAAGATGTATAGCTGGAATAATGAGAAAGTAATGAGAAAGGTAAACCAAATAACTACCAGCAACTTTAAGTATACCACGTTTACAATAATTTCAATGTAGTTTTTGCACAAAACTGGGCATGGTTTTGCGTCCTGAAAAACCTGAGTCACTGGAGCTTAGCATAACCTAAAAATAGTTTAGAAATATTACATCTTAGTAAGAAAATACACTGGAGTAATTAATTTAATAGTCCAGTAGTCAAAGAGAGTTCATTGTTTTTGAAAGATTATAGGACAGAAAACTGCCTTAGCGTAAATGCTTTAGTCTTCCTTTAGCCCTCAAGTAGTCCCCACACTGGAAGGATGAGGGGGCACCAAAACCAGAAAGAGCCAACAAAGAATGAAAAACCAACCAAAGGAGATCTCCTTGACCAGTATAAACAAATAGGAAGCCCTAATATTGCTAATGCATGCTGACATCCCATCCTAGAAAGCAAAGTCTTTGAGGAGGCCCTGTTCCCCAAGAGACAGAGGAGTTATTCCTCCAGCAGCAGCAGCAGCAGCAGCAGCACCACCACCCGAAAACAGGAACAAAATTACCTCCTCACTGTAACAGCTCATCCCAAAATGTCCACTACAGCTTACGTTGTGCCAGAAAGAACAGAACAGAGTTGGACTTCTACCACTAAGCTCTGCTTCTGGTTGCGATAATAGTCAAGAGTGGATTGGGTCTAGTTTCACCATGCAAAGCTTATTCTTTCTATCTTGTCCTTCAGGACACAAAACTACAGCAGCATTACATAAATTCTCTTTCCACCCCCTGTTAAACCCACACTTGAGGCAACATGGTTCAAAGTGTGTTCAGTAGACATATCCATTTTCTGTTAATAAGAAAGGAACACTTGCTCTCAGCTGGTCATTCAAAGCAAAACTTCATAGACAGCCCTCCCAGGTCATTAAAATTAGAAGCTTTCCCACTGACAGACAGAGGTAAAATATCTAAAATGCTAAATATAAAAAAGCATACCTGCACCTCAATTTTTAATCAATAATCTTGACTATAGAGTTCACTAAGAAAAATTCTGACTATATGAATGCCTGTAATTCTGTTAACTGAGATATTCTGAGGATTTTAAAGACAGATGTAACATTACGCCAAACAGAAACCTATTTTTCACATAATTAATCTGAATTGAAATGTGATTTCTTACATGAATACTTATTTCATTCTTGTCATTTCAACCTGCCTCTGGTTAAAGGTCCTCCAACGTCTCCCGAGAGGCTTACATATACGGAAAGGACCAAGTCCACTATCAACCTTGACTGGAAAGAGCCCCGCAGTAATGGTGGCTGCCCCATCCAAGGCTATATCATTGAAAAACGGCGTCATGACAAACCTGACTTTGAAAGAGTTAACAAGCAACTCTGCCCAACCACATCTCTTCTGGTTGAAGATCTTGATGAGCACCAAATGTATGAGTTCCGTGTCAAGGCCGTCAACGAAATTGGTGAAAGCGAACCATCCCTGCCTCTTAATGTGGTCATACAAGATGATGAAGGTGTTGAATCTGAACATAATAATCATTTTAATGCACTTTATCTCATAGGTTGAGCAAACATCCTTATGACTTTGCTATTTTTTTCCCCCTTTCCCTTCTCTTTGCAGTGCCTCCAACTATTAAGTTGCGCCTGTCTGTTCGAGGAGACACCATCAAAGTTAAGGCGGGAGAGCCTGTTAACATCCCTGCAGATGTGACAGGCCTTCCAATGCCTAAAATTGAGTGGTCCAAGAATGAAACTGTGATTGAAAAACCCACCGATGCACTTAAGATAACCAAGGAAGAAGTATCCCGAAGTGAGGCAAAGACTGAGCTTAGCATTCCCAAAGCAACCCGGGAGGACAAAGGCACTTACACGGTGACTGCTTCTAATCGCCTTGGCTCAGTGTTCCGAAATGTCCATGTTGAAGTATACGGTAAGTGACACGCTTTCTTATAGAAAAAAGAAATCCAGTGTCTGTTTAAGAATTTGCTTCTCAATCTCCTCCTTTGGTTCCTTTTCAGATCGTCCATCCCCACCAAGAAATCTTGCTGTTATTGACATTAAAGCTGAGTCTTGCCACTTAACTTGGGATGCCCCTCTAGACAATGGTGGGGGTGAAATCACCCATTATGTCATTGACAAACGCGATGCAAGCAGGAAGAAAGCTGAATGGGAAGAAGTCACCAACACTGCTGTAGAGAGGAGATATGGGGTAAACTCTTCTAAGTATTTTCTTATGCACACTTAAAGGACATAACTCTGAATTAACATCATTCTAGCATGACCTTGGAATTTAATGATTAAACTCAAAACCACACACAAAAAGCTTAAGTATAGTTTTTAGCATCTTGCACATAAAGCCACTTAGTAAATACTCTGATATACAGATCCTCTTTTACTTGAGAGAGCCACTATTAGGTGCAATAAATTTACACATTCTCATTTTAAAAGACTTTCTCCATGTTTGAGTGGAGAAACTCAGATAACTGAGTTTATACAAGTATTTCTTTTTACAGTCTTCCCTACCAAAATAACTGGAATTTTAAAACAAGTGAAAATCAATGTAAGTATATTGTTTTTAAGAAATTATTATCCATCTGATTTCTAGATCTGGAAACTTATCCCCAATGGTCAGTATGAGTTCCGAGTTAGGGCAGTGAATAAATATGGAACCAGCGATGAATGCAAATCAGATAAAGTGGTCATTCAAGATCCTTATCGCACTCCTGGACCTCCGGGAAAGCCAAAAGTTTTGGAGCGTGCCAAAGGGTCGATGCTAGTGAGCTGGACTCCTCCTCTGGACAACGGCGGCTCTCCAATTACTGGCTACTGGCTGGAGAAGAGAGAAGAGGGTGGTGCCTACTGGTCACGTGTTAGCCGAGCACCGATAACCAAAGTGGGATTGAAAGGCATGGAATTTAATGTTCCCCATTTGACTGAAGGTGTTAAATACCAGTTCAGAGCGATGGCAATAAACGCTGCAGGAGCTGGCCCTCCCAGTGAACCATCAGACCCAGCTGTTGCAGAAGATCCCATATGTAAGTATGCTTCCATTTCTGGAATTTGTCAAGGGTAAAGCCACTAAATGGATAGTTCTGCTCTTAAATTTCTTGTATGTTTCTATGCCAAATTATTTTATTTATTAAAATAAAAAGTTTCATACTTACATAGACTATCAGAAGTATATATGTATGTGTGTATACATATATACACACACTATGCACACATATCTAATATGTACATATACATGTATATGCATACACATACATACAAAAACTCATACAGTGTTTAAACACTTAGATTAAATCTAGTATTGTATGAGGAAGTGATTCCTCATACAATACTAGATTTAATCTAAGTGTTTAAAGACCCTGGACTATAAGCTCCTCTCTGCTCCCATACCTTAAATAAACCTCTCTCTCATTAATTACCTACTGTGGAAATTATCTCCCTCACTAAACAGTCAGACCCTCCAGTAGGAGTTCAACAGAAGCAAAAGGTTGTTAAATTTTCAATAGTATATATTGAATAAAGATATAAGATCTTCAAGCACCGTCTGTGAGGTCAAATAAAAGAAAAAACAATTCTGAAAGATCTATGAGCAGATCAGTTCAAAAATTAAAATACCATGGCCTTAATGATTAATTTCATTTGCTATATAAATGGATTTTCTGTGGGGGAAAAAAAATTCAGCTATTTGTTAAAAAGACTTAAAATAATCTAAGTTCTATACAGAGCATATATAAAAAATAAGTTCTATACAGAGCATATATAAAAAATGAATTAGTCATTCATTCTGCAAGCTGGTAGTAAACATATGCTATGTGCAAAGAGCTGTCCTAGGCACTGGAGAGGAAAGAGCTATGGTTAAAAAGATGAATGGAGTAAAAGAATTTCCGTAATCGTAAAGTACTGTCAGAAATGTGATGGATTGTCACTTGATTAGGGACAGGGTCAATGGCTACAGTAAAGGGCTTAAGATTAGTTTGTGTTCAAAGGTTTACCAGCTAATGATGAAATCATTTTTTAATTTTAATTTTATGGTAGGTTAAATTAAAATAAGCTTTTAGTAGAGAATACTGCAGAATCTCTTCAAAGGGATCTCAAAAGTAAAACAGCTTTTCACCGATTGTGTGTAAATAGAGTATTTCTCTATCTAGAGCTAGTCAGTAATCTTTCTACTCCCAGTTAGTTGTTTGCTTTCTTTGTTTTAGCATTAATGCTAAATGAAAATAGATTTTCTTATATTTCTCTTCTATAGAAGGTAATTTATTCCTTTGGCATTCCTATTTTAATATTTTAATAGATTAAAAATAAGATATGATCAGGTATAGTAAAACATTCTTATAGTATATAAATCTATCATCCCACCAGCTTCAAAAATCTGATTTTTTTTTTTTTTTTTTTTTTAATTAGATCCACCTGGGCCACCTTCTCGCCCAGAGGTCAAAGATAAAACAAAGTCAAGCATCTCACTAGCATGGAAACCTCCAGCCAAAGATGGTGGCAGTCCGATCAAAGGATACATTGTAGAAATGCAAGAAGAAGGTACTACTGACTGGAAAAGCGTAAACGAACCAGACAAACTTCTAACTACCTGTGAATGTGTGGTGCCGAATTTGAAAGAGCTCAGGAAGTACAGATTCCGAGTGAAAGCTGTCAATGAAGCTGGTGAATCTGAACCAAGTGATACAACTGGAGAGATCCCTGCCACTGATATTCAAGGTACTTGTCCTTAATCCATTTATGTATTCATCTTTTGATCTTCTTATTATGAAATTGATTTATTTGTTGAAGACATGTCAATTACTTTTTTTGAAAAAGGTGAGCTAAATCCTGTTATATTATCCTTGGTATTACAGAGGAACCAGAAATTTTCATTGACATTGGAGCACAAGACTGTCTGATTTGTCAAGCTGGCACACAGATTAGGATTCCTGCTGTCATCAAGGGACGCCCAACACCAAAATCATCTTGGGAATTCGATGGAAAGGCAAAGAAGGCAATGAAGGTAAGAAAATTATAATTCTCTGCATCTCCCATTGACTCACTCTAAGGAATATTTACACTATAACTGACTATCTTCTTTCCTAATAGGATGGGGTTCATGACATACCTGAAGATGCACAGGTAAAAAAAAAAAACAAAAAACTGAAATGATTCAGAATCTGATTGACTTCAATACAGCTATTATTTCATGCGGTGTATGACTGCTATTTTCTTTGTACAGCTGGAGACTGCTGAAAACTCATCCGTAATTATTATTCCGGAATGTAAACGATCTCATTCAGGCAAATACAGCATCACAGCCAAGAATAAAGCAGGACAAAAGACTGCAAATTGCAGAGTTAAAGTCATGGGTAAGAAAGACTTTAAAAGTTATTATGGAATAAGAACAAATTATTTTAAACAAGGCACCACTGTTTATATTGTGATTTGCATCCAACAGATGTACCAGGGCCACCCAAACATCTGAAAGTCAGTGACATCACAAGGGGTAGTTGCAAGCTTACATGGAAGATGCCGGATGATGATGGAGGAGACAGGATCAAAGGCTATGTTATCGAGAAGAGGACTATTGATGGAAAAGCTTGGACTAAAGTCAATCCAAACTGTGGAAGCACTTCATTTGTAGTCCCTGACCTCATCTCTGAACAGGAATACTTCTTCCGCGTGCGGGCACAAAACCGTTTTGGTATTGGTGCTCCCGTGGAAACCATTCAGAGGACCACTGCCAGAGATCCAATATGTAAGTTTTTAAGTCTAAGATTAAAGTAGCTTCCTAAACTTGAAATATATTGTTATAAATAATGATTAATACTTTCTTTAACTATTTTTAAAGATCCTCCTGATCCCCCTATTAAACTCAAGATTGGCCTCATAACAAAGAACACAGTACACCTGTCATGGAAACCCCCAAAGAATGATGGGGGCTCCCCTGTCACCCACTATATTGTTGAGTGCCTTGCATGGGATCCTACTGGGACAAAGAAAGAAGCATGGAAACAGTGCAATAAGCGCGATGTGGAAGAACTGGAGTTTACGGTGGAAGACCTAGTAGAGGGTGGGGAATATGAATTCAGAGTCAAAGCTGTCAACGCCGCAGGAGTCAGCAAACCTTCAGCCACTGTTGGCCCCGTGACTGTCAAAGACCAGACATGTAAGTACCAATGCGTTATCTATCAGAGAATGTCCTCTTCGTGAATGCCTTCCTAGATACTCAAGAACAGTCCAAAATAAAAAGAGATGTCTCTGTACGTCAGAAGCTACCATGGGTTGAGTCTGGACATGGGCCCATTACCCAATCACTCATGCCCTCAACTTCCACAGAATTATCATATTTCCGTACATATTACCTTTCCCTTACTGAAAGGAGATACTGTTTGGAATTTCCTTACTCTAATTTTTCTCCATGGCAGGCTGTTTTACTTACCAGAAGTTAACACAGTTCCTCTGCATGCTCCTCAAAAAGGGCAGAAAGTAACCAGTTATTTGCTTAGCAACTGCTGAGACCCATTTATCTTCACAATCGAGCTTCTTTTTCTTAAGTAGAAACTTATATACCATCACAGCCATGAATAATCTGGGAACAGCATCAAAGGAAATGAGACTGAATGTCCTTGGTAAAGGTTACGTGGTTTTATTAAAACTACATGATTTTTCTCTATTTGAGAAAAAGATATATCTACTTTAAGAGATAAAATATCCACACAAATATGGTAATAATTCTTCCTCTCATTACTGTTACCATCACTACTGCTGTGTATTTGTTAGTTCTCTCTTCTAAATTTAGGAAAGCTGTAGTCACTACTCCCTGTGCATATTCTTATACTAAATTCATGAAAAATGGAAAATTGCTTTGCCTCTGCTAGCAGTTAGTTAGTTATATTTCTTAAAAGGGGAATTCATCTCAGAACAAACAAAGTAGGTCCCCTCATTAACTCTGCATAAATATTAGGGAATATCATGAAAGAACTCCCAAGTCTAAGATACTATAGTTTCACTTCTCTCTGCCCTTTTTCAATATCTACAGTCATAATGATGCCAGGTAAGAGAGAGACAGTAGCTGATACATAGCCACATGTAGATCAATAAAGGATGATGACCACACATGCCTGTTCCCTAAACTGGTATAAATTAGCTGAAGACAGATCTGTTCTTTATGTCAGGTAGGGCTGTAAAGCCTGCTTATAGTAGATCAAATAACTAACTTTATCATCACTGTGAATTCTACTTTCGATCCTTCTTTAGTGTTTGTTTTATGTTCCTAATGACAACGTTTTTTTAAAAAATAATCTAGGCCCACCTGCAATTGAGCTAAAAGAATTCATGGAGGTTGAAGAAGGAACTGATGTTAGCATCGTGGCCAAAATTAAAGGTGTGCCATTCCCGACACTAACCTGGTTTAAAGCTCCTCCAAAGAAGCCTGATAACAAAGAACCTGTTGTCTACGACACCCATGTCAACAAACTGGTGGTGGATGATACCTGCACTCTAGTTATTCCACAGTCTCGCAGGAGTGACACTGGCTTATATACCATCACAGCTGTGAATAATCTGGGAACAGCATCAAAGGAAATGAGGCTGAATGTCCTTGGTAAAGATTACATGGTTTTATTAAAACTACACGATTTTCTGTCCATAAATGTAATATCTGTCTTTAAAATCATTCTCCTAATAAAGTTTTCTTTTTTTAAACCATTTTAGGTCGCCCTGGCCCTCCAGTGGGACCAATAAAGTTCGAATCTATTTCAGCAGATCAAATGACATTATCTTGGCTTCCACCTAAAGATGATGGTGGGTCTAAGATTACAAACTACGTAATTGAGAAAAGAGAAGCTAACAGGAAGACATGGGTGCATGTCTCCAGCGAACCTAAAGAGTACACATACACAATTCCAAAATTGCTAGAAGACCATGAATATGTATTTCGAATCATGGCCCAGAACAAATATGGCATTGGGGAACCTCTTGACAGTGAACCAGAAACAGCAAGAAACCTCTTCTGTAAGTAGGACATGTTTCACATTCAAAGTCACTCTTATTTGTGTTTTTCATAATTTCTTATAAATCACTGTGATTCTTGTCACAGCTGTCCCTGGAGCACCGGATAAACCAACAGTTAGCAGTGTGACTCGAAACTCCATGACTGTCAACTGGGAAGAGCCAGAATACGATGGAGGCTCTCCTGTGACAGGATACTGGCTAGAAATGAAAGACACCACTTCAAAGAGATGGAAGAGAGTTAACCGAGATCCTATCAAAGCCATGACTTTGGGTGTTTCTTATAAAGTGACTGGTCTTATTGAAGGTTCTGATTATCAATTCCGGGTATACGCAATCAATGCTGCTGGTGTGGGTCCAGCAAGTCTGCCATCAGACCCAGTGACTGCTAGAGATCCCATTGGTAAGCCTTAAAACCATTCTTTCCCCCCGCCCCAAAAGTGCCATGGAAAAGTCAAGAATACTAATGCATACTGGTTCTTTCCAGCCCCTCCTGGACCTCCATTTCCCAAAGTCACAGACTGGACTAAATCATCTGCGGATTTGGAGTGGTCTCCCCCACTAAAAGATGGTGGATCCAAAATAACGGGATACATCGTTGAATATAAAGAAGAAGGAAAAGAAGAATGGGAAAAGGTGGCTAACACTTGGCATTATGGAAATGTACTATGAATAAACTGAACATGTAGTAGTTATTCTCAATCCCATTTACTCCTATCTGTATTTTTTAATTAAGAAATCAGAAAAATAACATATAATTTAACTGATAATCCAAACATCTCTTAGGTCAAAAAACCTAATCAAAAGTTAAGTCATGTTATTGTTAACTTATCTTTTGGCTATAAAGCCTGAAAAGATGGAATAAGTGACGCATATATGTGGAATCTAGAAAAATGGTACAGATGAACCAGTTTGCAAGGCAGAAATGGAGACACAGATGTAGAAAACAAACGAATGGACACCAAGGGGAGAAAGCAAGTGGCCGGGGGCGGGGTGGGGGTGGTGGGATGAACTGGGAGACTGGGATTGACATGTATACACTAACATGTATAAAACAGATAACTAATGAGAACCTGCTGTATAATAAAATAAAATTCAAAAAAAGAACCTATTTTCTCAAATTATGTAATAAAATGTACATAGATATATATAAAAAAGGATGAATAAGTAAATAGTACAGTTTTTTTCAACCACTTGACAATATTTTAAAACATAATTCCTTCCATTCAGTATTTACCTGTAATATCTGATCCCTAGAACCTAAATTGGCAACAATTTTCCCAAAGAGAGTAAATATGCTGTTGCTATGCTTTGGAAAGCTATTAAAACAAAAAACTACAGTAGTCCCCCCCCGATTCCCAAGGGATACATTCCAAGACCCCAGGGGATGCCTGAAACCACGGATAGTACCAAGCTCTCTCTCTATATATACTATGTTTTTTCTTTATTAATGGGCAGGTAGCATATACAGTGTGAACATGATGGACAAAGGGATAGTTCACTTCCCGGGCAGGGATGGAGCAGGATGGCCCAAGATTTCATTACGTTACTCAGAATGGAACGCAATTTAAAACTGATGAGTTGTTTATTTGTGGAATTGTTTTCCATTTAATACTTTTGGATTTCCGTTGACTTCAAGTAAATGAAACCACAGAAAACAAAACCACGGATAAGAAAGGATTACTGTATTCTAATTATAAAATGCTTGTGATTTTTCCCTAGGCTAAAGAAAAAGAAGTGAGAGGAACAAAACTTGTTGTGACAGGATTAAAAGAAGGAGCATTCTACAAATTTAGAGTTAGAGCAGTCAACATTGCCGGCATCGGAGAACCTGGGGAAGTCACAGATGCCATTGAAATGAAGGACAGAATTGGTACTTACTAATATTTCTATTATTTTATCAATATTTCCATTTTGGATTGGAAATGAAAAGCACATTTGTTATTTTCAATTGTTTTCCAGTATTACCTGACCTTCAGTTAGATGCCAGCGTCAGAGACAGAATTGTGGTCCATGCTGGAGGGGTGATTCGGATCATCGCCTATGTATCTGGCAAGCCTCCTCCAACCGTTACCTGGAGTATGAATGAGAGAGCTTTACCTCAGGAGGCCACCATTGAGACCACAGCCATTAGCTCATCCATGGTCATCAAGAATTGCCAGAGGAGCCACCAAGGCGTCTATGCTCTTCTTGCCAAAAATGCAGGGGGGGAAAGAAAGAAGACAATTATCGTTGATGTATTAGGTAACAACTTTCAATTCGTCCATCCGTCTTTAAAAAATAACACTTTATTTCATCTACAATAAAGCTATATTATTTTTTTAAAAAACTATGTTACAAATATTTTGGAAAATAAGAAAAATCACCCACAATCCCATTGACCACTATTAGCATTTTTAAAAATTTCCTCCTTTTTTTCTATCCTATCCATATTTTATATGGCTGTACTCCTACTATAAAGTCTTATGTGCTGCCTTTTTATGTAACATGCCACCATAAGCATTTACTGTGTTACTATATAGTTTTCATAAAAGCAGCTTTCCTGCAAATGTCCATGAATGTTTAACAACTTGCTAAGGTTGACCATTTTCACATCATAGGACCTGTCAGTTATCATAATAAGACAAAAGTCCCTTTGAAGGTGTCAGTATTCTAATTGAAGAGAAGCATCGTATTTGGTTATCAATATTGCATTTCTAGTCACAGAATATCGAGTTGAACTCTACGAGGCTTGTTCATGCCTCTCACTGGCTGCTCTACTCCAGTGATTTGCTCAGAAAGTGAAGCCCTCCCACTCAGATCTCTCTCTCAGCACCTCTCTAGGCACAACCATACTCCAAACACTCAGTTGTTATGTGAAAATAACCAGTTCTCTATTGAACGTTAATATTATGAAAACATGTTTTGCTTTCATTAATGAAAATGGCATGAGGAAAAAGATCTCACTGAGCAATGGTCCTTCAAGCTTCTAGGTTGTTTCAAACTCCTAAACAGTCTTCTGTCCAATGGCTATTACTTTAAGAACTGGTGTACTTCCAGGTTAAATTCCAAACCTCTCAAAGGTCATTCTGAGATTTGGGCTCTCCTGTGCTGCTCAGATTCACCGGTCATCCAGAAAAAAATTCTCTCCCCCTTTCCCCTCTGGAGAGTAAACTGGACACAAAAAGTAGTCATGCCACTCTTCACCCCTCTCCTGTCTCCCTCTGTGCATTTTCCTCCCAACATTGCCCTCTTATCTGACTCACAAATTACTAAAAAAAAATTTATATGTGTGTGTGTGTGTGCGTGTGCGTGTGCGTGTGTGTGTGTATGTATGTATGTGTGTATATATATATATATATGTATGTATGTATGTATGTATAAAACTGTTCCTTCAGTTTCTACTAAAGCAGGGGCAACCAGTAACTACTGCAAACCTACTTCACTTTAAAATATGGTTGAATATAGACACCAAGGAAAGAAAAAAAAAACCATTAATAAACACAAAATCTCACTCTTTTCATAACAACATTTTTGTCTCCCTTTTAAAAACAGAGGGTAACAAATATTGAGCCCAGTAGTCCATTGATGTCAAACAACTGAAAACCTTTTCCTCTTATTTCCAGATGTGCCAGGTCCTGTTGGAATACCATTCCTGTCTCACAACCTAACCAACGACTCCTGCAAACTGACATGGTTTTCTCCAGAAGATGATGGAGGCTCTCCAGTCACAAATTATGTCATTGAAAAGCGGGAAGATGACCGCAGAGCATGGACCCCAGTGACATACACAGTTACCCGACAAAATGCCACCATCCAGGGTCTCATTCAAGGAAAAGCCTACTTTTTCCGAATTGCAGCTGAAAATAGTATTGGCATGGGCCCGTTTGTTGAGACAACAGATGCGCTTGTCATAAGAGATCCAATAAGTAAGTACAATTTAAAACAATTTCATCTTTAATCACTTTTTCACTCATTTAATAAAAGACCATAGTGACAAAGTAGGTACACAAATGCCAAACATTTCATTCATTTGGCAAGCATTCATTAGGCAAATATGTAGTCTCTGATGTTGGTAGTATTTGAACGTGACTATGAAAGAGATTGTGGGAATATATATGATGCTTCAAACCCTCCCATGTAATACTACATAGATTCTTTTTTTAATTTCCAACTTAATGGCATGAACATGAAGTATTTTCCTAACTCTAAAACTACCAACTCTGGGGACTTCCCTGGCAGTCCAGTGGTTAGGACTCCGAGCTTCCAATGTGGTGGGGTGGCGGGCGGGTTCGATCCCTGCTCAGGGATCTAAGATCCCACAGGCCGTGTGGCGCGGCCAAAACATTTTTTAAAATAAATTTTGAAACACTAAAACTACCAACTCTGGGGGACTTTCCTGAATTATTTGGCCTCAATGAACCTCTATTTCCTCATCTGGAAATTAGATTGTATTGAGTGGCTTTCAGCTCTACTCATTTTATGTTGAGATTTCTTTTGTTACTTATCAAAACAAATGGTTTAATGTTTAAATGCAATCCTCAAAAAGCATTATTTACTACATTTTCTATTACATTCTTAACATGACATTTGTCTCACTGTCATTCCACACTTGCAGCTGTACCAGAGCGTCCTGAAGACCTAGAAGTCAAAGAAGTTACTAAAGATTCTGTTACTTTGACTTGGAATCCCCCTAAGTATGATGGCGGATCCGAAATTATCAACTATGTCCTAGAAAGCCGTCTCATTGGAACTGAGAAGTTCCACAAAGTTACAAATGACAACTTGCTTAGCAGGAAGTACACTGTGAAAGGCTTAAAAGAAGGCGATACCTATGAGTACCGTGTCAGTGCCATCAATATTGTTGGACAAGGCAAACCATCATTTTGCACCAAGCCAATCACTTGCAAGGATGAGCTAGGTATGTGTCAAATGCAGCTTACACTTTGAAAACTTGTACACTTATAGGTTTACCTTAAGACATCAAACTGGCTTTCCTTTATAATTATACATTTCAGCTCCTCCAACGCTTGACCTCGACTTCAGAGATAAACTCACGATTCGAGTTGGTGAAGCTTTTGCCCTCACTGGCCGTTACTCAGGCAAACCAAAGCCTAAGGTTACTTGGTTCAAAGATGAAGTTGATGTGCTAGAAGATGATCGCACTCATATAAAGACCTCGCCAACAACACTTGCTCTAGAGAAGCTCAAGGCCAAGCGTTCAGATTCTGGCAAATACTGTGTGGTTGTGGAGAACAGTACAGGCTCCAGGAAAGGTTTCTGTCAAGTTAATGTCGTTGGTAAGTATTATTTAGCAAGAGTTAGAGACATTCTGTTCTTTCCAAAGCAGAAGTGGAAATAACATTTTGTGGTGTGATTTTTTTTTTTTTTTTTCCTCAGACCGTCCTGGACCACCGGTAGGACCAGTTGTTTTTGATGAGGTGACCAAAGATTACATGGTTATCTCTTGGAAGCCACCTTTAGATGACGGAGGCAGTGAAATTACTAATTATATTATTGAGAAGAAGGAAGTGGGCAAAGACGTTTGGATGCCTGTGACATCTGCAAGTGCTAAAACAACATGCAAAGTTTCTAAACTGCTTGAAGGAAAAGATTATATTTTCCGGATACACGCTGAAAATCTGTATGGAATAAGTGATCCTCTGGTGTCTGATTCAATGAAAGCCAAAGATCGTTTCAGTATGCATCATATTTCTTTTCAGTGATTCAATGTTTGATATTGTTAACGGGAAGAATTAAATTTCTAACATATTTTGCTAATGTTTGTTATAGGGGTTCCTGATGCACCTGACCAGCCAACTGTTACACAAGTTACCAAAGACTCTGCATTAGTCATCTGGAACAAGCCAAATGATGGAGGAAAGCCCATCACAAACTACATCCTGGAAAAGAAGGAAACTATGTCTAAACAATGGGCTAGAGTTACCAAAGAGCCTATCCATCCACACACTAAATTTACGGTTCCTGACCTTCTAGAAGGGTGTCAGTATGAATTCTGGGTTTCTGCAGAAAACCAAATTGGTATTGGAGACCCAAGCCCACCATCCAAACCAGTCTTTGCTAAAGATCCAATTGGTATAGTACTAAAGCATTCTTTCAGCTTTCATTTTATCCAACTTTGTTTTCAGCTATATTCTAACTCCTTTTTGGTTTTCTCTTTTATTATGTAGTGAAACCAAGTCCACCTATTAATCCTGAAGCAATAGATAAAACACATAATTCAGTTGATCTAACCTGGCAGCCACCACGTCACGATGGTGGGAGCAAGATTCTGGGTTATATTGCTGAATACCAGAAAGTTGGAGATGAAGAATGGAAAAGAGCCAATCACACCCCTGAGTCGTGTCCTGAAACTAACTATAAAGTCACTGATCTTTGGGATGGTCAATCCTATAAGTTCAGAGTAATAGCAGTCAATGTAGCCGGTGAATCAGATCCAGCTCATGTTCCCGAGCCAGTGCTAGTAAAAGACAGACTCGGTGAGTATAATGTTCTCAGCTGCCTTTGCAAGGAAGACAGGTTTCATTGTCTATGCTTAAGTGTAAAATACATTCACAAAACAAATCTGTAAGTACTGTTCTCTTTATTCTAGAACCCCCTGAGTTGATTCTTGATGCCAACATGGCAAGAGAACAACACATAAGGGTTGGTGATACTCTAAGACTTAGTGCCATCATCAAAGGAGTGCCATTCCCAAAAGTAACTTGGAAAAAAGAAGACAGAGAGGCTCCAGTTAAAGCAAGAATTGATGTTACTCCAGTTGGTAGCAAGCTTGAAATTTGTAATGCTGCCCATGAAGATGGTGGAATTTATTCCTTAACAGTGGAGAATCCAGCTGGTTCAAAAACTGTCTCAGTAAAAGTACTTGTGTTAGGTAAGAATTTTAGTACTTGTGATGTACTTAATGCAATAGCATATAAAAGTAACTCTAAATACATTTTGAGTTCTTATCTGGATTAAATCACTTATATAACTGCATTACTTAACACTTTTCAGATAAGCCTGGGCCACCTAGAGATCTGGAAGTCAGTGAAATTAGGAAAGATTCTTGTTACCTTACTTGGAAGGAACCACTGGATGATGGTGGTTCTGTTATTACAAATTATGTGGTTGAGAGGAGAGATGTTGCCAGTGCCCAGTGGTCACCTCTTTCAACTACATCAAAGAAAAAGAGCCACTTTGCTAAACATCTTACTGAAGGCAATCAGTATCTCTTCCGAGTAGCTGCTGAGAACCAGTATGGACGTGGTCCTTTCGTAGAAACATCTAAACCCATCAAGGCTCTGGATCCCCTATGTAAGTTGCTCTCTTTGGATACAAAAGTACTGTTTTACTGTCTTTGAGTATATTGTTTATTCATCATAACTTCTTCTTCTTAAAAGATCCTCCAGGGCCACCCAAGAACCTACACCATGTAGATGTTGACAAGACTGAAGTCTCCCTTGTTTGGAATAAGCCACATCGTGATGGTGGCTCTCCAATCACTGGATATTTGGTGGAATATCAAGAAGAGGGTGCCCAAGACTGGATTAAGTTCAAGACTGTGACAAACTCAGAGTGTGTTGTTACCGGACTACAACAAGGAAAGACCTATAAATTCCGTGTAAAAGCTGAAAACATTGTGGGTCTTAGTCTTCCTGACACAACTATCCCAATAGAATGTCAAGAAAAACTAGGTAATTTTTAGATTGGAATTATTTTCTTTCTTTTTTAAATTATTCATATTGTGAAAATCAAAATCTAATTTCCTCATGTTTCCTTTCCAGTGCCTCCATCTGTGGAGCTGGATGTGAAATTAATTGAAGGCCTTGTGGTAAAAGCTGGAACTACAGTCAGATTCCCTGCCATTATAAGAGGTGTACCTGTTCCTACTGCAAAGTGGACAACCGATGGGAATGAGATTAAAACAGATGAACACTATACAGTTGAAACTGACAACTTCTCATCAGTACTCACCATTAAGAACTGCTTAAGGAGAGACACTGGGGAATATCAGATCACAGTTTCCAATGCAGCTGGCACCAAAACAGTGGCTGTACATCTTACTGTTCTTGACGTTCCAGGTCCACCAACAGGCCCTATTAATATTCTGGAAGTTACCCCTGAACATATGACTATCTCATGGCAGCCACCTAAGGATGATGGAGGAAGCCCTGTGATAAATTATATTGTTGAGAAAAAAGACACAAAGAAAGACACATGGGGTGTTGTCTCTTCAGGAAGCAGTAAGACAAAGCTGAAAGTCCCACATCTGCAGAAGGGCTGTGAATATGTCTTCCGAGTGAAAGCAGAGAATAAGATTGGTGTTGGCCCTCCCCTTGACTCCATACCTACTGTTGCTAAACATAAGTTTAGTCCTCCATCTCCTCCTGGTAAACCAGTAGTCACTGACATTACTGAAAATGCTGCAACAGTGTCTTGGACTCTGCCAAAATCTGATGGTGGCAGTCCAATAACTGGTTACTATGTGGAACGTCGAGAAGTAACAGGCAAATGGATGAGGGTCAACAAAACACCTCTAGCGGACCTGAAGTTTAGAGTGACTGGACTCTATGAGGGAAATACATATGAGTTTAGAGTTTTTGCTGAGAATCTTGCAGGACTAAGCAATCCGTCCCCAAGTTCTGATCCAATAAAAGCTTGCCGGCCCATCAAACCACCTGGACCACCTATTAATCCTAAGCTGAAAGACAAGACCAGAGAAACAGCTGGCCTGGTGTGGACAAAGCCTCTCAGTGATGGTGGCAGCCCCATTCTGGGCTATGTAGTGGAATGTCAGAAAGCTGGAGCAACACGGTGGAGCAGGATTAATAAAGATGAACTCATTAGGCAATGTGCCTTTAGGGTACCTGGACTAATTGAAGGAGATGAGTACAGATTCCGTATAAAGGCAGCTAATATTGTGGGAGAGGGAGAGCCAAGAGAACTAGCAGAATCTGTGATTGCAAAGGACGTCCTTCATCCTCCAGAAGTAGAACTTGATGTTACCTGTCGTGATGTTATTACCGTTAAAGTGGGCCAAACTATCCGCATTCTTGCTCGGGTCAAAGGCAGACCTCAACCAGACATAACTTGGTCCAAGGAAGGCAAAGTATTGGCCCGAGAAAAGCGGGTTGACCTAATTCACGATCTACCTCGTGCTGAGTTGCAAATTAAAGAAGCTGTTAGAGCTGATCATGGCAAGTATATCATCTCAGCTAAGAACAGCAGTGGACATGCCCAAGGTTCTGCTATCGTTAATGTCCTTGACAGACCTGGGCCTTGCCAGAATTTAAAGATCAGCAACGTAACCAAAGAGAACTGTACAATTTATTGGGAAAACCCTCTAGATAACGGTGGCTCAGAAATAACAAACTTCATAGTGGAATATCGCAAACCAAACCAGAAAGGCTGGTCAATTGTTGCTTCAGATGTCACTAAGCGATTAATCAAGGCCAACCTTTTAGCCAACAATGAATACTATTTCCGAGTTTGTGCAGAGAATAAAGTAGGTGTTGGGCCAACCACTGAAACAAAAACTCCAATTCTGGCTATTAACCCTATTGACAGACCAGGTGAGCCCCAAAACCTTCATATTGCAGATAAAGGAAAGACATTTGTCTACCTAAAATGGAGGCGGCCTGATTATGATGGTGGTAGCCCAAATCTATCATATCATGTTGAAAGGAAGCTGAAGGGCTCTGATGACTGGGAAAGAGTGCATAAAGGAAGCACTAAAGACACCCACTACATGGTTGACAAATGTGTTGAAAACCAGATTTATGAGTTCAGAGTGCAAACGAAGAATGAAGGTGGAGAAAGTGACTGGGTGAAGACAGAGGAAGTTGTTGTAAAGGAAGACTTGCAGAAACCAGTACTTGATCTGAAATTAAGTGGTGTGCTAACTGTCAAAGCGGGTGACACCATTCGACTTGAGGCAGGTGTTAGAGGCAAACCATTTCCAGAAGTTTCATGGACCAAGGACAAAGACGCGACAGACTTAACAAGATCACCAAGGGTCAAGATTGCTACCAGTGGTGATTCATCTAAATTTTCTCTTACTAAAGCAAAGCGAAGTGATGGTGGTAAATATGTAATTACAGCAACTAACACAGCTGGCAGTTTTGTGGCCTTTGCTACTGTCAATGTTTTAGATAAGCCTGGGCCTGTAAGAAATCTGAAAATTGTTGATGTGTGTAGTGATAGGTGTTCTCTTCGCTGGGATCCACCAGAGGATGATGGTGGCTGTGAAATCCAAAATTATATTTTAGAAAAATGTGAGAGCAAGAGAATAGTTTGGTCTACCTTTTCTGCTACTATCTTAATACCTGGTACTACAGTAACACGTCTCATAGAAGGGAATGAATATATTTTCAGAGTCCGTGCAGAAAATAAAATAGGCACAGGGCCTCCAACAGAAAGTAAACCAGTCATTGCAAAAACCAAATATGATAGACCTGGTCGCCCTGACCCCCCAGAAGTCACTAAAGTAAGCAAAGAAGAGATGACTGTGGTTTGGACGCCACCTGAATATGATGGAGGAAAGTCCATCACAGGATACTATTTGGAGAAAAAGGAAAAACATTCAACACGATGGATCCCTGTCAACAAGAGTGCGATCCCTGAGAGACGTTTGAAAGTACAGAATCTCTTCCCAGGACATGAATATCAGTTCCGTGTCAAGGCAGAAAATGAAGTTGGAATTGGAGAACCAAGCTTGCCATCAAGCCCAGTGGTGGCAAAAGACCCCATAGGTATGATGTTCTTGCTTTTTCTGGTATTACACCAACTCTTAATCTCAGGCACAGAGGTATTAGACAAATAAGTTAAATGCACAGCATCAAAACCTTAATCTTAGCCAGTAGTTTTCCAAATAAATCTTTTACCAATTCGCCTAAAATGTACAAACAATGGTAGATTCTAGTTTTATGAAGGAAAATAAGGAGGACTGAGTAACTGAGAAATTGAATGTACTATCTGTGGTTAATTAAGGATGGACTATATAGAATTACTCATTAACGTATCACTAGTAGTTGTTAACCATGTGTAAATGTATTCTTATATAATTTACTTTCAGAACCACCTGGTCCACCGACCAATCTCAAAGTGGTTGATACAACCAAAAGTTCCATAACTCTTGGGTGGGGAAAACCGGTGTATGACGGCGGCGCACCAATCATTGGATATGTTGTGGAAATGAGACCAAAGAGACCAGATACATCACCTGATGAAGGCTGGAAAAGGTGTAGTGCTGTAGCGCAACTCGTTCGCATGGAATTCACCGTGACCAGCTTGGATGAAAACCAGGAATATGAGTTCAGGGTTTGTGCCCAAAACCAAGTTGGCATTGGGCACCCTGCAGAACTAAAGGACGCTATTAAACCTAAAGAAATCCTAGGTGAGGCCCTATGTTATCACTTGATTCATTCATGTTTCACTTCTCACATGATCTCCCCACATTCTGAAGTCAAGTGACGACTTTCGTGTCATTTGCAGAACCTCCGGAGATTGAGTTGGATGCCAGCATGAGAAAACTGGTCACAGTGAGAGCAGGATGCCCTATTCGACTATTTGCCATAGTGAGAGGGCGACCAGCCCCTACGGTCACTTGGCGAAAAGTGGGTATTGATAACGTGGTCAGAAAGGGACAAGTTGATCTGGTTGATACTATGGCCTTCCTCGTCATCCCCAATTCTACCCGTGATGACTCAGGAAAATATTCCTTGACGCTTGTGAACCTGGCAGGAGAAAAGGCCGTGTTCGTGAATGTCAGAGTATTAGGTGGGTTATAAACAAGCGTCTTCCTCCCCTTCAAAAATGCCTTAGTTAATAAGGAGGCTGAGGGGACTCGTATATATGACTTTGTTGTCCTTCACAGATACTCCTGGACCCGTGTCTGATTTAAAAGTTTCGGATGTCACTAAAACGTCATGCCACATTTCCTGGGCCCCTCCCGAGAACGATGGTGGGAGCCAAGTGACACATTACATTGTGCAGAAACGTGAGGCAGATAGAAAGACGTGGTCGACAGTCACCCCAGAAGTCAAGAAGACGAGCTTCCACGTCACCAATCTTGTCCCTGGGACTGAGTATTTCTTCAGAGTAACTGCTGTCAATGAGTATGGTCCCGGCGTCCCAACAGATGTCCCCAAACCAGTGCTCGCAACAGATCCTCTAAGTAAGTTACATCCTTTCTCCCTCCTTTTAACTCCAGTCCCCGACCTCAGCAAAATCAAGATACCGAAACATTTTACTCCACTAATGAAAGGGCCTTCACTTGTAGAAACCTAAACAGTACAAATAAATATCTAACTCGCTCACCGAAGACTTTTTTGATCTGACTAATCCGTGTCCTTTTTACTTTCAACATCCCGAACCATAGTTTCCATATACTTTGAAGCAAGTGGCATACGAAAACATTTATGCATATTTCCAAAGGGATGGATTAGGTTACCTGGGTGGTTTTTTCTTCTAGGTGAGCCGGATCCCCCCAGGAAACTGGAAGTTACTGAAATGACAAAGAACAGCGCTACGTTAGCCTGGTTACCGCCCCTGCGCGACGGAGGCGCGAAGGTCGACGGCTACATCGTTAGTTACAGAGAAGAAGAGCTGCCTGCAGGTCGCTGGACAGAGTACTCGGTGGTGAAAGACCTCAGCCTTGTCGTCACCGGCCTCAAGGAGGGAAAGAAATACAAATTTAGGGTAGCAGCCAGAAACGCCGTTGGAGTCAGTTTGCCAAGAGAAGCTGAGGGAGTGTATGAAGCCAAAGCACAGCTGCGTAAGTAGTCAGAGTCGTTTTCCATGGGATAAAAGTTTATGAGGATCTTCTTTTGACATGCAGACATTTATCCCTGAAGAATCTAGTTCCAGAAATACTTGAAATATAGTAGAGAACAGTGGTTTGGAAACATCTGGACCCACAACAGGTAGTAAATACACCTTAAATCATGATACAGGACACACGTACATATATATGACTTAGAAAAAGTTTCTTAAAGCAACACCCATTCTTATCATGTATGCTGGCCTCAGATATTCTCAATTCGTTTCGATCCCATTCTCTGTAAAAAGTATTAGCAGTAATGCAAACATTAATTTGAACCCACTAATGGGTTGCAATCCACAGTTTGAAAAGCACTAGTATAGTTCCCCACCAGAGGAAATTTAACCTCCCTGCCAAATTAATGTATCTTCATCTTACTTTTAGTGCCACCCAAGATCCTTATGCCAGAGCAAATTACTATCAAAGCTGGGAAGAAACTCCGAATTGAAGCCCATGTGTATGGAAAGCCTCATCCGACCTGTAAATGGAAAAAAGGAGAAGATGAAGTTGTCACATCCAGCCACCTGGCAGTACATAAAGCAGACAATTCTTCAGTTCTGATCATAAAAGATGTTACTAGGAAAGACAGCGGTTACTATAGCCTCACTGCAGAGAACAGTTCTGGGACAGACACTAAGAAAATCAAAGTTATCGTCATGGGTAGGTTACGTGTTAGACAAATGGCCATCCAAATATGAATATCAGAAACATTTTTTCCAGTCAAATCCCTATTCTTATATTTCTTTCCTCTCGGTTCATGCAGATGCTCCTGGACCCCCTCAGCCTCCGTTTGACATTTCTGACATAGATGCCGATGCTTGCTCCCTGTCATGGCACATCCCCCTGGAGGACGGAGGCAGTAACATCACCAATTACATAGTGGAGAAGTGTGACGTGAGCAGGGGTGACTGGGTGACAGCGCTAGCTTCAGTGACAAAAACTTCCTGCAGGCTTGGAAAACTGATCCCAGGCCAAGAGTATATCTTCCGGGTCCGTGCTGAGAATCGATTTGGCATTTCAGAGCCTCTCACATCTCCAAAGATGCTGGCTGAGTTCCCATTTGGTATGTTTCTTTCAGGAAGAAAAAAAAAAATTGTGTTTTCTTTCTAGTCTGTTACTTAGGCTAGAAACTGATATTTCCCTGATCTTCATCTCCAGATGTTCCCAGTGAACCCAAGAATGCACGAGTCACTAAAGTCAACAAAGACTGCATATTTGTGGCGTGGGATAGACCAGACAGTGATGGAGGGAGCCCCATTACCGGCTACCTGATTGAACGCAAAGAAAGAAACAGTTTGCTCTGGGTGAAAGCTAACGATACCCCTGTCCGGTCAACTGAATATCCCTGTGCTGGCCTGATAGAAGGCCTTGAGTATTCATTCAGAATCTCTGCCCTAAATAAAGCTGGATCCAGCCCACCCAGCAAACCAACTGAATATGTAACTGCGAGAACGCCAGTTGGTGAGTAAATTTTTTGAGTAATTTTTTTTTTTTTTTTTTTTTTTAAGTATTATGAGGACACGTTTAAATCTTGGAGTCTCTGAAGGTTACTATTTCCATTCAGGAATATGTTCTGGGTGATACTGTGAAACACAGAGCTTAAAATTTCTGCTGTTAAGATAAATGCTGAGAATATCTCTTTTGGTTTTAGATCCTCCTGGAAAGCCTGAAGTTATTGATGTTTCCAAGAGTACTGTGTCCCTCATCTGGGCCCGTCCAAAGCATGATGGAGGCAGCAAAATTATTGGCTATTTCGTAGAAGCTTGCAAACTTCCTGGTGATAAGTGGGTACGGTGTAATACTTCACCTCACCAGATTCCCCAGGAAGAGTACACAGCTACTGGCTTAGAAGAGAACGCTCAGTATCAGTTTAGAGCAATTGCCAAGACTGCGGTAAACATTAGCCAGCCTTCTGAACCTTGTGATCCAGTGACTATCATGGCAGAAAATGGTAAGATTCTGTTGAACATTACAGGCAAAGGTGGACAGCACTCATAATGTATATTTCTCCTAATAAAAAACTAAATCTACACCTATGGAAATAAGGGCAAGTAAAATGATAGGTACTTTGTATACAGACACTAAAAATTATGATTATGGAGAATCTTAATAACACGCTAAACTAAAAAACAGGATACAAAACTGTGTGGACCGCATAATTTTAACCATACACAGGCACAGGCACAAAAAGATGCCAAAGAAATGCACCAAAATGATAAGAGTGAAGCTTTAAGGATGCTGGAATGATGGGCGATCTTTACTCTTTTCTTTATACTTTCAGCATTATCAAATTTCGGCATTTCTTTTATAATGAATATGTTACTTTCAAAAAATCCCATCTTGAAAAAGACAGCGTATGAATTGCCCACTTTTATCAGTAAGAATTATGTAATATAGCTTTGCATATATTAAATCCTTTTATCTTATTTCTTTCCAGTTCCTCCCAGGATAGACCTGAGTGTGGCTATGAAATCTTTGCTCACTGTGAAAGCTGGAACTAACGTTTGCCTGGATGCTACTGTTTTTGGTAAACCAATGCCCACAGTCTCTTGGAAGAAGGATGGGACGCCGCTGAAAGCATCGGAAGGCATCAAGATGGCCATGAAGCGGAACCTGTGTACCCTGGAGCTGTTCAGCGTGAATCGGAAAGACTCAGGGGACTATACCATCACTGCCGAAAACGCGAGTGGCTCCAAATCAGCCACCATCAAGCTCAAAGTGTTAGGTAACTAAAGCACTTCACTAGAATCTCATGTTTCACTTTGGTTAATGTGATGTCATAGAATTTACAAAATAATATGTGAGAAGAGGTACCTATCTCGATGTATCTTTCGTCATCGCGGAATTATTCTCATCACAGAACAACAGCGTTTTACAGCCGAAAAGACCACTAGAGATCACATATTCCAGTGACATAATTTTAGATATGAGGAAATTAAGTAACTTCCAAGGTCGTATAGGAAGTTAATGACAACATAAAGGCTGCAGCCCAGGTCTCCAGACCTCCACTCTACTCATTCCCTATTTCACATGTGTGAGTGAAAGACTTCACTTTTCTTTCTTATCCTTTCAGATAAACCAGGTCCTCCAGCATCTGTTAAAATCAACAAAATGTATTCAGATCGTGCAATGCTTTCTTGGGAACCTCCTCTTGAAGACGGAGGCTCAGAAATCACCAACTATGTTGTTGACAAACGTGAAACGAGCAGACCCAACTGGGCACAAGTCTCTGCCACTGTGCCCATCACCAGCTGCAGCGTGGAGAAACTGATAGAGGGCCATGAGTATCAGTTCCGAATTTGTGCTGAAAATAAATACGGAGTGGGCGACCCGATCTTAACTGAACCGGCAATTGCTAAAAACCCATATGGTAAGAACATTTTCCTGAGGTTTTTCTCTTTTTTTTTAAACTTCCTTATTGGAGTATAATTGCTTTACAATGGTGTGTTACTTTCTGCTTTATAACAAAGTGAATCAGCTATATGTATACATATATCCCCATATCCCTTCCCTCTGGAGCCTCCCTCCCACCCTCCCTATCCCACCCCTCTAGGTGGTCACAAAGCATCGAGCTGATCTCCCTGTGCTATGCGGCTGCTTCCCACTAGCTATCTATTTTACATTTGGTAGTGTATATATGTCCATGCCACTCTCTCACTTCATCCCAGCTTACCCTTCCCCCTCCCCATGTCCTCAAGTCCATTCTCTACGTCTGCGTCTTTATTCCTGTCCTGCCCCTACATTCTTCAGAACGATTTTTTTTTTTTTTTTAAGATTCCATATATATGTGTTAGCATACGGTATTTGTTTTTTTCTTTCTGACTTACTTCACTCTGTATGACAGACTCTAGGTCCATCCACCTCACTACAAATAACTCATTTTACTTTTTAAATATTACCTTTTAGACTGGGACATTAACTTGTCAATCAATCTCTGCAGACCCACCCGGACGCTGTGATCCTCCTGTTATTAGCAACATAACCAAAGATCACATGACAGTAAGCTGGAAACCACCAGCAGATGATGGCGGCTCCCCCATCACTGGCTATTTGGTTGAAAAGCGGGAAACCCAGGCAATTAACTGGACTAAGGTCAACAGAAAACCCGTTATAGAAAGAACGATAAAAGCAACAGGTCTCCAAGAAGGCACGGAATATGAGTTCCGAGTTACAGCTATAAATAAGGCTGGACCAGGCAAACCCAGTGATGTATCCAAAGCTGCTTACGCCCAAGATCCTCTGTGTAAGTTTTCATGAGAGAGTCCAATATTCTGTGTTACAATCAACATTCAACAACTGGGAATGAGGTTTTAATGAAAATTTTTCTATTATTATTTATCCTCAGATCCTCCTGGTCCACCAGCTTTTCCCAAAGTATATGATACAACCCGTAGCTCCGTGAGTCTATCTTGGGGCAAGCCAGCCTATGACGGTGGTAGCCCTATCGTTGGTTACCTTGTTGAAGTAAAACGAGCTGATTCTGATAACTGGGTGAGGTGCAATTTACCACAGAAGCTACAGAAAACCCGCTTTGAGGTTACCGGCCTAATGGAAAACACAGAATATCAGTTCCGCGTGTATGCCATTAATAAGATAGGATATAGTGACCCCAGCGATGTGCCAGATAAACACTGTCCCAAGGACATTTTAAGTAAGTATTACCAGGAGAAATATACAGAACTTTTCTCATCAGTCATATTGTAAGAGGGAGTACGGTACTCTCTTATGTAGATCTATTTATTTATAAGTTTTAGGGTTGGTAACTCTACAAGTATCAATACATTTTAGGAGAGCTGGGTTGGTACCTTATGGTATTGTATAATAAGCTAAATGGAATGCAAGTATGAGAATTTCATGTCTCCAAAAGAATATGGGATATAGGAATTTTATTCTGAGAATAAAAAGATTTTTTAAAACTAAGTAGTGAGCTATTTATCATTCTTAGGTTTTTATTTTCTCTTCTAATCTACCCCTCTCCATAAGTATATAATGGGTAAGCTCTCCATCATCTTAATTTCTCTTCTCACCATTTCTTCTATTCACCTATTCTCCCTAACCAGTGCTCCTTTTACTTTGAATTACTTGGTATTATACTTCACCCTCTGTGTACTGTTCTTCCTACAATGAAATGAAGAGTATATAGCAGAGTGCCTTCACTGGAAGAAAGCCAAAAACCAATCATCTATTTTTAATATACAGAGAGTTTAAGAGTATATAAGGTTCATGAGATAAGGAGATGCAGATCCTCCAGGGAAAACTTGGGTCGGCCTATAGGATATTGGAAAATAGAAAGATCAATAATTGCTACAGAGTATTAAAATCGTTGGCAACGGGACTTCCCTGGTGGCGCAGTGGTTAAGAATCTGCCTGCCAACGCAGCGGACACGGGTTCGAGCCCTGGTCGGGGAAGATCCCACATGCCGTGGAGCAACTAAGCCCATGTGCCACAACTACTGAGCCTGCGTTCTAGAGCCCACGAGCCACAACTACTGAAGCCCGTGTGCCTAGAGCCTGTGCTCTGCAACAAAGAGTAGCCCCCGCTCGCCACAACTAGAGAACGCCTGCACGCAGCAACGAAGACCCAATGCAGCCAATAAATAAATAAATTTTTAAAAATAAAAAAAATAGTTGGCAAAAGTTTTGAGGATTATATTAAGGATTTTCTAAAGAACTAGAGATCAGTTATGGAAAGAAACATATTTTAGGAGTGATCAGGCCAGTTCTTGGAAATACATTTGACCATTATTACTCTGTCTTTACTCCAACATTAAACAGTTCCACCTGAGGGAGAACTTGATGCTGATTTGAGGAAAACACTCATATTACGTGCTGGAGTTACAATGAGACTGTATGTACCAGTAAAAGGACGTCCACCTCCCAAGATAACTTGGTCTAAACCAAATGTCAATCTAAGAGAAAGGATTGGACTCGACATAAAGTCAACTGACTTTGACACTTTCTTGCGCTGTGAAAATGTGAACAAATATGATGCAGGAAAATATATCTTGACTCTGAAGAACAGCTGTGGTAAAAAAGAATATACCATTGTAGTGAAAGTGCTTGGTAAGTCCACTTGAAAAAACAATCATATATATGCTTAAAATGTAGTCTATGTATTTTTTACGTACTCATTTCTTATTTACCCACTATTTATTCAGATACTCCTGGGCCACCCATCAATGTGACTGTCAAAGAAATATCCAAAGATTCTGCTTCTGTTACCTGGGATCCTCCCATTATCGATGGCGGAAGCCCCATCATAAACTATGTGGTAGAAAAGCGTGACGCAGAGAGGAAGTCCTGGTCCACTGTGACAACGGAGTGCTCCAAAACAAGCTTCAGAGTTTCTAACTTGGAGGAAGGAAAATCCTACTTCTTCAGGGTGTTTGCGGAAAACGAGTACGGCATTGGTGATCCCGGTGAAACACGTGATGCCGTGAAAGCTTCCGGTGAGCAAATGAGCTACCATCCCATCATTTTGAGTGACATCTTACCTTGGTTATCCAGGGCTTAGACGTATCGTTTCTCCTTTGCTTTAGAAACCCCTGGACCAGTTGTGGACCTTAAAGTGACGTCTGTGACCAAGTCATCTTGTAGCATAGGCTGGAAAAAGCCTCGCAGCAATGGTGGGAGTCGAATTATCGGATATGTCGTTGATATCCTGACTGAAGAAAATAAGTGGCAACGAGTCACGAAATCACTAAACTTACAGTATTCCATGAAAGATTTGACTGAAGGGGAGGAATACACCTTCAGAGTGAGTGCTGAGAATGAAAACGGAGAAGGGACCCCATGTGAAATCACTGTTGTGGCAAAGGATGATGTCGGTAAGCCTTCAGCCATCATCTCCATTTTCCCTCTGTCATCAAAAGTGCCCTCTTGAGCCCTACTCACTGGCTTATGTAAAAATCCTTTAAAAACTATAACGATCCGAAAAAATTAACTGCCTGGCATTAAAAATAACAATAACTTATCTCTGCCGTTTTACAGTGGCTCCTGACCTTGACTTAAAGGACCTTCCTGATTTGTGCTACTTGGCTAAAGAAAACAGCAACTTCCGTCTTAAGATCCCCATAAAAGGCAAGCCAGCTCCATCCGTGTCCTGGAAGAAAGGAGAAGATCCTCTAGCAACAGACACAAGGGTCAGTGTCGAGTCATCTGCAGCTAACACAACTCTTGTAGTGAATGACTGCCAAAAATCTGATGCTGGAAAATACACAATCACACTGAAGAATGTTGCCGGCACCAAGGAAGGAACTCTCTCCATAAAAGTTGTCGGCAAGCCTGGCATCCCCACTGGACCAATCAAATTTGACGAAGTCACAGCAGAAGCCATGACCTTAAAGTGGGGTCCTCCAAGGGACGACGGAGGTTCTGAGATCACCAACTATATCCTAGAGAAGAGGGATTCTGTAAACAACAAGTGGGTGACATGTGCCTCAGCTGTCCAGAAAACCACCTTTAGAGTCATGAGACTTCATGAGGGTACGGAATACACCTTCAGGGTCAGTGCCGAAAATAAATACGGTGTAGGAGAGGGCCTGAAATCGGAGCCAATTGTTGCTAGACATCCATTTGGTAAGTGTCTCAAGGTCAGAAAACACAAAGCAAAACATGGTTCTGGCTTATTTATAATACATTCCTGATTATAAATCTTGCATTATCTACTTTTTCCTAGATGTGCCCGATGCTCCCCCACCTCCCAATATTGTGGATGTCAGACATGATTCCGCATCTCTAACTTGGACTGACCCCAGGAGAACTGGAGGCTCTCCAATTACAGGTATTTAGTTGGCTCTTACCGTACAGCGTTTACATTAAGATTTCTTCCAAATCTTCCTCCCTGAAAACAAGTTGAATCTGTGCTCCTTATTTATAGCACTATCTGCACATACAAAAATGTATTTTCCTTTTTTCAGTTCATTATGCATTCAGTACATGAAGCATTAAGCAAGCTAATTCATTAAGCTAATGCTTAATTTCAATGAAAACCTCCTAATGTAATAGTTAATAAAGGCTTTCTTAATGATATCTATTTTTGTAAGTTAAAATTTTTTGACAGAAGGTGCAATAAATATGTCTATTCCAAGGGGAAAAAATGGCTCTATGCCTAGGTAATAAAAGTATACATACAAGCAAGCATGATTACTTGTTCCATGCATGTGTGTGTATGTGTGTGTGTGTATGTATGTATTTAAAAATCAGGCTACATTTGTACGTTCTATGTGAATTGACACATCACTGGATCTTTTGTAGGGTATCATATCGAGTCCAAGGAAAGAAATAGCCTTTTGTGGAAGAGGGCTAACAAGACTCCTGTTAGGATGAAAGACTTCAAAGTGACAGGACTAACTGAAGGTCTGGAATATGAATTCCGAGTTATGGCAATCAATTTAGCAGGAGTAGGCAAGCCAAGCCTGCCATCAGAGCCAGCTGTGGCACTTGATCCAATTGGTAAGTCATTATACAAAGCAACATCCAGGTGTATTTTCTTCATGAAGAGAACATTGGTGTGTGTGTTTGACTGGGTTTCTTTGTCTGTTTTTTGCTATATTTTAGACCCTCCTGGCAAACCTGAGGTTATTAATGTAACAAGGAATTCAGTGACTCTCATTTGGACTGAACCCAAATATGATGGTGGTCATAAGTTGACTGGATACATAGTGGAGAAGCGAGATCTTCCCTCTAAATCTTGGATGAAAGCCAACCATGTTAATGTCCCAGATTGTGCCTTTACTGTTACTGACCTTGTTGAGGGTGGAAAATATGAATTCAGAATTAGAGCAAAGAATACAGCAGGTGCTATCAGTGCTCCATCAGAAAGTACAGGAACCATTATTTGCAAGGATGAATATGGTAGGTCTATTTTACTTTTTATGCACATAAACAATAGTAAATTAAGCATCCTTCCTTTTCTGATTAAAATGTTCTTTTTTTCTTTGCAGAGGCACCAACCATTGTCCTTGATCCCACAATAAAGGATGGGCTAACAGTTAAAGCAGGTGACACCATTGTTTTGAATGCCATTAGCATTCTTGGCAAGCCTCTTCCAAAGTCAAGTTGGTCCAGGGCAGGAAAAGACATCAGACCATCAGACATCGTTCAGATAACTTCAACCCCAACATCTTGCATGCTTGCTATCAAGTATGCCACTAGAAAAGATGCTGGTGAATACACCATCACTGCTACCAATGCTTTTGGCACAAAGGAGGAGCATGTGAAGGTGACAGTCCTCGATGTACCTGGTCCCCCAGGTCCGATCGAAGTCAGTAATGTTTCTGCTGAAAAAGCAACGCTTACATGGACACCTCCCTTAGAAGATGGCGGCTCACCAATTAAGTCTTATGTTCTTGAAAAGAGAGAAACCAGCCGACTTCTGTGGACAGTGGTTGCCGAAGATATTCAGTCTTGCAGGCATGTGGCAACGAAACTTATCCAGGGAAATGAGTACATCTTCCGGGTCTCAGCTGTAAACCAGTATGGCAAAGGGGAACCCGTACAGTCCGAACCTGTCAAGATGGTAGACAGATTTGGTACGTAGAGCATATAAGGGAATTGATATATAAGCATTTGCAGCAGAATTTAGGAAATCATAGATTTCTCATAAATTTGCTTTCTTTTCAGGTCCACCTGGCCCCCCTGGAAAACCAGAGGTGTCCAATGTCACTAAAAACACTGCCACTGTCAGTTGGAAAAGACCAGTTGATGATGGTGGCAGTGAGATCACAGGGTATCATGTAGAAAGGAGAGAGAAGAAAGGCTTGCGATGGGTGAGAGCAACAAAGACTCCAGTTTCCGATCTCAGATGCAAAGTAACAGGACTGCAAGAAGGAAACACCTACGAATTCCGTGTCAGTGCAGAGAACAAAGCAGGAATTGGTCCACCTAGTGATACTTCAAATCCTGTTCTAATGAAAGATGTAGCATGTTAGTATTTATCTTTTTCAATACAGCTCATTTGGGAGTGCCAATATTTTATATAATTTATACAAAAGCCAAACCCTTAACACTTTTGTGCCTTTGTTTCCTTTTCAGATCCCCCAGGACCACCCTCAAATGCACGTGTCACTGATACCACCAAGAAATCTGCTTCTTTGGCATGGGGCAAGCCTCATTATGACGGTGGGCTTGAAATCACTGGCTATGTCGTAGAGCATCAAAAAGTAGGAGATGATGCCTGGATAAAGGATACGACAGGAACCGCCCTCAGAATCACCGAGTTTATCATTCCTGATCTTCAGACTAAAGAAAAATACAATTTTAGAATCAGTGCCATCAACGATGCAGGTGTTGGGGAGCCAGCAGTGATTTCAAATGTTGAAATTGTAGAACGGGAGATGGCTCCTGATTTCGAACTAGATGCTGAGCTTCGAAGAACCCTTGTTGTGAGAGCAGGACTCAGTATTAGAATATTTGTGCCCATTAAAGGTCGTCCTGCTCCTGAAGTGACATGGACCAAAGATGATATCAACCTTAAAAACCGAGCTAACATTGAAAGTACAGAGTCGTTCACGCTCCTGATCATCCCAGAATGTAACAGATATGACACCGGTAAATTTGTGATGACCATTGAAAACCCCGCTGGGAAGAAAAGTGGTTTCGTTAACGTCAGAGTCTTGGATACACCAGGACCTGTCCTTAACCTGAGGCCTACTGACATCACAAAGGAGAGTGTCACCCTGCACTGGGACCTCCCGCTGATAGATGGGGGCTCACATATAACAAACTACATCGTGGAGAAACGAGAAGCAACACGGAAATCTTACTCCACGGTCACCACTAAGTGCCATAAATGCACATACAAAGTTACCGGCTTGTCTGAAGGATGTGAATACTTCTTCAGAGTGATGGCAGAAAATGAGTATGGAACTGGTGAGCCGACAGAAACAAAAGAGCCTGTAAAAGCCTCTGAAGCACCATCACCACCAGACAGTCTTAACATTATGGACATAACTAAGAGTACAGTCAGCCTGGTGTGGCCTAAACCCAAGCACGATGGTGGCAGTAAGATCACTGGCTATGTGATTGAAGCCCAAAGAAAAGGCTCTGACCAGTGGACCCACATCACAACCGTGAAGGGGTTAGAATGTGTTGTGAAGAACCTAACTGAAGGGGAAGAATATACCTTCCAAGTGATGGCAGTGAACAGTGCAGGGAGAAGTGCCCCTAGAGAAAGCCGACCCGTCGTTGTCAAGGAGCAGACAATGCTTCCAGAATTGGATCTCCATGGCATTTATCAAAAATTAGTCATTGCTAAAGCTGGTGACAACATCAAAGTTGAAATTCCAGTGCTAGGTCGACCAAAGCCCACAGTTACATGGAAGAAAGGAGACCAGATTCTTAAACAGACCCAGAGAGTTAATTTTGAAAACACAGCAACTTCAACCATCCTAAATATCAACGAGTGTGTAAGAAGCGATAGTGGGCCCTACCCATTAACAGCAAGGAACACTGTGGGAGAGGTTGGTGATGTCATCACCATTCAAGTCCACGATATCCCAGGGCCACCTACTGGACCAATCAAATTTGATGAAGTTTCGTCTGATTTTGTCACCTTCTCTTGGGACCCACCTGAGAACGATGGAGGTGTACCCATAAGCAACTATGTAGTAGAAATGCGACAGACTGACAGTACCACATGGGTTGAGTTAGCAACCACTGTTATACGCACTACCTACAAAGCCACTCACCTTACTACCGGAGTGGAGTATCAATTCCGGGTAAAAGCTCAAAACAGATATGGAGTTGGACCAGGCATCACATCAGCATCCGTAGTTGCCAACTATCCATTTAAGGTTCCTGGGCCTCCTGGTACCCCTCAGGTAACTGCAGTTACCAAGGATTCAATAACAATCAGCTGGCATGAGCCTCTTACTGATGGTGGAAGCCCCATTTTAGGATACCACATTGAAAGAAAAGAACGAAGTAGTATTCTCTGGCAGACTGTGAGCAAAGCATTAGTACCAGGCAACATTTTCAAATCAAGTGGACTTACAGATGGTATTGCCTATGAATTCCGAGTGATCGCAGAAAACATGGCTGGCAAAAGCAAGCCGAGCAAGCCATCTGAACCTGTGTTAGCTTTGGATCCCATTGACCAACCTGGGAAACCGGTTCCTCTAAATATTACTAGACACACAGTGACCCTTAAATGGGCTAAGCCTGAATATACTGGAGGCTTTAAAATTACCAGTTATATAGTTGAAAAGAGAGATTTTCCTAATGGACGGTGGCTGAAAGCCAACTTCAGCAACATTTTGGAGAATGAATTTACAGTCAGCGGACTAACAGAAGGTGCCGCATACGAATTCCGCGTGATTGCCAAAAATGCTGCTGGTGCTATTAGCCCACCATCTGAGCCATCAGATGCTGTCACATGCAGGGACGACATCGAAGCACCAAGGATAATGGTGGATATCAAATTTAAGGACACAATTATAATAAAAGCAGGTGAAGCATTCAAGCTGGAAGCTGATGTTTCAGGTCGCCCACCTCCAACAATGGAATGGACCAAAGATGGAAAGGAGCTTGAAAACACAGCAAAATTAGAAATTAAAATGGCAGATTTCTCTACTAATCTGGTAAACAAGGATTCACTAAGAAGGGATGGCGGTGCCTATACCCTTACAGCAACCAATCCTGGTGGTTTTGCTAAACATATTTTCAATGTCAAAGTTCTTGACAGACCAGGCCCACCTGAAGGACCTTTAGATGTATCTGAAGTGACATCAGAAAAATGTGTATTGTCATGGTTGCCTCCACTGGACGATGGAGGTGCCAAAATTGACCATTATGTAGTTCAGAAACGTGAAACCAGCAGACTGGCATGGACAAATGTAGCTTCAGAAGTCCAAGTAACAAGACTAAAGGTCACTAAACTTTTAAAAGGCAATGAATACATATTCCGTGTGATGGCTGTAAATAAATATGGACTTGGAGAGCCACTGGAATCAGAGCCTGTGCTTGCACTGGATCCTTATGGACCTCCTGAACCACCCAAAAATCCTGAAGTTACAACTATTACTAAAGATTCCATGGTTGTCTGCTGGGGACATCCTGACTCTGATGGCGGCAGCGAAATCATCAATTATATTGTGGAACGGCGTGATAAAGCTGGCCAACGCTGGGTGAAATGCAACAAAAAGACTCTTACTGATTTAAGATATAAAGTGTCTGGACTGACAGAAGGACATGAATATGAGTTCCGGATCATGGCTGAGAACGCTGCTGGAATCAGCGCACCGAGTGCTACCAGTCCATTTTATAAAGCTTGTGATGCTGTGTTTAAACCCGGCCCGCCAGGTAACCCACGTGTTCTAGATACAAGCAGATCATCCATTTCAATTGCTTGGAACAAACCTATCTATGATGGTGGTTCCGAAATCACTGGGTATATGGTTGAGATCGCCCTGCCAGAAGAAGATGAATGGCATATTGTCACTCCACCAGCCGGGCTCAAGGCAACTTCTTACACTATCACCAACCTCACAGAGAACCAGGAATATAAAATCCGCATCTATGCCATGAATTCTGAAGGCATTGGGGAACCTGCACTTGTTCCTGGAACTCCAAAGGCTGAAGACAGGATGCTGCCTCCAGAGATTGAACTGGACGCTGAACTGCGCAAAGTTGTTACCATAAGAGCTTGTTGTACCCTGAGACTTTTTGTTCCAATCAAAGGAAGGCCAGTACCTGAGGTGAAGTGGACCCGGGAACACGGAGAATCTTTAGATAAAGCTAGCATTGAGTCCACAAGCTCTTACACCCTGCTTATCGTTGGAAACGTAAACAGATTCGACAGTGGCAAATACATACTAACTATAGAAAACAGCTCAGGCAGCAAGTCTGCATTTGTCAGTGTCAGAGTACTGGATACACCAGGCCCTCCACAGGATCTGAAGGTAAAGGAGGTCACTAAGACATCTGTCACACTGACATGGGAGCCTCCTCTTCTTGACGGAGGTTCAAAAATAAGTAACTATATTGTTGAAAAGCGGGAATCAACAAGGAAAGCATATTCAACTGTTGCAACAAATTGCCACAAGACTTCCTGGAAGGTAGACCAGCTTCAAGAAGGCTGTAATTACTACTTCAGGGTTCTCGCTGAAAATGAATATGGCATCGGGCTGCCTGCTGAAACCGCAGAATCTGTGAAAGCATCAGAACGACCTCTTCCTCCAGGAAAAATAACTTTGGTGGACGTCACAAGAAATAGCGTGTCACTCTCCTGGGAGAAACCTGAGCATGATGGAGGCAGCCGAATTCTAGGCTACACTGTAGAGATGCAGAGCAAAGGCAGTGACAAATGGGTCACATGTGCCACAGTCAAAGTCACCGAAGCCACTATTACTGGATTAATTCAGGGTGAAGAATACTCTTTCCGTGTTTCAGCTCAGAATGAGAAGGGCATCAGCGATCCAAGACAACTGAGTGTGCCAGTAGTTGCCAAGGATCTTGTCATTCTACCTGCCTTCAAACTCCTGTTCAATACTTTCACTGTACTGGCAGGTGAAGATCTGAAAGTCGATGTTCCATTCATTGGACGCCCTACGCCAACTGCAACCTGGCATAAAGATGATGTACCACTGAAGCAGACAACCAGAGTAAATGCAGAGAGCACAGAAAATAACTCACTACTGACAATAAAGGAAGCCTGCCGAGAAGATGTTGGACATTACGTAGTTAAACTGACTAACTCAGCCGGTGAAGCTACTGAAACCCTTAATGTTATTGTTCTTGACAAACCAGGGCCTCCAACGGGACCAGTTAAAATGGATGAAGTGACAGCTGATAGTATCACTTTCTCCTGGGGCCCACCTAAGTATGATGGTGGAAGCTCTATCAATAATTACATTGTAGAAAAACGGGACACTTCCACAACCACCTGGCAAACTGTGTCGGCTACTGTTGCAAGGACAACAATAAAAGCTTGCAGGTTAAAGACTGGATGTGAATATCAGTTTAGGATTGCAGCTGAAAACAGATATGGAAAGAGTACCTACCTCAATTCAGAGCCTACTGTAGCCCAGTATCCATTCAAAGTTCCTGGTCCTCCTGGCACACCGTTCGTAACGCTCTCCTCCAAGGACAGTATGGAAGTACAATGGAACGAGCCAGTCAGTGATGGAGGTAGCAAAGTCACTGGCTATCATCTAGAACGCAAGGAGAGAAATAGCATCCTCTGGGTTAAGTTGAATAAGACACCCATTCCTCAAACCAAGTTTAAAACAACTGGCCTCGACGAAGGCATTGAATATGAATTTAGAGTCTCCGCAGAGAACATCGTGGGCATCGGCAAGCCAAGTAAAGTGTCAGAAAGCTACGTCGCCCGTGATCCATGTGATCCACCAGGAAGGCCAGAGCCAATCATTGTCACAAGGAATTCTGTGACTCTTCAGTGGAAGAAACCCACATATGATGGTGGAAGCAAGGTCACTGGTTATATTGTTGAGAAGAAAGAACTGCCCGAGGGCCGCTGGATGAAAGCCAGTTTTACAAATGTCATTGACACTCAGTTTGAAGTAACTGGCCTAGCTGAAGATCACAGATATGAGTTCCGGGTTATAGCTCGAAATGCTGCAGGAGTGTTTAGTGAGCCTTCAGAAAGCACGGGAGCAATAACAGCAAGAGATGAGGTAGAACCACCACGAATTCGTATGGATCCAAAATACAAAGACACAATTGTGGTTCACGCTGGTGAGTTATTCAACATTGACGCAGATATTTATGGCAAACCAGTACCAACCACTCAGTGGCTAAAAGGTGATCAGGAGCTTTCAAATACAGCTCGATTAGAAATAAAGAGCACTGATTTTGCCACCAGTCTCAATGTAAAGGATGCAATACGTGTTGACAGTGGAAATTACATACTGAAAGCCAAAAATGTTGCAGGAGAGATATCAGTCACTGTAAATGTCAAAGTTCTTGACAGACCAGGGCCACCTGAAGGACCTATTGTTATATCAGGAGTTACAGCAGAAAAATGCACACTCGCTTGGAAACCCCCACTACAAGATGGTGGGAGTGATATCATAAATTATATTGTGGAAAAGAGAGAAACCAGCCGCTTGGTTTGGACTGTGGTTGATGCCAACGTGCAAACTCTCAGCTGCAAGCTTACTAAGCTTCTTGAAGGCAATGAATATATCTTCCGTATAATGGCTGTCAACAGATATGGTGTTGGTGAACCTCTTGAATCTGAGCCAGTAATTGCCAAGAATCCATTTGTAGTGCCAGATGCACCAAAAGCTCCAAAAATCACAGCGGTGACCAAGGACTCAATGGTTGTTGTATGGGAAAGGCCAGCATCTGATGGTGGCAGTGAAATTCTTGGATATGTTCTTGAAAAACGGGATAAAGAGGGCATCAGATGGACAAGATGCCATAAACGTCTGATTGGCGAACTGCGCTTGAGAGTAACTGGACTCTTAGAAAATCACAATTATGAATTCAGGGTCTCAGCTGAGAATGCTGCTGGACTCAGTGAACCAAGCCCACCTTCTGCTTACCAAAAGGCTTGTGATCCTATTTATAAACCAGGACCTCCAAACAATCCCAAAGTCATTGATATTACCAGATCTTCCGTCTTCCTTTCTTGGGGCAAACCAATATATGATGGTGGCTGTGAAATCCAAGGATACATTGTTGAAAAATGTGACGTGAGTGTTGGTGAATGGACAATGTGCACTCCACCGACTGGAATCAATAAAACAAATATAGAAGTCGAGAAGCTGCTGGAAAAGCATGAGTACAACTTCCGTATCTGTGCTGTTAACAAAGCTGGAGTTGGAGAACATGCCGATGTCCCTGGACCTATTATAGTTGAAGAAAAATTGGAAGCACCAGACATTGATCTTGACCTAGAACTAAGGAAAATTATAAATATAAGGGCAGGCGGCTCCTTAAGGTTATTTGTTCCTATTAGAGGTCGTCCTACACCAGAAGTTAAATGGGGAAAGGTGGATGGTGAAATCCGAGACGCAGCTATAATTGACAGCACTAGCAGCTTCACCTCTCTTGTTCTTGACAATGTCAACCGATATGATAGTGGAAAATATACTCTCACGTTAGAAAACAGCAGTGGGACAAAGACTGCCTTTGTTACTGTGAGAGTCCTGGACACACCAAGTCCACCTGTTAATCTGAAAGTCACAGAAATCACCAAAGACTCAGTATCAATTACATGGGAACCTCCTTTGTTGGATGGGGGATCCAAAATTAAAAATTACATTGTTGAGAAACGTGAAGCCACAAGGAAATCATACGCTGCAGTTGTAACAAATTGCCATAAGAATTCTTGGAAAATCGATCAACTCCAAGAAGGCTGCAGTTACTACTTTAGAGTCACAGCTGAGAACGAATATGGTATTGGCCTTCCCGCCCACACTGATGATCCAATTAAGGTTGCAGAAGTCCCACAACCTCCAGGAAAAATAATTGTGGATGATGTCACCAGAAACAGTGTCTCTTTGAGTTGGACAAAGCCTGAACATGATGGCGGCAGTAAAATCATTCAGTATATTGTGGAAATGCAAGCTAAACACCATGAGAAATGGTCAGAGTGTGCTCGAGTCAAGTCCCTTGAAGCCGTAATTACCAACCTAACTCAGGGAGAAGAATACCTTTTTAGAGTTGTGGCTGTAAATGAAAAGGGAAGAAGTGATCCTAGGTCTCTTGCAGTTCCAATAGTTGCCAAAGATCTGGTCATTGAGCCAGATGTAAGACCTGCATTTAACAATTATAGTGTACAAGTTGGCCAAGATTTGAAAATAGAAGTGCCAATTTCTGGACGTCCTAAGCCAACCATTACCTGGACTAAAGACGGTCTTCCACTGAAGCAGACTACAAGAATCAATGTTACTGATTCACTTGACCTCACCATACTCAGTATTAAAGAAACTCATAAGGATGACAGTGGACACTATGGAATCACAGTTGCTAATGTTGTTGGTCAGAAGACAGCATCCATCGAAATTATAACCCTAGATAAGCCTGATCCTCCAAAAGGACCTGTTAAATTTGATGAAGTCAGTGCTGAAAGTATTACCTTATCTTGGGAACCTCCATTATATACAGGGGGCTGCCAGATCACTAACTACATAGTTCAGAAAAGAGATACAACCACCACAGCATGGGATGTTGTTTCTGCTACTGTTGCCAGAACTACACTCAAAGTGACCAAACTGAAGACTGGTACAGAATACCAATTCAGAATATTCGCTGAAAACAGATATGGACAAAGCTTTGCCTTGGAATCTGAGCCAATTGTAGCTCAATATCCCTACAAAGTACCAGGTCCTCCAGGCACACCATTTGTCACAGCCATTTCCAAAGACTCCATGCTTATAGAGTGGCATGAACCAATCAATAACGGTGGAAGTCCAATCATAGGTTACCACCTTGAGAGAAAGGAAAGAAATAGTATTTTGTGGACAAAGGTCAACAAAACTATTATTCATGACACCCAGTTTAAAGCACTCAATCTTGAAGAAGGCATTGGATATGAATTCAGAGTTTATGCTGAAAATATTGTTGGTATAGGCAAAGCAAGCAAGAATTCTGAATGCTATGTAGCCAGAGATCCCTGTGACCCACCAGGAACCCCAGAAGCAATAATAGTTAAAAGACATGAAATCACTTTACAATGGACCAAACCAGCATATGATGGTGGAAGTATGATTACGGGTTACATTGTAGAGAAACGTGATTTGCCTGAGGGTCGTTGGATGAAAGCCAGCTTCACAAACGTCATTGAAACTCAATTTACTGTGTCAGGTCTTACTGAAGATCAAAGATATGAATTCAGAGTCATTGCAAAGAATGCAGCTGGTACAATAAGCAAACCCTCTGACAGTACTGGACCGATAACTGCCAAGGATGAGGTCGAACTCCCAAGAATTTCAATGGATCCAAAATTCAGAGACACAATTGTGGTAAATGCTGGAGAAACATTCAGGCTTGAAGCTGATGTCCACGGAAAGCCGCTACCTACCATTGAGTGGTTAAGAGGAGATAAGGAAATTGAAGAATCTGCTAGATGTGAAATAAAGAACACAGATTTCAAGGCTTTACTTATTGTAAAGGATGCCATTAGAATTGATGGTGGACAGTATATTTTAAGAGCTTCCAATGTTGCAGGTTCTAAGTCATTCCCAGTGAATGTAAAAGTGTTAGATAGACCAGGACCTCCAGAAGGGCCAGTCCAGGTTACCGGAGTCACCGCTGAAAAATGCACATTAACATGGTTTCCACCACTTCAAGATGGTGGCAGCAACATTTCTCACTATGTTGTTGAAAAGAGAGAAACAAGTCGGCTTGCCTGGACTGTTGTTGCTTCAGAGGTTGTAACCGATTCTCTGAAAGTTACCAAACTCTTAGAAGGGAATGAATATATTTTCCGTATAATGGCTGTCAACAAATACGGTGTTGGAGAGCCTTTGGAATCTGCACCAGTACTCATGAAAAATCCATTTGTGCTTCCTGGACCACCAAAAAGCCTGGAAGTCACAAACGTTGCCAAGGACTCCATGACCATCTGTTGGAACCGTCCAGATAGTGATGGTGGAAGTGAGATTATTGGCTACATTGTAGAAAAAAGAGACAAAAGTGGCATTAGGTGGATAAAATGTAATAAACGCCGCATTACAGATTTGCGTCTAAGAGTAACAGGATTAACAGAAGATCATGAGTATGAATTCAGAGTCTCTGCAGAAAACGCTGCTGGAGTTGGAGAACCAAGTCTAGCTACAGTTTATTATAAGGCTTGCGATCCGGTGTTCAAACCTGGCCCCCCCATCAATGCACACATTGTAGACACCACTAAAAATTCAATTACACTTGCCTGGGGTAAACCCATCTACGATGGTGGCAGTGAGATCCTGGGATATGTAGTAGAAATCTGTAAAGCAGATGAAGAAGAATGGCAAATAGTTACTCCGCAGACTGGCCTGAGGGCCACTCGATTTGAAATTTCAAGACTCACTGAACACCAGGAGTATAAAATACGAGTCTGTGCCCTCAATAAAGTTGGTTTAGGTGAGGCTACATCAGTTCCTGGTACTGTGAAACCAGAAGATAAACTCGAAGCACCTGAACTTGACCTTGACTCTGAATTAAGGAAAGGAATTGTTGTAAGAGCTGGTGGATCTGTCAGAATTCACATTCCATTCAAAGGTCGCCCAACACCTGAGATCACTTGGTCTCGAGAGGAAGGTGAATTCACAGATAAGGTCCAAACTGAAAAAGCAGCAAACTATACCCAACTATCAATAGATAACTGTGATAGAAATGATGCTGGAAAATATACTCTCAAGCTGGAAAACAGCAGTGGATCTAAATCTGCCTTTGTAACTGTGAAAGTTCTTGACACCCCAGGACCACCACAGAATTTGGCAGTCAAAGAAGTGAGAAAAGATTTTGTCCTTCTGATATGGGAACCACCCATCATCGATGGGGGTGCAAAGGTCAAGAACTATGTTATTGACAAACGTGAGTCAACCAGAAAAGCATATGCTAATGTGAGTAATAAATGCAGCAAAACAAGCTTTAAAGTTGAGAATCTTACAGAAGGAGCCATGTACTACTTTAGAGTAATGGCTGAAAATGAATTTGGAGTTGGTGTTCCAGTGGAAACCACTGATGCTGTGAAAGCAGCTGAGCCTCCTTCCCCACCAGGAAAGGTCACACTCACTGACGTGTCCCAGACTAGTGCATCGCTGATGTGGGAGAAACCTGAACATGATGGTGGTAGCAGAATCCTGGGGTATGTTGTTGAAATGCAGCCCAAAGGAACAGAAAAATGGAGTGTTGTGGCTGAATCCAAAGTCTGCAATGCAGTTGTTACTGGTTTGAGTTCTGGACAAGAATATCAGTTCCGTGTCAAGGCTTACAACGAGAAAGGAAAAAGCGATCCAAGAGTGCTTGGTGTTCCTGTCATAGCCAAGGACTTGACTATACAGCCTAGTTTTAAGTTACCATTTAACACATATAGTGTCCAAGCTGGAGAAGCTCTTAAAATCGAAATTCCTGTTATTGGCCGACCGAGACCTGAAATTTCATGGGTCAAAGATGGCGAGCCTCTTAAACAGACAACAAGAGTAAATGTTGAGGAAACAGCTACATCAACTGTTTTGCACATTATAGAAAGTAACAAAGATGACTTTGGAAAATACATCATAACAGCAACAAATAGTGCAGGTACGGCAACTGGAAATCTCAGCATTATCGTTTTGGAAAAGCCTGGACCTCCAGTTGGACCAGTTCGGTTTGATGAAGTTAGTGCAGACTTTGTGGTCATATCTTGGGAACCTCCAGCCTATACTGGTGGCTGCCAAATAAGCAACTACATTGTAGAGAAGCGAGATACAACTACCACCAGTTGGCACATGGTATCAGCAACAGTTGCAAGAACAACAATTAAAATAACCAAACTGAAAACAGGCACCGAGTACCAGTTTAGAATTTTTGCAGAAAACAGGTATGGAAAAAGTGCCCCCTTGGATTCTAAACCAGTTATTGTACAATATCCATTTAAAGAACCCGGGCCACCTGGCACTCCTTTTGTGACATCAGTCTCGAAAGATCAAATGCTTGTGCAGTGGCACGAGCCAGTTAACGATGGAGGCAGCAAAGTTACTGGCTACCATCTTGAACAGAAAGAAAAGAACAGCATTTTATGGGTCAAATTAAATAAGACTCCCATTCAAGACACCAAATTCAAAACAACTGGGCTTGATGAAGGCCTTGAGTATGAGTTCAAAGTTTCTGCTGAAAATATCGTTGGCATCGGCAAGCCGAGCAAAGTGTCGGAATGCTTTGTTGCTCGTGATCCATGTGACCCACCAGGTCGCCCTGAAGCCATTGTTATTACAAGAAACAATGTCACGCTGAAATGGAAGAAACCTGCCTATGACGGTGGCAGCAGAATAACAGGTTATATTGTAGAAAAGAAAGATCTACCTGACGGCCGTTGGATGAAAGCCAGCTTTACTAATGTATTAGAAACTGAATATACAGTGAGTGGACTTGTAGAAGACCAAAGATATGAATTCAGAGTAATTGCAAGAAATGCAGCTGGCAACTTTAGTGAACCATCTGAAAGCACGGGCGCCATTACTGCAAGAGATGAAATTGATGCACCAAATGCCTCACTGGATCCCAGATATAAAGATGTCATCGTTGTTCATGCAGGAGAGACTTTTGTTCTTGAAGCTGATATCCGTGGCAAACCTATACCTGATATTGTTTGGTCAAAAGATGGAAAAGAGCTTGAAGAAACGGCTGCCAGAATGGAAATTAAGTCTACTATTCAGAAAACAACTCTTCTTGTCAGAGACTGTATACGTAGTGACGGAGGACAGTATATCCTGAAACTCAGCAACGTGGGTGGTACAAAGTCTATACCAATCACTGTAAAGGTACTTGACAGGCCAGGGCCTCCTGAAGGGCCTCTGAAAGTTTCTGGAGTTACTGCTGAAAAATGTTACCTGGCATGGAACCCACCTTTACAAGATGGTGGTGCTAATATCTCACATTACATCATTGAAAAGAGAGAGACAAGCAGACTCTCCTGGACCCAGGTTTCAACTGAGGTACAGGCCCTTAACTACAAAGTCACTAAACTTCTTCCTGGTAATGAGTACATTTTCCATGTCATGGCTGTGAATAAATATGGAATTGGAGAGCCTCTGGAATCTGAGCCTGTTGTAGCCTGTAATCCTTATAAACCACCAGGTCCTCCTTCGCCACCTGAAGCCTCAGCAATCACCAAAGAGTCTATGGTCGTAACATGGGCACGCCCAGTGGATGATGGAGGTGCTGAAATCGAGGGCTACATTCTTGAAAAACGAGATAAGGAAGGCATTAGATGGACCAAGTGCAACAAGAAAACACTAACAGATCTTCGATTCAGGGTAACTGGCCTTACTGAAGGGCATTCCTATGAATTCCGAGTTGCTGCTGAAAATGCAGCTGGTGTGGGTGAACCTAGTGAGCCATCTGTTTTCTATCGTGCATGTGATGTTCTGTATCCACCAGGACCACCAAGTAATCTAAAAGTGACAGACACTTCCAGATCTTCTGTCTCCCTGGTGTGGAATAAGCCAATTTATGATGGCGGTGCTCCTGTTAAGGGCTATGTTGTTGAGGTCAAAGAAGCCACTGCTGACGAATGGACAATGTGCACACCACCAACAGGATTACAAGGAAAGCAGTTCACCGTGACCAAGCTTAAAGAAAATACTGAATATAACTTCCGTATTTGTGCCATCAATTCTGAAGGCATAGGTGAACCTGCAACTATACCTGGTTCAGTTGTTGCTAAAGAGAGGCAAGAGCCACCAGAAATAGAACTGGATGCTGATCTCCGAAAAGTGGTCATTCTGCGTGCGAGTGCTACTTTACGCTTATTTGTCACTATCAAAGGTCGACCAGAACCTGAAGTTAAATGGGAAAAGGCAGAAGGCGTTCTCGCTGACCGGGCCCAGATTGAGGTGACCAGCTCATATACAATGCTGGTAATTGACAACGTTACCAGATTTGACAGTGGTCGGTACAATCTGACACTAGAAAATAACAGCGGCTCTAAAACTGCTTTTGTTAACGTCAGAGTTCTCGACTCACCAAGCGCCCCTGTGAATTTGACCGTAGGAGAAGTGAAGAAAGATTCAGTGACACTGGCTTGGGAACCACCGCTTATTGATGGTGGAGCTAAGATTACGAACTACATCATCGAAAAACGAGAAACTACAAGAAAAGTGTATGCTACTGTTACAAACAATTGCACGAAGAACACTTTTAAAATTGAAAACCTGCAAGAAGGATGTTCTTACTACTTCCGAGTCTTGGCTTCCAATGAATATGGGATTGGTTTGCCAGCTGAAACAACTGAACCTGTTAAAGTTTCTGAAACACCTCTCCCACCTGGAAGAGTAACTCTTGTTGATGTGACCCGTAACACAGCTACAATTAAGTGGGAGAGACCAGAAAGTGACGGTGGCAGCAAAATTACCGGTTATGTAGTTGAAATGCAGACCAAAGGGAGTGAAAAATGGAGCATCTGCACACAAGTTAAGACTCTAGAAGCAACTATATCTGGCCTAACTGCTGGAGAGGAGTATATCTTCAGGGTAGCTGCACTTAATGAAAAAGGAAAAAGTGATCCAAGACAACTTGGAGTGCCAGTAATTGCAAGAGATCTTGAAATAAAGCCTTCAGTTGAGCTTCCTTTCAATACTTTCAATGTAAAGGCTAGAGACCAACTGAAGATTGATGTTCCATTTAAAGGAAGACCTCAACCTACTGTAAGCTGGAAAAAAGATGGTCAGACTCTTAAAGAGACAACTAGAGTAAATGTTTCTTCTTCAAAGACTGTAACATCACTAACAATTAAGGAAGCTTCAAAGGAAGATGTTGGAACTTATGAATTATGTGTTGCAAACAGTGCTGGATCCATAACAGTTCCTATTACTATAATTGTGCTTGACAAACCAGGACCTCCCGGACCTATACATATTGATGAGGTTAGTTGTGACAATATAACCATTTCTTGGAATCCTCCAGAATATGATGGTGGCTGCCAGGTTAGCAATTACATCGTTGAAAAGAGAGAAACCTCTTCTACAACATGGCACATAGTTTCACAGGCAGTTGCAAGAACATCCATTAAAATAGTTCGTCTAGTAACAGGAAGTGAGTATCAGTTCCGCGTTTGTGCAGAAAACCGCTACGGAAAGAGCTCCTACAGTGCATCTTCAGCTGTAGTTGCAGAGTATCCATTCAGCCCCCCAGGTCCTCCTGGTACTCCTAAAGTTGTGCATGCCACAAAATCCACAATGTTGGTAACCTGGCAAGTGCCAGTTAATGATGGAGGAAGTCAAGTACTTGGCTATCACCTTGAGTATAAAGAAAGAAGCAGCATTCTTTGGTCAAAAGCAAATAAGAGCCTCATCACTGATACTCAAAGGAAAGTCTCCGGCCTTGAAGAAGGATTGATGTATGAGTATCGTGTATATGCTGAGACTATTGCTGGAATTGGTAAATGCAGTAAGTCTTGTGAACCAGTCCCTGCAAGAGACCCTTGTGACCCTCCTGGACAACCTGAAGTCACAAATATCACAAGGAAATCAGTGTCACTTAAATGGTCTAAACCACATTATGATGGTGGAGCTAAGATCACCGGATACATTGTTGAACGTAGAGAACTACCAGATGGCCGGTGGCTGAAGTGCAACTTTACTAGTGTACAAGAAACATACTTTGAAGTAACTGAACTTACTGAAGATCAGCGTTATGAATTCCGGGTTTTCGCAAGGAATGCTGCTGACTCAACTAGTGAGCCATCTGAATCCACTGGACCTATCACAGTTAAAGACGATGTTGAGGCTCCAAGAATTATGATGGATGTCAAGTTCCGAGATGTTATTGTTGTCAAAGCTGGAGAGGTCCTTAAGATAAATGCAGACATTGCAGGGCGACCTCTGCCAGTAATTTCCTGGGCCAAGGATGGTGTAGAAATTGAAGAGAGAGCAAGAACAGACATTGTCTCAACGGACTACAATACTTTGCTAACAGTGAAAGACTGTGTCCGACGAGACTCTGGGCAGTATGTGCTAACACTGAAGAATGTTGCTGGAACTCGGTCTTTGGCAGTTAATTGCAAGGTACTTGATAAGCCTGGCCCACCAGCAGGACCACTTGAAATAACTGGCCTCACTGCTGAGAAATGCTCTGTTTCTTGGGGACCGCCCCAAGAAGATGGTGGCGCAGCTATCGACTATTACATTGTAGAAAAACGCGAGACAAGTCGCCTTGCTTGGACAATATGTGAAGGAGAGTTAAGGACAACATCCTGTAAAGTGACCAAGTTGCTCAAAGGCAATGAATACATCTTTAGAGTAACTGGTGTTAATAAATATGGTGTTGGTGAGCCCCTGGAGAGTGTGGCTGTAAAGGCACTAGATCCATTTACGGTTCCAAGTCCGCCCACATCTTTGGAAATTACATCTGTGACCAAAGAGTTCATGACACTTTGCTGGGCAAGACCAGAGAGTGATGGAGGCAGTGAAATCTCTGGATACATAATTGAAAGGCGAGAGAAAAACAGCCTACGATGGTTGCGTGTAAACAAAAAACCAGTTTATGATCTGAGAGTGAAATCAACAGGACTTCGGGCAGGATGTGAATATGAGTATCGGGTATATGCAGAAAATGCTGCAGGCCTGAGCCTTCCAAGTGAAACCTCTCCCTTAATTCAGGCAGAAGATCCCGTGTTCTTACCATCTCCTCCATCCAAACCCAATATCATGGACTCAGGCAAGACCAATATAACTATTGGCTGGGTTAAGCCCTTATTTGATGGTGGGTCCCCAGTAACTGGATACACTGTAGAATTTAAAAAATCTGATGAAATTGACTGGAAAACTGCCATTCAGAACTTAAGGGGCACAGAATACACAATAAGTGGACTAACCACAGGAGCCGAATACATTTTCAGAATAAGATCTATCAATAAGGTCGGTGCTAGTGATCCCAGTGATAGCTCCGATCCCCAGATAGCAAAAGAAAGAGAAGAAGAACCTGCATTTGATCTTGACAGTGAAATGAAGAAGACCTTGATTGTCAAGGCCGGTGCCTCCTTTACCATGACCGTGCCTTTCCGAGGAAGACCAGTACCCAGTGTCTCCTGGAGCAAACCAGACACTGACCTCCGCACTAGAGCTTATATTGATTCCACAGACTCTCGTACATCACTGACTATTGAAAATGCCAATAGAAATGATTCTGGAAAATACACATTAACAATTCAGAATATTTTGAATGCTGCTTCACTGACCTTAGTTGCCAAAGTTTTAGATTCTCCTGGTCCTCCAGCCAATATTACTGTACATGATGTCACCAGAGAGTCTGCAGTGTTATCCTGGGATGTTCCTGAAAATGATGGTGGAGCACCAGTGAAGAATTACTACATAGAAAAACGGGAGGCCAGTAAGAAAGCATGGGTCTCGGTGACCAGCAACTGTAACCGCCTCTCCTACAAAATTACCAACTTACAAGAAGGGGCGATTTACTACTTCAGAGTCTCTGGAGAAAATGAGTTTGGTGTTGGTGTACCAGCTGAAACGAAGGAAGGAGTAAAAATAACAGGTATGTTTTAAGAACAAAGAAAAAACCTACATATCCATATTCATTTTCCTAGACTAGTGTGAATCATTTTAATTATTGTTTAATCTTAAATGCTTTTGGTTCACACCTCGAACAATTCATACTATAGCACAAAATGAAATCTTACTACTAGAGAAAGTTTTTCATTGATTAAAAAAAAGTAGAAATTTACATAGCTGGAGTTGGATAATGTATTCTGAATTCAAGTATAATTGAATTTGACTGCACATATATATATAAACATATATAGTGTGTGTGCAGAAATTGTATGATAGTGTTTCTTACAAGATTGTTCATCTCATTCCTCATTTTTACACCCATGATAAATTTGGGATAAATTTAATCATTTTATTTGGTCATTTGACACTTACTTGATTTGAATGCTATGACATGCTATAACATAAGATGACAAAGCCTGGGAAAGTTTTGCTTGGCTCGGAAGCCAAACTGATCATATAAAAAGTAAGAAAGACTCAAATAAAAGTAACTCTGTGGCCTTCATTTAAAAATTTTTCTTCTCACAATGCAGGAAGAACACATGTGGGGAAAAAATGTTGTAATAACTTCTCTTTCTTCTGATGTTTTACTTTCTTAGAAAAACCAAGCCCACCTGAAAAACTTGGAGTAACACGTGTATCCAAAGATAGTGTTTCCCTGGCCTGGTTGAAGCCAGAACATGATGGTGGAAGCAGACTTGTACATTATGTCATTGAAGCACTAGAAAAAGGACAGAAAAATTGGGTGAGATGTGCAGTGGTAAAGTCAACCCATCATGTCATTTCTGGTCTGAGGGAGAAGTCTGAATACTTTTTCCGGGTGTTTGCTGAAAATCAAGCTGGTCTGAGTGACCCAAGAGAGCTTCTGCTTCCTGTCCTTGTAAAGGAGCAGCTAGGTATGTCTAATTTTATGCAGAAGCAAAATTTGAAATTATTTGCATTGACTTAAGTTAATTTGCAATAAAACGTTTTTCACCTTCACCTTCCATACTCTTATTTTTCAGAACCACCTGAAATTGACATGAAGAACTTCCCAAGTCATACCGTCTATGTTAGAGCTGGTTCAAACCTTAAAGTTGATATTCCAATTTCTGGAAAACCACTGCCCAAAGTGACCTTATCAAGAGATGGTGTCCCGCTGAAAGCAACCATGAGATTTAACACTGAAATTACTGCTGAGAACCTGACCATCAATCTCAAAGAAAGCATTGCTGCTGATGCTGGAAGATATGAGATCACTGCTGCCAACTCCAGTGGAACAACCAAAGCTTTCATTAACATCATCATACTGGACAGGCCTGGTCCCGCAACTGGCCCTGTTGTGATTAGTGATGTAACTGAAGAGAGTGTGACTCTCAAATGGGAGCCACCTAAGTATGATGGTGGAAGTCAGGTTACCAATTACATTGTACTCAAGAGAGAGACAAGTACTGCAGTATGGACTGAAGTGTCTGCGACAGTTGCAAGAACCATCATTAAAGTCATGAAACTGACCACAGGAGAAGAATACCAATTCCGCATCAAGGCAGAAAACCGCTTTGGCATCAGTGATCACATAGATTCGGCTTGTGTGGTTGTCAAACTACCATACAGTAAGTTGTCAAACTTTTCAAAGATCCCAGGTTTCCATATACATAAATGTTTTAAGTGTCTGTATTAACCTTTGGGATTTCTCTCTTTTGTAGCAACACCTGGACCGCCATCTACACCATGGGTCACTAATGTCACTCGAGAAAGTATCACCGTGGGCTGGCATGAACCAGTGTCCAGTGGAGGCAGTGCAGTTATAGGCTATCACCTGGAAATGAAAGACAGAAACACTATCTTATGGCAGAAAGCCAACAAAATGGTCATCCGCACCACTCACTTCACAGTCACAACCATCAATGCTGGACTTGTCTATGAATTCAGGGTGTATGCAGAAAATGCTGCTGGTATTGGAAAACCCAGCCATCCTTCAGAACCAGTCCTAGCCATTGATGCCTGCGGTATGTATTTGTCATAAGAAGGACAGTTCTCACTACTTAAAAATGCAAACCTTCTTTCTGCAAAGCAAAATAATGTTGAAATAAGTGCCACTAATCTGCTTCCTGTCATTACCACAGAACCCCCAAGAAATGTCCGTATCACTGATGTTTCAAAGAACTCTGTCAACCTTTCATGGCAACAACCAGCTTTTGATGGAGGAAGCAAGATTACAGGCTACATTGTTGAGAGACGAGACCTTCCAGATGGCAGATGGGCCAAGGCCAGCTTCACCAACGTTACTGAGACTCAACTCACTGTCTCTGGCTTGACTCAGAATTCCCAGTATGAATTCCGTGTCTTTGCTAGAAATGCTGTCGGTTCCATCAGCAATCCATCCGAGGTTGCAGGCCCCATTACATGCATCGATTCTTATGGTAAGCATTTTTAGCAGTTTGAATCCCGACAGCAATTTAACTCAGTATTTTGTCTTACTTTTTGTGGCCCTAATCTGTAGGATAACTTTTACTATGTACATTGTTAGATTTTTAGAAGAAATTATGAATTAGCTGGGAGTCTTAGGAAAATTCCATAACCCCTCCAGGCCTCTTGACTTAACTGTAAAACATGAGATTTGGACTACAGGATACCTAAAGGGCTTTCTGACTTCAACCTTTTATGATTCTTTGATTACATGAGTTGGTGTTTTCACTCTTCTATTTAAAATGTTCAGCATCAATAATTAAAACCATGGTTGAATGCCCAGAGAATATTCCTCTGAAATAAGTGAAAGACTAAACAGAGGCATTAATGATGATAATATTAGCAGCAGCTAACATTTACTGGGTACTTTCCATGAATTCTCTCCCCTAGTTCTAACAGCCTTAAGATAAGCCCATTTTTACTGTAGAGAAACTGAGGTTTAGAGCACTTATATAACTTCCCCAACATCAAGCAGCTCATTAATGATAGGGTGGGTATTCAAACAGACAGACTCCAGAATTCTCTCTACATGGCTGTCAGTCCAAAATACACATACTTGACCATTCTGGAAAATAAGTGGCACATTCAGCTCAACAGTGCTTTGAAAATTAAAATTTCATGAGAGTTAGGTACCCTGTGACACTTTTTCTAAAAGTCCCCATTTTCAAGGAGGAGTCTCTATGGTATCTGGGCAAAAGTATCCACTCCCATCCTCATGCTGAGAATCTCAGGGCTTCTCTTTATGAACCAGGCTTTGTAGACACTGAGTCAGTATTTGTGAGACTGTGAAGCAAGTCAAATTAATTCTGTTTCTCAAAAATTTTAAGCAGCCTGGCAGAAAATCAGTCCAGGGAAGTTTACAGCTCTGTGAGTAGATAATTCAGAATTCAAGGGTCTGATGTGAAATGCCCCCACTTGGATACCAGTGAACTGGGAAGGGAAAATAAAAAGAATCAGAGGTAGTCAGAGGAAGGAGAACTAGAATAAAAGAAAACATATAATGCAGCTTCTGCAATGATGCTCTCACTGCCGTATCCCATTGCATCACTGGAATAAAACACCTGATAGATGTTAAAATACATCTCAAAGGCAGTTAAGTCCCTGTGCAATTAGTGCAGTGTCACTGGGGTACAGAGCTTACTCACAATCTTTCTTCCCCATCTGTGATAAAAGAGTGGCTTGTAAAATTAAATGTAAAATATAAATAGTATTAGAACTACTTCGTGTGTATTATTTAATAAAGGCCAATGGGCTTACTTTGAAGTTGTTGCAATTATTTATTTCATCCTTGTGATTTTCTAAATATTTCTCATCTGTTTTTCTTGCAGGTGGACCCGTAATTGATTTGCCTCTAGAATATACAGAAGTTGTCAAATACAGAGCAGGTACATCTGTGAAGCTCAGAGCTGGCATTTCTGGCAAACCTGAGCCTACAATTGAGTGGTATAAAGATGATAAAGAGTTACAAACCAGTGCACTGGTGTGTGTCGAAAATACCACTGACCTTGCAGCTATACTCATCAAAGATGCAACTCGCCTTAACAGTGGAAGCTATGAATTAAAACTAAGGAATGCCATAGGCTCAGCCTCAGCCACCATCAGAGTGCAGATCCTTGGTAGGTGGTGAACACAGGCCCACATCATATTTTGTTTGCCTAAAACTTAATAATTTTACATTAGAAGCCTTTTAAAATTGACTAATATACCATTTTGTTTTTTCATTCACAGACAAACCAGGACCTCCAGGTGGACCAATTGAATTTAAGACCGTCACTGCTACAAAGATAACTCTTCTCTGGCAGCCTCCAGCGGATGATGGTGGTGCAAAAATCACTCACTACATCGTGGAAAAGCGTGAGACAAGCCGCCTCGTGTGGTCTATGATGTCTGAAAATTTGGAAGAGTGCATCATTACGACCACCAAAATTATCAAAGGAAATGAATACATCTTCCGGGTTCGCGCTGTGAACAAATACGGAATTGGTGATGCACTGGAATCTCACCCAGTGGTAGCAAGGAATGCATTTGGTGAGACATGATTTCATTAGAAAACTAAAATCAAATACTTGAAAATTTAAAAATAAATATAAACTGGGAATTCCCTGGCGGTCCAATGGTTAGGACTTGGCACTTTCACCGCCGAGGCACGGGTTCAATCCCCGGTTGGGGAACTAAGATCCCTCAAGCCGTGCAACGCGGCCAATAAATAAATACATACATACATACATACATACATACATACATACATACATACTATTCTGCTAGCTTATGAATATGTTTTCAGAGCTTGATTGACTTTTATTTTCTTGTTCATCATATTGCTTCTCATTATCATCCTTTTCACCAGGTAGAAAGTGTAATAAATGAAACTAATATTCTTAGATAGGATTTGAAGATTAAAAGGTAGAATTTATCAGTAATGTTGATCCTTTGAACTCATTTTCCTCTTCCTTTCTAAACAGTCACACCTGGGCCTCCAAGCGTGCCAGAGGTGACAAAGATAACCAAGAATTCGATGACTGTTGTCTGGAACAGGCCAGTTGCAGATGGTGGTAGTGACATAAGCGGCTATTTCCTTGAGAAACGAGACAAGAAGAGTCTGGGATGGTTTAAAGTCCTAAAGGAGACGATCCGTGACACTAGACAGAAAGTGACAGGACTCACGGAACACAGTGACTATCAATACCGAGTTTGTGCTATAAATGCTGCTGGACAGGGTCCATTTTCTGAACCATCTGACTTCTACAAAGCTGCTGATCCTATTGGTAAGTGTGGTGTCTTCACCTATGTATTCTTTCATGTCACCAAACTGTACACGATTATGTAATTACGGTATTGTGATTGGCCATGCCAGATCCTCCAGGCCCACCGGCTAAGATAAGAATTGAAGATTCAACTAAATCATCCGTCACTCTTGGCTGGAGTAAACCGGTCTACGATGGGGGCAGTGCTGTTACTGGATATGTTGTTGGCATGAGACAAGGAGAGGAAGAGGAATGGACTGTTGTCTCTACAAAAGGAGAGGTCAGAACTACAGAGTATGTGGTATCTAACCTGAAACCTGGAGTCAGTTACTACTTCCAGGTATCCGCTGTAAACTGTGCCGGACAAGGGGAACCTATAGAAATGACTGAACCCGTACAGGCCAAAGATATACTTGGTACGTACCTACTGGTATGATTGTGTTTTTATTTTTTTAATAGAGGAAATCACTCATTTCCTTGCTTTAAAATTCATTGTATATGTCCATTTTATGTCTACAGAGGAACCAGAGATCGACCTAGATGTGGCTTTCAGGACCTCCATTATAGCTAAAGCCGGTGAAGACGTTCAAGTGTTGATTCCCTTCAAAGGCAGACCTCCACCTACTGTCACATGGAGAAAAGATGAGAAGAATCTTGGCAGTGATGCCAGATACAGCATTCAAAACACTGATTCATCTTCATTACTCACTATTCCTCAAGTCACTCGCAATGATACGGGCAAATATATTCTCACAATAGAAAATGGCGTTGGTCAGCCAAAGTCTTCAACTGTGAGCGTTAAAGTGCTTGATACACCAGCTGCCTGCCAGAAACTACAGATTAAACATGTTTCTCGAGGCACAGTCACATTGCTCTGGGAGTCTCCTCTCATTGATGGAGGATCTCCCATAATTAATTACATCATTGAGAAGAAAGATGCCACCAAGAGAACATGGTCTTCAGTGTCACACAAATGTTCTAGCACATCCTTTAAGGTAACAGATTTGTCAGAGAAAACTCCATTCTTCTTCAGAGTTCTTGCAGAAAATGAAATTGGAATCGGGGAACCCTGTGAAACTACAAAGCCGGTGAAGGCTGTTGAGGTACCAGCTCCTATACGTGATCTCTCAGTGAAAGACTCAACAAAAACATCTGTTACCCTGAGCTGGACCAAGCCTGACTTTGATGGTGGTAGTGTCATCACAGATTATATTGTGGAAAGGAAAGGTAAAGGCGAACAAACATGGTCACATGCTGGCATAAGTAAGACATGTGAAATTGAGGTTAGCCAACTCAAGGAACATTCAGTCCTGGAATTCAGAGTGTCTGCCAGAAATGAGAAAGGACTGAGTGATGGTGTCACTATTGGGCCAATTACAGTGAAAGAACTTGTAATTCCACCGCAAGTTGACCTGTCAGAAATCCCTGGGGCACAAGTCACTGTGAGAATTGGGCATAATGTGCACCTCGAGTTACCTTATAAAGGAAAACCCAAACCATCTATCAGTTGGCTGAAAGACGGTTTGCCATTGAAAGAAAGCGAACGTGTTCGTTTGAGTAAAACTGAAAACAAACTTACTCTGAGTATTAAGAATGCAAAGAAGGAGAATGGAGGGAAATACACCATTATTCTCGATAACGCAGTTTGTCGAAACTCATTTCCCATTACAATCATCACACTCGGCCCACCATCAAAGCCCAAAGGGCCCATTAGATTTGATGAAATCAAGGCTGACAGTGTCATCATATCATGGGATGTGCCCGATGATGATGGAGGAGGAGAAATTACCTGTTACAGCATTGAGAAGCGAGAAGCTTCACAAACTAATTGGAAGATGGTGTGTTCCAGCGTTGCCCGGACAACTTTCAAAGTTCCTAATCTAGTCAAAGATGCTGAATACCAGTTTAGAGTTAGGGCAGAAAACAGATATGGAGTCAGCCAGCCACTTGACTCAAACATCATTGTGGCAAAACACCAGTTCAGGATTCCTGGCCCCCCAGGAAAGCCAGTTACGTACAATGTGACTTCTGATGGCATGTCCCTAACTTGGGATGCTCCAGTTTATGATGGCGGTTCAGAAGTTACTGGATACCATGTTGAAAAGAAAGAAAGAAATAGCATCCTGTGGCAAAGAATTAACATATCACCAATATCTGGAAGAGAACATAGAGCTACTGGACTAATGGAAGGCCTGGATTACCAGTTCCGTGTATACGCTGAAAATTCTGCCGGCCTAAGCTCACCTAGTGACCCAAGCAAATTTACCTTAGCTGTTTCCCCAGTAGGTAAGTGACTGAGGATTATTCAAATATATTTAATTCTGCAACTGAATGTGTTAGTGACAACTCAAACACTGCTTTTCTTCCACGTATCACCTTCTCACATATTTCCTTGTCACTAGAGAGCTGGTCAAGTAAAGCAAGGGGGATGATTTTAAATCAGTCTAATAGAGCAATATAAAATTCTTTTTTTAAAGACTCTGATACAAAAAAAATTGCAATTAATGGCTAAAATGAGTTTGGGGGATTTATTTATTTTCCTTCCACTGAAGATTAAGAGTTGATTACAGAAATAATGATGCCTTTAACTTGCATCTAATTTTTAGACCCACCTGGCACTCCTGACTACATTGATGTCACCCGGGAAACCATCACTCTGAAATGGAACCCACCACTGCGTGATGGAGGCAGTAAGATCGTGGCCTACAGCATCGAGAAACGGCAAGGGAGTGATCACTGGACCAGATGCAACTTTAGTGATGTCAGCGAATGCCAGTACACGGCAACAGGACTTAGTCCTGGGGATCGATATGAGTTCAGAATACTTGCAAGAAACGCTGTTGGAACCATAAGCCCGCCCTCACAGTCTTCTGGTGTTATTATGACAAGGGACGAAAATGGTAAGCATTTACAACCAATTTCCAATGTAATTAAGAGCATTCACATTTAAAAAAAAAATATATATATATATATATTTTTTTTTTTTGGGCCACTGGTCTGTAAAAATGGGAAGAGAAACGTTTCATACAGATTACCAAAGGTTGTTAGGTGGATGAATTAGATTTTCTACCTTTCAGATGAAGAGAAGAAAAAAATGTAATTAGCATCAATTCTTTTTACCATGTCTATTATTTCATTTCCATATAAATAGCATGCAAGTGGGAATGAGTTTTTAGCTTTGTGATTTCAGTCATTTATAATAAATAAAGAAAAAAAGGTCCCAAGAATAACTGTCCCTCTCGACTGAAGTTACTAAAATACAACACAGGTCCAACAGCACAATTATCAGCTTGCCTGAGTGCAGCTGATGGCCCGGCACAGGAACTTGTTTGAATATGCAGCAGTATTAGGAAGTAAATGATCCGCAAATGTTTCATTTTTCTTTTTACAAATGGAAATGCAAGATTAATAACATGACAGATATAACAAAGGCGATAACCTAATAATATGCAAATGTTTAAACCCATAGTCTAAATTCTTAACTATCAATCCTACTTTCAAAATAGCCTTTGGTATAAGCATTACCCTTTCAGGCTTTATGATATGGTGCTAATGAAAAACATGCTTATTTAAGTCTTTATTAAGCCAAACTAATGCATATTATCTCTTTCTTTTATAGTTGCACCAATTGTAGAGTTTGGCCCTGAGTACTTTGATGGTGTCACTATTAAGTCTGGAGAGAGCCTTAGAATTAAAGCTTTGGTGCAAGGACGACCAGTACCTCGAGTAACTTGGTTCAAAGATGGAGAAGAAATTGAGAAGAGGATGAATATGGAAATAACCGATGTCCTTGGATCCACCAGCCTCTTTGTTAGAGATGCTACTCGGGACCATCGTGGTGTATACAGAGTGGAAGCCAAAAATGCATCTGGCTCCACAAAAGCAGAAATTACAGTGAAAGTACAAGGTACTCCTAAAATAGCTTCTTAATCTTACAATGTACAGGACTTGGATTAAAGACATGCCTGATTGCATTTTAATGGACAAGGAGAAAGAAACTAACTCTGGAACCTTTTTCTTATAGATACACCAGGGAAACCAGTTGGGCCAATAAGATTCACCAGTATAACTGGTGAGAAGATGACCTTGTGGTGGGATGCTCCACTCAATGACGGCTGTGCTCCCGTATCGCACTACATCATTGAAAAACGGGAAACCAGCAGACTTGCTTGGGCGCTAATTGAGGATAATTGTGAAGCCCTCAGCTATACCGCCACTAAACTAATAACTGGCAATGAATACCAATTCCGTATTTCTGCAGTCAACAAGTTTGGTGTTGGCAGGCCACTGGATTCTGACCCAGTGGTTGCTCAAATACAGTACAGTAAGCGACCATTTTTACTAAGTGGTACTATGTCATAAGGTTAACTTCCAAGCAAATGTGTCTAATTGGTTTATTTCTTTCTTTGTTTTCATTTTACAGCTATTCCCAATTCCCCTGGCACTCCAGAACCTAGTAATGTAACAGGCAATAGCATTACCCTGACATGGGCAAGGCCAGAATCAGATGGTGGCAGTGAAATTCAACAGTACATCCTTGAAAGGAGAGAAAAGAAAAGCACGCGATGGGTGAAAGTGATCAGCAAACGACCAATCTCTGAGACAAGATTCAAAGTCACTGGTCTGACAGAGGGCAATGAGTATGAATTCCATGTCATGGCTGAAAATGCTGCAGGAGTAGGACCTTCAAGTGGAATCTCAAGACTAATCAAATGTAGAGAGCCAGTCAACCCACCAAGTGCTCCCACTGTGGTCAAAGTGACAGACACATCAAAGACAACTGTGAGCTTAGAATGGTCTAAGCCAGTGTTTGATGGAGGGATGGAGATAATTGGGTATATTATTGAAATGTGCAAAGCTGACTTAGGAGACTGGCACAAGGTGAATGCAGAAGGATGTGTGAAAACAAGATATACGGTTACTGATCTACAAGCAGGTGAAGAATACAAATTCCGGGTTAGTGCTATCAATGGTGCTGGAAAAGGAGACAGCTGTGAAGTGACCGGCACCATTAAAGCAGTTGACCGATTATCAGCTCCTGAGTTAGACATCGATGCCAACTTCAAGCAGACTCATATTGTGAGAGCTGGGGCCAGTATCCGCCTCTTCATTGCCTATCAGGGTAGACCAACTCCGACAGCTGTGTGGAGCAAACCTGACTCTAACCTTAGCATTCGGGCTGATATCCATACAACAGACTCCTTCAGCACCCTCACCGTGGAAAACTGCAACCGAAACGACGCAGGGAAATATACCCTTACCGTGGAAAACAACAGCGGTAGTAAGTCAATCACATTCACCGTAAAGGTGCTAGACTCTCCAGGCCCACCTGGCCCAATTACCTTCAAGGATGTGACCCGGGGATCTGTTACATTGATGTGGGATGCCCCTCTCCTTGATGGGGGTGCCCGAATCCATCACTACGTGGTAGAGAAACGAGAAGCCAGTCGCCGTGGTTGGCAGGTGGTCAGTGAAAAATGCACTCGTCAGATCCTCAAGGTCAACGACCTGGTAGAAGGCGTTCCATACTATTTCCGTGTTTCTGCAGAAAATGAGTATGGTGTTGGTGAACCCTATGAAATGCCAGAACCAATGGTAGCCACAGAACAGCCTGCTCCACCGAAGAGACTTGATGTCATTGACACAAGCAAATCCTCTGTGGTCTTAGCTTGGCTTAAACCTGACCATGATGGAGGCAGCCGAATCTCTGGCTACCTGCTCGAAATGAGACAAAAGGGATCTGACTTCTGGGTTGAAGCTGGTCACACCAAACAGCTGACTTTCACGGTGGAGCAACTCATTGAGAACACTGAATATGAATTCCGCGTGAAGGCCAAGAATGATGCTGGCTACAGTGAACCCAGGGAAGCCTTCTCTTCTGTCATCATCAAGGAGCCTCAAATTGAGCCCACAGCTGATCTCACTGGAATTACCAATCAGCTCATAACTTGCAAAGCAGGCAGCACGTTTACCATTGACGTGCCAATCAGTGGTCGTCCCGCCCCCAAAGTAACATGGAAGCTTGAAGAAATGAGACTTAAGGAGACAGATCGAGTGAGTATCACAACAACAAAAGACAGAACCACCCTGTCTGTAAAGGACAGCATGAGAGGTGACTCTGGAAGGTACTTCTTGACCCTGGAAAATACAGCTGGTGTTAAAACATTTACCATCACAGTTGTGGTCATCGGAAGGCCAGGTCCAGTAACTGGCCCCATTGAAGTCTCATCTGTCTCAGCTGAATCATGCATCCTATCATGGGCTGAACCTAAAGATGATGGAGGCACCGATATTACTAATTACATAGTTGAAAAGCGTGAGTCAGGTACAACAGCTTGGCAGCTTGTCAATTCCAGCGTCAAGCGCACTCAGATTAAAGTCACTCATCTCACAAAATACATGGAATATTTTTTCCGTGTCAGTTCAGAGAACAGATTTGGCGTCAGCAAGCCTCTGGAATCAGCACCAATCGTTGCTGAGCATCCATTTGGTAAGAAAAATAAAAATCATATTTCCAAGTCTCTATTATTAAATATTTCCCCTGAATTTTATAAAACTGTATTCATATCTGATACCTTTGCTTATATTTAGTCCCACCAAGTGCACCTACCAGACCTGAGGTCTACTGTGTGTCTGCCAATACCATGTCTATTCGCTGGGAAGAACCCTATCATGATGGTGGCAGTAAAGTCACTGGCTACTGGGTTGAGAAGAAAGAACGTAACACCATTCTTTGGGTGAAAGAAAACAAAGTGCCATGCTTAGAGTGCAACTACAAAGTGACCGGTTTGGTAGAAGGACTGGAATATCAGTTCAGAACGTATGCACTCAATGTCGCAGGCGTTAGCAAAGCCAGTGAAGCATCAAGACCTATGATGGCTCAAAACCCAGTTGGTAGGTATCAGAATTTAAGGGTACATTTGTTTATCATCATCATCACCATCATCGTCATCATTATCGGTACTAGCAAAATTCAGAGTTGCATTTAACCTTATTTTTGCATCCCTTCCAGATGCACCAGGAAGACCAGAGGTGACAGATGTCACCAGATCAACGGTGTCACTGATTTGGTCTGCCCCAGCGTATGATGGAGGCAGCAAGGTTGTAGGCTACATCATAGAGCGTAAGCCAGTCAGTGAAGTTGGAGATGGTCGCTGGCTCAAGTGCAACTACACCATCGTATCTGACAATTTCTTCACCGTTACTGCTCTCAGTGAAGGAGACACTTATGAATTCCGTGTGTTGGCCAAGAATGCAACAGGCGTAGTTAGCAAAGGATCAGAATCTACAGGCCCCATCACTTGCCGAGATGAATACGGTAAAGAATAGTCAATGCTCTCCTTTTAAATTATCACGATTTCTATAACAATAAACTATCATATATTCATTCACATCTATGTTGCCTATGACAGCTCCACCCAAAGCCGAACTCGATGCCAGATTACAGGGTGATCTGGTTACCATCAGAGCAGGCTCGGATCTTGTTCTCGATGCTGCAGTTGGTGGCAAACCTGAACCCAAAATTATTTGGACCAAAGGGGACAAGGAACTAGATCTCTGTGAAAAAGTCTCTCTGCAGTACACTGGCAAACGAGCAACTGCTGTGATCAAGTTCTGTGACAGAAGTGACAGTGGAAGATACACTTTAACGGTGAAGAATGCCAGTGGGACCAAGGCCGTGTCTGTCATGGTCAAAGTTCTCGGTAAGTACGTCAAATGATCTTTGATTTTCAAAGCTTTCTCAAGCGTGGGCAGAAAGAAACACCTTCCTCATTGCTCATCCTTATACCTGTTTCAGATTCCCCGGGCCCATGTGGAAAGCTCACCGTCAGCAGAGTAACAGAGGAGAAGTGCACTTTAGCCTGGAACCTTTCTCAGGAAGATGGAGGTGCAGAAATAACTCACTACATCGTGGAAAGACGCGAGACTAGCAGACTCAACTGGGTGACTGTGGAAGGCGAATGCCCAACCCTATCCTATGTGGTTAAAAGACTCATCAAGAACAACGAATACATATTCCGAGTGCGGGCAGTAAACAAATATGGCCCTGGTGTGCCTGTTGAATCAGAGCCCATTGTCGCCAGAAACTCCTTCAGTGAGTATTAACACTCAAACAGTTCAGCAGTTGAAATGTAATGGGATCAGGGAGAAGGGAGGACAGTCATAGCAATAGTGATTTTGTGCGATTCTGATCATCCTTTTATTTTCATAAAAATATAAACAGCTATTCCATCACAACCTGGCATACCTGAAGAAGTTGGGGCTGGCAAAGAGCATATCATCATTCAGTGGACAAAACCTGAATCTGACGGTGGCAACGAGATCAGCAACTATCTAGTAGACAAACGTGAGAAGAAGAGCTTGCGCTGGACACGTGTGAACAAAGACCATGTGGTGTATGATACCAGGCTGAAGGTGACTGGCCTGATGGAAGGTTGTGATTACCAGTTCCGGGTGACCGCAGTAAATGCTGCTGGTAACAGCGAACCCAGCGAAGCTTCCAACTTTATCTCTTGCAGAGAACCATCATGTGAGTTCCAAGAATCATACATAACCCTAATGCCCATCAAAACCACATTACAAATAATTTTCCAACATGCCATTTCCAATAACTTGTAGAATTTGTGAATGGTCTAGAAAGGCATATGCTTATTAGAAGGATCTTAAATACAACCTAAGACAGAAAACATTTCAACTACTACTTCTGTCAATAAGTTACCAGTTACATTGCTAAAAACTGTTGCAGTATTTTCCAATCTGTGAAAAAATAAATAAACTATTTTACTACCAATATGAAAGGGATGTATTTTGCAAATCTTCCTAAGAAGGGAGAGAATTTTGTTGTAATGATAATAACTACTGAAAAGAATAAAAGACAACATCTCTTTTAAGAGGCTTAGCAGAGCATAAAGTTTCTTGTATTTTAGTAAGTACCTAACAAAATAATTGTCACAAGAGCTTCAGAAGTAAGTGGCAAATCCTTGTACAAAGTTTAAGCCCAAGAACTAAAAGGAATAAATCACTTGGATTGAATCGAGGAAGTAGAAGAAACTTATTCCTGTACTTATTAGCAATGTAGAGGTGACAAGTGATATTAACCCTGTTGAAAGCTGAGCAACTAAAGTCCCTGAGAATGGGTACTGTTAGCAATGAGCTTAGCAGGACACAGCATAGCTAGCCAAAGTGGCCAGAAAGAAACATCTACCTTTCTAAAGAAGTTTAACTCTTAAAACAATAATAATAGTAATAATAGAGCATACAGTGCTATCCTGCAATATCAGAAGAGCCTAGTTACAAAGAGTATCTTGGTGAGTGTGGACAAAGAACAATAATGCCTCAGTGAGTCTTGAAAACCAAAAATACAAATCTCAAGCTTCCTTATTTGTGTAATACCTGCATCCTTATTTTAAAATTTCATAGACACCCCTGGACCACCTTCTGCTCCGAGAGTTGTGGATACCACCAAACACAGCATTAGTTTAGCCTGGACCAAGCCCATGTATGACGGTGGCACTGACATCATAGGATATGTTCTTGAAATGCAAGAGAAGGACACTGATCAGTGGTACCGAGTGCATACCAACACCACAATAAGAAATAATGAATTCACCGTGACAGACCTTAAAATGGGCCAGAAATACTCCTTCAGAGTTGCCGCTGTGAATGTGAAGGGCATGAGTGAATACAGCGAGTCAACCGCTGAAATTGAGCCCATGGAAAGACTGGGTATTTATAATATAAGGTTTTAGGTGAATTATTTTCTCATCACACCTGTTCATGAATTAAGTTTTGACATTTACTTTCCAGAAATACCAGATCTTGAGCTTGCAGATGATTTAAAGAAGATTGTGACCATCAGAGCCGGGGCCTCGTTGCGGCTGATGGTGTCTGTATCTGGAAGACCACCACCCGTCATCACATGGAGCAAGAAGGGCATTGACCTTACAAGCCGGGCGATCATTGACAACACTGAGAGTTACTCTTTACTTATTGTGGACAAAGTTAACCGGTATGATGCTGGAAAATACACCATTGAAGCTGAAAACCAATCTGGCAAGAAATCAGCAACTGTCCTTGTTAAAGTATATGGTAAGTATTTGTCTTAAAATCAACTATGCTGTGAGTAGATTCTTTAAAAAGATACACCTTAACCTCTGATTATCACCTCTCTAAAAGGAACTACGTTGAGTATATTTTCCTGCCCCCCAAAAAAATCTATCAACCAATCAGGCAAACAGGAAGTATGGATATTTCATTCTCTTGTTTTAGATACTCCTGGTCCCTGTCCTTCAGTGAAAGTTAAGGAAGTATCAAGAGATTCTGTGACCATTACTTGGGAAGTTCCCACAATTGATGGTGGAGCTCCTGTCAACAATTACATTATTGAGAAGCGTGAAGCTGCCATGAGAGCATTCAAAACAGTAACTACCAAATGCAGCAAGACACTCTACAGAATTTCTGGACTTATAGAAGGAACCATGTACTATTTCAGAGTGCTGCCAGAAAATATCTATGGCATTGGAGAACCTTGTGAAACATCTGATGCAGTTCTGGTCTCAGAAGTACCTTTGGTGCCTGTGAAGCTAGAAGTTGTCGACGTCACCAAATCGACTGTTACCCTTGCCTGGGAAAAACCACTCTACGATGGTGGTAGCCGGCTCACTGGCTATGTTCTTGAGGCCTGCAAAGCTGGCACCGAGAGATGGATGAAGGTTGTCACCTTAAAACCCACAGTCCTAGAGCACACTGTTATTTCCTTAAATGAAGGTGAACAGTACTTATTTAGAGTAAGGGCACAAAATGAGAAAGGTGTGTCAGAACCAAGAGAGATCATCACAGCCGTGACTGTACAAGACCTCAGAGGTATGTACCAAATCACCAAAATAACAATAATAGTAAAGGAAAATGAAGGAAACATTCAGAATTCATGACACTTTGTCATTAGAAATAATACTTATGAATAAATGCCTACTTTTTCTCATAGTGTTGCCAGCAATCGATCTTTCTACAATGCCTCAAAAGACCATCCACGTCCCAGCCGGCAGACCAGTAGAGCTGGTGATACCAATTGCTGGTCGCCCACCTCCTGCTGCTTCCTGGTTCTTTGCTGGCTCTAAACTAAGAGAATCAGAGCGTGTCACAGTTGAAACTCATACTAAGGTAGCTAAATTAACCATTCGTGAAACCACTATCAGAGATACTGGAGACTATATACTTGAACTGAAGAATGCAACCGGAACTACTTCAGAGACCATTAAAGTTATCATTCTCGGTAAGGATGAGAGACCAAGACACAAGCAAGCTGTTGTTGTTTAGTCACCCAATTTTGATTTGAAGTGAAAATTAATCTCCGGGATTTCTTTTTTTTTTTTTCATAGACAAGCCTGGTCCACCAACTGGGCCTATCAAGATTGAAGAAATTGATGCTACTTCAGTGACCATTTCCTGGGGACCGCCTGAACTGGATGGTGGTGCTCCACTGAGTGGCTATGTGGTAGAACAACGTGATGCCCATCGTCCAGGGTGGCTGCCAGTGTCTGAATCAGTGACTAGATCAACATTTAAGTTTACCAGACTCACTGAAGGAAACGAGTATGCATTCCGTATAGCTGCGACAAACCGCTTCGGGATCGGCTCGTACTTGCAATCTGAGGCCATAGAATGTCGCAGCCGCATCAGTAAGTCCTGGACGCCACCCCCCACTCTGGGTAGAATCCCCAGAGGTAGAGTCCCCACCACAGAGATAGAATCCCCACCTCTGATCCTAAATATTAACAAGAAGGAATTTGTTCTTAATATACCCTTATGTAAGTAAAAATAGGTCACAAAGTTAATCCCAGTGTCTTTCCAAGGTTTCTAAACCTCCTTTTCTTGGAAGTTTTCAACATGGGTGGGGCTTTTTTTTAATGGAAGAAAGAGAGGAGGAGGGAGTTAGGGAAGGATGGATGGAAGGAAAGGCAGGAGGGAGGACTGGCTGTTACAGTGAGAAACAATACAGAATACATGCTAAATAAATGTTTATAGAATTGAAGAAAATGAGGAACAGCAAGAAAAGTACAAAAATGAAAACATGAGAAAAACAGTTGCAAGAGTCTTATATATACCATTTTAAGATGGTATATACAAGACACACTTATACAAATGTATGAGTCTTCAATTTATTCATGGTGCCATGTTGTGTTTCCCTCTGTCTTGCTGCAGATATTCCTGGACCTCCAGAAACATTACAGATATTTGATGTCTCACGTGAGGGCATGACACTTACTTGGTACCCACCAGAAGACGACGGTGGCTCCCAAGTGACTGGATATATTGTGGAGCGCAAAGAAGTGAGAGCAGATCGATGGGTCCGTGTAAATAAAGTACCAGTGACGATGACACGGTACCGTTCCACTGGCCTTACTGAAGGCTTAGAATATGAACACCGTGTCACAGCCATTAACGTGAGAGGAACTGGAAAACCAAGCCGTCCTTCCAAACCCACCATTGCCATGGATCCAATTGGTAAATACCTTTTGTATAAGTTTATTGAGGTATAATTTAATGTGGTAACAGTCACCCTTCTGAAATATAGAATTCTATAAGTTTTGTATAACCACCACCACAATCAAAATATAGAATATTTCCAACAGCTCAAAAAGTTCAGTTGTGTCCTCTGTCATCAATCCCCTCCCCACTCCAACCCCGGGCAACTTTGGGCAAATAACTTTATATTCTTCTCTTGAGTCTATTCCTCCCTCTTTAAAATGGAACTCACAATACACACCCTATATCACAGTTAAAATTTTAAAGCAAGTTAATATTTCTGGAAGCACTTTAAAAACTGATGGTAAATGTAAGATAGTATTAGTGATTATAAACAAAGCACAAATAAGACAAAGGAAAAACCAAGAGCTTTAAGTAATGTTAACTGATTAAAATAAATATTTACAAAATGAAAAATATTCTAATGTTATAGTCCATGTTTCCACAACTCACTGAAATTGTTAGGTGGTGCATTTGATTTTCAACTTTGCAGAAACTTTAACAAGTATGTTTTTGTCTTATTCTTATTCCCAGCTCCTCCAGGAAAGCCACAAAACCCAAGAGTTACTGATACAACAAGGACATCAGTCTCCCTGGCCTGGAGTGTTCCAGAAGATGAAGGAGGATCTAAAGTCACAGGCTACTTGATCGAAATGCAAAAAGTTGATCAATATGAATGGACCAAATGCAACACCACCCCAACCAAGATTCGGGAGTATACTCTCACACACCTACCTCAGGGCGCTGAATACAGATTCCGTGTCCTAGCTTGTAACGCTGGTGGACCTGGGGAGCCCGCTGAGGTACCAGGAACAGTCAAAGTCACGGAAATGCTTGGTAAGACATATGATCATTTACTTTCTGCTATAACTGCCTTAAGACTTATTTCCTACACCCGCCTCCCAAAATGCTAATTGTAACCCTACCTTTCTTCCCAGAATATCCTGACTATGAACTTGATGAAAGATACCAGGAAGGTATCTTTGTAAGACAAGGTGGGGTCATCAGACTTACCATACCAATCAAAGGAAAACCATTCCCAATATGTAAATGGACCAAGGAAGGCCAAGATATTAGTAAGCGTGCCATGATTGCAACCTCTGAAACTCACACTGAGCTTGTAATCAAAGAAGCAGACAGGGATGATTCTGGCACTTACGACCTGGTTCTGGAAAACAAGTGTGGCAAGAAGGCTGTCTACATCAAGGTCAGGGTGATAGGAAGTCCCAACACTCCAGAAGGGCCACTTGAATATGACGACATACAAGCTCGCTCTGTAAGGGTCAGTTGGAGACCCCCTGCCGATGATGGTGGTGCTGACATCTTAGGCTACATCCTCGAAAGACGAGAAGTGCCTAAAGCCGCCTGGTACACCATCGACTCCAGAGTCCGAGGTACATCTCTGGTCGTAAAAGGCCTCAAAGAAAACGTGGAGTACCATTTCCGTGTTTCAGCGGAAAACCAGTTTGGAATAAGCAAACCCTTGAAATCTGAGGAACCAGTCATACCAAAAACACCACTGAGTAAGTGCTCTTCCAACCATAACACTGTAAAAATCCTCTCAGTGCTCTTTTGTTTCAAAAGGAAAGCCACCAGCTTACAAGAGTTGGGACTGCACTCTAACATATGTGTTTTCCACTTACATTCCTAGACCCTCCCGAGCCTCCAAGCAATCCCCCAGAAGTACTAGATGTGACCAAGAGCTCTGTCAGCCTGTCCTGGTCCCGGCCCAGAGACGATGGTGGTTCTCGGGTCACAGGCTACTACATTGAACGCAAGGAGACATCAACTGACAAGTGGGTCAGACACAACAAGACTCAGATCACCACCACAATGTACACCATCACCGGGCTTGTTCCCGACGCGGAATATCAGTTCCGCATCATCGCACAGAATGACGTTGGCCTAAGCGAGACCAGCCCTGCTTCTGAACCAGTTGTTTGCAAAGATCCATTTGGTAAGGAAAGAGTTTCCAAAGGGGTTAGAATCAGAGAGGCAAACCATCTTTGCTCTTTTTCTTTTATTTCAGCAGGAAAGCTGATTTCCTTTTCAACTGTTTTCAAATATTTCAGATAAGCCAAGCCAACCTGGAGAACTCGAGATTCTTTCAATATCCAAAGACAGCGTCACTCTACAGTGGGAGAAACCTGAGTGCGACGGTGGCAAAGAAATCCTTGGATACTGGGTTGAATATAGACAATCTGGAGACAATGTCTGGAAGAAGAGCAGTAAGGACCGCATCAAGGACAGGCAATTCACAATAGGGGGTTTGCTGGAAGCTACGGAGTATGAATTCAGGGTTTTCGCTGAGAATGAGACAGGGCTGAGCAGACCTCGAAGAACGGCTATGTCTGTAAAGACGAAACTAACATGTAAGTAACATGTAACTACCACGTTAGTTCTCTGCTTCTGGTTTACAAACTGAGCAACATGTTAAGGCTAATTCTTTGTCTGGACTAAGTAGATCTCCAGAAAGCTTTACTGGAGAGCAAGTGTTTGGAAAGAAATCACTCACTCTGGCATATGCACACACAGGGAATAGTTGATGCATTCTAAAGGAAGTCATTCCAAGCACGTAACCTCAGCAGTGAACTGTTAGGTGCACTGAACTGATTCCTAAAGCAATTTCTCCCTTGAATACAATGGTTTTTTTTTTTTTTTAATACTCCTAGTAAGACTTGAAGGGTCAACAAATGTACCCCACTTCAGTGAACCTAAGTAAGGGCAAATCTACAGATTTATAGAGAACTAATATTTCCCCCAAACCCTATACATTGTTAATGCCTCCCAATCATAAAAAGTCACTCTACATAATAATATGATGTGCTCATTGAATCTCTACTTTCCAGATGATCCTCCAGTCACTGTGAAGCCTTTTTAAGAATTAGACTCATATGTAAATAATGGTGTCTAATAAAGTATTAGTCAATAGGATGAATTCATTCCTGATATACAAGGACAGAGGATTATAGATTCAGTAGTAACAATAATGCATTAATGTTATCTTTCATACCCTTCAGCTGGAGAGGCCCCAGGAGTACGCAAAGAAATGAAGGATGTCACCACCAAACTGGGTGAAGCTGCTCAACTCTCATGCCAGATTGTTGGAAGGCCTCTACCAGACATTAAATGGTACCGATTTGGTAAGGAGCTGATACAAAGCCGCAAGTACAAAATGTCTTCAGATGGACGCACACATACTCTAACAGTAATGACCGAGGAACAAGAAGATGAAGGCGTTTATACCTGCGTAGCTACCAATGAGGTTGGAGAAGTAGAATCCAGTAGTAAGCTTCTCCTGCAAGCAATGCCACAATTCCATCCCGGTTACCCACTGAAAGAGAAGTATTACGGTGCTGTGGGGTCAACGCTTCGACTTCACGTTATGTACATTGGCCGTCCAGTACCTGCCATCACTTGGTTCCATGGCCAGAAACTTTTGCAAAACTCAGAAAACACTGCTATTGAAAACACTGAGCACTATACTCATCTCGTCATGAAGAATGTCCAACGTAAGACTCACGCTGGGAAATACAAAGTTCAGCTCAGCAATGTTCTTGGAACAGTGGATGCCATCCTTGATGTGGAAATACAAGGTATTTTATTTTCATTTTCAGTGGGGGTTTTTTTGTTGTTTTTAAAGAAAAAAGAAAAAAATCTTGGGAGACACACTACAGAAACCACTCCAATTGTATTTTCTCCCAACAGATAAACCAGACAAACCTACAGGACCAATTGTGATTGAAGCTCTATTGAAGAACTCTGTGGTGATCAGCTGGAAACCACCTGCAGATGACGGAGGTTCCTGGATCACCAATTATGTGGTAGAGAAATGTGAGGCCAAGGAAGGGGCTGAATGGCAATTGGTGTCTTCAGCCATCTCAGTGACAACCTGTAGAATTGTGAACCTCACAGAAAATGCTGGGTATTACTTCCGGGTTTTGGCTCAGAACACGTTTGGCATCAGTGACCCTCTAGAAGTCTCCTCAGTTGTGATCATTAAGAGTCCATTTGGTGAGTACAACCTCTACAGTCTTCCTATGGCCAAATTCCATCTGTACATAAAACTTTTTTTTTAAACAGAAATAACTTTTGAAAGGAGATAGCAAAGATTCAGCTAAAGTACAAGTGCCTTTTATCTCACTTAAATTGAATTTTTGCTTATCTAAAAGGGCACATGTATACCCTATCCCCTTTTTCTCTAAAAAGGAACTTTGTGTTTTGGTAAGTTTCTCGGCATAAAGTAACCAATTTCATTTTTCTGGATTAGTTATTCTTAATAGAACTTTGGGTTCATAACATTTTATTTTTTAAAAAATAAGCTCTTCATAAAGCTGTTTGTTTCACCCCATGAGTCAAATGCTTTTTGTTTGTTTTAAACAGAAAAGCCAGGTGCTCCTGGCAAACCAACTATTGCTGCTGCCACAAAAGATTCTTGTGTTGTGGCCTGGAAGCCACCTGCCAGTGATGGAGGTGCAAAGATTAGAAATTACTACCTTGAGAAGCGTGAGAAGAAGCAGAACAAGTGGATTGCTGTGACAACAGATGAAATTCGAGAAACCGTCTTTTCAGTGCAAAACCTTATTGAAGGTCTTGAATATGAGTTCCGTGTGAAATGTGAAAACCTAGGTGGGGAAAGCGAATGGAGTGAAATATCAGAACCTGTCATTCCCAAATGTGATGTCCCAATTCAGGCACCACACTTTAAAGAGGAACTGAGAAATCTAAATGTCAGATATCACAGCAATGCTACTTTGGTCTGCAAAGTGACTGGTCATCCAAAACCAATTGTGAAATGGTACAGACAAGGCAAAGAAATCATTGCAGATGGATTAAAGTACAGGATTCAAGAGTTTAAGGGTGGCTACCACCAGCTCATCATTGCAAGCGTCACAGATGATGATGCCACAGTTTACCAAGTCAGAGCTACCAACCAAGGAGGGTCTGTGTCTGGCACTGCCTCCTTGGAAGCAGAAGGTAAAAATAAATCAGCAAACATCATTTTGGTGCTAGATTACATATTATTAATTGGGGTAGGGGGTGCTCTTAAATAGTGTTGGGTATTGCTAAATTATATTCTTCCTTCTTTTATTCTGATACAGTTCCAGCCAAGATACACTTGCCTAAAAATCTTGAAGGCATGGGAGCAGTCCACGCTCTCCGAGGTGAGGTAATCAGCATCAAGATCCCATTCAGTGGCAAACCAGCCCCAGTGATCACCTGGCAGAAAGGACAAGATCTCATCAACAACAATGGCCACTACCAAGTTATTGTCACAAGATCTTTCACATCACTTGTTTTCCCCAACGGAGTGGAGAGAAAAGATGCTGGTTTCTATGTGGTCTGTGCTAAAAACAGATTTGGAATTGATCAGAAGACAGTTGAACTGGACGTGGCCGATGTTCCCGACCCACCCAGAGGAGTCAAAGTTAGTGACGTCTCACGAGATTCTGTCAACTTAACATGGACTGAGCCAGCTTCTGATGGTGGCAGCAAAATCACCAACTACATTATTGAAAAATGTGCGACCACTGCAGAAAGATGGATCCGCGTAGGACAGGCCCGAGAAACACACTATACCGTGATCAACTTATTTGGAAAAACAAGTTACCAGTTCCGTATAATAGCGGAAAATAAATTTGGCCTGAGCAAGCCTTCTGAGCCTTCAGAACCAACCATAACCAAAGAAGATAAGACCAGAGCTATGAACTATGATGAAGAGGTTGATGAAAGCAGGGAAGTTTCTATGACCAAAGCATCTCACTCTTCAACCAAGGAACTCTATGAGAAATATATGATTGCTGAAGATCTTGGGCGTGGTCAGTTTGGAATTGTCCACCGTTGTGTTGAAACATCCTCAAAGAAGACATACCTGGCCAAATTTGTTAAAGTCAAAGGGGCTGATCAGGTTTTGGTAAAGAAAGAAATTTCCATTCTAAACATCGCTAGGCACCGAAATATCTTATACCTCCATGAATCATTTGAAAGCATGGAAGAATTAGTTATGATCTTTGAGTTCATATCAGGACTTGACATATTTGAACGCATTAACACAAGTGCTTTTGAACTTAATGAGAGAGAAATTGTAAGCTATGTTCGCCAGGTCTGCGAAGCACTTGAGTTCTTACACAGTCATAATATTGGACACTTTGATATTAGACCAGAAAATATCATTTACCAAACAAGAAGGAGCTCCACCATTAAAATCATAGAATTCGGTCAAGCCCATCAGCTGAAGCCAGGGGACATCTTTAGGCTTCTGTTCACTGCCCCTGAATACTATGCACCTGAAGTCCACCAGCATGATGTTGTCAGCACAGCCACAGACATGTGGTCACTCGGAACACTGGTATATGTGCTGTTGAGTGGTATCAATCCATTCCTGGCCGAAACTAACCAACAGGTAATTGAGAACATCATGAATGCTGAATATACCTTTGATGAAGAAGCATTCCAAGAGATCAGCCTTGAAGCCATGGACTTTGTTGACCGGCTGTTAGTGAAAGACAGAAAATCTCGCATGACAGCATCTGAGGCTCTCCAGCACCCGTGGCTGAAGCAGAAGATAGAAAGAGTCAGTACTAAAGTGATCAGGACACTGAAACACCGACGTTACTACCACACCCTGATCAAGAAAGACCTCAACTTCGTTGTGTCTGCAGCCAGGATCTCCTGTGGTGGTGCAATTCGATCTCAGAAGGGAGTGAGCGTTGCTAAAGTTAAAGTGGCATCCATTGAAATCGGCCCAGTTTCTGGGCAGATAATGCATGCAGTCGGTGAAGAAGGAGGATATGTCAAATACGTGTGCAAAATTGAAAATTACGATCAGTCTACCCAAGTGACTTGGTACTTTGGTGTCAGACAGCTGGAGAACAGTGAGAAATATGAAATCACCTATGACGATGGAGTGGCCACCATGTATGTCAAACACATTACCAAATTTGATGACGGTACCTACAGATGCAAAGTAGTCAATGACTACGGGGAAGACAGTTCTTACGCAGAGCTGTTTGTTAAAGGTGTGAGAGAAGTTTACGACTATTACTGCCGTAGAACCATAAGGAAAATTAAGCGCAGAACAGATACCATGAGACTCCTGGAAAGGCCACCAGAATTCACGCTGCCTCTCTATAACAGGACAGTTTATGTGGGTGAAAATGTCCGGTTTGGAGTAACTATAACTGTCCACCCAGAGCCTCGAGTAACATGGTATAAATCAGGTCAGAAAATCAAACCAGGTGATGATGATAGGAAGTACACATTTGAGTCCGACAAGGGTCTTTACCAATTAACAATCAACAGTGTAACTACGGATGATGCTGCCGAATACACTGTTGTGGCAAAAAACAAATACGGTGAAGACAGCTGCAAAGCAAAGCTGACTGTGACCCCACACCCACCTCCAACAGGTACGACCCTAAGACCCATGTTCAAACGGCTACTGGCAAACGCAGAATGCCAAGAAGGCCAAAGTGTCTGCTTTGAGATCAGGGTGTCTGGCATCCCCACGCCAACATTAAAATGGGAGAAAGACGGTCGGCCACTGTCCCTCGGGCCTAACATTGAAATTATCCATGAAGGCTTGGATTATTATGCTCTTCATATCAGGGATACTTTGCCTGAAGACACGGGTTACTATAGAGTCACAGCCACAAACACTGCTGGATCCACCAGCTGCCAGGCCCACCTACAAGTGGAACGCCTGAGGTACGTCAAACAGGAGTTCAAGACTAAGGAGGAGCGTGAACGACACGTACAGAGGCAAATTGACAAGACGCTGAGAATGGCTGAAATTCTTTCCGGAACTGAGACTGTGCCACTAACACAGGTCGCCCAGGAGGCACTGAGAGAAGCTGCCATCCTTTACAAACCAGCCGTCAGCACCAAGACTGTAAAAGGGGAATACCGACTTGAGACGGAAGAAAAGAAGGAGGAGAGAAAACTCCGCATGCCTTACGAAGTACCAGAGCCACGCAAGTACAAACCGGCCACCATAGAAGAAGACCAACACATTAAGCAGTTCGTGCCCATGTCTGACATGAAATGGTACAAAAAGATACGCGATCAATTTGAAATGCCTGGGAAGGTGGACAGAGTTGTACAGAAAAGACCCAAGCGCATCCGCCTTTCAAGATGGGAACAGTTCTACGTGATGCCTCTTCCACGCATCACCGATCAATACAGACCCAAGTGGAGGATTCCCAAACTGTCCCAAGACGACCTTGAAATGGTGAGACCAGCCCGCCGGCGTACACCTTCTCCTGATTATTACTTTTATTACAGACCCAGGAGACGTTCTCTCGGTGACATCTCGGATGAAGAATTGCTCCTGCCCATTGACGACTACCTGGCAATGAAGAGAACAGAGGAAGAGAGGCTGCGTCTTGAAGAAGAGCTGGAACTGGGTTTTTCAGCCTCACCCCCAAGCCGGAGCCCTCCACGTTTTGAGCTTTCGAGTCTGCGTTACCCTTCCCCACAAGCTCACATCAAGGTGGAGGAAGCAAGAAAAGACTTCAGATACTCAACGTATCACATCCCAATGAAGGCAGAGACCAGCACGAGTTACGCAGAGCTGCGGGAGCGGCACGCCCGCGTCTCGCACAGGCAGCCCAGGCAGCGGCAGAGGATCATGGCCGAGAGAGAGGACCAGGAGCTGCTGCGTCCAGTCACCACCACCCGGCGCCTCTCGGAATACAAAAGCGAGCTGGACCACATGGCGAAGGAAGAAAAATCTAGAAAGAAATCAAGACGCCATAGAGAAGTGACTGAAATAACGGAAACTGAGGAAGAATATGAGATCTCCAAACACACTCAGAGAGACACTTCCTCCTCGGTGTCCAGGCTGCTGAGACGCCGGCGCTCCCTGTCTCCGACCTACATCGAGTTGATGAGGCCGGTGTCCGAGCTGATCCGGCCGCGGCCACAGCCAGCTGAGGAATATGAATATGAAGATGACGTAGAAAGAAGGTCTCCTACCCCAGAGAGGACTCGCCCACGTTCCCCCAGCCCTGTGTCTAGTGAGCGATCACTGTCAAGATTTGAGAGGTCGGCAAGATTTGATATCTTTTCCAGGTACGAGTCCATGAAAGCTGCTTTAAAAACTCAGAAGACATCAGAAAGGAAGTATGAGGTTTTGAGTCAGCAGCCTTTTACGCTGGACCACATGCCTCGAATCACACTGAGGATGCGCTCCCACAGGGTCCCGTGCGGCCAAAATACACGTTTTATCTTAAATGTTCAGTCTAAGCCAACTGCCGAGGTCAAATGGTACCACAACGGTGTAGAACTCCAAGAGAGCAGTAAGATTCATTACACCAACACCAGTGGGGTCCTGACCCTGGAAATTCTGGACTGTCATATTGATGACAGCGGAACATACCGTGCCGTGTGCACCAACTACAAAGGTGAGGCTTCTGACTATGCAACCTTGGACGTCACGGGAGGGGATTACACCACCTATGCTTCCCAGCGCAGAGACGAAGAGGTCCCCCGATCTGTTTTCCCTGAGCTGACGAGAACAGAGGCATATGCGGTTTCATCATTTAAGAAAACATCTGAGATGGAAGCTTCCTCTTCCATCAGGGAAATGAAATCACAGATGACAGAGACAAGGGAAAGTCTCTCATCGTATGAACACCATGCATCTGCAGAAATGAAAAGTGCTGCAGTCGAAGAAAAGTCGCTGGAAGAAAAATCCACACACAGGAAGATCAAGACGACTTTGGCAGCAAGAATTCTCACGAAGCCAAGGTCCATAACGGTGTATGAAGGCGACTCTGCAAGGTTTTCTTGCGACACAGATGGTGAGCCGGTACCGACTGTGACATGGCTGCGTAGGGGACAAGTCATAAGCACTTCCGCCCGCCACCAAGTGACCACCGCAAAGTACAAATCGACCTTTGAGATCTCTTCAGTCCAGGCTTCAGATGAGGGCAACTACAGCGTGGTGGTAGAGAACAGCGAAGGGAAGCAAGAGGCACAGTTTACTCTGACCATTCAAAAGGCCAGGGTTACTGAAAAGGCTCTGACATCACCACCGAAAGTCAAATCCCCAGAGCCTCGGGTAAAATCCCCAGAAGGAGTCAAGTCTCCAAAACAAGTGAAATCCCCAGAACCGGTGACTTCTCACCCAAAAGCTGTATCACCCACAGAGGCAAAACCCACACCAACAGAAAAGGTTCAGCAGCTGCCAGCCGCTGCCCCACCCAAGATAATTCAGTCCTTGAAAGCAGAAGCTTCTAAAGATACAGCAAAGCTGACCTGTGTGGTCGAAAGTACTGTATTGTGTGCAAAAGAGGTCACCTGGTATAAAGATGGCAAGAAACTGAAGGAAAATGGGCATTTCCAGTTTCATTATTCGGCAGATGGTACCTATGAGCTCAAAATCCATAACCTCACTGAATCTGATTGTGGAGAATATGTTTGTGAGATTTCTGGTGAAGGTGGAACTTCCAAAACTAACTTCCAATTTGTGGGACAAGCCTTTAAGAATATCCATGAGGAAGTTTCAAGCATATCAGAAACCAAGAAAGCAGCTCAGAAAACTGCCGAGTCAACAGAAACCAAGAAAGCGGCTCAGAAAACTGCCGAGTCAACAGAAACCAAGAAAGCGGCTCAGAAAACTGCTGAGTCAACAGAAACCAAGAAAGCAGCTCCAAAAACTGCTGAGCCAACAGAAACCAAGAAAGCAGCTCCAAAAACTGCTGAGCCAACAGAAACCAAGAAAACTGAAACAAAAGCTCCTGAACCAGTTTCCACAAAACCAGTAATTGTTACTGGGCTGCAGGATACAACTATTTCTTCAGACAGTGTCACTAAATTTGCAGTTAAAGCTACTGGAGAACCCCAGCCGACTGTCATCTGGACAAAGGATGGAAAGGTAACCAGTTCTTAAATGATCCTTAATCTTATCTTCTAAAAACACTAACCTCTTCCCTCTTCCCCATCTCCCAAAGAAAGTTTAAAAGTAAATCACTTTTTAAAACTCAAATCACGTGCATTCTACAGGCTATAACACAAGGAGGTAAATATAAACTCTCTGAAGACAAAGGAGGATTCTTCCTAGAAATTCATAAGACTGATACTTCTGACGGTGGACTTTATACTTGTACAATAACAAATTCAGCTGGATCTGTGTCCTCTAGCTGCAAATTAACAATAAAAGGTAGGTTGGCTTTTATTCTTACCAATAATTTTCAGAAAACAATATGAAGGAAACATTTCTAAACACTATTCCTTACACATACACACACACACACACACACACACAAAGTATTAAAATAAAACTGTTTTACCAAGTTACAGAATACCATTTGTACACAAATGTACAAATACACATATTTGAAGTTATCATATACTTTTATATTTATTAAGTGTCTAATTGTATGTGGTGTTATATAAGATTCCATAGAGATTATATAAGATTCCTGCTCCCAGGAACGTTTAAGAATAAAGTCAGGTGAATATACAAAATGGCACTTCTTCCCTAAAACTTCACTCTTGCTAATTTTCCAAAGCAGTGGAAAGTTAATGAAAGAAGTGTATCAGTATTCCCAATTAAAATTAGTTTGCTTTCATCTCAGTCTTCTAAAACATAATTCAATTGTTTTAATTACTCAAAATCTCCTAAATCCACCCATCTCCTAAATCCTTCAACTATTCTTTTCAAAACTTTTTTTCCCCTTAAGTCATAAAAATCATTCTTCTGTTTAGTTTAGTTTAAATAATCATTACACTGATCTCCAAAGTCATGCATGACAACTTTCCAAGATTGGGACTGAGAAAGAATTAGGTATTACCTACACTGCATGCGTTAAGTCAATATTTTTTCTTTGTATATTATTCACTTACAGAATCCACAAGAGAAGAGGGTGGGGCCTCTTTCCAATTCAGTTTGCCTTATAGAGCTTTCTTTTTCAGCTGTAACAGACACCGAGATACAGAAAGTATCTACACAAAAGACCTCCAAAAGTACATCCCAGAAGAAGGCAGATGTCCAAGAGGAAATTTCCAAAAAAGCCCTAATTTCTGAAGAAATCAAGATGTCAGAGGTGAAATCTCCAGAGAAGCTGGCCCTCAAGGAGGAAGCTTCAACAGTTCTGATTTCCGAAAAAGTCAAGAAATCAGAAGCGACCTCCCTGGAAAAATCCATTGTCCATGAGGAAATCACTAAAGCATCACAGGCATCAGAAGAAATCAGAACTGATGCTGAGATTAAAGCATATTCTACTCAGATGAGTATACCTGATGGTCAGAAAGTGACTTTAAAAGCCAACATTGCTGGTGCCACTGATGTGAAATGGGTATTGAATGGGGTAGAGCTCAGTAACTCCGAGGAGTACAGATATGGCGTCTCAGGCAGCGACCAGACGCTGACCATCAAGCAGGCTGGTCACAAAGATGAAGGGATCCTCACCTGCATTGGCAAAACCAGCCAAGGAATCATCAAGTGTCAGTATGATCTGACCCTGAGCAAAGAACTCTCAGATGCTCCAGCCTTCATCTCCCAGCCCAGATCTCAAAATGTTAACGAAGGACAAAATGTTCTCTTTTCTTGTGAAATCAGTGGTGAGCCATCGTCTGAAATCGAATGGTTTAAAAACAACCTGCCAGTAAGTTGAGTTATGAATATACTACTGAAGAAAACTTTAAATACCCCATCTACTCCTGAAGAGCTCAGAGAAACCCTTTTTTTCTCTTTTTAGATTTCTGTTTCTTCAAATATCAGCGTAAGTCGCTCCAGAAATGTATATTCTCTTGAAATCCGAAATGCCTCAGTAAGTGACAGTGGGAAATACACAATTAAGGCCAAAAATTTCCATGGCCAATGTTCAGCTACTGCTTCCTTAACGGTCCTTCGTAAGTATTTCTTTACCATCTTCCTTACTTGCTTAAGGCCGTTATCTGAGTTTTTTTGTTTGTTTTTTGCTTTTGTCTTCTGAGCCCAGCAAACTCTCTGGAGCCCCATGTGTAAGAGACACCGGCCTCCTGTGTGAATTCATTCTTAAAGGTCAACGTTTCTTTACAGCTAGACAGAAACATGGATAAGTTAACTTTCAAAGCAAAGCTACCAACTGTCCTATTACATGTATTTTCAGAATGCACAATATAAAAATTATTTTCTGTATGACTAATCATTTTTCTCCTAGTGATTCTAGCACCTGCATGTAATGTAATGATAGAAATATAAGGATTCGTTTCTGGGAGACACTGAGCTAGCTCTTGACAACTGTATGTATGCATTTGCTTATGCTTCCACAGCAAATTGTTTGGGTTGCGTTTCTGTGTGTGTGTCTAAGTGTTCCATTTCTGTAAGTCAGTGTCAGATGTCACCAATTAGCCAGATGTCATTGGTGTTCACTGTGTATCTGCTATGCTCCACAGCTCTAGTTGAAGAACCTCCCAGAGAGGTAGTATTGAGGACAAGTGGTGACACGAGCTTGCAAGGAAGCTTCTCATCTCAGTCAGTCCAAATGTCTGCCTCGAAGCAGGAGGCCTCCTTCAGCAGTTTCAGCAGCAGCAGTGCTAGCAGCATGACCGAAATGAAATTTGCAAGCATGTCTGCCCAAGGCATGTCCTCCATGCAAGAGTCCTTTGTAGAAATGAGTTCCAGCAGTTTTATGGGAAAATCTAGTATGACACAACTGGAAAGCTCAACTAGTAGGATGCTTAAAGCAGGCGTAAGAGGTGAGCAATCAAATTACTGGTAGAGGTAGACAAGCCTAGTAGCATGGTAGAGTCCTTAGTACATACAATTCAGTAGAAAGCAAACTGTTACATTTTCAGTGATCCTAAAACTTTTTTGTTGTTTTTGTTCCATAAAGGAATTCCACCTAAAATTGAAGCTCTTCCCTCTGACATCAGCATTGACGAGGGCAAAGTTTTAACAGTAGCCTGCGCTTTTACGGGTGAGCCTACCCCGGAAATAACATGGTCCCATGGTGGAAGAAAAATTCAAAATCAAGAACAGCAAGGGAGATTCCATATTGAAAACACAGATGACCTGACAACTCTGATCATCATGGACGTACAGAAACAAGATGGTGGACTTTATACCCTGAGCTTAGAGAATGAATTTGGATCTGACTCTGCTACTGTAAATATAAATATTCGATCCATTTAAGAGGGCCTGTGCTCTCATATTCAGACATTCTTAACCTTTCCTGAACGATTCACATAGACTAATCTTTCTGATCTGTAAATACTTTTTAAAAAAATGTAGTTTTGTATCAACCTAAATGAGTCGAAGTTCAAAAATATGCATTTCAATCTTTTCTTAATTGTTGACCTAAGAAGATTATACATTCTCTAGTGACATGTACATACTGTATATAGCCGAATTAACGGTTATAAAGTTTTGTACCATTTATTTTATGACATTTTACAATGTAACTGTTGAAACTAACTGTTGGTAGGAGAAAGTTTCTTATGGAGCGAATACCCTGCTCAACACTTAATCAATCTTTGTGCCTCAACATAATGTTGATGTCTAAGTATGCCTCAATGGGTCGAGAAATTCCCCATTGAAGATGTCCTATCCACCGACACGATGCTGTGCACGTCACCTGATATGTGCACCAATACTTACTGAATCAGAAATGTAAGGCATTGGTGATGTTTGCATTTACCCTCCTGTAAGCAACACTTTAACGTCTTACATTTTCTCTGATGATGTCACACTCAAAATGATCATGACTTAAATATTACCAGAGCAAAGTGCAACGGCCAACACTTTGTTCGCTCATTTCACACTGTCTCTGACCATAGAGAGTGCCTGGGTAGCTTGGAAAAGCAACATCACCTGGCCATCCCCTCATTTAACCAAGCTGTTCATGCGTTCCTATGCCAGAGCAGTGCCAACTCTTGGAGGTCCCGGGGTGCAGCCAACGCCTTCGTGTGGTAGCTCTAAATTTAAATTACACCAGAGAAACCGGGGCAACTAAGCAATGAGCCACAGCAAAAAATAAAGAACAACAACAAAATAAAGCTGTCGTTAAATTTAAAACAACAAAATATTACTAACTGCCCAAAATATCAATTTGATGTAGTTCTTTTCATGCAGGTTTAAATTCAATTGTTAGTTATAATTGTTGGACCTCCTTGAGATAGTAACAACAAAATAAAGCAAGCTATCTGCACCTCAAAATGTGTGATTGGTTGTTTTCTGTAAAATTCTGGGGTTGGGGAGGTATGTGCCTTTGCAAATCACAGAAATGATCACAGATAAGAAAAAGCAACTCAAGTTCTTCACAGCAAATATTTAAATTACCATGGTGAATGCATTCCACAATTTTTTTAAAGCATAGATATGATTCTCATGGATAAAGTTACCACCAAAAGTTAACAAAAATCCCCCAAAATAATACATCAAATCTTCTAAACTTATCATCAAGAAAAATATTTTTATGGGAGCTGATTCGTTAAATCCAAAGATATTGAACATCTACAATTCACGATATTTTGTGCCAGACAGCAATGCAAAGATGAGCAAGATGAAATAGACCCTGTCCCTCAAGGAGTATAGAAAAGAATATGACAATTTCAGGGAAAATGATCAATTGTGCAACTGAATCCGTTACTGACTACTGCAGCTCCAAATTGAGACAGAACAAATCAAAGTCCTCAAAGCTAAAGAACTCGCTTTAAATGGTATAGTCCTACTATGCTTTTCAAAACAACTTCATGATGAAATATCTAGCACCAGAAAAATCTGTATCCACCTCAATTAGATAATCCTAATTGTAAACCTATAAAGTTGATTATTTGCCTAAATTACCCCCTAAATGTAAGTACAAGCGGCCAAAGCTAAAGCAAATGCACTGTCAATTCTTACTCCCCCAAAGAAGATGTTAGGTCTTCGTTCATTTATTCAAGTATTCTGTCTTAAGTCAGATTCCCTAAAAGCAGAGCCTAAGACTAGACTCTAGTATAAGTAGTTTTTTGAGGGACTGCTCTCAGGAAAAAGGAAGTGAGGGAAGCAGAGTAGAGGAAGAAAGCTAAGCAAGAATGTGGTCTCCGCGGGAGCTTCAGCCGCATCCCACAGGGAGCATTAATTGTACCAGAGTTGGTTCCACCTGGGAGCAAGGGCGCTGACCTTCTGTACCCGCTTATCTGCCAATTAGTGCCTACAGGCTGGGAGCTTGTGGGAGCGGGGTGGGGGGCGGTGGGGGGGAGACGGAAATAACCTCCAGGGTGAGGGGCACCCCTTGGCCAGAGCAATCTCTGCAGACTAGGGCAGCTAAACAGCCAATACACAAGAAACTGGGCCGTGTACACATCACCTGGATCTGGGAGGTACGGACAGCACTCACTGCACCATCTAACAACTTGAAATGCCAGTTCTTACCTTAAAACAAGAGAGGCAGGGATTCCTGAGGCTGACTCCCAGCCCTGACAGGCTCATGTTCTAAGCAGTCCTATCCGTGGCTGAGGCGCAGTCCGTCCTGCTGAGAATTCTGAAGCTGAAGGAACTGTAGTTGCAGCTCCCAAATCCAGAGATCCATTTTGGGTCTGGCAGAAAGGGGAGGAGCTAAGATCTATCCTGGGAAGGAAATCCACGCCAAGTCCACAGGCCTGACTTCTTTTCAACCAGTAGCAGAAGCCCACGCCTCTGAGAGCGGCAGGGTGTGGCCAAGGGGTCACACGTGAGAGGACTGCGTAGGGAGGATCCTGGGAAGTCCCTCAGAGGCCCTCCGGCTGGAACTACTAGCACCCCTTCCCGGATTTACCAGCCAGCCTCCCTCTGAGAGCGCCTCCAATAACGGCGCTCCCCCGCGTAGGGTCGATCCCACCCCACCTCCAACAGCCCCAGGAGTGCCTTCCCAGCAGCTTTGCATTTCCGGTTCACACCACCTTGTCTCTCCCCCCTGTCGGCAGGGGGCGCCAGAGAGCAGCAAGCAGACGCCTTCTTCCTGGTTCAACCCTCCAATCCACAAAACCTATGAGTAATCTTCACTCTCTTCCTGCCCCTCTTTCTGCTGAATCCTTCCTATTTTATAAACCCCCCACTTGGCTACACTCATAAGCAGCATAGTGTAGGAATTACATATACGCACTCAAAACCCAGAGTACCAACCCAAATCCAGGATCTGCTATTTGCTAACTTGCGTCACCTGGAGTAATTACTGACCTACTCTATCCCTTGATGGTCTCACCCATAAGATGGGAATAACAACAGCATCAACCTCACAGGTTTTGTGAGGATTAAACAAATTACTACATGTGAAACTCTTAGAGCAGTGCTGCCAGAGCACCCAATAAATACCAGCAATCAGTATTGTATTAGAGACCACCATGCAAAACATCGAAGTTAGGGACCAGAGAAACATTTAAGAGGGGGTGTAACACAGACCTCACTTGTAATTACTGGATGTATTATTTTGCTAGGGCTGCTAGAACAAAGTACCACTACCCTGGGGGTGGTGGGGGCGGGGAGGAGGCTAGGAGTCCTAAATGAAAGTGTCAACAGGGATGGTTCCTTCTGAGAGTTGTTAGGGAAGGATCTGTTCCAGGCCTCTGCTTGACTCGTAGATGGCCACCTGTTCACATAGCATTCTCCCTGCGTGCATGTGTGGGTCCAAATATCCCGTTTAGAAGGACATCAGCATATTGGATTAGGTTTCACACTAATTTTACCTTATTTTACCTTTATTATCTGTGTAAAGACTATCTCCAAATAAGGTCACATCCTGAGGTACTGGGGTTTAGGACCCCAACATATCTGTGAGGAGGGGTACACAGCTCAACCCATAACACTAGACATGATGGGCATGAGACAGCACATCTTTAAAAGAAGTGTTTTGGTAGAGTTTCTCAAAAGATGAATTTATTATCTCTAACCAGTAGTAGCCAATTATATATATGAACCATCTAGAGGTAGGGAGGTAGGTAAATCAGAAATAGCCAGTAAAAAGGTTAAATTGACAGTCTCCATGGTGAGACATTATTCTTCAAGAATAATGTTTTATGATTGTGCTCCAGGAAAAGAAAGTAATTTGTATTTGTTTATTCAGCCCCAAATGTAATTTTAAGAAATTCGGGCAGAGAAAACCCAGTTTCCTTGTAATAGGAGAAAACAGTGTCTGCTAAGTAAATAGAAGGACTTTTGCAAGATAGATTGGCCAGCCTTTCCTGGTGGCGCAGTGGCTGAGAATCCGCCTGCTAATGCAGGGGACACAGGTTCGAGCCCTGGTCCACGAAGATCCCACATGCCGCAGAGCAACTAAGCCCTTGCGCCACAACTATTGAGCCTGCGCTCTAGAGCCCATGAGCCACAACTACTGAAGCCCGCGTGCCTAGAGCCCGTGCTCCACAACAAGAGAAGCCACTGCAATGAGAAGCCCGCACACTGCAACAAAGAGTAGCCCCCACGCGCAGCAACGAAGACCCAATGCAGCCAAAAATAAATAAAATAAATTTATTAAAAAAACAGAAAATAGATTGGCCCATCGATTTTTCGTGTGTGTGTGGCTGCGTTGGGTCTTCGTTGCTGCGCGCAGGCTTTCTCTAGTTGTGGCGAGCGGGGGCTACTCTTCGTTGCAGTGTGCGGGCTTCTCATTGCAGGGCTTCTCTTGTTGTGGAGCACGGGCTCTAGGCACGTGGGCTTCAGTAGTTGTGGCACGGGGGCTCAGTAGTTGTGGCTCGCGGGCTCTAGAATTCAGGCTCAGTAGTTGTGGCGCAGGGCTTAGTTGCTCTGTGGCATGTGGGATCTTCCTGGACCAGGGCTCGAACCCATGTCCCCTGCATTGGCAGGCGGATTCTCAACCACTGCACCACCAAGGAAGCCCTGGCCCATCGATTTTTATTCTAAGGTTATAAAAATAGTTTTATGCCTTTTGGTATGTCTGGGTCAATATTTCCCAAACTCTTCCTCGAGATGTTGGTAGATATGGGAAAATTGTCCCACAGCCAAATAAACTTAGGATTTGGGAAATCGTACTTCTTTATGCAGGACTTCCCAGAGCCTTTGATGAGCTAGTGTGTGTTGTGGTCCTCCAAGAGGCGATACAATGCTCCCCGAACTTATTTGATGATGGAACTGTTTTCACTGGTACTGTACATGATGTAGGCTGAGACAGGCCACAGTAGGTGGAAACATGGGAGGTGTGAAGAGGATTGGATCTTGGTGGAGGAGGAACTGGGTATCACCTAAGAAATGAAATTAAGTGCTATGATAAAAAAAAAAAAATCCAAGGTGTTTGAGAGCACATTGCTAGGGCATCTGATCCAGTCAGAGAATTGGGGAACAGTCAGATTAGAGGAAGTTACATGTAGAAGCTGTGACCTAAAGTGTGGAGTGAACTAAGGAGATAAGCAGAAGCTTTCAGGCAGAGGATCCTTGTACCTGCAGAGGTCTGGGGCAAGGAGAGCACGATACATTCAAAAAAGTAGAAAAGGTTAATAAGGGGGTGCAAGAACCTCTGAAGGGCTGGAGGTGAGAAGCAGGGCAACATTGCAAAAGGCCACTTATACCATATTATGGACTTTGGGCTTTTCTCTAAGAGGTAAGGGGAACCATGAAAGAGATTTAAGCAAACTAGTTACTTGATCAAATTTTACTTTTACAAAGTCTTTAGCTATTCTGAGAAAACTATGACATGTATTTGCCATTCTATGCCCAAGAGCTTATTTCCTCCCAGGGGACTCCACTCATAGGAAGACCTTCACCTATCACCAAATTTCTAACCCATAATGTCCCTGTAATTACAGTTCCTAGGCTTTATAGCCATCCGTGGAAAGGTCTTTCCTAAGACTGTCTGGGGACTTAGGGAAACAGTAATAAAGCCAGACTGGTAGACTCTCCAGGTAAAGTAAAAGGTGTGGGAGAGGGGGTGACTTGTGGAGACAGGAGGGCAACTTACTGCCGCAATTCTTCTCGGTGAAAATGACCACTGCTGTGGAACTGCAATGGAGGTAGAAGAATCTGGCCCAACATCCAAGTTCTGAGGATGCGATGTCAGGAATGTGGCTCCTGGGGACGACTCCCACTCACTCCTGCTCCATTTTAAGAAAAGGTGGGAAGCAGGTAAGAGGAGTGGGCAGGTATGCCAACGCTTTCCAATCTGTCAGGAAATCACTGCAAAAGATAGCATGTCCTAAAAGTGAGGATTCCAAACCTGAAATTCATGCTTATCCTAGAATCTTTAGGGGTCCCTGAGCTCCCTGAGATTATGCATATTTTTTTCTCTTTTTTTTTTTTTAAGGGACATTGTTCCTAGTTTTCATTTCATTTTTAAAGATGCCAATGATAAAAAAAAAAAAAAAATGCCAATGATTCAAAAAGTTTAAGAAATACTGCCCTACACATTTCAGAGAGGGAACCAGCAGATAGATGCCCAAGCCATCTCAGAAGTATCTACACACAGCTCCCTTAAAAAGAGGATAAGCCCCGCTTTGGAAACCACTTCCATGGCTCTGGTGCTTGGGATTCCTTTCCTTCTTCAGCCAGGAGGGGCCTCTGTTAACAAGCCTTGTGTTGGTGTGTACAGTTGCCCCTCAGTATAGCGGGAGATTGGGGGGGGGATTGGTTCCAGGACCACAATGGATACCAAAATCCACAGATGCTCAAGTCCCTTATAAAAAATGGCGCAGTATTCGCATATAGCCAAAGCACATCATTCTGTATACTTTAAATCATCTCTAGATTACTTATAATGCCTAATAGAATGTAAATGCTACGTAAATCGTTGTAAATACAATGTAAATGCTATGTAAGTATTTGCTGGTGCAGCAAATTCAAGTTTTGCTTTTTGGAACTTTCTGGAATTTTGTTTTTCAAGTATTTTCTACCCGTTGTTGGTTGAATCCAAGGATGTGGAACCCATGGATACAGAAGGCTGACTGTACTTACCCACAAGCGCTCCTGAACCAGCAGAGCTTCAAAGACAAATGCTCCTTGCTAAGGATATAATAGGTATAAATTCCCTGAGTTATAGGGGAAATCTCAGGGATGTGGAGGGAACCTGGTCTGACACCAGCCTCGGCCTCAGAGAGGAACATGGGGGCAGAATTCTTCTCTGCAATTGGAATGAAGTCAGCTCTTTGTTGACAGCCTCCAGCCCATCTGACATCACTGCAATGTTTTTAGATTTTAGTCAGGACACCTGACTCCTCATTCCCCCACCTGCTGAGAACCCTGGCCCACATCCATAAGCGGGGCTGGCTGTCTCCCCTCTACTCCCACTTCCCTGCCTCAAACAACCCAAACAAGCTGGAGAGAAGGAACACCAGCAGGCCCATCAGGCCAAGACCGGAAGGGAGACCGAGATGCCCCGTCCCGATAAGCAGAAGGACCACCACAAGGAAGAGAATGAGGCCTCCTGGAGAGGGCCTCCAGAAGGAAAGCGGAAAGTGGAGTACACTGAGATCCAGAGCCTTCGGATAACGTGCCCAAATTCACACAGCTAGTAGCAGAGCTGGATCTAGAAGCCAGGTCTCCGTTTATCACTGTGGTCTTGCCACCCCTTCACAACCGCAAAAAATCAAACCTGCTGGAGGGTGAGATGGCCAGAGAATGTTTAAGGAGAGGAGGGCTCTGTCCCCCTTCCAGGTCATTATAGTTCCAGGGCAGGGTAGACAACAAAATCCCTTCAGGTACCTCCCAGTAAAGAGGCCCCTACATAGTCAATTCCTCTTCTCCGAAAGCTAAGGCCAGAAATACTGAACGTTTTATCGGCATTTGCAATATAGCCAGGAAATAGGGTGCTTATCTGATCCAGGATATCATAGGAACAGACAGAGGTGGCAGAGCCAAAAGCTTTGTGGAAACCATGTTATAAGCCCTAAAGAAATAACAGAAAAGAAACTTTCCAACCTACAAGGAAGGAGGCGCCCTGACAAAACAATCAGCTGGATTCTTGGTGGGTGCTGAGACAAAGGGAAACCAGCTGAGACCCTAGAATGTTTAAGGTAGGGGACTGCAGCCATGATAGGGGAAGTTTCTGAAAGCTGGGAGTTGCGTAGATACTACTCCAGAGAACTTGGAGGGTTTGGTTTTATTCATTTCAGTTTATGACTAGGATGAGTATTTTTTCACTCAAATTTCTTTCTTTCAAAAAAGAATCCTCAAAGTAATGGTATGAATGAAGAAGTATCCTTCCAAGGACTATACTTTCCACTTTTCCTTAATACACAAGGCGGCTGTGAAAGGGATTCAAAGAGCATGGCCTTCAGCCTGGTGACCATTCTTTGAGTTCCTTTCTCCTTCCCCATCTTAGGGAGAGAGGAATTTGATGGTGATGGTGATGGTGATAGTGATGGCAGTTTCCGTCACATGTGCTCTAGATCAGAAAATCATCTTTAGTTATTAACCTGCTGACATGAGCACACATTGCTAGTTTCATTGTCCAACCCTGTGTGAAAATGTCTTGACTTGCTTAGGACAGAAAACCAGAGATAGAAGCAAAAGGCCAGGTATATCAAGATCAACATTTACCTAATACCACCTCCAACAATGCTTCTCAAACTTTAAAGCGCATAGGAACCACCTGCACTTGCTCAAACGCAGACTCTGGTTCAGCAGATCTGGGGTGGGGACCTGGGAGTCTGCGTTTCTAAGAAGCTCCCAAGTGAGGCTGATGCTGATGACCCTCAGACCATGCTAAGAACAACCTGGACAAATGTCTGGCCTTTCACGCTGCTGCTAGATGATGGTCCCAAACCTTAATACTTTTTATATACACCTCTTCTTAAATGCAACAGTTAGGAGTGGGAGTTTCCACCTGGCTCAGTGGTCTTCAACCCTGGCTACCCATTGGAATTACTGAGGAGCTTTTAAAAATACCACTGTAATTGTTCTGGGTCAACCTAGCATCAGGAAGCTTAAATGCTCCTGGGGGTTTCTAACGCGCAGCCAAGGTAGGGAACCCCTGATCTCGCCAAATAAGGTGATCCACTTAATGTTTCCACTTCAAGGTTAACTGTTATTCTCCTAATATCTTTTCTCACATCACAGCACTAACTTTAACTTAGCCAAACAGATTTTACATTTAAGTGTGCAGCAAACGAGTAGTCATATTTTTTTTTTTTTAAAGCAAAGGTTACCCTTCCTTAAATTTCCAAAATTTTTCTTAGTGACATGGCAAATTTATTAAGCATTTTCCCCCATAGTGTTGACATGGCTCAGTTTTATTGATTTATAAAATTGCTACAGTACTTTAAACAAGCAGAATTTTCATAACAAAAATATCGAGTACACCTTTTGGCATTTGGAAGCAAAAAGAATGCTCACAAAATAATTATACATATATTTTTAAATGAAGTTTATTTTTCCCCCTGGGAATAAAAATCCTATTCTGAAAATGTTTCAAAATTAGAGTGCTTAGTTATAGCAATCTAAAGCCATTTTTGCTATTAGGTTACTAGGTTTACTTAGAGACTAGCTTTTCAATCAATTTCAATATTTCCAATTTATTTAACTTCTAAAGTTACAAACTGTTCATTTAAATACCCACAAACTCTTATTGCAAGAAGCATATGTATTAGTTAAAACTAACCAAAAATAGAGACATTCAAAAGGAAAAAAAATAAAATAAACCATGTGTTCATGTTTCCAATAATATTTATACACACAAAGAAAAATCTATTTAAAAACAATCATGATATTTTCTAATGCTTGCTTATTTATGTTAGTGTGCAAATGTGAATAATAAATACTATTCAACTAGCTAACTAAAAAACTGAACATTTAGGAAAGCCAACTGTAGTTAAGATAGTCAATTTATCTCAACTATTAAAAATAAAACAGTGAGTTTTTAAGTACACTGGAGAATTAGAAAGCAAAGATGAATACTAGCAACATAGTGCTTAGTAAGTGGTCAGTACTGACTGAACAAAATTTTTTTAAGAAGTGGATAAATATATACCCTATCCTAAATCTAGATGCCTCCAATAACTCCCCACTCTTCCCAAGTAATTCATTTTCCAAAACAGTCCACCAGATATGGAGATACTGAGGAGGCTATTTTGGGGGACTCTAACCATCAATCAAAATGGGAGAAAAAGTTACAAATATCAAATCCTGTTGTACACCTGCAACTAATATAATGTTATATGTCAATTATACCTCAATTAAAAAAATAAACCTCTATTTTGTATGAGCCATTAAAAAATAGAGAAAAAGATAAAATAGAGTGAATACGAAAAAAAAGGAAAGTTAGAATTGGAAAAGTTCATATGACTTTCTCTTTGGCTAATTACAGGTAATATTGGAAAGCTCTTAGAAACTTACTTTTAACATTCAACCATGATTTTAATAACATTCAACCATGATTTTTATAACATACAGCCATGATTTCATCAGAGCTCGTAAAAAGGAAAGGTTGAGATAACACAGAATTTTGACAGAGGGCAAAAAAAAAAAAAAAAAAATCACGAGTCTTTTACTGTCTCTAGAGCAAGCTAGAGACTTGAACTTAAGAACATCATCTAAAAAATTATATCCATTCCTTTACTCCCAAAAGAAAGAAAAACACCTGCCGGTGTCAAATCTGACAGTGACAGATGCAAACATTATAGCTGAGGAAGTCACATGTCCCCCCAAAGAAACTGTTATGAGGACAAAAAATGATAGGTCATTGGTAGGTACATTTTGCTAGGCTTCATGACTTAAGCCAAATTTAAGGACACTTAAATTTGTGTGGCCAACGTAGCCTGATTCACAAAAGCAAGAAAGAAAACTTGCAGTCTGTACACTCTCCCCTCAAAAGTCACAGACTGTATTTTAAAAACACAGCAAGGAGAAAGAAGGGCAACTTGTCTAAGGAGGTTTGCTACTTATGCAAAACCACAAATGAACTAAAACTCTTCTCTCAAGTGATGACTAAGGGTGATCTAAATGCAAAAGGTGACACATGCAAAGCACTGGTATGCTATAGGATTTCACTTCCTAAACTCATACTTTTCAAAGTTTTTTTAAAGTATGGCACTGTTTTTTTTTTTCCTGAGCACCACATCAAGGTTGCAAAGGTCTTCGAATTCACAAAGGCACTGCTAGTAAGTTAATGGTGTGCATTACTCATGCACACATATACACTTGGCCTGAATAGAGAGATGATGGGTTATTTTTGTTTCCATTTAAAAATATACACACATGATGAAATTCACCCTAGTGTGATAGTGGAAACTGAAAACAGGGAATCAATTATGAGTTGTTCAACTTGGTTTATTGTGAGTGCTTGAAAATGTAATCTAGCAAAATTCTGCAAAGTCAGACCATAATCATTGCCCTATATTCTGGATGACAGAATATCCTTGCCACCATTCCCACACCTTCCCCACCAAGCCCACAGTAGACATCATTAATCAAGTAGGTAGGTCACTCTCTGCTGATCCTAGCCTCAAACTTAGAATCCCCGAAAGCCACAACTAACTGAGCAGAGTTGGCACAGAAGGAAAAAAACCCAAAAAGACAGTATGCCAATGGTCAGGTACGTTAAACCACAGGTATTTACTGCCTCACACTTCTTTCTGTCCAACAACTGCAAAACAAGAAAACAAACAAAATAATAAAGTCAAATAGGAGTTGTATATATGACTTGTATTCTAAGGCCTCACTCAAGATGGGGTGTCACGACAAGGAGCTCTAAACAATCGTCTGGGTATGCCAGTTCTGAAGGCATGCTGAAACACTTGTATAGCCTAGTAACCACAAATGCCACAGGAAAAGGGCAAGTATAGCAATTTCCTATTTAAGTTAAGTACAGAGTCTGATTCTGATGGTAAGACTTAAAAGGTTATTTGTTGTATGCTCATTTACCATATAAATTTGGCAAATGAAGGTTTTTAATCATGTACACGTGTACACATTCCAAGACAGAAATCTAGACGCTTAACTTTTACCATCTCTAGGCCACATTTTTGATTGCTGCCAAACAAACAAAAAACACAACTCTATTTTGACCAAGTAGTGGTAGCTTCTACAGGAAACTTATTTTATCCTTTGTAGCTCAACTTGTAAAATCAATTGTAAAACTAAACATAAATAACTAAACATATCTCAAAACAAAATGGTTCCAAGTTGCATTGTCCACAACCAAAATAACATGCATACAGAACTGTACGCACACACACTCACACACACAATTAAAGAAAAGCACTAGAAACTCCAGGATTACTTTCAAAAGAAAATGGCCTCATTCTAGCTATCTAGAAAAAGCTATCAATTCATAGTTCCTTGCATAGAAGGGTTAAAAAGGAAATAAAAGAGCTAGAATGTCAGGTCAGTAATGGCAGCGGTTAGAATTATCCTACTGTCACACACAAGACATACTTATAAAGATATGTAGAGTCACCTTCTCCTTTATTACCAGCTGCACCACATAGATGTGCCACTGTTTACTTAACCACCTTGCTTTTGATGAGGGGATCTGAATGACTGCATAAAAGTCACTTACACTTACATAAAACGAAAGTCAATGTGTAGAGGAAAGGTCTGGAAGGGCACGTAGCAGAAGAGTGGTTACCCCTGGGAGAGTGGGGGTGACAAGGTGAACTTTCACTTTATTCACACTGTCTAAATGATTACTTAATAAAGAGAATATATTCAGGTACGGCTTTAAAAAAAAAAAATAAGAGGAATCGGGGGGAATAACCCAGCTCTCTCAGAGTCTGAAGTCCAGAGTGCTGAGACAGAAAGATGACAGCACTGAGCGGGACTGAAACGCTTTCCTAGGACCCCTCCTCTTCACTACACATAAGTATTCTTCATTATTCTTCATTCCTAAACTGCTACCTCTCATCCAAGATGACCACCTCTGCCTACTAATACCAAAAGAGGGTGGGAAAGAAAAGAGTGTGCGGGTATAGCTCCTGACAGCCATGGATCCTTTCATGACACTATTCTCTCTCCTTTGTTCCTAACTGTCCCCATGCTACCAAATCTGGTAATATACTTTATACTGAGATTTAAGTGGGTAAAACAGTCTTTGTGACAACTTTCAAAAGCACAACTATCAACAGCATCCTCCTCTCACTCTGACACTAAGGAGGAAATTCATTACAGAGTCATGTGTTTTATTCATCTTTGGTATTCTGAATATATTACCCCTCACTGATGTCAAAGGAATTACTTAATTTGTTAATATTCCTGTATATTAATTCATTTGTTTTATCTATCAAATTAATCAAAACATAATCCTCCCTTCCATAAGTTCTGGATTTTATAAATTCTGGGTTAGTTATTTATTCAGCAACTAATGTTAGTCCAGAAGCATATTAACTAAAATACTAAATGAAGAGGTAATTTAAACACTTAAGTGTTTCAGGATATAGTTACAAAATATTTATGATTCTAATCAATCGCATGTGAGTTAATCTTGGTTCTGTGTATCCTGGTTGCTCTTGTATTCTTGTACTTTAACATCCTTGTTACGAAGCTAAATTGAGGTAATGCAACTGGCCCACAGTAAGTGTTTTATTATCAAAGAGACCAACAAAAGACTATCTGGGGGGAAGGGGTGCACATTACAGGACAGAAGGGGGAAATTCCATCCTATGAAAACATACTAGATTAGTTGCTGCATTTGGGGAAGAGGCAGCATAAGGGCTCTAAAGATGTAGACATTAAAGTTCCAGAGATGAAATATCAAAGCAAATAATGAGACATAATAAAAATAATATATTTACATCTAGGGAGGGGGAAATGCCAGCATCAAGCTAATAGCAGGCACTGTTTGACCCTGCCCATGACTACCTGTTTCTTTTGTCCTACCAAAGTCATCCTGGTAATTTGCCAAGAGGTTTATCCACACTAAGCAACTGGCCATTCTTTTGTAGAAAAATTTCTAGCATCTCTAGTGTACTGATATTTACAGCCCTTTGTCACAACCATGGGACTCTACTTTAGTGAGAGAGAATGCAAACCTCCTTACAAATAAAAATCCCCTTCCCCAAAGTATGCAACTCACTATCCATAAGAAGAGTAATGGGAGCACCTACTCACATTTCACCTCTAAAAATTAGTATTCAGTGTTAGCATATACACTCTTAATCCAGACACAAAGACGATACTTAAAATAATTGAGCAAATGCAGACATTCTGCTTTATATAAGTTCATAACATTTTCTGAAAAGTATACAAACATTCACTAGGTCATAGGTGCAGTGACTGGAGTCTACTATTTCTCTACTTCTATACTCTATATATTCAGAGTATCTCATCTACTGGCTGTAAGGCATATAAACATCACGTCCTTAATTCTGTTTTCTATACTTCATATTTAGATGATTAAAATAAAACTCAATACCAATAAAGCTTAAAAGCACATCAAAATTGTTATTATATGCTTTTAAAAGTTTTACGTAACTATTACTGATTGGATTTTTAAGGCTTTAATGTGTCTTAAATAACATTTAACCTGAGCATTTCACGTGAAGTCTAGTTAAATGCAGGGTCAATAACATCAAACACTAGAGAATTCCCTGGCGGTCCAGTGGTGAAGACTACGCCTGCCAATGCAAGGGGTGCAGGTTTGATCCCTGGTTGAGGAGCTAAGATCCCACATATCTTGTGGCCAAAAAACCAAAACATAAAGCAGAAGCAAAACTGTAATAAATTCAATAAAGACTTTAACAATGGTCCACATTAAAAAAATCTTTAAAAAAACAATAATAATAATAATATCAAACACTAGATTTTCCCATGTATCAATAATTCTTCCTTTGGTGAAAACATCTTTATTCAAGTCTAAATGGGTTATTGAATTAAGAGTGATAGTACTAATAATAATAATGGTAACAATATTTATAATAGCTAATACTTATTAACACATACTATGTGCCAGGCACTGGTCTAAGTGCTTCATATGTATTGATTCTTCTAATCCTCACAACAACTCTATGAGGTAGGTAATATAGTAAAACCATATTAATTGAAAATCATTAGAGAGTGGAAAGAATGAATTACAGAATAATACTTTCTAAAATTTTCTACACATTATTACACTTTAAACCTAGACTTCCAGTTAAATATAGTAGACTGACCAACATGTCAGAACAGACTACATAGCCATGAGATTTCAACAAGTTTATAAAAATAAAATCCAGGAGGAGGTGTGATAACTAACCTCGCAGAGTAGAGGAAGTTAAAGCCTACGTACCCAGAAGACAGGAGCCAATACACTCAACCAAACACCTAACAAGTTCAGAACCTGGAAGTAGCAGGTGCTGCAGAAAAAGGGGATGAGGCATAGGGCTGAAATTAGGACTAGATGTCTATAAAATGGGCAACTGGACCCCAGGTCCTCTCCCCATTCTCCACAGCCAGACAACCCACCCACCCCCAAACTCCAACCACTGGAGAAACTGAACCTGAGGGTCACCAAACATAGAAGAAGACTGAGGTGGGGTGGGGCAGGGTATGTGGAGGCCGAAAATAGAAGGATTAAGTAAAAAACCACCATACAAACTGTGGAGTCCTCAGCCCTTTTTTCCCACCCTGCTGCTAGAACTGAGGAATCCTTCCTAGAGAAACTGAATAGCTCCAAAGAAAAGACCTCCTCTGAAATTTAGGGAACTCCAAGACAAAAGGCCAGCTCTCTGACTGAGGCAGATAACTGATAAACCCAGCCCACACATAAAGAACTATGAAGTTAGCTTTTTAGTACCTAATTCTTAATATGAATGGATGACCTCTCCAACTTTCTAAGAAAGCCTTCAGAATGGAAGACACAATCCAAAACAAACAGAACAGGAAACAATGCAGGAAACAGGAAAGACATGAGGAAAAAAACCATAATCATCCTCATGAAAATGGAACAGAGAAAAAAGATATCTTAGAAATTAAAAGATACAGCTAAAAAAAAATTCAGCAGAAGAGCTGGAGGAACAGAAAAAGAACAATTACAATACTACAACTTAGGAGAGAAAAGAGGATCAATTAGAGGACCAACATTCTTTTAAAATTAGAGGATCAGGGGCTTCCCTGGTGGCGCAGTGGTTGAGAATCTGCCTGCCAATGCAGGGGACATGGGTTTGAGCCCTGGTCTGGGAAGATCCCACATGACGCGGAGCAACTAGGCCCGTGAGCCACAATTACTGAGCCTGCGCGTCTGGAGCCTGTGCTCCGCAACAAGGGAGGCCGCGATAGTGAGAGGCCCACGCACCGTGATGAAGAGTGGCCCCCGCTTGCCGCAACTAGAGGAAGCCCTCGCACAGAAACGAAGACCCAACACAGCCAAAAAGAAAAGAAATAAATTAATTAATTAATTTTTTTAAAAAAATTAGAGGATCAGTCCGGGAGGTCCAACATTCAAATGACAGGAATTCTAGAAAAACGGGATGGAGAAAATGGAGGAGAGAAAATTACCAAAAAGATGACACAAAAAGTTTCCCAGAATTGAAGTAGACAAGTCTGCAAACTGAAAGATTCCACCAAGTCAAGTACCCATCAACATGAATGAATAAAGACCCACACATCCTCATGAAATGTTGGGCATAAAGAGAAGCTCTTAAGAGCTCCCAGAGTGTAAAAACAGGTCCCATGTAAAAGAATGGTATCAGAAATTTCACAGGAATCATGAAGGCTATAAGACAATGCAGCACTGCCTTTAACATTCCAAGAGAAAATTATTTTCAACAGAGACTCCAAACTACCAATCTATCAAGAGTAGAGACATTTTCAGACCTGTAAAGCCTCAAAATCTTTACCTCTCATGCACCTTTTCCCAGGATGTTTTTGATAGTGGATATACTTTGGCAAAAAAGTACAGTAAATCAAGAAAAAAGATCCAATAAACAGGAGATCCAACATGAGACTGAAAAACAAAGGGATCCCAGAATGACCACCAAGCCATGCACGGGCCTGGAGAGCAATGGTCCAGATGGCAGAAGATGAAGGACTGTGGAAAAAATGTCCCCAAAGGGAAAAGAAAAAAAAAAAGGAACTGATGGATTATCTAATGTTTTTTAGCATTTAAGCCTTTGGATACTCATCGTGACAGGTATATTAAAAACTAAGCAAATTTTAAAGTCAGGAAATTATTATTGTAATTCAAGGAAAAATAAGATTCTAGTAGAAAGGAAACAATGATAGGAAATAATTGATAATGATCAATAAACAACATTTATATCTATTGATTTAACAAAAAAGTTGTGATTAATCTACATTGGGAGGGGTGGGGGAGGTGAGGATATAAGCAAAGTAATCCTGCCTGTCATAAAAGGAATTCAAAAAATCACTTTTAAAATTGACAAACCAAGAAAGCGTAATAAAACATATTTTCAAGGAAGGTAAATACTAGAACAAACCACTAAGAGCTAAAAGTACTTGTCTCCAGGGCTCCAAGAGGAGGAACTACTCCTTTTCATTACAAGCCTTCTACTTCTACTTGAGCTTTTAAATGATGTGCATGAATTACTTTAGTAAAAAGAAAGCTAATTTTTAAAAAAAGAAAAGAATTCAAACTTACAAATTCAGTATGAATTCAAAGACAGGAGGACTGTGGAACTGGAAAGCATGAGAAGGAAGCCCTATCTACCAGCTACAATTACTTACCCCACCAGGGCTATTCACAGAGAGACCTCCTCAGAGGAGCTCCCGCAGCCTAACCAGGCTTTCTTACAGGCCAGGATATTCCCTCTGCACCAAGTGGCAGGAGCAAACGACAGACCCACAGGCACTTCATTTAACAAAAGTGAAGAATTGGTAGAGTCCAAATTAATGATACTATATTGTGTATGGAATCAGTATAAACAGCAATAAAATACTGCCATATTACAAGGATACATTTCCTGAGATCTTATGATAATTTCTAAACACTAAGTATAATAGCACACAGTGGAAATCTACAATTCAGGGTGAAGTTCCATGGCGACAGTCAAAATGAAGATACTTTATCTCTTGCCTTGGAATTTAAGCTTAAGCAGTAGCATGCATTTCTGGACTTATCCTGATTAAAGATGACAATAATTCAGTGTAATATAACAAAGTTCAAATTTGGTCCATTTACAAAAGAATTCTCATCAAAGTTGTTTTAATCATAGAAGCCTTGGATTCCCACACAACACAAACCAGGTGCTTGAAAAGTAAAGCAAGTACTAGTTCTGCTTAGAAGATCACTGATACACCAAGAGTCTCTAAATTTCTCAATAACCCCATGGCCTAGATAAAGCAAAACAAGAACAACCAATAGTTATACATTACAGAAAGTCCTGACAAACTAAAATTCTTATGAAATTGTTCTTACTTGGTTCATCTTTTTCTTAAAATTCAAAAAAGTCAGGCACACTTGAAAATACACTGGGCTCCTCAAAATGCAAGGTTCCCTGAAGCTTTATAGGTTGCTTCATGCTACCAACTCACCGATCAAAACCTAGATGTAATTCAAGATACATTGATATCCCCTAAAAAAAAAAAATGATTTCACAAATGTGTTGGTTCCTAAGGGAGAAAAGGTGGCTCCAGTCACAATAAAAGCCATACTTAGGAATATAGCAAACTTGTTCAAAGGACCTGTTTCAAGGAGAAAAAAATGATATGAACCAGAAATAACTGTATTTTATTTTTAAAAATATTTACAGAAAACTGTTCAGGAACTCATATTTTTTGATAAAGCAATAGAAAACGGATTTATTTTCCATGAGTTCAAAAGCTTTGTTATAGTGTTTTCATTATAAACCTACTGGTTCAAAAAAAAACTACCAGAGAAACTCCCACAGTTAGTACCACCATGACCTTCATAGTCTTATCACCACTTATTCTTACTACAAAAAATAAAAAATTAAAAAATAGAAGAAGCAAAAAATCTGATTACTCGCTCAACATGAAAACTTACTACATTATCAAACTTCTTTTTTCTCAAATTAGACATATGAAGTATAACATATGAGCAGAAAGATTCCTCTTAATATAGTCTAATGACCTGTGTGCTATTTAAAATCACAAATACTTTAAGTAGCATAGAGTTTATCTAAATGTATATTAATGTATATAGATTGTTTATGTCCATTTTAAACTTAAGGAAGAAAGCCTATAACTACAGACTATTTTAATAAGGAAATACCAAATATTAATTCTTTTAAAAAAATTCTCACATAAACTTACAAGAGAAATTTAAAATGAATAGGACGCACTATTCTAAGCTCACAGGCAAAAAAGCTAAAAATATGCCTAATTTGTGTATTTACTATGAGGTCCAAAGATACAAACAAAATCAAAGCAATAAAAAATATTATTACCACTTGATAAAGATTAGACAAACTATCAATAAATGTAAAAAATACAATGTATTATATGAGTTTGAATGCAAAAACCACATATTTATTAAACATATGATTAACTTAAAAACACCAAACCAGTTTGTTTTAAAGTGCTCCTCATCCAAAACCTTGGACAAAACCATCACTCCAAAGTGAACTGAAAAAACAGTTTACAAGGCAAACACTGACAATAGGTATGGACAGGCACTACCAAAAAATGCTATTTGTTCTTTAATTAAATAATGCCATTCTCAAGTTACGTAGGGCAGTCACCTTGACAGATTCCTTTTTTATAAATATTCATAAATAAAAAATGTCTAGATATTCTAAAGAGCTGCAAACATTAATACCTTACTTACAACAGCAGCTTTTGTCTATTTTCAGAAAAAAGCACTAAAATCCTCTTCCATTGCAAGTCATTTATTTCTCTGGTGGAAGTGAGCAAGGTCACTACAATATTAACCTCTTTTCTAGAACAATGTAAATAACAAGGTATACACATCTTAAATTTGGTAGGTCATAAAAGTTAGGATGCAATCATTTTTTTTGATGCAACAGAAAAATAAATAAGTAAAAATTAAATACTTTAACCCAATATTTGGTACTGACAAGTCAGTAGTGTCAACTTCATATACAAAGGACAGCACAATCTGGTTTTTAAAAAATCCTCAATGTCATGGTATTTGGGGTAAAAATATTTCGAATATTAAATGTTTCCTTTTTGCTTAAAGGAATATAATACAAACACCTTCAAGCTGCGACTGTAACTCACTTTCAGCTGGGGTAAAGTGACCATTTGGCCCATGGCACAAGTTACATATACCACACTTCTGTCAAACTGAAACCTTAGGTTTATAAGATTTCATGTTTATAAGCTACAATACACACTGACTAAGATGTCAGTCCCTCACAGTATTTTAGAAAAATATCTACATTTGTCCTTACAGATGTCAAAATGTTACACCATCATTTGTTCAAAAAAAAAAAAAAAGATGCACATTCATACTGTGAAGTTATTAGGAAAATACTCTTGCAAATAAACTATATAAAGATAAAATACACTTCAAAGGTATGTGGGTTGTTTTTTGTTTGTTTGTTTTACAATATTCTATAAAGTGCAGAGAAATCCTAAGGGAAAAATTACTCCCTATAACATAGTTTAATTACAGCAGCTTTTGCATAGCAATACTTAGAGGAAGTTGGACACTTCCGTTTCCTCAGGAAGAGAAGGGTAGAAGAGGATCTCCCGATTCAGATTTTTTTTTGGCCATAAGTCTGCTTTCTTCAGGAATGGTTGCTGATGCCAAATCTCCATTAAGTGTATTTCTTGAACAGTGAACAGGTCCTATTAAGAAATTGATTAAAAGGTTAAACATCCTATCAATATTAACTCCAGTCCTCCATGAAAGAATATTTCCTATTCAGGGACACGAAATTCCTTTAGCTTCCTGCTAACTTTTTGATCGTTTGTTTACGAGTAAAAATGAAACTTTTCTAGTATTGGCAGTTGTAAGGAGAAACTCCAGAGTTCTTGAGAAATTATGAAACTATCTGAAGTAGAGATACTTGTTTTGTTCATTGCCAGAACCAAGGTTGGCACACATGAGCAGCCAATAAGTATTTGCTGAATTGAATTTTTCTTAACTATTTCTTTTCCAACCTGATCGTTTTAATGCGGTTGGTATCCTCCTCATTTTCTAGGTAAAGAAACCAAGTCCCAGAAAAGATTACAGGCCTAACCCAAGAATCACACAATTGGTAACAGAACTGGAACTAATTCAGGTCTTGCTCTTTTCATCACAAGACTTTGTTTTTCTTTCTTTATTTTTTTTTAAATATTTTCATTTTACTGGAGTATAGTTGATTTACAATGTTGTGTTAGTTTCAGGTATACAGCAAAGCATCACAAGACTTTCTGAGCAAACTTGACAAGGTACGTCACAGTGAAAGTTCTCACATCTCCATTTGGGATGCAGCTCACAAAACTATCACTGCAGCTGCCAAGTGAGCACATCAAACACATCGGCATGGTCCTATTCACTTTCACATGTACATATTTTTTTAATTTAGCATGAACATTTATTACTTTTATAATTTTAAAAAAATCTAGTTAATAAAAGTAGAAGCAGCTGCATCTCTCAAGGAAAAGAATATGCTGCAATAAAGACTTTCAACTAAGATTGCTAATTTGCAAAACATACTAAGAAAGAGCACTAATTCAGTCTCTGCTTTGTCAACTAACTGGGACACTAAACTTTAGGATAAACAGAAGGAAATCTAAGGATAAAACTCTGACCTACCCTACACTTGCCAATTTTAAAAAGTTCTAGAGAAGTGAGATATATGTATGTATATAAATATTAATGCATGTGTATATAAATATTAATGCATATATGGGTGTGGGTGTGTGTAACTAATTTTGTTTCTCTCCTTAACAGCTAAATTGGGGGGTGTTAAATGGAATATTTATACTTAGATCTTATAAAAGTAGTTTTCAAAAATTCAGAACCAGAGTGCCTAAAAGAGAAGAGAGCTAAGGAAAATGGCTGGCTTCAAAAAAATTAATTTAGCTATCACAAATGAAAATGACACCCTTAAAAAAAAGAAATGGCAGGACTTCCCTGGTGGCGCAGTGGTTAAGGATCCACCTGCCAATGCAGGGGACACGGGTCTGAGCCCTGGTCCAGGAAGATCCCACATGCCGCAGAGCAACTAAGCCCGCAAGCCACAACTACTGAGCCTGTGCACCACAACTACTGAAGCCCATGCGCTCTAGGGCCTGGTGCCACAACTACTGAGCCCGTGCACCTAGAGCCCATGCTCCACAACAAGAGAAGCCACCGCAATGAGAAACCCCCGCACCGCAACGAAGAGTAGCCCCCGCTCGCCACAACTAGAGAAAGCCTGTGTGCAGCAATGAAGACCCAATGCAGCCACAAAATTAAAAAAAAGAAATGGCATCTAAAGAAAAGTACAAGGCAGAATAGAACTCTTTCATAAGCTCTGGATGAAAAGGGTCATGTATAAAAGGCAGAAAGAGCAAGGTAAATCGGAATGTATGTTACCTGTCCCAGGTGACATTTTTTCCCATACTTAAGCTCTTTAACCATCTTCCTCTTTTTCTTATCACTTCCAAGATGTAGTAAATTGGCCCAGGAAAGTTTCTTTCTCCCAACCCCTTCCGACACTCAATCCTTTTCCTTCTTTCATTTCTTTACTCATTGCCCCAACTTATATTCAAAATGATAATGAGCATAGCCTTCCATATCAATAAATAGATTAGTTCTGTAAGAAAAATGGGCATTAAAAAAAAAAAAAAAATGCAGGCTTCCCTGGTGGCGCGGTGGTTAAGAATCCTCCTGCCAATGCAGGGGACATGGGTTCGAGCCCTGGTCCGGGAAGATTCCACATGTCGCGGAGCAACTAAGCCTGTGCACCACACCTACTGAGCCTGCGCTCTAGAGCCCGTGAGCCACAACTAGTGAGCCCACGTGCCACAACTACTGAAGCCCATGCGCCTAGAGCCTGTGCTTCGCAACAAGAGAAGCCACTGCAATGAGAAGCCCATGCACCGCAACGAAGAGTAGCCCCTGCTCGCCGCAACTAAAGAAAGCCCACGCACAGCAACAAAGACCCAACGCAGCCAAATATAAATAAATTAAATAAATAAATTTATTAAAAAAAAAATGCCATCAACTTCTAAAGATCTGAAAATGATCAGCAGTCCCCTTTAGAATCTCAACCATTTTCATGAACTTTACATTTCTCCTCTAATTAAACCTGTTTAACCTTCTGGTTAACTAAAGCAACTCTATCTTATGCAATGTTTTCAATATATTCAAATACTAGAAATCCAACACCATTGTTTAGTCCCATTTCAGCCACACTATAAATTAGCTGGGCTCTTCTAGGCCATCTAAAGAATTTAATCACCATTCACCATGTCATTTCCATAAGGGAAATAAAATCTTGTTCCAAACAGCTGACTTACAAATAAACTCTTGGAACACAATCTGTTGCTTAATTGAGAACTGTATGTAATTTCTATCCCACATGTTTCATGGGCAATAGTAAAGACTCTGAAAAGCAAAAGTCTATTAATGGAGTTGTAATAATAATACCATATTTGCATTCACTGAAAATCATGGTCACTACTGTCGAAGTAGATATTCTGACAGACTTTCAAAGCTTTTTCTCTGAAGAGAAAAATAATTAAATTTTAACATAAATCACAAAACCTTTCCTAAAGTATTCAATCACAGTATGCTGACTCTTTAATAATAAGGAAGAAAAAGGTACAGGAATAAATGTTATTATAATTCATCACCACCACCAGAAAAAATTATTGTCCTTGGCCATTTCAAATTCTTTAAGTAACAATGCTGATTTTTTTTCTTTGAACTTAGAACTTGCCTTTATTTTCCCCTGGAATCCTACCTACAATTTATGCTTTCTTCTAACATGTTTTTTAAATGCAAACACAATGGGAATATAAATTACTAAGCGATTACTAAAACGCAGTGGGAGTAAAAGATTTTGATATTACATATATAAATCTAAGATATGGTATTTACAAAGATATACTTAGTACTTCTTAATAACAAAGGTGACTGTAAGAGGATATATGAGCTTCTCTTGATTGTGTGCTAGTTGCTTAGCTCTGAATTAAGGAATTAATCCAAGGGCAAAGTACAGTGTTCACTATCAGTATCCTTCATTTCAACAATTACAGAGCCCCACACGAATTTTGCTGAATAGGCCAAAGGGAGAGACACAGCCCTTCTAACTTACTATCTGGGTCTTCGAGAGGAACATCATTACAAGAGTCTGTATCTGAGTAGGTTCTTCGGCGCCGCTGGGAGAGTCGGTGAAGTGTAGACACTGTTTCTTTTATAGAGTGGCTACTCCTGCAAATTAAATAAAAAGCATTAAATTGTAAGGACTTCAACAAATGAAAACACCCTCAACTGCAGTTTTCAATGACTTCTCTTTAAATGAAAGAAGAACTATTTTAATACCCAAAGTTCTACTTCAGCAACGTTCTACTCCTTCAGAGGTCAGGCCACAAACAAGTCAAATCATTTAGAATCTAGCTGGTAAGCTGGAGAATACAGCCTCTGAGCCAAATTAAAAGGAAAAGAGGTACAATGAAGAAGTGATTTCTTTTATAGAGGAAGGTCCAGCTAGAGAGTAAACATATCAGATGGTTAACAAGTGTTTAAAAACTAAAAGTTATGGATTTCACAAGTGCATGTATCTAGTGTCATCCATAGCCAATCTAAAACAGCAGAGCAAAGGGGATGGGCAAGCAGTATGGGAGCATGCTAGGAGCCAACTCACTGACAGCAGCAAGAGCGGATAAAGATGGCAAATGGAGGCTAGAAAAACTAGTTTTAAAAAATCAGTCTGGAAAACCAGAAAAGTAGAAAAATCAACCTAAAAAATTCAACACAGAAGCAAATCACCACCACTCAACAGCACCTCAACTACCACTGGATGACAGCCCAACATTACTGTTCTTAATGACAACTTTGATTCATCAAAAAAATAAATAAAGTTTAAAAATTCTTATTATATCTTATTTAATAAGGTAGAAAGGATAAAATACAGGTCAAAAAAAAACTGTCATAAAGATAAAAGTTTGTTAAAGGAATCAAGCTTTTATTTTTCTGGAAAATTCAGTTGATGAAACTCTTCATTCCCTGATAGGATTAGATACACACATCACTGGACTCCTCTCAGCACGTAACAGTTCAATCAATTATATAACCATCAGAGGGAAAAATAAAGTGACAAAATAATAAGGGGGTTCAGTTAGCACTTTTTTTTTTGGTAGGCACTCAATAGATGTTTACTGAATGAAAGATTAGTTAAATTCTATAGTGCTTTACAATTTTCTAAAGTTTCACACATGTGATTTCATATAATCCTACAATAACCTTTTTTTCCCCCTACCCCTATATTAATGTAGAGAAATAAATGCTAATGTCACTATAATTTCATCATTTTCCAAAGACAACCATAGCAACTTAAAAGAATGTTACCTACCAAGATAAATAGCCTGGGATATTGGCAAGATCTAGAACGTAAATTTTTTAAATGTGTTGATATGAATACATACTTTAAAATATCAGTTTTTCTCTCTTTTCAGTAACACCTTAGCTCCTATTATAACAACAGCTCAGCATGAATATATGATGCTATAAAAAACTGTAGTAAAATAAGCCTAAGCTTGGAGCCTTAATACATCAAAAATGGATTTCTATTAACCATCATTGGATATAATTTACACCTAAAAAAGGTATGACAGCTGGCAAGGTGCTTACCTTGCTGACTAATTTATTCACTCATTTTTTTTCTTTACCTACTACCTACTGGGGCCAGGCCCTATACTAAGCACTAAGAGAAATAATGCTGAGCAAATCGGAACCAGACTCTGCCCATACAGAGTTTACATTCCACTTTATGTTAAAGACCCAAAGAATTTCCCCAAGTAGGTATAATTTTGAGAGAACTTGGTCAAAAGAAAAGGTTATTTTACCTCTCTGAACTGCAAGAACCAGGGTGGCTGACAGAACGCTTCATCTAGAAATTTAAAAAGAAAATAAGCATAATTCATATGTCAAGTAGAGTAAGACAGCTCTAATATATTATTATTATCATAATTAACATAAATTTACTCAAAGAAAAAGATGGCTGGCCAAAAAATTTATTTTTTACAGACCCAAGTAACATTATTAGCACAATATCAAGCTTTCTCCCCAATAATTATTAACTGAAATCTTTCTCAACACATACAAAAACATGCTGGATTATTTTCTCAATATTAAAAACTAAATTTTATAATATATATATAATACATGTGTTTGTATAAAGATATAAAAAACAGTATACTTAATAAGTCCCCCAAAAATCACACTATTTGTGATGAAAAGGAGTATCTAGCAAGCCAGAAAAGAAAATAATCTAATAAATGTCTCTCTCTTTTTTTTAAAGGGCAGAGCTTCTCCTTACCATTCATTATTCAGGTAGCTATTACACAGATGTTCTAAAGTGTGGTTTTCATGGAAAACAGCATTAATAATTCAAGTCTTTTAAGAACTCAGAAGAGGAACCCTAAGCCTCAAATAGGTTTCTAAAAACATACACATAAAATATAAATAAATAAATAAAATCTGAGTCAGCAGAGTAAATATGACAAATACGAAACATAATTTAGATCTAACTACTCCACCAAAAAAACAGAGGCAGCCAAGTAGATTATTTCAATGCTTAGCAAAGTAGCAAAAAAGCAACGTTTATATCAAAGGCTAAGGATGGTTGCTTTATGTACAGGGGCTCAAGAGCCTTACAAGTGAGTCCAAGTCTAACAGTTACATTACGTAAATGCCTTCTACAGTTGCTCTGAGAAATCCCAGATGAAATGAGAACAATTATGGCCCATCCAATTTGTAGTCCAAGGATATCTAATATGATTAAAATAAAGATGCAACTGGACATTAACATCTCCTTTAACAGAAATCACTTCCTTTAAGTTTACTCACGCAGCAACACCCCCACTACAATTATCTGTGGATCAAAATGACAATTGTTTAAACTTCTATGATGATTTGAAATATAACCGAATGCAAGTTAAAGAGGGACACGATGAGATAACCATATAAAGTAGTTATAAAGATCAAGTTAATTTTGGAATGCTCAAATTTTTCAGCTTTATTTTTCATTTACTCATGTCGTTAAAAAAAAAAGAAAAAGATTTCCTCTTGAAGACTGTCTGACCTTACTTTGCATGCTATGTGTCTCCAGAACTATTTACCGTAAGCCACAATTTTTGCCTTATGTATGAAGTAAAACGGCACAGTGAGGAAAAATAAGTGGCCCCTAACCAGTATTTCCTAGATTAACTTATTGCATTTCTTGTAATGTTTCTACTGATAAAAAGTTTTAGTTTAAAAGAGACAGTTATTATAGCTTCTTATACATAAAATACACATATGACCTCTCTGGACTATAGAACATTTATAACAGAAGGCATTCTCCTCAGAAGTTCAATGCAGAAATTAGGCAGGTTTGAGGTGTTTTCATTATATTTGATTCTATAAAGTCCATCTTAAAAAAAATACAGTGTACCCCTTGCATATCAAGCTCAGGAACATAGCACTATACATCCATCTCAAAAGATCAGGACTTTTTGTTCAACTACACATGTTATTTAGCAGTCCACAATAAACCTAAAATTGTTCTAAAAAGCAACATTGTCAAACTGTGTTCTACTATACAACACAGTCCTCTGAGTTATTAAAAAATAAACAAAAGGGTTCAATCATCAAATAAATTTCAGAAACACTACACACCACGTCTCCTCAGAGATTCATAATACACTTACGCATAAAAGAGGTTCTAAGAAGTCCTATGTCAGCGAAACCCAATTTGTTTAAGTTAACCTAGAACTTCCCAAACTAATCGGGCCATAAAACTCATTTTCATGGTACACCTATCTCAGAGGACGCTGTTGGTCCATCATAAATTATTTAGAAAACAATGATCTAGAGACTTCCCTAGAGGCGCGGTGGTTAAGACTCCGCGCTCGCAATGCAGGGGGCCCAGGTTCGATCCCTGGTCAGGGAACGAGATCCCACGTGTGTGCCGCAACTAAGAGTTTGCATGCCGCAACTAAGGAGCCTGCATGCCTCAACTAAAGAGCCCATGTGCTGCAACTAAGGAGCCGGTGAGCCACAACTAAGACTCAGTTGCAGAGCAACCAAATAAAAAAAATTTTAAAAAAACACTTTAGGAAAATAATGATCTAAATAAATTTAGGTAATAATCTTTACTAATTCTCATATGACCAAATTTGCTGTGGTGGGTAAGAGAACCTCGGAATAAGTTGTACCCTATTATTTCTGCCAACAAATAGGTCTGCAGGTAATTGCTAAAATAGGAGCCAGGCAGCATTCTTCATTCCACAAAAGGGCTCACAAAAATAGTTTGATGAAAAAAACGTAAGGTTTCATCAAACCTCATCTCACCTCCAAGTTCCCCACAGCATGCTAGGGCAAGTTTATTACCTTGAAAAGGACAACGAATCCATCACCCTTGGCAAAAAGAGTACTCGCTGTTCAGCGTAATCAGAAGGTAAGAACTTAATGTTAAGGACCTAACATTAAACAGGTTACATCTACCTCTGATGTAAAAAACACTGTATTTTACAGATGAAAAAAATGAAGTCCAGAGAGATTAAGTAACTTGCCTACCTTGGAAGGTTCAAATCCAAATGCTGACTATAAAATACTGTTTCCCCTGTAACATGTTGTTTCGAATCCCTTACAGCTCCTCTAAAGATTTACTTAATTTTATCCCCTTGTGAGTAAATCTTCACCCCATAGTGGTGTTTTTACCAAATAGAAGAGTGTCACAGCACCCACAGAGCACTATAATATTTTCCTGACACACTGGGGTAAATGGCATAGCCCTTCCAAGGGGAGGGGATCAGGACCTTGGCTCATGTTGAGCCCATCAGCTGAGAGGCTCCCATACAGAATCTGAGTACAGTAAAAAAAAAAAATTCAACCTGTTGACTATTTCCCTCCTACTGCCAGTTTCCAGCCTTAAAAATAAACAAAAAAAAAACCACATGCATTATCACTGGAAGAAAAACCAGAAATTCCAACCATTTGAACAGGAGAAGGTGACACAGGAGAAACTAAGGGATCCGGATGGCACAGCTGAAACATCTCGGGTTTAAACTTGGCATTCGCTATCTTCACACATTCCTCAAGCGTTGTGATGAATGTATTACACGTGGCACTAAGTAGAGAAGAGGCTTCATTCATGTTCTGAAAAATTACATGCAAAGAGTTGAACAGACTCACACACAACTATGTGGATTCATGCACCACCTTACCATCAAGTAATGAAACATTACCTTCAATGGATACCTTACCAGGCTATGCTCAAATCTGTTTAAAATGCATTACCTTAGAAAATTAAAGCAATGCATGAAAAAGAATTATCTGTCTCTCAGGTAAACAATGAAATTAGACTCCAAGAAAAAAATAACTCTTGCATTTAAACCAAGTATCATATTGAAAAACTGTGTACAAAAATTTATCTTAAATAAACCTAACCTAGACTGTAAGTTTCTAACTATCAGAATTCCAAAGGTAATCACAGCAGTGGAACACCATGAGGGTTACTGAGTGGCAGGTAGAATTCATGTCTACCCCACGCACGTTCTCCCATTTCTTCCTTGGTAGAATAAAAACTCCAAGTTCTTTTTGGGACAGCAGAGCGCCTTGCTCCTGGGAGATGAATATAGACTGATCTAAGCCAGTCATGTCTATTCCATGACCCTTTGTCAAATACTCATTTTTCCTAGTTTTCATGGACCCAGACTAAAAAGATAATGAGAAGTCTGCTGGGGTTTCTGGGATTTTCATTCCCTGATAAAAGCAAAGGACAGCAAACTGAGATGGTCTCTCTCCACCCTGGCTACCCCACTGCCTCCCGCTTCTGTGCGAACTTGTAGTCACCTTGAAGGCTCGGGCATGAGGAGAAAAAACCAACACACCAAAAATGGCAGAGTGGAAGGACAGAACAAGATTGGGTCCCCGACACTGTCCCTGAGCCAATGGAGCAGATGTAAGGGCACCTGCCTGCAGAGAGCCTGTGGTGAAACAGCAAGTGCCTTAGGGTTTAATGTACTTGCATCTAAAGGCAACCTACCTCACCTAAGATTCCTCCCTAGTAGAAGAAGGCCACAGGAAAGTAGGAAGATTTCTTGTCCCACTTCTCCCAAGTTAGGCAAAAGGGGACTGGGAACCAGGCTGGGCTTTCACCCAGAGAGCAGTAAGGCTCACTGGTCCTACTTTACCAGAAAGAATGAGCCTATTTCATAGCCAGGTCCTGCAAATCTGAATTTTGATTCCTACATCACTGCTCTGAGAATGATTCTTTTTTTAAGTTAGTTTATAAAGCTAAATTATTAACCCTCAGTAGTTAAGCTAGGACCTAATTACAAAAGAAAGAGAACAGCAGTTGTCCAATGAACTCATGCAGTGAGTCTGGAGAACAAAGCTGGTAATGCTTCTTTCCCACCCCAACCACCAAATAATTAATTGGCTGCAAAGACAGGCCTTGATTCCTTGGAGAAATGTGCTGCTTGCTGCTTTACTCTGGTTATACAGACATAGTCTAAAAGATCCTACAAACTTCCAGATAGTCTACAGTACGAAGAGGTCTGAATAGCTGAGAATAACTCATTTTGAAAATGCTTCTCTGTCATCTTATGTAAGAAGCTCACCCACCATGTGCTGCAAAGAATAACCAGACATGAAAGGATCATCTTGGATATACCTCTATGCTGGGAGATGAATGATTCTCATCATGGTGAACAAATTCTTGGATCGTATGAACTTGCTTCATTAGGAGGTCACAGTAGAGGCGAAGCTCAGACATTTTGGTTTTCAGAGATTCACTGGTTTCACTTATTTCTGAAAGGAACATATGCAAACATTCAATTAGGCCATTTTCATACTTCAGAGGCAAAACAACAAAATGGAATCATTAAAAAGTAAGGCAATCTCAGCCATCTTGGACCCTGTGGAGGCCTGCTGGGAACAGGACTTCTAAAACGACAAATATGTCTGGAAGGCTGTGGTCCAAGGCCATTTTTGCTGGCTATAAGCAGGGTCTACAGAACCAGAGGGAGCACACAGCTCTCCTGAAAATTGAAGGTGTATATGCTCGAGATGAAACTGAATTCTATCTAGGCAAGAGATGTGCTTACGTGTACAAAGCAAAGAACAACACAGTAACTCCTGGTGGAAAACCTAACAAAACCAGAGTAATCTGGGGAAAGATAACTCGTGCTCATGGAAACAGTGGCATGGTTCGTGCCAAATTCCGAAGCAACCTTCCTGCTAAGGACATTGGACACAGAATCCGTGTGATGCTGTACCCTTCAAGGATTTAAACTTACTGAAAAGTAAATAAATAAAAGTGTGGATTTGTTCCCTTGTAAAAAAAAAAAAAAAAAAATGTAAGGCAATAGATATGAATATCTGTAGCTTAAGAGGTGTGAGACCTTGGAAATAGAATATAAGGTTTTCCCTGAGGAAACATCTTCTCTTTAGATAGCTGGAAAAAACTGGCAGTCATATGTCTGACATGAAGTTTAGGTAGATTAATTTCCAGAGACAGGCTGATGATAATGAATGCCTTATACAGGATATTTCCATTCCATTACTCATCTTTAATTTGATAAGCACTTGTATTTCTTTTTTTGTGAATTGGCTTTTCTTGTCCTTTACACATTTTTCCGGTTCTGATGTTTGGTTTTTCTCTTAGTAATATATAAATTGATAAATTTATAATTTATAAAAGTTCTTACGCATTAAAGGTAGCAATCTTTCATCCCTCCAAAATACTGCAAATACTTTTCAAGATCTGTCAGCTTTCTTTCAGTTTTCTTTATTGTATTTTGGTATACAGAAGTTTTTAACTTTTATGTAGTTACAACTGCTCTATATAAACATTCATTTATTTTCTTCTGTTCCTTTCACAGCTTCGTTTTCACATAATACTGGTTTAAGAATTTTTTTTAATTAAGAGCCTATGTTCCTTTCTTTAATATATCCAGACAGACTAAACATCCAGCCATAATCTCAGCCACTCACTTACCAATACCTTCTAAACTAGATGTGTAAGCAGCAGAGGAAGGAAAAAAAGTATACACAGTAGATCCTGGTGCTTCTCCATATTACTTGAGCCGGTGGCACTGCTTTGTGGTACTAGTCATGAAGCCCCTCTAGCCAGAGTAGACCAAAGCAGCTCTATCTGCCCATTTAACCTAACCTAAATTAATTTTTACCCAAGTTTAAGTCCATTCCTTCTTTTTAATTGTAGTAATATATATATATATATAATAAAATGTACTATTTTAACCATTTTTAAGTATACAGTTCGATGGCATTAAGTACATTCACATTATTGTACAACCATCCATCTCCAGAACTTTTTCATCTTCCCCAACTGAAACTCTACACACATTAAACACTAACTCCCCTTTTCCCCCTCCCTTAACCCCTAGAAATCACCATTCGACTTTCTGTCTCTACGAATTTGACGACTCTAGGTACCCCACGTAAGTGGAGTCATACAATATTTGTCCTTTTGTGACTGGCTTATTTCACTTAGCATATATTTAAGATTCATCAGTGTAGTATCTGTCAGAATTTCCTTCCTTTATAAGGCTGAATAATATTCCATTTTATGTATATACCATACTATGTTTATCCATTCATCTGTCTATAAACATTTGGGTTATTTCTACCTTTTGGCTATTGCAACTATTCATTCTCTCTCTTTTTTTTTTTTTTTTGATGTGGACCATTTTTAAAGTCTTTATTGAATTTGTTACAGTATTGCTTCTGTTTTATGTTTTTTTTGTTTTCTGTTTGCGAAGGCACATGGGATCCTAGCTCCCCAATCAGGGATGGAACCCGCACCCCCTGCATTGGAAGGCGAAGTCTTAACCACTGGACCACCAAGGAAGTCCTCATTCCTTCTTATCCTACCCTTAACCATACTCTATCTGTGATGTTCTTTCATATATCTGAAAACTGTTATAAATTCAATCCTTAGCCTTCATTTTTCAATAACCCATAATTTAGTTGTTTTCACTAACTTAAATAACTTCTATTGTTTTTTAATTATAAAAGTAATACATACTCAGTGAAAATTTTTGAAAATCAAAAATATATAGGAAAAAAAACTGCAATCTCACTACCAAGATATAAATACTGTTATTATTTTTACATTATATCTGCATATAATTGAACTAATACCATAAATTATTTGCTTGGCTTTTTTTTTCTTTTTGGCCACGGATGCGTAGCTTGCGGGATCTTAGTTCCCCCACCAGGGATTGAACCCAGGGCCACAGCAGTGAAAGCGCCGAGTCCTAACCACTGGACCAACAGGCAAGTCCCTTGCTTTGCTTTTGAACGGGCAATATCTGTAGCTGGTAAAGTCAAAAGGTACGGTCAAAGGGTATAAAGTGAAAAGTGAGTCTCTCCCACAAATTCCCTTTCCAAAGGTAACAACTTGACCAATCCTTACATACCTTTCCTAAGCTGGCCAAGGAGTGGCTATGTAATTCTGAATCCTGCTTTTTTCAATTAACACTTAACTTTGGGCATTTTCTCACATCATTAAAATTCCTTGTAAACATTTTACTGGCTACATAATATATCAGCCTATGAAAGCACTATATAGTTTACTGAACCATTCCCCTAAACTTAAACCTTGGCAATGTTTATAAATTTTTTCACTATAATGAATATCTATGTACATAGATCTTCTACATTTCTGATTATTTCTTTGGGATAAATTACTATAAGTGAACAGGACAATTTACATTTATGTTTAAGAAAATATTCTCACCACAAAGGAAAAATTTAGAGTTACCTTTTTCTTTTTTAGTCCTAGTATCAGACAAACAGGCTTTGGAGCTCCCCAGAGCAACCAGCCACCTTTGTCTTTCAGCTGCATTCACTGCCTTCATGTAGAAATGCTGCTCTCCTGGAATGATTAATTCCATTCTTGTGTTGTCTGCTGAATGGACTACGATGATAAACAAAGGGGAAACACAGTCACGGACTCAAGTAGTTTGTGGAGAATCAAATCATCACTTACACAGTATTAGATGTTTCAGACCTAAAACAACAAACTCTGATTCAAGAGGCAGGCAGTGCCACCTCCTTAAGGGGCTATCCAGGGGCACCCTCCAAGCCACCATTCTCACATATACCCAGGCCGGCAGTGGTGTCAAAGTGGTGGTAGCATATGAACAGAAAACAACAACAAATTAACTACTGAAAAGTGAGATCTAAGAACTCCCTCCCCTGGGGCCACTGGTACCCCTGTCACACTTATCACACTCTTTTTTACTAATTTCTTTGAAAGCAGTTTGTGTTTTGGTACACCGCCCACCCCCCACCCAAGCCTAGGATAGTGCCTGGCATAAAGTGCAATAAATGGTAACTAAGGTAACCTTCCATCAGAACAACAGTCCGCAACTAATGAGCATCTCATAACCACCTGGAAAGCCTAAGTGTTTTGAAAATCTCCTCTTCCCCTCCACCCTCCTCTTCCTCTCCTACACACACCCCCATCTTGGATCTCTGACAAAAGAGAGCTAACCATATTGTATGCTGAGCCAATCCTAAATCTTTGTTGTAAGATTAATTTGTGTTACATTGTCATTAATCAACAAATATTTACTCTGCTCAGAGCAGTGCTGGTAGAGGGGAAGACAGGAGAGGAGAAGAAAGGTGTCTTTGCTCTAACAGAGGGAACAATTTTATCCAGGAAACAAACCGATACACTAAAAATAAAACACCTAAACATTGAACTCTTTGGTACAGAGACTTCATGTGTGATTATAATGAAAGGTAAGAAGAGGCAGGAAGTTAAAAAGTCTTCAAGAAGAAGGATTTGACAACAGCTGAACTTGGTTAAGAGAAAAACAGCACAAGAAAAGGCCTAGATAAGGAACTAAACACAATATGTACTGAGGATATCAAGAGACAGGCCTAAATAGAGCCTTGTGTTGGATTACAAAGTAATGATATATTCGTGAACAAACAAGCTGAGTGGAGCCAAATTATGACGGGCCCTGAGGGTCTGGCAGAAGCCCTAATTTAGATGATTAATTACTGAAAACATTGACCAGATGCTCAGTGTACTATGGCAAATAAGTGCCACAAAAACTTTGCTATCTTATTATTCCACTTATATAGACCACTCTATATAAGTAGATACAGATTGTAAAATATATGATCATGCAACAATCAATGATGGGCGCAAAAAATTTTTGGCTAGGATAAAACTACTGAAATCCCAAAGCTCCAGGAGTAACTCTTTTTTGCTACTTGCTAATACTAGTGAAAGCACCAATAGCTACCTTAAAAGAAAACAATGCTCTAATTTCCAAAGATGTTGCTACAAAATGAAACTACAATAAGATTTAGTTTCATTTTTAAAAATACCAGAATTTATGTGTCAGTCAAGGGTTGTCCTCTCCAAAGTAGTTACCTGAGAAGGCAACAAACTTAAGAACAATGCTCCCAAAACATCAAGCTCCTAGGAAAAAATAAATTAAGACCTCTACATGCAAAACTGCAAAACATTACTAAGAGAAATCAAAGACCTAATTAAATACAGGAATATACCATGCTAATGGATCAGAAGACTCTTGTCAAGAATACACTTCTCCCAAAATTGATGTATAGATTCAATGTAACTCCAATCAAAATTCCAGCAGGTATTTGTGGAAATTTATAAGCAGATGCTAAAACGTATAAGGAAATGCAAAGGGCCAATATTAGCCAAGACAATGCTGAAAAAGAACAAAGTGAGAAGAGTTAGGCTATCAGATAGTAAGAAGTATAAAGTTAAAGAAATCAAGATAGTGTGATATTGACACAAGGATAGAAAAACAGGCCCATGAACAAAAGACAGTCCCCAAAAAACCCACACATACAGGGTCACTTGCTTTGTGATGACCTTACAGTGCAATTGGTGAAAGGTTGCTCTTTTCAATAAATGGTGCTCAGTCAACTGGAATCTTGACTCCTACCTGACACCATATATAAAAATGAATTTTAAAAAGGAACGAAATTGAGTCATTTGTTGAGACGTGGATGGATCTAGAGACTGTCATACAGAGTGAAGTAAGTCAGAAAGAGAAAAACAGATATCGTATATTAACGCATGGATGTGGAACCTAGAAAAATGGTACAGATGAGCCGGTTTGCAGGGCAGAAGTTGAGACACAGACGTAGAGAACAGACATATGGACACCAAGGGGGGAAAACCGCGGTGGGGTGGGGATGGTGGTGTGCTGAATTGGGCGATTGGGATTGACATGTATACACTGATGTGTATAAAATTGATGACTAATAAGAACCTGCAGTATAAAAAAACAAACAAAACTAATACTAAACTTTCATTGGGTTATTTGTATGGAAATAAGTTAATATAAATGTTTCAGACATTACATGAAATTTCTAAAAATCTTATATGTTCTGGTATAATGTTATAAGTCATAATTCTAGTTATTACTTTAAAATGTATATCTCAGAAATAAAAAAAAAAAAATGAATTTTACGTCAACCACCAACCTAAAATAGACCTAAACATAAAAGGTAAAACAATAAACCTTCAAGAAGATTTCTTTTTTTTTTTTTTTAAACAATACCAGAACAAGTCTCTTTTTTTTTTTTTTAACTTTGTGTTTTTATTTATTTATTTATTTATTTATGGCTGTGTTGGGTCTTCGTTTCTGTGCGAGGGCTTTCTCTAGTTGCGGCAAGTGGGGGCCACTCTTCATCGCGGTGCGCGGGCCTCTCATTATCGCGGCCTCTTTTGTTTTGGAGCACAGGCTCCAGACACGCAGGCTCAGTAATTGTGGCTCACGGGCCTAATTGCTCCGCCGCATGTGGGATCTTCCCAGACCAGGGCCCGAACCCGTGTCCCCTGCATTGGCAGGCAGATTCTCAACCACTGCACCACCAGGGAAGCCCCAAGAAGATTTCTTAAATAGGACATTAAAAAGTTCTAATTAAAAAAATTTTTGACAAATTGGGTATTACTGAAATTAAAAACTTCTGTTCGTCAAAAGATACCATTAACAGAATGAAAACACAAACTACAGATCAGGAGAATTATCTGCAATACGAAAACTCATTCAGACTATACGAAGAACTCCTACAAATCAATGTGAAAGATAACCCAGTTTAGAAATTGGGCCAAAGACTTGAAAAGGGACTTCAAAAGAAGAGGACGTTCAAATGCCTAATTAATATCTGAAAAAAAACTCAACATCATTAGTTATTGAAAAAAATGCAAGTTAAAACCACCATGAGAGGGACCTCCCTGCTGGCACAGTGGTTAAAAATCCGCCTGCCAATGCAGGGGACACGGGTTCGAGCCCTGATCCGGGAAGATCCCACATGCCGAGGAACAACTAAGCCCGTGTGCCACAACTACTGAGCCTGCGCTCTAGGGCCTGCGAGCCACAACTACTGAGCCGGCATGCCACACCTACTGAAGTCCACGCGCCTACAGCCTGTGCTCCGCAACAAGAGAAGCCACCGCAATGAGAAGCCTGCACACCACAACAAAGAGTAGCCCCCAGCTTGCCGCAACTAGAGAAAGCCAGTGCGCAGCAACGAAGATCCAACGCAGCCAAAAATAAATAAATAAATAAATTTAAAAGTGATTCAATCCATTAGTGTTTAAAAAAAAAAAAAAACCACCATGAGATAGCATGAGGTACAGTAGAAAAATTCAAAATCTTCAAATTGCTAATAGTAAGCTTTGGCAAGGATGAAAAGCAACTGAAACTCTCATACTAGTTGAAAAACAAATTGGTATGATTACTTTGGTAAACAGTTTGGCATTATCTGAGACAAAAAGTCTCTCCTTGATCAAACTTGTTGGGCTCTTCTGAACCCTCTGCTTGACTAGGCCCAATCTGGGGCTTCCGGCTCTGTCCTAGTAGAGTCCACTTTTAGCAAACATCCTGCTAAGTCAGTTTAGCCAGAATCCGCCCCCCTCAATATCTGATCACCCTCCTTATCTGACCAAATTCCACTTCCCACCACCCCCAGGTAATATCTGATCACCCTGACCTGCCTCCAATAAGAATCCTGTTAGGTCTGTTCAACCAGAATCCCCCTTTATCTCTGAAGTTTCCTCCTTGCAATTTTCCATCCACTGATTCCCCCATCCCACTCCCTGCCACTCTGTTCCTTGGCTATAAACTTCCACTTTTCCTTGTTGTATTCAGAGTTGAGCCCAATTTCTCTCCCCTACTGCAAAACTCCATTGCAGTAGCTCCTATACCTATTCTAATAGACCTGAGTAAAGTCTGCCTTACTGGGTTTTTTTAATAATTTTTTTTTAATTGAGGTATAGTTGATTTACAACACTATACTAGTTTCAGCTGTACAACATAGTGATTAAAAATTTTTATAGACTATACTCTACTTATAGTTATTATAAAATATTGCCTACACTCCCTGTGCTGTACAATACATCCTTGTAGCTTATTTATTTTATACATGGTAGTTTGTGCCTCTTAATCTTTTACCCCTATCTTGCTCCTCCTCCCTCCCCTCTCCCCACTGGTAACCACCAGCTTGTTCTCTACATCTGTAAGTCTGCTTCTTTGTGCCTTACTGTTTTAACAAAATTCAAGAATAGTATTTTCTTTACTATCTGTTAAAGCTGAATGTATGAATATTCAATGTCTCCCTTAGCAATTCCACTCCAGTTCTAGATATATACTGAACAGGAACGCATATATATGTTCAACAAAATAAATATATGAGAATGTTTATGGCAGCTTTACTTATTATAGTCCCAAAATGGAAACAAAATGGAAAAAACAAACACCCATCAACAAAAGCTGAATGTATGAATATTCAATGTCTCCCTTAGCAATTCCACTCCAGTTCTAGATATATACTGAACAGAAACGCATATATATGTTCAACAAAATAAATATATGAGAATGTTTATGGCAGCTTTACTTATTATAGTCCCAAAATGGAAATAAAATGGAAAAAACAAACAAACACCCATCAATACTAGAATGGAGAGCCAAACTGTGGGACAATCACACAATAAAAATATTACACATCAGTAAGAATGGTGAACTGTTACAAAGAACAACATAGATGAATTTCACAAATATAATGTTGAGTTAAGCCAGTCACAAAAGAAAACATTGATTTATTCCATTTATATAATGTTCAAAAGCAGGCAATACTTAAATATGGTGATAAAAGTCATACTAATGGTAACCTTTTAGAGAGATTAGTGGCTGAGGTAACATGATTATTATCCCAGCATGTAGAATGCTGATAATATTCTAATTCTTGATCTGGGTGGTGATTACACAAGTGTATTCACTTTGTAGGCATACTTAAGGCTGAATATTGAAGATTTGTGCCCATTTCTGTATCTTATTCGTTAAACAAATAACAAGGACAACAAAAATGCTGCCATGGCTTGAAAAAGTGCTAGAGTTGCCTTAAGAATTCTGCCATTAACAGTCTTTTAAATATCCTCAAGGTCGTCAAATCTTTGAATTTTGAATGTAGTTTGATTTCTGACAAGAGTCAGAATCTCATTTGGAATCAAATGAAGAATAAGATGAGATAAAACCATTATTTTTTTTTATATCTTTTTTTTTTTTTTTGGCCGCAGTGCGTGGCATGTGGGATCTTACCCCAACCAGGTACCAAACCCTGTGTGCCCCCTGCAGTGGGATCACAGAGTCTTAACCACTGGATGGCCAGGGAAGTCCCCATCATTTTTTTAAAAAATAAAAATTCATGCTTTGAATGTGCTTTCCTTGTGTGATTTATAAAAATAAAACAAAATTACACCTCACATAGTTCAGGGAATATGCAAGTAACAATGTTGAAGTGTTTCTATATCTTATGTAGCCATGACCCCCTGCAGGGTTTAACACGCCCTTCTCTAGTGCTTTATTTTTTCCTTCAATTCTCTTTGAAGAATTCAATACTTTTCATTACCATTTTGTCTGATTTCTCCTACTTACTTGCACCCCACATATCCCAACCACACACACAAATGAATCAATGGTCCATGAAACCTTCCTTCATGAAAATTACAGCATGACTTACTGCTTTTTTCTCCCCTTTTGAAAAAGCACAGTATGGAAAAGGAGTGGGGAAGGTAACTTTACAGTAGAGAAATCTGACAGACACTACCTCAGACAGGTGGTCAAGGTTAATGTCAAGAGTGATATGTCAGCTCTCTCGGGTCCTCACTTCCAGGATGACCAAGAAAAGAAGGAACAACGGTTATGCCAAAAAAGGGCCATGGCCACGTACAGCCTATTCACTGCACCAACTCTGCCCAATGCGTGCCCAAGGACACCATTAAGGTCATTAATTAGAACAGTAGAGGCCGCAGCCATCGGGGACATTTCGGAAGTAAGTGTCTTCGATTCCTATGTGCTTCCCCACCTGTACTTACATCGAAACTACATTACTGCGTGAGTTGTGCCAGTCACAGCAAGATAGTCAGGAATCGTTCCCATGAAGCCCACCCCAGATGGACCAAACACTCCCACCCCAGTTTAGACCTGCGGAAGCTGCCCCATGACCTCCACCGAAGTCCATGTAAAGAGCTAAGTCCTTATAGACTGAAAAAAAACCATCCTCTCCAAAAAAAATATTAAAATGGAAATTATACATTGGAAAAAAAAATGGTATATCACATTGATAGCATGTACTCCTGATAGGATGTGATCTTCCTCCCTAAAACCCATAACCCCAGTCTAATCATGGGAAAAACACCAGACAAATTCCAACAGAGGAGCTTCCTACAATATTCCTGACCAGTACTCCCTGAAACTCTCAAGATCATTCAAAAAAGAAGAAGAAAAAGAAAGGAAAAACATCTCTATTACCCAGAAGAGCTTATTTCCAATTCAGCAAAGAGCCAGAGTTTATGACTCTGAGTTCATACTTTATGAAAAATCTACTGCACTGGCCTCATCATCTTTAGAGTTCAGCTTTACAACACGTTTCAATGAAAATGAAAGAAAACACTTGTAGACTCAGCATGGACACTAAAGTGGCATCCACAAGAAATTGCTTTTTCAAGTCCACATTGGAAGACTAGCACTAGTACTTCGAATTTCAATTCAAAGTATATTTATAGAGGGAGAAATATCAAAAACTGTGCCTAACAATGCTAAGTGCCACTTCTGAATGCTAAGGAGATACATGGCATTAGAAGATTCCTTCCTGGTTAGAAATGCTTTTCTCCTCTTTTTGCAGCATGCCGAAGAACCCTTTACTTACCTAACTACAAATTCAACTAATTCCATATATTCACTTACCTTTAATTTCACAAACTGCCATCTTTATACTTCCTTTGCTCCCTTTGCAAACATCATCTTGTGAATCATAGTAGGACAGGATTCCATTATCTAAAACAAACCAACGAGGCTGCCAACCTACAAAGATCATAAATAACAAAATAGCAATAAAAAAGTACTTTAATCACACAGAAAACTATGATTACAAAATTTACCATCCATGTCATTCCTTGGCTGTAAACTAACATTCTGACAATGAAATTCTTAACTGCCAAGATCTGCCCAAAATACTCTTGCTAGGAGAGGATCTAGGAGAAACCTCTAGATCAGAATAAATATGGGGAATAATACCTTTATTCTGGCTTACAACCTTCTCATTAACAACCCATCAGACCCATCTTCAAAAATAGCCCTACACACAGAATGCAACACAATTGCCCCTTTTTTCTAAGGGAAACAGAGTCAGGTTACAACATAATGGAAAAAGCAACAGAAGACATGGATTCTAGCCCTAGTTTTGCTATCATTCTTTGTCCCAGGTTGAATAACCTGAGACAAATCTTTCATCCCAATAAATATCAAAAATTCCCAGTCTCCAAAATGAGTGGAGTGAACAAGAAGACCTCTCAGGTGCCACCTAGCCCTCTCATTCTGCAATGTGGCTTTCCTCTCTCCTATAAAATACTCTGCCTAAGCCAACTCCCTTGCACACAGTGAGTGCTGAAAGAATTACAGCCTCTCACACAGAAGTTGCATGCCCTGTGGTGAGAGCATGGAGCCACCACTCCTCTCTCCTTGCCCTGCTGTTGCACAGCGCAGGCAGAAATGCTAGAAATTGAAATCATTCATTTAATTAGCATTGACTCAATGACTACAGCACACAACTATCACAGACTTGGCTCTAATGCGAAGCTGGGGGTGATGATGGCTTTCCTTGAAGCTCAACTCCCACTCTTGCAAGCCAAACTCAGCGTTCCCTGAAATCTTATCAAGCATGCCACTAATGTGCAATAGTTCACTGATTAATAACATGGTGACCATGCTGGAGGCAGTGCGACTGCCCTTGTTCTTTCTGTGACTGTTAAATCACCATTCAGCCTGGTCACTGTAGACACTATCTGCTATATTAATCGGTTCAGTTTTTCTGGGCCAAACAGTACCAAGACAGTGACAGACAGGGGAATCATTCTTACATCCTGATATAGACCCAGGATTTACCTCCCCAAAAGGCTTTACCTATAACACTTTTGAAATGACAATGCTGAGTCATCATAAAAAGATTAACAGCAGGGAGTGTGATAATACAGTTCAGAGGGATGGATATCCAAAACCAAGTTTCAGAGGCTTGGAAAATTCTTTTTTATGAAACTCTATATTCCTTAATGAGGTCTAGCAAATTAGAAGGTAAGTTCTTCTGGTACATGAACTTTAGCTTGTTCATCACTGAATTCCCAAAACCTGGGAAAGGTGCTTGGCACACAACAGGTGCTAAAAAAAAAATGTACTTCTCAAGTGACTGAATGAATGAATGATTACAGAAAACTGAGATATTGCCTGTTACCCATGAGAGTACAGATACGCAGTATATCCAGTATATCCATAATGTATTGGGCATGCATAGAAATGATGAAAATGGTATTTTTCCAAACATTCATTCACCTTGGCAAACAAATTATAAGAAGGTTATGGTGAAAATACACTCCTCTACCCCCAGTCTAGTGTGCCTACAGGACAAATTGTGATTTTGTAAGCCTGCGTTATTGTGATTCAATATCTCTTTAAAATAAATATTGAGCAAAATGATTCATTTAGAATTTGTACCAACTTGAAAAGTGACTATAGTTAAGTATATTAATCTAACTAAGACTGTTAATGATCTCTACATACCTCTTTGAAGAAATATTTAATAAAACAATCTCTAATTGATTCACATATATATATATAAGGGCTATATCTGTGGAAAAAAATCATAGGTATTCCCTTTTCTAATACCTTTTCAAAACACACATTCTTTTTTATCTCAAACTACCAAATGTTACTGAAATTCTTATTCTCTACAAAGGATTCCTAAAGAACACTGTCATCAAACTGGAAGGTTCCTTAAAGATCACTTAGTATGAACAGCTATTCATCCTTTTGACCTAAGATGAACTAAAAGTAATAATCAGCATGCCACTGAGCCAAATTTAAATTTTAAAAATAGAATTCTTCCAAACAAAAGATTTCATTTCATCAAGCTTCTACACCGCATACTAGCAGTTAACTTAAATGCTCTGCAAAGATTAAAACCTTAAGTATACAACGTTAAAAGCTCAACTAGCTGGTGCTCAGCGACAGGAGATGAGAAAGAGGGCCACTAAGACCACATTTAGCTCCAGGAATAAATTTTGACTCATCTTAGTAATCACCCATTGCTCTGGGCTATGCATAAGATCCTCATATGACCTCCCAAGACACTGTGCGCTTAGAATGTTTGCAGTGAGATGATCATCTGCGTCTCAAAGCATAGTAACTACCATCTCAGTTAAACTAAACAGTATAACTGTTCTCACAACAGCCCATGTGAAAATGCCTAATAAAAAAAATTTGCCTCGTTTTTTAAATGTTTCCTGTTAAAACATACCAGTTACAGAAATAAAGTGTTTGACATTTTAATGCAAACAAAACATCCATGTATCATAAATGTTAAAGCATTCGCTGCTATAAATCTGTCTTTAACATTCCAATTAATCAAAAAAACAGAGACAATTGTAGCTCAGTGCTTATGTCTTTAAGTGTTTATATGCAAATTTTGCACAAGGTCAGATGGACACTAGTTGAATGTCTGATACAATTACTAAGGGGTTCAATACTTTTGCCAGAGTGAACAAGTGGGCAGCAAATCAAGATTGGCCTATTACACTAAACCAAGAAATCTGTTTGCTATTTAATCTTACTTTAAATCCACTCCCCTTCCTCTAATTTGGTGAGATCACAGAATTCTGGAGTTGGAAGACACCTTCAGGATAAACTAGTTGATCACCCCGGCCCTATGAGACAGATCTTGAGAGAAAAAGTGACTTGTACTTACTGTTAGCTGATGGCAGAGATGGGACTACAACTCAGATTTAAGGCTCTTTTAATAAGCCAGACTGCTGGTGTCATGGAAAAGGGCCCTCCCCTGCTGGTCTCTCATTTCCACAGAAACACCTAGTTCTTTGGAGTTCTTCCTTTCAACCCACTTCATGAGTAAAACTGACTTGCCTGCTCCACCTTCTGTGTCTTGCACTTTCTCCCACAATTTCTCACACACTTACCTGAATACCAAAACATAAGGATAAATCATTGACAATCAACCCCTAAGAGAATATAATCTGGCAACAGCTTCCAAAATCTTGCTTGCTATGCTTGAACAACTTCAACGAGAGAATTTTTAAAATAAACCGTGTCGCTAAGGAAAATTAAAAGAAACAGTGAAAAGATTTCCTAAAACGAAATCTTGATTTTAAAGGGCCCATTACAGTCCTATGCCCCAACAAGTCAGTTATCAACAAAATGCTGAATTAAGTGTGAGTAAAGGCAGAGACTGCAACAACACACGTAGAGTGACTAGGAATGGTTTCGGGAGCTACAGGAGAAAACAGAAGTATTATTACACGGACAAAGAAATGGTCAGGTGCACTTCCCACCCTCAGGATGGTGCGCAGCCTCGAACTGTCCCCTGCAGAGGCCAGATGGGCACTTACAAGGGACAGAGAGCGATTAAGCCCGGGAACCAGACAGAGCCGATTCGCTGTGAGGGTCCCCGCCGGCCTGGCGGAGGGTGGAGGAGCCCCTTACCCGCCTTCTCCGCAGCCTCCCCGCCTGAGCCTGTCCAAGTCCTCTCCCCGCCGCCCGCCCCACCTCCCCCGCCACCGCCGGTCAGCCGAGCCCTCATACCGGTGAGATAGTTGGTCCACTTGTACAGAACTCCCTCCATGCTTCAGAGCCCGGCGCCGCGCATCCTCCTGGCCCGGCGCCGGCCGCGGTGAAGGGGGAAACGCGGGCCCTGGGCAGTCCCTCCCGGCCCGCCCGGGCCCCTCCCCGGGCGCCCCCAGCCGGCACAGAGCAGCCCTCAGCCCGCGCGCGCTGCCGGGACGTGGCGGCCCTCAGAGGCCGGGACGGCGGCCGCCGCGTGGTACTTGGGGGCCTTGAGACATCCCCGGGCGAGCCCCGGCGGCGGCGGCGGCAAAGTCGGGACCGCGGCCGGCCTCCCGCTCGCGCTTCCACCGCCCGGCTGCTCCCTTCCGCGCCCCGGCGCTCCTTCCTCCTCGCCCGCCTTCCTTTCCCGCCCCCTCCCCGGTCTCTCGTTTGTTTTCATTGACCCCAACGTCGCTTTCACTTCCTGGATGAAAGGGGCCGGCTCGTCCCGGGAAACCCCTCCCGCGAGGAGGGCGGGCCAGAGCCGTGACTCCTCCTCATCCTCCCACAGGCCCTCGGCTGGCGGCCCTGGGCTCCAGCTCTCACCCCGGACGCTGAGACCCGGGCCGACGCCCCCCCACCTCCCCCGGGACCTAAGCCTCAGGGCCCAGGACCTGCGGACTCGGTCCTGGCTGCGTGCGCAGCCCCCGGGCCGACCCGAGGACTAGCCGCCCCCCATCCCCCACCCACGTCGCACTCTTAGGCCTCTCAGGTTTTCCTGTAACTGAGCCTCAGGTCTTTCTGGTGGTTGTTTTTTTTCAAAAAAAAAAAAAGCCTCCTATTTATGTTTCCTTCGTATCCTTCTCCCATTCAGGGGGTCCGAGAAATTATCTTCTAGGAAGTCAGTGTGCCATTGAGAGCCCTCCGGCAAGGAACCGCGAGGGGCCCCAAGGAACTGTCACCACGCCGACAATGAATCTTAGCCACAACTTCATTTAGAATATAAAACACGGAAGCAAGCGTTGGACTTTATTTTAAAAATGGAAGTTTTCTCTAGCCTTTATAATTTTTTAAAATCCTGGTTGGAAATGACCATCCCCTTGTATAACTGACAATAATTTTCAGATTTCTGGAATTTCACAAGCTTTAAGCAAAGCCGATATAAGCAGGCTCAGTGCTGCGGCTTTTAGGCTTTTAGCATCACTGAGGCGGATAACACCTGCCCTTCCAGAGCCTAATCCAGGCCTTCGTTGAGGTCCTGGTTTGGGTAAAAGTCTTTGGGTATTCGCTTGGAAATACGGCGAATTGACGGATAGATGGACAGATGGAAATGTATTTAATAAATCGAATACGTATAGTTAAATGTTAATGATAGAATCCAAGTAGTGAATATAAGGCCGCGGTGATGGGGTAGTAAAATTTATTCTGTACGTTGTAAAGTTCTTCATGCTAAAAATGTTGGGGGTGAGGATATAAGGCTGGCTTTGGGTCGGACTTGGTCAAATCCCTGCTGCGTATTAGCCGTGAGATTGAAACAGGATGCCCAATACTCAAGTTACTTCGTTTTCTCGTCTGTGGAATGTGGATAATTACCTATCTCGCAGAGTTGGTAAGAAAAGCAAAACTGTTAAGAGCTTTACCCGCACTCCTAGAAGCCCTCAAATCAAGGGCGACCGCGAGTGGTGAGAAAAGGAAATGCAAACCAGCAGCCGGTCCCGAATCGCTGGAGTCGGCTCTGGGGAACCGCCGTTAACCCCGCTGCGGGGAGCAGCGGTACCTCTGTGTACTAGTGTGTGGCTTAGCCTGGAACCTCTTAATGCATGACTTCGACCCCGAGAAGGCGCTTCAAGGACACCGCAGAAGCCGAATGCCTCCCCCGATGCCCACCAGTTCTCTAGGGATCTGAGGAGACGCCTTTCATGCCCAGAAATGACAATCGTATCCTCGGACTACGACATCCCATCAGAGTCTTATTTCGTCTTTTGCCAGTTTCAAAAGGTAACGCGAACGTTACTATCGAACCCTGAGGAAACTGTTTGTAAAATATGCGGACTTAGCGAGGAGATGCGGTGCAAGTGTGGAGTGTTGCCTTAGCGACTTAAGACAACCAGCCAAAGCGCGGGGTACCACCAGGACGAAACCAGCAGCCAACGGGCAAAAATTCCGCTGCTGGGCGCGCAGCAGGGGAAGGGGGCGGGGCCACGCTTCACCCCGCCCCCGGCCTTTCATGACGTAGGACAATGCCTGCCACGCGTCGGAACTAGGCTGCCGGCGCTGCCACCCCGCGCGAGTGACACGCGTGAGGGAACGCGGTGGTCATCTGGGGCCGACTCTCGGAATCATGCATTTCTTATTTAGGTTAATCATTTTCTTTTACCTGTGGGGCATTTTTACTGCTCAGGGACAAAAGGCAGAGGAGAGCATAGAGGAAGTGAAAATAGAAGTTTTGCATCGTCCAGAAAACTGTTCTAACACAAGCAAAAAGGGAGACCTGCTAAATGCCCATTACGACGGCTTCTTGGCTAAAGACGGCTCGAAATTCTACTGCAGGTAGGAAATGATGCGAACAGCTCCCGCGTCCAGTTAATGTACTAAATCTAGCCTCCCTCCACCAACCAGAAACCTAATTTGTTGTTTGATTTGTTATTGTTTTTTAACAGTGAGAGTTCAGCCTTTTATTTCTAGGGGGGAAATCAGATTTGATATAGTATTTCCCTATTATATGGAATATTATTTTAAATTACTGAAAATGTTGGCCCAAGAAATTATTAAAAATACACACATCCATACACTCCCCCGACCACCACCACTACCCTTGGTACCTATAGAAGTAAGTCAAGGTACAGTTTGTAAGAATGTTCACACTTTTCCTTAGCTGTGGGTTGGAGTCTGCTTACTGAGGACTACGTAGAGTTGTTTAGGAGATGTTATCTGGCCTTCAGAAGCACGATATTTACTGGCTGGAGGCCACTTTCCAGCTGTATCAAGAAGCCACTACAATGACTTTCTCTGGTGACTTGGACCCTGTGTCCTGCCTGCCCCCTCATCCCACCACTACTTACTCTGATTTAATTGATGGTTTATTACTCAGAGGTAGAATGTCTTTTCTCCTTCTGTGCTATTACCCTATAAAAATACAATTGGGGAAAGTTAGTTCTTTGCATCTAGAATAGAGAAATTTAATAAAAAGAAAAGATACAAATTTTAATCGTGGTTCAAATGACTTTTTGAGGCTAAACCTGTACCATTATTTTTTAGAACAAACCCAGAATGGTTAAATAAGTCATTTGGACAAGCCATGCAGCTAGTTAGGGGCAGGAGACCCATTAAAAAGTTAACTGTTGAGTAGTTTTTGTAAAGATGACAATAAAAAAAGAAAATGAGATGACTCCTAATGACTAGCTTTGGGCAAATCATACCTCTGTCTGGCTATTACGAGGGAAGTTTGAGCCAAACACCCCACTAGGGGGTTCAGAATGAATCTTAATATAGGAAAAGAGATGGTTAGAGAGGACTCCAATTTTAAATTGGAACTAAATGCTCAGCTGTATTTTATTTTATTTTATTTTATTTTATTTATTTTTTTTTTTTAAGATTTATTGATTGATTGATTGCTATGTTGGGTCTTCGTTTCTGTGCTAGGGCTTTCTCTAGTTGCGGCAAGCGGCGGCCACTCTTCATGGCGGTGCGCGGACCTCTCACTATCGTGACCTCTCTTGTTGCGGAGCACAGGCTCCAGACGCGCAGGCTCAGTAGTTGTGGCTCACGGGCTTAATTGCTCCGCGGCATGTGGGATCTTCCCAGACCAGGGCGCAAACCCGTGTCCCCTGCATTGGCAGGCAGATTCTCAACCACTGCGCCACCAGGGAAGCCCCGCTCAGCTGTATTTTAAAGTTTGATTTTATTTTTCTTGAAATCAACTTACCTAGGTGTTGTTTTTAATTATAGCCGGACAGAAAATGAAGGCCACCCCAAATGGTTTGTTCTTGGTGTTGGACAAGTCATAAAAGGCCTAGACATTGGGATGACGGATATGTGTCCTGGCGAGAAGCGAAAATTGATTATACCCCCTTCATTTGCATATGGAAAGGAAGGCTATGGTAAGGTGTTTTAATATGTATATCTCTAAGTTATATTAAAATAAATCATAGACTTCGGGTATATAGTCAAAAAATCAAAAGCAGACTCTCAAATAAGATATAGAATATAGGGTCCAATAAACTTTAGCTCTATCAAGTCCAGTCATCATTAAAGAAAGAGAAATTAAAACAAAAATGAGATACCATTTTCACCCATCAGATTAGCAAAGACATAAAAGTTGGCAAAGGTATGGAAAAAACAGCAGTCCCATGCATTATTGCTGGGAATGTAAATCATTCGACCTCTTTAGCAATTTCTATCAAAATTTAAAATGCACATATCCTCTGATCCCATAGTTCCATTTCCAGGAATGTGTACCAAGGTACATCTTAAAGAACATTCACTGCAGACTTTTTTGGGTAGCAAGACTGCAAACTACCCGAGTATCCCTTAGTAGGAAATTAGTTAACTAAGTTATGCTATATCTATACAGTGGATTATTGTGCAGCCAGTAAAAAGAATGAAGTAGAGCCATATGTATTAATGTGTTAAAGATAAAATGGGATAGAATATATTCCTGCAATAAATATTTATTGAGCATCAATGCCAGGCTCTATTCTAGGCACTGAGCATAAAGCAGTGTACAATGCAGAAACAGTTTCCTAACCTCAATGAGAGCTTACATGTGAGAGGGGAAATTTCACATATGCGTCATGTATCTACATAGACTATCTAAAAAATACACCATCTGATGATATTAAATGTTCCTGGGAAGGAGGCCTGAGGGTCAAGGGTAAGGAGATTTCCTCTCATTCTGTAATATATTATACTATTTAAATTTTTTACTGTATGCATGTACTAAATTTTTTATTGAAGTATAGTTGACTTAAAATACTATATTAGTTTTAGGTATAAAACATGGTGACTCGATATATTTATAGATTACACACCATACAGAATTATTACAGTATTATTGACTATATCCCCTGTGCTGTATGTAACATCCCAATTGGTGGGAATGTAAATTGGTACAGCCACAACTGAAAACAGTATAAAAGTTTCTCAAAAAATTAAAAATAGAACTACCGTATGATCCAGCAATTCCACTCCTGGGTATTTATCTGAAGAAAATGAAAACACTAATTTGAAAAGATATATGCACCCCAGTGTTCATTGCAGCATTATTTACAATAGCCAAGATATGGAAACAACTTAAGTGTCCATGAATGGATGAATGGATAAAGAAGATGTGGTATACACACACACACACACACACACACACACACACACACACACACACACACACACACACACACACTGCAATATTACTCAGCCATGAAAAGGAATGAAATCTTGCCATTTGCAACAACATGGATGGACCTCGAGGGTATTATGCTAAGTGAAATAAGTCAGACAGAGAAAGACATGTATTAATTTTTCCAAAATTAAATTTTTAAAAATCACTAAAGTTAAAAGTGGAGCAGAATAGAGAAATTTTTAAGAGGGGAAAATGGGCAGTGTGGCAGAGGGCCGGTTTCTATATTGCATTCTCAGTTGGGTCCTTGCTTCCTATTGCTGTGTGAAGACTATAAAGATTTTTTTTTGGCCGCACCCCAGGGCTTTCGGGGATCTTAGCTGCCCAACCAGGGATTGAACCCATGCCCCCTGCAGTGGAAGTGCAGAGTCCTAACCACTGGACCATCAGGGAATTCCGCAAAGAAAGAATCTTTATCTCCTCATTCTATTTTGAGCCCTTCTTAACCCCACGTATTTGAAATATTTAGTATATAATTAAAGTAATTAAAGATTTTCTACAATGAAATGTCTTTACTCCCCAATATTTCTTTGAAATGGCACACCCTCTTTAAGGCTGTTAGTTTACTCATTAGGCGGAATGGTTCCCACGCCTATGCTTTACAGCAAGAGTAGGGGATCACTGCCCCAAATTGGATTGGAGGGAAGTTAGTGGTACAAGTCAGATCCAATCAGATTTAAAGCTCCTAAAGAGACAGTTCCAGATAACTACAGCTTCACTTTCAAAGCTTTTCACCAATCATTTGGTTCCATCAAAGTAGCTCCCACAGAACCATAATTAGTGTATCCTATTTTTAGTTGTAAAGGAACCTAGGAGAGGGAGAGAGAATTGAAGATAAATTGAACGCAGTCTTGTCCTAAAAACGCTGTCATAGGTTGAGGTCAATTCTAGGCAAAATGATATAGGCAGAGTTTGCCTTTCAGTCTCCTTAATCTCATTTTCAGAGTTTCTCTTTCTCTCTTGTAGATACCTCCACATTCTGCCTGCTACCAGGGCACCCACATCTCTCATCAATAGGTGCTCATCTTGGGTCCTGTTACCCTGTGACAAATGAGTACTTATTTTATCCTTTTTGTAAACTAATTTATGCTTAGATACAAATGACTACCCAGTCTGCCAAAGCTATTAATAAGCCAGACCCTTGCTACAAAAATGTAGAAATTTGACTTGAAGTTAGTTCATATTCAATTTGAGGTGTCTTCAATAAATATATAAAAATAATGAATCTCACTAGTAACATCACCAACACCTCCATTTTACACGTAAGGAAACTGAGGCCCGACAAAAGTGTGTTCTTTGGAATGTAGTTAACTGCTAGTTTACCTGCATTATTTATAATAGCTTACTAATAGCTTGAATTCAATTATTTTAAAAGCTGCTGTGTAGACCATAAGTAACTGCTTAACAAACAATATCTTGATTGAATAAGCTTTCTTAAATAAGTTGTTATTAAGACCTAACATTAGCTATAACTTTATTTTAGGTAGTACTTGAAGAAGTCTTTTCCTGTGCGCAATATCTTTGCCTAATGTCACAGAGCACCCCTGCATGTCTTGAAATGCATGTGACTTGTTAGTGCTTTAATTAACAGTACATGTGGTATGTATAGATTCTTTACATTAACTCCTAAGTCTTTGATCTGCTTCTCTAAATACAAGTAATGCTATAGCAAGTGCATATTTTTCTCTTCTTTATACTGTAATTTTTTAGTAAGATAAAACTTAACTGGCAATATATTCTATGTTTACAGTAGAATTTTGGGGAAACTTAGACTTGTAATATTTTTTAAGAAATTTGAATTTGTGTTTTGAATTTGTTTTTAATTATTGTCAGGAGAAGTTATTTTTCTGTCATAAAGAGGTCTTAACTGGACAGAATAGGAATGGGTTTTGTAAAAATGATCAATCAGTCAATCAATCTCTAGCTCTTTTACTATAAAGTCAAGTAATATGTGGTATGTTGGTTGGGATGGTCACATTAGTCATGTAATATGTGGGTAGATTTTTCTGTGTCCTGGTTTTGGAGATGACTGATCCACTTATTTTGGCTGTAACTTTCAAGCTTTTTTCTTTGGATTATATAAATACTTTAGCAAGAATTCTCCACTTTTTCACTTAAAAAATTACTGTTTGCTTCAAAGAACAAACTTAGCCATTTTTTAAATAAGTGATAGAGGCCATTCATTCAACAAATATTTGAGTAACTATAATGTACTGGTGACAAAAGCCACCCAGTGCCTCTTAGCAAGTCATTTCTGCAGGTCATTTTTATGAATGGCCATCTGAAGTAGCCCATAGATTGCTAAAGTCATCTGTGACATCACTTAATAGATTAACTTTATTAAAGAGAAGGCTTTTTTGTTATTATAAATTTTGTTATTATAAATTTTGTTATTATAAATTTCTTCATGAAATTGTTACTGGTTTGTTCTGTCATTGCACTATTTTTTGTCTATAAAGAATTTGAAAGACATGTATACTAATACATATATTTTATTCATACTTACAAATAACTGAACAAAATCATTTTCTAAAAGATACCTATCTTTGAAATTGTTCTGCCTGTGAATTTCTTCTCTGCACTAGCTCTCTCCTGTATAATGTTGGGGTATATTAATAAAAATTACATGATTTAGGGCTTCCCTGGTGGCTCAGTGGTTAAGAATACACCTGCCAATGCAGGGGAGACGGGTTAGAGCCCTGGTCCGGGAAGATCCCACGTGCCGCAGAGCAGCTAAGCCCATGCGCCACAACTACGGAGTCTGCACTCTAGAGCCCGTGAGCCACAACTACTGAGCCCACGTGTCACAACTACTGAAGCCCACGTGCCTAGACCCCGAGCTCTGCAACAAGAGAAGCCACCGCAATGAGAAGCCTGCGCACTGCAATGAAGAGTAGCCCCCGCTCGCCGCAACTAGAGAAATCCCACGCGCAGCAACGAAGACCCAATGCAACCAAAAATAAATAAATTTTTTAAAATACATGATTTATATTTATTTCAATTTAATCAGGAAATAATGGTCCCCTTGGTCTTTAGAACTGACTTGGTTTGAAGACATATGGAAAAAGTGTTCCTAAGAAATATTTAGAAAGCAATTTTTATAAATATGAAATAATATAATGCTATAATGGCCATTTGTAAATAAATATTTGAATGTTATCTTCATGTAAGTTAAACTGTTAAAATTTACACCTTTAGCAGAAGGCAAGATTCCACCTGATGCAACATTGATTTTTGAGATTGAGCTTTATGCTGTGACCAAAGGACCACGAAGCACTGAAACATTTAAACAGATAGACACGGACAATGACAGGCAACTTTCTAAAACTGAGGTAATTCAAACAGATTTCATATGTACAATCTAATTTTTTGTCACATCTGTGTTACAGCTGTTATTTTTACTTCTACCTCGTATGGACTGATTAATTTGCTTTTATAGAGCTGGTTACAAAAAAACTAAATTCCAAGAAGAAAATGTACTTTTTTAATGTAAAACTTGAAACTGAGTCAGCCTGTTTAATTTCCTTTCTCCCTGCAAGAGGGTCATTAAAATACCAAACTAATTCTACGAGGCATTTCTGGCATCTAGACTACAGGAGAAGATCTTTTCAAGCAGCACTGTAGGAATTCGTAAGTGGGCAAATAATTCCCACCTCATAGGATTGTGAGGATTACATGAGATTATTAAAAGAGCTAGGAAAAATTTGAACTGTGTAGCCCAGAAAGTTGGTAAACAGGGTCCTGGAGTTCAGTTACCTAGCTTCTGCATCCTTAAAAAGCTAAAAATAGAGTTGTCATGTGATCCAGCAATCCCACTCCTGGGCATATAGCCAGACAAAACTATAATTCAAAAAGATACATGCACCCCTATGTTCATAGCAGCACTATTTACAATAGCCAAGACATGGAAGCAACCTAAATGTCCATGAACAGACGAATGGATAAAGAAGATGTGTGTGTGTGTGTGTGTGTGTATACACACACACACACACACTAGAATATTACTCAGCCGTAAAAAAAGTGAAATAATGCCATTTGCAGCAACATGGATGGACATAGAGATTATCATACTAAGTAAACTAAGAGAAAGACTGATATCATTTGGTATCACTTATATGTAGAATCTAAAAAAATGATACAAAAATGAACTTATTTACAGAATAGAAATAGACTCACGGACATAGAAAACAAACTTATGGTTACCAAGGGGGAAAGGAGGAGAGGAGGCATAAATTGGGAATTTGGGATTAACAGATACATGCTACTATATATAAAATAGATAAACAAGGACCTACTGTATAGCACAGGGAACTATATTCAGTATCTTGTAATAACCTATAATGGAAAATAGTCTGAAAAAGAATAGATCATAGATATATAGATATTTGTATAACTGAATTCACTTTGCTGTGTACCTGAAACATTTTAAATCAACTATACTTCAATGCAAAAAAAAAGTGATAATAAATAAAACACCCAGCCTTGTTTAACACTATCTCCAAATCGTTGTGCTTTGCTGTCTTTAGTTATTATATGTATTAATATATAATTTATTTATATAATATACATAATTTCCAATAGAAATATAATTGAGTTACATACATAATTTTAAATGTTTTAGTAGCCACATTTTAAAAAGTAAAAAGAAACAAGTGAAATTAATGTTAATTAACTCAATATATCTAAAATATTGCCATTTCAACATGAAACCAATATAAAAATTATCAATGACATTTTTTATTATCTTCAAAATTTGTTGTGTACTTTACCCTTACAGTAGCTCGTCTCAATTTGATCTGCCACATTTCAAGTGCTTAATGGACATATATGGCTAGTAGCTACCATGTTAGGCTGTGCTTATAATGTGTCTTTGTTCAGAGAAATGTTGTATAGAGAAAAGGGAATACTTCAGAATACCTGTTCTTTATTTGACATTAGAGAGATGATCATAATTTGTAGATTGGGGGAGAGCTATAGAAGCATAGAAAAATTAAGAAAATTAAATTTTATTTCAAAACCTGTAGTTGGGTTTTATTCATTATACATATTTATTATTGGGTTGGCCAAAAAGTTCATTCGGGTTTTTCCATAATGTGTAACAAAAACCCGAACGAACTTTTTGGCCAACCCAATAATTTTGGCGATTATATAAATACCAATTTGGATTTTATTCACTAATGGAAATCCTTAAGAGGGAGTTTCTTTTGATAATGTGGATAGTGTAGGTTATTGGAAAGCATTTAGTTTCAACAAAATTCAATTCAGATGTTAATCTCTGAGTATGTACCACTAACCACCTATAACCTCGGGGGAAGCTAGTTTGAAGATCTGTTTCTCTTCAGAAAATTGCTTCAAAGGTTGAAAAAATTAAACCTCAAATAGCTTTTTAAATTTTTGTATCACTTATTATAAGTCGTCTTAGATATGAGTTTCTTTATGTAAACATTTTCTCAAAGTTGCTGGAAATTTCTTATGATATCTTTTTATTAAAGAAATATTATTTTGGCCTAGATAAGTCATTACCTGAAAAAGGAATTTGAAAAAGATGAGAAGCCACGTGACAAGTCATATCAGAATGCAGTTTTGGAAGATATTTTTAAGAAGAACGACCATGATGGTGATGGCTTCATTTCTTCTAAGGAATACAATGTCTATCAACATGATGAACTATAGCATATTTTTATTTCTAAATTTTCTTAGCTATTTACTGTACTTTATACGTAAAACAAAGTCACTTTTCTCTGAGTTGTATTTTCTATTTTTCCCCCATGAACATATTTTGATCCCTTCAATACATGTAATTTTGGAATAATAAATGTGAGGCTGTTTTGCAAAATTTAACTTTCAAGTAAGGCATGATTGTGTTTCTTATTGCTTTATTCTGTTAACATGAATTGCAGCACCATAAAATCGACCTCTGCATCCTAGTGGGCAGTTTTTCCCCTTCAGGTTATAGGAGGACATCTATGTCAAAATCCACAAGTTCTTCCCAACTCTAACCTTAACAGCATGTATAGTTATGTAAATATCCAAATTTTAACATTTAAGGTGCCCCATATTTTTAAAATATTTAATAGGGACCCAGGAATTAACATTTCATTTGTTTATACATTTCACAGCATTATGGATAGTAGAATATAAAAATCATAGGACTGAGGACTCTTCCTTTAGTATGCATGCAGGACAGTATTAGTTGTATAACTCTGTCAGAGAGCCTCAACACAGTCTGCACTTTTTGGTGCAAGTTTCTGGCCTTAGGTATTTGTTCCAATGACTAATGTTTGAAAGACATTTCATCAGACCAAAGGCTTTGTGCCTCTAAGAGCAGGCATCATAAAGTCTGTACGGCTCTGACTCTTGCATTCCCTCAGACATCATTATAAATGTGCTACGCCTCTTCCTTCTCGTAGGCCTTTATATCTACCATCCCTAACTTTTTGTCTTGATAGTTTTAAATTGATGCTACGCTATTTCTTAGTCTCCCTTTCTCTAGGTATCTCTATCCTATGTCACTTCTCACAATGTTCTTATTATTAACCATGAATGAGCATTACAAACTGGTATGCCATCAAGTTTTTGATAAATGTGTAGAACTTATTTTACACATGAGGATATCAAATGAGGATGCAAATGAGGATATAAAGTGCCATGGCAATTTTGCGTCATGGTCAAATCATTGTGGTCCAACATGTTGAGAATAAGAGGTAAGAGATGCTGTAGAAGATCATGTTGGTACCCAAGAAAGGACACATATTTATTGGAACATGTAAGATTTACTTACTGTGTATGTAGAAAAGTGTGGTTAGGCAGTAAATAGCTCGATTCAAAACAATTGAGTTCAAAACAAAGTTTTTTCCATTTTCTGAAACTTGCTCTTTCCAAACCATTGTTCACTGTTCATCTTTTAACCTCTTTAAATATACTGCTAGAAATCCTATAATTTAAAAGTATAAGGGCAACACAAAAACCACTAGATTAGTGGATATCACATATGCATAGCACAGAGTTAGACACTTTGTAAAATAAAAACCTTTACTATCTTTTCTTTCCCCCCAATATTTCTTCATTCCTATACCCAATTTTATAACTCCTCCTCACTTAATCATCAACTTTCATCCCTTTACTGCCCTCAGAAAAACCTGCGCAGTTCAAGTAAACTAAGTTTGCTAATACAGTATTATGTTTTGGTTTGGAAACTGCACCCATTCTCTATATCCATATTAATAAAAGTCACTAGAAGTTTTTTTGATCAGTATACTCATATTTGCACCTGAATCATATACTCTGCCCAAAACAAAAATACCGTGAAGGCTATATATGGAAATTATCCTATGATACAAACTGTTTCTAATTCTAACCTTTCTGTCCCATTGTTTTCATACCAAGTGCTTTTAAACTTATGTTTTTTTGTTTTTTATTTATTTATTTTTGGCTGCGTTGAATCTTCGTTTCTGCGCACGGGCTTTCTCTAGTTGCGGCGAGCGGGGGCTATTGGGCCTAATCAAGCAGAGGGCTCAGAAGAGCCCGACAAGTTTGATCAAAGAGAGACTTTCTGTCACAGATAATGCCAAACTGTTTACCAAAGTAATCGTACCAATTTGTTTTTCAACTACTATGAGAGTTTCAGTTCCTTTTCATCCTTGCCAAAGCTTACTATTAGCAATTTGAAGCTTCTGAATACCTAGTGCTATCTCATGGTGGTTTTTTTTTTTTAAACACTAAATGGATTGAATCACTTTTAAATTTATTTATTTATTTATTTTTGGCTGCGTTGGGTCTTCGTTGCTGCACGCGGGCTTTCTCTAGTTGCGGTGAGCGGGGGCTACTCTTCCTTGAGGTGTGCAGGCTTTGCATTGCAGTGGCTTCTCTTGTTGCGGAGCACAGGCTCTAGGCATGTGGGCTTCAGTAGCTGTGGCACGCGGGCTCAGTAGTTGTGGCTCGCAGGCCCTAGAGTGCAGGCTCAGTAGTTGTAGCGCACAGGCTTAGTTGCTCCGTGGCATGTGGGAGCTTCCCAGACCAGGGCTCGAACCTGCGTCCCCTGCATTGGCAGGTGGATTCTTAACCACTGCACTACCAGGGAAGTCCCTAAACTTATGATTTAAAAAATTATAGATGATGGTAAATGAACATGGAGATTTACTCTAAAACTCTAATCACATTTAAATAGTTAAAAAGGTAAAATGTTAATCCTTCTACATACATATAGTATACAAGTATTTCGTATTTACGTAATTGCCTAATGCCTTCATAGGCATATGCCGAGTAGTGACTGCTGTACTATATACTTTGACTTCTGGAACTTTAACATAGTATTTTTGTAATTATTTAAAAATGGTGTATAGTAAATAATTTAGGTTGCTTGTGTATAAAAAAATTTCAGATGTCTTACAGAGTAGATGCAAAAGATCTCGCAGAACTAAATATGTTAAATGTTTTAAACATTTTCAAAGGAGAAAAGAAATAAACGTGTCCCAGCTGCCTTAACTTTAAAATAACTGTAGTGAGTTTTTATAAAGACAAAGCTGGCAAGCACATATATATGTACATCACAGAATGGCAGCCCATTACTACTATCAGTCACCCTTAATTGTGTACACAAAACCCCACACTGAGCTCAGTGTGCTTTTAATTTGATACCACAATTAAACATTTAGGATTACATTAAATTATTAACACATTTTTCTCATTTTACCAGACCTAGGGCAATAGTTAAAGCACCATAAAGTTGTCACTTGTGTACTCTTGTCATTCTTAGATCTTGAATTAAAAGCCAACTAAAAATAAAATTGATATCTAGAAAAGTTCTATGTATAATAAGACTAAATCCCAAAATATACTTCTAAAGTGACTGGCAGATTTTACGAAGGAATATCTATATTCTGAATTTTATATTTAAACCTTTTCCAATATAAACATTATTAATCTTCATGACAATTTATGAGGTAGATACTATTATCATCTCCACGTTATAGATGGGAAAAATGATGCCCAGACAGGTTAAATTCTTGTTCCTCTCCCTCTTTAATTTGCTACAACTCATCAAAGCAAACCTAGATAATTTTGGAAAGGTGTGTGGCACAGTTGCTCCTAAAACACCAGCAAGATACATTGATTTTCCATTTTATTTCATTCTCTTGTGCCAAACATCAAAACAAGGAACTGCATGAAGTCTCACATACTTCTGCCCATCGACAGAGCACTGAAAGCACCCATAAACCGTCTCCCTTTTAAAGTTCCCCATGCCACAGAGTATGCAAGGCCCTTTTGGAATGTTGTGATTAAGTAAATTAACTCGGATATGAGTCCCTTCTTTGAGTGAAATATCACTCATGCTGAGAGGTTTGTCATAATAGTCAGAAAAAAGATCATCTAAGTAAAGCTGTGAACGAGAAATGGCATCCATCACTCTTCTATCTAAAAGGACAAAAAAAGAAATGTGTTAAAAGTCAAATAAAAAATGTATAGCCAAACTGCAATTAAAACTATGTGTGAATCTAAACCATCAGTCATGAAATTTGGCTTTTAAATTTAAATTCTTAAGACAGGATTACTGAAGAGATAACCTCAAGTGTTAATCTGAGAAGAAAAAAATCTTCAGTGGACATACTTCTTTCAAACAGTATATTTCTCAATCTGTAGAGCAGTGCAAATGTTGCCGTTTCTTCCCTTTCAAATCCTCCTTTTGACACTGAAGTGACACAAAGGTCTATAAAAAAAAATTTTAGAGGATGTTATAATTTGAACAACTCATATTTTATTGGGGGTTTTAATTGTGGTTGAATTCTGGTATGTGCCATTCATTTTATTTTTTTAAGTTAAAATTTACATATTTTTAGAAAAGGTAACATTTACATGGTACAAAATTCAAAGAGTACAAAAAGAGGATACGGTGACAAATAAGTCTCTATGTTGACCCCAGCCTCAGTTTTATACCCCAGGGTAACTACTGTTGTGTGTACTTCCAGAAATACTCCATATATTTTACATGCATAAAGAATATGTATATATGTATGTAAGTATGTATGTATATAAAATTGTTTAGACTCAAATAGATACACATTTCTTTAAAATATCATAGAGATTATTCCATATCAAGATCTTCAGTGCTACATAATTCCTAATGGCTTCACAGTATTCTATTGTGTGGATGCACCATTATTCAACTAGTTGCTGATAATATACCTTAAGGTTATTTCCAATCTTTTGCTATTATGAACTGACTATCCTTATACCCACATCATTTCATATATGTATATCTATAGGATAAATTCCTAAAAGTGTAAATAAGGCTAAAATATATGTAATTTAAAATTTTGATGTACATATCAGTTCTATCAGTTTACACTTCTAGTGATCAATATTATTGTAAAAACCTACACCCTTGGACTTCCCTGGTGGTCCAGTGGTAAAGAATCCGCCTTGCAATGCAGGGGACGCAGGTTGGATACCTGGTCAGGGAACTAAGATCCCACATGCTGCGGGGCAACTAAGCCCACGAGCCACAACTACTGAGCTCACGCACCTCAACTAGAAAGCCTGCGTGCGGCAAACTCTAGTTGCCCGTGCACTCTGGAACCCAAGCACCACAACTACAGAGCCCACGTGCCCTGGAGCCTGCATGCCACAACTAGAGAAGAGAAAACCCGCAGGCCACAACTAGAGAGAAGCCCGCGTGCTGACACGAAGAGCCCGCGTGCCACAACGAAAGATCTCGCGTGCCCCAACAAAGATCCCGCATGCCTCAATGAAGATCCCACATGCTGCAACCAAAAGCAGCCAAAAGAATAAATAAATAAATTAATTAATAATAAATAAATAAATCTTTTTTTAAAAAAAAACCCTACACCCTTTAGTGTCCCAGATAGAATTTAATTAGTGTGATTTGTTTCTGGACTCCCTATTCCCTCCTCCGACAGAACTGCAGAAACAAAAACAGGTCTAAAAATGTTCATAAATCACCATGGCTAAGGGGCTCCCTTGCCTAGTCCGTTGGGCTACACCTAGACTTGAGCTGGCTGGTCTAATAATCTTAAAACCTGTGAAATGTAGAAATTTAAACTGAGCTGCACTGCAGTATTATATAAGGTGACAATTTTAGGGAATTATTTGTAACTTTAAGGTTTTAGGGAGAGTCCGGAGTTGGGGGAGCTGGGTCTATGAAAGGAAAACCAGAAGAAAGGTTGTCTTTGGGTACCCTAGTTTGGATGCCTTGACACCTTCGACATCTTACTGTCTACCTACTCTATTTGCCATCATCAAAAACTACCTATTAGATGATAATTTTTTATTTTCCCATATAAGTCAAGGAAATACTGTCAGTGGATTGTGTTCTCACTCTTAGCTATAATTGTAAGTGGGTTGTGGGAAGACTACAGACTTCCTCAAGAAACAGGGATGAGGTAATGAGTAAGTAAAGACTGGAGGGTCTTTCCCAGTTACTTCATCCAAACATAATATTGACAGTACTGAGAGCAGCACTCTTCTATTATTAGACACTCAGAAAGAGACAGAGATTCTCATTAAGTCCTTCTGTAAAAATATAATCATTTTGGTGTTTCATGCAAATCACTCACCAAAGGCACCATCCAAGTAAATGAAGAGTTCGAAAACACTGAAAGCTATGGTTGTGTGTGCTGGAAAAACAATAGCTTTGTCCCTTCCCTTGGGATTCTGTTCATCCATAAAATGAAACTATATTAAATAAATTAAATAACATGGTTAAGGAGCACAACAGGTAAGGATATATTTTTGGAGAAATAAAACATTCCCTACAATCCTACCAAAAACACACATCCCCACCCCTACAAGCAAAGAATTCTCCTACTTGAATTCAACTGTTTCTAGCAGAGGTCCAAATTAATGGTCCATTGGAGACTTGTGATCTATATTAGGAAATACCTCTCACTACTTTCTCATTTACTTTGTATCAGAGCCAATGATTAGTGCTACCACATGGGTAATGCTCTCTGGCATAGAAACCTTTTTCTTTCAACTGCAAACCAACTGCCTTTAAGTGCTACAGTTGTTTTTAGCCTATTCTGTCCACTGTTCCAAAGCCCCCAGAGTTTTCAGCAGCTTTCCAAAGCAATTACCAACAATTAAGTATATGTTTCGCTCAGTTCATGCCCCCAAAATGATCCAATGTTAAACAATTTGGTGGGCACCTAATGTAGCCACTGAACAGAACCTTCGTTTGCAAAGATTTGAAACGATTATCATTGTACCCTATCTTTCTAATAATTCATTTTAATAAATCAAGTCATTATTATGCATCATTATTAGGTGAATGACAAGGACAAATAATACCATAATTGAGCTAAAAATTAAACACAAATAGCTTTCAAGATTTTTTAAAGGACTTAACATTGAATGAAGCATGTTTGGCCATTAACAATATTATTTTAGAAAAATTAATTTAATATAAAAATATGAACTCAACTTTTTAAAATTCAAGTAAAAACTGTATCACTTAAAAATAAAATCAAAGAACTCAACATAACCACTCAATTTGTATTCTTAAAACAGCATAATAGTAATATGAGGGACTCCATTGTGCACATTATTTCACAAGGATTAGTGTTTTCTTACATTATTTTACATGTTGATAATTCAAATTTTCTTGGATTTTTTTTCATATTCTAAAACAAAACCATTGGTGTGCAAAATCCTATATACAATTGCAGCTTTTTAATCTCAACATTTGACAAAATACACAAGGCTCATTAGAAACTGAATACTTAAAAAAATTCCCATTGCAGCTTTTTAGTAAGAGAAGTCTAATGAGTCTAATGGTTTACCCTCATGGCTTCCCCACGAATTCCAGCGTGCACAGACAGTGAGCACTGTCGTGTGGTTCGGATGCTTTCCATGACCACACACAATACTGCCTTTCTGCTGCTCCTTGACTGACGTATCAAACTGTGGTCAAAATTAATTTTTCTAAAATCAAGAAGACAGACATTCACAAGAATCTGTAACATCTAACTATGTATAATCAGATACACTTTTTGATTATCATGTGTTACTATTCACGATCCACCTTAATTAAAAGTAAATCAAGGCAGTCCTAATACAAATCAGAAGGTGTGCTCAAAAGAAATTTAATAATCTGCCTCTCCTGTCTATTTTGTTAAAACATGCATACTATAGGAGTCTGCTGGAGGAGACTCTCTTAGTGTATTTGCTGCAAGCAGATTCTTGAAGTCTTGTAATCTTATAATTTAGCAAATGCGGCAGAGCCAAAGTGATTTTGCAGAACAATTAAATATTTTTTAAACCAAATGATTCCAGATATCTACACTTATCCAAAGCTTGGACATATTACTAATTTGCAGTATTTCAAATAAATCAAACAGATTACTCTAGTAAAATATAACCTGAATGTTTTAAGCACTCTTTGTAATGAAGTTTATATAATTAAAATATTTAATAAAAACATGGAAGTATTATACTGACCGCGTAGTAATTTCCTTGAGTAATGCTGATACTTCCACTTCATGTTTGGTTACTACACCAAATGAAGCTTTTACTGCAATTGAATCTGATCCAGTAACGTTAATCCCAACGTCGTTCACAATATGGTTGCCTCGCCTTCCATAGAGTGAAACGTCTGATTCATCTTCATAATTCAGTAACTGATAAGATGAAATACCTTTAAGAAAAGGAAATCAATATTTTAAATGTCTTGAATTCATCTAATGTAAATATGTATAGTAGCACATTAATTTACCATTTAAGACTTGATTACCCAAATGTTGAGAATGGCAACATCTTAAACCAAGATTAAAAAGAGCAATTCAATTAATCTGACAACAAGAGAAATAAATATGCAGAGTACTTTAAATGAACTTAAATTCTCTTTCAGCCAACAGAATACTTAAGCATCAAGATCCACTGGCTAGCTGAAAGGAAAACAAGTGTTTATAAGAAAAATTTGTTAAAATGTTAATATTAGCCTGTTAATACATTTCAGCTTACCAACCGTAGTAACTGAATCAAATAATAAATACAAATTACTTTCATCACATTTAACCATGTGAGATAGGCAAGACTGAATAATACCCCCATTTTATAGATGAAGAAGTATACTATTATGTCATACTCTAAGTTGATTTGGTTAAAACAATTTATAAAATAACTGAAATTAAATTATACAATAAATAATCTTATAAAATACATTTGAAATTATTCAACCAATAAGAGATTTGATACTATACAAACGTTAGGCATTGTTAACAATATTATTACTGTCACAGTAATAAGAGTTGCTTTTATCAATGAAAATACATAAATATTATGAACATAGGTAGCACAGACAACCTATGTTTAGATTACCAATACTATAGCTGAATGAGTAGTCACTCCCAAACAGACATTTAAACTTACCAGCTGAAATTTCTCTGTCTCCTAGAAGAATATCTTTCAGCGTAAAAGGTGTTGAAGTAAATTTATATCTAGGAAACAGAAAACATCTCTTCTTTTTTACCACCAGACTTAGAGGTTGGTATTTGTCAGCCTCACTGAGGCTTGGAACGGGAACTAATCTCCCTCCATCTCCAACTTGTTTGACAAAGCTCTTGGTAGCCGCAGCAAACATATTAATACGGTATTAAAACGTCATGAACTGCAACCCTCAGATAACAAATCCATGTTGTCAAAAAAAATCAGGCATAAAACTAAGTCTTGCTTGATTTTAAATATAATTATACACGTTAAAAATACAAAGCATGGTTTCACTGAGTAGCTTACCAGTGTACAATTTACAACACTACCTCCCCTGGTGTGCTCAGGTAATGAATTATAGATTAACGGTGTAAAATGATATACTAAAAGCAAGTCTAATTTGGAATTGCAGTCTATAACACTAAAATATACACAGAAAACGAGTAATCTTTAAATATTATCAATGTCCTTGATGACGGTCACAGCTGATAGTGGTTTGCCAGGTTTGAAAGAAGCATATAGCCCTACAGGGAACAATACGTTAGCCACTAACATTAGCCCTGGACGCCATCCACAGTGGACCTAGTCCAAAGGGAATTCCTTCACAAGTCCATTGTGCCAATTTTGGCAACAGAAAAGCACTATTTCTGTGTTATAGTACACAGTTCATTCTTTGAACATTTCATTCATTTTCCTTGTATGTTTACAAAACCAAGTGATTAACATAAAAATAAATTCACAGAATATAAGGAAACAGTTGTATGCAGAACTTTATAAAATACGAAATGAAAGCCATGTTACATGTAACTGCATAAACTCTGACTTAGGGGTTTCTTATGAAGCTGGCACATAGTGCCTCTCTGAACTAGAGTACTGCTGCATTTGTTTTCTTTTTGTTTCATCATTACTATCCAGTTACTCAACCTTTAAAGAGAGCTGTATAAAGTTTAGACTTGTTTTTAAGAAATTTTATGGCTAAAAGTAAATCTTAGAAGCAAATCTGAGTGCTGAAATAGTGTACTGTCATAGCTATGTGGATGTTAACATAATTTTGAAATAGTGGCTATGTGGTACTTAAAATAAGATATTCATTAAAACACAGCAATGGATAGTAATCGATATACAAACATCTATAGAGGGGGTAGAGGGAGGAAGAAAAAACAGGCTTAATTCAAGCCTCACATAATGTAAATCACTTTGATTAGACTCCGGACAGCTTTTTCATTTGCTTTCAAGTACCCAGGGTTCGAGAGAAACAAACAAAAAGTTTCTAATAAGGACCCTTCGTGTGAATAGCATTGTGCAAGGCAATCTTCCAGAAACGAGAAAGCACAAGGAGTCATTTCTGCAACTGGCAAGCAAAACCCCTAGAAGCGATACGACATCTAATGTCGCTGTCTGACCCCCACCAAAGGTGGTGCATCCCAAGCAAACGCCATTACAACCAACACAGGTGTGCAGAAACAGCATTTAATTAGAATCGGGTCCACAGAAAAGCCTTCGTTTACACCTAACGTGCCTTGCTGGGATCCGCTAGCGCAGCACTCATCAGGCGACGAAAGCCTAGAAGACAATGGAGCCCACCCGGGGGTGAGAGGAGTGGGTGTCCGGACGTTCCCACGAGCACCTAAAAGCAGGGCTCCAGGACAGGAGCCCACCGCAGCCCTCAGGAGCGGGTATACCGCGAGTCTCAGGCTTCGGGCCCAGGCCTAGGGAGGCTCTCCGGCAATTTTGCATTTGGAATTTTGAAATCATTTTCTTAAAGTGACGCACCGCTCCTCTTCCCCGTCCCCCGCAACCACCTCCAAAAAAAAAAAAAAATGGCTGAGCTTCAGGCCTCACAGACGCTGAGGCTTGCCCGCCCGACGACAAGCCTCTCTCTGGGCAGGGAGCGGCCTCCTTTTGAGGACACACAACTGCGGTCTCCACTAGCCGCTGGGCCGAAGGTGGCGCACGGGCTGCAGCTGTAGAGGGCCGGGGCTGCGAGAGGGGCGGGGCCGCCAAGGAGCTCTACCCGAGCCGGGACAGCAGGAGGCGTGACCGGGAGCCGGGACCGGCGCTACCGCACAGAGGCTCCGCCTCCGCCCCCCGCCCATCCCCTGGAGGGACGCAAGCGGGGAGGAGAGGGGGAGTCGGAGGAGGGGAGGAGGTGGCGGCGTCGGCTCTAGATCGCTCCTCTCGGGGACCGACCGACCCGCGGAGCGAAGACGTCGCTCCACACTGCTCTTCCTCCTGCCGCAAAGCCGTCCCTTCTGGCCATGTCTCAGAGCAGGCATCGCGCCGCGGCTCCGCCGCTGGAGCGCGAGGACAGCGGGACCTTCAGGTCAGCGCCCGGGCGGTCGGGACCGAGCGGGGCAGGGCCGGGGGTGGTGGGCAATAGAGGAGGGGGCGGGGGAGCCGGCTGTCCAGCGGCATTCTGGGTAAAGCCCCTTCCTGGCGCTCGCGTCCTCGCGGCTGCGGGCGGGCGCTCGGCCCCGCCCTCTCGGCGGCGAGCGGGTCGGGGTCTACGGCCCGGCCCCGCCCCTCCTGCGGCCTCGGTAGGCGCGCGCTGGCCGGAGGTGGTTACCCGTCGCCGCCTGGGAAAGGGGTTTGTAGGCTTGGTCCCGGGAGGTTGCAGCACCCGTGCGTACCTCCCGATTCCCCCGCGAATCCCTCCTACCCGCATTCAAGTTATCTCCCTAAAGACCTCCCTCACCCTGCCCGCCGCCCGCCGCAGCGGGGCCGGGAGACTGTCGCGCCTCGCCAGCTCTAGCCCTGGCCGACGGGGAGCTTCGGTGCCTCCGGCGTCACCGTTAGTGGCTGTTAAAACTAGTATTTGCTTCTGCTTCCCTCCCCGCTTTGACATGCAAAGCACAGCTTTTTCTGGTTTTTGCAGTTTGGGGAAGATGATCACAGCTAAGCCAGGGAAAACACCAATTCAGGTATTACATGAATACGGCATGAAGACCAAGAACATCCCAGTTTATGAATGTGAAAGATCCGATGTGCAAATACACGTGCCCACTTTCACCTTCAGAGTAACCGTTGGTGACATAACCTGCACAGGTCTGTATGCACAATGAACCCCGATGACCATGTGGGTTGGCGGGTCAGGACTTGGCATTGCTTCTTAGTTCGGAAAAGTACCCTTTTTACCGGAGACAACGGTGAGGAGCAAGCTCTTAAAACTGACACCTTTCTCAGGTCATTGGGACTTTCCAACTTCCTGATCCTCTCCCTAATTTTCTGTCTCCCAGATACCAAGAGAAGCTCAGAAACATACCCTAGGATCCTCCTAGGGATCTTCCAAGAATTAGGGAGAAGCAGGAAAGGCTCTTGGAGCAGCCATAGCTGCATCAGTAGGTGCTGTCAAATTTCATAGGTTATAGCAGATGCCAGGAGGCATGACCCCAGAATTTTCTGAGCTGCTCCCCTCTGTGCATGGACTCATTTGGCACTTTGGGCCCATTGTACCACACTCGGTTCTGTATCCAAGCAAAACGAGGAAGGCGGAAAGCTCAACTACACTACATTGCGTAGCAGCTTCTAGTTCCTGACACTGTACAGTATTTTAATAAGATGTTATCACCTTTTTTATACATGAGGAAATAGGTCCAGAGAGATTATAAGAAACATGCCCAAGGTCACACAGCAATGAAGTTTCAAAATTAAGATTCACCTTATTATGGTCATTGAACTTGAGCAAATGATAACTGAAGTAGCCCATTTGTAAACGTAGACATCTTATTCCTTATGTATCTATTTAATTGCAAACACAAAAAATATTGAATACTAAATTTAATTTGGAAGAATGCCAAGAAAAAAATTCAGCAAGGAGGCTGAAGTCCCACCATCTGGTAATCTGAAGGCATCATTTGTTTGTGTCCCTGAAAATCTGGAGTCCGCTATTTTCATTGAAGCCACTTTAAGAAAATTTTGAAGCTTTTTTGTCTATGTGGGGCAGGTGGATTGTAGCTAGATTCTAGCTAGAAGGTTCCTCATATGAACCATAGAATCAACATTTGCACTACTGCTTTAGCTGGTCTATTTTAAAATATTCAGTGAAAACTCAAAAGTAGCCTTTTTCCCTTCAGTGTGTTTTAGATCAGAGATTAACAACCTGTGGCAACTGCTTAGTCCCCCTAGTCTTCTCACACTGTCCTGTCTTCCTGTGCAAGCTTATCTACCTCTGTGGCTTCAAATACTATCTAAAGGCTGATAATTCTGAAATCTCTGTCTTCAGCCCAGGTGCAGTTACAGAACAGTGTATCTGCCTGTGCTTGCTAGGCATTTTTGCTTGGATGTCCCAAAGACACCTCAGTCTCTCACTGTCCCAAACTGAATCCATCTTCTCTCTCAAATCCATTTCCTCTGCATTCCCCGGCTCAGTAAAGGCACCACCGTCACCCATCTGCTTACAGTAGAAATTTGGGTTTCACCTTCTTGACCCCTTCTTCTCCCTCTGCCCATTGTCCAGCCTGCCACCAAATCCTACTTCCTAAATATCTCTTGAATCTGTCTGCTTCTCTCATCTTTCTGTTCCTACTATCTGAGCCACATGGATTATAGTTGCAGCCTCATAGCTGCTCTTTTAGCTTCTATCTTGTGGTGTCCATTTTCCACACAAAAACCAGAATGTTTTTTCTGGCATTCAAATCTGTTCATGTACTTCCTCTTTTTAAAATCCATTCAGTGGTCTTCCCATCACCCTCTGGATGAATATAAATTTCTTAACATCAGTGACAGCTTTACTTCACAAAATGTGGTCGACAGCAGTATTGGTATCACCTGGGCACTTGAAAGAAGTGCAGAATATCAGGCCCCATCCAACACCTACTGTTAGTATGCATTCTAACAAAATTCCCAGGCAATTCCTAAAGTTTGATAAGCACAAATTTAGGAGGCCGTTCTTTGGCCTCTCCAACCCTTCAACTCTCTAGCCTTTTACCTCAAAGTTCCTTTCCTCAAGCTCTTACTGTCCCCTACAACTTGGGGCCTGAGAACACCATGCTCTGTGTTACCTCTGAGGCTTTGCAAGTACTCTTTCTCTGCCTACAGGGCTCTCCCTAATCCCCCAGCTCTCTTCACCTCACTAACTTTTACTGATCTTTCAGGTCCTTGTTTAGTTATCTCCTCCTTCATGAAACCTTTCTGAATCCTTACCAAGAGTAGGGGAGCTATCCGTTTTGTAGGCTACCCTACAACCTGCACTTAGGCCTGCTGTGATACTCCACATTTCAGATGTCTTTTTATAGACAGAATCTCACACATTAGGCTGTATGCTCTTTAAGGGCAGGGACCCTGCTTAGTTCTCTACTATGGTTGACCCTTGAACAACACGGTTTTGAATTACGCAGTCCACTCATACGAGAATCTTTTTCAGTAGTAAATACTACAGTACCACACAATCCACGGTTGGTTGAATCCGCAGTTACCGAGAAAGCTAGAAATGGAGGAACTAAAGATACAGAGGGCTGACTATAAATTATGGGTGGATTTTCAACAGCGCAGAGGGTCGGTGCCCCTAACTCCCACATTGGTCAAGGGTACATCCTTAATACCTATGTTAGTGGATAAATGAGTGTGGTTTATGTGGTCTCCGACACTTGAGAGCCATGCTTGAAATTTATTCCATGTTCCTTTTCTTTCCTCCACACAGGAGGAATGGACATCAGCATTCTGATACCACTTTGGAAGGGTTCTCAACACCTAGTTTGAAGTCAGAAGGAAAAAGACTGAATTTACAATTTACTTGTGTGGTTGCTTACTGAAATTAGGCATCAATCTCAGTGATCAGTCAGGCCTAGTCCCTTCTGCCCCCTTAGCTACCCATGTAAGGGATACAGATTATATGGAAGACGCTTAATGTAATCTCTCAACTTCTTCCCTATACACACCTTCCCCCACTGTATCCAACAGGTAGTCATGACTGCTTAGCCAAGCAGAGGGGTTTAATTCAGTATAGGAGGGGTTGTTACAGTGAAAGTGTGCACATTTTGCTGTCAAACGGTGTTGCTGTAAGTGGCTCCTTTAAAGGAAACTTCTTGCTATAGAAGAATTTCCTTTCTAAGAATAATGGAATAAGTTGCATTTCTTCAGGAGGTATGACATAGTCTACTTTATTACTTTATGTAATAAGCATGTATAATGTATACCTGTATAAAGATTTTTATACAGGTATACAAAAATTAAATACATAGAATTTTTTAAATCACAGGGATTTTTTAATGTATTAACTTCATATGGTATTTTATTTCAGTGTATAACTGTATGCAAGTGTATGTTTTTATTACCTAGTGTGTATATATATAAAATGTGTAGTGATTTTGTTTTGTATTATGCAAACATCTATGTAAGCCTCACATTTTCACAGCATGTAAAGAGTTTTTTTTTTTTTTAACCTTAATTCAGGTGAAGGTACAAGTAAGAAGCTGGCGAAACATAGAGCTGCAGAGGCTGCCATAAACATTTTGAAAGCCAATGCAAGTATTTGGTGAGCTAAATTTCTTTGTATTCTGCAGCTCAAAAATATCATGGCTGAGGTAAGATTAAAAGTTTGAACATGCTCACAAAAGCAACAAACAGTTAATATCTAGCTCTAAAATTCTATTTCCTTGTGAAGACCTGTCATCCACTAAAGACAACTTTATCCGTAGGAAATTAAATCCAGATATTAATTATTAGATGAAGGCTCTCAGGAACTAGGCTTTCTTCTTTTTTTTTCCCAGATGAGGTGCAATACTAGAAAACCAGAGTGTTTCTGGCAAATATCTTACTGGATTAAGAGTTTGTTTCTACACTGAAGAAAACAAGGTGTGAGATAGAAAAAGATCAGCTAAAAGTATTCTTTTAGAAATTTGAATTTGAAAGGAGACAAAAAGATTTCCTTCTATTATAGAATGTATACTAAATACAAGAGGATGTTAAATGGGATGTTTATTCTTTTTTTTTTTTAATAGATTTTATTTATTTATTTTTTGGCTGTGTTGGGTCTTCTGTGGCTGTGCACGGGCTTTCTCTAGTTGCCGAGGGCTTCTCATTGCGGTGGCTTCTCTTGTTGCGGAGCACAGGCTGCAGGCGCGCAGGCTTCAGTAGTTGTGGCTCGCGGGCTCTAGAACACAGGCTCAGTAGTTGTGGTGCACGGGCTTAGTTGCTCCGCAGCATGTGGGATCTTCCCGGACCAGGGATCGAACCTGTGTCCCTTGCATTGGCAGGCGGATTCTTTTTTTTTTTATTTATTTATTTATTTTTGGCTGTGTTGGGTCTTCGTTTCTGTGCAAGGGCTTTCTCTAGTTGTGGCGAGCGGGGGCCACTCTTCATCGCGGTGTGCGGGCCTCTCACTGTCGCTGCCTCTCTTGTTGCAGAGCACAGGCTCCAGATGCGCAGGCTCAGTAGTTGTGGCTCACGGACCTAGTTGCTCCGCAGCATGTGGGATCTTCCCAGACCAGGGCTCGAACCCGTGTCCCCTGTATTGGCAGGCAGATTCTCAACCACTGCGCCACCAGGGAAGCCCCTGGGATGTTAATTCTTTTTTTTTTTTTTTTTAAAGTAATATAGTCTCTAAAGGCATTTATTTATTTATTTATTTATGGCTGTGTTGGGTCTTCGTTTCTGTGCGGGAGCTTTCTCCAGTTGCGGCAAGCGGGGGCCACTCTTCATCACGGTGCGCGGGCCTCTCACTATCGCGGCCTCTCTTGTTGCGGAGCACAGGCTCCAGACGCGCAGGCTCAGTAGTTGTGGCTCACGGGCCCAGTCGCTCCGTGGCATGTGGGATCTTCCCAGACCAGGGCTCGAACCCGTGTCCCCTGCATTGGCAGGCAGACTCTCAACCACTGCGCCACCAGGGAAGCCCAAGGGATGTTAATTCTTGACATATATTTCCAAAATAAATTTGTTATCACATTAGGTGCTTTTGGAAGGAGCACTGGTCCTGGAGCATCTCATGTATTGTAAATTGGTGTCCTTTGATTTCTAATGGGCACATCCAGGAGCACATTTTGCCTGCAAATTCTTCCCTTTACGTGCACTCAAATATACTTGGAATACAATCTGGTATATCTGCTCATAGCTGAGAGCAGAGGCCCATGGGAATTTAGGATGGGTTTTTTTGTTTCCTAGCCATAGAAGAACTTCTGGCTTAGGGATATATTGATATTTAGGTTCTCATGCAGTGTTCCTCCCGTTTACTTAGTAATTTTAAACCTTTTAGGTAGTTTAGAACCAACCAGCAAAAGCCTTGGGTCTCACAAAATGATGCTTGATTCTCTAGGGTCATACATTATAACTGATTTATGCTAGCTTTCTGGACATGCCAAATGGCATGGCGGGTTTTGGATTTTCCCCTTGCTGGTGACGGCCATGCCATTTCTGTGCAACCCAAAGGTCAACCCAAAGTGTTGCGTATATTCATAGAAATTAGTAATACGGAGTGTCCTTTCTGCACATGGGCACTTCACTTTGTCAGCAAAAAAGGCTAACAAACCTTACTATGTATTTGTGCTTCTTGACAGATAAGATGGGAATTGCTAAGCTGTAAATCAGGCTTAAAGTGGCCTAATATGATACAGAGACTTTCTCACTTATCCATCACAATTACTTGGGTAGCTTCAGTGTACAGCATTGGAAGTGAATGTTCGTATCTCATCAGCTTATGTAAAGCTTGAAATTCTGGCAGGTAGAAAAGAAACTTGACGAAATGGCAATAATAACCTCACTGGTCATGGAAGAAATGACTCTAGCTGCCTAGGTGGCAGTAACCTCGAAATGCAGCTTGTTCCACGTTAGGCATCCATCACCCAAGTAACTACTAAGTTCACACTACTTAGAAGAGGTTGTTCTCTTTTTCTCTAATCACAGTCCCCACACGCTCAAATCAGATTCATGCCAGCCATCAATTTTATACAGGATACGTATAAATCTTAGGAAGATTATCCTGGCGTAGAGCAGATAATAGATCAAACCAGGTCTTTCTTCCATAATTATCTGGATGAAAAAGCTACATTTATGATCTGTATGGTTTACATTTCCAGGCTAAACTTCCTAACTGTTAGTCTTCCCTTTTTTTGTAGTTGTAACAATAGTGTGCTTTATTTAAAGACATTTTTATTGAGCATCTATTATATATAAAGCACTGCAAGGCTTATGAGGGTAAGTAATACATAGGCCCTACCATCAAGGATTTTATAGTCTGAACAGGGGAGAGGTGTGGTGAGGGATAGACAAATCACATGTATTTGTAAGACTGTACAACTTATGGTAAAATAATTTGTTTAAGAAAGGGTCAAACCAAATGTTACAGTGGTTCAAAGAAGGGAGAAATTATGTTCCATTGGGGTAAAAGAATAGGCTTCTGAGAGGAAGTGCTAATTGAGGTATACCTTGGATGATGGATAGATCAGATTCTCATAGAAGAGGTGGGCGAGAAGGGTATTCCATGTAGAAGGAAAGGCAACAGCAAAGGCATGGAAAGCTAAATTGAAAATGCCTGTCCTTTATTTAATAATTTGGGGGAGATTATTTTGTTTTATAACACTATAAAAATGTTTAGCTTTGCAGTTCCTGATCCCTTAATGCCTGACCCTTCCAAGCAACCAAAGAACCAGCTTAATCCTATTGGTTCATTACAAGTAAGTGGCACAGTTTCCATACTTAACTTTTTGTCTACTGGAAAAAATGCCATAAATTTTGATAATATCATAAGGGCTGAGAGAAGGAATTAATATTTTAAAGATGGTATAACATTTTGTGTTCCAAGTTATGATCATTAGATGTTAAAGTGCTAACTTGAAATTATTTTCCTATTTATTTATGTTTTGGATTTTCTTCCATATACAGTATCTGCCTTTGGTTTGTGGAATTCTCATTTGAGATCAGCAGGACCTCAGTGCACATGGGTAGAGTGTTTTATATTTTAAGAATATTTCTTGCCACTCTTGTGACAAATCTCTCTCTACTTCTGTTGAGACAGAAGACTTTATAAGAACCCAAACTGAGTTACCTAACTCAAGAAAAGGGAAGTCATTTGCTTATTTGCTTATTCTACCAAAAAAATATATTCAGCTTTGAATTTCTGCGTGCAGAATATCCTCCTTGCAGACTATCCATGTGCTCTGTTGGACAACTCCCCTCCCTATTATCCAACCCGTCCTTTGGTCTCTTTCCTCCTCTGTGAGTTTTTCTGTAGTTTTCTTCCCCTTCTTTCCTCAACCTCATCCAAGTGTGTTTGTTCGCTGTCTGCTTCTCATCTGCTCTCGATTGAATGTAGTTAGTTAGGCAGCCATGGGTATGGAAGGTTATAGCTAGGAGGTGAGAGGCTTTAGGCACTGATGGCCGTGAGACCTGTAGATGTCCTCTCTGATGTTCCCAGAGGCTGAAAGTAGCTTGTCGTTCTGTTTGAACTCTTTGATATCAACTCACTCCAGCTTAATGGAAGAGCACCATTCATAGTAGGAAACTGCTTCTGTTTTGGTATTGTGGGCCTATAAGATACAAAATGCAGGAATATCTCTGGGAAATAGAGGGCCTTCTCTCATTTTTTTCATTGCAGAATATCATTATTCTTTGCAAACATATAAGTAGCTATGGGATCAAAATCATGAGAGAATATCATTTGTGTGATTGAGCCACTGCATAGTAAAAATTACTAATAAAGCCTCATCTCGATTTTCTAGGAATTGGCTATTCATCATGGCTGGAGACTTCCTGAATATACCCTTTCCCAGGAGGGAGGACCTGCTCATAAGAGAGAATATACCACAATTTGCAGGCTAGAGTCATTCATGGAAACTGGTACTTATTCCTTTTTACCCTCATACAGTTGAAGACATTTGAAATATTTTGAGAAGATGAATGACCATAGAAATTTCTGTTGTGATTTCTTTTCAGATATTTCTATGGGGAAAAAAACTGACACACTCCTAGTCTACTGTTTCTAACTTTCTGCAGTTGAATTTTTTTTTTTAATTTTTTAAATTTATTATTTATTTTTGGTTGTGTTGGGTTTTCGTTGCTGCGCGCAGGCTTTCTCTAGTTGCGGCGAGCAGGGGCTACTCTTTGTTGCGGTGTGCAGGCTTCTTATTGTGGTGGCTTCTCTTGTTGCAGAGCACAGGCTCTAGGTGTGCGGGCTTCAGTAGCTGTGGCTTGCGGGCTCAGTAGTTGTGGCTCGTGGGCTCTAGAGCGCAGGCTCAGTAGTTGTGGCACACGGGCTTAGTTGCTCCGCGGCATGTGGGATCTTCCTGGACCAGGGATCAAACCCATGTCCCCTGCATTGGCAGGCAGATTCTTAACAACTGCACCACCAGGGAAGTCTTCTGCAGTTGAATTTAAGTATAAATATTTGGCTTAAGAATACTTTACTTCTTAATTTGATATTTTTTAAAATTATCGGTTGGTAATGGAGAAGCAAATAAATAATTGACTCTTTAAACAGTCTTCATTGATATAATAGGGACTTAAAAATCATTTTGGAGAAAAAAGCAGTAGTAAATCTCTTGGAGTTTCAATAGCTATTCTAGAAGATAGGAGGACAAGAAGAAGATTACATTTGAAAACAAGATGATTAATAAGAGGCTGATGGCAAAAAACTGCAGTGAGATAAAAATAAAGTAGAAATTAACCTTTTAAATTACAGCAACTTCTATGTTGTAAAGGGCACAAACTATGAGAAAAAAGTCACTTAATAAAGTACTCCTGAGGATTCCTATTTTAACTTCTCTAGCATGTTTTTGTAAGTGGCTTGAAATGGAATTTTACCTTGGTTAGATATCACTCTTAAGTAATAAGCAGCTGTTTGCCCTTGAGAGGTAGTGTGGGCCAGTGCAGAAAGCCCTAGGCCAGAAGCAGGAACCTCAGCTTCCTGTTCTTGATGCAGTCCTTGATTTGCAAGGTTAGGTAAATTGCTTAATCTCCCTGCCTGGATCTCAGTTTTTAAATCTGTAAACATGGAAGTAGATGATATTTATAGTGTCTTTCAACTCCAGCCTCTCCTATGCCCTTCTTATTCATGTTAAAGAAAGAAATTCCACATAGTTATCAGTGTATAGGAGATTATAAGCAAGAAATAGACATTGAGAGATAGGAGTTGTAATTCAAATGTACCTTGGTAAATTTGAATATGTAGTCAGAATTAAACCAAATATGGTTCATTAAAGCTAGACATAGGGAGATACATCTGTTAAAGAAAAACAGAAAGTATAACTATTAAAGATAAACTGTTAAAGAAACGTCTTCAAAAATGTGACCATTGGGCTTCCTTGGTGGCGCAGTGGTTGAGAATCTGCCTGCCAATGCCAGGGACACGGGTTCGAGCCCTGGTCTGGGAAGATCCCACATGCCGCGGAGCAACTGGGCCTGTGAGCCACAACTACTGAGCCTGCGCGTCTGGAGCCTGTGCTCCGCAACAAGAGAGGCCGCGACAGTGAGAGGCCCGCGCACTGCGATGAAGAGTGGCCCCCACTTGCCGCAACTAGAGAAAGCCCTCGCACAGAAACGAAGACCCAACACGGCCAAAAATAAATTAATTAATTAATTAATTTTTTTTTTAAATGTGACCATTAATAGTTGTATGAAGCACAACAAGTAAAGATGTCAGGTCAGTAAAAGAATAGTATACAAAAACCATGAGATTGTTCTCTGATCACACACAGTACATTAAACATTTGGTCATTCTCTATGGACACTAGCTTATTTTCTAAACCTACTATTTCTTTTTCTTTATTTAGGAAAGGGGGCATCAAAGAAACAAGCCAAGAGAAATGCTGCTGAGAAATTTCTTGCCAAATTCAGTAATATCTCTCCAGAGAACCACATTTCGTTGGTGAGTAATGATCGGAGGTCTACGATGTTAATGTGATTAAACATCTGTTGCTGTAGGAAACTTCTCTAGATTTCTTTTTGTATAGATACTTCAGAGTTGCAGTTTTAAACAAATCTCTTAACTGTTGAGTAATACACTACCCCAATTTTAGCTGCTTGCAGTATGTGAGCCAGGGTCACAGGCGTGGCCAGGTAAGAGAGTTTGGGAGGCACAGTCAAATTCAGAATAATATGATGGTATCTAAAGATGGTAAGTCACTAGTGCCACTTTTGCCTTCAGATTGACAATTCACTCCCATCTCTTGGTTCATCCATTCATTTATCCACTCAGAAAACATTTAGGGAACTCATATTATGTGCCAAGCTTGATGCCAGGTACTGGCATTTGGTGAATAAGATAGTCTCTGGCCCTAAGGAGTTTGTAGCCAGCCTACTGAAAGAGAAAAGAACCCTACAGACTGGTCCTTCCAGAGGCGTCTTGGGAACGTAGGAGAAGGATCCAACTAAGGTGGGGTTTTAAGAAGACTTCTTGGAGGAAGTAATAGCTGAGCTGAGACCTATAGGATGACAACAGGAAAAAAGAATTCCAGAGAGAAGAAAGACCATGTACAAAGACCCAGGAGTGAAACACTTTATGTGATCTAGGACCGCAGAGTAACTTGGGATGGCTGGAGCATATTCATAGACTTGGAGGGAGGGAGTCTCAAACAATGAGGCCGGAAAGGAAAAGAGGGATTGAATCTTGCAGGAACTACTGTGTTAAGGAGATTGAACTTTATCCTCAGGGTAGTGCAAAGTCATTACATAAATTTAATATGTAAAGGACAAGATCTAATTTATACATTAGAAGGGAAATCACTGGCTGCATTATAGTGAGTGAATGAATATTAGAGTCAAAGAGACCTGCTACGATGCTGTTATAGAAAAGCAGATGAGAAATGATGGTGGCCTAGACTAAGGTAGTGGCAGTTGAAATGATCGATTTCAAAATTGTTTAGAAAACTGAAGTGAATGGGGCATGGTAACTGATTGCATGTAGGGAGTAAGGAAAAAGGAAAAAATAAACATTTTTAGCTTGGCAACTGAGTAGATGGTGGTACCATTCAATAATATGGGGAACACGGAAGATGAGTAGGATTTGAGGGGGAGCACATAATGAGCTAAACGTAGGATATATTGAATTTGAAATATTTGTGGAGTAGCTAAGTGAAAATGTTGAGTAGGCAGCTGGCATTCAGATAGAGAACTTAAGAGAACTACACATAATATATTACTTGAGATTCTGATATTTGTAGATAGGTATGTATGGTGGTCCATTATCTGAGAGTAGGATGTTAGGTAGGAAATGAGAAGTGAAGACTATAGGAGTGTCCTAAGCTTCTGATTAAAAAAAAAAAAAAAAGGGCTCATTCTGTAGGGAAAAAAGACTATATCTGAATAAGTAATATAATTTTGGTTTTGCTTTTTTAATAGAAAAATATAAAACACTGCATTCACTTCTTTTAAAACTGGATCAGAGATGAAACCATAATCACAAAACACAGTTAGGTTTGCAGGTGAATTCTGTTAAATCATCAAGGAAGAGATAATCTTCGATGCTATTTAAACTCTTCCAGTTAATATATATAACATAGGGGAAGCTTCTAAATTTATTTTCCAAAACTAACATAACACTAAAATCTGACAATAGCAAATCCCAATGGCAAAAATTATGGATTAATCTCCCTTATGGTGAAACACCTTAATATTCAGTAGAACATTAAAAGAATAATATACCATAGACAAGTAGGGTTTATTTTAGGACTGTAAGAGTATTTCAGTGTTGGTAAATTTATTACTATAACTAATCACATTAATGGGTCAAAGGAGAAAAACACTATCCTCTCAATAGATGCTAAAAAAATTTTGACAGTCATTACTGATAAACTCTTTTAAAATATCCCTATTGTGATTTAAAATATATACCTCAGTGCTCACTTCGGCAGCACATATACTAAAATTGGAACGATACAGAGAAGATTAGCATGGCCCCTGCACAAGAAAGACACGCAAATTCGTGAACTGTTCCATATTTTTATAGCCAGGACATGGAAGCAACCTAAGTGTCCATCAACAGATGAATGGATAAAGAAGATGTGGCACAGATATACAAAGGAATATTACTCAGCCATAAAAAGAAATGAAATTGAACTATTTGTAGTAAGGTGGATGGACCTAGAGTCTGTCATACAGTGTGAAGTAAGTCAGAAAGAGAAAAACAAATACCATATGCTAACACATATATATGGAATCTTAAAAAAAAAAAAAAAAGGTTCTGATGAACCTAGGGGCAGGACAGGAATAAAGATGCAGACATAGAGAATGGACTTGAGGACACAGGGAGGGGGAAGGGTAAGCTGGGACAAAGTGAAAGAGTAGTCACTGACATATATACACTACCAAATGTAAAATAGATAGCTAGTGGGAAGCAGCTGCATAGCACGGGGAGATCAGCTCGGTGCTTTGTGACCACCTAGAGGGGCAGGATAGGGAGGGTGGGAGGGAGACGCAAGAGGGAGGGGATATGGGGATATATGTATACATATAGCTGATTCACTTTGTTATACAGCAGAAACTAACACAACACTGTAAAGCAATTATACTCCAATAAAGATGTTATAAATAAATAAATAAAATAAAATAAAATATATACCTCAGAAAAAAAATCAAAATCATGGGTACATGTTTACATGTCTTATCCATTCCCATTAATTTCAGAAATAAGGCAAGGATGCCCACAGATACCTTTTTTTTTTCTTTTGGGTCACACCATGCAGCTCTTGGGATCTTAGTTCCCCAACCAGGGTTTGAACCCAGGCCCTCAGCAGTGAAAGCACTGAGTCCTAACCACTTCCCAGGACTGCCTGGGAATTCACGATACCGTTTTTTTTAAACATTGTTCTAGAAGTATCAACCAACATAATCAGAAAACAATAAGAGGTTGGAAATAAGAAAAGAGGAGATAGAAACGATCATTAACTACAAATAATATAATTGAATCCCTATAAAGCCCTAGAGAAAAACTACCAGATATAATAAGAGAATTCATCAAGGTAACTGATCATAAAATTAATATACAGAATCAATAGCTTTCTCATATTATTTCTGTTACAAAGGTAACCACCAGAATAATTAAAAATAGAAAGGTGAAAATTATTGCTTCTGGAAAGAGGACTTGAAGGTAGGGAGGAGGATTGTTGCTTTTATAATTCCGTACTATTTAACTTTTTTGTTGTATGTGTGTATTACTTTGAATAATAAAATGTATGAAGCTTGATAACATTGGCCCCATTTTATAGCAAAATAGAAAATCTGTCCTGAAAAAGCATACTAGAAAAAATTAATAGTTTCCCTATTTATGAATATTACAAAATGGAATATAGAAGATCCTATTCTCAATAGTAAAAAAGAGGATAATATGACAGGGAATAAACTTAAAAAGAAATGTGCAGGACTCATATGAGAAAAACTTTAAAATTCTAGTGAGGGATTTAGCAGAAATTGAATAAATGTAAAGCCATCTATTTTTGATAGACTCAATACTGTAAATATATAAAAATGTAATATAGTCTTAGTCAAAATCTACCAGAATTCATTTTGGATCTTAATACAACTTTACTGAGTATATCTGGAAAAATAAACTCAAGAATAGCCAAGAAAACTGAAAAGGAAGAGTACGGGAGATGGGGTTATACCCCACCAGAGAATAAAACATACTATAAAACTATAGTAGTTAAAACAGCTTTTGTACCACAATAGACAGAGGATACGTACAGATGCCAATTCATATAGGAAGATAGTATATGACAACAGTGAGATTTCACATCAGTGGGTGAGAGAATGAATGGTATAGAAATAACTTACAGCCACATTGGGGGAAAGGTGAGGGGTGGTGGAATACACATGCACACAGGTGTATGATATATTTAGGTTGCTACCTTATTCCTTACATTAAAATAAATTTCAAATGGATCAAAGATTTAAACATAAGAATTGGAACTGTATGAGAAAACATGGAAGAGCTTTCCTTTTAAAATTCTTAGCATGGAAAAAAAGCCTTTTTAAGCATAACTTAAAACATAGAAGCTGTAAAGTAAGATTCATAAATTTAACTACATAAAACCTACTACACAGCAAAATGTCTGTAAATAAAACCAATAAAAACAAAGTAAGAAGAAACTGTTTTGAACACATGACTAGGAAGGGACTGTTTTCAATACCAAATATAAAGTTTACACATCATTAAAAAAGACAACCCAGCAGAAGAAATACAAATGGTGGGGAAAAATATGTTCAACTTTATTCATGCATGTTAAACAAGATACTATTTTCACCTTTAGTTTGACAAAACCTACAAAGTTTGACAATACCTGGTATTGGCTAGGGTGTGAGAAAACAAACACCCTCCAAGACACTTGATGGAAGTATAAATTGGCTCATAAATCAGTTTGGAAGTATTAATATTTATCAAAATTAAAAGCATACACGTTCTTTGACTCAGCAGTTCTACTTCTAGAAATTATTCTGTGGAGAAAGTCATCCAAGTGCAAAAGAGTTTCACTGTAACATTGTTAATGAAAGCCAGAAACCAGAAACAACCTAAAACCTACAGTTGGAGACTAGTAAGGTAACTGCAGTGCATGTATGTGCAGTGCAGTGATATGAGAAAACTTAACGGTATCAGGTGTAGAAGAGTAAGCTATCATTTTTGTTTAAAAAGATTATACGTGTGTGTGCTTAAACGTGCATAGAATGCATACAGAAGTATACTGAAGAGGTGTTTAATAGCAAGTGTCTCTGGGGAGTGGAGCAGGAGTCTGGGGAAGGGGCGGCAAGGAAAAGAGACTGTTCTTCATATGTATTTGTTCTTATTACAGGTATCCTTTTACTATATGGATGACCTATGATTTTTTTAAAAACAGCATTTTTTAAAGTTCCAGTCAAGGAATGTAAAATTGTACTAGTAAGTTTTGCAGATTATGCAAAAATTACCCAATTCTTTATCATGGCCATCCGTATGATCTTTTGAAAATCCCTTAACCTCTGTCAAGCTCATTGATAAATAAGACCAAAGGACAGGTTGCCCTACTTACTTCAGAGAGTAGTTTTTTGTGGTTTTTCTAATGGCATAATATATGAAAGCAATTTAAAAACCATAAACTAACATGGAACTGCAAAGTATTCTAAGAACAGAAGTGAAAAAGTAAAGATAGAGGGGAAAATAAAGAAAAGAGGAAAAGGAGAAAAGAAAACAGAAAAAAACAAACTCAATTGGGTTCTGGGATAAGTCTGATAAGAATTTTTTGACATCATGCCATTCATTTGAATGACTTGTTCTCAAACTTGCACATTTCACCTTGTCTACAGTTTCTTTGTTTTCTCCTTTACAGCTGTCAGTTACAGAGACTGGTATTTAATACAAGAAGCCATAAAGATATGAAAATTCCTTTATATTTTAATTTGTAAATTGCTCCATTAGGCAGACTCGATTACAGTCGACCCTTGAACAACACAGGTTTTAACTGCTCAGGTCCACTTATATGCGGATTTTTTTCCATAGTAAATACTACAGTCCACGGTTGGTTGATTCTGTGGATGCAGCACCGTGGATACAGAGGGCTGACTATAAGTTATACATGGACTTTTGACTGTGGGGAGTGTCGGCTGCCTTAACCCCCATGTTGTTCAAGGGTCAGCTGTATCGCAGATTTGTTTATCGTGCTCTTAAATATGTTATACATCTTAATGTGACCATCAGAAATTTTGACTGAGACCTTTATACTATACAAAAGTATTTTTAAATACTTCCAGTATATTATTGCACATTCTTTTTTCTTTACCATTGTGGTGTTTGTTAAATGTGTGTACTTGTTAGTGCTATCTAGTTTAAATCGGAAAGTTTAAACATGCTTTATAAAGTATTAAATGTGAGTGCTTAATTAATACTTATAATAGCGTTGGAACCCAGTCCAAGAGTCTTAACTTTCATCTCTGTTTTTCAGACAAATGTGGTAGGACATTCTTTAGGTTGTACTTGGCATTCCTTGAGGAATTCTCCTGGTGAAAAGATCAACTTACTGAAAAGAAGCCTCCTCAGTATTCCAAATACAGATTACATCCAGCTGCTTAGTGAAATTGCAAAGGAACAAGGTTTTAATATAACATATTTGGATATAGGTATGATTTTTTTTCTTTAGCTTATCCTAAAACCTGTTTATTTTTTTAAATGTTTGAGGAACAAAACCTCTATTATAATTTTTTTCATTGATTGGGGATTCTGACTATATATAATTACTAGAACGGTAACATATATCATTGGTATGTCCCATTCTTATAAATAATAAAAATAAAGGTAACATCTATACAGTTATAATAATAAAAACAACAATAGCTAAGAGTTATAGAGTTACTGTGTGCCAGGCACTGTTCTAAGGACATAACATATTTCAACCCACAGAATCCTCAAACTGTGAAGTAGCTTCTATTATTCTTATATATAAGTGAGGAAAGTAAAACAAAGAAAGGTTGAGAAACTTGCCTGAGATGACATAGCTGCTAGTCAGTGGTAGAGCCAGATTAGAAGAGTCCCTGCTGATACGATATCTAGTAAACCAGCCCTGATGGGCAGCTTGACAAATAAAAAGGCACCCACATTTCTAGAACAAGTACCAAGTTTGTGGGGGTCAGGCAGACCTCTTCTCTCCACTTTATCACTATGTACCACTTCCGGGAGATAAATGGGGACAATTGATAGTTTTATCTCATCTCAGCTATGAACTTCTATATTTTTTCTAGCCCATAATCACTCAGACAAATGCAGACAGATTGGAAAGCAATCAGTGTGGATTTTCTTTTAATGCAGTTTATAACTGGCTAATTTGTTTGTATGCGTGTGTTCATGTGTGTTTTTGGTGTCTTGATTTAACATCAGTATAGTATGTGAAGAATCTGATACCCCTTATTCTAGCCTTAGTGACCTGGGGGGACCTAGCTTGTCAGAGCTACTAGCACTGAGAAGGTAGGGTGTTTAGGGACTGAAAGAACTTCTAATTTTCTCTGCTACTTTGGGATTGAATGATGGGTCAGATACAGTGCCTCAATATACTGAGAATTATGCAGAACCTGGGGATTAATGCAGAAAGATGATCAGAAAACGTAGCTGATTGAGAGACCATTCATTCAAAAAATATTTCTGAAGTATCTACACTTTGTTGGGTGTTTGAGACACAGATGAATAAGCCATGTCATGAATATGACTATGGAAGGTTTTGAATCTGGGAAAAGAAGGAAACTTGAGATGGTTTTTTAGATTACGAATTAATGATGACTTTGAAATGCTCCTTAGCAATTTTAAGAACTGAATAGTTCTTGTAAACATAGAACAGCAGTTTAAAAACCACAGTCAGTTAATTTGACTAACTTCTACGCAATTACTTTCCAAAGAACCTCAGTGTTCTCCAAAGAAGATCTACAAATGGCCAAGAAGCACATGAGAAGATGCTCATTATCATTAGTCATCAGGGACATGCAAATCAAAACAACAGTGAGGTACCAATTCACACCCAGTAAGATGGCTGTGATGAATAAAATAGAAAATAACCAATGCTGGTAAAGATATAGAGAAATTGTAGCCCTCATATGTTACATAGTGAACATGTAAAATAGTTCAGCTGCTGTGGAAAATTTGAGGAGTTTTGTTGCTCCTCAAATGAATTACCATATGACTTAGCAACTCTACTGCTAAGTATGTACCCAAAAGAATTGAAAGCTGGTATTCCAACAGATACCTGTACACACGTGTTCACAGCAGTACTATTCACAATAGCCAAGAGGTAGAAACAGCAGAAACAGCCCAATGTCCATTGACAGATGAATGAAGAAACCAATTGTGGTATATACATGCCATGAAATATTCTTCAGCCACGAAAAAGAATGAAGTTCTGATATATGCTACAACATGGATAAACCTCAAAAATATTATACTGGGCTTCCCTGGTGGCGCAGTGGTTGAGAGTCTGCCTGCCAGTGCAGCGGACACGGGTTCCAGCCCTGGTCTGGGAAGATCCCACATGCCGCGGAGCGACTGGGCCCGTGAGCCACAATTACTGAGCCTGCACGTCGGCAGCCTGTGCTCCACAACAAGAGAGGCCGCGGTGGTGAGAGGCCCGCGCACCACGATGAGGAGTGGCCCCCGCTTGCCACAAGTAGAGAAAGCCCTCGCACAGAAACGAAGACCCAACACAGCCATAAATAAATAAATAAATAAAGAGAATGCATTTCAAATAGTAAAAAAAAAAAAAAAAAAAAAATATTATACTAAGTGAAAGACTGACCAAAAAAGTCACATATGATTCCAGAATAGGTTAATCCATAGATTGGTAGTTGCCAGGGGCCAGGCGGTATGGGTGGGGATAGTGTTTTCCCTTGGGGTGATGAAATCGTGAGAATGTTCTGTAACTGGATAGAGGTGGTGGTTGCACAACACTGTGAATGTACTAAATGCCACTGAATAGTTCACTTTAAAATGGTTAATTTTATGTTACGTGACCTTCACCTCAATTTAAAAAAGAACCTAGATGCTAGAACTAGAAAGCCTCTTCACACATTAAATAATCCCATTGTATCTGGATATTTTATACTATATTGATTCTAGCTGAAATAACATTTAATCATGACAGTTTCAAACAACTCACCTGTTTCTATTTCTTTCCCTGTCTCAATAAACCATCTTTAGTAAGAGTGATTCATCAGATGTTAAGACCGTTTGTTTTCAGGGTTTCAGTGTTGTTTTAAAACATCCTAAACAAATACACAAAATGGAATTAAACTCTCTGCACAGACTTATAACCAAAGAACATGACATCACAAGGGAGGTTTTGCCCTGAACCGTGTATTTCCTGGTTCAGTGTCTATTGAAAATAACTCTAAAGAGTGGAAAATACAGTCTCTCCAGCCCTCTAGCAAATGTTCTTTTTTCCCTTTTAAAAAAGTTGCTGTGGTTCAGTAATTTGCAAACACTGTTAAACTAACCACATTAAAATTGCCTTGGGAGCTTTTTGAAAATGCAGGAATCTGGCCACTGCAACCCCTAACCCTGCGTTTCTGATAGAGCAGGCTGGAGTGAGGCCCAGGCACCTGGATTTCTTTAAAGTTCCCCCAGGTGATTATGAAGCACAGCTCTGTTTGAGAACCGCTGTAGCTGGGCAGTTTGTACAAGAATGACAAAGATGATAAGTGGAGTATTATACCATGGATGCTTAGGGAGAAAGACAGTAATAAAAATTGTATTGTTTTTACAAAGGATCTGCTTTCTATGCACGTGGCATTAATAATCATGTTTGAATGTGTCATTGCAGAAGAACTGAGTGCCAACGGACAGTATCAATGTCTCGCTGAATTGTCCACCAGTCCCATCACAGTCTGTCATGGCTCGGGGATCTCCTGTGGCAGTGCACAGAGTGATGCAGCTCACAATGCTTTGCAGTATTTAAAGATAATAGCAGAAAGAAAGTAAACTTGGAACAACTTAGAAAACCCTTCAGTAGCACATAAGAAGTTCCCCTTTCTCTCCTTCCCAAGTAAAACATTTACTATGTTTGAGTTTGTGTCTTGGTTCTAAATCTCTTCATAGATTCATCATCAACACTCCAGATTTAATTATCTCCTAGTAGTTGTTATTAAGATGTTTTTAATGGCTTCGACTTTGTATTGGTATATTGTATTTATAAACTTTGTACCATAGGCAGAGTGTAGCACCCATTTTACAATGCTATGTACATAGAAGGAAAAACCTGCATGATTGTTGTTGTTGATGAGGAGGAGGATAAACTAAAACTGCTAGCAACAGTCTTTCCTACTGGTGCTTAACCTCTTCTTTGTGCAAGGCTTTGTAAAGGGATTTCGAAGGAAGCCCCTTAGAATTAGTGTTGAGGAATGCACTAACAGGTTTTAATTGAATGTGATTGTTAAATTTCAGGGAACGTGATTGGTCTGCTGTGTATTTGAATCCATGTAATAAAGAGCTGTTGTTATAATGGGTTGTTCATTTTATTAAAGTGCTACTGACTCGACTGTGGCCCTGTTCTTTTTAGCCATTCTTGTGAGTAACATTACAATGTGGATACTGTGTTATTTACATATCTCTAGTTTACTTCTTAGAGTCAAAGGTAAAAAAAAAAAAAAAAAAACAAGCAAAAATTTACAAATGTATATGTGATAAATCACTTCCATATTTTCTCTAGGCATATGCAGTGTTGTCTTATGCTTTGACATAACCATTCATAGATGAATAGTAGTTGAAAAAGCATTAGAATTACTGAAACAAAACTTTCCAGTGCACTCAATTCAGTTGCAAGAATGTTTCAAACGAAATAGTGCTTCAAAGGTTAGGAAATAAGTGTCATGAGCAAATTTTAATTTTGCCTTTTATGTTTTCATATATCATCTCATAACACCTCAAGTCTGCCATCTGTCAGGGCCAGCTGATAGTGCTACGTCTGTAGATCAGGGAATACCTCAGAGAGGAAGAGAGCGCTCAGTGATAAAGGTAGATGTTGACAATCTCAAGTGTCAGTCTAGCAGGAAGTACGTAACAAATGTTTTTCTGTCTGGAAAAAAAGATGATAACCTGAGTGCAATCCTTTGAGAATAATAAACCTACATAATAAAGGGAAACCAGTGTGTGTAACTTGTTTAACGCTCTAAAGAGCATTTAACTTAGTTTCACGTTATAAGCCATATACGTCAATTAAATCAGGATTTTAGTTATTTTGGGGGTGAGGTTAAGGAACACACAAAGACTGGAAACAAAGTTTAGGCATAAAGTGGAGCATTAAGATTGGATTAACCTTGGGTGTTTATGAATGCTCTGGAATATAGACAGGGCACAATGAACTCACTCTAGAGATGACATCAGACCCTTCTGCACAGTAAAATGCCCACTGTGAAGAGGATAAGTTGGGGGGAGGTTTCATAAGGTGTTGGAAGAAGAAGATGAGGTCCGACAGGGGGAAAGGACAATGTACTTGGGTTCTAAGCAGTTCAAATGTATTGAAAAAATGATGAGATCTGAGTATAAGGTACCTGGAAGTCATGCTCTTCCTTCTGCCTATGCTTTCTCTACTTCTGGCTCTGGAGGAAGCATGCGTTCTTAAAAATACTGTTCAAATGCCACTTCTGTCAGACTGTCCAGATGTGCTAGGGAGTTACCTGCACCATCAGGTGTTCTTTAACAGCATTTTGTCAAGGCTCTTAACCAATCTAATTGGTTATACTGTTAACCATGTTAGGTGAGTGACTCAAATAGGCTGAACAGGCAACTATGCCTGTTGCATTAGATGCATCAGTAGTGGGGAAATATGCTGTGTGGAGTTTATGACAAGTTCCAACGGGAAAATCACAATGTGGATGCCAAAGGTTCTGGATCAAGACCATGCCATCTATAGCGGAGAAGTAAACACCTTTCAACAAACAGTCCTGATGTGCTAGTGTGTCCTGGTAGAGATGTAGCACCTTATGATGGGATGCTTGGTAGCCATGTAGCCAAAACCACCAATAATGAGCTAGCTGGGTTCTTTCAGTCCCATAAAGTCATAAGGTTGGGTTGAGTCGTGTCGCAAACCATTGTAACATGGAAGATACATCTAGGAGCAAACACAAATATGGCCAGAGGGCACAGTATGCTACATAAGCAGGCAGCCTGGACTCCCAAGTCATCTACCACTGTTGCACCGGTGCCTCTCCCTCAGTTCACACCTGTTGCCAGCGATCCTGTGTGGCCGGTTGATGGAAGAAAAAAATGCCTGAATTTGACTCGTGGATAGGTAAGGCCAGTACATGGCACAAAATGAAAATACACAATGGCTATACTACAGCCCACAAAGGGGTGGCCTTGAAAGATAGTGATGAGGGGAAATCCTCCCGAAGGGCAGAGTTTCAGGCGGTACACCTTGCCATCCATTTGTGTGGAAAGTGGCCCAAGATTAGAATATACTTGAGCAGTGGCAACTGGTGTGGCCAGCTGGCAGGGGCCTGAAAAGAAACAGACTGCAAGACTGGGGACAAGGAGATCTGAGATGAAGGTACATGGACAGGCACAAAGTGTGAAGAGCTTCATACTGCCTGTTGATCCATACCATAGAGGATCCATGATGGAAGAGGCCCTGAACAACCAAGTTGACAAAATGACATCATCCAGTGTCTGTGATGGAATAGCCACTCTAGCAGGATTGGAGGCTACGGTTGACCCAGTGGGATGGGTGCCCACATACCAAGGCTGATCTAGTTACATTCACTGCTGAATGTTCAGCCTGCCAGTAACAGAGACCAATGCTGAGTCCCCAATCCCTCAGGAAACCAATCAGCCACTTGGTGGCATGTCGACTTACAGCGGTCCCAGGAGAAAGATGATTATCAGCTGTAGCCCCAAGCCTAGTTTCAGTGTTGGGGACTGTAGTTTAGTTCACTAACTTCTTCTACGCTTCCTCTAGGGAAAGAGGCTGGAATCCTGGAGAATGCTCCCAGAACTTATTCTAAGAAGTGGATGCAAGCAATGCAAGGGGTGGACTATCACTGTGGTCCATCACCCAGATCCCACTTAAGGGCTGAAGGACTTAACCATCCCAGCTGCAGGGAGCGCTGCAGGGGGGCAGTCCTCAGCGGTCAGCAGGGCCAATTACATAATTTGTAGGGCCCGGTGCCAAATGAAAATCTAGGACTCCTTGGCCAAAAATTATTAAGAATTTTAGGACAGAGACAGCAGGGTGTTAAACTAAGCGTGGGGTCTTTTTGAGTGTGGGTCCTGTGTGACTACATGAGTTGCATGTACGTGAAGGCAGTTCTGGCTATCATCCCTCTTCAGAATTGCCTCAGTTGAAAAGAGTCACTGCATCCAAGGTCACATCCCCTTTTTTGGGCAGCCTGCCTCCACTGACTGGTCAACAAAGACCTCACCGTCTTGCTCCAATTTGGGACAATTCCAAAGGGCCCATCGGCTTCAGAGTTTCCTAGGGGTCCAGCTGATAACTTTGTTGAGACTGTATTGTAATCCAACTTCTCCTCCTGTCCAATCTCAATTTCTTTTTATTCCTTTCAAAGACGGTGATCCCCAAAGCATTCCCTAAATAAACATCCTGCCACTGTCTCTTCCTCAGAGTCTGCTCCCTGCAGAGCCCAACCTGAGATATGGAGTTATAGTTTAGGGTGAAAAGAAAAATCAGATAAATCATGTTACTTATCAAAAAAATTACAACTCTAAGATACTTTCATTTCTCTTTAGATCATATGTCTTATGCCTTTTATTAAAAAAAAATTTTTTTTGTAGGTCTGTGTGGTTGGTGTGTGTATTGCTCCAGTGGCAGGGCACATTTGGATTTTGAAAAGATTCTTCTTGACATCCAAAGGACATGCAGGAAATGAAACAGAAGTGATCCTAATTTGAGGACAAAGCCTACCATGAGTAAGGCTACATCTAGAATAACACTGCACTTCAAGGGCCAAAGGACAGTTAGAAATCAGGGAAGAGGCCATGAGTATGGCCTCTATGAGTTCTAAAAAGTATAGATTCCAACCCTGAACGCTTCTGAGTATTAGAACTAAGCAGCAGCTCTTAATAGAGTAGGGGGGAAAAAATCAACTTATTTTGATGCATTAAAGTACAGCTTTACCTGAAAAACTGTAAATTTGCGGAACTACTGACGATGTGGTCCACTCTGAACATTTTACTAGCTTGACAACATATTCAGAATTATTGACAGATAGGAGATAATGATGGCTTTCTGCCACAGATAAAGCTGATACCAGAAAAGGGAAGTTTGGGCTTGTGGGAAGATAACAATAAACCAAGTCTTGCACTTATTCTATTTATTTACCATTTCCTGATTTCTGCATTTGCCTTTGTAAATTTATTTAGGTTCAAACTTATCAATTCTAACCATCTACAGAGAACAATGTGCAATGAAGATCTGGCAGCTGCTATTCAGAGAGGTCACAGTTGATGGATGGCATATGTGTCTGCTTGTCTGGTATGAGGTAAGAGTGGGTGTCATGGGAAGAAGACCAGAACAAGCTAGTTGTCCTTCCTATGCTGATCAGAGTGAGTGGATAACTGCAATGTGTCTGTTGCATTTAGTGCTAGTAGATATAACTGAAGCTTGGGGAAATTTTACATATATCTCAGGAAAAAAGAGGCACAAGACAGAGGCAAACTAAATATTTAAGTATACGGGCTAAAGCCAAAGAAAGGCATGGGTTTAAAAATGTCTCCCTTATAAATTTTTTTATGAGATGAAAAATTTAGGTAGTAGATTGGAAATTAAGAATTAGATGGTAGGGTCTTCCCTGGTGGTACAGTGGTTGGGAATCCACCTGCAAGTTCAGGGGACATGGGTTTGAGTCCTGGTCCGGGAAGATCCCACATGCCGCGGAGCGACTAAGCCCATGCGCCACAACTACTGAGCCTGTGCTCTGGAGCCCACAAGCCACAACTACTGAAGCCCGTGTGCCGCAACTATTGAGCCTGCGCTCTAGAGCCCGCAAGCCATGACTGCTGGGGCCCGCACACCTGGAGCCCGTGCTCTGCGACGGGAGGGGCCGCCAAGGTGAGAGGCCCGCGCACCCAGCGAGAAGTGGCCCCCGCTCACCGCAACTGGAGAGAAGCCCACGCGCAACAACAAAGACCCAGCGCAGCCATATATACATACATACACAAATAAATAAACAAATAAACAAATAAATAAATAGATGGTAGACTCAGTGCTGGGTGCTATTACAAATATTTGCATTCCTATTCATGAGCTTGTACCTTCATTCCACTGCAATCTCCTTCACTGCCAGATGGGTGTGTTACTGCACAGTATTTATTGATTTGAAATTCAGAAATTGATAGGAGTACCATCTATGCCTTATTGCTTGGATTGTTTTGTTTTGCTCTATATTTCTAATGAATAAAGATAGATTTTAATGGCAAAATAAAGCAGACTAAGGATTTAATATTTGGTTCATGCAAATAAAAAGGACTTAAGCAATAAGGACTTAAGAAAATGCCCTCTTTTCGTTTGCTTATGGTAGGACGGTAATAAAGGTTAGTACTAATCAAGAAAACCAACTCATGTGGTGGTACTTTTGTCCTACCCACCATCTTCTGCTTCTAAGCACTGGGCTAAGAACACATTTATACTGAGCTTTAGAGTTTTAAAGAATAATATAGCTAGACTTTATTGAGGACTTACTGTTTCCTGACACCAGACAAAACATTTTACATGTATATATAAAGCCATTTTTCTGAGAAGCTACACGGCACAGTAATTAAGTGAGCAGCTCTGAAGTCAGACTGTCTAGGCTTGAATTCCAGCTCCAGCATTTAAACTGCTGCGTGATTTTGGACAAGTTGCTAAACCTTTCCATTCCTCTGTTTCCTCATCTCTAATATAAGAGTAATTGGCTTCTGCTTCCAGCATGAAGGAGTAACAGATTCTGGGCCAGCCCTTCTTCTGTAAACAACTATGAAACTGGACAAAAGACACAAGGCAGGTGTTTTCAGACACTGAACAACAGCACAGACTGTGAACCTGAGAGGGGGTGAATCCAGGGGCACATTCTAGATGGCGCATGTCAAAGATTTTACTCAATTCACTCAATGAGGGAACTAGTAAGATGCCCTGCCCAGTTCAAAGAGCATTTGTGGAGCTAGGGTATTTCTTTATAGGAGAATGAGATTGCTGGGTGAAACACAAAACTGTTTAAACTATAACTTTGGGGGTTGTCTGTTCCACTAGGCAGAAATCTGCACTTCTACCAGGAAAAAAAAAAAGTCTACAAGTTAACATGCATCATCACTAAGTCTGGAAACTCAAACCAAGGATAAGCAGCAAGTTGAAGTACATTACCCTGGCTAATCCTAGCATAGCCTTCACTCCCATGTCACTGAAAGGACATGCCACCCACTTTTTTTTTTTTTTTTTTTTGCCTCATATCCAAGTATTAGATAATTTATCTTAATAAGTTCCATTTCCATTTAGAAAATGAGGCGTATTCATTTATAACTCTCTGAATCCTGTTGTCATGCCTGCAAATTACATGCCTGTAATTCTAAATGGAACCTCTATTATCAACTAAACGGATATACAGAGCAGTGTTTTGCAAAGCATTTAGAAGGATAACCCCCTAGACTGGAGTACTAAAGGACGGTATTAGAACCTTGCTACACCTAGGTGTTTACCCTTAATTTGAATGATACTAAAATATAATTTCATACTACTACTAAGAGTTAAATTAGGCAAAAAATATACAAATCAATTATCACTGCAAAGTAAAGGAGCTGTTACAGTGGATTACTGGACTGAATGTCAATATTATGACATACTACGAGTGTGTTTCGTGTTTGGTAACTGCAATCATTGTTGCTTTTGTTGTGGTCATCCATTTACAATGCTTGGTGTCAGTTTATCTCTTGTAAAAATAAAATACAGTGTGTGTGTGTGGGAAAAAAAAAAATACCAAGAGATTCCTGGGATTTAGTTACTGTGTCAAGTGTTTTACGTGGATTATCTCAATTAATGCTCACCTCAACCCTCTGGGATAGGTACTCTGATTATCCCATTTTACAGTTGAACAAATGAAACAGGTAGACAGGTAAGAATATCTGTCTAAAGCCATCAATCTGGGAAGAACTGAGCCTTCTGACTCCAAATCCAGTGTACTTTCCAGGACCTCATAGTATTTGATCACTCGGAGTCACCGTTCTACAGCATCCTTAATTCCAATGTTCTTTGCATCACACAGACTCTTCAAGCCTCAACTTCCTCACCAGTAAAATAGGGATAACCTGCTCTACCTTCCTCCCAGATCATTAGGAAGATTAAATGAGATAATGAATGTGCAAGTATTTTGAAAACCTTGAAGATATACACAGTGTAAGGCATTCTTCTTAAAAAGCTATGAAATTGGGATGACTCACTCAAACATAAATTCATTCTATAACATTTCAACTAAGCCTTGAGGTACAGGCTTATGGAATCAGCAGAGTAAACATTAAAAAGTCTGCCCCAGGGACCTCCCTGGTGGTCCAGTGGTAAAGAATCTGCCTTCCAATGCAGGGGAAGCGGGTTCGATCCCTGGTCAGGGAACTAAGATCCCACATGCTTCGGGGCAACTAAGCCCACGCGCCACAGCCACAACTACTGAGCTCATGCGCCACAACAAGAGAGCCTGCGCGCGGTGCGGCAAACTACAGTGCCTACGCGCCCTGGAGCCCGCACGCCACAACTAGAGAAGAGAAAACCTGCACGCCAAAACGAAGAGCCTGCGTACCGCAACTAAAGATTCCGCATGCCTCAACGAAGATCCCGCGTGCCGCAGCTAAGACCTGACACAGCCAAAAAAAAAAAAAAACAACAACAACAAAGTAACAATTTCTAAAAAAAAAGTCTGGCCCAAGGACAGGACCCAAGGTCATTTATGGCATTCTCTGAATCTCTGCAGCACTTCCTCTTCTTACCGTCTGCACTGTATTGTCTGATGATGGGCCTTTTTTCTTAAATGATACTGAGAACTTTGGTTGCTATTTAACAGTTTCGATCAGCACTGTCCAAAAAAAAGCCATAATGCAAATCACATATATAAATGTTCTAATAGACACATTGCTCATGGAGGATAATCTGCTTTATTCAAAGTCCACTGACTTAAATGTTAATCTCATCCAAAAAATACCTCCACAGAAACATCCAGAGTAATGTTTGACCAAATAGCTGGGTACCATGGCCCAGCCAAGTTGACACATAACAACCCTCACACCCCCTTGAATTTCATCTCATCTATTTCTTTCATTGGGAACTCCAGCTAACAGGTTATAATCACTGTTATCACTTTCTCACCTTATTCTTTCATCTTAATAATGATTTAATCCTACCATTCTGACAGGTTCCCTCAGGGTCACTCATGAGCTTCTCATTGCCATATAGAATGGTAATTCTAGAACAGTGTTTCAGAAAGTGTGTTCCACAGCTTATTTTTAATAGCTTTTATACTACTAATAATAGTTTTTAAAGATTCCATATATAAATACATTTGGTAAACTCTGGGTTAAACAAGTTTATTTATGATAGGTCTTATCAGGTCCCTTTAAAAGATCACAGCTGGGATACAGTGAGTAGCATTTTCCAAATTTATTTTGATGTCAGAATCCTTTAAACACCTTGTGGGATTAGCTGAGAGGAACACACACTTTGGAAAACATTAATTTTACCTCATTCTGTAAGTTTTTATAATTCTTATTAGCTTACAGCACCGTTTTGACACAATATATGCACCTTTTGTTTTTATTTTTTTCCTATCTTATTCCTAAGATCTTGTCTTACTCCTTTTGGGTATAAAGTGTATCATATCTTTTCACATGTCAAGCTTCTAGAATTGGTGCTGTACACACAGGATGTGTTCACATGAGTGAGCTTTACCTTGTTGCTGATAATTTAAAACTTAGCAACTGCCTTGAACCATAGGAACTTCAGCACATTGGTCACTAGGGGAAGACACACAGCACGTGGGCCATCCGCTCCTCAAATCCTCCGAACTACTTATTCTAGCCGCTCATAAACCACACCCAGTCTTAGGTAGAAGATATGAGCTACCTTCTGCTTCATGCTCTCGTGGTCAGTGAGCTCAGAGTGGAATCATAAGCAAAGCAGAGCTCATGCAAGAACGATCAAGCCGAGATCAAGCTGAAGATCCACTGAACTTGGTAGACGTTAGAGTAAAACTCCCTTAGGCTTGTCCCCCTACCCAGTTTAAAGAAATCATGTTTTCCCTTAGCATTTAATTTCAGGACCTGTAAATATTACTGCTTTTTAGATAAACTGTATCATCCTAAATCAATTTACTGGGGTAATAAAAGATAATTCCATTAATATAAACTGCTCCAAGGGGATGCTGATCAAGCAATGAATTTTATTTCATTTGAAATGAGGTCAGTATTTAATTTTGCAAGTTAAGTAACCTTGACTTTACTCTTGAAGGGAGCCTGAGAGAGACGAAAGGAAATTTCCTTTTCATTCATGTGAGAAACAGACTTCTTTTTTTTAAACACCCATATTCATCAGTGTGACCGTTAGTCCAAGAGGAGGCAATCGGTATCTTTACCAACAAAGCACCTTCCCTTTGAAAGACTGGTACTGGCCCCCTCTGTACAGTACTGTAAAACCTGAAGGAAAAACCATAGCCAAGTGCTACTGCCAGGACAAGATCGATATTTACTATACCTATTTCACAGTGAAGATACCTTTTCTGGAAAATTCCTCATAAGAAAACTGAAATTCAAGCTGCCGCTCTTTCTTCAGCCACCACTGCTCAATCCTGCCTTGTGTGAGCCTGACGTTCTCTCCCTTTTTCAACAAAAGATGTCAGAGACCAGGACGGCCATGCTGGGGATGGGGGAGGCTGCGCGGGGCAGACCAGGCTTCCATGTATCGGGACCCTCGAGAGCTCCTTTAGGAAGGGAGGGGTCGGGTAGGACATGCAGGAGCGGGAGTCTGTGGGGCAGTAGGTCCCAGGGCGAGCCACAGGGAGCAGCGGCACGAAACGGGAGCAGGGCCCGGAGAGTCCGCCCTCCTAGCCGACAGCAACCCTTGGGAAGGCAGCCCCAGAGCACTGCTCCTTGAGGGGTGGGGTCGCCGGGTTGGGAGGCGGGGAGGTGGGAGGGCTTTGGGGCCGAGAACGAGAGGACTGGCCCAAGGGATTGGAGTGGGCGCGGCAACTGCTTGGAAACAAGAGCTGGGAGCAGTGAGCCCCTTGGGAACTAAGATAGATGTGCAAGGGGTGCGGGATGAGGGAGGAGAGGGCATGGGGAGGAAACGTACACAGTTTAGAAATTGCTGGGGAAAGAATGAGTCTTAATAATTAGGGAACACCACCAGAAAATTAGAAATAGAAATGTACAACTTCATTCCAGCAAAATAGATTTGCATTTGTCCAATGGAAGATAGGAAAAGGAGAAAATAATCTTTTTAAATGTATGGTTGGTAAAAAATAAATAAGATAAACAATGTAATATTTGGGTTAAAGATAAAATTATAAGCAAAATCCCCAGATATTTAGTGCTGAATGACATGAAACCACATGTGAAAATTTTTGCAACACAACAAGCAGTACCTAAAGAGAAATATAACTCTAAGTATATTTGAATAAAAACACGAGAAGAATAATCTCAGAAATCAGAGATTACAAAAGGCTAACAAATAGAGCAAAGAGAACAAGGACAGACATAAGGGCAAACAAAAAAAAAATCAATAAAAAGAGCAAAAATATTGTGGATTATTAGTGAAACCACAGACAATCCTACTACACAGACCTCTGGCAGAATTTGTTAAGAGAAAAACAAACAAACCATCCTAGAGACAGAAGAGGCAAAGAAACAAAATGTGTAATAAAAAGTGGAAAATAATTACAGACAGAAAATTTTAAGAAAAGGTAAACCAATATGAGCAACTGTGCAGCAATAACTTTCAACACCTAGATGAAACTGACACATGTTAACAACGTGTAACCCATGTAACCCCAGACATCTGAATAGACTACTAACCATTAAAGTAATTGAACTGGATATGAAAACCTCCAAAAAAATTAAAAAGCTCAGGCCTGAACAATCTTAGAGATGAGTTGAATCAAAGTTTCAAAGAACAAATGATTCCTCTTTTGTATGAATTGTTCCAAAAAATAGATGGAATGAAAACGATTCAACTACTATTTTGTAGCAACTACTATTATATAACCTTGAAATTGAACCAGATAAGGACAGTATAAGAAAAGACAGTTATAGACAATTTCTCTTATGAATCCAGTGGGGCTAAAGATTTTCAGTAAAAGTTAATTATGTTGCTATACTGTTTCATTTTAACAGGAGTTTTTAAAAAATGTATTATAACTATATGGACACTATACTGTGAACTCAGTGAAGACAAAGACCAGTCCACCTTGCTTTCTATTTTAATGGCAGCACCTGGAACAGTTCCTCATAATTTGTAAGCACTCAATAAATACTGGCAGAATGAAAACGTGAATTCCTAAGGCCCACTTTTCTGTCTAGCATGAATTTATTCAACAATCTTTAAACTTGTCCGTGGTAGGTGGAATAATGGCCCCTCAAAGATGTGCACAGGCCTGACCCTGTGAATATGTTAGGTTACATGGCAAAGGGGAATTAAGGTTGTTAATCATCTGACTTTAAAATAGGACAATAGGGCTTCCCTGGTGATGCAGTGGTTAAGAATCTGCCTCCCAACGCAGGGGACACAGGTTCAAGCCCTGGTCCGGGAAGATCCCACATGCCGTGGAGCAACTAAGCCCATGTGCCACAACTACTGAGCCTGCAAGCCACAACTACTGAGCCCACGTGCTGCGACTACTGAAGCCCACGTGCCTAGAGCCCATGCTCCGCAACAAGAGAAGCCACTGCAATGAGTAGCCCGTGCACTGCAACGAAGAGTAGCCCCCTCTCGCCACAACTAGAGAAAGCCCGCGCGCAGCAACGAAGACCCAACGCAGCCAAAAATAAACAAAAAATAAATAAATTTTTTAAAATAATTAAAAGAAAATAAAATAGGACAATATCCCAGATTATCCAGATGGGCCCAATGTAAACACAGGTGTCCTTAAAAGAGGAAAGATCTTCTACAACTAAAGACAATAAAGAAGGAACCAAAACAAGTTGGTTAGGAGAGGTGGACTCATGATATAATCAAGTCCCATACCCCTGGGCAACCCACAAAGTGGAGAATAATTATAGTACAGAGGTTCTCCCATAGGAGTGAGAGATCTGAGCCCCATGTCAGGCTCCCCAGCCCAGGGATCCTGCACCAGGAAGATGAGCCCCCAGAGCATTTGGCTTTGAAGGCCAGTGGGGCTTAATTTTTGGAGCCCCATAGGACTGGGGGAGAGAGAGACTTCCCTCTTAAAGGGTGCACACAAGATCTCACAGATCCAGGGCAAAGCAATAATTTGCTAGGAGCCTGGGCCAGACCTACGTGCTGGTCTTGGAGAGTCTCCCAGAGAGGTGGGCTGGGGTGGGGCTGGGGGATTGGAGGGGTAGCTGTGGGGGGTGGGAGTGAGGGGATGAGGGTAGCTGTGGCTCACCCTGGGGGACACAGACACTGGCAGCAGCCATATTTGGCTGTGTTACACATTCTACTGTGTAACACTGATGCTGGTGGCCGCCATCTTCAGATCCTCCCTCTAGCTCATTAGCGCCAAGACCTGGCCTCACCCAACAGGCTGTAGGTGCCTCTAGACATGCCCCTAGACACGGCCCTGCCCACAAGAGGGCCAAGACCCAGCTCCACCCACCAGTGGACAGGCACCAGCCCTGCCCTCCAGGAAGCCTACACTAACCTCTAGACCAGCCTCAACTACCAGGGGGCAGACACCAGACCCAGGAAGACTACAATCCCACAGCCTGTGGACTCGGCCTGCCCACAGTAGGCCAGACCCTACTTGGGACCAGCTGGGCTCTGGCCCTGACCACTAGCAGGCCAATACAAGCTTCAGGACACCCTGGACCTCACACCCGACCAACGAGGTGTTGGTGGGAGGAACCAACACCTCCCCACCAGCAATCTGACAGCAGCTATGGGATCCCTGGGTGCTGAAGCCAGCTCTAGGACCCGGCTCTGCGTGCCAGTGTCCAGCACTAACCCCAGGACCTGGCTTCACCTGCCAATGGGGGGGGGGGCAACAGCTCTGGAGTGTTCTGGACCCTGACTCTGCCCATCAGTGAGCCAGCACTAGCCCCAAGGCCCCCTAGGATTCCACAACCAACTGCCTCATGACAGGGCCCCCCTAACCAGCAGCATCTGCACAAGGCAGGGCCTGACAATCAACAGGGTTAGGGGCCAACCAAACCTACCAGACCACCCATATAGTCAGCCCGCTACAACAGAAGGACCCATGCAGCCCTCTTAGAGGGAATCCCTAGAGCCTGGGTGATGAGAGGGGAGAGCACTGCTGGGACGCATAGGACGTCTCCTACAGAGGGCCACTTCTCCAAGGTCAAGAAACATAACTAACCTACCACATACATAAAAATACAAATAGCAATTTAGAAAAAATGAGGCAACAGAGGAACATGTTCAAGATGAAGGAACAACATAAAACCCCAGAAAAAGAACTAAGCAAAGTGGCGATAGGCAATCTACCAGAGAAAGAGTTCAGAGTAAAGGTGATGAAAGAACTCGGGAGAAGAATGGGTGCACAGAGCAAGAAGTTACAAGCTTTTAACAAAGAGTTAGGATATATAAAGCACAACCAAACAGAGATGAAGAATACAATAACGGAAATGAAAAAAACACTAGAAGGAATCAACAGTAGACTAAATGATACAGAGGAATGGATCAGTGAGCTGGAAGACAGAGTAGTGGAAACCACTGCCGCTGAACAGAAAAAAGAATGAAAAGAAATGAGGACAGTTTAAGAGACCTCTGGGACAACATCAAGTGCACTAATATTTGCATTATTGGGGCCCCAGAAGATGAAGAGAGAGAGAAATGTTCTGAGAACATATTTGAAAACATAATAGCTGAAAACTTCCCTAACCTGGGAAAGAAAAGAGTCACCGAAGTCCAGGAAGTGCAGAGTCCCATACAGTATGGGACTGTACCTCTGTACCCAATGCGGAACACACCAAGACACACTGTAATTAAAATTACAAAAATTAAAGATAAAGAGAGAATATTAAAAGCAGTGAGGGAAAAGCAACAAATAACATACAAGGGAACACCCACAGGCTATCAGCTGATTTTTCAGCAGAAAATCTGCAGGCCAGAAGGGAGTGGCACGATATAGTTAAAGTGATAAAAGGGAAAAGCCTACAACAAGAATACTCTACCCAGCAGGGTTCTCATTCAGATTTGATGGAGAAATCAAAAGCTTTACAGACACGCAAAAGCTAAAAGAGTTTAGCACCACCAAACCAGTTTTACAACAAATGTTAAAGGAATTTCTCTAGGTGAAAAAGAAAAGGCCACAACTAGAAACAAGAAAATTACAAAATGAAAAACTCACCAGTAGAGGTGAGCTCACCAGTAAAGACAGGAAACCATCCACACACAAAGCTAGTAGGAAAGTTAAAAGTAGTAAAATCAACTATATCCACAATAAGCAGTTAAGCGATACACAAAAAAATTAGATGTAAAATACAATATAAAAAAACAGTAATCAAGAGGGGAGGAGAGTGCAAATGCAGAGTTTAAAAATACATTTGAAATTAAGAGATCAGCAACTTAAAACAATCATGTATATACAGATTGCTATATAAAAACCTCATGGTAACCACAAACCAAAAATCTGTCGTAGATATACACACAAAAAAGAAAAATTAATCCAAACTTAACATTAAGATAGTCATCAAATCACAAGAGAAGAGAACAAAAGAAGAAAGGTTTTAAAAAAAAGGCAGGAAGTCCTTTTCTCACCGCACCCTTCTAATAAATCCAAGTCTCTTAAAGTTCTAGACTTTGATTCAGGATTCAAGGCGTAGAATTTGGCTCAGAATTAAGTCATAGAATTTAATTCATGCAACTTTCTTCACTTGTGTCAGGCATGTTGGTGGTGGTCTTAATAGAAATGGACCACGATGCACTGGGTAGCAATAATATCACATAAAACCCTTCCAAACAAGATGGCACAATACTGATTAACCAGATCAGAAAAAACATATTCCACTGGACAAACCAGTAGACCTACTGGTCTGAATATCACCATTTTCAAACTGCCCATCTTGTGACAGTCCATAACATTTATCAACTCTTTGAAGCCTGAAACCTTATGTATTATTTACTTATTATTTATTAAATAAACAATTTGTTTATTTAAAAAAAGAGAACAAAAGAAGGCAAAAAAAAAAACCTACAAAAACAAACTCAAAACATTTAACAAGGGGAGTCCACGTGGGCACCGGCGCAGCAGGTAGCAGCATGGGGGTCGCCACGGTGGAGCTGCAGCAGCTCCGGGTGCGGGAGGCAGTGGACTCTATGGTGAAGAGGCTGGAGAGAGAGAACATCGGAAGATGCAGGGCCTCATGTTCCGGCGCAGCACCGGCTGTTGTGAGGACAGCCAGGTCACCATGCAGCAAGTGCGCCAGTGCATTGAACGCTGCCATGCACCTCTGGCTCAAGCCCAGGCCCTGGTGACCAGCGAGCTGGAGAAGTTCCAGGACAGCCTGGCCCGGTGCACTATGCATTGCAACGACAAAGCCAAAGATTCAGCAGATGCGGGGAGTAAAGAGCTTCAGGTGAAGCGGCAGCTGGAGAGTTGCGTGACCAAGTGTGTGGATGGCCACATGAACCTCATCCCAGCCATGACCAAGAAGATGAAGGAATCTCTCTCATCCATTGGGAAATAGATGTCTGCTATTGGCCATCGGGGCTGAAGGCAGGAATGTATTTAAAAAGAGGAATGGGGATTTGGGTTTTCTAAGGAAAGTTTATGAATGAGGAAATTAAGGATGGCAGCAAGTTTAAGGCCTATGTCACTTGCCTCTGGACACTGGTTCCTTTGTGTTTGAATCCTAGAAAGTGAAAAAACCTGGTGCTAAAATTTGGGTCAGAGATAGCACAGGAGAGTTTTTGTGAGCCTGAATTTCGTGTGAATTTCATGAGCCTGAATTTCGAGTGCTTTTCCTGGCAACAGGGAGAGTCTCCCTTGTACCAAACCAGAGCCCTCCAAGGTACCAGATTCTCTTAGTACACAGATACCAGCAGGCTGGCAGGTTCACCTGACCTGCTTATGAGCTGGTGGAATGTGAGGAGAGGTGTTTCTATTTGTTGCCAATCTCCTGTTTACCAGAAGGATCACTACAACATTTTCCGCAAACTAGAAATAAAACAAAATCCATGAGGTCACTAATTTAGAAGGGGAAAGGGGGCTTCTGGGGATTTGTTTTGCTTGGTTTTGTTTTATATACAAGGGCATGAAGTTACTTTTAAGATGTAGAGCTGGGAGAGGTAGTTTGGATAAAAACTTTGAAAGGGTCCTTGCGGATATTCATTTCTGCCGTCAAAATGTGGATGCACATTTCTTAAAATTCTCACACATGACATCTTTCAGCCTGGAGACCCCGCAAAAATATAGGAAGCGCTATCATACTGGTAGGGGACGCAAACCTTCCCTCTAACTGGCAGCCACGATGAGCCCTGAGGCTGTCTGCAGCAGAGTCAGCCGAGTGACAAGACAATCTTGCAGTGACACTCACCCTTGAAGGGAAAGGGGATTTCGATTGTGCTATATGCTACTATAGTCAGGAATGAACAGCAAAAGAGGAATTGTTAGCTGCTTAATTAAGAGTTAGGAAGTACTACTGGCTTTGGAAAAATCTGGTTTTCATAAAACAAAGTAGAAAGAAAGCCTAAACCCAGTATTGCTTACTTTGCCCCCTGTAATAACAGAGCTCTGTTGAAACAATCCCTTGGCAACACAAAGGTCAAAGGAGAAAAAGTCAGCAACTTAGGGGCAAGCTGTGACTCCTTTAGAGCAAAACATGGGACAGCCCTACGTTACCAAATACCACTTTTGCGACATGCGTTGTTCTTGCCCCAGTTCTGGCACCTTATTGTTTTATTAAGGACCTTGTGTTTTTACCAACTTATTACTTGATAATATAGCCTGTCTCTTTGCTGCTTCAAGACTGATATATTTTCCTAGTGGTTTGGTTTTAAAAATAAATAAGACAATTTTTCTTCCAAAAAAAAACAAAAAAAAAACATTTAACAAAATGTCAATGAGAACATTGGAGGGCATTATGCTAAGTGAAATAAGTCAGACAGAGAAAGACAAATACTGTATGATATCACTTACATGTATAATCTAAAAAATACAAAAAACTAGTGAATATAACAAAAAAGAAGCAGACTCACAGATATAGAGAACAAACTAGTGGTTACCAGTGGGTAGAGGGAAGGGGGGAAGGGCAAGATATGGGTAGGGGATTTTAAAAAAAAAATTTTTTTTTAAAAGGAAAAAAAGAGAGTTGGTAGTTGAGACACACTGCAGCCATAACTTTTAGATGTTTTTAGATTCCATTTGAGGGTGAGGAGACTAACTTTTTCCCAAGGGAAATGTAAATCTTATGTCTGAATCAGGAGGGAAAAGCCTGCTGATGCAATTTGGCCTTGGCCAGAGGCAATACTACCAGTTATGCCTCACAGAGTGATACTGGGTGATATGCATGGAGAGAATCTGAGCTATGTTTTATGGTTTACGGTTGGGCAAATTAGGCATTTGACAGGCAAGGGAATATTGTTTGGAACTTTGCTCAATAGGAAGCCATCATTACCAAAGCACGGATGCCAAAGAGAAAGCTTGTTAATTCAGCTTTCCTTGATGGCTAATAACTTGTAATAGTCATTATATGGGTTACTTGGTCCTGCTGGGTCCCAGCATGTAAGCTTCTTTCTGATCAAAGTTACCCCCATGGGTAGGCTGTGGTTAAACGTTTTAATCTCTGTCTCCATGAAGTTCTGTTATCCTAGCCCAAGAGATTGAATTGACAGTCTCTAACTTCCTTATCTTTTCTTAAACACAAGAATATAATTTTAAGAAACCTTTTGCTTTGAAGTAATTATAGATTCACAGGAAATTGCAAAGATAGTACAGAGAGGTCCCCTGTACCTTTCACTCAGTGTCCCTAAATGGTTACATCTTACATAAATATAGTACATTATCAGAACAAGGAAATTAACAATGGTTCAACATGTGTATACATCTAATTTTTAAATTTAAAGTATACACAACATAAAATTTACGATCTTAACCATTTTTAGGTATACAGTTCAGTAGTGTTAAGTACATTCACATTGTTGTGCAACCAATCTCCAGAACTCTTTTCACCTTGCAAAACTGAAATTCTGTACCCATTAAACACTAACTCCATAGATAGCTAGTGGGAAGCAGCTGCATAGCACAGGGAGATCAGCTCGGTGCTTTGTGACCACCTAGAGGGGTGGAATAGGGAGGGTGGGAGGGAGACACAAGAGGGAGGAGATATGGGGGTATATGTATATGTATAGCTGATTCACTTTGTTATAAAGCAGAAACTAACACACAATTGTAAAGCAATTATACTCCAATAAAGATGTTAAAAACAAAACAAAACAAACAAACAAAACACTAACTCCCCATTCCTCCCTCCCCACAGCCTCTGGGAACCAACCTTGTACTTTCTGTTTCTATAAATTGTATAGATAACTTATGTAAGTAGAATCACAGTATTTGTCTTTTTGTGACTGTTTTAATTCACTTAGCATAATGTTCCCAAGGTTCATCCATGCTGTACCACGTATCAGAATTTATTTCCTTTTTAAGGCTGAATAATATTCCATTGTACGTACATACTCCATTTTGTTTATCTATTAATCTGCTGATGGGCACTTGCGTTGCTTCCACCTTTTGGCTATTGTGAATAATATTGCTATGAACATGGGTGTACAAATATCTTTGAGGCCCTAATTTCAATTACTTTGGGTATTGTTAGGTGCTAAATTGTGTCCCCCTTAAATTCAAATGTTAAAGTCCTAACCCCCAGAATATCGGAATGTGACTGTATTTGAAGATAATTCCATTTAAGAGGTAAGTTAAAAGTGAAATCTAATCCAATCTGGCTGGTTTCCTTATAAAAAGGAAATTTGGACACACTGAGAGACATTTTCTGATGTGTATACTTTTTAGTATGGTCTTAATATTTTTCATTCTTTTTTCTTAAAATTGCCTACAATATTCTTTGAAGTTGCAGTTTACAATAAGTACATTTAGATTGTTGACATCTTCAATTGCTTCTTCCTCACAGACGATAATATTTTCAACTGAGAAACTACTTTCTCTGCAAGTGCTAAGGTACTTGGTAATTTGGGGCAAATTCTAAATGGAGGATATTCTAAAATCTAACACTGTTTTTGTTGTGAAATGTGTAAAATTTCAGCACAAATATTTTCACAGGTACTGTCCCTTTGTTATCGATCCTAGTGCCTTAAGCAACAAAAAGGATTTATAAGACAAAATGTGTCCAATAAATGGTCTCTATAATTCTTTAGAAAATTTTGCCAGATTTAAATGCTGCAAAAACCATTGGTTGTTCTTGTTCATTCCATTCAGATAAAAAATGTAAAGGCTCTTCCTACAAGTCCAGATGCTCCAAAGCTCAGAGAATTTAAAAGTTACATCTACATTGTTTGAGCTCTCAGCATTCAATTTGTTCAGTTCCTTCCTTGTGCTTGAAGGGATAAAATTCAGTGTCTTCCTGTTTGGAAGTTTTCTTTTCAATAATTGCAATTCACTAAAAACTTCAAAAGCTGAAGTTTTTGGCACTCTACTCATTGAATATTTAGATTAACAATTTCCAATTGATTTTGAGCAAAGTGAAACCAAAATTTAGAAAACTTGTTATAAAAATGTTTGATACCATTGCAAGATACCTAGAATGATTTACAAAGTAGTACTTCAAAGTACTACTCAAAAATATTAAAATTCAAATGATGATATATAGTAAAAGTAGAATATAACCATTGGAAAACTGAATTTTTTATTCAACATCAGTTGTGTTACAATTTTGTAGTTCAGGTACTTTAACTGGATATATATAAATATTTGTTAAATTTTTTTTAACATCTTTATTGGAGTATAATTGCTTTACAATGGTTAGTTTCTGCTTTATAACAAAGTGAATCAGCTATATGTATACATATATCCCCATATCTCCTCCCTCTTGCGTCTCCCTCCCACCTTCCCTATCCCACCCCTCTAGGTGGTCATGAAGCACCGAGCTGATCTCCCTGTGCTATACGGCTGCTTCCCACTAGGTATCTATTTTACATTTGGTAGTGTATATATGTCCATGCCACTCTCTCACTTCGTCCCCGCTTCCCCTTCCCCCTCCCCGTGTCCTCAAGTCCATTCTCTACGTCTGCATCTTTATTCCTGTCCTGACCCTAGGTTCTTCAGAACCATTTTTTTTTTTTAGATTCCATATAACATTTGTTAAATTTGATAACTGTTTTATTAGTACGATTTCTCAGCTTGTTTGAACACAATTATGAACTAGTTTTGTACTATAGCCAATTCTTTGTATATTTCTACTCTGGAGGTTTTGTAATTTATTGAGAACTTTGTTTTTATCACAATACTGTACCCACCAATATTTTCATTTTCATAGGAAAGTTGAATTTTTAAACTGAATTTATACTATCATTCACAAAAATGGGGTCAGATATTTCACTTTTGACATAATTAACTCCTAAATGCTTTTCTTCAATTACACGAGTTGGATGAAAAATTGAACTACTTTTGAAATTATTTCAATTGATTTTCTATGTGAAGCGTCTTATGACACTGGTATGAAGTTGTCATTATTTTGCACTATTTACAATAACCAAGGCATGGAACAACCTAAGTGTCCATCAACAAATGAATGGATAAAGAAGATGTGATACACACACACACACACACAATGGAATATTACTCATCCATAAAAAAGAATGAAATAATGCCATTTGCGTCAACATGGATGGACCTAGAGATTATCATACTAAATCAAGTAAGTAGAAAGACAAATACCATATGATATCACTTATATGTGGAATCTAAAATATGATACAAATGAACTTATTTACAAAACAGAAATAGACTCACAGACATAGAAAACAAACTTATGGTTACCAAAGAGGAAAGGGGCGGGGGCAGGGGAGAGATAAATTAGGAGTTTGAGATTAACATATACAAACTACTATATACAAAATAAACAACAAGGACCTAGTGTATAGCACAGGGAACTATATTCAATATCTTGTAATAACCTATAATGGAAAAGAATCTGAAAAAGGATAGATGCACAGATAGATGTATAGCTGATTCACTTTGCTGTATACCTGAAACACTGTAAATCAACTATACTTCAATTTTTAAAAATTGACATTTTAATTATATACAAAATTCTTTTGCTAATGGAGCCAACACGCTAACAGCTATTGCTACATGTTAGTGTACACGTAAGAAAGTTGGACTCAATATGAGCAAAAGTAATTTAGAAGTAGATACACGTGACCTGAATGAAAATTATGCTTCACATTGTGATGTGAAAATGCACCTTTTGCTGCTGCGTGTGTTAAATCATTGTCTTCAGGCATGACATTCTTAAATAACAACTAACTTTTCAAGTGCATGCTGATGCCTTTTCAGCAGATTTGAATCTTCTGGCTTTTTTTTTTTTTTTTTCATATTCTGGTTTTCATGTTAAGAGATTGAATGGACAAACAGACAATGGCCATACCATATATGACAACAGAACTCTCGCCCACAACCTCTGCAGCAATCAGCCCAGAACTGCCAGGACTCAGTCAATGGCTGCCAGCTTCCTCATTTTGCCTCGATTTCCAACTCAGGACCAACCAAAGAAAGCCAAATATACTTCCCAAGCTAAACGTGTAAGATATACTGCTTCTAGTTAGCATGTCTCCATCTTCCCCGTATCAACAGTTTCCAATCCAAGCATATCTGAAAAAATTTTTTCAATATAGAACTTTCCCACCCTCCTATCTGCCTTTGGGTTTCTGCCAAAGGCAGGTGATGGTGGCTCCCCTGCTATATAGCAAGCTCTGAATAAATAGCCTTTGTGCTCATGTAGATGGTCTTCAACCATTTCCACAGTGTGGTCACTGATGTCATGGTGGATGAAATTACCAACGGTGGATGGTAAATGTTGATAACATTTTATGCAAGTTACATATTCTTCATCAACTTTACTGAGAAACAGAAATTCAGTACTTAACTTTTAGTCCTGGTTACTGCTATACAAATCCTTTTCTATCAACCTTTGAATTCTATGAATGATTTTTCACCTAATAGTAAAATTTTCTTCCTGGTATTGAATGGTACCTACTAATTTCTCTAAACATTGATAAGTGGTCACAGCAGAACCTGAAGAATCTGTCTCGTTATGTAACACGCCAAGAAACTTCCTATTTCATGCTTTGACGACTCATCAAGGAAAGACAACCACTTGGAATAAAGAGCCTTCACAGAGAAATGCATTAATACAATGGCTATGAGCAGTAATATACAGGTGGTAAAGGTAGTGTGGATGACAAAAAATACAGATTTACATTCTCTGTTATCGTTTAGAAATGCTTTTTGAAGTCTCAAAAAGTACAGATTTACATTCTCTGTTATCATTTAGAAATGCTTTTTGAAGGCTCTGGCCTTGTTTGGATTTTTGCCAAGGGAAAACATGTAACAGAAAAATAAAAACCCACTATCTTTAAACATCAGTATTTTTGTTTCACTAACAGGTCATCAAAACAGAACCCACTTGTACTGGCAGAAGTGTTCAGATTTCTACTCCTGGTGGTAGACAACAGATGCCACTCACTCAGCACTAACCGTTCCCAGCTCTGGCCTCAGCACAGAAGACATATTCCCTGTCAATTCCGATTTGTGTAAGAATGTCGTTAGCCGGGTGTACAGGCATGTACTTGCTCCCAGGGAGTTCCCATAACATCTCTATATTCTCACTCTTAAATAACAGCTTTATTTCAGATTCATACAGGCTCTTTTGTGGTTTATTGTGACATTTTCCTCCTGCTCCCCAAGGGATGAAATTGATAAAAAGGTACTATTTTTTTTTTTAAATCTCAATTGGCTCATTTAGGCAACAAGTTCACGTGCCAATGAGAATAGGTGAGTTTGTTTAGAGAGGAGGGCTGAGAAGGATTTTATGATTGACAAACAACTGGACTTTTCCATTGAAAACAAATATTCTTCTCCTTTCAAGTTAAGTATGTTAGAGGATTCTGGTTTTCATACTGCTTTAAACCAGGGTTTAGCTGAGATAGGATTTTGTTGTTCCAAAGTCAGATCATTTTAGGGCCACCTGAAATTGCTGAAGTCATCCAGGTCATTGCACTAACATGAGTCTAAATTTAAATGATACCTTTAGTCACTCATCATTATAATAGTGACCAGATGCAGTACAGTGTGATGGAAAAACCTAAAGAAGAAGCTAGAGGCAGGCCATCTATGTGGTTTTCTATGTTCCCGCTTTCTCTGTCTTTAGAGGTATGTGCCTTACTGGATGAGTCTGAGAGGAATGGAAGCAACTGATTTCCCCTCCAGTTGTTACCTGTTGTATTTTCCCATTTAACTGAATTAATCATTTTCACGGAAGCCTTTATTAAAAAAAGTTTCAAAACAGACTTGCTTGTATGATTTTAATGTAATGAAAAAATTCAGTTATTTTCTTCAGATACTTTCATTTTCTTCTGTCTGCAAGCTCCAAGTGGAGCTGTATTCATTTATTCATTCAATAAATCTTTCATGCATACGTACAATATGCCAAGCGTTGTTTTAGGTAAAGATGACAGATTTGTAAGAGAATCATCTTAGATGTCTCAGCTCTAGCAACTGGCTAAATATTCAATCCCATGTTATTTAACGACAACATTTAAACTTCCCCCACTTTTGCACTGTGCAACTCACCTCCTCCTGCTTTGTGAATACCACTGGGGTAGGCTGAATAATGGCCCCCGAAGATGTCCTTGTCCTATTCCTCAGAATCTGTGAATGTTACTTTAAATGGCAAAAGGGACTTTGCGGATAATTACATCAAGGATCTTGAGTTGAGGAGATTATCCTGGATTATGTGGGTGGGCCTTAAATGCGATCACAGCGTTCTAATAAAAGAAAGGAGGGAAATTTGACTACTGAAGCAGAGATTAGAGAGATGTGGCCACAAGCCAAAGAATGCAGACAGCCACCAGAAGCTGGAAGAGACAAGGAACAGATTCTCTCCTGGAGCTTCCAAAAGCAATCGGCCCCGTCAACATCTTGATTTTAGCTTTGTAAAGACTCATTTTGGACTTCTGGCCTCCAGTATAGTAAAGAATAAATAGCTGTTGTATTAAGCCATTAAGTCTGTGGTAACTTGTTAAAGCACCAGTAGAAACTAATACAGGTTACAGGCCTAGGTTTTGAGTATAATTGTACTTTATAGAAGTGGAGTCTAGGATGTATCTAAAAGCACTAATGTCATCCATGAGATAGCAGTTTTGCAAATTTCCCCCATTGACTAGAAAAAAGGAAAATTTCTTCTTTTTGGTTCCCCAAATCTACTGAGAAGGCAGTACAATGTGAGACGGCACTTTGGGGATAGGCAGGCTTTTCCAGAATTTGTCAAATTTGAAGCGCGCATAATATACCTGCATGGATTTGTTGTCAGGATTTGTCCCAGATGCTAACAAATGAAAGATAAAGCATCTAAATCAATAACCTCAGGGCTTCTGTTGAGCTGCACCTCACAGGCCTGCAAGCCCTGTACTTGTCCAGACTCAAGACGGAAGGGAGAGCTGGAGTCAGCGACAGAGACACCAGTGGTTTAGTGGACGGGGGTTGGGGTGGGGTGGGGGGGGTTGCTTACCTGCCTCAAGCGACGTCCCCGAGGTACCCGCCACCGTGGGCGCAAGTAGCTGCCATCTTTGCTCCCAGAGGGTGGGGGGAGGTTGCCTGTTATAGGCGGAATTGACGTCAGCTTGGCTCATCGGTTACCAGGGAAACTAGCAGAGGCGCCTGCCCCTCACCACGCCTTTGATAAGCTCTCCAGGTGTAGAGACTCTGATCTAAAGATTAGAACAATCACTAGCTGGGGCCTGGGGCAAGTGTGTAGAAAGGTCAGTCAGGTGAGTTGGGTGTAGGTGAAGCAGACATTGGTGGAGCAGGGGACGGACTGAGAGCAAGAGTACAGCCATCTTGAGAGGCCTGATCATACAGCTTCTCACATAAGACTAGCTTTAGGCACTTTCACCAATTCAGCTAGACTGTGGAAAAACATCTTTTTCACTGAACAAAATTAAAAAGTTTGGAATGTTTCACTAAGTATCGTGAACTATGTTTGGCAAAATTGTGAGGAATTTAGGAAATAGCTGACCTCTTGGGGCTGATACCATGAATCTGAACATTACTGATGGAAGAAGCCACGCTGGGAATGCCATCCTCCTGTGTGGCCGCCTAGGTAGGTGCCTGCATATGCAGGTACCTCTTAGAAGTAAATGTACAAAATCTAAAGGCTGGTGCACACCTACATTGGTGACACAAATGATGGTATTTAAAAGCATCACAGAGACCCAGTCTTGGTTTTGTTAATGACAAGGGTCCTGGGACTTATTAATCAATAGAAATTGATAAGAGGGCAGACAAGGAATTCAGTCAAGGCTTTATTGGGACTTGTGCTGTAGCATGAAGGAGTGAAAACAAGGAACAGGTGTCCTTGCTTGCTCCCTGAAGGGGGTCCACCTGGTTCCTTAATGGGATGAGGGTGGGGACAGATAGGTGGGTTGGTCCAGAGAGGTGGCTTAGGTAGTCCGCCTACCCCCTTGGAGGTGCTGTGAGCAGGGATCATTCGCAGTACCCGGCTTTTGTTCCTGGCTCCTCAGAAGTGGCAGTTGGTGTTTGGCCTTTTTGTATCTCTTTGTTCATAATTTGCCCCAACTGTGCATGCAGGCAGTTATTTTTAGTCCCTTATAGTTTCTTTGTATTCTGTTGCTGCAGGAGACATTTGTCCAGGTGGAGGCACTCCAGTAAAGTGTCCCAGGTCTCAGGTCCAAGCCTATCTCAGCTTGAACATCATTTGCCCAGAATTGTAGCAGGATTAATGAAGAAGCTTCTTCTGTCATTTTCCTTTACTCTGTACATCAAGGGTAAATGCCTTTGGAATACTTTAGAGAATTAACCATGGAGACCTCACAAGATGACTAGTACATTTTGAAGAGAGTATATTAATTACATAAATATAAATGTACTTTATTCTACATGGGGGAAAAAAGACTAGAGGAAGATTTATTAATAGAGGATTGAAAAGACAATATTAAGAAAGGCAAGAAGCTTAAAAAAATAACAACCGGGCTTCCCTGGTGGTGCAGTGGTTGGGAGTCTGCCTGCCAATGCAGGGGACACGGGTTCGAGCCCTGGTCTGGGAAGATCCTACATGCCGCGGAGCAACTAGGCCCGTGAGCCACAACTACTGAGCCTGCGCGTCTGGAGCCTGTGCTCCGCGACAAGAGAGGCCGCGATAGTGAGAGGCCCACACACTGCGATGAAGAGTGGCCCCCGCTCGCCGCAACTAGAGAAAGCCCTCGCACAGAAACGAAGACCCAACACAGCCAAAAGTAAATAAATAAATAAATAAATAAATAAATAAATAAATAATCCTTCCCTCTACTTTAAAAAAATAAATAAATAACAACCAAAAAGTATTGTGATAGCCTATAGAAAATTCTGAGAGATGCAGTGGAGAATTAAGCCTTTAGTGGGGAGAGACTTTGGGAAGAAAGGTTGGATGTAAAGTGGTTTAAATTTTTTTGAAAGAAAAATTCTCATTCTCATATTTGTGTTCCTAGAATTCTATAGATAATGACCCAAGTTTGAAGGGTGGTTTAAAATACTGAGTTGTTAGCACCTGGGAAGTAAACTTTTGGTAAACTTAAAAACCACGGACAATTTCAGGAGTAATTAGGAAATGCTGAGCTTGATCACTGGTTTTTATCCTCAAGTACTTGGCACTTGGATGACCTTGTTTCAGACTGGAGTGCTTCCTGGTAGGAATTTATTTTTGTAATTTTCACTTTTTCCCCCCCAAATTTAGGAAGCCCATCAAACCCATTGTTTAAAGGAAAGAACAGCCCTGCTAGCTGAGCCTACACAGAAAGGAAGCAGCTGCCTCAGGCATGCAGCTGTTGACACTGCACAGCTACCCCCGGCCAAGCGGCGGCCAGAGAGGCGTTCGCAGTTCCGAGTCAGGCCAACAATTGGCCGCCAACATTCAACCCTCACTCTCTGATGGCTTTCCCTCTGAGCAGATGAGCTATCACAAACTCAGTTGTATTTATCCCAGTGTGCCGTCCAAATTTTGTACCCAGGAAGCTAAAACTAAACCAAGAAATGACTACCTACAAGCCAGCAATAGTGTAATGTAACTGGGGCTATGGGCACTCATAAGAGGTTAATTCTATGACATGACTTTGTAATTGGACTAGGGAACTGACTTATGGTAGCCGTGATTATATAATCACAGACTATGCAAATAAAAGTTTCATCTACTGTGTCCCTTTGCTTCTTATTTTCAATCTGCTTTCCAGTTGCTTTATTACATACAGCAAGGAGCAGGGCATTTCTTTGACATCTTGAGTTCTTATCATTTTCTCAGTCTTTCTCTCCCTCTCTCCCTCCATCCCTCTGTCCATCTAAGCTAAGAAGTTCTATTGTATATACTTTTCCGAAAAGGACACAAGACAGAAGTATTTCTTCGTGCACTCCTGCCACTCACATCAAAGCTTCTCAGAATAATACTAGGAACACATTTCCCGGAGGGGATATGAGAAGATCATCTCCGTGATTGGACAGTATCGGGAGAGGCTGTGCACCACCCTATAAATTCACCAGAGTGGACCAGGCTGTGAAAAGGCACCAGGGCCTATGTGTTTAACATATTCCAGCAGGATTAAAATAGGTCGACTGTCAATATTTGTTTTAGGAGAAACTGATTTGGGGATTCTAGTGACCCAAACGTTTGGTATATTGCTTTCTTTGACACTGCCTCTGAAATTATTTCTTCCTACACTTCTTCATAAGAAATTAGAGACTTGGAGCTCAAGACTGATAAATCCTCTATTTACAATGCATACAAAGACCAGGATACACTATTACTACTTTATTGGAAGTGCTTTCACTTGGGAAAGAAAATATCCCCTATGAAAACTCTCTTTCTGAAGGGAGAACTTGGATGAGCGAAAGCTAACCCCTAGGGGCTTTCCCCAGAGACCAGCCATGGAAAACCCTGATCTGTGCGATATTGGGTTTCCTGCAGTCCTCATGAACTACAGCTTTACTCCTATAATCTAGAAACAAATAGAAAACTGAAACCAGCTTTCTGAGTCTTTTAATATAAGTATGTTCAAAATTCAGAGAAAAGTCCTGTGTTTTGGTGTTTGATTTGAAAACAGTTTCTACATTGTTATTACATGAAAAAAGAGCTGGAAATGTAGTCAGAATAAGCACTCAATCTTCTTTACATGCTACTTGAAGTCTTGCTGGAGGTAAAAATATTTACTACTTCCGTGGAAAGGTCATTAGAACATACTATTCACAAAAAACAAGCCTCTTTATATAGTTTATTTAAAATTTGCTGTTTTCTGTGCTCTTACAAATGTAACGTTCTAGTACACAACATCCATTGAAGAGTACAACTCTTATTTTGAGGTGGCACAGAATCGACAATTTTTTTCAGTGGATAATTACTCTTTCATTAGGAAATTTAACTACAAGCTATTTTTCTGTAGAAAGTTGCTTGAAATTCTATCACTAATATATGATAAAATTTAATTTTTGTATCTCAAAATGACCATATGCAAATGAACAGTACATAACTAATGCCTTTATACCTTCAATTATAAGCAGAGTAATTTCACAGTGAAGTTTTTTCCAATAAAAAGTTTAAAATATATTATTTTCAGGGAAGAAGCTGATCTGGATAAAATAATTTGCGGCTAGACCTCATTATAAAAATATCAGTCAGGTGATCAAAGCATGTTTTGCCACAGAATTTCCCTGTGGCTTCCACCTGCCAGGCCCCATTAGCCAATTTAAAAAAATCCTCTTCTTAGGAAGGGGGGTGGGGGAGGGAAGGATTGGGAGTGTGGGGTTAGCAGATGCAAACTATTATGTATAGGATGGATAAACAACAAGGTCCTACTGTAGAGCACAGGGAACTATATTTAGTATCCTGTGATAAACCATAATGGAAAAGAATATGAAAAAAGTATATATATGTATAACTGAGTCACTTTGTTGTACAGCAGAAGTTAAACACAACATTGTAAATCAACTATACTTCAATAAAATTAAAAAAATAAATAAATAGGGCATTCCTTGGTGGTCCAGTAGTTAGGGCTCTGAGCTTCCACTGTAGGGGACATGGGTTCGATCCCTGGTCAGGGAACTAAAATCCCACATGCCATGCAGCAGCGCCAAAGAAAATTAAAAACAAAACAAAACAAAACAAAACTCCCTTTGGAGACATAGACCAGGTGTAAATGGGAGTGGAAGGTGGGGCAGGGGAGGTTGACCCTTGGCTTTGAAGAGTAAATTCTGGTTGCGTGGGCTGGTTAGATGCCTCCAGAACACACTTGTAGGGCTCTGGATTAACACAATCTCGTAAGTTTCAGAGTTCTGCCCTCCCCACTCTTCACCTTCACATGACAGCCCTGGCAAAGGGACAGAAGTCACAAAAGTGAGGAGAAGCCACAAATGGCAGAGTGAGTCACAAGTTACTGAGCTCTAGGCAGTTTCCAGTTCTTGAAATAGACTTTCTTGGCGACTACTTGAATGTCACTGTGAGAAAAACAACAAACAGGGGCGAGGGAGTGGGAGGTTAGGCCAGCACACACTCATTGGAGGGTCCCCCGTCAGCTGCACAGTTCCCTGGGGGCTGAGGGTGCTTGTTAAAACGCAGAGTCTTGGTCCACACCCTAGACGTATGGACTCAGTCTTTCGAGGGAAGCTCAGGAATCTGCGCATAAACCAACATCCAAGATAATAACTTGGCCCCGTGGGATCGACCCATCCACCCGCCCCCAAGGAACATGATCCCCGCTCCACTTAGAGAACCTACTTTTCTTTCCCAGATTCCATTTCTCTTTTATTCATTCTTGCCTTTTCTCTTCATTTGCATTTAATGTCAATCATGCTGTATTTGACAGTCTTTGGGAAGGTGCTTTGGGGAGCAGGATATAAAGAATAAGCTTTCAACTTGCACAGTAGCCAATGGCAAGAAGTTCACTGGATTCCAGGCACTTCATTTCCATTTCTTTTTCAAAATTAGGTTGAGCAACTTTATTTCCAGGTGGGGAGTGAGAAGATTTTAAGAGACGGAAAAGCAGCCTTCCTGAGTACTGGAAGTTTCAAATGTTTGTGACCCAAAAGTGGGGCTGGGGAGGCCAACAATACGTAACTCAGCGTAGGCTACTTCCCTTCTCTTCCTCATCAACATGACGTTATTTCAAGAGCCGTCATTCTGGACTCCCACGGCTTTGTCAGGTATTCTTTCATTACAAACAAGAGAAAACCACTTCCCAGGGCTTCCACAGCACTGCTGGCAAGTTCAGTGTTACCATTATTTTGGACCCCTAAAAGATGGAAATGAATTAATTAACTTACATGGCTATTTTGATGTGAAAAACAGTTCATTGTTTTCTAAGTATTTCAAATCTAAAGTTTTTACTGGGTTACCAAACCTAGGACTTAATGAGATCTTCTTTCTCTTGCAATATATTATTTGATGGTGGATACTGGGGTAGGGGCATGGGAGGGGTTTGGAGGCATACTTCTACCACATGCATACAGCCTTCTAGAAAAATTCCATATGCAATTAATACAAGAAAATACACAGATTTTGAAAAGTGATGAAAGATGATCAATGATTGCCTCGGGGTGAAGGATGGGGAGGGGGAGGAGACAGGGATTAGAAAGGGGCAGAGGAAACGACTGGTGATGATGGATACGTCCACTATTGTAATTGTGGTGCTGGTGTCAAGAGTATATGCATATGTCAAAATGTATCACATTGTACAGTTCAGATATGTAAAGTTTATTGTATGTCAGTGACACCTCAATAAAACTTTTAAAATAAGCTTGAAATGACTGAAAAAAAAAGTTTCTAGCAGCCACATTATTTCCTAAAGAAATAACTGAATGAAGATAATTAAAGGGGGTGGGGAGTTGCTACCTAGGATAAAAGAAGTGATAGTTTTAGCATTATTCTGTCTTTAACAGTGTTAAGTTGTGCCTACCCCATTAACTAAGAGTAAGAAGAAACAGGTAGAACACAAATAGGATTATACTTTGCTTTATGAAAACTTGATATTCCTCTTTCCAAAATTGCCCTAATTTATATTTAGAAGGAAGAAATGATAGAAAATTTTTTTGCAGAAAATAAAAGCATTCCTTTTTTATGTTTTTTCCTACCAATCTGGAGATACCGAGGAAACGAATAATACATAATAATGGGGTAATTTTTAATCCACGAACATTTAATAGTGTTCCACGGAGCTAAATGCAGTGGTTCTAATATTGATATACTACCCTGCCACTGTGCATAAACGTTGCATATTTTATAAACACTCAATGACATAGTGCAAAAGAACAGACACGTGTATCCCTGCCCCTCACTATTTCAGGACCAGAGGGAAAGAGAAAATGAATCAAGTAAGATAGTTGTTTTGGAAAACTGAAGTATGCATATGACTGACAGGCCTGTAAGCTGGAAATTATGGGGTATTTTAAGTAACCCATGAGAAATAATGACTTAATTTTTTAAAAAGCCAATTAAAAACAAGCAAAATCTGAGAGTAAATTTGCACCCTGAGTAGCAGCATACTGCCACCTGTAAGCTGCCTTAATCATGGGGCTCATTTGCTTAAGATGTTGGGAATGCTGACTCAGCACAGCAATTTTTTAAAAATTCATTCTTCTTTAGATATCATTTTGGAAAAATTAAAGCTAGTCCTTCCTTAAACAATTTGCCATTTTCTCTAATAGCGAAGGCTGCAGCAAAGGTTTAACAATTCAGTCACAAATGTTCTTACAATTATGTATTAAAGTCAGGTTTAACAGAATGATTCATGTGATATATATTTTAGATGTATCAATTTCACAAAAGAAATTCAATTAAAACTTAGAGAATCTAATCCTAGTTTGATAAGCACTATTTCTAAATGACTGGGAAGCTTTTTGGAGAAAAAAAGAAAAAAAAAAAAACCCAAACATTTTAATCCTAGCTCCAATGACACTTTTTCCATCTTTCCTCCAAAAGAATATTTCTAGAGCACAAAATAGATTCATAATTGTTTAATTAGATACATTTTATATATCCTGAACATAATGGTTCCCATAGAAATAAATATTTTGTACACAAACTTTATTTACTTTGCCACAGTCATAATATACCAACTCGAGTCAAGTGCAAACATTTATTACAACCCCTGGTGTGTGAGGAGCTCTGCTCCCACACTTCATTATCTGGATGACAGAGAACAAGATTAGACAAAATGGATAATCCACAAGGTACTAACAAAATGTACATTCGATTATGATTATAAACCCTTCTCCAGCCAAGGCTGTAATCAGAACTAAGCAAAACAGTCGGATCAGTTTCCTCTTTAACTCCGCCCTCCAGTGCTCCTTGGGGGCAGGACCTAAAGTAATGATTGATTAGTGGAATCGCTAAAAGTCCTGGGGCCAGAATAAGGAAGAGCAGCAAAAGGTTTAGAAAATCGACAACGTGGCATCCCTTGTATGAAAAACTCCTTGGTTTCTCTTACCAAAATACATTTGGTAGTTTTTATGTCACATATAATTGATATGTAATATTAAAAGGTATCTCAAATGAGGTTTATTTTTACGACTGCCTGGAATTTAAAGTAACCCATGAAAAATAATGACTTAATTAAACAACCCAATAAAATAACAGTAAAATCTGAGAGTGAATTTGCACCCTGGGTAGCAGCATACGGACGCAAAGTAATTAGTTTCAGGTCGGCCTCTACGCATGCTGGTGTGTGCCATCGATCTGTTCTGCCTAGCCACGTCCATAGGACCATCATCACTTACTGCTTTCCTTAATGAGCAGCTCAAAAACATGAAGGAGCTTACGGTAAATCACAGGGGAGTATAAAGATATATTAAGTCCACTTCTATCCTAGATTGTTTTAGGGGAAAAAAAAAGTGCCCCTGAAATAAAAAGGTTTATATAAAATTCTAAGAAATAAGTCATGTTTTATCAAGAATGACCTAATATCTATTCTATCCTTTTGCTGTTTAAACTAGTCTCAAAAGCCCCCAAATTATGCAGATGAAAATTACGAACAGAATAAGTGTCACAATTCTGTAACCATCAAATAAATAAAAAGTGAGAAAGAAATGGGGGATGGGGCCATTACATTGGTATGAATGTTTGATGGGGAGATTTGTGAATCAGGTATTATAGGAGCGTTACCTAAAACTTGAATTGCTCACTTGAACTGGAATTCTAATCGGGATATCAGAATCTCAAAATAAATGATAAATCTGGGATATTATAAAGAATGTGGTGATTTTAATTAATTTGACATTCTTCTCATTCTCATCTTGAAATCCTAGTCAGAGTTTCAGGTTAGCTCTGACCAACATTCACCTACCTGATTTGTATGTTTAACTTATTAGGTAGTAAAGGTCCATTCTACTAGTTATTCTCTTTCTTAACTAAAACTCACTGCGAGGTACAGTAGTTGCTTCCCTCCTGGGTCCTCTTCCAGCTGCCTGATTGATATTATCATTGGTCACCTGGTGCCTTACCTTCCTACTTGTAGTATCTTCCTATTTGTAGTATCTTTATTTGCAGAATTCTTTCCTTATCTTTAGGCTAAAATCTGGAGACGCTTCAGGGAAGTGCTAGTAAATACAGACAAGAAGCACTGTAAATAGTATCTAAAGTTTTACCAATCATGGGAGAACATACTTCTCTGAGGAAGTCAACAAAATTCTAATTACATTCTAATTAAAATTAAAGGCATGTATCTCAGGATGCAGATCAAAGAACGTCAAGATGAATGAGCAGAAAAAGAACTGATACTAAGGGAAATTTTACGACTATGGGGGAAGGCACCCAAGACTTAAAACAGGAATTAAAGACATTGAGACACCGAGGGAGGGTGTTGCTTACATGCTCAGAGCTAGCGATGGATTAGGGAGTTTGCTTGACAATGAAATTTCATTCTAAACCAGTGCATGCTGTACATATAACGTATGGACTCAGATAAAAGGAGGAATGAGTTTCAGGATAACTAAAACTTGCTCCACCTAGTGGAGACTTCAGAGTTTTCCCTTATGCTCTCAGCAGTCTTGGTTCGATAGTGGAATAGCCATTATTAGGAATGCTTTGAGTGGGAGAAACAACACTAAAATCAACACCTCATAACAAAATGTAAGATGTTAGTAACCTTGTTATCAGAGCTTAAAATAACACGTAAAATCTGATGGTAAGAGTCTAAGAATAAAAACATAACAGAATAAAATATACGTGATTTTATAATTCTCTAGGAAAATCTCTGAAGAGATTTTTTAAAAAATATATAGGCATTTAAATAGTTATCTATGTGCAGAAACTCAGGAATACTGATGCAAGTTACTACAAAAGCCTCTATGTATTAGTGGAGGAAAAAACAAATCCTGAAGTACTCAAAACACATTTCTGTCCCTCACCTCCCCCCATTTTTGTTGGGATGGATAAATTCCTTAGCTTAAGTTTTATATCTCTGCCAATAGCAAGGTAAGTGTTTAATATGTGGTCATGTATCATACAGAAACGCTTGATGAGAATATGAAATATGAATTTGCATAGAACTCATTTAAACATTGCAAATAAGCTTCTAGTGGTCTCTCTTCTGTTCCCAGTGGAATTCCAACAGTGCCAATGGGTTGGGCACAGGATAGATGTGGGTTACACTGTGTTTCACTCAAAATCAGTTATGTTTACAGTACTCCTAAGCCCACAGACAAATTCCATATGCTTTTTGTTATTTCCTTCCAAAGTTTCAACACTGATGCCGAATGTTCAAATCAAATACGGATATTGCCAAATAATAGGGCACAATGGGAGGTTAGGTGGAAGAGGGATGGTTTATTAACTGTACGCAGGACAGGAAACTGACGAGCAACTGAATACAGAGATCTACTTAGCACACCTTTTCCTTCTTGCCCTTCAGACATATGATACAGTAACCAATATATCAAAGTAAAGCACATGTTGTTTACTTTTTTCAATCCATTTGAGTTAGTCTCACAATTCTTCTGATCCCAGAAAGTGAATCATGCCATGATTCAAAAGATCTGTCCTTCACATAAACCTAGGAGCACACATTTAAAAAATGATTTATTGTACATCTTTGCATTTCTTAAGGCATGAACAATGGCGTACAGATGGAACAGGTTCTGAGAAGCATCACGATGTCAAAAAAGCATCGTCTCTTTTGACAAGGCCAGCACAAGTACACCACATGAAACAGACACACTCGACATCTGAGCTGACTGCTGTGGCCCAGGAGCTCCTGCAACGAGGGCATGGCGCTTCCAGAAAAGGACCAAATGCGTGGTTCATATGTCATGTTGCTTTAAACTCTCTGGATCAGCTTTAAGCACCAGTTACAGTTTGTTTTTCTTTTTAGACTCTTCAGACCTTGGATTTTATATTCTGCTCCTTTTATTCTGCTTTTCGAGGAGGGTGTGGACTTTTTTACGGAATAGGGTTGCAGCAAAACAGAAAGGATCTGAAAGTGGTTAGGGGCCTTGTCTAATGCACTTCTGAAAGTCCATTATAAAGATGAATAGAAAAGCAAATGGTCGGTTTTCAGTCGACCCAGAAACCACGCAGAGCTCTAAGAAACATAATTGTGCATAGTTATTTATTCATTCAGAGCGTGTTATGTTGGCTAGCTCTATATTCCCAGTTTACCAAAGAACAGGGCTGTCTACTTTGCTAAACCCAGGGTCCTTTCGCAGCTCCCAGTAGGTGTCGTTAGAAACCCAGGCTTCTCTTTGATTGGCATCAATCACTTTTCTGTGAAAGTATAAAAATCAACATTAGACACAAATCTCATTCAGGTGACCTGCTAATTGGACCCTCTCCTGTAGATAAGACGTGTACATATAAGCAGTACTTGGTAAGCCAGTGAGCATCCTATCTGCTGATTGATGATTTGACTATTTTGACTAGAAATAAACTCACTTTTGTTGTGAAATGTTTGCAATGGAAGTGGGTAGGGTCATGGGGAGAGGGGCTAAGGGCGGGAATAAATCACCTCAAGGCAGGACTAAAAAGTGAAGTGGCCCAAACAGGGACTTCCCTGGTGGTCCAGTAATTAAGACTCCATGTTTCCGATGCAGAGGGTGCAGGTTCAATCCCTGGTTGGGGAAACTAAGATCCACGTGCAGCGTGGCCAAAAAAAAAAAAAAAAAGTGAAGTGGCCCAAACAAAGCATGTACAAACCTTGTAACTAGAAATTCAGACCCCAGACCCACAAGAATTTTCTCTGCTTCACCTGTGGGGAACACATGCAACCTCATTAGCTGTAAGAGCCTCCTCAGGGTCCACGCCCAATGAGGGCACTTTCAACATCTAAAGGGCAAGACTGCATTTCTGCTCTAGTGCAGCCAGGAGGTGGCAACTAGAAAGGGTATGAGGGTATTCTGAGCTGATCTGTCCTGGCTATGAAGGGCAACAGATGGATCTGGAAACTACAGCTTAGTCTGTGTGAAGTATCCTGCAAATAATCCTGTAATAATCACCCATGATCATACCACAGAAGGATCAAATCTGAACGGATATAAGCTCCATGTGATAGAAATAAAATTAAATACTAAGGAAGCCAGGATGACCTTGTGCGCAGTGGGGTCCCACCTTATCTCTGGGTGAGGGAGTGGGAACAAGTTTCTACCATTCGAAAGGGTGTAGCTGGAGGACAAAGAGCCTTCTGGGCAAGACCCTCACTCTCTATTGCTGTCCATGAAAGGAAAAGAGATGTCGAGGAAAATTTATTTTTATGGTTACAAACTTTTCACAAGACCAAAATCTGATTCAGTATTTTCACTGCCAAAACCAGTGATGAAAATCAGTTTAATTTTCCACCTCGAAGTTTCCTGGACATAAAACTATCCCTCATTTTCTTTTTACCTGGAGTTTTTCATTGCTTGTGGCAACCATTTGCAAAACGTAAAAACTGACTTACTTAAAAAATTTTGGTATATGTTCAAGGTTGTTTTCTTCCATGTATCGTCTTCGAGATCTCTGGAGTTCCTCTACTCTTTGCTTCTCTGCTGCTGCAGCTTCTAAACTTCCTTCTTCCAAAAATCTAAGCAGAAAGCAGTTTATCTTTTAATACGTTACCTTCTTCTCTGAGAACAAAATAATCTCATTTGCCTAAACTTAAATTCTGGTTGCTGTGAACATAACACAGTGAACAGTAATGCTCTGATTACGTCCCTTTGCCCCTTCCCCAGGCCATACTCTCTCTGTCTGCCATCAGCTAACATACTTTCTGTGTATGTGAACTGAATTATTGAATTCAGCAATAAAATGGGAGGAGTGAAAAGTAAGTGGTTGGCTTTGAAGACTTTTCTGTGCTGTCTAGGGTTCCACAACTTGAGATTTTCAGGTTGACTAGAGAGTCTGGGGTTAGGACATCATGAAGTCCCCGGTTGTGCTCCTTTTCCACGTTATCATAAAGCACTTGTTAAAGGCCACAGCATGGAGGATGGTACCTGACTGTTCTCCAGCTACTTTTAGAACAGATTGAGAGGGAAGGAGTTTTCCTGTTTTATTGGAGAGAGTAAAACTGATGAAAAAGGATAAGGTAACAGTTGGGGGAAACTACAAAAGGCCACAGAAAGGAAATGAATAGTAAATGAAATTCAGAAAGGGAATATTGAAATAGAATTGAGAAGAAAAAAGCAGACCCAATTGTGATTTGCAAATATTTAAATTCCAAAATGAGAGCAAAGAACAGGTATACAATATGATACACACTGTACAGGAAGCTTACTGATAAGTTTGAATGTCAAATAGTGAGACTGCATGTTCTAGAGAAAGAGGGGGGAATATGAGAGAACTAAATAGTAGAACATTCAATACTGGGAACATTTTGGCAGAAGACAGATGAAGCCACAAAGACACTGGGAACAGAAAATGATCTTGGATACAATTTGTATGACATATAGAATTTTTTTTTTTAATTAATTAATTAATTAATTTATTTTTGGCTGTGTTGGGTCTTTGTTTCTGTGCAAGGGCTTTCTCTAGTTGCGGCGAGCGGGGGCCACTCTTCATCACGGTGCACGGGCCTCTCACTGTCGCGGCCTCTCCCGTTGCGGAGCACAGGCTCCAGACGTGGAGGCTCAGTAGTTGTGGCTCACGGGCCTAGCCGCTCCGTGGCATGTGGGATCTTCCCAGACCGGGGCTCGAACCCGTGTCCCCTGCACTGGCAGGCGGATTCCCAACCACTGCGCCACCAGGGAAGCCCCTGACATATAGAATTCTTGTAAGAAGTAAAACTAATTCTGTAGGAATGGACAATATGAGTACAGAACAATGTTAAGAATAATTAAAAAAAAAAAAGAATCAGAAGGTATTAAAGGTACTGTATTTTGAGTATATCTCACACCCCAGGGGATCAAAAACACGTTGGGAAAACTCCACACTTTGACTCAAAGTATTTCTAGGTACCCCTGTATCTTATCCTCTTATTCTTCACTGAAATGGATAAAGGGGATCAACTGTATGGTGATGGATAGAAACGAAATTTTTGGTATACACAGGTATACAGGAGTAGAAATATATGCCGTGGAGCAACTAAGACCATGCACCACAACTACTGAGCCTGTGCTCTAGAGCCCGCGAGCCACAACTACTGAGCCCACGTGCCACAACTACTGAGGCCCGCGTGCCTAGAGCCCGTGCTCCGCAACGAGAGGAGCCACCGCAATAAGAAGCCCACGCATCGCAACGAAGAGTAGCCCCCACTCACCGCAACTAGAGAAAGCCCTGCGCGCAGCAACAAAGACCCAACACAGCCAAAACTAAAAAAAAAAAAAAAAAAAAAAAAAAAAAAAAAAGATAGTCCATGTTATAGAGTAATAGAACTATAGAAGTACAAACACTGAGGTGAGGAGTGATTGTGTGAAGAGTTCAATAATTTGCAGACCTTTGGTAAATTGGTGGGGGGGCACTTTTTGTTAAAAAACATCTGTGTTACCTTCTGCGGGGAACTTTTGTTGAGCTAATCTTCTATTATGATCATCCTCTGAATGCTCTTTACCTAGGTAGAAGACTCAGCTATTACTGAGTGAATAAGGGAATGAATGATTCAATGAATAAATAAATGATGGTGGCGAAAGTCTTGATGACTTCTGTAAGCACCATGCCATGACCTAGTGTTCATTTTAAATACCACTGCCCTGCTCACCTCTGATCTGGCCGGAATCGGGCATCTGTTGGTGGAAGGAGATCTTTTAGTACAGGATCTAACTCATTAAGCTCAATAGCGAACCTTGTGAAGCCATAGTAGAGCTCATAGTTGGTCGGCATGGAACCTGGAATGAGGCCAAGGAACCACTGTGAGAGGCAAAGAGGCTTACAGAACATGCAGAAGCTGACTTAACTCAGGTGCTTAATTAACACTCACATTAACATCAAATTTACAGTCATAAACATTAGATTACAATTTTTTTTAAAGGATTAATGATTATTTGCACACTTAATTTAAGACACTGGGTAAGTAATCAGTATCTTCACCCTCCTCTCAAATAACTTGAAGATCACCACTTTCCAATGTAAATGCTATTCTTATTCCCCGACGAGTTGGATATTACTGTTAATTTTGCAGTCATTGTTTAGATATACCCACATATACCCAGTATGGTTGCTCACTGTTCCTTCTTGTCTGTCTGACCTTTTATGTGGGATGATAAAGGTGCATCTTTTGGAAATTCATTTAGTGAGGATCTGTTCATGGTAAATATTGTTTTCTTTCTCTATAAATGTTGATATTTAATCATAGTTTTGAAAGAGGCCTCATTTCTTGAAATATCAAGTGCTCTTATTTTCAGAGTGTGTTAAGTCTTACTCTGCCTGGGTTCCTTTTGTGTTTTGTGATTTTTGACTGTGAGCTCTTGTCCCTTGGATCTTCATCTGTGGGAATTCTTAAGGCCTGGGATCAAGTTGTTTTTTCTTTTTTTTTCTGGCTGTGCTGCATGCCATGCAGGATCTTAGTTCCCCAACCAGGGATCGAACCTGCTCCCCCTGCACTGAAAGTGTGGAGTCTTAACCACTGGACCTCCAGGGAAGTCCCTACAAATTTTTTAAGTGAACTAAATTGGTTTTATTTTGTTAAATGGGAAACTTTATGTTGATGATCAGAACTGATAGATTCATATATTTAATAAAATCCAGCTTTTAAAATAAAACTTTGTACATACAGTAGTCTTCACTGGCTAATTTTTCTCTCAAATACCCAACTGGGTAACTAAGTGCTTGGGTGACTAACTATGAGCATTAAGATTTCACCAAAAAACACTTACAATTTACTTCCATTTAGAAAAGAAAAAGATTCAGATCTAAATTAATGTTTACTGGCACTTTCAAACTAAATTCGACAGCAGGATCTTTGTAGGCTCTGCTCATTAATGCGCTCCAAGCTCCTAGAACAAAGCCTGATGCTTAGTCAGTACTCAATACATAATTGCCAAATGAATGAACTAACCACTCTACCAGCAGGGATTTTAAATACTCATTGAGGAAACCAATAACTAATTTTAAAGTTAGGGATTAACTGACAGAATTCCAACGAAAATAAATGTCATGTGGAGTCTTGTTCCATTTGTACTTGATAGTCAATTATATGCTAGTGTATTACCAGAGCTCTCTTGATGTCTTTTATTAAATGTCAGCATATTGCAGCTCTTTGATGCTCAAGTAAAAAGATCACTTATTCTGGTTAAATTATTGAATTTGTGGATTATGGATGTTTGCAGGCTCTCCTTTGTTTTACTAAAACAGAGAATAAATAACACGAGTAGGGATTTGAGTTTGTATATTTCAATTATTCCAATAGTTTAATAAGTATACCTAGCTTTTGAAATGCGGTTATTACATTTAGAGAGATTTTACATGAAGCCCAATCTCTGACCACACGTCAGATTTGGTCTCAATTCTACAACTCCTTACTATCAAATATTGGAATTTATTTAACTTGTGGATTGAGTATAAATGTAAATATTATTGTCTTAAGCATCTATGTTTTTAATCTATTAAAAGAAAACATAAGGTGTACCGCATGGGATGATCTGACCTTCCCTACCTTCTGCCACTCATGGCGCCCCCCTGAGGCAGGACACTCATGCCGGTCTCACCTGGTCTCCAGATGCACTTGGCGGAAGGGGCCACACCGCAGTATAGCCCTTCATGCCACTTCCCAAACAGCCGGTGCACCACCTTCCCTTCCTGATCCATCACAACCCCCTGGACTTCATTCACATTGGAATTCCAATAATTCACCTGGAGAAACCAAACTCCAGTTAAAACACTCTATCTCTTTAATAACACCAATCCCTGTAATTTCCACGTGGAAAAATTTCTTAACCTTGAAGTTTCTCACGCAAACCATTTCCAGGCATCTATCTCAAAATGTTTTGCATGGAAGGGTGGCCATCTAAGTGTTAGCTGGCTTAACTTTTAAGAAAGGGATGACCCCACTCCATGTTAGAGCATGATAGCACAGCCCAGAGAAGGCTCAGTTTCTATCTTAACTGAATATTAATTTATAGTTTAGCAACTTCTTCCTCCCATTGTCCTGTCCTGAACTACCCTTGGCTCATGGATTTTAATGATTTTCAATTGGCAACACTGGAGAAACAGCTTGTAAAATAATTTTCATAGTAGCTGTAAATGACTAAATTTAATCAGGAACACCTTGTTCTAGCTCTCTTCCAGCCATGCTCTTCCCCAAGGGGTCAGAAGTCTGCGGGAATTTACCCATCTGGATCCCATGGCCCCTATTCTAGATCAGGCCCCAAGTATGCAGGACCCTAGAATTCCTTGTCCAAATGGCTCTAAGCGGGACTTCCCTGGTGACGCAGTGGTTAAGAATCCACCTGCCAATGCAGGGGACATGGATTTGAGCCCTGGTCCGGGAAGATCCCACATGCCATGGAGCAACTAAGTCTGTGTGCCATAACTACTGAGCCAGCGTTCTAGAGCCCGTGAGCCACAACTACTGAGCCCACGTGCCACAACTACTGATGCCCACGCGCCTAGAGCCCGTGCTCCGCAACAAGAGAAGCCACCGCAGTGAGAAGCCCGTGCACCGCAACGAAGAGTAGCCCCCTCTCGCCACAACTACAGGAAGCCCGCGTGCAGCAACCAAGACCCACCGCAGCCAAAAACAAAAAAAACCACAAATGGCTCTAAGCTTATTCCACAGCCTGCACAGGCTTTTCCTTGGATTTATCGTTAGGCCTGAGGGGTGGCCAAGGGTGGCTGTTTGAGGGGGTGTGGACTGGACTGCCTACACATGTGTTTGCAGCCCCCTGCAGCGCGGGGCAGAGCTGGGGGTGGGAAGCAAGTGGGGAAAGTTGTGGGCCAGCCTGGTTCTCCTGCGCTGCCAGGTTTCCAGCTCGGTGTTCCCAAGTGTCCAACCTGGACTTGCAGGTTTTGTCAAAAAAGGTACTTTTGTCAGCATGAAAGGATAGAACATATTTTATCTGACAGCTTGTGGGCTTGATTTACATACTTTAAATATTTACACATACGGTATGGGGACTGCCATTTGTACTCTTGCCCTGAGCTCTGCAAATATTAGGGGCAGGCCTAAATCGAAGTTTCTCCTAGCCTAGAAAACTAAGTGCGCGCAGCTACTGTCACGCACGACCCAGTCAGCGCAAATAGTGATCCTGGCTCTTCAGTTCTGAGCCACCTAATCAGTCTATAAGAAAAAAAGGAAAAAAGAAAAATATCTAACATCTTCTCTTGTTAATAAAGGTACTGCTTTTTGTTGAACTTAGTTAAGATTATATAATAATGGCAGAGTTGGATAAGCTTATAGGGACCGGAAGCTATCATCTCTATGCATCTTCAGAAAATGACAAGTGCGATATATTTAGTTCCCTAAAATAAGATCACTTGAATATGTTGTAATCAAGCGGAATATAAATAGAATATAAACCAGGAGACTTGTTATAGGCAAGAAGTACTCTCTGGAATTTTACTTAATGAACTGGCTGCTTAAAAAGAAAATTCTTTAAAAAGAATTTTTTTTTCCTCTTTCAAGATGGTGCCTTTGTTGACCTCTACACCGTCAGACGTCTGCATGCCCAGAGCAACTCCACCAGTTGGTTCTGCTTTCTTACCTAAAATGTCCCTAAGGATCAATGATACAGAACTAACTCACTTGCTGCTGCTTAAGGTAATTGTTTTATTTCTTCCTTAGGAAGCATTTTATGTATCTTTCCTTTGCTATTGTAAGATTATTTACCTTGACAAATGTGAGTTTGCAAATGCAAACACTGCTTTTGGTATTTCTAATGGTTACTTCTCCATAATGCTCTATCCATCTCCTCCCACTCAGGATGTTGTGTATGCACGTGGTGACCTTATTCCACACATAGCAATCTCCATACCTAGTGAAGAATACAGCACTGATTAAAAACAGTGAAGGTAACAAATAAATATTACTGTTTCTACCAATGAGAATGTTCTTTAGCCATAGCTTTCTTTCCCTTCATCTTTCTCTTATTTCTTTCTTGGAAGTTTCTATGTGGTCAAGGTCATTTATGACATGATTCATTCATTTAAGGAACATTTCAGTGCTTTCTATGGGCCAGGTGCTAAAGCTACCAAGTTGAATAGGGTCTGTTTCCTGCTCTCCTGGAGCCAATAGTACGGTAGGGATAGATGGACGCTTATAAGAGCACAGAGGAGTGTCCTTAGATCTGCCTGGAACGTGGGGCGAGCGGCAAGGAAGATTTTCTAGGGGAGGCTGGGTCTGGTCTAAGCTTGCAGGGTGGAGAGGAAGGTACTACAGGCTGGGAAAGGCAGAGACGAAGCCACAGAGGCCAGAAGGGCACAATGCATCCGGGGGCCTGTGTGTGGCACACTTCAGGTGAGTGGGTGTGACGGGAGGTAAGGTTGGAAAGGCGGGACAGGGCAGAGCAGCCAAGGCCCTCAATGAACCACCAGTGAGTCTGGATTTACCCTACAGGCAATGGGCCACTACAGTAGGGTCCTAGGGAGGAGACAGTAGGGTGTGCATTCAAGAAAGGCTACTCTGAGGACATTGTTTCATGCTGTGAGTTAAGGCCAAATATGTGAATAATTCTTTGGGAAAAGACTGACGAGCATAGATGGCATAAATCTAATACAAATTCTGGAGAGTAAGGTTACCGAGTTTCTGCCAAGGAAGGCGATGACAAAGTTTCTACTCACCTTTAAATTTGCACATTACATATATGTTCAAATAAAACAGTTTCAAAATAAAATGCTTCTGGGTTTCTAAAAAATTTGTGAATTGGTATGATGTAGGCACTATGGAAAACTCTCTTCCTCATGAGTTTGTAAATACTTAAAGTTTATTTTGTGGTTCTGGGAATTCCTCCCTCTCCCCATCATCCTCTATATTGAATCTACCAGCAAATTCTGTCATTCAAATAGACAAAAACAAAACAGAACAAAAATCAACCAAATGAAGAAAGAAAGAAAAACAATCAAGCCTTTGGCCTCAATGAAAACTTCAATTAATTTTAAGATGTACAAGCTATATCCTCTAGAAAACAACCATAAAAGGATTCTATCACTTCCTTAATGAACTAAACATTAAAAATAGTGCCTGGATCTAAGATGAACTCAAAAGTGAAAGTATAAATTATATAGAAAAGAAATGGCTAAAAAGAGCCATTTTAGTTTGCATTTTATTTTCATATAAAATGCAAACTAATGTGGTGACTGGGACAGGCGGGCGTTGACTGATGAATGCAGGATGTGAAGAGATAAAAAGGAAGCTTCGACACATCTGCTAAAGTTCTCATTAGCTTTTGTCGGGGCCCAGTCTCAAAACTTTGGTGAAGTTTACAGAAACATTGGCCATACAGGGAAATGGCCCCTTGGCACCTTCTAGAGCTTCAAATAGCCATTTATGATTTAAAAAAGCAGATAAGAGACCAAAAGGAAGATGAGCACAACCTACTTTGGAAGCATGGCATTCAGGGTTCCCACAGGCAGGATTTCCATCGACTTCCCCCAGAACTTGTTTTTCCATCTGATATCTAAACGACATAAGGCAGAGGACAAGAAATATACACTCCATATCTAATCATTTACTCTAGAAAAATGAACTTTTGTATTACACTTTATATTTTACAAAGGAAACTTTTGTAATCCCAACTGATTCTATAGTGTTGCTTTAATAAGACAAGTGCCTGAGGATGGCCCAAGGTGAGAAGATTAACTGTGAAACCCTCCCCCCCCCAATATCTATGTATATTTTTCCATAATATATGCTCTATATGTGTTTTCAACAAATAAATTGGTAAAGTCTTGGAATAACCTGTGTGTGTGTGTGTGTGTGCATATTCACATCCACACATACATAGACTCTACTCGGCGTTAACGTCTCCACAAATATTGTTTTAAGTTTTAACTAAATGGTGGAAATATTTTATATATATATATGTATATATGTGTGTATGTGTATGTGTGTGTGTGTATGATGTATAGAAAAAGTAATTGCAGATTGTGGTATGGCAGTACAATTGATTTATATACATATTTAAAGAGTTACACGACTTGGGAGAACAGTAAAAAAATAATGCCTCTAAACACAGATAGGTAAGATTTATGAGAAAGTGGGATTAACTTAATGAACATGTTCCCATGCTGGTTGTTAAGATACCACCCAGGGCCCAGCACTTCATCTCACATGATGGCTTTATGTTTTACTTGTGGTCACTCAGGTGTATCTGTGCATTTGTTAATAACTGCCCGGTCTCATTCTGATGAAATAAGGGAGCTTAGTGCTATCTCCACAAAATTTCTGACTCTTTGTTATGAACAAGAAATGATTTACTTTCTTAATCTGCAATAAAGTACAGTCACAGTGCTGCTCTATCATTTCATATCCTTTTTAGGTTGAGGAAGTACATGTGAGAAAAGTCATTCTGTGATCAGTGAAGTACCCTTTTGACCTCCCCTGAATGTGAGGGAACTATTCACACTTAATGGTAAATTTACATACATATTTTTTTCTTTCTAGAGGGGTTTTGAAACTTTTTATTCTAGGCGAGTTTGCAACATTCTAATCAAACAATGGGTATTGATTTAGTAGAGACTTCAATCCAAACCCCCAAGCCTCAATGAGTTAAAGACCAGAAATCACTGCAATGTATATATATCTAAATAGACTGTGACCACATATGACATGTTCTAGAGCCTTCTTTGAGGATTAAGATCTCTTGGCACACCCTCAAGAAGCAAGAAGCCAGCAGATACAACCTCCATGCTAAAGATGCAGACAATGAGTTGAATGAGGTAAAGGAATAGCCCTGAGCTGGCATGGTCAGCGTAGAGCTCTGCTGTCCCATAGGGCTTTGCTTCCTAAATAAATAATCCCATCTCCTAGATGACATGGTTCCATCTTTAAATCAGGAAATCTAATTTCTCAAACTGAACTCCACACCAACTACCAATATTCTCTGAGTTCTAAAAGTAGAAATCTAAACTGAGTACTTTGGAAACTAGAAACTTTCTCATAGGCTCATCAATTGGATTTTGAAGTGATAATTGAAACACAAACCTTGCCAAAACACAAAATTCTTGGATTCACAGTGACAGGCAGAAATGGGTGGATGATGGCTAACCTGGTAGTTAAAAACAAAAAATGACATCGGTGTTAGAACTTCCATAAATGATAATTTTTTACAACGTATATTGGCTACCCCCAAATAAAAACTACTCAACTCATCCATCTCTATTAGTGAATTCTTCTCAAAATGTGTAAGTAAATTACTGAATCTTTAACTTTTACAACTTCATGCTTAAACACATTTAGAGGTTGTAGTTATATAGATAGGCTAAGTGAATTTTCTGTTAACTAGTATTATAACCCACCTCAATCAGATGTTTATCAAAAAGCTATTTTCGTCATCAAACAGCACTCCTACAGTTTCTACACAGAAACTCACTGAGTCCAGTGGGACTTACCTGTTCTGAGAAAAAACGGAATCCTTTGTCCTCTCTAACGCATTCATAAGTCTCCCCAAGGACAGGGTTGAATGGCTTACTTCCTGCTCTGAAATACGTGGAGCAATATCCTGAAACTGCAAATGCAGCAAGAAGAACCTGTTAAAACATTTAAGAAAGGAAAATAATATAGGAGAGACTACTTCCAGGTCTGTTTGTCCCTTATTCCTCTAGATTTTATACACTCCCATCAGTGGGTGCTCATTTGATGGCATTTGCATTTTCTATTTTTTGCACAGACTCTTCATATACTCATAGGGAAAAACAAGATAATTGAAAATGAGGTTAAACTCTCTGCATGGGAACCAGCAGACAACTGAAGCCAAATATTCTTCATTCATCTGTCTGTCCAATTTCCCGAGTATCACGGAGTTCAAAGGTTCTGAAAGCCAGTGTATAGGTTATGCCATTTGCACAATCTTAGCAGGAGGGTTGTGGCTGGTGGTGCTTTTCAGAGGGCAGGTCAAGTTTTCCACAATCACATGGAGTAGAGGCCAGGGCAAAGAACAAACAGGAGGTTACTTTCTCAGACCTAAGTTCCTGAACAAATGGGCCCCCCTGGCATTCAGGAAAAGCTGATAAAGCAAGGCTAGGCATGTCTTAAACCTGTAAGGAGCGTGATACCTTTACATTCTAACTTTAGAACCACCCGGAACCAAGAATAAGTCACAAAGTGTGTATCTTTCAGTAGAGGTATCTGGATCCTTTTGGCCCTGCCTGGTTTATGCAAATGGATTCCTCTTACCTATGCGGTGAGACTATTAGGCAACAACCAAATATGCTATCATAATGAATTCTGCCTTAGCCCAGGTCTAGGGTTGGCAAATCTCCAAAGGGCGCTGCTCTGTTATTTATTACCATGCGCTCATAGGGACTGTCCGTTTCCGAAGCCTTGTCCAGAAGCTCACTATACTCCATTTCCTCGCAGAGGTGCTGCAGAGTATTGAGTGGCTCGTTTAGCTCCACAGGCATGGAGACTTTAGACAGGTCTTTACCAATGTTGTTCCTCAAGATATTCCATAGGTTAATGTTACTGGTGTCAGGACAGGGAGCTGGCAGGCGTGCTCGACGTCCGTTTCGGAAGGCTCCTCCTGTAAGCTCCCCGTTCAAGACTGGAAGAGGGAGAAAGAGGAGAATCACAGTGAAAGAGATCTTGCTTTTCTTATTTCCCAGAACCTGGGAGGGTAGGAACTTTTTCAAATAATTCTGATTGTGATACATTTCTTAAGCCTTCATTATACTCTCTCAAGAGGGAAGAGAATTATTGCAATACAAGGTTGCTGATAAATGCACAGAACATCAATGTATAGTTTTTTAAACAAAGTGTTAAATATACTCAAGTATTACACAATAAAAGACAAGTCAAACTTCTAAAAATTAAATATATTTAATATGAAGGACACAAAATTTTGGTTTACACAAGAACTAAACTTTTTTTTTCTTCTTTATGTCTTTTATTATTGTTATTATTATTTTCTAATTTTTGAATTTTATTTATTTTTTTATACAGCAGGTTCTTATTAGTCATCCAATTTATTCACATCAGTGTACACAAGTCAATCCCAATCGCCCAGTTCATCACACCCCCACCCCCACCCCGCCACTTTCCCCCCTTGGTGTCCATACGTTTGTTCTCTACATCTGTGTCTCAATTTCTGCCCTGCAAACCGGTTCATCTGTACCATTTTTCTAGGTTCTACATATATGCGTTAATATATGATATTTAAACTTTTTCTTTTAACCATCTGCCTAACAAAATTTTCAACCATTTACCTCACCAGATTATACGAATAAAAATTTATTGAACAATCAGCTGCAAAAGGAAAAATTAGCTACGGAGTCAAAATGATTGTTCATTGAATCATCAGCATTGTAACTTGGCATGTAGATAGAACCACCTGGAAGCTCAAAGGATGCATACTTTGCCGAGAAATGTTGTCTGCAACACTGGTGTTGTCTTCAGATATATTATCACTCACATCACTGATGTAAGACTCATCATCTGAAGCCTAAGGAAGTGAAGAACGTAGAAAGGATCAGAATTCTCATTCAGTCTTGAAAGTTCAGAAAAATCAAACAATGAAAAACAACAGGATATTGCCCAAATGAGAAGCAGAGGTCACAGTGGGAACTGTATGTGGCATATGTGCAATGAGGGTCTTCCGTGAGCCAGAATGTAGGATTGCCAGAAAGCAGCCCTATCTTTAAGTAGCTTTCTGTCTTAGTTGGGCTGAGACGCTGGGGGAGGCCAGTGCATAACCAGAAATGTTTCAATTCAACACAGTAAGAATGTGCAAAAAAGGAGGCCCTATGGATCCCCCTAGAGGAGTCAGGAGAGGCTGCCCTGAGGAAGTAATATTTGAACTGGGTGTTGGAGGATGCAGGAGTTGCCCAGTTGTTAGAAGGGGGAGAAGCACAAGAAGAAGGGATAGTGTGCAACGGCAAGGACCATGAGAGAAACATTTATCCTAGGAGTGCTAAGAAGTCGAGTGGCTGTAACAGAGGACAGGGCAAACGGGATGAGGTCTGACTGTGAAGGGCTTTTCATGTCAACATAAAGGGTTCACAATATAATCATATGAGTTATTAAATGCAAGGAAATGACAGAGTCATATTTAGTTCTCAGGAAGATACTCAGCAGCTTTCCCTAGGGAGGCCAGACAATAGGATCCTACATAGATCTGGGTAAGAAATACTGACCAATAACACTAAGATGGCCACAGCAAGGATCAAGTAGTAAAGCTGCATTTGGGAACCACATCTGAAGTATACGGACAAAATTTGGCAGATTATTTGGGGGCAGGGGAGAAGGATTTAGGGACAGAGAGAAATCGAGAATTAAGCCATTCTCTACATGAGAGAAACATGGAACTAAAATGGAACCAAAATTCACATAAGAATAAAATTAAGGGGCAGGGACTTCCTTGGTGGTCCAGTGGTTAAGACTCCGTGCTCCCAATGCAGGCGGCCCGGGTCTGATCCCTGGTCAGGGAACTAAGATCCCACATACTATAACTAAGCATGCGCACTGCAACTACTGAGCCCACGTGCTCTAGAGCCCGTATGCTGCAACTAGAGAAGCCCGCGCACCACAACGAAGGCCCAGCACAGACGAAATAAATTTTAAAAAAAAAGAATAAAATTAAGGGGCAATATATGTACTAAGGGGATTTAGAGACAGAGCAGATAAGAAAACAGAGAAGTACTGTAGAGCCATTCAGAGGAATGGGAAAACCAATGTTTCTACTATATGCAAGAAAACTGTTGATACTTATTTACTTTCTTCAAATGGAAACACGCTGTATTTTTTCTGAACATAAAAACAAAACATTCTTATCGTAAAAAATCAGAAATTACATGAAGCTAAACAGATGATATGAAAATCATCCATTCTATGACCTAAAAGAAATCACTTTCAACATTTCATAGGTACTACCCCCAATTTCAAAATGCCTATGTAAACACACTGATACGTTTATCTTTAGATACTGAAAAAGGGGATTGTTTTACAAACTATTTTATAGTGTTCTGAATATACTTCCATTCTTATAAATATAGCTCTTCATCCTTACTTGGAATGGCAACATATCTCATTAGACAGTTATGTAACACAAGGAATTTAACCAGCATTCACGTGGCTTCCAATTTTTTATTATTTATTGACAATACTTGGATGAACATCCTTGTAAACATATTTCTGTGAATCTGTCTGGCAATTTCATTAAGATTTATTCCCAGAAGCGAAATTGCTGGGTCAAATGAGTCACTTTTAGGCTTTAGCTGTATGTTGCCAAATTGCTCTCCTGGAAAATTGTACTGTATTTCTTTGTTCTCATCATCAGTATATGAGAGCATCCATCTCTCACACCCACTTAAACACTATACATTATCAATCTATATTAGTATGTATCTACCTAACACACATAAAAGATCTTTGGTTTGAATTTCATCTTTAGTGAAATTGCTGTCTTATCTTTCACACATTTTTTCAGCTTGTCATATTAAATTGCATTTTTTTCTAGTTTGCAGTTTATTTTTTTAATGTTGTTTATGCCACTCTTTTTTGGCCATGTAAAAGTTTGAAATTTGTATGTAATAAAAACCATCAGCCTTTGCCTTTAAGGTTTCTGGATTTATTGCTGATGTCTTTAATAGAGTTGGGGGGAGAATTCATATATTTAGGGAGACAGAGTTATACTCAGAATGATTTCACGTAAATGAATAATGATAGTTTTGCTTTTGCACCCTGAGCAATGCTATAAAGATGGTAAATTGAGAATAAAGTCTTTTTCTGATTTGTATTTTCCCACTGCAGCTGGCTTCCAGTTCTCATTGACTGCAACTAAATAGAAGGCTAAACCTTTAGACCCATGAAAGCCACATTCTAAACCTTGATAGAAATAAAAAGTAAATCAAACTCTTCCATGTGATTTCTCTGAAAAAAGCTAATCACATCCAATTATGTTAGAGAAGACAAATGCCTGCCTGAACCTAATTCATGGTGCGTGCATGTTTATTACATGAACATTTAGAAGCTATAAACAGTCTAGTCCTCTTCAATTTCTAATTTCACCCAAACTAATATATGATAGAAATGGTCCAATATCCATGCCCATGTAGAAAGTTCCGTGTAGAATATAAAAGAACTCTACAATGACAGTGGGCCCTGAATAAGATCTATATTATCGTATGTGTGAGCAGTAGCTAAGGCTGGGCAGTCTGGCTATGGTCCACTCATGTTATCCTGTATATAAAGTTAAGGCTCTGCCATATTATAATGAAACAATTAATATATATTTGTTTTCTCTCCCATGGTCAAGAAGTCTTGGAGCCAAATATTTCCCTTTAAGAGGTTTGGGATTCAAAAGAGTTCAGGAAATATTTTTTTCTAACTGCGACCAGGCATGCAGCATTGCAGAAACAAGTTTAAAAGTAGAGGCAAGGAAGTAGATCATTCTGGAAATAAGAAGAGCATTTTTTTAAAAAGAGGTTGCACATTCATTAAGTGAAGCACATAAAGATTTTTCTCTCAGTTATGGAAAATGTTAATGTAAGACAGTTAAGGCCCAGATGTTTCTCCAATTAATCATATGTAAGGAGCTATAAGCATTCTCTCCTTCATTCAGTTAGCAAATATTTACTGAGTTCCTGGTTCACCAGAATGTTCTAGTGCTGGGGACAGAGTGGTGAAATCTCTGCCCTCACTCTAGTGGGGGGAGACACACAAAAAACATACGAAATATATATTTTGTTGGATAGTGATAAGCATTATGGAAAAAAAAATCAGAAGGGAAGAGGCATGTGAAAGGTCAGGGGTGAGGGGAAATGGTAGCTCTACACTGTAGGTAGGGCATCCAGGGTAGGCTTCTCAGAAGGTGACTTTTGAGTAGACTGAAGCGAGTGAGCGATTTGACCGCGTGGCGCTGGAAGTGTTCAGCCAGGGTGGGCGGCAATGCAGAGGCCCAAGAGCCTTTGGCAGCTGTCATGTAGAATATGCAGTTGAGCCCATCCTGCAGCGGCTACTAGGATTCTCACATGTACAGTAAACCAACCAGGTGGGCTTGCCAAGTCTGTTGTCCAGAGACTCAAGGAGCCTTCTGGGGCCATCTCATCACAAGGGAACTTAGAAACTTGCGCAGATGAGGTTGCCTCAGGAACAAAGTCTTAGCCTAAGGGGAAGAGCAACCTTGAGAACATGGAGGTGCCTGTCACTTGGGTTTATCTCCTGGTCCAGCCTCTTCAAATACTTAAGACTGAGTGTTGTGATAAAGGGGAAAGATTTAAGTAAAACACACTTTATGAAAACCTGTAAGATACAGTCACAAAGAATAGATGTATAGCTTAGTTCTTTCCAGTGTGGGTTGTAGGAGAGAGTCACTTTCCTCATTTCAGCAAGGGACAAGGGGTGTCTGGAGCAAATTGACAACTGCAGGAAGCACTCCACTGGCCTCTGGAAGGCACCAGAAGAAGAGAGGTTGCAAGAAGCTGCAGCTGAGAGCAGAGACCAGATTATGAGTCTTTGTACGATAGCTAAGGAGTTTATATTGTCATCCTAAGGACACTGGGGAATAGGGACATCATCAGATTTGCATTGTGGAAAGATTAGCCAGGCTGCCCAGTGGAAAATGGATTCGAGGGGGCAATAAAGGAGGCAGGAAAATGAGTTATGGAGATTGACAGGGTAATTTAGGTGGGGAGCTGATGGAGGATTGAATTGCAGTAGCAGCAGTGAAGCTTTAGGAAAATGTATGTATCTGAGAGTATTTAGGTGACAGAAATTACAGAACCCGATGAGTAAATCAACATGGGTGGTGGGTGGTAGTGAAGGGAAATACTGAGGCAACTCAGGTATTTGATGTGAACACCTGGGGAGAAAAGCACTTAGAAAAGCAATATGAGAAGTATGGGTAAGTTTGAATTTTTCCCCTTGGGGTGTGTGTGTGTGCGTGTGTGTAAGGGGGCTGTTGATTAATTCACTTGGACATGCTGAATTAGACAGTCTGTGGAGCACCCAGGTGGCAATGTCTCACAGGCAGGTGGAACCTGAGCTGACTCTTGCTCTCTCTTTAGACCTGCTTTCTCCCTGAGCTGTAGACTTGAATATCCGAAAGGTTGCCAGATAACTCCACTGGAAGGTCTGATAAACTCACAATGCCTTAAAGTGAGTATATCATCTCCATGCGCCTCTGTCCTCTACTACCTTGCCCCTCTATCAGCCACTTGGTCCACTCTTTCACGGGGGTGGCACCACCATCTTGCTTGGACTCATGCATGTAACCTGCTTCACATCCTCTTCATTTCTGCATTGCCAGTGGCTGGTGCAAGTGGCAACTGGGTGCCCAGTTGAATGTGACCCCAAGAACTAGAAATAGGGAAATTAGGTTGCTCTCATAGGGGTATGCTATAAACTTATCAGATGATGGGTCAAAGCCCAGATAATGTATAGTTAAGTTTGTCTGCTTGAATAACGACAAAGAACTGGGTCAGCAATGGAAGCCCAGAAAAGGGAGAGTCAGAGAAAAAAATGCTGGTAGTGTGTAGAACTAGCATTAAACTAGTTCTCTGGCTTGTGAATGGGAGTTTCTGTGAATCTTTTAATGTATGACTTGGAATCTGAGAGGCAAGTGCCTAGCTTGATGTGGTAACAAATTCAGTACCTGATACAAGAATTCTGTTTTAGCTTTTCTCCATTAGAAAAGTGATGTGTTCATTCTTTCTTTCTATTTTCCACTTATTTTTGTTTCTAAAATCACTCATACTTCCAAACATCCAAAAAGAACTACTACTAATTGTCAGGATTTTTCCTTTCAATCTATTTTCTATGCATATGGAATTAACACTTAGCAACTATTTCATCTCCTTTTTGTAAAAATGCAGTACAGATCTGCAATCTCAAATGACAAAATTCTTAAACAACTGTGTGGGAAAGAGTTTTGGCTGCTTCTCCCATGCCAAAAAAGAAAAAAAAATTCTAAGTGTACTTGACTAAATTTCAGTAAAAGAATTTCTGCAACCTGACCAAGGAAGAGATTTCTTGTTTCCAAGACCTTGCCAAGATTCACGGGTATGACAAGCAATCCAATAAAGCTTTTATGGTAGCCAGTGGTAACCTCCAAAAATGATAATTAGCCAACTAGATATATGCTAGACATTATCCTTCTAAGTTCAAATTCTTGTCTCTGGCAAAGATGTGTATGGATGTGTGTGTGTGTGTGTCTGTATGTACAAACATGAATGGTAATTTTCTTATTTTCTCATGCTTAATACATTTATTAGATAGTCTCCTTCTATAAAGGAATCTGTTATCAACTATTTGTTAACCCTGAAATATGAACTGTACAGGTAAGTCAGAATAAATCTTGATTCTTTCTTTTTATTCATCAAATTTGTGACTATTGAGTTGGTGCCCAGAGTGTTAAGGGCTCAGTAAATGGAAACCATATAGTTTGCATGCTTTTGGTTTTGCTACTATTTGGACATCTTACTATAATATTAAAAAAAAAAAGTTCCACAGTCTTACTTTCTTTAACCCAAACTCATAGTCAGAAGCAGTTAGGGTTGATGCATCAAGGAACCTTACCTCATTCTCTGACGAGCTTGCAGAGAGGAGCACTTCTTGGGCATCGAAGAACTCAGAGACAGACTCCGACATGGAGAGGCGGCTCTCATTGGCTACTTGTTGTGACAGGGGGAGACTGACATGAATTTGCTCACCAGCCTACAGAAGAGAAAAGCATATGGTGTAATCGTTTTCTTCCCTGTAAGAATGGCTATTTGTTCAAATGAGACCATGACGTACTAGCCAGATTTCTAGAAAAATTCACACTATATGTTAAAAGAGTGGTGACCACAGCTAATTTTCACTTGCAACTGAGTAATGACCACTGCATAAGTTTCCTTCCAATATGCCTAAAGAATCCAAAAGGTGCAGGTGAAAGGTGAGTTGATTTTAAATCTGTGCTCAATTAATATTAAGTGGAATGTAACAGGTTGAGCCCCTACCCTGAATTGACTGTGGAGACAAGTTCCTTGTCATATGCTTAGGCTTGTCATTAACTAGCCATATTCTAACCAGTATACTACACCTCAAGCAGTATTTGTAGAAACCACTAGAGATATGCTAAGAAAACAGTATACAAGACTAATTTTTGAGACGGAATATATAAAAATCATTTTCCAGTTTGATCATGAATTTTATCCAATGAAACATATGATTAGAGTATTGAACCTTATTTCAAATTGTATTTTTATTCAGTAAGTAATAAATATTGTTTTCAAGGATACAATTTAAGTTTCAATCAGAAAAATATGTAAGAGAACTAAAATATATATATTCTAGTACACATTTCAAGTTGAAAAGAAGATTCAAACTGAGATTGTTGACTAATTTTTGAATGACAAAATTTTAGAAATACCTCTAGATTCTGGGCAGTTGAGTAGGCATATGTGTCATCAGAGATCATGGGACCCATGGAGGTGGATGGACGCGGGGTGGGTAACTTACATCAAAGAGAAGCTGTCTGGGGATGGTATTTCCTAAGCAGTTAGATGGCAGAACACTTGCACCCACAGATTTCTAGAAAAGTGTATATTTTTGGTGCAAATATGGCCTTAGTATTAGTTAAAACTCTCACCTTGTTACATGTATTACTGTTGAAAAGTATAAATTCTCATGGCTAAAATAATAATTTTATAAAGGATTATAAACAGAATTATACACTCAAGTTTAGCCCAAATACTGAATGTTCTCCTATCCGCTTACCATTTCTTCAAAAATTCTTCTGAAAAATGGAGTAATAGCACCTACCTCAGAGAGTTGTTGGGGGTGTGAAATGAGATGACATGTATAAACTGGGTTAGCACAATGCCAAGCACATAGTAAGCATTCACTTGACACCTGTTAATCATTAATTATTAGCATCATCATCAGTAGGAGCTGTAGCAGCACTAATAGTAGTATCTTAGCAAGGTCAGGTGACTTCTCTTCTTAGATAGGACTTTTAAAACAAACCTTAAGCAAACTTTTATTTAGCACCTTCTCAGCTAAAAGAGTTTGTTTCAACATTTCATGGGCCATTGATGATAAGAAATATTTCAAATGAAGAGTGAGAGAAAATTCACAAGCTGGAGTATATACAAACTAAATATTCAGTAGCATGAGATGAACACAGGAATAAATAAAAATAGACAACTGATCACCAAGAATCAATGATGTCAAGCTCATGTACATCCTTCACTCCAAAGAACACTGAACTGTCAGCAACACAATATTTATGCAGGGAATCATATCAGCAGTGAAAGAACTGTATAAAAATAAATAAAAATAGGCAGTAGATTTAGATGCTATAAAATAAGTACTCTACATCTATTAAAAATGAGTCTTACCTCATCAGGGCTAGGAATAATATTTACACTGACAACCTGATCACAAATAATAGATTCTGAATGTATTCTGTTCAACCGACTCCTTAGTTCAGCATTCTGGTTGAGTGCCTTAAAATAACAAAAACCGCATATGTAATTTCAAGTTATTAAGCAAGCATAAAGCAGAACAAGCACACAGGTACACTTTAGACAACAAAGTCTTATGATGTTCTTAGCTGAAACTTTTGGAGCCACCATAGGCCAGATCCCACTGGTAAGAAGGAAATAAATGGCTCAGAATTAAGGCACTCAGTTTTTTGCAATATAAGACTACTACTTAGTAGGTTAGTGGGTTGAAAGAGTTCATGGATTTCATAAAAATGATTCATGGAATTTTCTCTCCCTTAGAGTCAGGTCCATTACACCCAAGCCCAGTCTACCACCACATATATATCACATTTTACACCCTAGGATAAAAATTATTGAGTCTTTCAATTTTTTTTTTTTTTTTTGGTTTTAGTTTCTAAAATTTGGGAGTTGTTTCAAAACCAGATATCTTAAAAATTATTTGGAAATGTAATGAACAATGAACTGGCTTTATATTTTATAAAGCTATATTTTAGTCTGGTGAAAGAAAATAGTTGTCTTTCCACTTTCTAGGAGCACATAATTAATACCTATGACAGTACAGCAGAACTAACTCAAGCGTAGACCAAAGATGCCTTCCCTGAACAGTGTAAACATCGACAAGTATAATAAAGAACATATCACAAAAAGGAAACTAACTCCAAGCTACCTGCATCTCATGACTTTTAACACACCCTAAGTCAGCATCAGTAAAACACCATCTGCTACAACTCAGTTTAGAGGGTGGGGCAAGAAGAGAACAGCTTTACATAAGCATGGGCTCCCTAACAGGGGCCCTGTGGACAGAGGCACATGGAGCACATTAGCGCATGGGAAGCTGTTGCATATACAGAAGACACATGTAGCTGACTGGATTACACCAAGTCTCAAGTAAAAGACCTTTGTGAGGACAAAGCCCAGTGAAAAGCTAGACAGCTCCTTTCCTTCCCATTAAAACCAGCAATTAGAAGATGGAAGTGAATGTTTCAGAGTGAAAAGATAAATGTCAGGACTTACTGAAGAGCACATCTGCCCCGGGGAGTGAGGATTCTGCTTTTCTTTGTAAAGAGTCGATGACTACGGTAAACCAATACGTATACAAATATAACAGCATAACTATAACTCTGTACCTATTAAATCACCCAGGATAAATTACACAGTGGCTAAACTTCACACTTGCATTGAGGGGTGCAGAATCCTTGGGCATGGAGCACGGAACAGCCCCTCTCCCTTCATCCCAGCTTTTGCTTTTTAAGAAGAAAACTGTTCACTCACAGCTTTTGGCTTTTGTTTAAAGTCTTTAAACCAGTTTGTAAACTATGTGTAAAATAGAACACACTTGGTCTTTGTGGGCTGTCAAGTATTGATGGATTAAAGGTGCACACAGATCCTACAGTCATATTGCAGACAGGAGGAAATATGTGTTGAGTTCTCTGAGAAAACAGGGATGTGTTAGTGAGAAAAAAGGTGATTACTTTTTTAGTAAATAAACCATGTGCTTCCTAATACCTTTATATTCTGCAAAAGTGCTCAGGATCATTTTTCTTGGAGCAAAATCTCAAACACTTGAAATTTGAAAAAAAAAATACTGTATAATTCGTATTCTTTGTGACTACCTATGCTTATTTGTTCTTTCATTATTTTTCTGTCCACAAGTGTACTGAAAGCTGTCTTAGTTATTGAAATAATTAGAACCAGATATATTTTGTTGTCTTGGAAGTAGGAGGCCTTGTTGTAAGTTGTAAGATGGTTTTAATTGCAGAATCACATTTATGACTTCAGGGTTTCACACAAACCTCAACTAAGGGTTCCTCCAGAGTGACTGCACCTTTTGTTGCCCCTGGAACAGAGTTAACAAAACAAACCCCACAAAAACTCAAGGGCAGGATAAGTAATGTTTTTTTCAGAGAATGGGAGTTTTACACACAAGTGTCCCATTTATAAGGAAACTTGGAGAATTGTTTGCTCTGGATGTTTAAGAAAGTTAAATTCCCATTTAAGCTCTCATCTCATCCAGTATTCATTAAATGTAATCTTGCCTACAGGTGTGTGTGAAGGCACAAAAGGTAGCCTCTAGCTGATAATATCAATAGGAAATGAGCTGAAAATTAAAGGAATATTGTATTAATAATATATATGCAGTGGTAGAAAAACGTTGTTACGTGGCACAAAAAAGTGTGGAAATAAATACTATTCCAACTCTGGCAACCCCAAGGGCAGAAAGTGTAAGCAGATGCGGAGCATGCAACAGCCCATTTCTGTGTGTCTTGCCAGGATGGCTCCTCCTTTTGCCTCATTCACACAGACTGTTTTTTTTTTTTTTAATTTTTATTTATTTATTTATTTATTTTTGGCTGTGTTGGGTCTTCGCTTCTGTGCGAGGGCTTTCTCTAGTTGTGGCAAGTGGGGGCCACTGTTCATCATGGTGCACGGGCCTCTCACTATCACGGGCTCTCTTGTTGCAGAGCACAGGCTCCAGATGCGCAGGCTCAGTAGTTGTGGCTCACGGGCCTAGTTGCTCCGCGGCATGTGGGATCTTCCCAGACCAGGGCTCGAACCCGTGTCCCCTGCATTAGCAGGCAGATTCTCAACCACTGCGCCACCAGGGAAGCCCCACACAGACTGTTTTTGAAGTTGGCTACAACCAAGCGCCATGAGCGCTCTTAGGGAGTGCTCAGGACCACATTTGTTACTTCCCTCCCTGAAGCTCACCTATTTTCTCTACAACGATATTATGGAAACATCCTTGGGAACATCGAGGTATACGGATATTTTTAGTGAAATGACACTATTAGTGGTAATTAACATAGAAGAGCCCAGTTGATGGCAGAAACAATAAACAGAATGCACCCAAGGAGTCTGTACAGTGGTGAAGCGAGGGAAAAGGAGGCACGTCGCCAGCCACTTGCGCCAGCTCATGAGCAAGAAAAGCCATGGAAACTTGTGAGTAATAACACTGCTCTAGGAGTGGCAGATGGGGCCAAGGCCTAACAGGCAGGAAGCAGCCTTGGGCTCAGGAACTGTGCCTAGATTCTTTAGGAAGTCTCACTACTTGCTTTCACGAGTGAGCTCAGACCGCACTACAAACTCTCCGCAAAGTATACTCATTTCCCCACACCTCATGTCCCTCATACACATTCAAGTGTAATATACCCAAGAAACACATAATTCCTGACCCACCTATAAAAGAAGTTACCATCTTGAAGTTCTGAGCCAGAATTAATTGCCCAAATCCTTACCTCCTTGGCTATTAACTACCATTCACCCCCCTAGGCAGACAATGGGTGAGAATTTACCTTAGACTGGGTGAGACTCTGGCATAGCATATGCATTTTACTGAATGGAACTGTGGGTTCTGGGAAGGACACATAGAAGCCTGAAGGCTGGAGAAGGATATGAAACATATGGCAATATGGGATCACCAGAAGACTTAAACCCTTCAGATAAAAGCAAAACTGGTTGAAAAGGAGTGAGAATATGAGTATGGAAACTGTCAAAGCTAGAGCTGTCAAGAACCTGGGTATCTCTTAAAAATCACCTTGTTTTTTATTAAAAAAAAAATACTATTATAGTGTATTTGTAAAACACAAAAAAGTAGAAAAATATTTTTAAAAATTCATACCTTACTACCCAATCAACCAATTTCTGGTAGCTTGGTATATTTCTTTCTTTCTTTCTTTTTTTAAATTTATTTATTTAATTTATTCATTTTTGGCTGCATTGGGACTTTGTTGCTGCACGCGGGCTTTCTCTCTAGTTGCAGTGAGCGGGGGCTACTCTTTGTTGAGGTGCACGCGCTTCTCATTGCGGTGGCTTCTCTTGTTGGGGAGCACGGGCTCTAGGTGTGCAGGCTTCAGTAGTTGTGGCACGCAGGCTCAGTAGTTGTGGCTCGTGGGCTCTAGAGCGCAGTCTCAGTAGTTGTGGCGCACGGGCTTAGTTGCTCCGTGGCATGTGGGATCTTCCCGGACCAGGGCTTGAACCCGTGTCCCCTACATTGGCAGGTGGATTCTTAACCACTGCGCCACCAGGGAAGCCCGGTAGCTTGGTATAGTTCTTTCTAGCTTTTTTTCTTATGCATTTTCCACATTATTTAATGGGAACATATTCTACACCCTGTGTCTGCCACTTATTCTTTGTATACAGATATTTATTTTATGTTTCAAACTCTTCACAAATGTGATTTTAATAACTGCGGAACAAGTGATTATTTTCTACTCTTGGGCACTTACGCTGTTACTGATTTTTATGAGGATAAATAATGCTGCCATGAACGTTTATGTGCATACAGGCTTTCTACATTCAGCATTACCCCCTTAGATTATACATATCAGCCATGGACCAAAGGGTCAAAGGGTAAAATATTTTTAAGGCTTTTAATAAACATTGCCAAATTATGTCCAAAATGACATCAATTTAAAGTTACTGGATAGCTAAAAAAAAAGATGTAAAGGATTCTATGAAGAATATCTTCATATACAACAAATCTGGCCAAGTCTCAGGGAAGTCTGAAATTCAGGAACAAATACACTTAAAACATTTATCCCAACACAGAATACCTATTTTGGATGTATCAAATGCTGTAGACAGGAAGGATGGTAAACGCTATGACTGGGGCTTTAACTATGCTGCTACGTGCCTTAAGCCAATGTTTTTGCTTACATTCCCAAACATACCACGTTTCACTGATTCTAATATGCACAATTCCTCAAACATTAACACCTCTGAAGCACTGGTCAGTTTAATTGACATTTTTTTGTTTCTTAGTAATGCACAGAATGATGGCACATCTAACAGTGGATGTCGTACTGATTTAATGAAATTCAGTAACTCTAGACTGAGTACTGGGTCGTATTCTTCTGCTCACATGTGTATGGACCCAACACCCAATGCATTTAGCACAAGCTGTGTACAAACTCTGGGGCCAGAAATCAAACTGGTAATAGTGACGGAGTGTAATGTATTGAAGACAGACTCAAGGCAAGTTGAATCTTTCATTATAGTAATCTAGGGGGCTGAGTTTACCATAGTCTTACTATATACTATTTGATTTTGGTGTTCAGTGCATAAAATTATAGCTGCTGTGAAATAAAGTCATTTACAAAGGGATACATGCCACATAAAATACCTTGTCCTACAGGTGTAAATCCAACATCTATGCTGCCTTTCAGGTGTAAAAGTTTACTTTTAAAGTTTCATGGGGTAAAATAACAGAATTATGTACATTTTTGTATACATATAGATCAGGGATGAAATATTACTTTAGAAGAGAAATTCATTATACTGTTTAGCCTTGCAAATTATTACATGCCCAAGGCAGGTAAAAATTTATGCTGAGCATGTAGTGAAGAATGCTAATTTTACTTATTTTATTATGCTATGTACCTTCTAAAAGGATGATGGAATTTGCCAAGTTGATATATTTAAAAGCTTTATTGAAAAGCAGCATTTTAATCATTAGACATATATCAAATCGGACTTATGTCAAATAAAAAATAAGCTTTAAAAACGTTAGACTGATCTAAGAAGTTATTTAAACAGTCTCTCTCCTTCCCTTTCTGGGGGGAAACTTGTATTGGTAACTGTTCATTAAAAAAGTATCTGGGATTTAACTGATGATACCTGAATAAGGATCAAAGATGTCTTTAGGCTACCTAAAATCACACTATAATGTGAAGTTATATTAACATAGAAACATACGTAGAACAGCTGTCTCAGTGTACTCAAGCTATTTCATATCTTGTTCAATCCTTAGTGCTATATTTAAAGAGGCACAATGAAAATAAAAGAATTAGCCAATCAAGATGGCTACATCAGTTAATTGTTTCCCATCTTCAATGTCTCCTTATCTGCTAGTTCCTTCCCTTCATGATACAAACAAACTTAGATGACTGCCAAATTCAAGGTTGACTTTCAGTCCATATAGCATTTGCTGCTAAGTCAGACCCTGTTAACCTTTTCGTTCTTGAAATTATTAAAACTCTTTACCCTTGATCTCAATGATCATAGCTATCTAAATTTGTCAGCTGTTTCCCCTGGGTTTCCATCAAAGGATCCTCGTTTTTTTGTTTGTTTTTTTTAGCTTGTCCTTTAAATACTAATGTTCTCTATGGCAGCATCATTGGCCTCTTTTATTCTGACTGAAAACACAATTTATCAACATCTATAAATGCACCGATATACGGGGGTATCCACATCTTTCTGCCAGGGCATCTCTCCTGAGCCCTGGAGCTCAGGAGGAAACGACCCACCCAATGGGAAGGTATGTACAGACACAAGGATGTGAACACAGCCAAGATGCTGTGATAACACAGAACTGGAAGCACTGAATTCGCTAGTGGATAGGGTATAACTATCTTTATAGTCCCAAATTATTTTCACATTTTTGGAGTTCAAAAAAACGAAGTAAATGTAACACCCCCCCACCCCCGCAAATAACCCAACAAAAATCTATTGAGGCTCTAAGTCTAGATGCAAATAAATGTTTAGACAAGAGAAGGAAACATTTAACCCGAAGCACGCAAGTTGATGTAATTTCACTTTATTTTACTTTTGTCATGTTGCTAACAGCTGCTGCTGTCTCCTGAGGTCCATCAAGTACCAATTCTTCCACGAACCTGATCTCTGGGTCTGCTCACAGCTCAGGCATCTCTCATTTCTCTGAACACCCAGAGCCCTGGAAATCTGCACTGCTCATGTGCCACTGGGAATGGGCTACAGCGTGGTCCATTTAACTGTTTCCTGAGTAAATACTGCTCATCTCAGTAGTCAGATCATGAACTTCCTGGGAACATGGCCAGGGCTACTTTTACCTTGGTGTCCTATACCTTGCACTGTACCTAAAGTACAGTAGTTGAATTAAACACAATGAATAAATGAATGAACAAATGAATGACTGCTTTAAAATTTCTCTTCATCACCATTTCTAATCTCACCTGACCTCCCAAACTTAGACGTGTTTACTATTCTCTGTCTTACCAACAAGCAAATAAAAGCAAGCAAGCGGGAAACAAGCACATTTTCTTATTTTTCTCAGCACAAGCTTATCTCATACCACTAAGACTTCAATCCTTAATACATCTGAAGAAAACACTGCAACATGTAGGGGGACAAAAGTGTATCTGACACATTTACAGGATGACATACAAGATGTTTACTCACCATAATTTTGATCTTTCTGATTCATGATCCTTTCAGGATCATGAGTCAGAAGATCGATTAACATGGACTAGGTGTCCGACAGATACATGACATGAGATCAGTCCAGGGCAACCGTTCAAGTGTGCTTGTGAAGGAAGCCCTCTGCAGACTGGAACACAGTTGCCGCTTGAATGCTCAGGCTCTCGAGTTCCCTAGTTTTGCACTGGAAGCAGCATATGCACCTCAACTGACAGTGTTTGATGGCAAACAGCAGAAAGTGTGGCCCAGAAAACAGCATTCAATAACATGAAACTTAACGCTGAAAAGAAGCTGACAGTTCAGGGACATAAAACATGGCGAGACCAGTTTAAGTCTAATTTTCAGGAACTGAGGGAAACTCTTCAAGCAGGAGCTGATCCACATGGAAAACCACTTACCCAGGATTTGCTTGCTCCTTCGCTCTGATCCAAGGCACCAGGAAGTGAACAATATTTTATATAAACACTGAGTTCTCACACAAAATCAATAACAACATTGAAGTCTCAAAGGAAGTTTTAAAGGTGCATTTATAGACTAAATGAAAATATTTCAGAGGAAGTGCTCAGCGTAAGAAAGCATAAGTGCAACTTCATATAGCTAAATCTAAATACGTAACTATGAATACATATCTGAGTGCTTTTCCAAGATTTAAACGCTTCTTAACATTATCATCTGCATTTATAGGAGAGGTATTTTGTTATAATTATATCCATATACATGTCAAAAAAAAAAAAGAAAAAGAAAGCATAAGTGCAGTTTTAAAGGATTTTTAACAGAAATTTCAACCTTGAAATACACAGGGACTTGATTAGTATTAATAAGCTCAATATAATATATATTGAGTAATATTTATTATAGTGTAAAATATATACTGAAATATATATAAGAGTCTAGCTTCAGGGAGCATAACTTAGGAAGAAAATCCTAAGAGTGCAAATCAGAATAGAAAAAATAGGTAATAGTTATCAGTAATTTTCAACAGATTAAAATGTAAGTGGGAAAAAATAGTTAAGTGTGGAAGATCTGGTAGATTTTGTCTATTTGACATTGGATCAAACATATTCTGGAACATAACTGCTTAAATGTGTATGTAAATCATGTATAAATGCATGATTTTTTCTTTTTTTTTAAAACCAGGGACTGCCTTATAATGACTACAGAGAGGCATTAAAAGTATTCAATCAGCCAAAATAGCAATTATGTTTGCAAGCAAGTTTGGTTCATTTTCACTCTTACCTTGATATTGTTTGGAAGAAAAGTAATAAAATGTAATACTGACACTGCAATGTCTTGGGAGAATTTCAGATGATGTGCCATCCCCATGATGGATTGCCTCCACCCCCATCTTTGGCTTATAGGGTTAGGCATGTATTATGAGAGTGAAACAAACACTCTCATTTACCTGAGACAGTGACTGTCGGAGCCGTGCCATCTGCGTGCTGTGGCCTTTATTGTGATCCTGCTCAGAAACCATCTGCTTAAGCTTCTCCTTCTCTATAGCTATGCTATTAAACGCTGACTTCAAAAGAGAATGCACTGCGTGGGGAGAAAAGTAAGAAACAAAGATCAAATGGATCCAGAAAGAATATACAAAACTATAAACTTCTCAGTACTTTAACTCATGCACAGATATTTTCTGGAAAGTTTATGTTATAGTCTAATTGAAAGTCAGCCATAAAATGGAATCTACCAGAACATCTATACACAAATATAGGAATGGTAATTACTCAGGATGAAAGTTTTAGCATTTCAAACCAGATAAGCCAACAAAGACCTGGAAGCAGCATATAAAATTATCAATTTTTAAATTTCAATATTTAGAAACTAAACTATAATTCCTAGAAGGAAAAGGGAACAAGTTTTACTCTGCCATATTTGAAGGCAATATTTGAGCAGTTCTGTGTACAATGAAGCCTCATGCAAATCATTTAGAACTATCAAAAATTATTTCCCCAAAGTGTGTACCCAAACAAGAGCATTTTATGAGTCCTACCAATATAAATAAGACAGCTGTTTTAGAAGTTCTAACTAGTTCTCTTTGGGGTAGGAAATGATTTGGTCTTAAGAACAGCACTTGCATTACTTTCTCAGCCAAGAACATCATGATATCAGAAGTGTTTTTAAAGAGTACAAACTTCCAGTTATAAGATGAATAAGTTCTCGGGATCTAATGTACAGTATGATGTTATAGTTAATAGCATTGTATTATTTACATGAAAGTTGCTAAGAGAGTAGATCTTAAATGTTCTCACCACAAAAAAGAAATGGTGGGACTTCCCTGGTGGTGCAGTGGTGAAGACTCCACACTCCCAATGCAGGGGGCCCAAGTTCAATCCCTGGTCAGGGAACTAGATCCCACATGCATGCTGCAACTTAGGAGCCCACTTGCCGCAACTAAGGAGCCAGCAAGCCATAACTAAGGAGCCCATGTGCTGCAACTAAGGAGCCAGTGAGTCACAACTAAGGAGCCTGCGAGCTGCAACTAAGGAGCCCGCCTGCTGCAACAAAGACCCAGCACAACCAAATAAATATTAAAAAAAAAAAGAAATGGTACGGTGTTAGCTATCGCAATTATTTTCAGTATATAAGTGTATCAAATCAACATGTATACCTTGAACTTATACAATACTACATGTCAATTATATCTCAATAGAGCTGGAAATAAAACAAAATAAAAGCAACAATAAAAACAACCTCCACTGCCATTTCTGCATACCTAACAACATACATTGGTAAAAATCCAAGGCAGTCTTTAATTCTGAAACACCAAAAGGCTGAATTTCCAACTCCTATCTTTACAATAACAGTTTCTATAAAATGCAAAGTCTTCTAAAAGGGATTTCCTTATAAGAGAAAGGATTTTTTTAAAGAAATGGAAAAATTTAGCATAAAACAGTGGCCTGAATTAAAGGGGAAAAATGGTGAGATCATAAGGGACTCACAATCTATTGATTTATATGCTACATTCTAGTTATCAATTTTAAGGTAATAACTTGATAGCTGAAATATGTTAACCCAACTGGCAGCTCTAAAAGCGGACTCTCACTCATTTCAAAATCCATAATTCTTCCTAAAGAGTTCATTCAATAGTCATAGAAAAGCCCCCCCCTTTTTTTCTAGCACAACTGAAAAGAAAACATGTTGTTTCAACAAAGGCTTTAAAATTCTGTTGAAACTTGGATTTCCTGAAAGCCTCCGGATTGCAACCAAATACACAAAGCTTTCCCAGGGCTACCTTCAAATTTACCCATCTTCCTTTAGAAGCTGTGCTATAGTTAATTTACACATTTGCTGTCTCATTTTACCTGCTTCTATAACCTCACATTAGAAGTAAAAGCTACTGGCTTTCCTGGCCATAAATCTATGCTGTTACATAAACAGAATAACATTGTTCTAGTCTAATGACATGATTAGCATCCAGCTAAGACATGCAATAAAAATGTGCAAGGAGTAAAACAGCAGGTGAAAGAGAGGTGGCCTTACAGAATCTCAACCGAAAAATCTATAGAAAAAAAAGGTGGGGGAGATGATATAGTTTACTTGCTTCAGGATTGTGGAATTAAAGAAATCTCTGCTAGCACATCTTTGCTGATGGTTTAAGACTATACATTTTTGTTGACTTCAGCATTCCCAGAGATGTCCTCAGTGTGTGCCCCTTCTTTCCTGAGTCACTAGGCTCTTGAGTATTATGGGGGGTACTTGAGATGTTCCATTTAACACACATTTTCAAGAATATTTTATAACCTATTACCAGCGGGCCCAGAGGAAATAAATGTGATTAATTCATAATAAGATGTTAGTGACCGAAAACAACATAATGTGTGTCTTTCTCCAAGAGACTGGGAAGGTACTATCAAAAGGCACACACACACGCACAAAAAGGCACACACACACACACACACAAAGTTTCAGCGGCTGAAATTTAAATACTATAGCAATAAGGGGAGGGAGTTAATTTGGGAGCTGAGGCTCTTCTTGGTAAACACAGACAAGACTGCCCAATCCACCTACACTCCACTCTCCTGCTTCTTATTTATTATACTCTTACTCTCTGTGCCTGATGACGGCAATTGAACTTCTGCAACACGCCTTATTGAAAACTTAACATCAAAAAAGAGACTCCAAGGTGGGGTGGACTTCTGCTCCCCTCAAATCTGGACTGGCCTGTGAAGCTCTGACCAGTAGAGTGCAGTGAAGGGACAGTGCTTCAGGTCCAGAGCTGGCTGCTTCCATTCCAATCCACTCCATTCTTTTGGAGCCCTGAGCTGCCATGGAGAGGGAGAAGGAGAGGGACAGAGTCGTGTGCAGCCTCCCAGCGGTCCAACCAAAGTGCTAGTGAAGACACCTTGAACAATTCAGCCCAGCTTGCAGCTGAATACTGTTGAGGGAACCCAACCAATGCCACGTGGCACAGAAGAACTGCTTAGCTGAGCCTTCCTGAACTCCTTACCCACAAACTGCAAAGTAAAACTTACTATGTCGTTTAATAAAAAAAGAGTTTCAAACAGAATCTGTTTCTTTTCTTTTTTTCCCTTGCTAAGGCTAACTCACAAGTATGTATTAAATGATGAAAAACAGATGTTGAGTAGTAGTGTCTGCTGACCCGCCTAGGATAATGCCTTTTTTTCCCCCTAAGTGTTTGATTCCGCAACTTTCAGAGAATAAATAGATAATCCCATTATCCTAATATTCTCTCAGTGAAGAAAATCAAATTTTAATTTATGATGACCTACAATCCTAGTGCTAGGCCTGAAGGCAATAGGAAGAACAGTCATCAAAGGTTAACACCCTTTTTGTCTTTCTGCCTTTCTGCCTTTTCTCACCCTCAATGCTACTTTCTTTACTCAGTCAAAACTGTAACCCTATGATGTGTGCTCTCCCAGGAGGCGGGCATCATATCCCACTGCATTTTGTCTATAGAACTGCAATAAATATATAAACCATTTGACCTTTCTGCCATGACCACCTAAACAAGGGTAAGAGAATAAATGGCAACTTCCCATCAAGCAAGAGAGCTTCTCTCAAGGGAACATTATATTTATTGTTACCTTTCTGTGCAATTAGACAAAATTCTTCTTGAAGCTTTGTATAATCCATTGAACTTTCCAGAGGGTCTGTGAGGTGGCTAGGGGGAGTCTGAAATTCAATATCTGCACAAAGGTTGGGGTTGGAGGAATGCAAGCGAACCGGGGACATGGTAGCACTGAAAGGAACCTGAAAGGGGAGGACACAAATTATTAGAGAGCAACAGCACATTGTTCCACCCTCTCTTACACAGAAAAGATCTCTTCCAGTCTCCAGAATAATAGATTCCTCCCTGAGGACACACTCGGAGACAGTACTCATTTATTTTGCAGGTGGCTGGGTAGGAAGGAGTCTCATTTCCCATAGTTGATTTAGTACTGCCACTGCCTCACTGGCTTTTCACTGTCACAGGGAGAGATGACTACACAATGACAGGAAGAACAGGCACAATCCCAGATAAGCTTCAGCTCTGAACCCACTGAAAACAGTGCTGGCAGAAAGCAGTCTGAACTGTGACGTAGCTGACCTTCTCTCACAAAGTCTGGGTACTCAAGTCAGAGCACTTTTTATGCCTACTTCTTTCTGAGCCTGGAGCAGGAATTTACTGAACAGGTAAAAATTCAAGAGGTGCGTATACAGAAAGATTCACTTGCTCCATTGCCATGAGATAAAACATAAGTAAGTTTAATACTAAATATAACAATGGCTTAAAGGGACTCACAATTAAATTTGAAATTGATTCATCAAGATGTATTTGTAAATGAAATGTAAGTTACTGTAGTTTACCTTTGTATGTTACATAAACATGGCTTATGAACTGGCCAATATTGAAAAGCATTAAGTAAAAAAAAGTCATATTCCTATAGATTTTCCCAAATGGCTAGAGGTACTTCCTTGCCCAGGCTGGATCTGGGCTAGGCTTCTGATGAGTGGAGGCAAAGCACCTTTCCCTCTCCTTCTAGAAGGTTCTACCTGACCATTACAAATGCTGTCAGCCAAACACTCTTGGAAAATGAGAATACCAATTTCTCTTATAAATCAGATTACCAGTAACCTCCCCTAATTCTTACTACACAGATATGCATTCAATTATCTTCAAGAATCAGATTCTTAGACTCCTCCACAAGCTGAATTTTGTATAAATTGAAAGATAATTCACACCCTCTACCTAACAGAAAATATGCTGTAGGAGGAAGGAACCAATATCTTGTCTGATGTACACGTATGTCAGAACCACTTCCTTTTTTCATTGTTTTATTTAGCTTTAAACCTCATGACAGAAAAAGAGGGGAGGGAGGGAGCAAGCAAGCAAGCATGTGCCTGTGCACGGAGGATACAGAGGATGGAGGAGATGGAGAGACCCCAAAAATCTAGCCTGAGCTGCAGTTGGTGGGTCTGGGTGAGGGCAGTTGAGACTGGAGAGGGTCCTTAGGATGTAGCTTTGTCCTGGCAAGGAGTTATTTATCTCAAAAGATATCCAAGGCTTACTGGGAAAGAAAGCGGGCATGAAGCTTTCTCCCCAATTCCGCTAAGCTAAGCATGTGAATACATGATATGTGAAGCATTTGGTATCTGGAGTCATCAAAGTAACTCCTCCTCATCCCCCATGGGGACCTTGGCTACACTGGGCTGGGAGGTGTCAACAGCTTGTTTATCTCATCAGGATCTGAATTCCTGGCTATTCCAGAGAAGAGACACAAAAGTGGCAGATAAGCCATTTGAGAAAATGGAGTCCTTGGGTTCAGTAATTTGCTGGAATCCTATCCAGGCAACTTTGTGACAGTAATGACTGAGGTTTTTTAGGATATCCATAAGGGAATGGGGTTTATGTGAAAGAATATTTAAAGACAGATAAAGAAAATTTCTGTCCTTGCCTGTGGTGATGCTAAATCTAGAAAGAGCAGTCAGCCCAAGGCCCTCTAGGAGGGACAGAGAGAATCCATGGAAAGGTTGGTGATTAGGAGGTCATGGGCAGAGACTGTGACTTGAGGAAATGGATAGACCAAGGAGTTTGCAGATTTAAGGATATGGTTTCAGGATGCAAGGAACTAGAAGAGCATTTGAGAAAAAGGCATGTGCGTGTTTGGTGGTGGGGAATGAAATGTGTTGAGGATCAACAAAAGGGTTTTATCTGCACTCAGGTGCCCTCAACACTCCGAGGAGGGGCATGGCGTAGGAGAGGGGTCTCCTCCCTTAAGTGGATAGGGAGGCTGGGGGAGAAGTAGTGATGGGAGGCCAGGGTGTAGTGGAGGCCCAGGGAGTCCAGTGAGGACACAGACTTGTTCCTGAGATAATGGGCTCTTTATTAAAAGTTGGAATCAGACACTGAGAAGAAAAACATGTTACAAATTTATATTTTGAACATAATGGAAGTTTAAATTGGCAATTAAAACGGTAAAAATGATTTTGTATATAACCCACAGGGAAAGGGACTTGGAATGCTCTATTCAAACCGCAATCAAACAGTTCCCTGGGACATTGAAAACTAATATTTATATACTTCTGACTGGAAATGTTTATATTGATTTTTTTTTTTTTTGGTTAAAAGAAGTATGTGGAATGGATCATTTTAATTGAAAAATTTATGAAATGAAATTGAGAATATAAATTGAGATGTATTAATCTAACTCTGAGTATCTCTTCAGCCTGGGGACTTATTTACTCAGTTTTTTATTCATCAATTTGAGTATTATGGGATTTGAAAATTTAAATGGTATCTAGGTTCTCTGTCAGTGATGACTGGAGTGGGGCTGTCTACAACTCTCAATGTTTGTATGTGAGAAACCTCAGTGCTGGAAATGCAACTTCACATCCTCCTTAGGAAAGAAATCCAAGGCTTCCTTGCAATGCTGTGACAGGGAGGAAGCCTGATCCTGGAATATTCTGGTACCAGTAACTGCAGTTTGGAAGGGGGCTGTTAGGAGATGCTTTTATCACCTGTCTATAAAGAAGTCAAAAGAGAAATAGATTGACAGTGAGCTACTGGCACTGAAATTTAGCAGTGGTGAACATGAATAAAAAAGAGAACACACAACAGCAAGTCTAAGGAAGATATTGAGCATACACAACTCACGGAGCCAATGTGAAAAGTCTGCTGTTACTCTGCATCCCATGGACAGGGATGCCAGTGTGGAGTACTGACTGCACTGGGACTCTTGGGGTCCTTCCATGGGGAGGGGCCAGCGTTTCTCCTTCCCAACCCCCTATTCCGTTGGGCCTGCCTGATGGCGCAAGTGGGCCATTATGGATGCTAGTGCTAAGAATCAACAAGAATAAATCTCTGAAACATCTTGGGTGTACTTGCCTTTGGGAGCAATCCCAGCTGCCCTACACACCTAAGTGGGCAAGGAGAACAAATAGCTGGAGTCATCTGGAAGAATTCCAGACAAAAGGCAACTAGCAGGATAGGACAGACTCCAAATGTGTGGGCTAACTTTACTGTTGGGAAGAGGAAAGACAGGGAATAAAGGGGAACCACTGCACTAAAAGAAACAGGAGGGCTGAGTCACCAGCGACAGGTCACTGAGATGTGGGCGAGGGGCTGAGGGAGCCAGCGGGAGGTCCTGCTAGATGCTGTCCTGCTCTGGTATGGAGTTAAAAGCTATAGATCCTGGAGGGTTTAGAGTAACCACTCCCTCTAGTTATTCCTGAATACATGACTAAATGCTGCCAGCTTCACTTATTAGACGCTCTAAATTATTCTTAACCTCTGTGGTCACAGCTACCCTGGAGGAGGTGAGCATTAATACCTCCATCTTTCAAAAGCTTTTTCTCTTGTACTCCCAACTAAAAAAAAAAAATCTACCTATTCAAATAGGTTCTAATCTCAGTTTTATTATACTCACTATATGTATCTGCAATCAAAAAATGAACACAGTAGAAACACAAATACTTCCCTGCATGCCATCTTAGAAGTACATTATTTAAGGAAACATTTGTATTTTCATAAAATGACTGACCCTCCCTTTCCATACTGAGATATTGTTCTCTCTCTAATAATCATTTGGATTTCTGAATTTTGTAAATGAAAGGTTACATTTAAGAATTTAAAAATTGATTTTACATGGATTTATTGTCAGAGTCTGTTACCATGTCAGTATCAGATACTTTTTTCATCTGTATTTGAATACATGCATAAGATAGACATTAACCATGAAATCAATTTCAAAAATTTGTTTGTTCAAGTGTTCACAAAGCTGTGAGTTTAAGAGTCAGTGCCTAATAAATTCCATGTCACTTGTTCATTTCATAATTCAAATTATTTCTGTCTCTCAAACAAACCAGCTAAGTACCCAGATATAAATCAAGAGTCAGTCACTAGTTATAAAGTAGAAAACCAACAATCCATACACCAGTATCCATTCCCCTACAACGCAACCAAAATCTTTTCATATTTTTCAGCAATTCTAGTCTTAAAATACATTCCTCCAGCAGCAAGAGCAAGACTATGATAATTCAGGAAATCTTACGTAATAGCCAAAAAATTAATGTGTGCCATGAACTCAGTACTCTGTATATAAAAAGTTGATAGGATGTCATGATTAAACAAATATTATGATTTATTTTTATCCAGCATAAGGTTCTTGGTTTACATATTCTATTTTATATTCCACGTGGCAGTTCACTATTCTAAGCACCTTCTATTCAATTTTAAGTTTTAGTTATTTGCCTTATATATCTCAAATACTTCCTCTATCCTCTTAATATCCATCCTATTTTCTCTTTAAAAAAAAAAAAGCCAAACCAACATCTAGATGTGAATTAAACACCATTTAACTTTGTGGTTTTCTCCTTTCCACACTATATTTTCTGATTTCCAGCTCAATATTCTTTCCAGAAAACAACTTTCCTTTGCTAAGTGTAAGTTTGGGTAGCCGCTGAGAGATGACATCAAAATTCACCTTTTCTTACCCTCTCATTTCTTTACTCTCACATCCTTTTCAAATAGTCACATTGCTACCAAAAAAGCACAATTTATGTCTGTAGTAACATGGCTTTTCTTAGAAAAACAGAAATCAGCAAAGGTTCCAATATCAGTATGGCAAAAAAAAAAAAAATACAAAAAGAAAAACCCCCAAACCCACATCGTTTCAGGAAATCGCCCACACACTCCGTTTTGCATCCTTGAATTTAAACTGTTTCTCACACTGAGAGTAGAAGTAGAGATCTGGATCCCATGATAGTTTTCCATTGCAAACCCAAACACCTGTGTGCGAGGCCGGCACTGCAAAGACATCCAGAGAACATGCGAGAGCTTCGCCAACACAGGAGAGGGCTGTGCTTGATGCCATTGCACACGAGGGGCACCATTAGAATGCGGGGCAGGGTGACACTAGTACACAGTTTCTCATTCTCATTAAACATCCACTTGAGATTGAAATCCACTCACTGTTGTAGCCACTGCTGCTGCTAGCCTCTGCCGGCGCCGAGTTGTGCTGAACTGGCCCTTCGAAGATGGCCCTTCCTGACAGTGAATGAGAGAAGAGGAGGGAGGAGAAAACACGGGATGGGGGAGGGAGAAGACAGGATATGGGAGGATGAAAGATAATCAGACAAGGGAGAGGGAGAATTTTTAACTGAAAGTTGACTTTTGCTAAATCTTAGCATTGAAAATAGCTTGGAGGGGCATTCATGCTGTGAGAAAAGTTTATTGTTCTCATGGTAGAACACCCAAACACTTAAATCTATTTGCTGAATATAACCCCTACCCCAAAAGGAGATGGAAAGTTATGAAGTGATGAAGAGCTTATGATTTCAAGGTAAAATAAATGTACGTCTTGTTTTATTCATGCAATGCCATGTTCTACGAAGCCAAAAGGCATTTAGTAGATCGAAGCAAAAAGAAAAATTGAGTTCAGGGAAAAGTGACTAAATAAATAATGTGCAAAGGCTGAAACAAACAGGTTGCAATGAGAGCCTCCTGTTGGTCTGGAAGAATTTTTTGTTTCTTGCTGGGAGGAAAAAGTAAGGGGAAGGATACCAGGAATCCTTAACTCCCTATGTTTTCTCCTACTATAAAGGTCTCTGGGATTCAATATTAAGAATGATATTGATTTTCCGGTTGAAGAATTTTCCAAGGAGGAAGCCAGTCCCCATAACATAGGAAAAAAATCTCAATGTCCTCAGTGTGCTGGGATAACACCTATAAAAATCAGCTATGAAAATCTGGAAGTATAGGCTTCATTTAGTGATGTGCAACTATGCATAAATCAGTAGAAGAATCTTAGAGCTTGCTTTCTTTCCTTCTTTGTTTTTTTTCTTCTCTTTTTGGTGGACACGATAAAGGGATAATAACACTGCCTTCTAATCAACTCAATTTTGCTGCATTTGACAGACCCTGACTCTTCAAGGTTGTGAGCAATAATTTCAGTTCCAATTAGCTGAAATGTTCTCAGAGTCACCTAACAGTCAGACTGAGAAAAAAAACAGCATGGCTGTGTTAGTCTTTGGAATAACAGAAAAATATTTTAAATTCTTATATCTCCAATTCTCTTTAATTTTCCAAATTACATTCACATTTCTCTCAATCGTCATAAACCTTCCGTGTACATATATGTATATGTTTATTAAACACAAACACACACACATAATCTGCTCTAGACAAAACATTTCCTATACAAAATTCCTTTATGCCTATTGTAGTTAAAAAAAAAAAAAAGGAGAAAGAATATATTTTTACTCTTCAGTGTAATTTGAGCATCTGTGAGATCTAGGACAGCTGCACATGAATGACATCAGATCATTTATCTGCTACCCCATACCTCCTGCTATTCCTCATTCTCTCCAATATCTACGGATCTAGTATTTAATGCATGCTATTAGCAACACAGGAAATGTAACAGCAATCTCTTCTACAGCAACCCTTATAAAATCATTCTCTTCTTGCCCTCCTCCACCTCATTTAAAACACAACCAAACTGTTTTACTGCATAATGATGATACTGAGATTTTTATGAGAATGAGAGATTTGAGCTTTGGGACACAGGAAGTATTTTTTCTAACAGGTAATTCCACAGAGATGTCTAGGACAACTATTGCTTCCAATGAATTATACGATGGATTCTTGAGCTAGCTTCCCAGTGGCTTCAAGGAGAAATATGGTCCAAATTTTAACATTCACATTCAAATCAATACCATAATCTAACTTACCTAAGACTAAGCAATCAAACATCCAGTATAACATGTCCTTCATTTTTACTTTCCTAAGGTCAATTTTTAAAATGATCTACTTTATAATTATTTCAAAAATTACAACTACTACAGAATGCTGCATACAAACTTCAGTAAAACAAGATCCATAACAACAATAGCAGGAACAATAACCACCACCACCACCAGGCAGTCTAGGTTCCTGCATAAATGGCTGGTGGTCTAGAAGTTCCAAACGATAGAGGGGATGAAAAATGAGCCACTCACTACAAAAAATCTCTCAAGTTGGCCACAACAATGAAGAAAGTGGTTCAAGTAGTGAGATGATTATGGGCTCAAAACAAATACTTGGTATCATGAGATGGGATTCTGATGGTCAAGAAACATTTAAAACAGGAGCGAAAAACCTGTGTATTAGGGTGGGAGAAAGTGGTGGGTATGTTTAATCCACCACAGTAAAAATAAATGCTATGACTTTCTGTAGGTAAAATACTGATGAGTAATGACATTCATATTAGTCATAGTCATCCCTGGCTGATTTTAAGATTCCCCAGTCAGGTGTGCATGGTGAAGAAACTTCCAAGTAACTTCTCAGTGGTAGAGAATGAGCATCCTGAGGGATCCTGGAAGGCCTGTCGGTTTGGGTGAGCAGAAAATGTCTAGGGATGGTACTAAATTCTGCAGCATTCACCCTATGGTCCTTTGTTTTACCAGTTCAAGTGGAAGTGAGGTTTCTCTGGGAATGATTAATAGCTTACCACCACCTCTCAGTCTATTTATTTCCACTGGAGTTGGAACTAAATCTACTTTCCAAAGTTTAACGTTTTCTTTGAGTATGGGGATGAGATGGTTTCAATTTCCCCCCAAAATAATTAAACTAGAATCACAAGGGTCATTTTGTTACTCTTTGGCAAAACAGAAACAAGGCAAAAGAGCATAAATGAAAATTTAAGAACAAACCACCCCAAAATGTGACAGGAATATGAAATGGAGAATATTCTCCTGCTTTCTGAACAACTTCTTTTGATGACTCAGAAAAAAATCTTCATAAACTCTTCACACATTGAAAAGCACAGCCTGTGAATAGGAGGGCTATTCAGAGTTACATTCTGTTTCCTCCAGAAAAAACTGAGTGATATGGGGACCATGGTGGGCCTCGTAACCATAGTAGGACAGCCAGTGGCATTGCACTCATACACATTGAGAACAAACCTACTGCAGACCACAGCTGTGAATGGGAATCTGTGCAATGGGATACCTTATAAAAACAAGATTGAAATGATATCTATCCACAAATGTATATGTTCTTATGATGCTGGCCTTCTTCAATTATTTTATTTATAATTAAGGTTCTTTTTTCCTGGCTATGATAACCATAGATACCATGTTTAAAAAACAACAACAACAAAAAAAAACGACCACCACAAAACTAGACAATCATGTGCTCAAAAGCAATTTTAGGCAATTTTCTTGTGAAGTCATTTGGCACATTTGTCTCTATAGTATTAATTTTCTGAAAAGAAGGGAAAATGCACAGAAACATACTGAACAAAAGACCACAAAAAATTGTGTTCATAGAATGTGGACATTCTAACTAAAAAAAAACACTGATCATTAGTGCTTGTGAAAATTTATTTTCAAATATATCAGATTAGCAAGCTAAGCAACAAAGAGTTTGTTATTCATGCATTCAGAATTAAAACACAAAGAATGTTATCAATAAAACCAGAATTAAGGAAGAATTATTGTTCTTATTTAAAAGACTGAAGAATTCTAAAAAGCAGTCCCTTTTACCTCTGTGTTAGAATATAGATTGATTTATAGTACAATAAAAAGAAAAGCAAAATCATAAGTCTAATTTTGATTGTGCAGGGCAAGAGTCCTTTATAATATATAGCTAGAATTGGAGTAGTGAAAATTCAACCTTAAAGATCTGAAAGTAACATGAATTTTGACTTAAGAGATTTTAGGCATTTGCCATATTTTGTATCACTGCAATGCAATAACATAAAAAGATCTTACTTTAAAAATTTTAAACTATTCATTTCAACTAAATAACTTATTTAAAATGAATTTCAAGTAAATTTATCACAGCCATGAAGACTTTAGTTCAAATTTTAAAAGTGATTGTTGATGGCCAATAATATTTTTGTAGAATCATAGAATTTTAGAGTTGAAAAGGATTTCAGAGATCATTAAGTAAACTCCATCACTTTACTCAGGAGTTAATGGAAGCCCCGAAAATTTAACAGAAATGTGAGATTATACTGCCAGGAAATCACAGTGATTAGATTAGAACTCAGGTTTGTTACTTTCTAACCTATTGCAGTCCTCATCTCATTTATTGATAGATAACAAGTTTGGACAGCATTAACACATAAAAGCCTCTTTTAAGATCTAGTATATATAAATGAATGTTCATTACAACCCATTTGATTTTCAGTCTAGATTTTTAAGGTGACTTTTTGTTAAAATATGTTTTAATGGTTCAAAGGCCATAATTGAGGATGAAAATGCCACTTTACAGCCATATTACATAATTTTAACCTTAAATTCTTTTTACTTATGTCAGAATAAGAATAGATTTCTCACTACTTTAGATAATATAACTCAGTCTGAAAAGCACTAGCTTTCAAGCAGTTAAAAGCTGCTTTAAACTTTTCAACTTCTATGAATTGATATATACAGACTAATATTTTTAAAAATATATATAAGTATAAATGAAGGAAAAGTAAAGTCTGTACCTGCAGTTGTATTTTTGTATCTTTGCTGACACTTTTTGTTCTCCATCGTCTTGTGACCCGCTTGTCTTTCTTTGAAATATCTACACAGTTAGCCTACATTACACAAATAGTTAAAAGCAACAAAGCATTATTAAGTTAACACAGATGATACAGGTATAGACAAAGAGAGCACAGAAAGTTAGTATAGAATCATTGTTAGACGCCTAAAGCAAACCAGCCAGGAGATAAAGGTATATCTGATGCACAGTGGGCATTAAAAGCAGAGGTAAAAACTTAACCATAAAACATATTTTTCTGCTATACCAAATGAAAACAGGATTAGCGTTTTTGCTACATGAAAAGACAGTAATAATTCTGAGAGTATCTAAGTTATGTCTTCATAACTATCATTTCTAATGCAACACAAAAATAAAAGAATGATTCAGATATTTACCTTTTCCAGTTAGTTTGTATTTAAATGTAAAACATTTCAAAAAATATATCTTAACACAATGACACCAAGATTCAAAAGTATTAAGAATAACTCCAGAATATAAACCAACCCTTATTGTAGTTATTTCCCTTTAAATGTTACCTTATATATTCACAGAACAATCCAGTAAAAATTCTGAGTGAATATCTTAAGGTCCTTTGACCAGCAGCAGTAAAATGTTTACCTGCATGTCAGTAAAGTTAGGCGCTGACTGAGTTCTCTGAAGTATTTCCAAATTCTGCAGGAGTTTGCTAAGTTCCACAAGGTTTGACTGGCAGTGTGCAAGGTCTAATACAAATCAGAAGTTAAAATATGTTACAACTGGGCAGGGAGTGGTGGTGATGATAATAAAAGGCACTCTATCCAAATTATGGCAAATATGATGAGGCAGATCTATGTTTATAGAATGATGATACTGGCAAATGAAAGAAAACAGAACCGGTCTCTGGTTTAGAACCATAAAACCACTGATTATTTATTGGATGACCTCAAAACCCACTCTTACAAATGAACAGTTATTAGTGTAGAAAGCCATTAGAATCCCAGTGAAATGGGGTGTGCTCATTTTCCTGCTGAGGTGGCCTTTGTCACATCAGAAGCACACTCAAGGGAACTTCAGCAGTTGTACAGTTTTGTTGTTAGGAATGTGTCTGCCTGCTATGAAGGTCTTCATATAGGACTCAGAATCTCTGCACACTCTACAGAGAGCAGGGCAGCAGCAATACGTTGGGGGCCAGGTTCCCCCCAGGTCCCATCTCTCAGCAGCATCTGCCCTAGGGTGGGGCTGTTCAAGTGCTGCCGTTGTTCTTCCAGGGAACTCTTGGCCATCAGTGGCCTTTAAATTCCTCAAGAAAGGAAATCGCCCAATGGAGGTGACGGAAGAGAGTACTGAGGAGGCTGGGACCCTTCCACCACCCCCTCCCCATCTCAGGGGAGGCGGCACCATTGTACTCCTCCCATGCCCCCCACGAAGAAAATAAGGTGAGTGACTTGGAAGGGTAGGCAATACAGAAGATAAACGGGAAGGAATGAGGGAGAAAATTAGTACAAAGAAAGAAGGCAGGGGTTAGAGGGAAGAGGAGAAAGGAGTTGGCTAGAAGAGACCTATATTTTAACTTGCCTTTTAAAGAACAACACTACATCACAAGCACCATGCTGGTAGGGATATTATCTCACACTACCTATCCATTAAAGCTTCTATCCAGTAAATATTACATTAATTCTCCTAAATAACTGTGATTATTCTACACAAATGGTGTATGCAGGTAGCATAGAGATATAGAAATGGGGCTTAAAATCCTTTCTAACAGAATGGAAAGAGAACTTGGTGAATGAACTCGATTCAAGGCAAAAGGATCCAAAACTAAGGGTCGGGAGACATTGATTTACTTTACACTTCTCAGCTGCAGTTTTCTCACCTGTCAAGTGGTGACAGTACTATTTACTCTCTTACCTTCCTAATGAAAGTAGCAACTGAGATGGGAGGTGAGAAAATTCTATGAAAACCAGAAATGGTCTTTATGGGGTATTAACTGCACTATGTTTAATCATTCTTCTAGGGCCTTAACTTGGAACAAGCTCACCATTCCTTGACACTTCTATCATGGAAGAAAAGAGACCCCTGGCAGAATTTCGCTCCTTGCTTAAGTGTCTGCTTGTATGTAAGGATTATAAGGACTTGCCCAAGACAATAAAAATACCTTTAAAAAAGAAATCTCTAGAATTTCATTAAATTAGATCTAATTTTAGAATCTGGGAAAAAGGAAATATTATGCCAAGAAAGGACTGTTGAGACAGTTTATAACAGTAAAAAATTTAAAACTTAAATATCTAGCAGTTTACTTACTTTCTCATCATCCCTACCTTGTTCTAAAAGAACTCTACTCAATATTCTGTAATAACCTACATGGGAAAAGAATCTGAAAAAAGAATAGATATATGTATATGTATAACTGAATCACTTTGCTGTATGCCTGAAACTAACACAGCATTGTAAATCAACTATACTCCAAAATTAAATTAAAAATTAAATTAAAAAAAATAAAAAGAAACGTCCAATTGCGGAATAGTTAAATAAATTAAGGTATATCCAAAGTTATCCATTTACTATTTCATTTAGGAATCACTGACTGGGAAGACACTATGCACCCAGCGCAGTTCTAAGCACAGGGAATATAGCAATAAAATAAGATTCATGGAATTTACATTCTGGTTTAAAGAAAATGTACACAATAAATAACCTGTACGTTGAACTATTACGTACCATTTTAGTGACGGCGTATACTGGTACATAAGGATGGCATATAAAATACTAATTTAACATTTTGTTTCTATGGGAAAAAATGCTCTCCAAGAGCCAAGAAATTCCCTTACATACTTGAGATCTGGACTGACAGAAGTCCAGACCTATGAATAGCTAACCTCTTTAAGTACTGGAACTATAAATGTGCTATGTTATGGGTTCAAGAAGATGTTCCTTGATGAACTTCTGAAATGCAACCAACCTCAATATTGGGATGCTATGAAATGATCAAAGTAGACCAAAAAAAAAAAAAAAAGTGCTGTGGTAGTTCAGGAAAGGGACAGTTACTGTGGTTTGAGGTTGTCAGAGCAGACTTATAAGAGACAGTAGAACCTTTTGTGGGTCTGGAGGATTGATAAAAAGGCTTCAGCAAAACAGGAAGGTGGAGAAGGTCAGAGAGGGCAGAGAGGGCACTGCAGGTTGGGAAGACAGACTGTGCAAAGGCCTTCCTCCATGCAGGAACACGCAAGCACGTTCAGGAAATAGAAAATAAGTTTAGTTAGGCCTATGGAAGGCAAGGTTGAAAGGGTAGGCAGGGCCAGAAAGCTGAAAGCTGGATGTTAAACGCTGGGCTAAGTAGTTTGGACTAAAGCCCAAGAGCTCACGGAGAACCACCTGAAGAGATTTTTTGCAAAAAGTTATTTTATGAAATAGTGGTCTTGAGGGACTATTATATGTAGTGAACAAAGAATGGCTTTGGGATTAGTCAAATGTGGGTTGGCTGGAGTCCCAGCCTCTCTATCGGGGCAGCTGCGTAATCTTGGGCAGGCTCCTTAACCTCCGTGCATTTCACTTTCCTCATCTGCAAAGTGGGGACAGTAGCAATACCTACGTCTCATAGCCGAGGGCAATGGGATAATGGCTGCTCAGTGCTGGCACTGGATGCCAACATGTCCAAACACAGTAATTTCCCAGGAGCCTCCGAGAGCGACGGAGCCACAGAGCAAGAGGCTGAGGGTGAGGGTACCGGTCAGGGACTGGGCAAAGGGTGAGCCTGAGCTAGGAGAGCAGAAATGGAATTCCAGAGGAAGGGGAGATGAGGGGGAGGGGAGATGGGGGAAGTCTGCAAAGAAATAACAGAACTCAGTCTCAGCTGGATGAACAGTGTGGGTGAGTCAGAGATGACAGAGGCTTCAGGAGTGGTTATGAGAGCAGCACCGACAAAAACAGGGGAGCCCAGGAACTGGGACCATTTTCACGGAGGACACAGAGAATTTGGTTTTAGCCAGGCTGAGGAGAAGGCGTGACCGAGTGTACAGACAGAGAGGGTCCACGGCAAGGGAGGGGGTGGGAATGTAGCACGGGCTGGATACAGAGGTCTGAAATTTAAAGAGAGTTTTCAGCTCTTTTGAGAGAAATATGGTGCAGTGATTAAGAGCATATGCTCTGGAGTGAGACTGCCTGAGTTTGAATCCCAGCTCCACCATTACTAGTTGTGTGAACTGGGTCCAAGTGAGTTAACTTCTCTGTACCTAAGTTTTCTCACCTGTAAAGTGGAGTTGAGAGGATTAAATGAGTTGACGCACTTAAAACACCTAGAACAGTGTCTGCTGCACCCCATACCTATCAGCTGCCGCCACTACCACCACTACCATCATCAAAACAGAGACTGCAGTTGAAACTAGAAGCATGCCTGTCATCTCCAAAGCACAGAGCAGAGTCATTAGGATCAAGTTGGTCTGGGTTAGCCCTTCAGCTCTGTCAAGGACTTGCTGTGTAACTTAGACAAGTTACTTCACCTCTCTGAGCTGTAGTTTCTCTACCTATAAAAATATGGTTCAAAATTCCTGCTTGGTACTATTGTGAAAACCTATAAAATACCACATATGTAAAGTGCTTAGTTCAGTGCCTGGCCCATATGAGCACTCAACAAGCTATAGTTACTATTACTGAAGCTAAAAGCAGAATACTGAATCTTGATCATCCCTACAACCAAGGTTGGCCAGAGGAGAATCCCAATGAAACAGAGAAGAAGCAGTTGGAAAAAAAGGAAAACTTCATGGGGCCTAAAAGAGGAGGCTCATTAAAGAAGATCTTGCAGGGCGGGTCAGAGGATGAGGCTTGAGAACACAGCAGAAAGCAGGTGGCGTCCTGCTGCCAAGAATGCTTCTTCCATAGAGCAAAAAGGGCAAAGTCAAATTATGGGAGAGAAGCTGAAGTCTATGGGCAGGAATGACTGAAGTGGGAAAGACTGAGGTTGTTCTCAAGACAGGAGATCATTACTACACTTAATCCTGAAGGAGAACAGAATGGCAGGACGAGGACCCAGGTAGAGAGATCAGGATGGGGAGAAGCAGGGTCACCCCCGAGACTGGAGAGAGGGCACAGGGATGGGCCACAGAGTATCTGAAGCACACAGGGAGACAAAGACATCCCCCCACCAGCCAGGGGCTTCTTGGCATCAAGGTCAATGTCTATTTATTTTGGTCACATGAATGGACTTTGTCCCGGTAGACAGTCTCAATCTTTTCAGCAATGTCAGTGGCCAGGTTAAACTCCACAAGCGTGTGCAAAGTGGCAGAAATTAGAGGAGAGGCTGACTGTCTAGAACCACCGCAGAGGCAAGCCTGCAGTGTCTAGGACAGTGAGGTCAGCCTCTTCCCCAACCTGAAGTTCATAAAGGCAAAGTAATGTCTGTGTGTTTTGTGAATATACTCAAGTAAAACCCTTTTCATGGAATGTTAGCTGGACACACTTTATGAATATAACATCTCCCTTAAAGTCATATTTTCACATAAAGATTAAGTTTGGAATGTGGAGAGGGCTAATAAAAATGCTGCAGACTTTGAGTTCACACGTGTGTAAAGCAAAAAAAAAAAAAAAAGAATTGGTTGGGGCATGAACACAGGTTGCCAAATTTCAATTTTTCTAAGTGAGGACATAAAATAACGTAACATCTCCTTTCACCAGAACTTCATAAAAGAAAAAAATTTAATATCAAAAAAGTTAGGCCCAACATCATCTCAAGATAATTTAAAAATTAAATCAATTTAGATGTATTAAACACTTGTTATATTGTTTTTGTGTTGTTTTGTTTTGTTCATTTTTGAAGGTCAAATGAAAGCTGTCTCACAGACTGGAAATGGTCTGTGGATCCAGTTTGGACCAATGTGCTAAGGCTCATTTCAAGGAAGGAGAAAGTTTCTGCAGATTAAGAGGCTGAGAGATGGTACAGTGAAGAATCACGTATTAGTTCGGAGTACTTAATAACCGATCCATAGTGGAACACCACTACCAGGTAACTGTGGATCTAGGATCAGTATAATTTTGCTGTTTATTGTTGGTTGTTGGGAAACATACACTGTTCTGTGGGCCAGACAGAGCAGCAGAGAAGGCAGCTGTGTAAGTGACCTAGTAGACTGTCAGGAGCGAGGCTGGAGGGTGCTCCTGAGGCAGCACTGAGCTGGGTGATCGCCCCCAGGGTCCGGGGTGTGGGAGGCTAACGAAGCCAGAGGGAACTGCTAACGCGATGAAGTGAGAGGGTTGAAGCAGGTAAGGGCAAAACCAGATTCAGGAGTTGTGAGGATGCAGGAGAACGGACAGGTAAGAAGCCCGAGACATGGCAAAGAGAAGATCTGGGATATAAAAATAAGAAAAAAAGAAAAAAAAAAAGCTGGAGGCAATCAAGGGGGCTTGGGGGGTGAAAGGTACAGCACCCACAATTTGCCCCTTTTGCGTCTGTTTCTTTGCTTCATCCTGAGAGCCCACAATGGGCAAGAACTAACCTTCCGCACACCTGTCCATTTCTTCCGAGTCCTGCAGCCAGGCGGCCACTTTGCTCTGCCCGGTCGTGCAGGTTGCAGGGAGGCTGCTACCGCATGGTAAAGGGGACTGCCATGGAAAGCTGTTCGGCTGCGCCTACAATGAATAAAAAAACGTGTATGGTTAGGCAGAAATAGTACATTTAAGTTACTAAAAAGAACACAAGTATACTCGAAGCGACATTAAAAAAGAGAGGAACAAAAAGGCACGCTCAAAATATGGAAGAAGCCTCTTGGCTAAATGTGGTATGAGCTCAGCGGAGCCAACATTTCTAAGCAATAACGACACGACACTCGTTAAGCTGCCATCTCCACCAAAAAACAAAGGGGACAACGTTCAAGTATGTTATATCTCATACTCGCAAGCACATGCCAACTCAAATTGTCAACAGTTTTGCATTACTCAGTAAGTTACAGCTGATACAGTGTCCTTGTTGCAGTACTCAACTCATGAGTGAAGGCCTTTCCTTTCCGAACGCTCTCTGTACCCTTATGATCAACGCATGGTCTCATCAGCTACCTGTGATTCTTTTTTTTTTTTTTTTATCATAAGATATCACTTATAGAGGGAATGTAAAAACCGTTACACTTGAACTGAATTACAAAACAGAACAGAGTCACACATTTAGAAAACACACTATGGCTGCTTAACGGGAAAGGTGAGGTGGGGTGATGCATAAAACAAGGGTTTCAAATTAGCTCAGTACCGTTCCATAAACCCAATATGTAATAGACAAGACCTACTCCTTGCTCAGGAACTGGACTCAACACCCCCTATTCACCGCACAAGAATATATCTGACTAGTAAGAATCTTTTTTTTTTTTTTACTGCTTTGATGTCAGCCTTTTCTCTCTTTTTTTTTTTTCACACACACACACACTGTATTTTATTTTTACAAGAGATAAATAGACTGACACCAAGCATTGTACATGGATGACCACAACAAAAGCAACAATGATTGCAATTACCAAACATGAAACACACTCATACTCTGTCATAATATTGACATTCAGTCCAGTAATCCTCCACTGTAACAGCTCCTTTACTTTGCAGTGAAAATTGATTTGTATATTCTTTGCCTCTGAGTCCTTGTGGGATTTTTTTTTTTTAATTCAGACAGAAAGTCACAAAAATTATACTCATCCTCATCAGTTCACTCAGTCCCATGTAATTAAATTTTTTTTTCATCTTGATCTTTTGTTAGCACTTTTATGAGTTCATCAGTTTTTCATTAGAGTTCTGAAAATGCTTATTCATTCAGTTCAGCAGTACAGTCAGTTACCAGAAACCTGTACTTGTCAGAGTCTTTTCTATGAATTTCTTAAAGATGAAACCCTTTTATAGGAACATATTTGCAAAAGCATCAGAGTACACACAGAACTGTCTGTAAATGACAAAAGACTTAAAAATGACCACAGTTAAAAATTTGATGAAAGTTCATAATAATGCAGTTGACAAGAAAATTAGTTATTTCTGAGATATACATTTTAAGGTAATAACTAGGATTATGACTTATAACATTATACCAGAACATATAAGATTTTTAGAAATTTCATGTAATGTCTGAAACATTTATATTAACATATTTCCATACAAATAACCCAATGAAAGTTTAGTATTAGTTGTTTTATTTGTTTGTTTTTTTATACTGCAGGTTCTTATTAGGCATCAATTTTATACACATCAGTGTATACATGTCAATCCCAATCGCCCAATTCAGCACAACACCATACCCACCCCATCGCAGTTTTCCCCCCTTGGTGTCCATATGTCCGTTCTCTACATCTGTGTCTCAACCTCTGCCCTGCAAACTGGCTCATCTGTACCATTTTTCTAGGTTCCACATACATGCGTTAATATACGATATTTGTTTTTCTCTTTCTGACTTACTTCACTCTGTATGACAGTCTCTAGATCCATCCACGTCTCAACAAATGACTCAATTTCGTTCCTTTTTATGGCTGAGTAATATTCCATTGTATATATGTACCACAACTTCTTTATCCATTCGTCTGTCGATGGGCATTTAGGTTGCTTCCATGACCTGGCTATTGTAAATAGTGCTGCAATGAACATTCGGGTGCATGTGTCTTTTTGAATTACGGTTTTCTCTGGGTATATGCCCAGTAGTGGGATTGCTGGGTCATATGGTAATTCTATTTTTAGTTTTTTAAGGAACCTCCATATTGTTCTCCATAGTGGCTGTATCAATTTACATTCCCACCAAGAGTGCAAGAGGGTTCCCTTTTCTCCACACCCTCTCCAGCATTTGCTGTTTGTAGATTTTCTGATGATGCCCATTCTAACTGGTGTGAGGTGATACCTCATTGTAGTTTTGATTTGCATTTCTCTAATGATTAGTGATGTTGAGCATCTTTTCATGTGCTTCGTGGCCGTCTGTATGTCTTCTTTGGAGAAATGTCTATTTAGGTCTTCTGCCCATTTTTGGATTGGGGTGTTTGTTTCTTTAATATTGAGCTGAATGAGCTGTTTATATATTTTGGAGATTAATCCTTTGTCCGTTGATTCGTTTGCAAATATTTTCTCCCATTCTGAGGGTTGCCTTTTCGTCTTGTTTATGGTTTCCTTTGCTGTGCAAAAGCTTTTAAGTTTCATTAGGTCCCATTTGTTTATTTTTGTTTTTATTTCCATTACTCTAGGAGGTGGATCAAAAAAGATCTTGCTGTGATTTATGTCAAAGAGTGTTCTTCCTATGTTTTCCTCTAAGAGTTTTATAGTGTCCAGTCTTACATTTAGGTCTCGAATCCATTTTGAGTTTATTTTTGTGTATGGTGTTAGGGAGTATTCTAATTTCATTCTTTTACATGTAGCTGTCCAGTTTTCCCAGCACCACTTATTGAAGAGACTGTCTTTTCTCCATTGTATATCTTTGCCTCCTTTGTCATAGATTAGTTGACCATAGGTGCTTGGGTTTATCTCTGGGCTTTCTATCTTGTTCCATTGATCTATGTTTCTGTTTTTCTGCCAGTACCATATTGTCTTGATGACTGTAGCTTTGTAGTATAGTCTGAAGTCAGGGAGTCTGATTCCTCCAGCTCCGTTTTTTTCCCTCAAGACTGCTTTGGCTATTCGGGGTCTTTTGTGTCTCCATACAAATTTTAAGATGATTTGTTCTAGTTCCGTAAAAAATGCCATTGGTAATTTGATAGGGATTGCATTGAATCTGTAGATTGCTTTGGGTAGTATACTCATTTTCACAATGTTGATTCTTCCAATCCAAGAACATGGTATATCTCTCCATCTGTTTGTATCATCTTTAATTTCTTTCATCAGTGTCTTATAGTTTTCTGCATACAGGTCTTTTGTCTCCCTAGGTAGGTTTATTCCTAGGTATTTTATTCTTTTTGTTGCAATGGTAAATGGGAGTGTTTCCATAATTTCTCTTTCAGATTTTTCATCATTAGTGTATAGGAATGCAAGAGATTTCTGTGCATTAATTTTGTATCCTGCAACTTTACCATATTCATTAATTAGCTCTAGCAGTTTTCTGGTGGCAGTTTTAGGATTCTCTATGTATAATATCATGTCATCCGCAAACAGTGACAGTTTTACTTCTTCTTTTCCAATTTGTATTCCTTTTATTTCTTTTTCTTCTCTGATTGCCGTGGCTAGGACTTCCAGAACTATGTTGAATAATAGTGGTGAGAGTGGACATCCTTGTCGCGTTCCTGATCTTAGAGGAAATGCTTTCAGTTTTTCACCATTGAGAATGATGTTTGCTGTGGGTTTGTCATATATGGCCTTTATTATGTTGAGGTAGGTTCCGTCTATGCCCACTTTCTGGAGAGGTTTTATCATAAATGGGTGTTGAATTTTGTCAAAAGCTTTTTCTGCATCTATTGAGATGATCATATGGTTTTTCTTCTTCAGTTTGTTAATATGGTGTATCACATTGATTGATTTGCGTATATTGAAGAATCCTTGCATCCCTGGGATAAATCCCACTTGATCGTGGTGTATGATCCTTTTAATGTGTTGTTGGATTCCGTTTGCTAGTATTTTGTTGAGGATTTTTGCATCTATATTCATCAGTGATATCGGTCTGTAATTTTCTTTCTTTGTAGTGTCTTTGTCTGGTTTTGGTATCAGGGTGATGGTGGCCTCATAGAATGAGTTTGGGAGTGTTCCTTCCTCTGCAATTTTTTGGAAGAGTTTGAGAAGGATAGGTGTTAGCTCTTTTCTAAATGTTTGATAGAATTCACCTGTGAAGCCATCTGGTCCTGGACTTTTGTTTGTTGGAAGATTTTTAATCACAGTTTCAATTTCATTGCTTGTGATTGGTCTGTTCATATTTTCTGTTTCTTCCTGGTTCAGTCTTGGAAGGTTATACCTTTCTAAGAATTTGTCCATTTCTTCCAGGTTGTCCATTTTATTGGCATAAAGTTGCTTGTAGTAGTCTCTTAGGATGCTTTGTATTTCTGCGGTGTCTGTTGTAACTTCTCCTTTTTCATTTCTGATTTTATTGATTTGAGTCCTCTCCCTCTTTTTCTTGATGAGTCTGGCTAATGGCTTATCAATTTTGTTTATCTTCTCAAAAACCAGCTTTTAGTTTTATTGATCTTTGCTATTGTTTTCTTTGTTTCTGTTTCATTTATTTCTGCTCTGATCTTTATGATTTCTTTCCTTCTGCTAACTTTGGGTTTTGTTTGTTCTTCTTTCTCTAGTTTCTTTAGGTGTAAGGTTAGATTGTTTACTTGAGATTTTTCTTGTTTCTTTAGGTAGGCTTGTATAGCTATAAACTTCCCTCTTAGAACTGCTTTTGCTGCATCCCATAGGTTTTGGGTTGTCGTGTTTTCATTGTCATTTGTCTCTAGGTATTTTTTGATTTCTTCTTTGATTTCTTCAGTGATCTCTTGGTTATTTAGTAACGTACTGTTTAGCCTCCATGTGTTTGTCTTTTTTACATTTTTTCCCTGTAATTCATTTCTAATCTCATAGCATTGTGGTCAGAAAAGATGCTTGATATGATTTCAATTTTCTTAAATTTACTGAGGCTTGATTTGTGACCCAAGATGTGATCTATCCTGGAGAATGTTCCGTGAGCACTTGAGAAGAACGTGTAATCTGCTGTTTTTGGATGGAATGTCCTATAAATATCAATTAAATCTATCTGGTCTATTGTGTCATTTAAAGCTTCTGTTTCCTTATTTATTTTCATTTTGGATGATCTGTCCATTGGTGTAAGTGAGGTGTTAAAGTCCCCCACTATTATTGTGTTACTGTCAATTTCCTCTTTTATGGCTGTTAGCAGTTGCCTTATGTATTGAGGTGCTCCTATGTTGGGTGCATATGTGTTTATAATTGTTATATCTTCTTCTTGGATTGATCCCTTGATCATTATGTAGTGTCCTTCTTTGTCTCTTGTAACATTCTTTACTTTAAAGTCTATTTTATCTGACATGAGTATAGCTACTCCAGCTTTCTTTTGATTTCCATTTGCATGGAATATCTTTTTCCATCCCCCCACGTTCAGTCTGTATGTGTCCCTAGGTCTGAAGTGGGTCTCTTGTAGACAGCATATATATGGGTCTTGTTTTTGTATCCATTCAGCAAGCCTGTGTCTTTTGGTTGGAGCATTTAATCCATTCACGTTTAAGGTAATTATCGATATGTATGTTCCTATGACCATTTTCTTAATTGTTTTTGTAGGTCCTTTTCTTCTCTTGTGTTTCCCACTTAGAGAAGTTCCTTTAGCATTTGTTTTAGGGCTGGTTTGGTGGTGCTGAATTCTCTTAGCTTTTGCTTGTCTGTAAAGCTTTGGATTTCTCCATCAAATCTAAATGAGATCCTTGCCGGGTAGAGTAATCTTGGTTGTAGGTTCTTCCCTTTCATCACTTTAAGTATATCATGCCACTCCCTTCTGGCTTGTAGAGTTTCTGCTGAGAAATCAGCTGTTAACCTTATGGGAGTTCCCCTGTATGTTATTTGTCGTTTTTCCCTTGCTGCTTTCAATAATTTTTCTTTGTCTTTAATTTTTGCCATTTTGATTACTATGTGTCTCGGCGTGCTTCTCCTTGGGTTTATCCTGTATGGGACTCTCTGCACTTCCTGGACTTGGGTGGCTATTTCCTTTCCCATGTTAGGGAAGTTTTCGACTGTAATCTCTTCAAATATTTTCTCTGGCCCTTTCTCTCTCTCTTCTCCTTCTGGGACCCCTATAATGCGAATGTTGTTGCGTGTAATGTTGTCCCAGAGGTCTCTTAGGCTGTCTTCATTTCTTTTCATTCTTTTTTCTTTAGTCTGTTCCGCAGCAGTGAATTCCACCATTCTGTCTTCCAGGTCACTTATCCGTTCTTCTGCCTCAGTTATTCTGCTATTGATTCCTTCTAGTGTAGTTTTCATTTCAGTTATTGTATTGGTCATCTCTGTTTGTTTGTTCTTTAATTTTTCTAGGTCTTTGTTAATCATTTCTTGCATCTTCTCAATCTTTGCCTCCATTCTTATTCCGAGGTCCTGGATCATCTTCACTATCATTATTTTGAATTCTTTTTCTGGAAGGTTGCCTATCTCCACTTCATTTAGTTGTTTTTCTGGGGTTTTTTCTTGTTCCTTCATCTGATATATAGCCCTCTGCCTTTTCATCTTGTCTATCTTTCTGTAACTGTGGGTTTTGGTCCACAGGCTGCAGGATTGTAGTTTTTCTTGCTTCTGCTGTCTGCCCTCTGGTGGTTGAGGCTATCTAAGAGGCTTGATGGGAGGCTCTGGTGGTGGGTAGAGCTGACTGTTGCTGTGTCAGACAGAGCTCCATAACACTTTAATCCACTTCACTGTTGATGGGTGGGGCTGGGTTCCCTCCCTGTTGGTTGTTTTGCCTGAGGCAACTCAACACTGGAGCCTACCTGGGCTCTTTGATGGGGTTAATGGCAGACTCTGGGAGGGCTCATGCCAAGGAGCACTTCCCAGAACCTCCGCTGCCAGTGTCCTTGTCCCCACGGTGAAACAGAGCCACCTCCCGCCTCTGCAGGAGACCCCCCAACACCAGCAGGTAGGTCTGGTTCAGTCTCCCCCAGGGTCACTGCTCCTTCCCCTGGGTCCCGATGCGCACACTACTTTGTGTGTGCCCTCCAAGAGTGGGGTCTCTGTTTCCCCCAGTCCTGTCAAAGTCTTGCAATCAATTCCCACTAGGCTTCAAAGACTGATTCTCTAGGAATTCCTCCTCCTGTTGCCGGACCCCCAGGTTGGGAAGCCTGACGTGGGGCTCAGAAGCTTCACTCCAGTGGGTGGACTTCTGTGGTATAAGTGTTCGCCAGTCTGTGAGTCACCCACCCAGCAGTTATGGGATTTGATTTTTCTCTGATTGCGCCCCTCCTACCGTCTCACTGTGGCTTCTCCTCTGTCCTTGGACGTGGGGTATCCTCCTTGGTGAGTTCCAGTGTCTTCCTGTCGATGATTGTCCAGCAGCCAGTTGTGATTCTGGTGCTCTCGCAAGAGGGAGTGAGAGCACGTCCTTCTACTCCGCCATCTTGGTTAATCCTCTACCTGTGATTCTTAAATACATTACCCACCAGCAAGCAACCTTGTCATGCTGTGAATGCATATTGAAAACTGTAACATATAAAATGGCAGTCTTGGCAAGTGATTATTACCTATAGCTGATAGACTTTCCATTAAAGGGATTTTATGTGAAATAAAAGTTGTATGAAGTATGTAGATACTAAAGTGAGTACAGTAAACACTGTGAAAAAAGCAGAAACTTATTTCCCCCAAAGCTGAAACAACGTTAAAACTCCATATTTGACTTTAATATTCAGTTACAACTGATTGTGTCTCTTCTAAATCATTATGAAGTGAATGACGCACATACTTAGCAAACCCAGACTTACTTACTACCCGCACAGGGCCACAAACCAATTAACATTCGAGAGTCTCATAATTTGATGCTTAGAATGCAAGCAAAGCGATAAAAAGCTCTTTTCACTCTTTACTGCATTTTGATAAATGTAACAGAAATCTTTCACTGAGTTAGATCTCAGGGGTATGTCATTTGTAACTAGAGCAAGAGATCTATGAAAACCAGAGTTGAAGAGCTTTCTTATTCCAAGGCAAACAGTGGAGAGGATTTGGTTTCAGTTCGCCATTCTCGGATGTCACCCAAGTTATTTAATAAATAACACAAGGGATGAAAATAATACGTCTTTTATCAACACTCTGTGCCAAAGACACGGGCAGAAGCTGGAAGAACCAAAGGGTTAAACATTTATATTTTTTAAATATCCACCTGGGATACATTTCTTGTTTAATTTGGACTAACTCTGGGATTCATTCTATTCTGTGATGAGAACACAGGAGGCCCAGAGAAACCTGGGGACTGTCTTGCATATCTTGTGTTGGGTCATTCAGTAAGTGCCCTACTTTCTAATAACCCCGACTTACTGGTTCATTTCCTTTGATTTCAGAAGCAGTTAGTACTAGGGTTAACCCAATACCCTGTTCCTAGGAGAGAGATATTCCATAATGAAATAAGGTTTGAGAGCCTTGGGAAATACAATTAACGGGATTTAACAAAAATTAGGTAAGTAATTTCCATCGAAATAGCAAAAACTAAATACAGCTGTGTTTCATTTAATCTGATTTGATGAGTCTTGCAGTTACTCCATGAGGTTTTGCAGAGGAAACTTGGATATGTTATTCAATGCTTTGCAGAGGAAACTTGGATATGTTATTCCATATATCCCTATGTAGGAAAACAGAGAAAAGCAGAATCTTCACTGAAACACATTTGAACTCAACTCCTTGTGGCAGCTAGTTATTCACAGATGTCTCTATTCTCAATATCAGGTGCCAAGGGAGAAACCGGAAGACCCCTGGGCAGTGCAATGTGGCTATGGTTCAGAAAACTTAATTATTGAGGCAAAGGCAGAAATAGCTGTCTCCCTGTCTATTGTCTTAACCTTGGTTTTTAACAGGCAACACCTCTAGCTTTTCAGCAACACAGAAAAGGAACTCTTAATACAGCCGAAAGAATAGCTTCAGCCTCCCTTAATCTGGTACCTGGTATAACGAAAAAGGCACTGATTTTGGAAACAAAGATGAAGACTCCGATCTTGGCTTAGCTGTTTAATGTCTATTTAACTTCTGGAAAAATTCTTTACTGTCTCTGAGCTTTGGGTATATTTAAGACTAGAGATGAATGAATGTCCAATGCGTAAACACAGTGCCTAGTCATTCAAATATATTATATTCAAATATATTATATTACTGTCACAATCTATAGCCCACTTGCGTTAACCTCATGGGGAAATTCACTGGCCTCTCTCATGGTCATGTATATATTACAGCTCAAGGCAAAAAACCAAGTTTCACTTTAAAAACTTTGTGGTCTTCTTATTACCACCCAGGAAGACATCAATTTCTAGGTGCTGATTAACCAAGTGTTCACTCTACTTTCTAATATTCCTACAAAGCCACATACAATTTAGATGTACTCCATTCACAGAAAGGAAAACTGTTAAATCTCTTGGTCCACATTTCCACCTAATCTATACTTGTAATTAACTTTGATGGTAAATATCACGATTGCCTTCTGAGGGTTAGTTTACAAAGCAAACCTTCTCTTTCTGGTTTGTAAAATGAGACACAGTTAACATGTTTGCATAATTTTCCAAGAAATTTCTGGGCTGACTTTCATATAACAAAGTCATACCTTTCCATCCACAACAGAAACATTAGCAGCTGGTGAGGATTCAGCTGTGGAGGTTGAAGGAAATATGTGAAAACTAGCATCTCGTGGTGATCTCACAATTTCATTCTGCCGATACAATCGATGATGGCGCAGTTTGGAGACCCATGCATCAAACCAGTCCTGGGATTTCACCTAAAACAATAAACAAGAGGAGTAGGTAATGGTGAAACCAATCTCCTGTTTACCACTGATATAGGCAAGTGATTTCCCCAGATATTGGCAGAGAAACTGTTGAAAGGCAACTTTACCTTCAAATGATAGATGTGTTCTTCTGTGTCAAGGTCTATTCTCCGAGCTTTCTTTTTAATTGACATGACAGAGAGTCCGACATCGATGCTTCCGTGGACCTTCCCTTTTTGAATCTGAAATCAAAAGACTGGTAAAAAGGCTGGAAGGACATGTGATTTGATGTGCTTTTGTACTGAAGTGAGCTTAATGTAATCTTTAACTTATCTATAGGAGAGGGAATACCACATCACCTCTACAAAGAGGAAATGGCTAAGGTTCTGGAGTTAAGGTCCTGAACCTGAGGACAGTTGAAGTTGCAGTGACTTTATACCAATTTCAATAAGTAAGACTATTCATCTCATTCCTGTTTTTGGCATAACTTCATAATTCTAGATTACACAGTTTACATCCTAAAAAAGATATCTTTACTGGTTCCTAAAATAACTATGGTCAATCTTTGACCTACAACCCAGAAGATCCCCAAGTAATCAGCTAGAAGACTGCTGCTGGGGCAAAATTGGGCAGCTAGTACAGAGTGCACGGAGCAGCCAGCTCTTCCTTCTGGCTGCCCTCATCTGGTCAAGGACACACAGCTGATTCAATGAAGAAGCTGGGGACAGAACTGAAATCTGAGCCCTCTGTTACGTACCCTATATACAATGATAAGAAGGAGAGCATTTTCCAGTTTTGCATGCAAACAATGACTTTTTATATTAAAGAAATATAATTTTGAATAATTTTTGAGTTGGGATGCCCAAGATAAAAGAATGTATGAAACAGAAATGAAGTTCATAAGATAGGTCTTAAAAAGACTTCAGTAAGAACAAATGTTGCTTTAAATCTCAAAAAAAAGCACATATAGCATAGTTTATTGAGAGATGCAGGAAAAAAGCCTACTTGGGTTTTCTCTCTAAGACAGAAAGGGTGATTTTTATTAGTTGGTGACTTTTAGGTTTAAGCTTCTGTTTTTAACAACACACATCACAATAGTTAAATTAAATCTTCATGCACCAGTTTGAGATTTTATGCTAGCTTGAGCATAAGCGTAAAACACACCTTCTATGCAACATCTGTTAAATCTTACGGGCACAGCAATGCACACAGCTGGTAACTATGGCACAACACTTATACACTGTGGTGGTTACTCACTTCAAGCAGAATTCTAAACCAATCTTTGTGTCTACTTACATCAAGTGGTGCCTTTGAATACTTTAACATTCCGTTATCCAGGACAAAAAAACGCTGCAAGAACCAAACAATCCCCTGTTATTGTCAGTATTTTGAATTATATAAAACATTCACAAGTGTGGGTCTAACGTTGCTTGCCGTTTAGTAATCAGTATGTTTGATCATTTTCATGTATTTGAATTCAGTGCACCTGGCCACGGTCAGTCACATGAAATGGTAAGGAAATCTTAGCTCGAGTTCCATACTATTTACCTAGTAGGGTTCTTTTATACATAATCCAATGGGGATGAAATCTTTCACCACAGTTTTTCTTTTCTGTTTTTCTTTCTTTCTTTTCTTTTTTGGCTGTACCGCACAGCTTGTGGAATCTCAGTTTCCTGACCAGGGATTGAACCCAGGCCATGGCAGTGAAAGCACTGAATCCTAACAATTAGACCACCAGGGAACTCCCCCATCACCACGGTTTTTCTTAATGGGGGTGTCAGGGGTGGAGGGGGGAGGGAGGAATCCCAGGGCCTGCAATTAAGACTTTCTAAATGAATCACGGTGGGGTGTTTTTGAAAGTGAGAAATGAAAATAACCTGAGTTAGGTCACAGTGATTCTGTGAGGAATTTGTCTGCAGGGGATTTTCCACCTTGGAGATAAGCTCCTGAATCTCCCTGGCTGCCATAGATAATTCTGAAAATGCCCATGTCTGTTAACAGAAGCCAGTGGACTGGAGCTATGAATAATGAATTATCTGGAAAGTTTAAAAAGTAGCCTTATCAGTATGCTTGCAACTCCACTTAGCAAAATACTTGCAATCCACTCTTCGTAAAAGAGATTAAAAATTATTTCTGGGGCTTCCCTGGTGGCGCAGTGGTTGAGAATCTGCCTGCCAATGCAGGGGACACGGGTTCGAGCCCTCGTCTGGGAGGATCCCACATGCCGCGGAGCAACTAGGCCCGTGAGCCACAACTACTGAGCCTGCGCGTCTGGAGCCTGTGCCCCGCAACAAGAGAGGCGGCGATAGTGAGAGGCCCGTGCACCGCGATGAAGAGTGGCCCCCGCTTGCCGCAACTAGAGAAAGCCCTCGCACAGAAACGAAGACCCAACACAGCCAAAAATAAATAATAAATAAATAATAAATAAATTAAAAAAAAATTATTTCTGAACTATATTAAGGAGAAAATATACATATTTGGGGCAGTTTTTGTCTCTTTCAAGACACTCATGGTCCAGTCCAAATGAATCTAGCCATTTTTGCTCCACAAACCTCAGGAACTCTCTGCTGTTGATTTCCTTTCCATGGACAATTGACTGGAGGACAAACAGCTCCCAGGACCCAATCAAACAATGGGTCCAGTGTCCTCCTCTAGTCTCTACAGATGCAGGGAGTCTTTCTGTGGCTGGTAAATTACTCTGCTGGGAAGTTGTTAATGTGACTCAGGAACTCTGAGCTGCTGAGGTGACAGGCAGTCAGGCCTGGAGACACCCTACACAGAACTCACAGAAGGTCACGGTAACCCCTTTGTTATAGGTTCTGGGGGCGGGGGGAGAAGAAGTAAGCACTGGAAGAAGGAATCTCTATAGCTGAAAAACACGTGATTGCCTATGACTTGGGCAATCAAATGGGCTGATGCTTGAATAAATATCTGATGGTATTAGAGACCAAGAGAAAAGGCAATGCAAGGGAGAACCTCCTATTGCTTATGTAGCAAAATGTTCTAAGGGAAGGTCCAGAAAGAGTTGCTGTTGAACCACAGCCACTTTTGCTGAAACGTGGACTGAGAGTGCTTAATTAAAGTTAGCAATTTATATAAAATGTGTTTCTTGGACCCCTTTCTTCCACTCGTCCATTCTTATCTATCAAAGAATTCTAACAGGGATAACCTATAGGATGGTCACAGGGAAGGAGAGGAGCAAGGCCAATGATTTGAGGAATTGCAAAGTGGTAAGGTCAGAATGAAAGGCAAAGGTGATTCCAGGAAGGAGTGTGGCCAGTTGGCCAAAATCCAAGAAAGAACAAGGGTGGAAAGAGATTCCTGGCACTGGTATAATAGTATGGGTTCAGGGGAGACTGCCAAGGTTTCTGACAAGTGAGAGGGAAGAAGACTCTTTGACCGGTTTTTATTCCACCCTCAGAGATAGTGGGTTGGGGCAACATTTCCCAAGTGTTAATTTTTAAATCCTTCTCTTAAATTGCAAAAAATATATTTCCTCAAGGATGTTATAATCCGTAACTTCCCCTTTTGGGTCAATGGGCAGCCACGACCCCGCCATCTGCGCCCACAAATCCATTGGCCTTGAGATGAAATCCATCAGCAGATGTGGCAAGTAATGAACCTGTTCTTTCAGTGATTTCAGACAAGATACTGGTGGTCCACCAAAAGGCTTATACTGAAAATAGAGGACAACTTTCTTCTCCTAAGCATCCAGAATTCCTGCTACTCAGGTAACTGCAACAATATAGTGTAAAATATTTTCTCCACAATTAAAACTGGAAGATGGAAAAAGAATGTGGAGTTGGGTAGAGAGGAATAAACCATATACGTTAAAGGGCAGTAAACAAACTTCCAAGATCAGTGACTTTCCATCTTTAGTTTGCACTGGTAACAATAATTCTAGGAATTCATCCTGAGGACTTAAATGGAAATTCATGTATAAGAATGTTCATCACAACTTCATACAATAAAAAATTAGACATATGCGACATATTCAGCAATAGGGAACTGGTTCAATAATGGAATTAGTATAAATCTATCCAATGGAAGCCATGCCTGCATTTTATAAAATCTCATATTTAGAAGAATATTTAATAAGAACATATTTATACTAATTTAAGTTAAAAAAAAGCAGAGTAAACAAAAATATGTCCAAACTGGATTTTAAATATCATATAAACTATTTTTTCCCTGCATACAGACACTACAGATCTCAGACTTAAATAGCTATGATAGGTTGCAGCCTGTACAGTTAAAACAAGGCCTTGAAGACTAGCTTTACACATACAACTGTATTCTTGGTTTCCCACCTAATGACACCAAATAAGAGCCTCTATTTATGAAGATGATCTGAAGATGAATATGATGAAAATGTTACCTTGTGCCAGCCCTTTAAAGGCCATTTTCTCTTCTTTAGCATAAAGCCTTCATGTTTGTCTGGTCTCTGGACATTGGTTTGGCCTATTTTCAGCCCTTCTATAATTTCCCAGCTGTCAGCTTCCTGAGAGAAAAGAAGAAAAACAAATCACATGTTTCTCAGTGTTTGATGACACAGTTAAAGCAGATTCTTAAGTAGAAATTGCTTTCGAAGCAATACGCAACCCACCAGAAGTATGAACAACATTCTGGAGCAAATTCTAACATCAGACCCAGCTATGCACTTATAATTGAAGTGAGAACGAGTTTCCGGGTACACCTGGAGGTATGTGGGTCCATCAGAGGTGAGCTGGATAGAGTTGGAGTCTGGGGTAGAACGGACTTTTGATTGCCTGCATTCACAAGGTTTAAAATGCATTTTTTCCAGACAGTTCATCTCTGGGCACAGAGGCACTTTAAAGTTTTAAAAGAAGATCATTTTGGTGAAACATGTTCAATTAGTGTGTGGGCCTGGTTTTCTGTAGAAATGAAAAGGCTGCAGCAGCTTAAGTGGCTCATGACTTCTTACGCTGAAGAGCAGCGCTGTGGGCATCTGTTTCCTCTCCGTGAGGCTGCGGGCATTTCAGAGTGAGCATAAAATGCCCCGCTTGCCAAACACCCACCAAGAAGTCCGTGCTTCGAGGACACACGTCGTGAGATACACATACCCTTGGGAGCCCACGAAAGAGCCAGAAATCTGGGATTCTGGAGTCCACACTATCACCCTCCTCTGTCAAAAACAGACTAAATCATGGTTTCCTCTTCCATAAGACAAGTTTTGTTCATCTATGGTGTTAAAAAAAAAGTTTTAAAAATGAACTGTCAACATTTTAAAAATCAGAGGATTTCAGGCTTTAAAAATCCAAATTTCTAGTGTTTTGTGATAGCCTAAGATCTGGCAACGCTGGGCCTGCCCTGAAGGACGGCTGCCCGTCTTCAGTTTACCACAGTCCCCCTTGGGTCTGCTTCCATGTTAGATCCCTGCTCCTTAGCAACATCCTGGGTTTTAAAATCCCTGGACCAGGTGATTTCCAAGGGCTCACGCAGCTCTAAAGTAACCGCTGACCTGGCAAACACTCATATTCTAGATCTCAGGCTTGGGGCACAATCAAGCAAAGCAGAGGCAGGAACAACGAGGTCACATCCCAAGCACAACCGCTGCAATCCTGCCCACGGCGCAAGGAAGCAAAATCTCTCAGTATAACCTGCTCGGCTGCCTCAGCTCTGGAAAGACGGATGCAGCTCCAGGGATCAGGGCGGGCCCCTCTGCAGAACGCCCCAACCCAAACTGACTCAGGAAGCTGCCTTCTGACATGTTCTATCAGAAATCATCTTTAGACCACAGCACAAAGGCTTCAACGGGAATGGCAGTGGGTTCCATTTCAGGGCCGCTGGACTTGCTGGCCCAGCGTCTGGGTGGTGGCGGCCCAGAACCTGCTGCAGGACTGTGAGGCTGTGACAGGACCCAGGGGCGAAGGGGCCGTGATCGGTTACCGACGTCGGCCACAGGAGCAGGAGGGGAGAGGGCTGTGTATTTGCCATCCATGCCTCCTTCCCGTCTTCTCCTTTCATCTCAGAAGCTGCTTGCCCTATGGTCGAGTCAAATCTGAGCCCAAATATGTGTAAATAGAGTGGATTTTCACAGAAAATTGTTTCCAGGAGATGTGGCTGGACGTTGCTTCATGCAAAACATCATTAAGCCTAGGAGATACTCCTGGCTTCTGAAGAGCCCTCTAAAGCCAGCATCGTGCTTCTACCCTATCTGAGCCCAACCCTACAACCACCACTGCCCTGAGAACTAATGTGGGATCAGTGTTACTTCTCCATCTGCTTGGTCATCCCTGAGGGGTGCCTAGTGAATGAACTACAGCCCTTACGGAAACGCACCTACCAGTGTTCATTTGGCAGCATTAAGAACCCTTTGAAGGAGCTGTAAATTTCCCCTTAACATAAGAGAACAACCCCCAAAGTGATTTTCTACTCGAATACTGTCGGAAACTGTGATTGCTCTGAACTGTTAATTAGATACAGTAATTTAAAAATGTATATTTCTCTATGGAATGTGTATCTCTCTAAATAAATCCACTTCTTACCTAAAAAAAAAAAAATATATATATATATATATTTCTGATGAGAGAGTTTCAGGCTCTATACCATGTTTTTTGGACAATAAAAGGGATTATCATCAGGAGTACAAAGCAGAACGTTTTGGAATTTTCATTTTTTAATAATGAACTGCAATTCAGTTCAGGTGAGCATTGCTTATAAATAATGTTAGAATAATAGAAGAAAATAGTAGGTTCTCATAAAAAGTCCAGTATCTTTGCCTTTTTACTCTCATCAGCAAAGTAGATAAAAATGATGGATTTTTATTCCGTAGAAGTGATGGATTTCTATAGCTTTCTTTTAGAAAGCCTTGGTATAATCAAGAAATTAAAAGAATAACTCTCTATATATGTGTACGTATATTCATTAGTGCTCTCTCTGTTCTTAGAGAGATATCAGCTGTATTTAATGATATTTCTATTTTCAGTAGCCCCATCCATAGATACCATCTCCAGAAGAATAGCATTTTTATTTTTGGCTAGATCTTATCTTATCTGAAGGCTAGTGTTCATCTTCGATTTATTGTGTGTGTGTGTGTGTGTGTGTGTGTGTACATATATGATGAATACTCTGGATTACTGATGAAAATGGAAACATTTAATAATAAGTACAAATGCTTTTTGAATTTCTTTCTAATTAAAATCAGAATGTAGTAGTAGCTTGTCCCTGTGGAGCTATGACTACTGATCTCTATCACAGCAGTTTTTTTCTTCTTTGGGAATTTAACCACAGAGAGAAAAAAAAGGGGGGGGGGTATAGATAAGTAAGATAGGAAAAGCAAGAAGTTAAAATTTATTTTTTAAACATAAATGCAGCAGTTCTGAACAAATAATTCCACTCGCTCTGATGCAGAATTACTAAACCCAGCAAAAGAAATTAGGAAGAATCCTAACGTAGTTCTTATAGTTAAATAAACTGTCAGACAAAAAGGCAAAGGATAAAGCCAGAACAAACAACTCTCTCTACTTCAATTATAAATACTGGGGACTTCCCTGGTGGCGCAATGGTTAAGAATCTGCCTCCCAATGCAGGAGACATGGGTTCGAGCCCTGGTCCGGGAAGATCCCACATGCTGCGGAGCAACTAAGCCCATGCGCCACAACTACTGAGCCCGCGTGCCACAACTACTGAAGCCCGCACCTAGAGCCTGCGCTCCGCAACAAGAGAAGCCACCGCAATAAGCCCGCGCACCGTGATGAGGAGTAGCCCCTGCTCGCCACAACTAGAGAAAGCCCGCGTGCAGCAAGCAACGAAGACCCAACGCAGCCAAAAATAATAAATAAATAAAGTAAATTTTAAAATAAATAAATAAATAAATACTGATGATAACGTTACAGATAAGGTGTGTAAGAAATGAAACATCCCATCCCAGGACTTAGTACAATCCATCTCTATACTTAGTAGACCAGGTCTATCTTGAGAAAGCTAAAATTACTTTCTGAAAATTGAATAATTTTTTCATAATTTCAATTGATATTAATTTTCTGCTTAAAAGCCACCAACTTTCATAGGTTTACTTAGAAACAGAGTCAAAAGCCCTACTGTGATCACATCAGTACTTGAATCAGATTATACAAACATTTTTGCTATTACAGAAGCTTTAAAAAGACCTTTGATGTAATAACAATACCTAAAAACAGAAAGTAACCTAATTATAGCCCCAGTCTGTTCATTTGAAAAAACCAGAGACACTTCCTTTCTCAAGGGTATATTCTCTGTGCGTGTGTGAGTGGGCGGGGGATACATGGAATGCTTTAGGAGGTGAAAGCACCAAACAAAGAAACTGGAAAAATCCTGAGACAGGAGTATGTGTACTTCAAACAATGTTCTTCCACCACCAACCAGTGCCCAGGAAGCCCATCTTCTGTCAAAGGGGCTGAGAGATGGTGAGATGCTATGGTGTCTGGATTGGATGGGATTCTCTGATTTCATTGGGTCCCAAGAGATGTGTTATCTATTAACACAAAAACACAACAAGAGTACTAGTTGTGGGCTTCCCTGGTGGCGCAGTGGTTAAGAATCCGCCTGCCAATGCAGGGGACACGGGTTCGAGCCCTGGGCCGGGAAGATCCCACATGTCGCGGAGCAACTAAGCCCGTGTGCCACAACTACTGAGCCTGCGCTCTAGAGCCCGCGAGCCACAACTACTGAGCCCACGTGCCACAACAACTGAAGCCCGCACGCCTAGAGCCCGTGCTCCGCAACAAGAGAAGCCATCGCAATGAGAAGCCCGCACACCGCAACAAAGAGTAGCCCCCGCTCGCCTCAACTAGAGAAAGCCCGCACACAGCAACGAAGACCCAACGCAGCCAAAAATAAATAAATAAAATAAATAAATTTACAAATAAATAATAAATTTAAAAAATTAAAAAAAAAAAAGAGTATTAGTTGTACAGCAAGGTCCAAGCGGGCAGCTGCACGGAGGAGTAATGGGAAGTGGATACTGTTGGTGCCCTACCCAGATCCCTGTACTAGGCCAGTGGACCCACGCCCCAGCTGCTATGAGCACTGTGAACTGCTAAGGCTACAGCTTCCTTCTTCTACCAGGAATTGCTGTTTGGCCAAGCTGGGGCCTTCACACCTGGGAAATTATGCTGTAGCATGACCCTCCCCCATAGCTCTCAAGGACTGAAGGACACAAGGGTACAAACAGCTGAGGGAATGAAAAGTCCTTCTTGCCTCAGGGTGAGTCCAACTCTGTGACGTAAATTACGCTCCAGAGCTCACCATGGGATCAGGCTGAGGGTGGACTCCAGCTGGAACCCCCTCTTGCTTAGCACCGACACCTGTCCTAACCTCTTCGCTCACCCCTTTCCTCCTAAGGGCTCTTCCTCAATAAATCACAGGCACCCTAAACTCAATCTGAGGTTGTCCTAGGGAATCTGACATAAAGGAAGAATGTGAAATAAAGTAAAGACCTGGGGCTGAGGGTGGAGAGGGAGACAATGAGCAGCGCTTGAGAAAGGGGTCCTGTGGGCTTAATTTAAAAGAACTTGGAGTTTATTTAAATGAAGAAAGGGGAAGGGAGCAGGACAGCATCCCTGCAGGCCTGGTGGAAGAAAGAGATGCCCAACAGTGGAAGAGAGAAAGAGCAGGGCCGGAGGGAACTGCATGCAGGTGGCTGCAGCTGGAGTGTGAAGTGAAATGCCCAAGAAGCTGGAGATGCAGCTGGTGGGCCAGGAGTGGCCAGAGCAAGTCATGTGTATGTGTCTCTCCCTACTTGTTGTTTTAATACCAGCACCTCTCCTCTCCATTTCTGTGTCTCATTCTCCAAGTCTTCCTTCCTCTGTTTCCACTGCTCTAAATGTCACATACTTCCCAGCTATCTGACTCTGGACAACTTACTTATACGTACCCCAAGTCTCAGTTTCCTTATCAACAAAATGAGAATGATATCGGTACTCACTTCATCGAGTTGGGGACTGTCTGAGAGGATGCATGTACTAATCCAGTGCCTGGCTCAAAGTGGGTGCTCAGTCAATGTTAGCTGCCTTCTCCGTCACCCCTAAATCAATATTTATTCTCTCTGTCCTTTAGCTGTGTATAAGAGAGGACTGAGGTTTCAAAGAGATTAGTCGTCATATTTACCAAGTAGACATTCTCTGTTTGCCATTCAAATAGAAATAAGATCATTTTTCCTAAGTTTTTTGTTAAATAGTTTAATAACTCCCCCTGTTTTAGTTTAGCAGTCTACTCCTGTCTGACGGAATAAACTTTATAGCTTGTAATGCCTTCAAAGTGTAAAGAGGTACAAATGTCTGTATTCTACAATATAGTAGTGCAGTAGAGCGTTCTTTTCCTAAAGGATTCTGTTTAATATAGGAAAAGCAATGTGGATGGATCACTTACGCATACTTAGAAGTTAACCTTTTGGGGAGATTAAAGTGCTGTTTTTATATTTGGATTCAAAATCCCCATGCGTTCTATTTTCTGAGTTTCTCAGTAGGAGAGCCAACCCACTGAAAATCTCAGGGAATCGAGCAAGGGGTGGGGGTGAGTAGGATGGTGTCTCCTTGACTTTTCTTTGTGATTTTTGCATTTTAGACATAAATGAACTTAGATGTTCTCCTAGTCCGAGGAAGAGAAAGCTGAAGGGGAGGGGAACGCTGGCTTCCATGAAACAGAAAAGGTCTTCATTAGTAGTCTGCAGGGTTCTCCTCAGAGCTCACTGCTAGGAAGGCCAGATGTGAGAAGGGGACTGGACCTCTGAAGGTACAACAGCCCCTCTGGGTAGGGACCGTTTTACTCTGCAGGCGGGGTAGAGCTTAAACAAGTCTAAGTTTGAATCCCTGCTCTGCTACTTAGCAGCTTTTTTGACTTTGGGCAAGTTACTAACTCTCGGTTTCCATATTTGTAAAATGTAATAAAAACCTACACTGCATGGAACTGCTCATAAGGATTATAGTAAATGGGATCACGTAGCTAAGCACTTAGTATAGCATCTGGTGCGCAGTGCATGGGCAACAATTGTACCTGTTGTTGTTGTTGTTACTGCTGGACCCAGTGATTTTTTTCTATAGCCTTGATATAGAAATATTCGCTCATCTTACCAACAGGGAATGACAAGAGTTTCTCTTGCCCTTTTCCCTTAAAATAAAGAGAATTCTGGACGTTTCTATGTAACCCTGCACATACCAGCAAATACACTTTCATCTCTTTCCTCCTTACGCAGGGCAAAGAAACCCTACATACTGGAGATGGAAAGAAGTGAAAGAGCAGCTCTACAATGGGCGGCACAGCTACCTTAGGGGAGTCAGGTGTAAGAGGTATTGTTCAACTGGCCACAGGCCAGGCATCCTACCATCTGAGAAAGCAACACATTCTGTCACTGACCTTGGAGAGGGGGACCGGCTCCGGTTCCAGCAGCTGCCGACTTACAGAGGGTTCAGTGCTAGAGGAAGAAGTCCTCTCCAGTATGTGGATACTCTGAAAATACACGGAAATACAGCCTAGGGTTAGAGAACCCATTTCTCATATGGATGGACATGGGGGTGAGATCACACAGATCACAGTAAGAACAGTGAGCTATGTTAAAAATGGCAAGTTCCTGAGGGGACCAAAGGTAGCAACAACTGTAGGAAAAATGCGAGGATAAGGATTTTGTTTTCTCCCCTTATGGATTTGCTGGTGAATTTCTGCTGCAACGCTGGTTTCAGGCTTAGAGAAAGAGTCAGAGAACACATATATTAAAAAAAAAAAAACATGGACTATGTCTCAACATTTTTATAACTATGAGAATGGTGGCACACCTACTACTTAGACAATTAGCCTTACATAGAAATATTTGCTCATCTCTCCAATGGCAGGAGACAAAGAGAAAGGTCTACATCAAAAAGCCCAGAGCCTTAATACCATTTAGTCTCTAGAGTTTCTTATAACCCTTATAGGATAATTATATATTATAATATTATAATTATTATAATTATAATAATATGACAATTCTTAAATGCACAGAGAAGAAAACAATTCATCAGATATAATAAGCAGTAGATGTCTTTTACAAAGACTATAAAGAGCATTCACAGATCAGTGAGATGACATTCCAACAGGAAAAGAGGCAAAGTACATGAACAGGCAACTTGTGCAGAACATTTGAAAAGATGTTCAACTTCAACCACAGAGGTTTTCAAAGAAGTGAAAACCAAAATAATAATGATTTTTTAAAAACCCATTACATTCGAGAATAGATCAGCGTTGGGGGAAAGGGAGTATAAATTGGGTACAGTCTTTCTAAAGAGGAATTTTGCAATTTTATTAAAAAGTCTCTGGATAAAAAAGTACCTGCCGCACTGACCCACAGCTAAGTCTTTACCCTAAGGAAATAATCAGATTGGTATGGAAAGATATAGGAACAGATGTGCTTACTAAAGCATTATTTTATTATAGTAAAAAAAAAATCTAGGGCTTCCCTGGTGGCGCAGTGGTTAAGAATCTGCCTGCCAAGGCAGGGGACAAGGGTTCGAGCCCTGGTCCGGGAAGATCCCACTGCCGTGGAGCAACTAAGCCTGTGCGCCACAATTACTGAGCCTGCACTCTAGAGCCCATGAGCCACAACTACTGAGCCTACGTGCCACAACTACTGAAGTCTGCGCGCCTAGAGCCCGTCCTCTGCAACAAGAGAAGCCACAGAATGGAAAAGCCCACGCACCGTAACGAAGAGTAGCCTCTACTCACGGCAACTAGAGAAAGCCTGCGTGCAGCAACAAAAACGCAACGCAGCCAAATATAAATAAATAAAAATTTTAAAAAAAAATCTAATACATATGAGAATAGTACAGACTTATAAGGATATAACATGCAGTGAATCAAAGTGACAACACGAATTTCTGTTTATTGGTATGGAAAAAATAGCCATGATGTTCTGTCAACTAAAAAATCTGGCTATAAGGAGTATGTAGACTATGATGATGTTAAACATATAATCAAACTATATTCCAGAATGTTAACAGTAGCTGTATAGAGGTGGTGGGATTATAGATGATTTTTAATTTTTTCTTAATTTTTTTCTAATATTTTAGTGCAAAAAATATACATTACTTTATATTTGGAAAAAATTAAGCACTTTATATGAAGGGATAAATCTGAAAGACATTAAAGGAATAATTCAATGGAGTTAATATTTAGATATAGGCTGAAAATGTAATGTACATTTTTACTCTAGTTATTTCATTGTTTCAATAGACAAAGTTGGATTTTATTTACTTATTAAGGTCTCTATTTTTAATATCTCACAGGAAAACTATCAGATTAATGTTTGCTTTTTTCATAAAGAAAATTACACTTTGACCTGAGCCAAATTATTCTAATTTCTTTAGGTTTTCAAGCTTTTGGTTATTTCTGTTACCTTGAAAACAAGTAGTCTGATCGTAAATTTTTAAAATCGTACCTGAATGCTTTCTTAAGTCATTTATTAGAAAGAGAATAACTGAAGTGAAAGATTTAGGAATTGCTCCTATCTCTCCAACTTGTGAGGAAGCAGAAGAAATAAGAACAGATATTTTGGGGCCAAATACAAAGTTGGGCAGGGATTAGCGAGAATTCCTAATCTGACAGCTGAAGTGTCCAAGGACAATTTAAGCATTAAGTGGGACTCTGCTCTTTCCATTCCCAGGTTCACTTGAATTAGCAGGGAAAAATGATACAAGGGACTGAGTATCGACATACTCAGTGCCAGCACCTTCTGTGGGAGAGTCAGAAGCAAAGGCATACTACAGAGAGAAAAACAGGGAGTGTGTGTTCAGATCTTTAACAGACAATGGGACCCCTATCATTCGAATGTTGGTGCATTTAACGTTGTCCCAGAGGTCTCTGAGACTGTCCTCAATTCTTTTCTTTTTAAAAATATTTATGTATTTATTTGGCTCTGTCGGGTCCTAGTTGAGGCACACGGGAACTTTGTTGCGGCATGTGGGATCCTTCATTGCGGCGCGTGGGCTCCAGAGCTCACGGGCTCAGTAGTTGCGGCGCACAGGCTTAGTTGCCCCGTGGCATGTGGGATCTTAGTTCCCTGACCAGGGATCGAACCCTAATCCCCTGCATTGGAAAGCAGATTCTTAACCACTGGACCACCAGGGAAGTCCCCTGTTCTCAATTCTTTTCATTCTTTTTTCTTTATTCTGCTCCGTGGCAGTTATTTCCACCATTCTATCTTCCAGCTCACTTATCCGTTCTTCTGCCTCAGTTATTCTGCTATTGATTCCTTCTAGTGTATTTTTAATTTCAGTTATTGTGTTGTTCATCACTGTTTGTTTGTTCTTTAGTTCTTCTAGGTCCTTGTTAAATGTTTCTTGTATTTTCTCCATTCTATTTCCAAGATTTTGGATCATCTTTACTATTATTACTCTGAATGATGTGGTACAAATATACAATGGAATATTACTCAGCCATAAAAAGGAGCAAAATTGGGTCATCTGTAGAAATGTGGATGGACCTCGAGACTGTCATACAGAGTGAAGTAAGTCAGAAAGAGAAAAACAAATATCATATATTAACGCAGCTATGTGGAATCTGAAAAAATTGGTATAGACGATCTTATTTACAAAGCAGAAACAGAGACACAGACATAGAGAACAAACGTATGGATACCAAGGGGGAAAGGAGTGGGTGGGATGAATTGGGAGATTGGGATTGACATATATACACTATGGATACTATGTATAAAATAGATAACTAATAAGAACCTACTGTATAGCACAGGGAACTCTACTCAATGCTCTGTGGTGACCTAAATGGAAGGAAATCCAAAAAAGAGGGGATATATGTATACATATAGCTGATTCACTTTGCTGTACAGTAGAAACTAACATAACATTGTAAAGCAATTATACTCCAATAAAAAAAAAAAAGACAATGGGAACAAATGACCTGGGACTTGCATTATTTACTTGTTCACGTTAATATTCTGTATGGGATCCTACTTAAAACATAGCAGCTGAATATGAAATTTATATTTATTCTGAGATCATATAATTAGGAACTAAAATGAGAATTGTTGTTGAAGCAAAAATTGTATTACCTTCTAGGATGTAATCACCTCCCCTCACACCCCTTCATTTTCTTTTTTGTGTTTAAAAATGACAAAAGTAATATATGCTTATTAAAAAAAATTCAAGTACAGCATAGAAATATATAAAAGAAGTCAAAGTTCCCACCCCACTGTTACTCACTCTCCCCACCCCTCCAGCTTCTGCAGCAGTGCTTCTCAAAAGGTTGTCCATGAACACTGGAGGTCCCCAGGGCCCTTTCAGGGCATGTGCAAGGTGAAAATTGTTTTTATAACAATACCAAGATGTTATTTGCCTTTTTTACTCTCATTCTCTCACTAATGAGTAGTGGAGTTTTTCAGACGATACATAACATAAGGATCCTTCTCTATCTTCACACTTGCAGATGGCTAGGCAATAAAATACACATAACATTGCCTCCGGCTTCCCCCTCCCCCCAACAAATAAACATGGTAAGAAATGCAAAACTTGGAAAGAAACTTGACCTTAGCAACCATGTAGGCAAGAAATAAAGGATTAACTCAGGAACTTAGCCAGGTGAAAGAAAGTAAATCGCCTAATTTACAAATAAAGCCACAGAAACAGAAATCAATTTAGGATATTTAAAGTGTGATAAAAAATGAGTTTTGTCTCTATATAGAGACCTGGGGATACTTAAAATGTTGCTGGGATTTTGTGGGTCAGAAGGGTTAGTGACCAAACAAACCAGGACAGCATCTGTAAAATACCTACTGCAGTACCTGTCACAAGAAACACAATATTAGTCTTTTCTCCACCCGATTTTACAAAAGTTCATATTAGGGAAGAAAAGTAAGAGGTTCATTCATTTCAAACATTTATAATATAGTACACATGCAAACTGAATGAACAACCCAAACCCCAAATTTTGTTGATTTTCCAAGGAACAGAGAATTATAAAAATGTTTACTAAGATACAGTAAGTGCATGAATATTTTTATTACCACAAACATATGTATATATTTTACTGAAAAAGTAAAGCATGATTTATAAAACTACCGGCTGATACCTATTATTATAAATGTAACTAGCTTCAAAAAATAAGCTATTTCATTTAATTTTCATAATGATAAGAAGCCAAACGCTCTTATACAAACTTGTGCAGTATATTGTATGTTTGTATATTATTCGAACCTATCATTTATCCAATAATAAAAAATTAATCCACTACCTTAAGAATTGGCTTCAAACTCATGGTTTTTAAATAAAAGCCAAAAGTATATCCCTGAAGTTTTGTAATTACACACACAACCACTCATTATTTTTACTGAAATATCTAAGTACTTGAATGCTACGTTTTTAATACTGCAGATATGAAGAAGACAGTGTTCAAACCTGTCATACTCAGTCTTGGATTCTAGTTCAACTGGATGCTCCACGAAAGTAAGAACCAGCTCACCTTCACCTTGGTATCCCACTCCCTTTACCCCTAGCACAAGGCCCTGCGTACCATAGCCAGTCAATTTCTAGAATTTTTCAGTGCTCTCTGATTAATTTGTAGAGAACAGTCCCTCAGCAATCATTAACACAAGATCAGGTATAAAACTGCCTTCTAGCTTCATCTTGGAAATATCAAAATCACAGCTCCAATAGAATAGAACTTTTGAAAACATTTTAAAATAAGGACTTTTAAAATAGAAACATCTGGTGAATTAATCACAGAGCTCTTGTTTATTAGATTTAAAGCTGTGACTGGTCAATGGAGAACACAAAAAAATGTAATGTGGCAACATCTTCAGTAACAAATTAAATCTTCATAACATTTCCTTTAATATCAAAATTTGTGCTGTACTTCTTTGGACTTTTGTTCACAAGCTGGCTATTTTCATATTCTTTCACGGTGACTTGGAAACACACGCCACATACCTTCAAGGTGTTATACATATTATATAAGCAGGTTAACTAAAGGGTTACATAAACCTGTTAATTATTCTTTTAAAATCAAGTTTTCTTTCAAATACTAAAATTACAACTTCATTTCCAGGTCAGTGTTTTTTCTTTAAGACTTTTTTTTTCCCCCTTGAGCAGTTTTAACTCCACAACAAAACTGAGAGAAGGTACAGAGATGTTCCATATACCCTTTGCCCCCACCCATGCATAGCTCTCCCCCATTATCAACACCTCCGACCAGAGTGGTACCATTTGTGACAACTGATGAACTTAGGTTCATTCCAGATCAGTTTTTTAAGGAACTTAGAACACACAGAGAAGGTGGAAGTACTCACCCGTCCTTTGTTCTCCCTGCTCAGAGAGAACTGATGCATACTTAGCTTAAAACCAGGAGTCTAGCACACATACTTCACTGCAGCCCTTTAATTTGGTAAAAGTTTGTTCCCCAGGTAGCAACCACTGATCTCAATACCTCCTCGGCAGCAAGCGGCAAGTCTGCCAACATGACTGAAGTCTGGTTTACCTGGTGTCAAAGATGTGGGTTGACAATGAGACATTTAACAATAGCTGAACAGTTTAGTTGCGACTCCCGCAGAGAGAAACATGACTCTCAAAATGAAAGTCCACAGAACTGCTGAATGGGTCTCTTGGTGTGTCCGGCCTGCCGTTTACTTTAATTTCATTTTAAAGATGTAAAAGAATTGCTGGAAATATTTTAGGTTGTGGCTACCAACTTCTGTACAGACTCACTTTTCGTACAAATTTAAGACAGTAATAAGGAGAACTGGACCATTACTCTCTGAATGTTAACTCCATTGACATTGTTCGTCTCATTATTTTATCTAAGCTATTTTTCTATCCATGAATTACATAAAATATTTTCAAAGAAAAATATCCAAAATGATTTATAAACTTCTAAAGTATTTTCTTATTCAAGCTTCTGGCTGTTAGGCTTGTCTCTCTTCTAGTTCTACCTAATTTTGACATAGCAACACTATTTCAGTGATACTAGTAACCTTCATAGTGTTGATGATGATGACAGTGGTGAGTTAATATTTAGTGCTTTCTATATCCCTGTCTCTATGCTTTCCATGGATTATTTCATTCTGTCTTCATAAAAAGCCTTTAACTAATTACTATTAAATTTATTTTATGGCTCACTGAACAGAGAAAGGCACAGTAAGGTTAATGACACAGAGTCAATAAGTATTGGAGTTGGAATGGAAATCAAGATTCTCCTCTGGACTCCAAGCTTTTAAATACTGCCCTCTACTAAAGTTAAAGCTAATGTTAGATGACAAAAAATTACAGCAATTTCAAGTAGTGTTTAACCTCAAGACTAACTGAACACATCTACCACAACCTTTCATGGAAACAGAGGGGCAGAAATGAGTTAAACAAACAAACAAAAAAGGCTACAGCACTCTTAAATATGGTACAACCTTGAGGCTTGTTTCCAAGTTTCAAAGACTAAGAGCAAGCCAGCTAGCTTTTACTTCAGGAATGCAGTGTCTGACGCAGAGAAAAGAACATGAGTTTTGCAGTCACACAGACAAGCATACCAACCCCATGCTGCTATTTACCACGTGCCTTGGGCAGATCATGAACCTTTCTCAGCCTCTATGTTTCCCATCTGTAAAATGGGGATGTTAATGTCCAGCTTGGAAAACATTGCAAGTCACTGAGTTGGCACCCAGTGTATGGCAGTGCTGCCTACATGCTGGCACACAGCAGGCATCCCATAAATGGTAGCTAACAGCTCAGTTACAAATGCTGTAAGAATAAATGTTCAGGAATATTGTGCATTCTTATTTCCACAGAAAGATGTGTTCAAACACCCTGCAGGTGTACCACACCTGAGTACCCTTTTGAAAGCAAAGAATCCATACCTGACATGGCCATTATGTTACTTGGTCAATCCAGCAACCGTAGTCAGCACCACGTCATGACCAGAGCACCGGAATTTACAGAGAAAGCTGACAAAGTGAGTAGAGACAGATGCCCTAGATACCTGCCAGTGGGAAAGCAACAGCAGCGGATGGCAATGCACATTCTGCATCCCTCTGAATGCCTACAGCAAAAGTGGTGCATGGACTTGCCTGCTGCCTTCTTAATAATGTCCTTCAAGGAATTACTTTTATTATTTTTGGAATAGCATAAAATATTAAAATCACCGAAGCCAGAAGGCCATGACTGAAGAAGTAGTAATTCTACTACTTTCTCTATAGTAACAGTTATCTTACTCTCACTGAAAGATGGCAGAATTGCATTAATAATAAATCTCCATATAAGCACCACTAAAATGAATGAAAGTAGAAAATTTTAGAAATAGTGGCTGGGAAAATTCCACACAGCGCACCTGGGAAACCCTGAAGGGAGAACCAGCAGTCATCAAATTCTCCACTCTTCCTGCATCTGCACAGAAACACGAAACTCGTTAAGAACCAACAACTATGATCCCACACTGAAGTGGTCTGTTGCTGGAAACCCTGTATTGTAAGAAATACAGTCAGGACCCATCAAGTGGTCCATTTATAGCCAAGAGTAGTTCAGCAATCCTGACTATGAAGTGGTAAAAGGCATATGAATAAACAGCTCTTTAATTCCCATGGTTGCCTTTCACAACACTAGAACCAGAACTTACCTGTGGGCTTGCTCCTTACCTTTACTCACAAACGTGCAACAAAACTACTGAAAACCCCAGCAAATATGATCATACTTCATTACAGCGATTATAACTGAATGGCAAATAAAAGGGACAAACACTAAAAGCCACTTCAAGAGCAAAGGCTCTGGAACATGTAGAGTTAATAGAAAAGGCAGAAGAACAGTTCTGTATGGCTCGAAAAGGACACTAAAGTCAAGTTAATTTGTAATTTTCCACAAGGCTATTAAAATGACCCAGAACAGACAAAGGTTTTCAGCGTGATAATCATTCCCATGATTTTGCTAATAATACAGGCAAAAAAAAAAAATCATATATAACATTTATGTATGTATATTTGAGGCAGAGTTGGTTTGTTTTGATTACACCTGTAAACTCAGAGCAGATACATCTATGATTTGCCTATATGGACCCATAAATATTTGCTGAATGAAAGAATGAACAAATATTTGCTATCAGATACATAGTGTCTAAGTTCCCACTTTCTGGACAACATGTTTAAATTACTATGAGATAAATATAGATAGTTAAGAGGGCAAAGGGTGGCCCCGGTTCTACCTCAGCACCTCAAAAATGGTTTTAAAAATTTGTTCTAACTTTCCCATCTGGCATATCCTTCATATTCATTTAATTTTAAATCTTATGCTTATGGAATTAAGGCTTACAATTTTATTATTAAAATAATGACACTTAAACTGTACTTACTATATCTAAATACTGTTTTAGAGCTACATACATATGCACATTAACTCATAAAATATGACCTTTAAAAATATACATTTTTGACTACAGAAGCAATACATATCCACTGCAGAGATTTGAGGGGAGGGAACAGAAAAGAAAAAAAGAAATTTTTCTTTTTCACCCACCACCACCCACCACCAGCAATAAACCACCCACCACCAGCAACAATAAACTCCACCCACCACCAGCAATAAACTCTTCCAATATCTTGGTATATTTGCTTTCAGCTTTTTTAATGCATATATACTCTCAATTCTTAAAAACAAAATTGGAATTACACTATATTTTCAATTTAATAGCTGGGTGTTTTTCATTTAATAATATATAATTTTCCCACAGCTTTAAATATTCTTCTAAAGCATTTTTAACAGCTATGCAATATTCCACTGTATGGCTATGAGATAGGTTATTATAGGTTATTAAATTAACTTCTTGTTGAATATTAGGTTTTTTCTAATTTTTTAATACAATAAACATACTTTAACAAACATCTCTGCACAGAAATCTTTACATGTATCTTTGGTTGTTTCCTTAGAATGCTTTTCTTAGAAGCTGAGTTACCAGGTCCTACGGTATGACTTTTTAAAAGACTTTAGATACACACTGCAAAGTTTCCCTCCAGAAAAGTGGAATGAATTAACATGCCTACCAATAGTGCATGAGAGTGCCCATCTCCCTGAAACCTCACCAACACTGGCTATTGCCATTATTACAAAACCTGCCCTTAATTAGGATTTGAGGTCAAGAAGTCTGGCACTTTAAAGTATACAACATGCATGGGTCTTTCCTTTACTTTTACTTTTGTGACAGTATTTTAATTACAGCCTAGGAGAGTTTCCGTGGATGCTAGTCAGAGGGATATTAAAATTTTCTATTTGTCCAAGTCGAAAATCAAATAAAGCAGTTTTGTAAACTTATGGTCCTTTGGGATGATGTTTTTATAGTCCTAATGAAACACCTGAAAATGCACTCTGTAAGAGCATCGATGTCCAAACCTGGGTGAGTAACAGTCTCCTGCGGAAGCTTCTGTAAACAGATTCCCAGACCTCGTCAACGACCTATGAATGAGACCCTCTGGGGTTCACAACCTTGCTGTTATAAACATGCTGACCCAAACCAGCCAGCTCAAGGTAATAAGATAACTTCTTAAGTGAGAAACTAAGGCAGGCCAAGAGAGCCAAAGTGTTCTGGCAAACATACCAGGGCAAGCAGCGAACAGATTCTTTCTCAGATAATGTTGAGTTCTAAATCACTTGTGGGTAATGAGCGTCTGAGTGCCAGGTGGCAAATTTCCTTCCAGTGGTCTCAATTTCAGCACATTTGACATGCACTGAACACATACTGTAAACACCGGGCAGAAGTGGCAGCGATATCCAAATGGTGGGGAGAGCAAGAAATGTGTGGGGCTGCTCATTTTGTTTCATAGAAAAGGCTAATTGCAGTTTTCAGTAAACAAATAAATGATCAGAATTTCTCATTCCCAAAGCAATACATGTAGTGAAAGTACAGAAAATGTAAAATTCAGGAAGGAACATAAAATTCACCTTTGATACCAGTACTTCACAATAATTATTAACATTTTCGTCTAGGTACCTTCTGGTCTATTGTTTCCCAGGCCAATGAGGATGTGAAAAATCACTGTTATTGCTGAGGGAAAAAAAAAAATGAGGAGGCAATACATAACTCAAAAATAATTGACAAACGCTGCCTTACAAAGTTCACTTAGACAAGTACAGAAGGCCTTTCCCCTAGACATTCCAGCTTGTCAAGCCCTACCACAGAGCAAATAGTGAAGTGGTCAAGAAAAGGGGTCCAGAATTGGGCTTCCAGGGAGCAAACCCTGTCTTAGCTGTTCATTAGCTGTGGCCAAGATATTTCACCACTTTATGCCAGAGTTTAGTTTTCTGAAAAAGGTGATGGTAGTTCAACCTTCCACCATGAGAACTCATGAGATGTCAGTTGTTGCTGGTGTTGCTCTATTATTCATGAACTTTTCCTAACATTTAGACTTTTCAGGACACCCAATTGACAAAATGTACCTAAGTCACAAAAGTTGGTCATAGTGTGAGTTTCTGCAAGCAGATATTATTTTCCTATCGACACTGGTCCTAAGTCCTAAAAGTTAGGTTCCTTGGGATGAGTGGAATCCCCAGAAGCCTAAATTGGAAGCCAGTCAGGAATTTAAACATACCTAGCACCAAGGGCTTTATTTACCAGCATCACTATGGTGAGGACACTGCAGATTTTCATGTTAGGTTAGTATTTCACTCTGAACTGAGAGCTGGGTCCCAGGGTCATCCGGCAAATCCCTGGATCCACTGAATTCTACAATTTTTCTATTTAGATACTGGCAGATTTCAAATTATACTCCTCTTCACTGATAAGACTGAAGATGATTTAAATTGGAGGTTAGGTATAAATCAAGAATGCTTGAATTCTTCTCTCCGGCAATGAGAAAATTTTTGTTTGAGGATCATTATATTTTTCACAACCCAAAGATGGAAATAGGTTTCATATTCAGAAAATAAAGATACTGTATTTCAAAGCGGTAATTTGGTTATTTCTTTTAGCAAAGCTATTTGAAGAAGATGTTTCAGAGGTTCAATTGCAAGAAAAATATTCCAAGTCAGTTCACATATATGCTGGGGATATTTTTATATCTGTTTGTCTGTTTGTCCAAAACGAAAACTTGTTATGAAAACCCTGTACATAAAGTACAGTCACTGATGAGGAACATTTTTCCTTTCTGGTTTTCTAGATACCTTCTTCACTAATAATGAACACTGCAAAAATAGCAGATGCTGCTGATATCAGAACTGGGTGGTGATATGGTGGTAAAGCAGCCCATGGTTACATGAGTCTCACTGAATCACCGCTTGGGACAGCCTTCACATGTTACCAGCCTTCACATGTTACCAGTCAGGACATTAACTGAATGAGCCACGGCTGGTTTTGTTAATTATTGTTGATTATGTATAGGAAACATTTTTAGATACCCATGTAATTGAAATCTTCTATTAGTTGTAATGATTGACCATAATACTGAATATATATTTTATTAACAACTGGCAAGAAGATTAACTACCAGCTTCTTATGACTGATTAATAATATCATTTTTTTCCTTAAAAAGTTATTTATTTTATGATCTCTGAGCTCCTGTAAACTTCAAATCATTATAAGGAATAGCTGGTATTTTTTTTTCTTTGATTTTTCATTAAACAAAAAGATAGAGTCACTTGAGCATTTACAATGTCTAACCCAGTAGAGCTATAACAATTCACTCTAGTAATGGACACTATCACCTGGTAATTATGTGTTCCAAATCCCAAGTTCTTAGAGCAATAGTATCTGATTTTCTGAAATGACTTGATAGTGACACAAATAAAAATAATCACTGGTTCTAAGCAGGGGCCTTACTTTAAAAAATGTAGATCCTTGGCCTGATCCCAAACTACTGAAACTGTCTCTACAGGGTGGTCCCAGTCTTGCATATTATAAAAAATTCTCTAAAATATGTAATCATAAGGGTAATTATCAAAACAAACAAACAAAATCCAGTCAGCTGGCCATAAACTTAGCCAATTACATAACATTACTGTAAAATAAGCACTATGAGAGACTGGAAACAACAACTCTTGTTTTAAAATAGTTATCTCCCACCCCACCAATATTTTTAACATCTGTGCAGAATGCTCCCGATGCTTTGCTTCTGTTTGATATCACCGCCTTCATAAGCCTCAAGCCATTTATTCTACCATACAATCACTGTCAGCAGCAAGCAGGAGGGTCTGTGCTCTCCTGGGACGTTCTGCCACCTCTGGACCATCCCTCTTCTACTCTCAAAATCCACTGTTCTTGAGAGACTCAGAATTCCCAACTATACTACTTTCTCTCCTACTCATCATCTCCCAACTGCATGATTATTCCTTCACAGCTACCAAGGCCTCTGGAACCTGGTTCACAATCTTCCTCTCCATGCCAACTCCTCATTCATTTGTTCATTCAAATATATTCTAAGCCGTATCATATGCCAGGAACTGTAGGAGGTGCTAGGGATACATTATTAACAAAATAAAACCCTTGTTTCCAGGGAGTTTACACTGCAGTGATACAGAATAGAGGAAGGGGATACCAATAAAAACAGATAAATATGTAACATGTCAGGTGGTGGTTATTGCTCTGAAGACAAATAAAAGCAGGTAAGTGGACAGTGAGTGATGTGGATACACAGGGGAGAGCAGGGGAAGGCTACCCAAAAAGGGTACCTTTGAAGAATGATTCAAGTGTGCGAGCACATATGCGGATACTTGGAAGAAAAGCGAGCTGGTCTGAGGGGGGCCAAAAATGCAAAGACCCTGAGGTGGCAGCCTGCTTGGCACATCGAAGGAAAATGCTGGGGAGAACTAAGTGAAGTGGAACGTGGTAGGAGATGGGACCAGAGAGCTATATGCGGATCCAGATTATGAATAACATTGTAGACAATGGTCAGCAATTCAAGTATTTCAGGAGAGATGGGAAACCTTGGAGCAGGTGAGAGGCTTGGAGACCTTGGAGCAGGTGAGAGGCTTGATCTGACTTAGGTTTTAAAGGGATCACTCTAACTACTTTGTAAAAAATGACCTGTATGTTGGTCAAAGGTAGAAGCACAGAGAGCAGTTAGAAGACTATGGCCATAGTTTGGGTGAGAAATAAGGTGGCTCAGACCAGGGTGGAGGGGGAGGAGGAGGGAAGCAGAGGTCAGATTCCAGGGACATCCTGAAGGCAGAACCAACAGGATTTGCTGAGGGCCTGGAAGTGGGGTGTGAGGAAAAGAGAGGAGCCCAGGATGGCTCCTGGTAAGGTTTTTGGCCTTACCAAATGAAAGGACAGAGTTGCTGTTTATTGCGATAAGGGGGACTGGGAAGGAGTAGATGTGAGAGTGAAATTAAGAGTTCAGTTTTGGACATGTTAAAGTTTTGCTGTTGTTGTTGTTTGTTTGTTATTTTTGGCCACGCTGGGTCTTCACTGCTGCGCACGGGCTTTCTCTAGTTGCAGTGAGCAGGGGGCTACTCTTTGTTGAGGTGCACGGGCTTCTCATTGCGGTGGCTTCTCTTGTTGTGGAGCATGGGCTCTAGGCACGCGTGCTCTAGTTGCAGCACGCGGGCTCAGTAGTTGCGGCACGCAGGCCCTAGAGCGCGCGGGCTTCAGTAGTTGTGGCGTATGGGCTTAGTTGCTCCGCGGCATGTGGGATCTTCCTGGACCAGGGATCGAACCCGTGTCCCCTGCATTGGCAGGCGGATTCTTAACCACTGCGCCACCAGGGAAGTCTGGACATGTTAAGTTTGAGATGCCTTCTTAACATCCAGGTGGAGATCACCCTTGGTCACTTAAGTATTATTGTGGCTGACTTCCCGACACCCCGGATCAGGGTTCGTCAATTCAAATGCTTTCAAGGGCCAGGCAGGAAGCATGAAGTATTGAAATACAATAAGGAGAAGTAGAGACTGTGGCTGATGAGAAAGTAAATGCCCCATCTAAAGGGGAAGCTGCTCTTGAGCCCAGTCTAGTTGCCATTTGGAATCTGGGCCCCGTGTTCCTTTACCTTCCCATTTTGAAATAGAAAGAAGAATCTGGATTTTCAACAACCAAACCTTAGGGAAATAAAAAAGTTCCATGATCTATCGAATTCAAGAAGTGCTCAGTTAAATCAAGTTCTGACTGCAGGATTTATCAGTGTCCTTAATTTATTAATTTAAAAAATTGCAAAAAAAGATTGTGTTCAGCATTTCTCCAATTTACTTGACAGTAGACCCTCTTTTCATGCAGCACCTCAAGGGACAAGCGTTCCTTGGCACATACTTTGGGAAATGCTGGTTTATGCAAAAGTCCTAGATGTCTAATCAACCTATTTCCTCTTTGAAAATTGTAGGGAGTATATACCTTGCAGTTTAAGAGTCACAGTTGATCACACGCACACACACACACAGCCAATTTTGTTAGATGTTCTAACATCTAATACCAGACTTGAATAAAGTGTAAATGGAGCGATTACTAAAGTCTTCCAACTTGTTAAATACTAAGTGGGGCCTTGACTCTCTTCTTGGTGAAAAAACACTTAGTGAAATCACAGGGGCACAGAATCACTTCATTTCCCATCTCCTCTCCCTCCTTCACCTGTTGGGCTACATAATTTAGTGACAGGAAGGGCTGCCAATTACTACTATGCACTTGACAGATGTTCTTTGTTTTACTTATCTATGAGGAAGGAAGAAGGGAGAGGACAAGTAAATCTGGAATGTAAAATCTGTAATAAAAAGACAAGACTAATACTGTTGCAGGTCTTTAAAAATATCCTCTAGGATACATTAAAATATTTGAGGTGCAAGGCTTGTCTCTGAAGAATTAGAGTGCGTAGTCTGTTTAAAAGAGCTCACAATACAGTTGAGGAAATCAGTACATAAAAAGATAATGAATGTCAAATATTGTCAAGAAGTTCTATAAAGTTCAGAGAAGGGAAAGTTCAACGTGGGTTTGAGCGGCCAGTGAGAGTGTCACATGAGCTGGTCTTTGAAGCATAGGGAGGTATCAGGTTGAGAGGAGGGTGGTGGGAATTCTGTGCAGGAAAGACAAGGGCAGAGATGGAGATAAGGCAGTTTTGGGAACCATAAGCAGACAAGACTGTACAGGTTGGGAGGAAAACGGGACACTGAGGCTGGATCCGATCATGGTGGTCTTTGGATACTAAGTAGAGAAATCTGGCCTTAATCATGTAGGTAACTGAAAGTCTTTGAAGGATTTTGAGCATGAATCTGCCAGATTCAGGAAATTGGATCTCAGGAGGCCATAAGGAGCCAGTGAGGCAAGAGCACTCTGCAGGATCCCAGGTTGAGGTGATGAGAGTCTGGGCTGGGGAGCCGACAGTGGGACTAGAAAGAAATTATGATATTATGAAGGAGGAAATAATCAATAGGACTTGTTAACCTATTGAATGTGGGAGAGGCAAAGAAGAAAGGAATGGCTTTGACCCTGGGTCCATGAGAGAATGATTACCCTGATAGCAAACTGGTTTATACATACTGATTTAAGGTGACAACAATACAACTAAGGAGAGATGCCCAATCAAGTAATCAGTGATCTAGGACTAGAACTTGGGAAGGACAGGCAAGAAAGGTGCAGTAAGGTACCACTGTATGGTACGTGCTGTGTGCTAGATCCTTTACCAATATGATCAACTTAGGAGAGAAATAGGGATGGACTTTGCAATTTGGCACTATCTACACAAATATCAGTCAAATCAGGAGAACTGTAACATTCAATGAAGACTACTTCATCACTTTCTCTATGTCCCTTCACTATGAAAACAGCCATCACACAAAAATAGATGCATTAAAATACACTACATCATATTATAACCCAAGATCACTCAGAATTTCTGATTTCCGTAAGTTAATACTGGATTTTAAGAAGTGATGAGACAGGGAGAGAAAAGAACTGTAATTGTTCTTTATTCTTCTCTCCCTTGAGGGAGATTAACAGACACAAAAGAGGAGGCAGGAAGGAACCAGAGGAGAAAGTATCTGGGAGAGTTTCCACCTGCTGAGATAAACAAGAATGAAAGTAAACTCTCTCCTTAAAGAATAATAACCATTTGAACAGTGTCTCTTACTTTTCCAGAATTCATTATCAATTTGCAGACGTGCTCCTTTATTCCCATCATAAAACTTTCCATCCACAAGCCAGCCAGGAGTCACACGTTCCACCTTTACACGTCCTCTGGCAGACCAGGGTCTCAGTTCCTCCCTGTTGTTTAGCAAAGTCACCCCAGAGCTCAGGTGCAACGGCAGCTCAACAATGCATGACAGATGTTTCTGCAGCAGTCAGCAGTTTTTTCCATTTGCCATAATTCTCCAGGGTGAACGGGGTCCATCCCTTCCTTCCCTCAGCAGCCAGAAAGGCCATGCTGCTTAAAATGTCTCTCAATTTAAATGCCCAGGGCAAGGGAAAAATGAAAAAGCCATAACGAGAAAGGACAGAGAGGCAAGTGAAGGGTAGAGTAGAACTGCAAACTTAGAAAGCATCTCAGCATGCAGTAGGAATTTAACATAAATGTGTTTTCATTCATGGTACTCTTACTTTTTTTAAACTCTAAAAATGTAATGCAATAAACATTATAGCTGTGTGTAATCACAGATTTAGTTAATGGTGCAACTGCTTCTAATGAACAGAAGGTAGATGTCCTCTTTGAATTCTATAACAAAAACACCAATGTCAAAAACTCCCGAGGATAGAAATACCTGCTTTAGAATCTGTGAAAGATATACACACAAGGAAACCCTGATTCTTACAGATTCCCCTGCAATCTCTTGCTAGAAATAGGAGAGGGAGTTCTGACAGGGTTTGTAGACTGAGGGTTCCTTAAGGAACACCCCCAGAAATGCATTCCCACCATCTAAAAGAATGAATTTTCACGTGGAACTGGCTGTCTCAAGACCCAAGTCTGTACTATGGAATATCAGATAACTGATGTGTGTACTTCTAGAAACTAGGCAATATACTTTCAACATATGAAATGGGGAGAAAGAGAGTGGGACCTTCAAGATGGCGGAGGAGTAAGATGTGGAGATCACCTTCCTCCCCACAAATACATCAGAAATACATCTACATGTGGAACAACTCCTACAGAACACCTACTGAACGCTGGCAGAAGACCTCAGATCTCCCAAAAGGCAAGAAACTCCCCACGTACCTGGGTAGGGCAAAAGAAAAAAGAAAAAACAGAGACAAAAGAATAGGGATGGGACCGACACCTCTGGGAGGGAGCTGTGAAGGAGGAAAAGTTTCTGCACGCTAGGAAGCCCCTTCACTGGTGGAGACCAGGGGTAGGTGGGGGGAAAGCTTCGGAGCCACGGAGGAGAGCACAGTAACGGGTGTGGAGGGCAAAGCGGAGAGATTCCCGCACAGAGGATCATCATTCACCAGCCTGAGAGGCTTGTCTGCTCACCAGCCTGAGAGGCTTGTCTGCTCACCCGCTGGGGCGGGCGGGGGCTGGGAGCTGAGGCTCGGGCTTCGGAGGTCAGATCCCAGGGAGAAGACTGGGGTTGGCTGCGTGAACACAGCCTGAAGGGGTTAGTGCACCACAGCTAGCCGGGAGGGAGTCCAGGAAAAAGTCTGGACCTGCCTAAGAGACAAGAGGCCATTGTGTCGGGGTGCACGAGGAGAGGGGATTCCTTCCCTGTTTGCCCACAGAAGGCAGAGTGCCGCCTAAACGAGCACCAGAGATGGGCGCAAGCTACGGCTATCAGCTCGGACACCAGAGACGGGCATGAAACACTAATGCTGCTGCTACAGCCACCAAGAAGCCTGTGTGCAAGCACAGGTCACTATCCACACCTCCCCTCCCAGGAGCCTGTGCAGCCCACCACTGCCAGGGTCCTGTGATCCAGGGACAACTTCCCCGGTAGAACACATGGCATGCCTCAGGCTGTTGCAACATCATGCTGGCCTCTGCCGCTGCAGGCTCGCCCCGCATCCCGTACCCCTCCCTTCCACCGGCCTGAATGAGCCAGAGGCCCTAATCAACTGCTACTTTAACCCCGTCCTGTCTGAGCGGGAACAGACGCCCTCAGGCGACCTACACACAGAGGCGGGACCAAATCCAAAGCTGAACCCCAGGAGCTATGCAAACAAAGCAGAGAAAGGGAAATCTCTCCCAGCAGCCTCAGGAGCAGCAGATTAAATCTCCACAGTCAACTTGATGTACCCTACATTTGTGGAATAGCTGAACAGAGAACAAATCATCCCAAAATTGAGGCGGTGGACTTTGGGAGCAATTGTAGACTTGGGGTTTGCTATCTGTGACTGATTTTTTTCTGACTTTTACGTTTATCTTAGTATACTTTTTAGCACTTGTTATCATTAGTGGATTTGTTTATTGGTTTGGTTGCTCTCTTCTTTTTTTAAATTATTTTTCAATTTTTTTATTTTAATAATTTTACTTTTTATTTATTTTTCTTTGTTTTTTTTCTCCCTTTTCTTCTGAGCTGTGTGGCTGACAGGGTCTTGATGCTCCAGTCTGGTGTCAAGCCTGAGCCTCTGAGGTGGGAAAGCCGAGTTCAGAACATTGGACCACCAGAGACCTCCCGGCCCCACATAATGTCAATTGGCGAGAGCTCTCCCACAGATCTCCATCTCAGCGCTAAGACCCAGCTCCACCCAGTAGCCAGCAAGCTCCAGTAATGGACGCCCCATGCCAAACAACTAGCAAGACAGGAATACAACCCCACCCATTAGCAGAGAGGCTGCCTAAAATCATACTAAGTTCACAGACACCCCAAAACACACCACCGGACGTGGCCCTGCACACCATAAAGACAAGATCCAGCCCCACGCACCAGAACACAGGCACCAGTCCCCTCCACTAGGAAGGCTACACAAGTCACTGAACCAACCTCACCCACTGGGGGCAGACACCAAAAACAATGGGAACTACAAGCCTGTAGCCTGCGAAAAGGAGACCCCAAACACAGTAAGTTAAACAAAATGAGAAGACAGAGAAATATGCAGCAGATGAAGGAGCAAGGTAAAAACCCACCAGACCAAACAAATGAAGAGGAAATAGGCAGTCTACCTGACAAAGAATTCACAGTAATGATAGTAAAGATGATCCAAAACCTTGGAAATAGAATGGAGAAAATACAAGGAACGTTTAACAAGGACCTAGAAGAACTAAAGAGCAAACAAACAATGATGAACAACACAATAAAGGAAATTAAAAATTCTCTAGAAGGAATCAATAGCAGAATAACTGAGGCAGAAGAACGGATACGTGACCTGGAAGATGAAAGGGTGGAAATAACTACCGCAGAGCAGAATAAAGAAAAACGAATGAAAAGAATTGGGACAGTCTCAGAGAACTCTGGGAAAACATTAAATGTACCAACATTCGAATTATAGGGGTCCCAGAAGAATAAGAGAAAAAGAAAGGGACTGAGAAAATATTTGAAGAGATTATAGTTGAAAACTTCCCTAATATGGGAAAGGAAATAGTCAATCAAGTCCAGGAAGCACAGAGACTCCCATACAGGAAAAATCCAAAGAGAAACATGCCAAGACACATATAAATCAAACTATCAAAAGTTAAATACAAAGACAAAATATTAAAAGCAGCAAAGGAAAAGCAACAAATAACATACAAGGGAATCCCCATAAGGTTAACAGCTGATCTTTCAGCAGAAACTCTGCAAGCCAGAAGGGAGTGGCAGGACATATTGAAAGTGATGAAAGGGAAAAACCTACAACCAAGATTACTCTACCCAGCAAGGATCTCATTCAGATTTGAAAGAGAAATGAAAACCTTTACAGATAATCAAAAGCTAAGAGAATTCAGCACCACCAAACCAGCTTTACAACAAATGCTAAAGGAACTTCTGTAGGCAGGAAACTCAAGAGAAGGAAAAGACCTCCAAAAACAAACCCAAAACAATTAAGAAAATGGTAACAGGAACATACACATCGATAATTACCTTAAATGTAAATGGATTAAATGCTCCAACCAAAAGACACAGACTGGCTGAATGGATACAAAAACAAGACCCAGACATAAGCTGTCTACAAGAGACCCAATTCAGACCTAGGGACATATACAGACTGAAAGTGAGGGGATGGAAAAAGATATTTCGTGCAAATGGAAATCAAAAGAAAACTGGAGTAGCAATTCTCATATCAGACAAAGTAGACTTTAAAATAAAGACTATTACAAGAGACAAAGAAGGACACCACATAATGATCAAAGGACCAATCCAAGAAGAAGATGTAACAATTGTAAATACTTATGCACCCAACACAGGAGCACCTCAATACATAAGGCAAATGCTAACAGCCATAAAAGGGGAAATTGACAGTAACATGATCACAGTAGGGAACTTTAACATCCCACTTTCACCAATGGACAGATCATCCAAGATGAAAATAAGGAAACACAAGCTTTAAATGACACATTAAACCAGATGGACTTAATTGATATTTATAGGACATTCCATCCAAAAACAACAGAAAACACTTTCTTCTCAAGTGCTTATGGAACATTCTCCAGGATAGATCATATCCTGGGCCACAAATCAAGCCTTGGTAAATTTAAGAAAATTGAAATCATATCAAGCATCTTTTCCGACCACATACTATGAGACTAGATATCAATTACAGGAAAAAAACTGTAAAAAATACAAAAACATGGAGGCTAAACAATACGCTACTAAATAACCAAGAGATCACTGAAGAAATCCAAGAGGAAATCAAAAAATACCTACACACAAATGACAATGAAAACACAACGGCCCAAAACCTATGGGCTGCAGCAAAAGCAGTTCTAAGAGGGAAGTTTATAGCAATAAAATCCTACCCCAAGAAACAAGAAACATCTCAAATAAACAACCTAACCTTACACCTAAAGCAATCAGAGAAAGAAGAACAAAAAAACCCCCAGAGTTAGCAGAAGGAAAGAAATCATAAAGATCAGATTAGAAATAAATGAAAAAGAAATGAAGGAAACAATAGCAAAGATCAATAAAACTGAAAGCTGGTTCTTTGAGAAGACAAACAAAATTGATAAACCATTAGCCAGACTCATCAAGAAAACAAGGGAGAGGACCCAAATCAATAAAATTAGAAATGAAAAAGGAGAAGTTACAACTGACACTGCAGAAAAACAAAGGATCATGAGAGATTACAAAAAGCAACTATATGCCAATAAAATGGACAACCTGGAAGAAATGGACAAATTCTTAGAAAAGCACAACCTTCCGACACTGAACCAGGAAGAAACAGAAAATATAAACAGACCAATCACAAGCACTGAAATTGAAACTGTGATTCAAAATCTTCCAACAAACAAAAGCCCAGGACCAGATAGCTTCACAGGCGAATTCTATCAAACATTTAGAGAAGAGCTGACACCTATCCTTCTCAAACTCTTCTAAAATCTAGCAGAGGGAGGAACACTCCCAAACTCATTCTACAAGGCCACCATCACACTGATACCAAAACCAGACAAAGACGTCACAAAAAAAGAAAACTACAGGTCACTATCACTGATGAACATAGATGCAAAAATCCTCACAAAATACTAGCAAACAGAATCCAACAGCACATTAAAAGGATCATACACCATGATCAAGTGGGGTTTATCCCAGGAATGCAAGGATATGCAAATCAATCAATGTGATACACCATATTAACAAACTGAAGGATAAAAACCATATGATAATCTCAATAGACGCAGAAAAAGCTTTTGACAAAATTCAACACCCATTTATGATAAAAACTCTCCAGAAAGTAGGCACAGAGGGAACCTAAGTCAACAGAATAAAGGCCCTATATGACAAACCCACAGCCAACATCATTCTCAATGGTGAAAAACTGAAACCATTTCCTCTAAGATCAGGAACAAGACAAGGTTGCCCACTCTCACTGCTATTATTCAACATAGTTTTGGAAGTATTAGCCCCAGCAATCAGAGAAGAAAAAGAAATACAAATTGGAAAAGAAGAAGTAATACTGTCACTGTTTGCAGATGACATGATACTATACACAGAGAATCCTAAAGATACCAGCAGAAAACTACTAGAGCTAATCAATGAATCTGGTAAAGTAGCAGGATACAACTTTAATGCACAGAAATCTCTTGCATTCCTATACACTAATGGTAAAAAATCTGAAAGAGAAATTAAGGAAACACTCCCATTTACCACTGCAACAAAAAGAATAAAATACCTAGGAATAAACCTGCCTAGGAGACAAAAGACCTGTATGCAGAAAAGTATAAGACACTGATGAAAGAAACTAAAGATGATACAAACTGATGGAGAGATATACCATGTTCTTGGATTGGAAGAATCAACATTGTGAAAATGACTATACTATCCAAAGCAATCTACAGATTCAATGCAATCCCTGTGAAACTACCAATGGCATTTTTCACAGAATTAGAACAAAAAATTTCACAATTTGTATGGAAACACAAAAGCCCCTGAATAGCCAAAGCAATGTTGAGAAAGAAAAACAGAGCTGGAGGAATCAGGCTTCGTGACTTCCAGCTATACTACAAAGCTACAGTAATCAAGACAGTATGGTATGTGCATAAAAACAGAAATATAGATCAATGGAACAGGAGAGAAAGCCCAGAGATAAACCCATGCACATATGGTCACTTTATGTTTGATACAGGAGGCAAGAATATACAATGGAGAAAAGACAGCCTCTTCAGTAAGTGGTGCTGTGAAAATTGGACAGCTACATCAAAAAGAATGAAATTAGAACACTCCCTAACATCATACACACAAATAAACTCAAAATGGATTAAAGACCTAAATGTAAGGCCAAGCACTATAAAACTCTTAGAGGAAAACATAGGCAGAACACTGTATGACATAAATCACAGCAAGATCCTTTTTGACCCACCTCCTAGAGAAATGGAAATAAAACCAAAAATAAACAAATGGAACCTAATGAAGCTTAGCACAGCAAAGGAAACCATAAACAAGACAAAAAGACAACCCTTAGAATGGGAGAAAATATTTGCAAACGAAGCAACTGACAAAGGATTAACCTGTAAAATATAAAAGCAGCTCATGGAGCTCAATATCAAAAAAACAAACAACCCAATCCAAAAATGGGCAGAAGACCTAAATAGACATTTCTCCAAAGAAGATATACAGATTGCAAGCAAACACATGAAAGGATGCTCAAAATTACTAATCATTAGAGAAATGCAAATCAAAAGTACAATAAGGTGTCACCTCACACCGGTCAGAATGGCTATCATCAAAAAATCTACAAACAATAAATGCTGGAGAGGGTGTCGAGAAAAGGGGACCCTCTTGCACTGTTGGTGGGAATGTAAATTGATACAGCCACTATGGAGAACAGTATGGAGGTTCCTTAAAAAACTAAAAATAGAACTAACATATGACCCAGCAATCCCACTACTGGCAAATACCCTGAGATAACCATAATTCAAAAAGAGTCATGTACCACAATGTTCATTGCAGCACTATTTACAATAGCCAGGACATGGAAGCAACATAAGTGTCCATCGACAGATGAATGGATAAAGAAGATGTGGCACATATATACAATGGAATATCACTCAGCTATAAAAAGAAACGAAATTGAGTTATTTGTAGTGAGGTGGATGGATCTAGAGTCTGTCATAAAGAGTGAAGTAAGTCAGAAAGATAGAAACAAATACCGCATGCTAACGCATATATGGAAGCCAAAAAAAAAAAAAAATTGTTCTGACGAACCTAGAGGCAGGACAGGAATAAAGACGCAGATGTAGACAATGGAGTTGAGGAAATGGGGAGGGGGAAGGGTAAGCTGAGATGAAGTGAGAGAGTAACGGGGACATATATACACTACCAAATGTAAAATAGATAGCTAGTGGGAAGCAGCTGCATAGCACAGGGAGATCAGCTCGGTGCTTTTGACCACCTAGAGGGGTAGGATAGGGAGGGTGGGAGGGAGACGCAAGAGGGAGTGGATGTGGGGATATATGTATATATATAACTGACTCACTTTGTTGTACAGCAGAAACTAACACACCATTGTAAAGCAATTATACTCCAATAAAGATGTTAAAAAATAAATAAATAAAATAAAATAAAATGGGGGGAAAAAACTCTTCAAGAATGTTCACTAATTGAATGTCCCCCAAAAGGAAAGTTTTCATAAAAAGTTAACCTCTGCTTATTGTGCATTTCCAGTTACACAAGAAATTCTTCTCAGTATTATAATGGCAAATGATAATATTCAGACAAGTGCTGGGCCAAACAATCACCTGTTTTGACAATGAAGAGAATTCATATGCCTAATCCCCATACAACCTTGCCTGTAGAATAGACACTGAAGTAGTAATAAAGTAACTGTGTAAACAAAAATAATTTACAGAATGGGCTCAATGGGATAATTAAGCACCAATAATTTATTTTCTCTATTGATTTTAATTCCCTTAGTTCCCTGATTCTACAATTCTATTTGTAACCTGATTCCTGAATCTGACTGTTACCAGATTCCATGAAGCTCCAAACAGAAGTTAGGGCTTGGCAGACCAGTGAGAGACTTGGAGGAAGAAGACTGTTTAGATCCCTTTCCACCTCCATGAATGAGGAAGGAAGAACAGAACATTCATGTTCCAGAAGCTGCCTCTTGCCTCCAGGTACAGGTGTGAGGAGAACACTGCAGGGCTTCACTTAGCTACCCTTCCTGTAGTTTGTACTCTGAAAAAGGATTCTAAATCACAGAAAAGCAAGAGCAGGATCTTCACGACATCATCAGGTAGATCTACAGAAAACAGTGAGTTTTCCTGTGGAATAAAAATCTTCACAGCAAAAATTTCAGACTTAATTAGCAATCCCATCGTATCCTAATGGTACTATAGTTGCATAAAATAACAAAATGCACTTTACACTGTTATCTTACCTGCCTACTGTCCCTTTGAGAGGATGCCGAAGAGGAGGCACTTCTATGGGTGGGGGTGGATGTTTTATGAGCAGGGGATATGCCCTTCTCATCTGAACTCATAGCTGCAGTTTGAGTCTAGTTGTATGCACTGAAGACCATCCCAATCGTGTCTCAAATTCACAGACAAAGAAGCAGATGATTTTTCAGCTTTAGTCCATTTCATGAATCAGGTTTGACTAGAAAAGATGAGGCAAATATTGAGGGTGTCCAAAACACCTAAAAGCAAAATGAACAAACAAAAAAACCTCATGTGAATGATTTAAAAATCATTAAATTAAAAATCATTTTATCTAGGCAACAGTACTAAAAGGTGAGAGGAAGAACTCTGACACATTACAAAATACTATTTCTTCTTCTAGATTTTAAGGTAGAGGATAAAAGTGTTAGTATGTAACAAAAGTTTGTCAACATGGAAAACAGGAAGAAACCACACGTTAAAGTGATATTCTTCCCTTGTATTGTTGTTGTTTTACAGCAGATTACAATGCTATGTTCTGGACCCTCATGCCAAAGTAGATCAGTTTCTTCCCTTGAAACGTAATTTCCCCTGCTCAATGGATTATAATAAGAGCTCCGTCCATGTCTGTCATCAGCTTAGTTCAGTCATGTCATGCATGTGATGGTTAAATCTGACACAAAGCAGTCAGTGACAAAAGGCAAAAGAGCTGATGTACTTTATGCATCATATGATCCAGCATTTGGGAAGGATCAGGGAATACACATATGTACTGTTATCTGTACTTCAAGACCACAGCACACCTACATATGACTCGCAGCAACCAGCAGGCTCACAAGTATCTACAGACTGACAGGCATGTCCTGGGACTGGGGTAATGATGGAGTTGCTTTACTTATCCACAGCCAAGAACCATTTCATTTTCATTTGGATTCATATAAGGAAAGTTTGCATTGTAACTAATAGGGCTAAAAACTTGTCCCCAAGAGAAGCATTGTTCAATTGACAACACAGTTTGCTAGAAAAAAAAATTTTTTAAAGGTAAGCATCATAGTGTAAGATGAAAAGCTTACACAACAAACAATCTGTGTCCCAAAACACTGACAAGTAAAGTGAACTTGTCGTCTTCTAAGAAGGTGGAAGGCTAAGTTCCAGGCCCAATCTTAATCATAATACCTTGAAGGAAGCATACAACCGTTGGGTAAGTACTTTAGCACAAATTAGAAAAGAAAGCTGCTGGTGATGAAGAGAAATCAATCCTTAGGCCAAGAAAAGTGAGACCTAAACTTTTCAGTCCAGAGAGAGAGACAGTCAATGAAAAAAATCAAAAAAGGATGAAGATGCATGGAGTATTAGGAGGACACATGGTGAGGGCAACTCACTAGGTCTGGAGGTCAGAGGTATCCCTGTGCAAGTGGGTTTGAGCTGAGATCTGAAGGATATGAAAGAGTTAACCAGGTGTCTGGTTGTCCAGCTGGGTGCGATCAAGGAATTCATGCTGGTCAGTATGATCAGAGCACACAGAGACAGTGCCATGATGGTCAAAGAAAGGCACAGGTCAATTCCTGCAGGGCCTTGTAGTGCATGCTCAGCATTTTGATTTTTATCATGAGCATAGGAGGCCATAAAGAGGTGAGGTATAACCAGATTTGTGTGTTTAAAAGATCACTTTGGCAGCCATGAGGAGAACCAAACTGGGGAAGTAAAGAAGATGAGGGAGGCCTGATCAGGAAACAAGGGATAGTGAACTAGAGAGGTGGCAGGAAACTCAGCACCCAGTCCTGTCAGTTGTGAGTGGATATGGAGGAGGAAAAGTGGTGTTGAGGATGGTTCCCAGGTTTCTGGTATTCCTAGCGAGGGCTGACCAAAGGAAATCCACGATTGACAGCAGGTCATGAGTATGGTTTCAGACGTGTTAACTTTAAGGTACAAGGGAGGCATTCAAGTGGGGACAAACACATGGAAAGGTAGGTCTGGATCTCCAAGGAATTTAGGCTGGAGACAAATGTTTAATAGACTATGCTAACAGTACAAATGTATCGAATGACTTATGTCTAGATCATGTAAACTCTGCAAATGCAAGCAAATTAAATTTTATACAGGCCTATAGTTATATTTTTTAAATCTGCAACATTATGTTAACGGAGTATGTGACCCTGAATATAATCAGGATTTTAATGGTTAACAGGTTATACAGAATATTCGAAAGAACAATCCCAATAATTAAAAGGCAAATGACTATAAATTGGAAAAACTTGGGACTTTCTAGTGAATAGAACTTGTGCTCCTTTCATAAGATTTTGACATCACTGTCACCACAGGAAAAATAAAAGCTACTTACTCCCAAATTCGAAGACTTTCTCTCGAAACAAAACTAGTGTTTGGGCTAATAGAAATGTAAAGAGCTGTGGAGCTCTTTCTTTGGCTTGAGATCAGGTTTTGTTTAGTACTGGCAAGAGACAGTAATAAGCTGACACTTGCTAGGTGGTCAGCTAATCCTTCTGTTTTATGAAGGCAGTCTAATAAGCGTAAGTAAAGTTTCTCAAGCCAAGCTCTGGTGCCAGCAAACAGAAAGCAAGAACACTGCTCAAATTCTTGATGTGAAGTACTTTGCTTTCTGGTCCAAGATGCTTTAAAAGTAGATGCTGATACTTGAGCTAAAAGTATGGAAGTTCTGTGATGTGCTCAAGCGCCCCAAGGGATGAGGCTGAGACAACCAAACTCATCAAAATCTCATCCATTTGGAAGTAAATTTAATCCAAGCTACATCAAGGGCCAACATTTCTTCTGATGCAGTTTTTCTTTTCGCTAACAGCATCCAACTGCACTTTCCTCATTAACATCAATGCTAACACCTTGGTTTTAATTTAAAATGATATTTTCAGGGTAATCTGTCTTTGAAGAAAGGGCAGCATTTCGGTTGAATTATAATTATGAATATCTTGAATAATATCAGGAATGTGGAAAAGGTGAGTGAGAGAATTTAATTCATTCCAAGAATTGTTTTTGAGGTTACTGTTTTTGTTTCTATTATTTTTAAAAATCTCTTTTAACAAAAAGAGTTTCAGGTACCTAATATAAGGTTGAATGAAATGACCTTTAAAGATCATTCCAATCTGATTATAAATCAAGTGTCTGATCACTGCTCTATTTCAAAATGTATTACAAAAGTAAGTCTAAACTCTGTTAGTAGGTTGCAACTATTTATTCATTATTCCTAGAATGTAAGAATTGCTGTGACATTTTAAAAAAGACTTATTTCATCTCTGTCAAAGCACATCTTCAGAAATCGCCGAAACAAAATTCTAAACCTATTTTAGACCATAGATTTTAATGTCAGCACCAACATAATTCCTCTACTCAATGAGAAAAGTATTGTGGCTGAAAACAGCAATATGAGAGCCTAACATCTAATTTCCCTGTTTCATTCCTCCTTCACATCAGTGGGATCACTACAATTGTTTCTAAGTACTGCAACATTTGCATTTACACTGAGTGACATAAAATTCAGATTTATGACCTAGGGACCTAACTAAAGCAAAAAGTGGCAGGGAAGACTTCTACAACTTGTTGTTTACAGGCATCATACATTGTGTGTGTTCAGAAAAACATTTGAAACTGGGGACTACTTAGCCTGGGCTAAGTTGTGATGTGGTAACACACAACTCCAGAATCTCAAGGGCTTACAAGAAACGTTTATTTCTTACCCATTTACATGTCCTTTGGAGGTCGGCCGCTGCCCTGCTCTATATCCTCTTCATTCCAGGCCAAAGGAGAAACCCCCAATTGAAGGAGGAAAAGAGCCATGGCAGGACCACTCGACAGTTCTTAGAGCTTTTGCTTGTAGGCGGCACATGCCACTTACACTCACGTTTTATTGGCCAAAGCAAGTCACATGGGCAAATTGAAGTCCATGAGGCATGAACGTATAATCCTCCCAGAGGAAGGTGATTACTTGGGCACAATAATATGATGTACTACATTTACCACAGGAAAAGATTAAAAGTACAGATGAAAATATTTAAATTGACTCTAGTTTCATCATCTAGAAATAATCCTGGTTAACATTTTGGTTATACTTTAACCAAAGTAGAAGAATAATGTCCATACTCTCTGCAATATGCTTTCTTCAATCAACAATACATTGGTAACAGCCTTCCTTGTGAACAAAAAAACTTTAGTATCACCATTCTTAATCACTATGTATAAGGCCACCACACAGATGTAACACAATACATTTGACCATTCTAGTGGGACATTTAGATTGTATTCAGTTTATTCTGAAACAATGAGATTTATCACAGAAGAATTCATGATGATTATTCACTTTTGATTATTATAAAATGACCTGCTTTGTTTATTTCACTGTTTTGCTTTATTTGATATCATCTGCTTTCTTTCTGTTGTAATTAATGAAATGTGTCCATGCTTTTACATTTAAACTTTCTATTTCTATTCTTTTGTATTATGTGTTCCTCTAGTAATGATCATGTTGGGTTGCTTTAAAAAAATCTAATTTTAGTAAAGTTTTCCCCATTTCCATTTACTGTTTCACTAATAGTTGGCCTTACCCCTGCCATACAATTTTACACTTTCTATTTTTTGGTTCTTCTTTGTTTCCTTTAATGGGTGATGGCTTTTCCTATATAATCTGCCTTTCCTTATAATACTGATTTTTACATGGTTTTAATTGACTTTTATATTTCCCATTAATTTGGAAGATACAATTCCCCCTTTAAAGTTCTATTAATGTTCTCCTTTAAATCTCTCTAAATCATGCTGGAACCTGGAGTCTGTAAGCGACAAAGTGAAGAGTAAAATGGTATCTTTCGAGTCTTCACTTGCAATATAAGCCTCCCTTCCCCCTGCCCACCCCCCCAAAAAATCAAAAATTTCTCCTCTCAGCCTTCATCTCAATTTGGTGATTTAATCTGGAGTTTTGCAGAATCACGCTTAGGATTCTAGAGCAATAGCGAGGAGCCGATATGACTTTTTCTGTTTGGGGCCAACTGAGACCTCTAAGTACGAGGACAGACTAAGAAAAGCAAAGCCCTTTTTTGCCCTTTTCAAGCAGTCTCCTTCTCCTCAAGTGCAGCTGAGGTTTGTCATAATCCGGACCTGGCTAGACTTTCCTCAATTTGAGATATCATACAATTGGGGTCTAGTCCTCCACAGTTTTGACATTAGATTCTGTTTTACGTTAGTGTTCGGGTTAGTAATAGTTTGCCTTTTCCAGTATTTGCATCACTTATTTACAGAGAATTAGGAGGAGCCACATTAGATAATCCTAGACACCAGTCACCTGGAGCAGGACATGCCTATCAACTGACCTTATCAACGCAAATGTTGTTGTACTGCTAGGTGGAATAAACTGGTTTTCTATCAAGATCATCACCAGAACAACAAATGCCTATTGTCATTATATATTATAGTCATTTCAATGTCATTATATAGTAAAGTTTTTTTTCCTTAAATAGAAAGGGTAGGAAATCTTTTTTATATCTAAAGTCATTAAGCCACAGATGAGAAAAAGAAAATTAAGGACTGATTTCAAGAAGGTAAGCTTGAGACTGCCAGGAAAGATGGCAGTGTAAGATCTGATAAGGATATTCCTAGAAAATGACTAAACAGCAGTGACTAAAAGGATTAAAAAAAAAAAAAAAAGACCATTAGTACTTGCTCTAGGGAACAGTGGCCACCACATGCCATAAAGTCTAAGGAATCACTTCATTCAGGACCAAACCAGGATGTAAGAAACCAACATATGACTCGCCTTCTCAAGACAGTGAAGTGGTGTTATAGGAAGAAAATCTGGGAAGCTCCACCAGTTTCCTCAAAACTGGAAAGACAGGTGGCAAGAGGCACAGGGAAAAGGGTGGCCACAGATTAATAGCTTTCAGAGGCCATGGAGGCACAGCTCTCCTGGCATGGCAAGTCCACAGGTACCTTGATTGCCCTTTGCTGCTTTCCTCAATCTTGCCTTTGGACAAGCATCATGGACATGTCCCAATGCACCCTCAAAATACAGCCTCCAATCCCCAAGCTGGCCTCTGGTGGAGTCATTTGCAAAACTAAGGAGGAAAATGTATACAGAGACAAGTTCTCTGATTGTGACCAACCAAGACTCTAATCCCTCCCCACAACTCCTAAGGCTCTATACACTAAGTAAATGACTAAGACAAACCTATGTTCTATATCACCCAGCCCTTCAAGGTGAATTTTAAGAGGATTTGAATGCTAACCAAGTAAACATGAAGGGAGCCAAGGATACTTGGCACAAATAACCTTTTGACAAAGAGCAGCTTTTACACAAAGTATAAAAAAAAAGTATGTGTATAAAACACTATGAAAAATTATTCCCCGGATAGAGAAAATTATTATGTGCAAGAGATAGATAGAGGGTTTATTTGGAATGTTAATTCTAGCAAAAAAGAGAGGTAGCTTTAGAGCACAACTGCTTTACACTTTCACAACATCTTTTTAGAAAAATGGAGTCTCTGAATAAGAGATAAGACAGGCTCAGATGCAATGGGAACTGGCAAAGGTAGGAAATTAAGGAAACATATAATGACACCATAATTTAAATGCAGTAATTAAAATATTAACGAAGGACAGAAAGATTCTGCAGAAAAAAAATCCAGTCAATAAATAAATGAGAGGAAATTCTTTGGTGGTCCAGTGGTTAGGACTCAGTGCTTTCGCTGTGGGGGCCTGGGTTCAATCCCTGGTCAGGGAACTAAGATCCCACGTGCCTCGCAGTGTGGCCAAAACAAAAAACAAACAAAAAAAAACTAATTAAAAAAATAGATTAGAAAGATAAAGCTGAGGAAATCAGCTTGCAAACAGAAAGAAGGGCAGGGAAAAGTTAACGGATAATGCAGCCTGGATCTACAGATACTAATGACCCCGAAAACAATAAGCAAAAAGAAAAGAAATAACATTAAAAAATATTCCTGAACATAAGGAAGACTTCAACTTGGAAAATGAAATCTTTATCAATAAAAATAAATATCTTTATCTGGCAAATTTAAAAAAGGCTTCATCAGGTAAAATTAGTAAAAAGCAAATCAAAATAAGATAGATCCTACTGAAATTGCTGAATTTAGATCACATTCTCTGAAGCAATTCAATAAATTAAATATTAATGAAAAAGAAGAAGCGAGTAGGGGTTAATTCTAGAAAATTTTTGAAAAACACACTTTCCTAAATATGTCTTGGGTTGAAGAAAAAATAAAACTGATATCGTAGAATATCTGAAAATAGACAAAAGTAGAAACCAAAAGCACTTGATCCTGTCCCTCTCCCTCTCTCCCCTCTCTTTCTCTCTGAATGGTGGAGTGGATTCTCCAATTAACTCAAGGGTGAAAAACTAAAGATAAAGTCAATTGAAGAACATTCAAAATATTGTAATGAAAATATTACACATTTAGAAATATAGAACATAGCTAAAGCTATAATAAAAGGAAAATTCACGGTCAATCATTTCCATTACTAAATATGAAAGAATAAAAACAAATGCATTAACATTTATAAACTTATAAAATTAGTAAAGATAAATATAGGTAAAGTAACTATAATTACTCTTGGATTTACCAACTTAACTATTTTACTTTATTTATTTACTTGTATTTTCATTTTTAAATATGTAAGAAAACAGTTATCATAAATATAGAAATAAGGTTATAAAAAGTATATAGCCAAGGAACAGAAGACACCAAATTATGAGATAATTGTTGCAATCCATAATAAACAACTAAAGCTAATAATAAGTCAAAGTCAGAATATTCTACAATCATCCTGACTTAAAAAGTACGCCATCGGGCTTCCTTGGTGGCGCAGTGGTTGAGAATCCGCCTGCCAATGCAGGGGACACGGGTTCGAGCCCTGGTCTGGGAAGATCCCACATGCCGCGGAGCAACTGGGCCCGTAAGCCACAACTACTGAGCCTGCGCGTCTGGAGCCTGTGCTCCGCAACAAGAGAGGCCACGACAGTGAGAGGCTCACGCACCGCGATGAAGAGTGGCCCCCGCTTGCCACAACTAGAGAAAGGCCTCGCACAGAAACAAAGACCCAACACAGCCAAAAATAAATTAAAAAAAAAAAAAAAAAAAGTACGCCATCCATTTAATATCCATTCCCAAATATTTATGAACTCTTAACAAATATTGGAACACCTGCCTTTACATGTTTGTGTTGTTCTGTACACACACACACACACAAATCAATCCAGCCTCAAGCTTAATGGTGAAAGATTATTACCATTTCCATTGATGTCAGCAACAAAATAACACTGGTTATCGTCCTATTGACACTGTGTTCTCACAGTGCTAACTAATGAACAATAACATTGTCCAACTGAAATGCACGTGAGAATCAAATGAAAATCAAACAGGAAAAAAAAAAAGATTTCATTAAAGTACCTGGTTACAGTATGTATGTATATGTATGTATGTGTATATATATATCTCTTCATTTTTAAGATAAAGAAGCCAATCTGTAAAGGCTACATACTACATAATTCTAGCTATATGACATTTTGGAAAAGGCAAAACTATGGAGACAGAAGAAAGATTGGCTAGACTGGGTGCATTAGGTGGAGCATGGAGGATTTTTAGGGCAGTGAAACTATTCCATATGACACGATAATGGTGGACATAAGTCACACATTTGTCAAAACTCATAGACTGTACAACACCAAGAGTGAACTCTAAAGTAAACTATGGACTTGTCAGTGTGGGTCCATCAGTTATACTACTACTCTGGCGTGGGATGTTGATAATGGGGGAGGCTATGTGTGTGTGGTGGGAGGAGGGGGGATGGGGGAACTCTCTGTACTTTCTCCTCAATTTTGCTGTGAACCTAACTGCTCTTAAAAGTAAAGAGTGGTTTTAAATTTTAAAATATATTTTATAAATTTCAAATAAAAAATTAAAATTTTTTATTTAAAAAACCCTAAATATGTTCATATCAGTAAGAAAATTATTTAACAAGTTCAAAAAATAAAAATAAAAATGTTGAATCTCTTACGTCATACTTCAGATCACAATATATTCCAAATGGCTTAAATTTTAAATGTAAAATGAAAACCATAAAAAGCAGTAGAAAATATTTTAGGTAAATATTTAATTATCTTGGGATGCGGAATAATGTACTAATCATGGCAACAAAATCAGTATCCATGAAGAAAAAAAAACTAGAAAAAAAATCTATGACAAAGGGTTAATATTTTTAATATATGAAGAGTTATTGCAAATCAATGAGATAAATTAAAACATCATCAGAAAAATGGATAGAGAACATGCATTGGCAATTCACAAAGGAAGAAACATAATGAACAATACATTGGTGATGGTAGTTTAGGTTGGTTTAACCTTTCTGGAAGAGTTTAATTTGATTAGGCAATTCTACTTCTAAGAATGTGTCCTAAGGAAATAATCAGGTGTGTAAAGATGTATATATCTTTATGACAAAATAAAAACAATCCAATAGGGGGAATTCCCTGGTGGCCTAGCGGTTAGGATTCCAGGCTTTCACTCCAGTGGCCCAGGGTTCAATCCCTGGTCAGGCAACTGAGATCCCACAAGCCCTCAGTGCAGCCAGAAGACAAAAAAAAAAAAAAAAACCCAAAACAAAAAACAAAAACAATTCAAGGTCCCTAAAATTGGTGAAATAAATTATGGCACAAATATCAACAATTTAGGTGGTGAAACCTGAGATGATTTTTCCCCCCAAATTCTAAATATTCATTTTTTGTTTATACTGGCTATATATTAATTAAAGAAGGAGACATAATAAAGCAATTTCCATTTTGAAAATATTTTTTTTTCTTTTGAGATAAAGCATATGATTAAACTTTTAAATCTGCTTTTAAAGGCATATAAACTTTATGGATAAATATGAATAAAAACATGCTAAAATGTTCTATTTTATGTCTATTTAAAGCAGAGAATCAAAGAAGAGGATTGTGAGAGGAGAAAGAAAGGTAGACACACACATTCTCTATCACATGCACACACCTAACGGAACACAGACACTGGACCAACACAAGAGAAATCTGAAACACTATCCACGTTCTCATACATACATTTTTTAAATGAGAGCATAAGGAAGAAAGATATGGGTTTTCTAAACCATCAAGTAACGTCCAAGCCTTGTGGCCTTTAAAATTACATTAAAAAGACAGTGCAATTAAAGTATTTCTACAATTCAAATGATATGTGGGGAAATCACTTTTTTTTTACATTATTGATTATATTATTTTTAACATCTTTATTGGAGTATAATTGCTTTACAATGCTGTGTTAGTTTCTGCTGTATAACAAAGTGAATCAGCTATATGTATACATGTATCCCCATATCCCCTCCTTCTTGCGTCTCCCTCCCACCCTCCCTATCCTGCCCCTTTAGGTGGTCACAAAGCACCGAGCTGATCTCCCTGTGCTGTGGCTGCTTCCCACTAGGGGAAATCACTTCTTACTGGACAAATTACGTAAAACTACTCCAAAGGCATGATTTGACTCCAGAGGGAGAAATAGTTCCTCAGTATACTTTAAACATTTATATTTCCGGTCTAAGTAAAAGTCTTGTATACCAAAGGTATACAAAAAGCCTCTAGCTTTTTGAACCAGTCTAAATTTTCCTCAGTGATTTAAGAATTATTGTTCCACTTATTTATTTGTTACTATTCATATGGAAGTTTCCCTGCAAGTCAGCTTAAATAAGCCATTTTCTAATATAACACTAATCTCTGTTAAATTATAATGTAATAATGTATTTATCTGAGAAATGTAATTTGAGTTGATGTATTCTCTAATTGGGACATATGCCCCTAGATTATATATTATATATTATATATTATATATATTATATATTCTTTCAAATCTAGCTTTAATTTTGTACTTGGTATGAAATTTATATTCTAAGAACATGGAAAGCTCTTTTTTCCTATTTTAGGTTTTGTTGGTTTGGGGCATTATGCATTGACTTGTTCTCAGAACTTCCAAAAATTGCTAATCATAAAGAGATTAGGGAATACTTCCTTCTCCTGAAGAACTAAACTACCTCTTATATCTTTCCCCAAGCAATCCTTTTCTTTGGACATCTGCTAATTTTATAATTAATAAAACATTAACAGCCTTTCAAAAAATTATCAATGAGTAGACAACAGCACATCAAAAATATTATTTGAGGTTGGAGTCCTAAAAAAAGATCACCTACCTCCTTCCTAGCTTTCTCTATCATAATGTCGGGGAAAAAATACCAATAAAAATAGCAGGCTCTTACCACGTGATAGGCCTGGATACCAAGCACTTTCCATGCATTCTCAGGAACTCTCTTGTTATTCATGGTGCACAGATGAGGAAAGTAGGGCTTAGGACATTTATTAAACAGGGTCCTCACGCTGGTTTTCAAATCTATGTGAGATCAAAGCCCATGCAACAAATTCTTTCATCGCTGTTTACTCTTAACTTACTAATAAATCAAAATGAATAACCTAAGCAACAAATCAAGTTTTTTATGGTATTATTGATGGCATACAATACGCATTTATAGAGGTTCTTAGCTTGGGTTCATGACAGGTTTAGCATATTCTTTAAACCCCAGAAACAATATGAAAAGTGTTGGCTATACATACATTTTATATTCCTAGGGAGATATTCAATAGCTTTCAGTAGATTATCAAAGGGCTAAAACGTACATCCTTGGGAGTTCATATTTCTAAAAGGATTGTTATTAGCACAGGTTTTAAAAAAAAAACCCATGGGCACAAAAGCTGTACAACATATTTAATATAATGAGATCACAGGACATTTGATTTTGATGGTAGCACGTGCCATGGACATTCCTGACAAGGCCATTTCGATACCATCATTTAATAATTTTACCAGTGCTAATTTTCTAAGAATTGTCAGCCACTCTTTCCTTCATCATTTGGTTTCTGGGCCTTGCTAACCTGTTTTGAAAGGACGCTTGGTAATGTCATAATTTATATTTTAACAGAAAAGACAGTATTAGGAAATAAGGTTCCCATGACTGCTAATAGGTGCTGATTGCCAGCAGAGTGAGGACTTTTTGGCAATAACAGGAAACATCAAAGATTTTTGCCTCTGCTTTGTGACCTTGAATAATGATTCATAAATCCATGTTGAGTGTGCGTAAACTCTTACTGAGGCACCAAGCGACGTAACAACAATGTCCCGTTCTCTAGAGGAATTTCCTGTCAAAACAACAGTTTCTGTACTGAGTTGAGGTATGCTGAAGAGTTGGCTAAGGCAGACGAAATGGCTTAGGTTAAAAATGTTCATGAATTAATGCTGGTGCATTGCTACTGGGAATGTAAAATGGTGTAACTGCTTTTGAAAATGGTATGGTGGTTCCCCAGAAAATTAAAGGTAGAAATTCAGCAATTCCAATTCTGGGTGTATACCCAAAGAATTGAAAGCAGCAACTTGAATAGATATATGTATACACATATTCGTAGCATCATTATTCATAATAGCTAGAAGGTAAAAGCAATTCAAGTGTCCATCAATAAATGGATAAACAAAATACGGTATATTCATACAGGCATAACTCAGAGATATTGCAGGTTCAGTTCTAGACCACCACAATAAAGCAAATATTGCAATATAGCAAGTCACATGGATTTTTGGTTTCCCAGTGCACATAAAAGTTATGTTTACATTATACTGTAGTCTATTAAGTGTGCAATAGCACTATGTCTAAAAAAAAAGTGCATACCTTAATTTAAAAATACAAAACAAAAAACAATTAGAATAGTAACATTAAAGATCATTGATCACAGACCACCATAACAAATCTAATAATAATGAAAAAGTTTGAAATATTGTGGGAATTACCAAAATGTGACACAGAGACATGAAGTGAGCAAATGCTGTTGGAAAAACAGCACTAATAGCCTTGCTCGATGCAGGACTGCCACAAACCTTCAATTTGTAAAAAACGCAGTATCTGTGAAGCACAATAAAAAGCCAAGTGCCATAAAATGAGGTGTGCCTGTAGAATGAAATATTATTCAGCCTTCAAAAGGATGGAAATTCTGACACATGCTACAACATGGATGAAACCTGAAGACATTATGCTAAGTGATATAAACCAGACACAAAAGGACAAACATTGTATGATTCTACTTGGTAGAGTACTATACGAAGCACTTAGGGTAGTCAAGTTTATAGAGAGACAGAAAGTAGCAGGGTGGTCGCCAGGGTCTATGAGAAGGGGGAAATGGAGTTAGTATTTAATAGGTACAGAGTTTCAGTTTGGAAGATGAAAAAGTTCTTGAGATAGAAGAAGGTTGTCTAAATCCCTTTGGGCTGCTCTAACTAAATACTGGGTGTCTTATAACCAAAAGCATTTATTTCTCACAGTTCTGAAGGCTGGGAAGTCCAGGATAGTGGCACTGGAAGATTTGCTGTCTGGTAAGGACCCACTTCCTAGTTCACGGATGGCTGTCTTCTCACTGTGTCCTCAGATGGCAGAAGGAGGAAAGGGATCTCTCTGGGGTCTCTTTTACAAGGGCACTAATTCCATTCATGACTTAATCACCTCTCAAAGGCCCCACCTCCTAATACCATCACCTTAGGGGTTAGGATTTCAACAAGAATTTTAGGGAGGACACAAACATCCAGACTATAGCAGTGGTGACGGCTACAGAACAATGCGAATGCATTTAATGCCACTGAAAGGCACACTTAAAAATGGTTAAAATGGTAAATTTTATGTATATTTTACAATAAAAAATGTTCTTGTGTCATCAATTATAATATGCAGGCATTAATTATATTATTCTGTGCTCAGGTTTCATCTTCTTTATAAATTTTTTCCTAACCTATTAAAGAAAATTGCCATTTCAACCTGTATTACGTCTATACTTATGCATACATATTGAACATACACTGCACTGAGTTTATTTGTAGTGATCTTGTATGATCTTTGAGGGTGGGGACTATGCCACTTTCAACATTACAGTCTAATGTCATGGGCCACAAAAACCACTCAGATTGTTTACTGGGCTTATCATTTTATAGTTAAGACTTAAGGCCTCCATTCTATACATTAAGTACAGTTGACTGTGCACACAGTCTGCCTGTAGATAACCATCCTCGTGTCAGTTATTTGATTTTATTATATTTGCACAAAGATAATCCAAAATAACCCAAGTGATGTGCAGATTGGAGTTCCCTATCTGTTCAGTAGTCAACTAGAGAGAAAGACTGTACAAAGTTCAACATTCCCAAGAGAAAACCTCCTGGTTGTCCTAAAAAAGGACCCATCAGGCTGCTAATGGTGCTCTAGAGGCCTGGAGCATTATTAGGTTCTATTCTCCCTGGTGCTGAGTTGTACATACGGAATAGGAATAGAGGCAGCAGTGTAATTCTTTCAAAACACTGCTGATAGACTTAATTGATATTTATAAGACATTCCATCCAAAAACAACAGAATATACTTTCTTCTAAAGTGCTCATAGAACATTCTCCAGGATAGATCATATCTTGGGTCACAAATCAAGCCTTGGTAAATTTAAGAAAATTGAAATCGTATCAAGTATCCTTTCTGACCACAATGCTATGAGACTATATATGAATTACACGAAAAACACTGTAAAAAATACAAACACATGGAGGCTAAACAATACGCCACTAAATAATCAAGAGATCACTGAAGAAATCCAAAAGGAAATCAAAAAATACCTAGAAATAAATGACAATGAAAACACGATGGCTCAAAACCTATGGGATGCAGCAAAAGCAGTTCTAAGAGGGAAGTTTATAGCAATACAATCCTACCCCAAGAAACAAGAAACATCTCAAATAAACAACCTAACCTTACACCTAAAGCAATTAGAGAAAGAAGAACAAAAAAACCCCCAGAGTTAGCAGAAGGAAAGAAATCATAAAGATCAGAGCAGAAATAAATGAAAAAGAAATGAAGGAAACAATAGCAACGATCAATAAAACTAAAAGCTGGTTCTTTGAGAAGATAAACAAAATTGATAAACCATTAGGCAGACTCATCAAGAAAAAGAGGGAGAGGACTCAAATTAGTAAAATTAGAAGTGAAAAAGGAGAAGTTACAACAGACACCGCAGAAATACAAAGCATCCTAAGAGACTACTACAAGCAACTCTATGCCAATAAAATGGACAACCTGGAAGAAATGGACAAATTCTTAGAAAGGTATAACCTTCCAAAATTGAACCAGGAAGAATCAGAAAATATGAACAGACCAATCACAAGTAATGAAATTGAAACTCTGATTAAAAATCTTCCAACAAACAAAAGTCCAGGACCAGATGGCTTCACAGGTGAATTCTATCAAACATTTAGAGAAGAGCTAACACCCATCCTTCTCAAACTCTTCCAAAAAATTGCAGAGGAAGGAACACTCCCAAACTCATTCTACGAGGCCACCATCACCCTGATACCAAAAGAAGACAAAGATACTACAAAAAAAAAAAAATACAGACCAATATCACTGATGAATATAGATGCAAAAATCCTCAACAAAATACTAGCAAACAGAATCCAACAACACATTAAAAGGATCATACACCATGATCAAGTGGGATTTATCTCAGGGATGCAAGGATTCTTCAATATACGCAAATCAATCAATGTGATACACCATATTAACAAAGTGAAGAATAAAAACCATATGATCATCTCAATAGATGCAGAAAAAGCGTTTGACAAAATTCAACACCGATTTATGATAAAAACTCTCCAGAAAAGTGGGCAAAGAGGGAACCTACCTCAACATAATAAA